>NC_141696.1:97821911-99040280 GCF_964263255.1 Lissotriton vulgaris
GGCTGAGAGAGCGCAATTTGAATGCAAAGTATATAGTAACCATATCTAGACGTATATGTTATAAACGTAGGAATGAAACGCATATCGTAATGTAAAGTTGGCAACTATAGCATAAAGGCCAATGAATGTGATAACATGGTATAGGAAATGTAAATGTATTTACGTGTTAAAATGCATTAGATTTAGAAGGCCAGTATACATGATGGGTAATGTAGAAATGCTTAGGAAATATCGAACGTGCACAGTAAAATTCGTGTACGTGTGTAACTTTAAACGTGTGTAACTTTAAGCGTGTGTAACTTTAAACGAAGAAACGTGGATAAATGTATAAGAGAATTCACATAAAGATGTAACCAAGGAAAATGCATAAGTTATATTCCATGCAGTCGTATTCTATGTATTACATATATGTGATGTAGAATGTATTTAAGTATAACTAGGGCTTTTGTTAAAGTACGCATATATAAATGTATGCCAAAGGTTATACTGTGTAGAGGGCTTTTGTAGGAATGTTGGAAGAGTTTAGGTCATTTGTGTTTGTAACCTAACTGGTCAAGAGTTCGCAGGAGCATAGTCAAATGTATGTAATTTAGAGGGCTTGTAAGAGTCGTAAATAGCTTGATGTGGACGTGAGAGCCAAGAAGTCTAGCACTTGTTAGATTTAAGGTGACAATGCCGGACGGAGCTTATTGCTCGAACGTGAGGAGAGACATTTTTGAGTGTGGACTATGTTTTGACAAGATCATTCACAGGACCTAGCAGGGTCAAGTTAAGAGACATAGAGTTAAGGCCTTGTCTAAATTCATATGTTACTCGATCTGAAAAGAGTCAATAAAAGTCGACGATGAGATGATGAAGATGACATCCAAAGGAGAAGGGTCAACTTAACGAACGACGCAAGGAGTGGACCAATGGAAGAAGCAGGAAGTTGACATCATCGGGGAAAGTCCGTGGTGGGCGTCAAGGGGCGTTCCACCCACACTGTGATTGTGTATTTTAGGGACAGCACCCCGGGGAGGAGGGCAGAGCAATTAGCATTAGGCTAAGGCGAGAGCAAAGACAAGGGTAGATGCCTTGAGCAGATGCGCTGAGACATCAGAGCGCAAGGGAGCAGTAGGCCGAGGACCCTCAGAGAGCGGATGGGTAGGCAGATAGGGTACTGCTTCTGAAACTTAAGATTTCCTTTAGAGGCTAAGAGAGTTTGAACTTCTTTGGAAGTCAAACTGCTGACACCTTTTTAGGGAAGAAACTTGCGAAGTAGGGTTGTCACATAGTATAGAGTAGGGACAGATTAACTTGATGATGATTTTTTTTATCTTACTGCAGATGACGCAGAAGGAACCACTTCACACCGAAGCTTAAGTAGCTGATATTGTAGCTGATTTTGTATTTTGTATACTTTGAGATTTTATCCTGAGTGGATTGTATTGCATTCAAAATTAACTTTATATAAACTCTTTAAACTTTATCAGTTGTAAGTGGTTCTTCAGAGTGGCGTCAGTTAATGGGGTTTGTCTAATCAATGCGGGGGTTGTCTTTTCCTCAATGACAGATATTATCGGTCCAAAAACAGATGAATGGGATTCTTTATTAAATTTATCATAATCATAAATTGATATCAAAATCTCATTCCCCGCAGTTGGTAGCAGAGTATGATGGTTATCTTCTTGAGGAAGACGACCTAGGCCAGGTTAGTTTACCCCAAGGTCCCTAGTCATCGTCGACCAGAAGAAGAATTGCAGCCGAAGACGGTGCTGACGGTGCGTCGAGAGAAAAGCAGCAGAGTCGGTCGAGAGTGAGTATAAGGGTCATGCGTTGTAAGATTGCGGTGTTTTTTGTTGTTCCTGTGTTGTAATGTCAAGCGGAGTTGAATGCCTGTAGTGTGATTGAGGGAAGGTTGTGAGCGCGCGCAACCGGATGAAATCTTATGTCCAGAGGACTTAAGTGGTTCGGGTGTATCGAACACCCAGAGTAATTTGTCTACCATTGAAAGGGGGTCATGAGGTACCATTGATTTCCCGACAGACCGATGATAGGGGGAGCGTATGTGTGAGTGAATGAGTAGCGGACGCTGGTCGTACGTTTACTGTGTGTAAGTAACCTATCAGTTGAGGCAAGTGTCCGACCGTAAGAGGAAAGACGCTGTGCCAGTTGAGGTAGCAATTACAGTTAGACTGTGGCCGTACAGTCAGAGAGAAAAGTGATCGCTTGGACGGAAGTAGTCATTTTTCAGTGTATGAATGAAAACGCATGTGAGATTGTGAGACGAGTTGAGAAACGAGAGAAGCTGCTGAAGAGAGAAGTGACGTCAGCGTAGAGCCGCGCTGAGATTGGTCGGTTGGCATAGAACCGTGCTGGGATAGGCTGATTAGCGAGGGTCGTACAGGGATTGGTGGTTGTTATCAAGACGCAAATAAGTAAGAAATATCATACGTGATCAAAATGAAGTGTTTTAAGGGTTTAGGAAAAATCTTTAAAAAGAAAAGGAGAAATTTATATGCCGGAGAAGAAGCTCCACCAGAAGGCACACCAGCATATCATATGGCAGTAAATGTAGGCTTACACTCGATATTATGGATTTCCGAGTGGCACAGGTTAACTGAAGGGCAAAAAGAACTAGCGTTTCCAAGATTTGGAACGTTTAAATTAGAAGTGTTGAACCAACTGAAGGCGACGATGCTTTCAATGAGACCTCTACCGAGGCCAACACAATTTGAAGCTCTTGGTGTGTGGTTTAGAACAGCACACGAAAGGGGCGTAAAGAGGCGCCAAGAAAGAGTGAGACGATCAGTAAAGGCAGTGCAGGATGCTAAATGGGACGAGGAAGCTAAGAAATGGAGAGTGCAGAAGATAGAAGCGGACAAACTGTTCACCATGATAGAGGCTACGGGAGAAAGGAAACCTCTGGAACAGGAAGATGAGGAAAGCGAGTCGGAGGAGGATCTGATAGAGAGGCTATTGACAGACAGACCACCCCCATACAGTGGTGAACTTGCGAGTCCCATATTACCGCAAGTAGACGGAACTAGGTGGGGAGAGTATAAGTCGATCCCGGTAACAGAGTGGGACGCTACTAAGACCGTAGAGATACCCCAAACTAGTCCTGAACAGAGAGTAGTGGGAAGATTTGTGGTCCAGAGGGCTCCAGAGACGCAATGCGCTAGGTCATACCAGATGCCGGACGCCTTGCAGGTTCCGGTCACCATAGGCCCTATTGTGTCAATCTACAACCCGGAAGGGGTCCAGCAGGAGGAACAGGCACGATGGGACAATGAAAGAGCAGAAGAGGAGAATAGGAATGCCACAATGAATTCCCACGGGCAGATACGAGCACCGATAAGTCGGAGTACCCCATTAGATTCTGCAACAGGTCCCAGAGTAGAACAGGGAGATCGAAGAGGGCCAATGGATTTGAGGGGTCCTAAACCAAAAACCCATAAGGAATTAAGGGAATACCTGAGAGAATGGGACGCTGCCGAAGAAGCTCGGAATAAAAGTTTAGAAATGGGATCCGAGTGGAGAGAGCAAGACAACAGGATTCTCTCTCATTGTGGAGCTGGCGAAAGCAGTCCCGAGTGGGAGAGGGGAAGCCAAGAGAGCAGGAGAGATACCTATCCTACTGATAACGGCAATAGGCTAATGTGCGAAGATAGGAGCGCAGGGTGTGGCGAAGTGCCTCGTGTCACCTTCAGTGAAGGGGAACGTAGGACACAGGAGTACCGGAATACCTTTAGGTGTACACACCATGCCCCAGGTGAGAATGCGAGACATTGGAGTCACGGAAACATGGAGAGTCGCGAAGCGTCTCGACATGCATCCGGGGATAGTGGAAGGAGTCATGAGAATTTAGGGAGTCGCGAAACGTCTCGCCATGCATCCGGTGATCACGAAAGAGATCACGGGAACACGGAAGATCGGCGAGGGCCTTTCATTTTATTAAGCGACACCAGACAACAAGCAAGTTATAATGGGTCAGAACCGAACGGTGGATCCTATCTCACATCTGGAGAAACCGAGCCTAAAAATCGGAACATAGGGTTGGGGGACGGAGCATTATTCCACCATACCCCACGTGGAGATGGAAAGGCTTGGGATCTAGAAGGGTGGGAACGAAGAGATGGAAGGAAGACTCCTCATAACTCACCTGTGCTCAGGCGTAGGGCGCATAGTGGAGGTGAGAGGGATATGAGAGAAGAACATAGAACTGAAATGCTGAAAGCTGAAATAAAAGCAAAACGGCTTGACGTGATGAGTTTGAAGGCAGATCTGGATGAGTTGATTGATGGTACAGTGCCATTAGAGAGATTAGCCTCGTATACACCAGATGAGATACTGTTCCTATCCAAAGATATTACTCGAAGAGCGAGGTCAGCTCATGAGAACTTATCTAATTTAGCAAACAGGTACATGGTAGACCTGTCACGAACCAAGGCTTTGCAGAGTAACCATAGGCTAACTTGCACGGATCAGGATTTGGATGATCGCAGAACGATCGCGCTGAAAGTACACATAAGGGAATTGATCGTAAGTATCAGAATATGGAGAGATCTAGATAGATGGGAGGAAAGATGGTCCAGAAAGGGCTCTGTTAGACGGAGTGTGCTTGAGGGCTCCCAGGACGCAGGCTTGATGCGAATGGAAGCCTTCCCTTTGCGAGAAATCGCGAATGGAAGCTACGTTCATGTGCCCTGGAGTAGGGGGGATTTGGCGGCATTCACCAATTCCTTCCCAAAGCTCAGGGATAATCCCGTCGAGTGGTACAAACAGGTAGAAAGATTTGTGAAGATCTCGAAGGTACTGTGGATCGATTTGAACACACTGTTCGATATCGTAGTACCCGGAGACTTGTGGACGGCGTGCAAGCTTAGTGTTGAATGGCCCACTTGTGAGCCATCAAGAGACGCCAGGACGAATGGTCCATCTGATAGAGTCATGGAAAAATACGAGAGAGTAATAACGTGGCTAAAGGAGAAAGTGCCGGTGCAAGACATAGACTGGGTAAAGATAGATCGGACTACCCAAGAGCCGAAAGAGACAGTTCATGAGTTTTACGAGCGATTACTGAAAGCATTCAAGCAGTACAGCGGGTTAGATGTGATGGATCCCAAGGACATAGGACAGTTTGTTTCAAAGTTTGTCTTAGGATTGAGACCAGAAATATGCCTAATGATCCAACAGCATCTGATCTGTTGGCAGAACAAACCTTTAGATGAAATTCTGAGGTATGCAAGGTACTGTAGTGACGAGATAGACTCGAAGGCAAAGAAGCTTAAAGAAAAGTTAATGTTAGTGCAAATGCAAGCTGCGGGAAAGGATAAACCACGGCAGCAGGGAACAGGAATGCAGGCAAAGAAACAGAATAATCAGAGCAGAGACGAGGAAGAAAGACCGAGACCGAGAATGGATATCGCGACACTGAAAAAGACGACGAGATGCCATCAGTGTAATGAGGTGGGACACTGGCGACGCGAGTGTCCTTACAATGTTGAGACAGGGGAATTAGAACAAGAGGAGGAAGAGGTTCAGAACAACGTGGTTAAGGGAGCCACAGTCCCGAAGGGCAGGTTTGTCAAAGGGGGGACTCAGACTCCTCGAGCCCCGTTTCCTCAACCACCTCGCATCTCAAACGGAGGGAAAACCTACAGACAGATGCCATTGTTTGTAGGAGGAGAGGAATGCTACTACGTTGATCCTCTTACAGGGCAGCGGGCGAATAGAGAGGAAGATTGTACTCTAGGAGCCGCTTTGGAGGTAGATCAGAGAGGACCATACGTAGAGGCTGAAATAGCAGGATGTCCTACAACCTTTTTGGTGGATACAGGGGCCACTCGATCCACGTTGAGATCTGCGGTAGTCCCGGGTCTGCCAATATCAGGAGAAACGGTTCAGGTGGTAGGAGTTGCGAACAAAAGGATGACGAATCCCTTGACCGAACCAGTGTCAGTAAGGATAGGGAATTACAGTGACGAACATCAGTTTGTGATCTGCGATTCTAGTCCTGTGTGCCTATTAGGGAGAGATTTGCTGTGCAAACTGAATTGCACGATACATTGCACACCTGAAGGAGTAGAAGTACAGACCAATGATGAGGACGCTGATTTCAAAGTCGTAAACTCAAAAGAGTGTGTGGAACTTTATCCTACCTTAACAGTGGAGGAGCTTCCACAAGACTTGAGAGAGAAAGTCTCAGCTGAGGTATGGGATTTTACTGGGGAAGAAATAGGATTGATCAAAGGAGTGGAACCGGTAAAAATCTTGGTAAGACCCCATGCTGAGTATCCAAGAACACCACAGTATAAGCTAACGCCAGAGACGATTGCAGGGATCAAGCCTGTGATCGAATCCATGATTAAACAGGGAATACTGAAGGAGATCGTGGGTAGTCCATGTAACTCCCCGATCATGGGTTTGCAGAAACCTAGTGGAAAATACAGGATAGTACAGGATCTTCGAAAGATTAATAACATTGTTGTCTCATGTTGTCCAGTGGTACCGAATCCATCAGTGATATTATTTCAGATACCGTTCCAAGCTGAATGGTTTACCGTGATAGATTTGTGCCAGGCTTTCTTTTCGATACCGTTAGACGAAGAGAGCCAATATCTTTTCGCTTTCAAGCTGGAAGATCGCGTTTTAACATGGTGTCGTATCCCTCAGGGGTATACAGAAAGCCCGTCGATCTTTAACCAGTTATTGAAACGAAACCTTGAAAGTCTAGTACTGCCCAAGAATTCGGTTCTAGTCCAGTACATAGACGACCTCCTAGTTGCGTCAGAAACTGAGGAAGCTTGCAGAGAAGACACCATCACCTTGTTGAATCACTTGGCCGAGAATGGACACAAGGTGTCTCCAAGTAAGTTGCAATATTGTAAGACTGAGGTGCAATACTTGGGCCATAGGATTGAAAAGGGAAAGCGGAAGGTGTCTCCAGACAGAATAGAGGCGATTATGAAAATGAACGCGCCTACGACACAAAGAGAAGTCAGGATGTTTCTAGGCATGGTCGGTTATTGTCGACAGTGGATAGCAAACTTTTCACTGAAGGCTAAACCGTTATTACAACTGACGCACAAAGGAGTAAGTGATCCGGTACCATGGGACAAAGATTGTTTGATGGCGTTTTTGCAGCTGAGGGAGGACTTATGTCGTGCCCCGGCTTTAGGAATGCCAGATTACACTAAACCTTTTTTGCTTTACTGCTGCGAGAGAGAGGGATGCGCTTTAGCGGTATTAGCACAGGTCCATGGAGATGCGCGCAGGCCAGTGGCGTACTTTTCGGCTACATTAGATCCAGTAGCCGCAGCGTTGCCCGGATGTCTCAAATCCGTAGCTGCAACGGGTGTCAGCATTGAACGATCTGAAAGCGTAGTCATGGGTCATCAGTTAGAAGTGTATGTACCACATTCTGTAGAACTGTTAATGACCAGGACTAAGACTCAGCATCTGACGAATAGCAGGCTCACACGCTACGAGCAGGTCATACTGGCTGCCGAGAATGTGACCCTGAAGAGATGCTCTGTCTTGAATCCTGCAACCTTGATGCCACTTCCGAATGAAGTGGACGACGACAATTGTACAGAACATGACTGCCTCGATGTGACTGAACTATGTACCAAACCAAGACCCGATATCGTAGATGAGCCATTGACAGACCCAGACGAAATTTTCTTCGTCGATGGTTCATGCGTAAGAAGCGATGTCGGTCAGCTGAGAGCAGCTTATGCAGTATGCACGATTACCAGAGTTATAGAAGCCGCTTGCCTGGAAGGAGTACACTCCGCACAGGTAGCTGAAATTGTGGCTTTGACTTGTGCTTGCTTAGCAGGCGATAGACTTCGAGTCACTATATACACTGATAGTCAGTATGGATTCGGCGTAGTTCATGATTACGGGCAGTTATGGTCTCAAAGAGGTTACATGACCTCCTCGGGTTCTCCTATTAGGAATGGAGAATTCGTGAAACTACTGTTAGAGGCTTTGCAAAAACCTATGGCCATAGCTGTGGTCAAATGTGTAGCTCATACTAAAAATGTTGATTTTGTATCACTAGGAAATAGATACGCAGATGAAGTAGCGCGTTATTGCGCAGAGCAGGGATATTCTCACACTGATGTAAAAGTGGGGGGAATCCAGGAAAGAACTGAATTGACCATGTTGTTAGACACTGTGGATACATGGGATGAATTGAGAGCTGTACAGGAAAATGCACCAAATGATGAGAAAAAGAGCTTGGAAACAGCAGGGTGCGAAAAAAGTGAGATGAATTTCTGGGTTTCTGCCGATGGAAGGGCAGTTTTACCAAATGAACTCATTAGTCCAATGGCAAGGAAATTGCATGGATCAGCACACATAGGAAGAGATGCTATGGTGAGAGTATTCAGACAAACGTGGTTCAATCCCAAGTTTAGAGTAGCGGCAGAAGCAGTGTGTCAGCGATGTACGATCTGTCAGCAACTAAATGTGGGAAAGAGAACACCAGTTACCTTGAGTCACATAGGAAGGTCTGGGGGGCCTTTCAATAGGATGCAGATTGACTTCATAGAAATGCCTCCATGCAACAGACTTAGATACGTGTTAGTGATTGTCTGCATATTTTCTAGATGGGTTGAGGCTTACCCTACACGTAGATGCGATACACTTACAGTAGCAAAATTGTTACTTAGAGAGTTGATACCGAGATTTGGGGTGCCATCCTCTTTGGAATCGGACAGAGGAACTCATTTCAATAGCGAAGTGGTGAAGATGCTATGTTCAGCTTTGAGTATCGATCAGAAGTTACACTGCAGCTATCGACCAGAAGCTTCAGGGATCGTAGAGCAAATTAATAGTACTATCAAGTCAAGATTGGCTAAAGTTTGTTCGTCGACATCCCTGAGTTGGCCAGACGCACTTCCAGTAGTTCTTATGAGCATACGTAGCACACCTGATAGAAGAACAGGCCTCTCTCCACATGAAGTGCTAATGGGGAGAGCTATGAGATTGCCATCGGTTCCGACTGCAGCGCTAGTGAACATCACAGACGATTTGATCTTGGACTACTGCAAGGGACTATCTGATGCCGTTAATTCTGTGTCCCTCCAGGTCCATGCTGCAGAAGTTCCATCAGTACAAGATTTGTGCCATGACCTGAGTCCAGGAGACTGGGTCCTGGTGAAGAAGCATGTCAGGAAGAACTGCTTAGACGTGCGTTGGCGAGGACCGTTTCAAGTCATACTTGTAACGAATACCGCAGTGAAGTGTGGAGGTCTGCCAAACTGGATACATGCCTCACACACCCGAAGAGTGCCAACACCTCCAGAAGACACAGCTCCTCTCTCGGATGAGAATCCGGCGGGAAGCAGAGAAGCCATAGAGGGGGAAAGCCAAGCTGTGGAGGTGATCGAAGAAGCTGAAACTGTGTTGGAACAGGACGACGGAGGTCAGGACACTAGTGGGACCGAAGTCGCCTCAGGAGAAGAAAGTAATTGGGAGTCCGACACAGATATCGAGCAAACTGAGAGTGACCAAGAGACGGGTCCTGGAACAAGAAGCGGAAAGACGGAAAGCAACGAAGCTAGTTGGCCGGAGAGAAGGAAAAGGCCAAGCTCGGAAAGGAAAAAGGAAAGAACTCTTGCCCCGATCGCTGAAGAATCGGATCAGGAGGAAGAACCAACAGACTCAGGAACTGAGAGTCCACGAAGATCGAGAAGGGTACGTGTGCCCTGCAGAAGGTACGCCACCCCAGAGTGGACTTATCTAGCAGATGTATTGGGGACAGAAATCTGGGAGAGTGAAGAGTGTGAAAGTAATCAATCTCGATCCATTTGTGGCAGTGGAGATATGGATGTTGGCACCTGGACTCGAGACTGAGGGGTTACTGACTTTCACACTTCCCATACCCCCACGTTTGAGTAAAATCCAAGATTTAGTGCTAAAAAGATTACAATTTCCAACGGTTGGTCAGCAAATGTCAGAAGAAGAAGAAAAGGTTATTCGCTTTGAACTATTGATTATTGTTGTGAAAGCTGCAGGTCCGAAAATAATTGTTGATGCATAAAAGACTTTTGTACGTATGTTATAAAGAAGAAGATAACCTAGCGCCGAGTGGAAAGAAGAATAAAATTAGGGATTACATTTAGAGGACGGAGAAGGGCTAGGGTTGTCTGCTGCTAAGAAGAGAAAAAGACATTGTGGTGAAAAAGATACCTGTTGATAAAAAGGCACTTTAAAGACTGTGAAAGCAAACAAGCAACCAAAGACTGGAAAGAGAATTTTCGCTAGAGAACGAGGTACGCTGTCTTGATAACATGGAGAACGGCAACTCAAACAGAAAAGCTAGATGTATAGTAGGTACACTTATAGCAATAGTGATATTCCTCATAATCATAGTAGTGACGATATCTTACATGACAGGACAGGAGAATGATAAAAGAACAGCAAATGTAAAAATTGTAACGACCTTGAAACCTGCTCTTGTGGGAAAGAAGGAGGAGAGCACTGTTATACGTGAAAAGGCGTTACTTGCAGATGAAGCTCGTAGATTACATATAGATGAGTCACAGGGAAACTTTAGGTCAAATGCATATGCCAAATTATTGTACGAATATATCGATGCCATGGAGGCCAAAGATTGCTACGTTTGTATGCAATTGCCGGCTTCTGTAGACGAAGGCATTAGATATCACCATCTCCCATTGACTTATGGGATAACCTGTAGTTTACTGCTTAGTATATTTTATGGTAGAGAAGGGTTTGAGTACTACTTTTCAAATTATGATTCGGTACTGCCTGAAGTTCCGAATTATAAGCAAATGAATAAGTGGGACTACTACAAAAAGGAAGATAGACTGGCTAAGTTCTTTCTTCCTTGGGATACATTAGATACATCATATGCACGTAGAGAAAATCTGACTTGTAAAGTTTCAGAGGTAGAGAAAAGGTTTATAGCACAAGTAGATGATCGATGCAGACGGCAGAAGATTTTAAAAATGTCAGGACAATGGAAAATAGACTGGACCGAAGAAGAGAAGGCACATAAAAAGAAAGGTAGCAATGGTCCAATAGCATTGGATAGAACGCAGAAAGGAAAGTTATGTTTAACTCGAAGCAAAACGTATTATGAGAGTGAATTTGTAGGTGAAGTTAGTTGCGAGCACTCTTTTAGACTAGAGTACTACACGAAAGATTTTATGAAAGGGATGCAAGCTATTCCGAATGTGTATTTTGTATGTGGGAGAAATGCCTATGTAAAACTTCCAGACAATTGGTATGGTTCGTGTTACTTGGCAATTGTCTTCCCCAAAATATATCATGCAAAGGATTTAGCGATCATAGAAGGAAAGGCTTCGGGGAGAACGAAAAGGGAAGTAGGAGATGCGGAAGTAGTAGGAGATGTATTTGGAGCGATGTTTCCATTGTTAGGTTTGATTCTTAACGATGTTAAGATTAGAAGGTTAGCGACAGTCGTGGATAGATTGTCTGCCAGCACCGCCAGATCATTAATGTTAGTTGAGGGGGAGATGCAGTCGATTAGAGCAATGGTTTTACAGAACAGACTTGATTTAGATGTGATATTAGCAAAAGAAGGCGGAGTTTGTAAAGCTTTGAAAGTTCAGGAATGTTGTACTTATATTCCTGATAATTCAAAACCACTTGAGAAAGTCATACAGAACATTACACAGATTCATCAAGAAATTGAAGATTTATCAAAAGTAAATGTTTGGGAAAAAGTAGGAAATGGAGTGGGAAAGGTTGGAAGTTGGTTTGCTAATCTAGGCAAAAGTATAGTTTGGTATATTTTAAAGCCTGTATTAATAGTATTAATTTGTATAATTACATTATTAGGATTAGTAAAATTGTATAAGTGGTATAGGTCGAACCAGTTACAAAGATCGATGAGAGACCAAGAAAGGAGACTAGCTGTTCTACAAGATCAACAGTATAAAAGTCTGAGAACACTTGAATCGATAAAAAGAGGAACTGATGTAACTAGTTCGGTATAAGAGATGTATTCAAATTGCTTTTAGTGATGACTCCTAGAAGTCATCAAAGGGGGGAACTGAGAGAGCGCAATTTGAATGCAAAGTATATAGTAACCATATCTAGACGTATATGTTATAAACGTAGGAATGAAACGCATATCGTAATGTAAAGTTGGCAACTATAGCATAAAGGCCAATGAATGTGATAACATGGTATAGGAAATGTAAATGTATTTACGTGTTAAAATGCATTAGATTTAGAAGGCCAGTATACATGATGGGTAATGTAGAAATGCTTAGGAAATATCGAACGTGCACAGTAAAATTCGTGTACGTGTGTAACTTTAAACGTGTGTAACTTTAAGCGTGTGTAACTTTAAACGAAGAAACGTGGATAAATGTATAAGAGAATTCACATAAAGATGTAACCAAGGAAAATGCATAAGTTATATTCCATGCAGTCGTATTCTATGTATTACATATATGTGATGTAGAATGTATTTAAGTATAACTAGGGCTTTTGTTAAAGTACGCATATATAAATGTATGCCAAAGGTTATACTGTGTAGAGGGCTTTTGTAGGAATGTTGGAAGAGTTTAGGTCATTTGTGTTTGTAACCTAACTGGTCAAGAGTTCGCAGGAGCATAGTCAAATGTATGTAATTTAGAGGGCTTGTAAGAGTCGTAAATAGCTTGATGTGGACGTGAGAGCCAAGAAGTCTAGCACTTGTTAGATTTAAGGTGACAATGCCGGACGGAGCTTATTGCTCGAACGTGAGGAGAGACATTTTTGAGTGTGGACTATGTTTTGACAAGATCATTCACAGGACCTAGCAGGGTCAAGTTAAGAGACATAGAGTTAAGGCCTTGTCTAAATTCATATGTTACTCGATCTGAAAAGAGTCAATAAAAGTCGACGATGAGATGATGAAGATGACATCCAAAGGAGAAGGGTCAACTTAACGAACGACGCAAGGAGTGGACCAATGGAAGAAGCAGGAAGTTGACATCATCGGGGAAAGTCCGTGGTGGGCGTCAAGGGGCGTTCCACCCACACTGTGATTGTGTATTTTAGGGACAGCACCCCGGGGAGGAGGGCAGAGCAATTAGCATTAGGCTAAGGCGAGAGCAAAGACAAGGGTAGATGCCTTGAGCAGATGCGCTGAGACATCAGAGCGCAAGGGAGCAGTAGGCCGAGGACCCTTAGAGAGCGGATGGGTAGGCAGATAGGGTACTGCTTCTGAAACTTAAGATTTCCTTTAGAGGCTAAGAGAGTTTGAACTTCTTTGGAAGTCAAACTGCTGACACCTTTTTAGGGAAGAAACTTGCGAAGTAGGGTTGTCACATAGTATAGAGTAGGGACAGATTAACTTGATGATGATTTTTTTTATCTTACTGCAGATGACGCAGAAGGAACCACTTCACACCGAAGCTTAAGTAGCTGATATTGTAGCTGATTTTGTATTTTGTATACTTTGAGATTTTATCCTGAGTGGATTGTATTGCATTCAAAATTAACTTTATATAAACTCTTTAAACTTTATCAGTTGTAAGTGGTTCTTCAAAGTGGCGTCAGTTAATGGGGTTTGTCTAATCAATGCGGGGGTTGTCTTTTCCTCAATGACAGATATTATCGGTCCAAAAACAGATGAATGGGATTCTTTATTAAATTTATCATAATCATAAATTGATATCAAAATCTCATTCCCCGCAAGGCAGTGAACATTTCTTTCTCACATCAGTGGTTCGCTTTGGCACTTGTGAACAGTAAATGTTTGTCATGCTCCTCTCTCACAGATAATGTTAAAATAATCTTAACATTTTAACTTCATTGTTCCAAGTAATATAGACACTACACACATGATGCACTGGTTGGTTTACTGGTTTTAGGACGGTTTTTCTTTATCATCATTGCTTGGGCTTTGCCCATCCAACAGGACAGAGAAACAGGACTGGGCTGTATGGCGAACATTGAAATGTACTTGCCTTAGACAAAATGGCTGGAACCTGCATACAAGATTAAAGGTACCCTCATCACGCCATGAGATAATGTGCACAGTGCATCAGTCAAGAGGGTATCATATATGCCAAACTGTGACAAGTCCTATAAAAAAAAAAAAACAGCCCTTCTTAATTTACCCAGATTGTTCTAGATGACCAACCCCATGAAATTAACCGCATCCTATCTTCTTTTCTCCTGGTCACCTCTCGCAAACCCTTCTCACTCACAGTACATTTCCGCCATGACTAACTCAGACTTGTAACAGGACGACCGACCGGTGGTACGAAGGACTCGGGACGTGCACTAAGAACAGACGGCTGCTACACAGGTCGGTCGTCCCGTTACTACTTACTGTGGTTTTTACACCACATGCCTATTGAGGATGCACGGCCGCGATTTTGGGTTGATCGTCGTCATAATTTCTATCAAGGGTTTTGTATGTCGTATTAGCACATAGAACCGCAAGCGGAGTACTTGCAAATACCTGGAGTAATGGGAATCCTTCTTGTAATGGCCCTTTCCAACTCTAACTGAACTACTCTGGTTGATATAAAAAAAAAAAGAGATATGTATGCCAAGATTCTGGCCCACTAGGGTACTACCAACGATTTTTGAAAATGTTATCCTTACAACTCTTCACAACAAGTTTGTCTATGAGAACAAGGCAATATTTGGATCATTTACTTTAGGACCATCTTTGGACCTATAAGTGACTATTGAGCCCTGACGAAGTTCCAATGGAACGAACGCTTTGGCTGAGGTTTTAAAAGATTGAAAAGAATAAAGGATTTTTTGGGACAAATTTGAAGAATTTTCCTACTTGGTGCACCTTCCATCTCTACAAAAGCTTTGGCATCTGTTTTGCAGTGGAGCATTTGAGCGGTGAGCTCCAGACGAGTCTTGCACAACCTATGGACTTATACTTTTAATTTGAAATTGAGGTGCTCAACCGTGGTAAGCCACACAGTTTTTCTTAAATAGATTAAACTGACCCAGTCTGGCTTCAATGATAGGTGTGAATCAAAGTTTGACAATGTCAATGCAGTAGATGGTACTGTACTCCTCTAGTGACATTCAACTTACTGGCCCTGGGACATTTTGTACCATATTGTAGGGGCTTATGGGTAGGTTTTATATGCCAATTAAGAGTACTCCAATTTCATCATGTAGAAAAGAGGAGCTCAGGCACTTTACCACTGGTTAGCAGAGGTAAAGTGCACAGAGTACTCAAGCCACCAAAAATACAGGGCACAGTAAAGGGCGAAACATCTGGAATAATCACACACAAGGCAGACTTCCTACACTGCCCAAACATCTCAGAAGCAAACTTAAAGGGACCCAATAAAATCTGAATTGTGCTCAACTCCAAAATGCTCGCTGTCACTGCTTTTTCCATCATGCTATGGTAACCTCCAGCCTTGTGTTCATTCTGTTTGCATTTCAAGTCTGAGGAAATATAAATTTTATGGTCAAGTAATGTTCCCTAACGTGTACCCCACCGTCTCCATGTACCAGCTTAAAGTGCATGTAACTTCCCTCCTGTGCCAGCTATGAAGACGCAAATACATTTGCGTCCAACGTTAACATGTCCTCTTTCAGACCCACCCTGAATGGGTTGAATATTCCGTTTCTAAGTATGCTATGCCAACATCTTTTTGTGGTGTACTTTACACGTTTTTCAGCTCTGGCGAAGTAGGCCCTGAATTCTGCCATCGAGCCTTTTCCTGCCATCTGACTCCGAAAGCCTCAGCCCAGGCTGTCTCTGTACCCGTGACCTCTGCCTTACTCCCTGTGCGGCTAACGGCGCTTAGCTCAGCCTGCTGCCCGCCAAGACTGAATTCAACCTTCGAATTATCTGTTCCGCTCCTCGAAAATGCATTCCTGCCTACTAGTTTAAGTAAACATTCCCCCAGCTGCAGAGCAAAGGGCCCGGCCTCACTGTCTCCGTGCAAGTAATTCATAGCCTCTGTTACCATGGTAGGCCCATGCCCCTCGCATCTCATGCAGACACTTAGGCGCTTATACACGCACTCGCAGTCAGTATAGAATAGCTTATGCCCCAGAGACCTTTTCCTTCTAGATAATATGGTTCCCAAACATCAGATATCAGATATGATAGAGGTACGAGTTGATCTGACATGCCAGACTTCTGTCTCTTTCCGCCAGTGTAAATGTCAAGTCCCCTGCACCCTCCGGTTTCACGTCAATCACACGTCATGCAGCTGCGCGCGCATCCAGGCCTTAGATTTCTGCTGACATTACAAGATTCTGCTTTGTTGCCACCCACTTGTGACACCTACCTATGACGTTTCTAGCACACACCTCTATGTTCACGCCTAGTTCACGCCTTCTAAGTACGTATCACTACCACGTGTGTGTTTTATCTTGTTTCTCTCAGCTGTTACGCCTACTGTATTGGTTTCTATAATGTGACTTAAGTATATAAGCTATGTATTGTCAATAAAATATTGCTCTATCCCTTCCTACACCCCAGTGGTGGTAGGAACATGATATCCGGTCTGACCATTCCTTTTTAAGGAATAAAACCCCTAAGAACTCTAACACCACGGACTCTGCCTCTTTCTTTCCGATTGAGTTATTATTGACTAAGTACTTACCTGCATAGAAATTAGGACGGTAAATCAAATATTTACCACAAGTCAGTCCCTAGAAATATTAACATTAATCCTTGGCCCATGTGGTGGTTTATTAACTTGGCCCTTTAAGTGCATGCAAGGGCTGCTCATGCCTGGAACGTTGTGGTCTCCATGTCAGAGAGTTCCATGTTGGTCAGTTGGAGACTGGAGACTGATTGGCTGATAGCATCGTTGATGTGTCATCTTAAGCAAAAAAAAAAAAGACATCCTGCAATACCATCAGTCTCTTAACAGCCCTCCAATTTCTCAGGCACTAAAGGCAGACAAGCCACTAATCAAAATCTGAACCGTGCAAAGCTGTTTTGCAAGGATTCTCCTTCTGTTCAGACACAAAGATGTAAAACTTGATCCATCAATGCGGCTGCTGTGAAAACCTACTGCAAACATATGTTAAACACCTCAGACAAAGAACATTACATGGAGAAGACCAATGCTTAATCCACAACAAAAAAAATCTGGAAAATGATCAGGGTGCACAGGCAGTAACCTAAATGGCAACTTGAAATTACACTGGACCCTTTCATCCCCTTTTACACACTGCCTTTTCACCATCTCATAATAGCATCATGTACCTTGTCATATTGAGCTAAAATATCTTCTTCTGGAATAAATAAAAAAAATTGTCGGGGGGCGTGGTCAACCAACATGGCCGAGCAGACGTTAATCTAATCGGCTCCTTCCCAGGTCCTGCTGCACGCATGAAATAAGGCACCTTACAAGGCAATACTAGCACGGCCCGGTGCAGCTGAGGATGTGGTGAAGACCGGGTGCTTTGACGAAACAAGGACCTCTGGCGCAGAGGTGGAGAGGCTCCAATGAGCAGTGAGACGCGACTGCGGAGGGGGAAAATGGCGGCCACCCAGGCACCGAGCACAGCGCTGCTAAGAGGCTGAGCCCTTGAGCCCCCTTCCTCTGAGTTGTCCTGGGGTATCTGGCGATTCTGCCTGCTGCGGTGTTTCCCTCAACTAAGCAGCTTCCTTTCTGCCCCCTGGGAGGATTCGGATGACGGCGCGGGGCTGTCCTGGTCCGGAATCGGTGACATACAAAATGGCAGACGCGGAGCAGCTGTGACCCTCCGGAGGGAGAGGCCTTGAGTCTGGCGGCCTCCCCTCCATTTGAGAGCTGCCCTTCCTGCCTCATGGAAGCCCCAACAGTGGACAGTCTGTTGGAGACTGCAATCGGCCTCTGGTCCCTCTCCGGCAGGTGCGATCTGAGCTTGGTAAGCGCATGAGCCTCCGTGAACTCGGTGGGGGGGAGGGGGGAGGAGGGGAGGGGGGGGCGGGGCGAGGGGGAGAAAATGGAGGATGAGCGACTCCACCTCTCTCATGCGAAGCAACAATCTGCGTGAAGTTTGTTATGGTGAAAGCGGAGGAGGCACTGGGGCCAGGAGCCTAAGTGGAATAATGCTTGTTCAAAGCCTGACCCTAACATGGCCGCCACGGTGAACTTCCTATGAATAACAGCCAACACGAGGAGATTCCCTGGAGGGATTTGGCATTGCTAAGAAGGCCCAACGGAGAGTTTAGTTGTCCAGCAGCAATTATTCAGTGGCACCATTTGGGCTACAGGCTTTTCACGCTGCTCTTTGTGCAACGCCCGGTGCCCCGAGCGAACTGGACGGTCTAGGCGCTTGGAGGGGAGAGTGGCCCCTGGGACAGCAGAGCGCAGCAGGTGGGTCCCCGCACACTGGTACCGGGTGTGCACTGGTTCTACATGAGGGAGTGGCCGGGCGCTGACCAGGTAGCGAGTACCCCTATGACACCCAAAAAGACCCCCAACAACAAGGTCTCCAACTATTTTGCATCTGCTGGAGCAGGGCCCGTAATGGAAGAGGCGAGGTTGTGACCAGCAGCCATGGCGCTGACTAGAAAGACCTCTTGTCTTCCCTCCGAAAGTTCAAACAGGAGCTACGAGCAGACATTAAAGCAGACATGGAGGTCTCCTTTGAAACATTCCGCACTGAGATGAGAGAGAAACTGGTATCGGCACAGGCGGATGTCGATTCAGTGGGTACCCGTACCCTAGATCTCAAAGCGAAGCAACAGGAGGTGACCAACAAGATTAAGTCCCTAATAGACGAAGCTGCTGAACTGCGCGGGCAGCTGCAGGCTACACTACTCAAGTGCAAGGACTTGGAAAACGCTCCCGCCGCGACAACAAACGGGTCAGAGGTCTGGCGGAGAACTGTGACGGTCCTGATCTGGAGGCATTCATGGTGGGCCTCTTCTTGGCTCTAGGGGAGTACAGTCCACAGGTCCGGTTGGAGAGAGTCCTGGCATAGTTCAGCTCATTTAAGATCAAAGAAATGATCCTACAGAAGGCAAGGGCCAACAACATGATCACTTTCCAAAATGTCACATGCACCCTTTATCAAGACATAGCTCAAGCCACCCTCCTTCGATGCCAGCAGTACCGCCCAATGACCAAGCATTGACGAGAGAAGAAAATCAGATACCAGTGGACGTACCCCTTCATTATCACTTTCCAATAGCACAGCAAGCAGCACCACTGTGTGGAACTATCGGAGGCAGCAGATCTGCTTGGTCTTGAGCTCTCTACAGCCTCATCGGACCCGGACAAAGGGAATCACCCTGATCGGCCCAGTGGCGAAGAGTAGGCAGGATAAATACAAAAACGGTCCGAGAGGATCTGTACTTCATCCCGGTGGGAGTGCAATTGATTGGCGGGCCCTCAGACAGGATGAGTCATGAAGCTGATGGGGCTCTGCCCCACCTTCTCCTCCCTAGGGGGCAACACACCGTAGTGATGGAAAGATGGATGGATCGGAGGACTTGCACTTTCCGCCACTGAGAAATGCCCAGGTGTCTAGGCGCTACGCGACGCTTTCAAACTCAGTGCTTGGAACAAGCACCGTGTGAGAACACTACCAGCTGTGAGAGACCATGGGGACGGATTTATCTCCGCTGTGGTAAAGGGGTTCCGGTTGGAGGGTGGTGGTGGCGAAAGACTTGCATTGTCCTGGACGCCCAGGATGACACTGGTGGTATTTGATAAACATAGCTATTATAAGGGTTTCAATCCAAATGCTAATGGCTATTTAGTTGTAAATTTCACGCAACACATACCTTGATTTCTGCTAAAATGAGGGCTGAGGGAACGGAAATGGTGAAGTTCAAGTGTATCTTGGTACTGGGAATTCCCTCTTGGAAGGGGATTTTACACACTTGTATTAGGTATTTGTTCTGTTTCATTCATTTAGTTCGATGTCATGGTGACGTTCTCTATTGTTTATGGGCTGGGAGGGCTTGGGGTGGGGGTCCACAGTAGTTTTTTAGGCAGAGCCCCTCGCCAGGGGGGGGCCAACACAGCCTTCTAGATGACAATGGCGGTTAGAACTATCACTTGGAATGCTCGGGGTTTGAATTCCCCTAACCAGCGCCAGCGCTTTTGGGAATACCTGCTACATCACAATGTCCAAGTGGCGGCTCTTCAAGAGACACCTCAGAAAGTCGGAGGAACACCAGCTGCGCCATAAAGCCTATCCTCTCAGATTTAGATAGTCACATTCCTCGAAACGAAATGAGTTGGCACTGTTCCATCCTTTCAGAGGTCACCTTCCAAGCTCAGGACACTAAAACGGACAAAAGCGGGAGGTTCCTCATGGTTCGGGGGAACCTTAGAGGCCGCCAATGCACGTTCAGTCCTTTATGCATATAACACGGGCCAACAGGATTTCATTCTCTCCTTCCTTATGATTTTGGAGAATTTTGCATAGGGGGACATTCTGCTCTTGGGAGACTTTAACCTAGTCTGGGATCAGGGTATGACAACACACAGAGAGCACCAGGAGGAACTTTTGGCAAGGCGCTTCAGTCACATCTTCCGCTCATGGGGTTGGTGGATGTATGGAGAGATGCCAATCCCACGGTATGCGATTACTTCTCACTCCCACAGAACTTACTCCAGCATTGACCACATTTTCATGAGCCAATCCCTGCTCCCATCGGTGCTGCAAACTCAGTTTCACCCAATTTGCCTATCAGATCACGCCCCCCTAGAGATGACGCTCACTTGGCCGAACCCACACCCAAACCATGCGCAATGGTATTTCCCCAATTTCCTCTGCAGAGATAAACTCCCACGTGATGACCTCAGGACAACCATTAAGAAAGTCCTCGAGCACAATGACCCTGAGGCTACTTCCCATGCAAAGCTGTGGTCCGGGGTAAGTGCATTGAGTTGGCCACTACATTAAGATCCCAGCAACACGAGGAACGTCTCCAGTTAGAACGAAACTTAGTGTCGGCAGAGCAGGCCCATAAAGCCAGCACCTCTGTTCAGACATTGCGGAAAGTCACGGCCCTGGAGGGGAAACTAAAAGCTATTTACTCTAATAGAGTGGAAAAAACCATCTTGCGCCTCCAAACCAGGGGATATGGAGTGGGAACTAAGTAGGGTCCTTGTTGGCCAGGAAAGAGTATAGCAAACTCATTTTAGATGAGGAGGGCGTTTCCCACAAGACAGAGGAGGGGAAGGTGCAGGCCTTTGAGACATTTTACAGAACTCTTTATACTTCAGAACTCCCAAGAGTGCAGGACCAAACATGATATTTGGATCCCCTGGACCTCCCTCAAGTTGAGGCAAGATCCAACGAAGAATTGGTGAAACCCATGACTGCTGAGGAAGTACAGAAGGAGATGGACTCCCTTAAACTCCAGAAAGCATCAGGGCGGATGGCTTCTCAGCCCATTTCTATTGTACCTTTTCACCGGAGCTCTTGCCCTTCTTAACTACTCTATTTAATGTCATAGCCCTACGCAACAAGTCACTCCCTCCATGGGTGAAGCGATAGCAGCAGTGATCCCTAAACCTGGTAAGGACCCCACAGCTTGATCTTCCTACCACCCGATACCACTGACCCTAGACGCAAAAATGTACTCTAAAATCCCGACCACTTGTCTCGAATCAGTACTTACCCGTCTTATAGATCCATACCATTTAATAAGGGATGACAGACCCATGATAATATGCTACGCATCACCCATACCATTGAAAAGGCCTGCAAGAAAAACATTCCAATGGCGCTTCTCTCGCTAGAAACTGAGAAAGCATTTGATTGCGTGGAATGGCGTTTTTTATTTGGAGTGCTCCTGCGCTTCTGCTTTAACTAGACCTTTATAGGGATGATTCGCTCCAATTATCACTCTTCCAGCTCTCGGGTCCTTTTTAATGGAGTTGCTGCTTCCCCCTTTGGCCTGGCTCGCGGGAGGAGACAGAGATGCCCTTTAACCCCCTCCTATTCGCCTTGATCATAGAACCCCTAGCCCATAGGATTAGAGGGAACCCAGAGATTCGGGGGATACGTTTTGGCACGGACGACCGTAAGATTTTGCTATTTGCCGATGACGTGCTTCTGCCAATCTCAGATCTTATTGTCTCTCTACCGGCTATCCACGACGAGCTGGTGAAGTTTGAACAGGTGGCGGGTTTTAAGATTCATTTGGCCAAATCCTTCTTACTGAATCTAACAGTATCAAAAGAAGAGGGGAGTCCGGTAGAAGGGGCGTCACCTTCTCGCTGCACTACTAAGGATATCACCTATTTAGGTGTTAAGCTCACCCCTCGTATACAAGATCTGCGACCCCCTTCTTCGCCAAATGAAGACTGAACTGGGTAAAAGGAGTGGCGTACATCACATGGCTGGACAGGATTAATGCCATCAAGATGAATGTTCTCCCTCGCTTGCTTTACCTCCCTCAAGGGTTGCCTAATCCGGTAGAGGGTGGAATTTTTAGGGAGGTTCGACATGCTTATCAAATGTATTTGGCAGGGACAGAGGGCTATAATTTGCTCACAGGACCTCACAAAGAGGGCTGCTTGGCGTTACCGGACTTTCAGTCCTATTATCGAGCAGCACAACTGCGGGTAATCACGGAATGGTCGATGCGGGCTTCGGAGAAGCATTGGCTTTTAACAGCTCGGCAGATAAGAGGGCGCATCATCTGGGATCTTTTATGGAAACCAAAGCAGGACAGACCACCTAACGCTAAAGCACGCCTACATCCACCACCCTAAAGGTCTGGGATATCCTCACTAAGACTGCATCCTATGACCTTCCCCTCTCCCTACACGACTATACATTTTAATGCTGTGTTCCCCCCTGCGCTACAAGAGGGTCCCTTTGAGGCCTGGAGGGAGGCGGTCACATGATCTCTCACCTGTTTGACAGGTGAATTTGTCACCTTTTAGGAATGCAAGAAACAATTCACATCGACTGTCAAGGAAGAATACCACTACTTGCAGTTGAAGCACTGGGTGCAGCAACCCCTGATGCCGCTGGCCGCTACCAGGCAGCTGCTTCCTATCGAAAAGTTTGCTCAATCGGGGTTCACCTCCGGAGGAAGTATTTCCTTTTTATATGCCCTTATACAAGTGGTGAGCCCTAGATCGAATCTGTTTCAAACGCTTTTGGGACAAGCTTTTGGTTACTCCCCCCCACCTAGAAGATAATCATTGGGAACATTTAGGAAGGGATATAGTGAAATTCAACCGCTCAATGTACCTCAGGGAGGCTCACTATAAAATTATGTACGATTGGTAACTATACCTCAGAAACTTCATACGATTTTTCCCAATTCGTCGGACAGGTGCTGGAGGGGATGTGGTATGTTCGGCAACTTCCGACATGTATGGTGGGACTGCCGCTCCATATAGCCTTTCTGGAAGGAGATTTTGTCCCACATCAAGCTTATCCTAGGCTATCCTATTTCAGCTCTTTGGAACATGTTTTGTTGGGGGGGGTAAGAGTCCCACACTTGAAACGCCAAACAATGTCAAATCTGTTTTGTGGCTTTGTCTGGGGGCAGCCAAGATGGCAGTTGCCGCTGCGTGGAAAAAACAAGAGGCTCCATCCTTAACCCAATGGCATGCAAGATTGTGGAGAGCTTTGGCGTTGGAGCTTTGGCTGATCTAGTAGATGACACCAGAAAAGGCTTCGACTATATTTGGTCTCCGCTGGTGGGCTATTTATCAGAGGGGCTCCCGTTGATGGCATACGTCCCAGGGCTTCGGGCACTCAACCTGCTCCATACCTCATCACTCTACAGCTACGTGGGCTCCCAGCAGAGTGATGGACACCTGAGCAGAGGCCCCAGTAACCAAATCCACACGATCACCTTATTTTAATTTGCACCATGACATCACAGTTCTGTTCGTTTTTAGGTATGTTTAAGTTTTCTTTCTATGTCACTCTTGGGAGGGTAGATTGATGCTCACAAGCATTGGTTTGAAAGCAACATTGTATGCATTCGCCACGGACCTGGTGGAAAAGCTGTAACCTTCATTTGCGAACTGTTACTCTGGGCTGAATTTTCTTATGACTAACTTTGCTTATGTAATGCTTTTTGTCTCAGAAAAATTTCAAGTAACAGATTTTGAAGAAAAAATGCTTTTCCCCTGGACCACTATAAATGATAGAGCAACTGAACCTCACCCGCCTTCTCATGTATTACTTCTAAAGGAGAAAAATTCATCTTTCATCTTGGTTGCTTTTCAATTTCTTCCCGACACTTGCTACCTTGGATTTCAGATTCTTCACCCATCACCCCTCCCTAGAACTCATGCATCCAAAAGTGACACCTCTTGAAATCTCTAGCCGAAAACCTCAGCTCCTCTCCCAGCCAGATAACATGCTATTTACCATTTAGTCTTCCACAGTAACAGGCACATCAACCTTTTCCCAAGCCCATTGGAACCATCTGTAGTTTTAATATCGCTATTTTTGGCTGTTTTCTTCCCATTATCACCTACACCATGTGCCACTTCTTCAGACCCTACACCCTTATTCACTGACCCCTGATTTCTACTGAGCCTGCTCCTTCATCTACACCCACAGACCATTCCTACTTTACCTTACCCCCAAATACAGGGCCCCCTGTCCCTCTGCAATGGGACCTGAGGAGCACCTATGGTGCCTCCCGTAACATCCCCGCACCGTGTGGCAGGCATCACATAGTGCCTGTCATTCGGTGCAGGGATGTTTGCAATCCTCCATTCCGCGGGGGGCCTATTCTGCCCGCTGAACAAGCTTCTATTGTAGAATGGATGTTTTGGACCGCCCTATAGGCTTTTGCATCCAAATCAGGCGGACGGAACTGCAGACCTAAGGTCAGGCGGTTCCAGCCCGATACGGTGCCACCTGCCATCATAATTAGGCCTTCAGTTGTGTTTTGCCACCTTCCATTTTTGCATCACACCCACATATATCAATTTCCTTCTTTTCTGGTTTCGGTTTTTGTGTTTTGCCACCTTCCATTTTTTGCATCACACCCACATATATCAATTTCCTTCTTTTCTGTTTTCGGTTTTCTCCACGTGACCGCCTACGTTTCGCCCACCTCCCCCTTCCTCCACATCCTCCTCAGATACCCCAGCTCTACCAGGCATCAATCACCAGTAATGTGTTCTTATACCCTTTGCTAGTTCCCAGCAACTCCCTATTGCCTACACAGACATCAGATAGAACCGTATGCCTAGTTATGATTGTAGTTGTCAGGAGGGTCGCCAGAGCTTCTCTTCAGGCTGAAGGTATACACCCACTCTGGACTCTACCCAGTAGCAGCTGGCAGGCAATAATGGTCTGAGGGTAGGGTGGGAGTGACGGGAGAGTGCGGCACAGTATAAAATAGGAAGAAATAAAACACTCCTCTCACAATCTGTGCTTCTCCTCTGCTTCTGTGAGTCCTGGATCCAGGAAGCACCCAGGCTTCCCACAGCCAATCACAGCGCTGCATTGCAGTGCTGTTATTGGCTCGCCTAAGCCGATCACAACGCTGCAATGCAGCGTTGGGATAGGTCTGAACACCGCAGATCGGTGCTCCAATAGGAACTGGGGGCCTTTGTATGTTCCCCACCAGGCTGTGCAATGCACCCTGGTGGGGAATATACAAAGTGCGCATGACTGTTTGGCCAGCCCAAGATGGCTGGCCAAACAGTTCTGCACACTTTGAGTGTGCAACCACTCCTCCCCCTGTGTCTTCAGCCCCGTACCGCCCTATTCCAGACCCAAACCTGAGGAAATGAAATAACTATGTTATCGTTTTATTTTTTTCGTGGGCAACGCTCCTTCGCCTTAGCGGAGGAGCCGCCACAGACTCTACCAGAGACTGGAATGTTTCATTGACCCCTTCTGCCAGCATTGTAGGCATCCTCACCTTCTGGCCACCTGAACATGTAGGTTGTTGAATTGCGATCTTTACTGGCTAGGTCATGATCTTCCTCCTGTACCCAAAACCCTTTCGCGCACCGATAACTCCGCAAGTGCACCTGCCTGCTTACCATTAGCCCCACACACCCAGCAGTTTGCACTGCCATGCTGTCCGTGGGGAAAAAAATATGTCTTCCCCATTAATCAACCCTTTGACAGCTCATCATGTGCTCTCCACATTTACAGTACATTCAACACCATCTCCATTTTTCCTTTGACAGCTTGTTCTCCTCCTGCCCCCTCCCTCTGAAGCTGCCCTTCTCTGATCTTGCTTTAGATTGCTCTCTGGTGCCCCCTTCTGGACCTGACAAGTCAGAGTCAGAAGCTGCTCTGGCCCCCCGGGACACTCCACAGCCCATCCTATGCCAGCCATGGCCATTGACAGCTCTCCACCCCCCATGCTGATCCTGTTCATGATTCTCAACTCTACCCTCCACGGGTTGTGTTTTCACCATGCAATCCTGCCTAAACTCCACTGCAGCCGTGTTCATCACCTCAACCCTCTCATGGTGGTCAGATGTGGGGCATCTTCTCCACTGCAGTGCCATCTTTTGTCATTACCACTGCTCCCTGTACCTTTGCACCAGTCACTGGTACTGAAACTGCCCCAATCCACCTGGTCCCAGCTTGCTTAAATCCCCCACATGTTTTTTGCATGACAGCAGCAGCCATTACTGCAATTAGCATCCCCTTCACTTAACACCCGATAGGCTAAGCCATATAATCTACCAATAGCACAAAGAGGTCCTCTCTCCTCACATCATGGAGCACCGAGCACTTTCAATGCTCCCCTAGTTTGCCTCTTAGCTATTGCAGCCAATAGTCACCGCTAAACCTCCTGTCACTACTCCCTGCCACCAACCACTGACCCTCCTTCAGTAACACCATTGTCACTTTACCTGGTCCTGCAAGGTCTGAACTGAAACTACTGTACAGCCTCAGGGGGCCCAGGAAGAAAACCAAGGTTCCACCTCTAACCTGAACCTAAACCTAAACTATATTTATCTCCCACATCAGGCAGGAGGCCCGCCTCAGAGACCTTGTCCCCCAACCTCGCACCCCTTTCCCACAAGGCATCATCGCGGTCAGCCTGTGACATGCACACTTTAATATCTACCTGAGCAAGATGGAAGACTGCAAAGCTTGATCACATAGGCAAAGTTACTACAAAAAGTTTCTATCATGCAAAGAATTTCAGAAAGGAATGGATGAAACACTTCCAGGTGCCCCCGAATTCATATGCATAATTACAACTAGCCACCGGCTTCAGCACATTTAATGTTATATCTGGAACCAAATGCAACGCCGAAAACTGATTGAAACTCACTTTGGGCTCGTCATTGGGATGTCAATAAATAGTGTTTTTACCCTCCGAGAGGGAGTGATTCAGTGCTTTTAATACTCTGTGCCAGTAATCCCCCACCCTATTCAATGTTTGCTGTCATGCCCCTTTCGATGCAAAAAAATGCCCCAGGAGCAGATATCAAATTGCAGGGCTTTATCTGCCCTGTTAAAATAAAAATAATTTCTATATCGTCTGGAATTTGACAGTAAATGTGTATCGCCTGCAGGTCGCTTTTATACCGTGCTTTAACCCGTGTTGTAAAGAGACCGAAGGTTCCTACTGAAGAACGTATTCTGATTGGCTGAGGACTAGGACCGGTCAGAGCAATAAAGCTCACATGAAGGGACATGTTGAAGTGGACCTCGATATTGAGCTCAGAGTTGCTTTTGATATTCTCTGTGCTAAAGGAGTGGCGTTTTGAACAGAGCTGGAATAAATTATTACCAACACTGGGGGTGTAATTTTCCTAGGGCAGAGGAGTAGTGATGTTAACCCTACATTGTAATAAGAACACTAGACATCGGTTTTAATTGGGAATCTCAGGATTCCCCTCTTTTACTGTAGAATTGCTCCTTCCTAGACTCCATCTCCTTTATAATAGGTGGTACATGGGCTAAAAATGAACATCAGCACCACAGAAGACTGGTGCAACACTATGTAAACTTGCAAACATTGCTCAACTGCCAGCTTTCTGCAGAGTTCAGGCTGTGCGCCAAAGTCTTTCTTCAGTGTCACCAGGATAGACATAGAAGTTTATTGGAGGACTGGGATACCCGCTTTGGCATCTCTTTCACTGTTGCATGCATTCTGCTATCATTTCAGAATCTTTAGCTCACAATGCGTGAAGACACTCATGGACATGGGGAATAGATTGAGGGGAGTCTTTATTAATTTCCAAAAGACAAGAAAGATATGGGAGCAGGAGACATAACAATGCTCAATGGCAAAAAGTTACACGTAGAGCTAAAGTTGGTCTTAAAATGCTTCTATCTAAAGCAAGGGAGCTGTGGCAAGTGGTCTGTGAGGACAACGAACAATGAATGGTCAGATGAAGATTTGTGTATGTTTGACTGTCAGAGTTGTGTAGCCCAAAACTGTTCAAAAGGTAGAGGGCAGGGTTGAAGGCAGAGATACAATCAGAGTGTAACTATGGTTGATGGGTTCTCATAGGAGAATTAGCATATGTGCTGTGTCTCAATGTAGTGCTCTTTTCCGCCCAGTTTGATATTCCTAGCTGCCCTCTCCTGCTCCGCACCTTGTCATTTGGTCCTGCATTCCACCAAGTGCAGTTATTGTCTTCCTGACCCTATGATGTTAATGACTGATGTGATGTTTTAATTACGCCTGTACTATTTGATTACCTTGTAACCTGATGTGCACGATTTTCAATAAAGTTCTTTGAAAAATCAAAAAAAAAAAAATTAAGTGCTCTTTAAAGAGGTGGGTGTCCAGTAATTGCAGTATTTTGCAGTTCTGGACTCGGTAAGGTAGAAAGAGAAATTGTTACTTTATTTACTTGACTAGATTTACAAGTTGCAGGTTACATATCTTACACTATACGATACTCCATATACCCCCTCTGCCAGCTCACACAATTCCTCATATACGAGTGTGTATCAGCCCCCGGAACATGTGCTTCCAGCTCCTGTGTGGAGGGTGCGCACAGCTGATGTCCATCAGGGTTTGCAGCCTCACCAGGATATTAGCATCAACCTCAGAAGCTTATGTTTGTGTTTTGTGGTGGAGAGGCAGAAGAGGATCACGTCTCCACCTGGTCACCATCAACCCGCGCTTGAGAATCCCTCTGTTTGCTGGTGAGAGTAATGCATGAGTCTGCTGCCTCCTCAGACCTCTACCCTCCCCTCATGTAATGATATTTTTTTCAAAGTTGGTAGGTTTGAGGCCCATGAGAAAAATATTTAACAGTTTCCAAATCACTTAAATTTGGTATTAGCAAGTTTTACATAAAATAAAGTATAAACAGCAATCCAAAACCAAATTCATAATGATGGATTCAGAAAAATCATAATTTGGAATCAATTGAAGTGGATGTGAAAAAGATGGGTCTTCCAAGAGAGATCATGTTGAATTTGCCATCAGACAATGTGCGATTTACCATTGTTGACTTAAGTCTGTTTCCAGGTGTAGTGAATTCTTACTACTGAGTTCTTGTTATCTGCCTAAGGTGCTTAGCAAGTTGGCTAGATAAAATGGTTTGATTGAAACGATAGATTTGTATGTGATGCAGCAGATTTTATCTTTGATATTTGGCTGAATGGGAAGCCACAGTAGCGCTCAGTTTTGTTTATGGAAAAAATTTTTGGGGAAATGAAGTGTATTACTGCTTTGAGTTATCACAGCTTTGTTACCAATGGACATCAACTTCCGGAGGCTGGACCTCAGAGCAAACACACAGTACACCTACACATAACATCAATCACATACCGAGAGGCCTCAATAGCCATAACTTTCACAAAATACATATCACACAAAGGAATCCTTCAAGGTGTTTTATTGCATAGAAGTTGAAGTGATATTTTATCAGCAAACACCTTTATATGTATCACAATCCTCAATAAATACATTGAATAGTAACAAAATGTAAAAAAATGAATGTTGATTCAGATTTTAAAAACTTATCAGCCTTTTTCTCAAAAGTAAGCAATCATAAGTCCAGCTCATGTGGTCCCTTTCTTGAGGGCTGCAATCATTGCAAAGTTCCTAAAGCATACGAGTCCATAAGTGTTTGTTATTTTAAAATGAGGGAATTTCAAACAATGGGAGTACCTTCCTCAAAGTAATATGTCCCCAACATGTTTCGACCTTTGCAGTAAGGGATGTGATTTCTCAGGGTGGTATCCAGCTTTCACACTTGGACACTAAATAAAAACAATGCAGTAATCAATACTGATAATCCATACCTTGGGTGTGATAAATAGGAATCAGGAGCCAGGACATCACCAGATTAAAGTTGAAAAAAAGTAAGAAGTAAATAGTCTAAAGATGTTGAACAATATTCCTTCATCACAAACACTAACCATCCTTCAATGGAAAAAGGAATTGAAGACCCATCTCTTGGGAGGGTACTACATCCCCACACAGTAGGAACTCAGATGTAACCTACTTTATGTAAGAAATCAGGAAATGTATGCTCGGGCTGCAACCCGATGTTCATTGATCCATTGCTCTCTTGCTAGTTTCATGCTATATTAGTAGCAAAATACACCCACATTGATACATATATAAACAATAACCATTCAGTGCATTTGCAGGAATCTGGGCAGTTGCTGATCACCCCTTCCTGTTCTTATGTATTCCTGTACATGGATCGGTTCTGTATTCAGAAGGGAATAAGTGATAAGGCGCACCGTGAAGCACTTCACCTCCATACTGACTTTGGAGTTTCAGGATACTTCTGGCTTACTCTGGGTAATTTTTAAAAAAAAGACCTTGTCCCTGTCGTTTCTTATTCTACAATCGATTGATCGCTTTAGAAAGCAAGGATAACCCGTTTTGTATTTCACCAGGTTAACTAGCATTTGGTCAGAAAAAGGCAGACAAAATTAAACATCAAAAACTTATGGTCACTATATATAGTACAATCACTTCAAGAGCTATATATAAAAACTTTGTTTTCATAAAAATCAATCTTTAACCTGGGGCCTCACTAATGGTTACAATCTAAATCACAATTGAAAATACTTGAGTACAGTTAATACAAAAAATCCTTTCGGTCATTTTAAAAACAGTCTGGTTAATGTCAGTGCTAGAGATCTCCAAGTTAGTAAAGTTCTGCACCTCCTTGAAAGGTGAGGTTCCCAGATTACTAAACCCCCAAAGCCATCCAACCATGCTCGTCTCTGACCCTAGGTGGGCATGGTACCTGGCTTGCCAATGCTGTGTGGCAAACACAAGACCTTGACCTTCACTTAGACCAACTAGGTGACGGCTCACAGTACCACAGTCCCCTACATCAGTGTCTGGCTACAAACAGCATCTAGACAACAGGTATGCGAGATGGGTTTATACTATGTGGCCAGCCATTTCAGACCACCACATGTGGGAAAATGGCACCCAAAAATATTAAAATATTAAAATTGTACCTCCGGGAGAGGAATAGCATAAGCTGCACCTCATTAGTGGCACCCCCAAGCAACTCCATTCTATTTAGGACTCCGTTTTGGTGCATATTTGAAGTATCGTCGCTTATAGCTAATTCCTATGCAGTATTAGTAATTTCTTGCTTAACACCATGTTTGTTTCAATTGATAAACCACATGAAACATTAACTAAAGAAAGAATCCTAAGTGGGTTCAGCAGATTCTCTACTGCTGGGATCAGGTGCATTAGAGATGAAGTGCATGTTGTCTAATTAAAAAAAAAAAGTGCATTAAATCCACCAGTACCAGTCTCCAGCTTTCTGAACCTTTGCACTAGAGTGGATGTTTCCCTGCCTGGCACAATCCTATGATTACAACATATGCATGATTTTAGATCTGTTTAGATCATTAATGCCCAGCCAATAATCATGGTCCACGCTAAAGAGTCATACTATCTACAGTCACAGGTTCACAAAGAACCGCAGAACAGCAGCGCTGATCACAAATTCTTGAAAGAGGTGAACATGTCGGGTGCTGGCGATCGCTGCAATGCTTGAAGCTGTGGGTACACAATAACAAACAAATGCTGTGAGTAGATGTACAACACAAAGTATGGAACATGCAGTCACATGCACAGCATATCTTTAAAACATAGCTCTCATTAATTGGTGAAACATATAGAAGATTGGCAGCTGTCAACAAGGGGAGTTTGAAGCGTGACAATAGAGAACAGGGACAGAGACTGAGTGGAGTATGATGTTATTCAAAATACTCCGGTGCAATTGAAGCTCCCGTGTAGACCGCTATCTATCAACAAATGTAGGATGTTCATGACTCCCATGCACTGTTATTATCAACTCATCTCACTATGTTGTCACTCAGCCTATTCATCAAATCTGTGCTATAGTATAGTATTTCTGGAATCTAAAGAAGAAAGTTGTTTGCACAGAGCTGCACTCTGAATTCCTATTAGAATATTGTAGGAAAGGTATCATCCCTATTGGCCTACAGGTGAAAAACGAGCCTGGCCTGTTTGTAACAGATGAAAAATTCATTGAACGTTGGACCCTAATAGCTAATAGGTGCAGTAGGGATTGGATGCTTTTAATTATCGAAACAGCACAAGAATTCATTTTAGTTGAAAGAAAAGATCTTGATAAAATGGAGATAGAGCTAAAAAATAGCTATAGTAATGCCCTTGATGAAGCTAAGAAAAAATTAAGCGAGATAGCAGAAGATGTTGATAGCTATAGGGACTATCTGATAGGAAAAAAAACCAATAAGTTACAAAAAGATCTAAATAGGTATAGTGTGGAATTAGTTTACCCCTATACCAAAAAAGATTATTACGACACACCAGCACAAGAAACCAATCAGAAAAAGACCTGGTACCCATACAGACCAAGGGGACAAAAGAAAAATGTGAGTTTCTCGGAATCCTCTTATACTAGTACTGAATCTGATGAGGATACTCGTAGTGACATACGAGGTAGAAAGGACACAAATCAAGGTCAGAACAGAGATCAAAGGCCTTTTTTAGGGCAACATCAACAGAGGAAATCATGCACCGAGAGGGAGAGGGAGGGGGAACTACCCTCGACAAGCACCACAATACAGACCTATGTATATGAAAACCCGCAGTCAAAAAGTGTGGGACTAGATGCTAAGGAAGCTGCCCCAATAATAAATCTATCTAAAAAAGTACTTAGTAGAGAGGAAGAGAAGGTGTTGAGTTTAGGCCTAGGATATGCCCCTATAGCTAAACCTAATAATTATGAGATCCAAAAAGATTTAAAAAGTCTATTTAGAAAAGTAAGGCTCAAACAATTTTTTCTTAATACTGAACCAACTGTAAAAGAAAACCTGTCAGACTTGAAGCCTATGTCAATTTGGACCCCATCCAGAGCTATGGTAAACAAGAATGTAGAACTTTGAGAGAGCAGTGGAAAAAGATATCGAGACCCTGCTTAAAAAAGAGACAAAAATATATAATAATAATTTGTCGAAAGATTGTAGGGATGCCCTTAACAACCTAGAGAAATGTGAGAATATAACGGTAAAACCCGGGGACAATGGCGGAAGTATTGTTATCCTAGAGACTGAGGACTATAGAGAGAGAATGCAGTCACTACTATCAGTGAAGGAACACTATAGACGATCAACACAGAGAGAGTGGGACAACTTACAGCTAAGCATAAAAAGAACACTGGACCTAGCAAGAGAAGATGAAATTATTTGTGCCGATGAATACGGTTTTTTATTAAATACAAATCCGGTTATTCCGGCGATTTATGGTTTACCAAAAGTGCACAAGAGCTTGGACAATCCCCCCATGAGACCTATTGTTTCTAGTTTAAACTCCATGACCGAACCACTGAGCATTTATGTGGACAGGTTTTTAAGGCCTTTGGTATCAAAACAAAGATCGTATATCAAAGATACCACTGAAATGATCAAAAAAGTAGAGGGTATTAGATTTGACAAAGAAAGACAATGGTTGGTATCGCTTGATATCGAATCATTGTATACCAACATACCCCAATCAGCCACAGTGGAAACTATAAGAGATCTACTCAGAGATGAGAATGGAGACTTATCAGAACACTCAGTCTTCTTAGTAGAACTGACAGAGATAATTCTCAAAAACAATATTTTTCTATTTGAAGAAGATTTGTACTGTCAGATCAAGGGTACCAGCATGGGGGCTACCTGTGCACCGAGTCTGGCTTGCCTCTATGTTGGTACCTTTGAGGACAGGCACATTTATAATGAAGCCTGTCCTTTCTATGAGAATATAGAGAACTATTCAAGGTTCATAGATGACATATTCTTCACTTGGAATGGAGAGAAGGGCGAACTGCTGGAATTTATTGAGTGGCTAAACTGTGGGGACCCCAACTTGAGGTTTACCTCAACCATGAGTCAGGAGGAATGTGCTTTTTTGGACATTATAATCAAGAGTAAAGAAGGTGTTCTTGTTGTGGATTTGTATGTGAAGCCCACAGACCGCAACACCATGCTCCACTATAATAGCGATCATCCGCGGTGTCAAAAGGACAATATTCCCTTCGGCCAGTTTCTGCGACTTCGCAGAAACTGTACGGATAGACAAGACTTTGAGACACACGCGGAGAAACTCAAGATCAAATTGCAGAATAGAGGCTACCCCAAGGGGATCATTAAAAAGGCTTACAAAAGAGCTAAATTTTATAATAGGGATGCACTTTTTGAAAACAATGATCGAAAGAAAGGAGAAATGGACAAGATAGTGTTTGTCTCAAATTATTCTGTGATTAGCAATAAAATCAAAAACATAATCAACAGGAACTGGAGCTACTTGCAGATCCCAGCACAGGAACTATAGAAAAACCTCTCTATTCATATAGGAGGAATAGAACAATTAGGAACATGTTGGTAAAAACATACAGAGAGAAACCAGAAAACAAGCAAGTGAGCATCACGACAGGAACCAAAATAATAGGAACCCACCCATGTAGCTCGTGTGTCAACTGTAAATTAATAATGTCAAGCCAGGAAATTATTTTGAATGAGGGAAAACATACCCCAAAAGAGATGTATAATTGCAAGAGCAAAAATGTAATTTATCTAATTACATGTCCGTGTGGCTTAGGCTACATCGGTGAAACCGGAAGGGAAGTAAGGGTCCGGTTGAATGAACATCGCTCAGCTATCAGGACCAATAATTGCAATGCTCCATTGACAGAGCATTGGTTGCAGAAAAAACATAAAGTAGAGGACCTAAGGTGGTGCGTGGTGGAAAAAATCACGATGTCCAGAAGAGGGGGTAACTGGGAGAAAAAACGAAAAATGAGAGAACAGTTTTTTATGTGCAAATTTAAAACACACATTGAGGGCCTGAATAACCGGGAGGAATGGGAAAGGCTGTATCGATAATCCATTCCCTATGAAAAAGCAGGGACATTCACTAACAAGACTGGGAAATATAAATAATGAACAAGGTGCTAATATCCACTATTTAACAGTGTTGGGTATACGTAACAGTTTTTCTAAAAAAAGAACTCATTAAGTAGGGTTATTACAAGTTTAAATAAATATTAATGTAAAGGAATCCAGATTGTGAACTAACATAATGAAATAACCTTACAAGAATCACGTTGAAAATAGAGTCTAACCCATGAGTTATACACTTTAGAAGCCACTCATAGATGGCGCTGATTTCCGAGCGCCACGATAACCTTGTCTATGTCTAATGTAGAGAGGGGTCACATGTGTAGAAATTGGGGAGGTGAGCTAATCTCAACTCGCTTTAAAAGAAGCCGGCAAGATCAGTGTGCTCTTCCGGTAATTAAGATTTGGATTCACATCGGTGGAGGCGTGAGATAACCAGCAACACGGTAAGAACATACTTCGGTAACGTTTGCCAAATGTCACTTAACGTTACTAGCTAAGCGCTAGGCAAAACCGTAAACGGACTCATAAACAGCTGACTCTAGCCCGTTATCCCACAGCAGAGTGCATGCATAGACTTAAATGGAAAAAGAAAACGTGGGAGAAATGCATTTTGGAAAAAAACGCCTGGTTAAGTGTTGAAGTTTTCAACGTGGGTGAAAACAATTTATCTATCGTGTTTCAATAATATAAAAAAACACCGAGTAGCGGTTATGTACAAAATCGTAAGGGAGAGGGTTAGTGAAATAAGGAGCGAGCCCTAAGTGCACGATTTTATAAATGAGGCACTATCAACGCACAAATGTGTAAGTAAACCCTCGAATCAGAATAGTGATAATAAGGAGGTCGAGCGGGGAGCATGTCATTTCATAAAGGAATACTAATCAAAATCATGCTAGCCGACCAAACAGGCTTTGTATTATCGGAGTAATAAGAGAACATTCATTAAAGTAGAAGACGCTTAAAACTGCAACAGTTTTCTTTAATAATAATCACTGTGAAAACACGCAGCGCTGGGAATAATCATTGCTTATAAGAATATCAGCCTGTAATATGCAGACCTAAGCGATGAAGGGTAAAGACATTTATACAGCCTACACGAATATAATGGCAAATAGGGAATTACTCACAGATAGTCTCTGTAATGTGTGGGGAAATAAATGTAGATAAATTTAGAAAAATGTCACCAAACCAGCAGCGCTGGGGAGAGTTATGGCCTATGTGATTACTTAGCTGTATATAAATTCATGCTCAAGCACTTTCAGATGAGAAGACAAACAAAGCGGGTGTAAAATAAACAGCATGTAAAAATATATCACAAAACTGTAACACAGAGTTCCCTATGTGGATAATAAGAAAAAATAAATGTATGCCCAAATACTGGTCAGGGAAACATAGAAACTAAAATATATCCCCAATTCTGTTATTATAAGGAGATGGGGGGAGTATATTTATATAACACAATGTAATCCATGGACAAATGAAAGGAAAAACACTGATTCATTTTGAATAAGGAATGCTGTACGTAACGCACATAGGGGGTAACATCACGATATTCTCTCATAGAACCCCTGCAAGAAGGACAAACGAAGGAAGTCCAACTTGAAGCAGAAACATCGTGGGTTTATCCACATCAGGATCTCAGACTTGACACTAAAAGGTGAGAGTCAGAACGAATATGGAAGTGTAAAAAAACTGTTAAAAAGTAGAAAGGGAAGTAACTAATGTATAATAATGCTTTCTCTAAAGTTGGAATCAACAACATTTTAAAACAAAAAACGGTTAACTGAGAAAACCAATTCCTGAAAGAACTCAAGAAAAAATAGGTGAGCGAGGTTTTTCTTGGGACTGGGGAGTTGCAAAAAAGGATGTAATCATGTAACTAAAAGGAATCATTCTAATTTTTCAGAATAAATAAATTCAAACTCATTGAGACAACTGAATAGAAGACTACACCGATGTAAACGTCTGATTACCCTAACTAAGGTGTGTAACATGATAGGACAACCCAGTCATTAGTTTCTTAATAACAATGTAGGGGGGAATTTAATGTGACTCACTACTTCCCTATAGGGCAGAATTGAACGTAACTGCCAGCAATGAAAAAGGATATACACCGGGAGCAAAATTAAGTACCTTGCCTAAAGAATAAAAGGTAGGAGTTTGAGGGATTTTAGTAAGCTCAACTTGATAGCTAGATCAATGATCCAGCTAATAATAATAAAAAATATTTCTCTTGTTGGTAGAGCGAGACTTCAATAAGCCGCCAAAGAAGCTTTACTTCTCATAGATGTCCTGAACAGAAAGGGATATTTTAAGAGGTATGCAATCTTATTGATTGCGGATGTTGTAGTCGAGGGAAATGAATGTATGCATGGTGATATGAGCCTATATGCCCAAGTCCATATTGATCCTTAAGGGGGTTGGTTCTATAGGGCCATTAAAGTGGTATAAGTGCATAGTGGGACCACAAAACAAAGATGTACAAGTACAAAAAAGAGTGATAAAGAAAAGATAAAGTTGGTTATTATATTATGAATGTACTCTTACATTGGTATTTTCTGTTCACAGATATAGGTGTACATCAGAATTGTCCTGAGGAAGGTGGGGCGTATTGCCATAACCACCGAAACGCGTCGACTACCCCGTTGGGGATGTATTAATTGTGTATATTTTATTATCATTTTTATTGCAATTGAGGTCTTGGAAAATGTGTTGATCTGTGTATCTTTTTGCCTATGAATTTGACCAAAAAAACACCGAAATCTAGGCATCACTGAAATAGACGGATTTTGTTTTTAACCTTTTGTTCTTAACCTATTTGTGATGAATCCATGTCTTATAATGTATCGAATAATTTTTTAAAACAACATTTTTTTTTATAATAAAGTTTCTGAAGTGTCTGTACACATAATTTATGTCCTTGTGGTTCTACTATAGCACAGATTTGATGAATAGGCTGAGTGACAACATAGTGAGATGAGTGAATGACGTGGTTCCCCATTTGAAGCAAAAACCCAGGGAACACTCTATTCCTTTTTTGCATTATTACCCTGTTCCTGCGGGTGTGACCATAAGGGTACTCTCTTTCTTTTTTAATCATCTGTTATTATCAACAACAGTTTGACTAATGTCAAGTGTCACATCTGTAATGGTGTTAACTTGTATAGGAGAGGTCTAGAAACCCAGAGTCTGCTGAAACAAATAACTGAGATAATTGTGATGTGTGCCTTCTCAGGGCTCATTCTCCTCTCCCCAATATACTCAAAATGTCTTAGCTCACCCCCTCAGCCAAACAGTACATTGTACAACTACGCAACAGGAAAGACTCTCGAATAAAGCCCCAGATAAAGAAGGGGAGACTCTGGTTGTTCTGCTAGATACAGAGAACTTAACATATTATAGAGCATGTATAGTATAGCCATCGGGAGAGCCATTTTAGGACCACAGAATTTACTTGCATCAAGTGCATCACTCCAACAATGTTCAAGTTGTGTTTTACTCGATTTACCCTTGAAGAGGGCACCTTGACTCCCCTTCTAAAACCTAAAGGCCTCTCTTGCACTCCCTACTGCCAGGCAAGTAAGTATATGAAGCATGATCAGCCTGTGGACCTGGCGACTAACTTTCCACCACTCTTCAACTGTAATATTCTCACCTTCGAAGGCTTCCTGTTGCATACTAAGGACAATGGTTCGCCCATTTAAAACTATACCCACTTGCTGTGTTATCGGGAGCCTACAGGGAAGGGACTTATTTGACCAGGTACTTCCAACAGCTTGGGCTTACTAGGTGTAGAGAAAGGTTATATGTGATTTCACAGAAAAACGATTTCATGGAATACCTTTACTAAGGAAATATTCAGAATGAAAGTCAATTACCTTTTGGTAGAAATTAATTCATAGTAGGTCTTTGTGGTCAAACTTTTTGAATGTATATTGTATAAGTGGAAATGCAAAGGTTACAGGTCTTACTTTCAGAAACAGTTTTGTAGGTGACATTTCTTTCATTACTTTAGGGACATAAATCCATATTTATATCTTTTATATTGTTAAACACTTTAAAATTCTATTATGGGTAGCGGCTGGGGTTGTAAAAACCCTCACCAGCCCTAAACCCCACCCATCTTACTTACGCCTACTACACCTTCTGGGGTACAGGCTATTAACCAGAACTGTCCAGGCATCTGTCCTGGAGCTTTCTTTCTGTCTGACTCCAGGTGTAACCCATTTACTTGCAGTCAGCCTTGAGGCCTTGACTCTAGGTGTTTTGTGGCCTTCCTCTTTTCTTTTTCCTTTCAGGGTTCAAGATGAGGACTGTCCTGGGGTAAACAGCGTTTACAACTAATCTTTTACCCTGCAGGGAATCCCAACACGGTTACAACGACTGCGTTGTGATTCCGTATACCATTACTTCACAAGTCGGAACAACGACTGGGGGGGGGGGGGGGGTGTTGGATTTAAAATGCAACACCTTCCCTAGTGTCCGCACAGACTGGAGTTGGAATAGTAAATTATACTATTCCAATTTCCAGCGCCCCCCCTCCGCAAGTCGCTGTTACGACTTGCGGAGAAATGGTATGCGGAATCACAACGCGGCCGTTGTATCGAACACGTTGTGATTCCCTGCGGGGTAAAAGAATTCAGGATTTAAAAGGTATATTCCTTTCCTGGTTGTGTTTGATACAGGTTTGCAGAGGGTGTGACATCCTTTACACTCCACCCATCCCTTAAACCTAAAAGCAACTCACACACCTAACACCACACATCCCGACCCATAATAAGCCCTTACCACCCCTACACTACCACATCGCTCGACCCTAAAAACACCTTTCTATTCCCAAACTCAAGGTATTCCTGACCCCTAGAAGCCCCTCATCACCCTAAACATTACCCATCCCTGAACCCTCCCAAAGTAGTCCTAACCCCCACCTAAGATTGATGTAATTTTGGATTTTTCTTAAAATGGTCTTGCCTTTAAAATGTTTCCTTAAATTCTCTTTTTTGTATTTCCTTAAAATTGCGTTTCCTTAAAATTGGGTTCCAATGTAGTTTCTCAGTTTCCGTTTTCCATTAATTCACAAACCTCAGTCAAGAAAGCCAAAGTGCCAGGGTTGTCCGAATAATCAGCCTACCAGAGACTTGAACTACAGGATGTTTAACCAACAACTCTATCTCTAGAATGTTCTAATGTCGGACAAGTCGGCACTCAAAATCTGGATCTGAATCTATCTTTGTGGGCAACCCATTCTAGCCCCACTGAAGGATTGCAAAAATACAGAGACATACACACCACACACAGAGGTCCTTACATGCACCATGTTTATTTTGAGTGTTATGAATTAGAGGTTTATTTTCCTCACAATTTTTCTATTTACAAAAACAAGTATGTTCATTTAAGTGTGTACTCTTTTGGTTGTAAGTCACTTGTGTTTCCTTGAAGCACAGGTTTGTGTAGGGGTTTTCATTGGGACTATTGTGACATCGAAGCAGTAACTACATTTTAAAAGTGCATTGTTGAGTGACCATGACTAAGGCAACACTTAACAGAATTAATCCAAAACAGATTGAAAGTTTTACATGACAACTACACTGCCTTAATAAACGCAATCTTGTGACAAATAAGTACATTTGCAAGTATATTTGTCACTGTCTTCTCCATTGCATGCAGTATCAAGTGACACTATGTGCTTCAACATCTCATGTCATGAACTAGAAGTAAACAAAAGTAAAGTCATTCTTACCAGAGCTGTAGATGCAAGTGTGGGATTTTTCCCCTAGAAAGAGAAGGATAGCATGTTTATTTGATAAATATGGTTCTTTTTTATTTGATTGGCATTTGAATTCTGAAAGAGTAGTTTGAACGCATTGGTATATTCATAGAACTGCAGCTCATTGGTGCTTTCCCTCAGTCTCATTTAGAGCTGGGAAAATATGTTCTGTATTCCACAGTAAAACCCAAAATGGAAAAAGCAAGCATATTTCACAGCAATACATGAACCACAGGATAACTATCAAGCCTCCTTTGAACTGCCTGTCATGGATTAGTCCATGATGTGGATCACATATATAGGACAATTGGTGAATGGGCTTCCATTAGCCAAGCAGAAAGGTCTAATCACAGACTCCTTTCTCTCAACCCTTCTTACCTGGGCCACGGCATTTGCGGTGGAATATCATAAGATAGGCCCCTGGTGGCTAAATCGGTCTTTCCTTTTCGTATCGTATTCTTGTTTTCCTTATTCCGTTCAGGTTCTTTTCTTCTCTATCACTGTTTCTATCATTGTTCCTCCCCATTCGTAAATGTATCTACTCTGTCTGTCCACCCCATTCTTCTCTTTTCCCATTTCCCCTCATCTCTCCCTTCCATTGCTCATATCTGTAGATTAGTCCATCTTTGCATCTTTCTACCTTTACCACCTTTCCCTTCCCCTAAGCTGGCCCTTGCCTTCATGGGAAAGTAGCCCCCTTCCAATTCCTAGCTCCAACTTTTCTCACTCCTTGTCCCTAAACATGATGTCCTTCCTATAGTGAGAGAAAACAATTGCATTAAAGACAGAATCACTGAGGTTCAGAGCTCCAAAATCAAAAGTTCTTGGATCATGCACCTCCGTGTTCCAAGGGAGTGCACATTTCTCCTGCTGGAGGGAGGAATACACTTATCAATCCCCCTCAATGGCTCTCGATCAACATCCAGCTTCACTGATACCTGAAAACACTCCTCACTTATTTCCTTCAAAGACGACCACAAAGCGAGTACAAACTCCTTCTCCACAATTAAGAATTTTAGGCCAGATGTACAAAACATTCGCTGTGACAAACCCTACGATTCGCTACATCTGTAGGTTTGCGATTGCCAAAATGTTTTTCCATGCATACTAAATCCATTTTAGGAGTCAGTAAAGTTTTACCGGCTCCTAAAATGGGTTTAGAAAAGCTTGACATTTTGCTATCGGGGAAAGGGTGTGTTGCAGGTATCTCTCCTAAACAACCAAAAAGACAAAAATCCAATTTGTGGAACTGAAGATATTGAATATCTAAGTTTTTAGGTAAAGTAGCCAAGAATCAAAAAGTCCTATTGTGGGATATCTGGTTGCGCTGGACTGGGACAAAGTCACAAATTCAAGCCGACCGTGACGCGACACAGTTGAGTCAGGCTGAACAATGTACCTTAAATTCTGTATGCTGAGCGTTGCGAGGATCCGCGTCCAAGATGCATCTCAGAGCAGAGGTGATGCAGCGGTTCCGAGATGGGGCGAGGCTGTAGTGCATGGTCTTGATGTGTCGACGTGGAGGATGCTGATGTGGCTTGCGATGCGAAATCCTTTCCTTTGTCAAGGATGCGAAGCACAGCACAGGCAATGCAACAATTCAGATTAGCGGTGAAGCTGCAATGCGGAATTTCGTCATTGCCATCAATGCTGCAGTCGACGAGGGATGAGAGTAGCTTGCGCCAGGAAAAGCAGGACGCAGTGGCAGTTCCGAAGGTGATGCATCAGTCCCAGATGCGGGAGGCTGTGGCAATGCGGGCATTTTTGGCAATGAGTCTAATCCAGGCAACAGTGGTGTTGCATCGGTTCGGCTTTGGAATGTGCCAATCCGCCGAAAGGGATGCGTTGGTTCTGCTCAGTGATTCATTGCTAAGCAGAGAAGATGCATGGGTTCTGCGGGCAAGCACCTTTGGCCCACTTCCAAGGGTTCAGGACTTGGGTAGCAGCACTTTGCAGGGTAGACTCACAGATGTCAGAGTCCAGGTGCAGGGATTGGAAGTCTTTTACGTCCCTGAGACTTCAGATCAGGTGGTCAACCGGCTAGCCCTTGGAGTCACTCTGGGTTCTCAGGTCAAGTGATGGAGGTCCAGTCCTTACCCAGACAGAGGGCAGCAGGGCACCACATCAAAGCATTAGTCCAGCAGAGTGGCAGGCCTTCAGCAGCACAGCAGTCCTTCATTGCAGAGTATCTATAGGTCCAGAAGAGTACTGACGTGTTGGGGTCTAAGATCCAGGACTTTTACCCAGTAGTGCCTTTGAAGCGGGGGAGACTTCAAAGACAGGCCTTTGAAGTGCACAGAGGCCCTCTCATTATGCCTTGGCTCCAGACTCACTATAGGGGCTTATGCAACAATTTGTGGGGACAGGATACAGCCTATTCAGGTGAAAATGAGGCTGGGTCCAACTTCTCCCTACCATTCTGCCAGGAAAGCCTATCAAGTCACACCTATGCTTCCACTGTGTGTTGCTGTCTATGGGAAATACACAAAGCCTATCTGTCCCCCACACCTGACATGTGATTAGAGACAAGCAGCAGGAACAAAGAGCCGAATGTACAACACATTTTAACATTTGCAAACGACCCATCTGGCCTCTATGACCAGTACATTGTATTATCCCAACCCTATTTTGCAAGTTGGTAACCTATTAACAATTCACTATTCGGAAGGGGCGTGTAAAGGGTATCCCTTTCTAATAGCGAGTCGCACTGGTATGAATAAATGTTTTGCAACAGACTGCGATAGCAAAACATTTGCAAATTACCACCAATATCAAATTGGTGGTAAGCCAATTGCAAACATGAAGTGGTCCCAAGGGACCACTTCCCTACGTGAATTGTGGCTTCAACATTTTTTCAGAGCAGGCAGTGGTCCCACGGACCACTCCCAACTCTATAGAAAAGAAAACTTCATTTTTATTTTTAAAATGCAGTCCATTTTCCTTAAGTGAAAACGGGCTGTATTTAATAAAAAATATAACTGCTTTATTTAACCCTTTGGGTGCTCATGACGGAACTATTCTGTCATGAGAACAGGCACTGAAAATCCCTCCGCTGCAGACAGCAGAGGGATTTCCTTTTTTTTGTCGTTCTCTGTAAGTGGGGAAGAGCTTCCCTAACCTCTTGAGGCAGATTTACATGGCGCGGATTACAGGCGGATCCACACGCAGGACGTACAGAAACAAGACACAGAAGGGCCTCCAGAGAGGGAATTTCCTCGGTAAACGCATATCAAGCGAGTAACCTGGGATTGATATCGTAACCCCTCTGTGCATGGCTACTAATTCTTGAAAACGTGGTTATATGAAGCGGAAATTGGAACGGTAACAATAACTACCGCGTGTGTATGAGGCAGCTGTGCTATCTATTTCTTCCAGATATCTAGCTGGATGTGTTTTCGATACTTCATGTAAATTATATAAGCGGTTTCTTTGAAACTTTTAAGTATTCTGAACACAAACGAAGGACTATTCGCTGGACGAAAAACCTCAACGTATAGATAAGGAGGCGGAATACCCCTTTTGACACATTGTTATATCCATCGTCTGTTTGAGAATTTGTTTGGGAAACATTATTTATACACTGTCCTGATGAAGGCGGATTTGATTGATTGCACCGCCGAAACGCGTCGACGCCCTAGGAGCTAATCAGGGATTATAAATCAAGGAGAAATTCAAAATTAAAGCTTGTGTTTAGGTTCTATCCTTTTCCCTGTGAACTCCTTTGTAATTGGAATGTTGTTTTTATTGTTTATTGTACCGTCCTATATATGTTTCCCAATTTTTAGTTTTTAATTGATGTAATGTTTGCTTAATAAATTGTTTTATACTTTATTTCTTTGCCAGAGTGTTTTCACAGACATTGTGATTTTCACGTGTCTACATTGCTTCCATGTGATATGTGAGATGTCAGCAGTTTAATGTATGTTTTGTGAGTATTTATGTACTTTTGCAAATTCGCCCAAAGGGAATTTCTTTTTGACTTAAGCCAATTGCAAACATGAAGTGGTCCCAAGGGACCACTTCCCTACGTGAATTGTGGCTTCAACATTTTTTCAGAGCAGGTAGTGGTCCCACGGACCACTCCCAACTCTATAAAAATGAAAAGAAAACTTCATTTTTATTTTTAAAATGCAGTCCATTTTCCTTAAGTGAAAACGGGCTGTATTTAATAAAAAATATAACTGCTTTATTTAACCCTTTGGGTGCTCATGACGGAACTATTCTGTCATGAGAACAGGCACTGAAAATCCCTCCGCTGCAGACAGCAGAGGGATTTCCTTTTTTTTGTCGTTCTCTGTAAGTGGGGAAGAGCTTCCCTAACCTCTTGAGGCAGATTTACATGGCGCGCTGACATCCTTGCATTGAAACTGAAACTTAGTTTAACACCATCACTGCTGATGGTATTCTCCCTCTAAGCGGACAATCATCGATTCCCATTGTTCATGACGAGCTCAGCTTGTCATGAGCACACGAGAGGTGTACCTCATGACGAGCTGAGCCCGTCATGAGCATCGAAGGGGTTAAGTTTCATTGTTTTGGTGCTCGAGGGGCTATATCAGCCCCCTGAACACCAAAACACTTGGGAGAGGTATCGTTGGAAAGGGAGGGTGAAGCGACCCCTTGGGCAAGGGCCTTCGCTCCCCTATTTAATTTTGCCACAGCTAGTCTTTCTGCCCCCAGGGGGGGCAGAAAGCAACCTAGACACCAGGGATTCTTTTTTTCTGGGACCAGGGGTGGGGGCTGCCCACAATGGGCATACCAATGCCCCCACCCTGCCTTCCCAAAAGAGGCAAAATACTTTCTGCCCACTCAGGAGGTAGATGGGGCAATAGCCCCTAGGTACCAGGGATTATTATACGTTGGGGTGGGGCTTCCCAGAATAGGCATGCCAATGCCCTCCACCCCAAATGAAATGCTACAGTCTCTCCCCTTCCTGTGGGGCAGATGGGGCAATGGCTCACTAGGCACCAGGGATTTCTTTTTAAACGATCGGGCACCAGGGATTATTAAAAAAAATTGCCAGTCTTTCTGCCCTCCCGGGAGGGAGATGTGGCAATAAACCCTTATCTGCACCGGGGGGGGGGGGGGCAGAAAGCGAACTACACACAAGGATTCGTTTTTTTTCCCCAACGTTCAGGTGTGGGCATGTCAACTAACTCCCTCACCCCCAAAAATTGCCACAGCCTTTCTGCCTGACCCCTAGGTGGCAGATGGAGGCAATAGCTTCTGATTCTCTCTTCCTTTCCCCCCCCACCCCCGGGGCAGAGAGCCCACTAGGTGCCAGGACTTACAATGGCATTTTTATACATAGAGGTGGGGGGCTTCCCCTAACCCCGCCCCCCCCCCTAAGAAATAGCCAGTCTTTTTGTCACACTAGGCACTGGCATTTTTCAGCAAGGTGCCTAGATGTGGATTTTTGGGTCCTAGCGTAGCCGGCACCTACGGGAAACCTAGTGAACCTTTTACATTTTTAACTAGACATGAAGGAGAATCCAGGATGGGGTGCCTTGTGTGCCTCTCACCAGGTTGTGTTACCCAGAATACCTCGCAAACTTCAAACTTAAAATTTAAAAAAAACTAATTGTCATCAAGTTTGTGATAGAGCGTTCTGGAATCTAAGGGGAGCAATAAACTTCCACTAGCCCAGCATTCTTCTAAGCCTCCTGATAAAAATGGTCCTTTACTTGTATGGGTAGGCCTAGTGCCAGTGACAGAAAACGTCCCAAAACGCAACATGGACACATCACATTTTTTCCAGTGAAAACTGACCCTTTCTTGGCAATGTGCCTAGCTGTGGATTTTGTACCCTAGCTCAGCCGGCACCTAAGGAAACCTAGCACACCTGTACATTTTTTTTAACTAAACACCCGGGGGAATTTGGGATATGGTGACTTGTGTGGTTCCCACCAGGTTCTGTTACCCAGAATCCCTTGCAAACCTCAAACTTTGTAAAAGGAAAACACATTTTCCTCAAATTTCTGTGATGAAAAGTTCTAAAATCTGCGTGGATCGACAAAATTCCACATAGCCAGCATTTCCCAAAGTCTCCCGATACAAATGGTACCTCACTTGTGTGAGTAGGCCTGGTACCTGAAGCAGGGAAGGGCACAAAACGTATGGCGCAGACATCAAAATGATCTAGCACAAAATGACCTGGCTTTGCAAGGGGCACCTGCGTTTTTTGCCCTGCTTCCGGCCATCTAGTGAAACCTATCAAACCCACACATTTCTGAAAACTAGGCACCCAGAGGAGTCCAGGGGAAGTATGGCTTGTGTAGATTCCCCCAACGCTTTCCTACCTAGAATCCCCTGAAAACATCAAATTTAGCTGAAAAAATAAAATATTTCTCCCGTTTGTGTGATAAAGTTGTGGGATCACCGGGCTGACACAACTTTCCTACTACCCAGTGTTCCCCCAGGTCTCCCGATAAAAATGGTACCTCACTTGTGTGGATGGGCCAAGCGCCCGCATCAGGCCAGGACCCAGAACATAATTTCAAGACATCAAAATACCGATCACAAAACAACCTGGTTTTTCAAGGGGGTCACCTGGGTTTTTGGTGCGTGCTCTGCGGCTATCTAGGAAAACCCACCAAACCCACACATTCCAAAAAATAGACACCCATTGAAGTCCAGAAGGGTATGGCTTACATGGATCCCCCATCGTTTTCCAACCCAACATGAGGTACCATTTTCCTTGGGAGAACAAGGGGAACGCTGGGTGGTAGGATATTTGTGCTGGCACAGAGATCCCACACAAAAGTGTGAAAAAGTGAATTTATTCAGCTAAATGTGAGGTTTTCAGGAGCTTCTGGGTAGGAAAACGTTGGGGCTCCCTGCAAGCCATACCTCCATGGACTCCCTAAGTCTCTAGTTTTAAGAAATGTGTGGGTTTGGTATGTTAGCCTAGACCTGGTTTTGCAAGGGGGGCACCTGCGTTTTTGGCCACAGGCTTGCGGCCATCTAGGGAAACCTATCAAACCCACACATTTGAAAGCTATACACCCGGAGGAGTCCAGAGAGGTATGGCTTGCGTAGATCTCCAAACGCTTTCTTCTGTCTGTTAACAGGCCAAGACACTGTTTGATATGCGTTCTGTCAAGGACTACTACTCCACCACCCTTGTCCGCTTGTTTAATTAGAATGTCTCTGCCCTTTCAGTTCTTCCAAGGCTAGTCTCGGTTCTGCTCATATTGCAGAAGGCTTTCTTTTCTTCCATTCTCTTAATGTTGTATATAGCCTGTTCAAATGTCACTTCCACTGGGATCCATCAATCAATCATTACATTTCTAAAGCGCGCTATATACCCGTTAGGGTCTCAAGGCGATTGCATGAGGTGGTGGTACAAATGTGGTTTCAGTACGTGAACCTGTCCCCTCTTGGGTGTGGAGTGTTTGGGTGTCCCCTTCCTTTTCAAAAAAATCCTTAAGCTTTGGTTTCCTAAAGATGCCTGCTAGTTCGCAATGGAGACAGAGGAAACTACTACCCCCTGAACTATGAACTGAAACAGGAAATAAAATCCCTGTTGGACACAGCTGAATCATGAAATCTTATTACCAAACATGAGGCAGTCTTTCTCACTACCAGTGAAGGAAAGGTTCCCTACTTCTATATACTGCCTAAAAAGCATAAAAACAAGACACCGCCACCGGGAAGGCCAATCGTTTCTAAAATTGGTTCCCTCGAGCCACTGTCGAAATACTGTGACTTCTTCCTCAAAACCATTGTGCAAAAACTGACACCTACTAACATGACATCAAAAGCCTACCGGTTCTTTTGAAAGATCCAGGTAGATGAGAGCACCATTCTGGTAAGCTTCAACATCGAAAGCCTCTACACTAGTCTCCCGCAAGACTAAACCCCGAAAGTTCTTAGTAGAGCTCTCAATGACACTGAATGGACACAAAACACCCCTAAACATTTCATCCTGGAATGTGCCACCCTAGCACTCAAAAGGAACTAGTTTGAGTGCCAGGGGTACCTTCACTCAGGCGGCACTTCCATGGGGAGCACTTTCACTCCAAGTTTGGCTGGCTGTACATCTTCGACTGAGAAGAAATTAATTCTGGGTGAAGGCAACCCATTCGCACCCTACATGGTATTTTGGAAGAGATACATTGACGACATCCTTGCCATCTGGTAGAGACCAGAAAATACGTTAATGGAATTTATAACCTGGATCAACACATGTGAAAACAATTTAAGGTTCACCCACTCAACGAGTAGTGAGACTGATATTTCTAGACATAGTCATCACTAAACAAGATGGGAGGTTTGGTGACCAGGACCCACCACAAGCCCACGGCTAAGAATAATCTGCTAAGATTTGAAAGCTTTCACCAGAGCCCTCAAAGAAAATCTACCATACGGACAGTTCCTTAGACTGAGGAGGAACTGCAGTAAACTACAAGACTATCGGGACCAGGCAGCTGACCTGACCAAAAAGCTTTCAAACAGGGGTTACCCTGACCATATATTATGTAAATGCCAGAAACCAACCACGAGAGGCCCTGCTGGAGGAACATGTCAAAGCTAAGAAGGAATCACCACTTAACTGTGTAACATAACACTACCTAATCAAGTGAGAAGATCTATTTACAAACATTGGAGTATCTTAGAGACTGGGCACTTAAAATGGGAAACCCCTTGTTTTCCTACAAAAGAGCCAGGAGTAATAAAGACACTAGTTAATACTAGCCCAAGACCAGAGGAACAAGAACAAAACAGTACTTAGCGCATGGGGCCTCCCCAGTGTCACTATCCATGTGGCAGCGGTAGCGTTTTCCATTGAACCACTGCTGCCAAAACACTCCATCTTAATTCAGGCAAAGTGTGGACACAAAGGGCTCACACAAACTGCAATAGCAGTAACGTTGTGTGTCTGATAACCTGCCCATGCGGCTTGCGTCATGTGGGTATGATGGGGAGAAAAGTGAAACAAAGGATCTGCGAACATCGCAGCACAATCAGGTGCAAAAAAATCACAACGAAACTGAGAACACTTCCTCCAAAACAACCACACCACTAATGACATGAGATGGACAGTGATAGTAGTGAAACCAGGCCAGGGAACGACAACGATTGTTTGAAAAGGAACAGCTTTGGGTTTATAGATTAGCCACCAACACCATTGGCTTGAATGATAATATTTCATGGAACACTTAAACATAGATGATCTAGATAACTCAACACCCAACTCTCCAGCTCTGTCCACTACCCCTGTGACTGATCAAGATGAACCTTAACAAGTATTGTCACATGGATACTGTGGTGGTGATTCATTAAAACTCAGAATCAATGTCTTTGACTATAGGCATTTCCAATAAAAACTATTACAGACATATGAGGGTGGTATCAACCAACATCTGACCCCCTTTTTTGTTAAAAAACTTCTATGCAATGGATTGAGTGATATCCCTCCTCTGTTTTAAGTCATAAGGATCATGTAACTACCTATGAGTGTATGCCTCGTAATATACTATCTGTCCTTCGTAAATAAACTTATTCATCAAATATAAGCCTTTTTAGTCCCACTCCCCAACTTACTTTTTGTGCCACTAGCACTTTATTGTAGACCCCTGACAACATTGCGGGATTCACTCCGTTGCCGCAAAATTCACTGCCCCCTTTCCTAACGCATGTGAGGTCACATGACTTGATCGCGGACCACGTGTGCAGATACAGTCAGGAAGTACATTTTGTATTTAAGACACCGGCAGCTAACTGCTCTCATCCCGGGATTCCGTGAGGCCGCATTATAGGTCTTCGGGCAGACACCAAGGTTGCAGGCTGTGAGTATTATCTTGTGCTGCAGTTGGGCACCGCTTTTCATGTTTTTTCCCCCCTGGTTACGACAGTACTCTGCTCTCAGCAAGGGCGTGAGGACTTCGTTCATTTCCTCATGTATTGATCGTATGGTGTAATGAATATATGTATATACCTTTAAGTCTTGCCTTTTTGTAAAGCCACAGAATACACCTACGCCATGGGGCGAAACCATAAATAGTTTCTAGTGAGTTTATTTTTAGTCCATTTTAAAACCTTGGTTCCTCTGACTGTGGCTTTGTATATTTTTTTATTTCACTGGCACTAATGGCTGAAGTATAGGCACACAGGTGATGGATGGTTAAAAAAAGACTCATTCAGTCACTATAGTACGCTCCTGAACTTAGGGAGCCGCATGACACCCACGTACAAACATGAATGATTGTGGGTAGGTTATGGCTGTTAGGAGTGCGCACAAGACTCCTAAGAAAACGCATCACGAATATAGTGCATGATAACTATGTCATAATAAAATGACATGCATAAATTGCTGCTCTTGAACAGTGGAGAGTTAAGATAAGGCGGATGGAGTAACACTCACAGTAGAATTGTGTACATATGTTTTGCTCCGTCTTTCAGAATTATTTTTTTCCCCTACACTGAAGGTGGAAAGATGGCCTAACCGTAAGTGCAGGGTCTGGGGAATTGCTGAACCAGGGAAGGGTGCATCTTAGCGTGCGCAGACCTCCCGGTTCACACATTTGGTCCTGACCAAAACCTGTAATATCATTTAAAGGTTGAAACATGTTGACCGACAACTTTTACTTGTTCACTGATACTTTTTGGTCATTAACGCCATTTTAAGTATCTCACTTGGTTTTTAACCTTTTCTTGTTGCTCCAAATATATTTTTTTTAAAGGAGTACAACAAAGATATTTTTAATCCACTCACCTACACCATTTTTTCACATTGTCAAAAACCCAGCTCCGCTGTAGTTCAGGCGTCGAAGCAGACCCAAGTGGCATTCGGTTACTTGGGTGGGCCCAAATGATGAAGCATGTCACCAACTAGGTTGGTGAGTGAGGGGTTTCTTAAATAAAGAAATATTGTTTCTTATCTATTACTCTCCATTTCTCCAAACCACTAGGACGCGGTGTCCCAGGAAGCTCCCTCTTCTTGTTTTTGATACAAAGGATTATATTGCCAGGTCAAAATGGCAGTTCCCATTGCACACACAGACTCCGCAATGGCGGGCCTGTGACATGTTTAAAGTCCTACTTAAGTGGGTGGCACAAACAGTGCTGCAGGCCCACTGGTAGCATTTAATTTAGAGCCTGGGCACATGTAGGGCAATTTCCTAGGGATTTAGATGTAAATTTAACAACTCTGTGCTTTATTTTTTTCAGACACAAGGAACAGAATCTTCTTTATTAATCTCTGCACAGGAGCATACAATAGTTATATTATTAGTTAAATGTACCATGAATGACATCTGCTATTGATTGTTTGGGAGTCATTTCATTTAGGCCAAGTAAATGCCTTTGGGATCCTATGCCCATTTCTTTAATAGTATGCCCTAAAAACCTGCAATTTCCTTTCAAATAGATTACCAGTCTCAAGGTTTAAAGTCGTCTTTTCACCATTTGCATGCTTAGTGCCATACCCTTTTATATTAACTTATTTCTAGAGGGAATGCAAGAATATAATCTTAATACTTAACAAAATTTCCCAAATCCTCAAAGACAAAACATTGCCTGGAGGAAAGCCAAAGCATCTGAAGAAATCATATTGACTGGTACAATCCTTCTATTCTAATGAAAGTCATGAGTACCCAATGCCGAAATCCATAGTTGGAAACATAGTTGCTCTACTCAAAATGCTCAAACAGAGCTTGTTGATATTAAGTAATTGATATGTAGCTATAAGAATATTTGCATTAAGTTGAAAATCAGATCACAGATTTAGACGTATGGATGTAGGCATGCATGGATGAAAAGACAGAAGTATTAACATGTACAGATGAACCCCCCCAAGTGCACCATCACACCTCCATTAAATCACTCAATTTACAAAGGCAAATAGAGCGTAATACCTACACTTGATGTATGCACAGTTGTGATAGTAACATCTCTTCGTTGTGCTTACTAGGACAAACCGGTGTCCCTCTTTTTTAAAATCTGTCACGTTGAATACTTCATTGGTTGGGATCAATACTTCTTTCTCACTGGGATCATACGAGAATTCTTCAATGTTCACTCCATAGCAAGTCCTTATTTTGAGGTAGGAATCTTGCCCGAAACGCCCTGCGGCTGCTGGGCTGACGGAGGAAGAGGTGAACTGCCCAAATCTCATGCCCTTATCAGATCCACTGGGAGGAACAAAGTTTACGCCCTTGATCCCCCTGTGCACATCTCTGCAGCTTGTCTTGAAGAGCCGTAATCCTGTTGTCAGATAGAAATGTAGAGACTTGAAATGAAAGTCTCTCATGTAACGGTCTTGCGAGGTGACAGACAATCTAACAGCCTCATTAAACCTGCTGGGAAGAGATTTACCTCTGGATAGGTAGTTTTTGTCGGTATAGACTAGGATAGCAATTGCATGGTTATCTTGGAAGTAACGGGGCAGAGATGGGAGATTTTTCTTTTTCTTCCTCTCGTTCCATTCTAGTGCAGCTTTATCCCATGCTCCTCCAAAGTCCTTATCCTTAGCTTTTTCTTCCTCTAGTAGTTTTGTAGAAATGATCTTTTCCATTTTTTCTTCACAGTTGATGTACTGATCATCGTAAGCCATTGGTGTCAGGTCTAACATCTGCGATGCTCCCTGAAAAGTAAGCATACAAGTCCTGTTAGTTTAAATAATGCTACAAATTAAGTCAATAAGGCCTCTTTGTTCATCACACTGATGGGTCCTCCTGAAGACAAACAAATGCCTCACAAGCATGTAAGGAGTTGATAAATTAAGCTCCAAATAAACTGATAAAGGTGGTAGGGTTTAATCTACTAAGGATAGATCTTGTTGACCATGATTTGTAAGGGCCTCAGATCAGCCCAGTTGTAGAGTAATTATCCACAGCAGTTGATGGAAATAAGTAAGTTTATTCGTATAAAGGAAGCACTCCCTGCATACAGCTTCAGTCTCCAAGCGTTCAGTGGTAACTGACTTACAATACAGTTTGTGGTACAGTAGGCGTTAATAACAAACTGTACATAGTCTCGAGTGATGCACAATTAAACCATAATAACACTCGAGACATGTACTGGAATAACAACACTGGCACGAGTCGGCACGAGTGCAAGTGGAAGAATGCACGAGGAAATACTCGCGCCGGGCATGCACTCGCGCTGACTCGTGCACGGAGTACACAACACACCTTCCCTCCTTATAAAAGAGAAAAAACAAAAAAAACAAGTAATAATGAAAAAAGAAAAAAAAAAAAAAAAAAATTACATTTTTCTTGTCACATAAGCAACAAAGTCAGACAACCATTTGGGTTTCTTAGACACTCTTTTGGATAAAGATACACCGCTTAGGACATCAACCTCCTGACTGGAGGTATTATTATTAGAGCAGGAAGGTACAATACATGTAGAATTCTGATTGGTATAACCAGTTCTAGAACAACAAGGCAAAGCATCTGAGTTAACACGAATTACACCTTCCCCGGAATCCTCATCCAAAAAAGAAAGATCAGGATGTACAGAAACAGGTTCTTTGCAATAAACATCCTTGTCAGCTTTTAGAATAGCAATCCTACTCAGGTTCCAAACTTTATTGTTGGACAATCTAACAGAGTTTTTTAATACTTCTAAAACCTCAAAAGGGCCCATAAATGAACTTTCACCCTTCTTGACCTTCCATGGTTTTTTAACTTTAACCAACATACCCACTTCCACTTTCGGATCCTTCTTTGAACCACACTTATCATCAAAGTACTTTTTGTTAGAGCAATGAGTGCGAATGAGGTTTTCCTTAACTATACACAGATCTACGCTTGTAGAAGTAGACTTGACTAACCACGAAGGATTCGCCTTAGTTCTAGGAATTCTTCCCCTCATCACCTCAAAAGGAGAATATCCAGTCATAGAATTCTTGGTTGTCCTGTACATCCATACTTTTTTAAAAATTTCAATTTCCCATTTTTTGTCATCATTACCATTAAACAGTATAGCACTCTTCAAAACCCTATTGAACCTTTCTATTACTCCATTCCCACTAGGATTATATAAGGAAGTAGTGGAATGAACAATGCCAAGTCTTGAAAAATAATCATGAGCCTTCTTTGAATTGAACTGCACCCCATTGTCTGAAATAATTCTCACAGGAAGACCTTCTTCAATAAAAACTTTATCTAAAAAACAAAGGACCGAATCTGTATCTATTTTCTGAACAATTTTGATAATAGGCCATTTAGAAAAAATGTCAATGGCTGCAATGACATACTTAGCTTCATGACCAATAGGACCCATGATGTCTATGGCAATGGTTTCCCAAGGATTGTCCGGAATGGTATGCGCACCCATATTGGGTTTTAAAGTAACCAGAGACTTATCTGAATTAGCACACACTACGCAATTCCTAACTAACCGTTCAATAAACATATCCATCCCTGGCCACCAAAATAAATGTTTAACTTGTTGCTTAGTCCTAACCATGCCACTATGACCTTCATGACCCTGTAACACTATAACCTTCCTCACACCCACGGGTGGAACAATACGCTCGCCTCTTTTGACTATGTTCTCACAACATGAGAGTTCAGACCTCACTTCCCAGAAACTTTTCAATTCAGAGTTCAAACACTTTTTGTCAGGCCAAGTACCAGTAATGTAACTAGCAACATCCTTTAAATTTTCATCAACTTCAAATTTCTCTCTCCACAGAGTTTGATCAATAGCAATAGGACCCTCATCATGAATCATGGCAATCTGAAAATCGTCCCATTCATTATGTAAATCTTCCTGAATAGGTAAAGGCATCCTAGACAAAAAATCAGCAGAAACATTCTCTTTGCCAGGTAAGTACTGTATATTATAAATAAAGTCTTGTAAACGCATGGACATGCGAGCAATACGGGCTGAAGCTCTCAACATGCCTTCCGTGGTGAGGAGACGTACAAGCGGTTTGTGATCACTCCTCAGAGTACATTCCTTTCCCCATACAAATACTCTAAAATGTTCTAAAGCCCAAATGCACGCTAATGTTTCTCTTTCTATTGTGGAGTACTTTTCCTCAGCAGGAGTAAGAGCTCTGGACGCATGTGCAATAATTACTTCTTTACCCTCCTTAGTTTTCTGGGTAAACACAGCACCCAAACCTTTAGCGCTAGCATCAGTAGTCAGAATATTCTGCAGAGAAGGATCAAAACAAGAAAGAGCACTAGCAGAACAAATAGCACTTTTAACATCACAAAATTCCTTCTCACATTCACTTGTCCACTCGAAGACAACTCTATTCTTGATCAACTGCCTAATATTATATGTTCTGCATGAGAAATCAGGCACATATCTAGCATAGAATTCAACTAAGCCCAAAAAGGATCTTACATCATCTTTAGATTGAGGATGAGGAGCAGACTTAATTGCTTCTAAAAGTGAAGGTTTTGGTTTGACACCATCTGCACACAGTTCATGACCTAAGTAATTTACAGAATGGACCCCAAATTTACATTTCTCATGCTTAATGGTAAGACCATGTGTGTTAAGAGCATTCAAAACTTCCTCTAAAGCTGCAATGTGTTTGTCTTTGTCATCATTGAATACCAAGATGTCATCTTGAAAGCAGATTGCACTTTTACAGTCTTTTAAAATGTCTTGCATAACTCTTTGAAAAATTGCTGCTGCAGACGCCAAACCAAAAGGCATCCTGTTGAATCTGAAACACCCAAAAGGTGTGATAAATGCAGTTAGGTCTTTACTCTTTTCATTCAACTCTATCTGATGGTAGGCAGCAGATAGGTCGATAGTTGAAAAAATATTTGACCCCCCAACAACAGACAACATTTCAGAAATACGAGGAAGAGGGAATTGGTCTACAACAATATTGTTGTTAAGGTGGCGAAGGTCAATGCATAGTCTCACCTTGCCATTAGCTCGTCTGGCAACCACTATGGGCGAAACCCACTCAGATGATTCAATTCTATCTATTATGCCACCTTCTACCAAACCATCTAATTCATTTTTAACTTCCTCTCTGACAGCAAATGGAATATTCCTGGCTTTATGTATTTTAGGACAAGCATTATCCTTTAGGCGAATCTCATGTTTAAAATTGGTTAATTTCCCAATACCTTTAGAGAAAACATTAGGGAATTTTTTTAACATTAATGAAGAAATACCATTTTGCTCATCAATTAACATCACTGGATTAGGACTATTCGGATCCAAAACTATGTCAAGTTTGCCAAAGTCAAACCAGCTGAGAACTGACGGACCCTTTTTTGAAACATATAATTTTGCTATGCATTTTCTGTTTTTAAACCTGAAAACTAAGGTCCTAAACCCTAAAATATCTATCCTTCCTCCTGAGTATCCCTCGGGATTGATATCACTGTCCTCTAAGTGACTGCCTAGTCTAGGTACAAATAATTTTTTCCAAACAGATTCACACACTATAGAGTAGGGTGAACCTGAATCTGCGTACATGTTGATTTTCACTCCTCCAATAACCATATCACATAAAGGTTTCTTCTTAATGGTTTTGTCATTCACATTCAAAATTACAGAATCTCTAATGTTCAAAACAAAGGAACCATTAATAGAGTCACTAGTGAAATCCTCATCATCACTGTTTTCGCTAAGTTCAATACACTTAACCTTTTGATTAACTTTACCTTTTCTACAAGCAGATGTAAAGTGGCCCTTTAAGCCACAAATGGAACATTTCTGTTTTAAACCTGGGCAAGATTTGTTATTTGCCAAATGAGACTTACTGTTACACCTAAAGCACTTTAGATTACTTCTTGAATCTTCAAGATTTTCTTTATGAGAAAATACTTGTTTCTTTTTAAAAGAATCCTTATTTCTACCATCATATTTGTGATTGATTTTAGCAACCACATCCTTACTAATGGAAGCCTCTTTACCTTTGACTTGCAAGGCACTCCTGCAAGAAAGTTCAGCTTTCCTTACAATAGCTACCACAAAGTCTAAGTTTTCATCACCATTTATCCAAAGTCTTTCCTGTATAGTTTCATTACTGGAATGCATAACTACTTGATCTCTGATGAGATCTTCTTGTAAATTACCAAATTTGCAATCAAGTGCTAACGTTTTAAGACAAGAAACAAAATTATCTACAGATTCTTCGCTTAACTGTTTTCTTTGAAAAAACTTAAATCTGGAAATTCCTATGCATACTTTAGGAGAACAGTATTTATCAAAGTCATAAATTGCTTTATCAAAAACATTCATGTCACCACTAGCTTGTGAAGCGGGGAGTTGATTGAAGGCTTTTAATCCTTCAGGTCCCAAGGAGTGTAAAAAAATACCTTTCTTTTCTGGTGCTTTCATTTTACCACTGGCATCTAATGTCTCAATATAGTTTAAGAAATAAGCTTTCCATTCGATCCAAGGCATACAAGGAGAGCTACCAGCTGACCAATAACTTTGAGGAGGAGCAAGAGTATAACCTTGAGCACACATAATGAAAAGAATTAATGAATAGATTTATCCCATCCTCGTCGCCAAATTGTAGAGTAATTATCCACAGCAGTTGATGGAAATAAGTAAGTTTATTCGTATAAAGGAAGCACTCCCTGCATACAGCTTCAGTCTCCAAGCGTTCAGTGGTAACTGACTTACAATACAGTTTGTGGTACAGTAGGCGTTAATAACAAACTGTACATAGTCTCGAGTGATGCACAATTAAACCATAATAACACTCGAGACATGTACTGGAATAACAACACTGGCACGAGTCGGCACGAGTGCAAGTGGAAGAATGCACGAGGAAATACTCGCGCCGGGCATGCACTCGCGCTGACTCGTGCACGGAGTACACAACACCAGTGTTTAAGGAAAGCCATGAAAACAGTGTGACGTTCATGCTAAAGGAAGTATCTGCATTGATACCCTGAGGCATCAGGGAGGGCAGAAATGAAAGTTCAAGTACAAATTATTTTTTAAATGAGCTGGTCCCTTGATGGGTAAGAGGTATTTTCGAGTGGTTTATGTTGTGCCTTATGTTATACCTTCAAGCAATACAGACCTAAAGAGAAGAATTCAATTAAGGTAAAGGACTTTTAAATTATTAATATTTTCTTCATGCTACCTGGCACTCCGAAACCCCACCAGTGACCCCGAAATCGGTCGCCCTAAACTCTCATATGTGCCAGATCTAGCTCAAGTACTGTACTGTTTACAAAATTCCTAACTAGTAAACTTTAAAAGATTATTGAAAGCCAAGTACTGTTATGACTCGCTTTCTGGCTACCAAGCAGAGGGGAAAACGTGTGCTGCAAAGGGAAAAGAAATACAAGTGAATTCCATCAAAATTCGGTTGCGTGGAAATACAGTGATTTGATACTGTGATCTACTGAGTCTGACAACCTTTCTTGCTACAAAAGAGAGAAGGAAAACAAGTTGCTTTCATTTAAAATTCTCTTGTATGGAAGTTTGAGAGCAAGGAATTTATATAAAACTGTCCTATGAGTACAATACTGTTTGCTGCATAGAGGGAAAAGGAGTCATTTCTATTTAAAAAACGAGTGATTTCCATTATAATTCTATCGTGTGAAAGTCTGAACTTCAGTAACAAGTGATGAGGCATCTTACGTTTTTCCAACTGCCAACTGCCTTTCACACGGAGAGCTCCTTCCTCGGTGAAGCCATCCTGCTTATGATGACGTTTGAGAATCTTTGCAGGAGTGCGTGTCACGTCATGACGATCTTTGCCAGCCATCTTCATTTTCGTTTCCGTGGTAACAGGAAACAATGCTACGCCACCCATCTTGCGGAGCGCATTTCTCTGACACTCTCCCAGCGCTGGTATTTCACACGTCGCAATTCTCTAGCGCGCTTCTCCTTGTTGCGTGTCAGCACGCGACGCCAAGCCATGAGGTATACTTTCCCATTTCATTGCAAGCTTGCTCTGAGACGGTGAGTTAAATTGGAGAGAACGACTTTACATTGCCGGTTTCAGTTACTTCGTGCACAGTGATTTCTTTGTACATGGATCTCTTCGGCCTTGAGAAGTCACAGGGAGGTGCAGACGTGGCAAATCCTTCCTTCATTTACAATGGAACAATAATATCAGAGAAATAGTTATTCTATGACTCCGCTAGAATGTATGTTCTTCGTGCTGTTTGATTAGTTGTGGGATGCCTTAGTTATGGTCTTACTGCCATCTGCTGGATTAAATCGGTACTTTACTTGTCATTCCTTCATGGAGCTCATATTTATACATGGGGGCTCATTTTCTGATACAGTTATATCACTAAGAATGCAATGTTTTATTATCCATACAGCAATTCATTTTGAGCTGCTTTTCTGTTAATAAGGTTGCAGTGATGTTCAAATAATTTATACAGCTATTTATGTAGGTGTTTTATTTAAAGTAATTCTTACAGCAATCTAGTAGGTCTGCTGTTCTGCATTTTTTTATTGTTGCAAGGTGTTTTTACAGCTATTCTTATAAGTCTGTGTTACTTCCTATGCTAATTCAGTAATTCAAATAGTCCGTATTACGTTCGATGCTTCATACAGTAATTCAGCTGTGTGTGTTACTTTCAATGCTTTTTACACTAATTCATATAAGTCTGTTATATGTTTATGCTTCATACAGCAATTCAAGTATGCCTATGTTTCCTTCAATGCTTTGTACAGTTATTCAAGCCGGTATTACTTTCAATGCTTGGTACAGCAATTCTGTATTACTTTCAATGCTTGATACAGCAGTTAGTCTGTATTACCTTTATGATGTAATTAATTGTTGTTATTTACATGGTACGAATTTAGTGGTGCAAATTTACCTTCATGATTGATGCTTCTTGTGACTGCTGGTACTGTAAGTTTAAGGTTATTTTTTTCGTAGGATTGTTCAGAGCTGGTCTCTATACATATTCAGTGTGGGTGTGCGCGCGCCCTTTCTACTGTTTTTACCCTACGTAATCTTTGTACCTTTCTTCTATTGTGCCTTCTTTGCAGTTATTCTATACATACATTGGTGTTATTGCATTTTTACAATTTCAATGTTCCCAAGGGAAGGGGATGCGTTTAGCTATATTTGCTTAGGATGTGCTTAGCTATATTTGCTTAGATTGTGTTTAGCTATATTTGCTTAGGTTGTGTTTAGCTATATTTGCTTAGTCTATTTTATTCTAGTCTTATTTTGTAAATACATATATATTGCTAGTTTTATCTTTTGCTTCCTCTCGTATTGCTATGTATTATATTATTGTGTTTAATTTCCGTTGAAGAAAAGGGGATATGTTGTGCCTTATGTTATCTCCTTGCTTGCTGCTCAGCCAGTATGTATGTGATGTCTGTGTGGAATGTTGAATGTTGGATGACAGAGTGAATAGAATGTTAGTGTGCTTGGTGTGGATGTGGAATGACAGTTGATGAGAGAGGGCTGAGCAGTGACCATCCTGCTCCTGGTGGGGTTTTCCTCCTGTACATCTTACTTCAAATAAAGAGCTTCAAGAAACTACCTGACCATTCATCATTTCATTCACTACAGTTTACATGTTAGTTAAACATACAGCAGGTGGCTACAGCACTAGATAATCCAGCAGAACTTTGATGAAACAGATAGGTTTACCAGCCTCAATGCCTACGAGAGAGCCGGGGCCACATACGTTCAGGGCGAGAGTGACCAGAACAAAGGAAGGGACTTACTCAAAGATTAATGTTAAGTCCCTCCGTGTCAGAAATATTGCATGGGTTAGCTGTAAGGTTCGGGATACTGAGTCCATTCATTCAAAAGGGAGTTGTAGTCCAACCCAAATAAAACACAAGACTGCTGCAGAGCAGAACATTTATTTAGTAGTTCAAATCTAGTAAATATTGGTACTCAAATAATAATTGGAGCACTCAATAAATCCATATTTGTATTACTTTCACTTAAATCCAAAGGAAAGTGCAGGAAGAAGAGCAAGGGGGCAGGGCATGTAGGGAGAAAACACCTTACCGCACACAATTAAACATAAAAAATAGGTCAATAAACACTTGCAAATAAGACAAAGGTATGACAAAAGCCCGCAAAGATCATATCTATCAAAAACCAATCATTCCATTTCACATTTGTGGGATTTTTAAATTTCCATATAGCATAAAGATAGTATCTGATTGTGTAGGATTATTGAGAAAGGTTCTTGTATTCCTATTTTACATTACCTAGTTAATTATCCCATCCTATCATTAATACCCAAGCAGAGGTAACACCTAGGTTGTTTCTTGCTTACTGGCAATGCTGCTGCGCCGGCCCTATAGATACAAGTATTAGGGAGCTACCTTTCAGACCACTCCCCTGTGTTATTGGAATGGGGGACAAGGAGCGGCCGGCCAAAGGTTCCTCTTTGGCGCCTGCAACCTGAGGCCCTGAAAGATGACATCTTTTGAGGAACTCAGAGGTGACTTGCGGCTCTTTTCGCACCAACTGGTTGTCCTCTGCTGCCAGGGGGACAAAGTGGAATGCGTTGAAGGTGGTGATGCGTGGTGAATGCATGTCAAAGGTGGGCGGCATGCAGAAACGGTTAGAGAGGGACCTTACCGAGGTGGAGAGCACATTGGCCAAGCTACAAAATAAAGGTCCTGTTGTCGAGCCAGGCAGTGAGGCTTTGCTGTGTGCCCAGCGTACAGAAGGATACATGTGTACTCACTTGGTAACAGTGTATAGAGAGGTCAAGATGGTTGACAGATTGGAAATAGGGTGATTCATTGACAATATAACAGGCGATGAGCTAGGGGGAGAGATTGCACTTTCTCCCAGAGGTCTTCAAGTCTAGAGTATGGCGTGCTGTAGGGCCCCAGGTCCAGATGGCCTCCCAGTGGAGTACTTTCAGATGTTTGAAGACATATTACTCCCTAGGTTGTTAGAGACCCTGTATGAGGCCAAGCGAGTAAGGATTCTCTTCTTCCATGCGGAAGGCCCGGATAGTCCTGCTCCCCAAACTAGGCAAGGATCCAACCCTGCCCGGCTCATACCGACCCCTGTCCATGTTAGGGGTAGATGCTAAAATGCTGGCTAAAGTAATAGCACTACCCCTAGGTAGGGTGGTTACGCAGATGTTGCACGAAGATTAATGTGGGTTTATGCCTGGCCGGGTGAACTCACCTTAATTTGCGCAGATTCTCTTATATATTGCACTCTATGGCCAACATGGATATGCAGGTAGCTGCAGTCACCTTGGATCTCGAGAAAGCCTACGATACCCTACAGGGGGACGCTCTGTTGAAGGTTTTGGCTAGAATGGGTCTCGGACCAGATTTTATCCCTTGGGTTCATCTACTACGCAGTGGCGGAGTGGTTTCTGCACGCATCACTATAGAGAGGGGTACAAGACAGGGATGCCCATTGTCTCCCCGCTCCTTTTCGCACTGGCTATGGAGCCGCTGGCGATCCAGCTGAGGCAGGACATAGGCCGTGGGGCGTAGTTGTAGTCGAGCGTACCCATGTCATATAATTATATGTGGATGATTAACTGCTTTGTATTAGTCACCCAACAGTAGCAGTGCCTGCTCTCCTAGCTGTATTGTCAGAGTTTGGGATAGTGTCAAGTTTGGTTACCAATAGCCCGAAATCAGTTCTGTTCCCCCTGTCGGCTCTAGTTGGGAGAGGAATCACGGATCCCCCTGCCTCAGCATTTACATGGGAATGTGATCATTTCTGTTATTTACGTATCCAAGTTGCTCATACAGCAGAAGCCCAATATGCCTTGAATGTGGGAGCAGTTCTCAGAGGCCTAGAGGCATCAATATATTTCTAGAATCACTTCCCACTGTCTATTATGGGGTGCGTGGCCCTGGCGAAAATGGTCTTACAGTTGCAATGCCTCAATGTGCTGCAGAACTCCTGCTGCCGAATCCCCAATGCCACATTTACCACCCTGACAGCCTTTTGGTTTCCCTAGTGCAGGCTAGGAAATGCAGTAGTTTGAAGCTGGAAATATTAAAGCTGGATATGGACCAAGGGGAAAAAAAAACAAAGTTAGGGTAGGGTCATAGGCAGAGTTTAAAGACTCAACAGGATATTTAGCCCCTTCAGAAACCATATAAACAATGTATATCCCGGGGTCTATCCAAACAGGACAACGATACTGTAGCCTTCCAAAACTCTAGAAAGAAATATACAAAAATTGTATGGATTCTCATCACTCACCATTCCAGGTGACATGCTTCATCATCTGGGTCTCCTTTAATAGGGCTTCAACTCCACCCTAATGATGGAAGAGCCCAAGGATGTTTTACAAAATTTATAAGACTTTACAGATGTAAGCTAACGTGTTATAGAGTGTATGGGAATAGTGTAGTGCAAAAAAGTGAATGTGAAAATAAAATTGAAGCGTGATTAGACCACACTTTATTTACTCGTGAGTCTTTACCGCCACTCATACCTGCAAAGATAGGAATGCTGACATTTTGGGATTTCTGACATACTGTTTACAAAAGGGCATTTCGGACGGCATTATTTATTGGTGCCTCCTTTTGTTACTTTTGAAATATGTTAAGCAGACATTGAGGAGGTCTCCCCGACGGCTTAGATGACCGTCCGAGGTACTGACACACCATTAATTCGACTTGGCAAATAGCGCTTTGAGTAATACATATTGGTTTGAGTTTTATAAAGTTTCATAAACTCTTTTTGCCATGAGGACTTAATATCAGTTTGACATAACCGCCCCACTTTTGGCTTTGAATGAATACCCTGAGTATCTGTTTACAGTTGAAATCTCAGTGTCATGAGATACTGTTTGCGAATGTATTTTCACATCTCAGCAATGGAGCTCTTGTTTTGTTGAACAAGAGTCACAAAAATATTACATGTTATATGTCTTTTGTTGAAAGTTTAGTCTGTGCTATGTGTGTTGGACAACTGTTTTTTAAGAAACGTTTGAGGGGGAACAGGGCACTATAATGACAGTTGGTGTATTCTGTTTTCCCCTTTTTTTAGAGCGGTGCCTCATTTGTCCTGAGCTGTTACCAGGTGGGGTGAGGTAATTTCTCCATACTCTTGAGGTAAGGCTTGATGGATTAGAGCCCACCATGAGGGCATACCGGATAACCAGTTACGGTTACATAGGTTAAACATTGACATACTTACTGTCCTCCAATACTGTTTGTTGCTCTCTCTGTACAATCACTTGTATTTATTTCTTATAGGTTTCCGAGAGATACAAGAATTGTGATTTTGGGAAACAAACAAGGTTGTATTGGTCTACATTGTATTTTCCATATAAGATTTTTCCCATAGTTCTTATTCACTTTTGCAGTAGCATGGATATTCGATAGGTCCTGATGAAAGCACTGGGTGTATGTTTACCCAATAGTGCTGAAACATGTTGACCAATTAATATTTTGAACAGCTATCTGTTGAAACTGTTCTTTTTGCACTGTTTTTAACGATTGATCGTGATAGACAAGAATAAATTGTGGTCTAATCATGCTTCATTTTTAACTTCACATTCACTATTTTGCACTGCACTATTCCCAAACACTAACACATTCGCGCACATCTGGAAAGTCTTATAAATTTTGTAAAACATCCTTGGGCTCCATCATTAGGGTGGAGTTGAAGCCCTATTAAAGGAGACCCAGATGATGAATGGTGAGTGATGGGAATCCGTATAATTTTTGTATATTTTTTCTAGAGAGAGTTTTGGAAGGCTACAGTATCGTTGTCCTGTTTGGATAGACCCCGGGATATACATTGTGTTTATATGGACCAAGGGGGCCCAGGCCTTCCAGACCATTGAACCGTGGTGTGCTGAGGGGCCAAATACAGAGAAGAAACTATTGGCGGGCTGGAGCACAAAAGCAGACCTTCCACGAGATCTTATGATCGGCTCGCAGAACCCCCAGAATTGTCCATTTGTGGTCCATCAAGTTGCCTCAGCATGGGAACGTGCAGTCAATCTTGTACTGCAAAGGGCCCCATATGCCCGGTCACTCCTCTCAAAATGAATTCACGGAGTCGGCCACATACAGCCGGTGCTGGATCTGACTAGATGGTTTGATGGCGGCTGTGTAACAGCAGGTGACCTATATTTTAATGGAACTTTTCTCTCCTTTACAGGCACGAGAGAACGTTATGTCCCGGAGGGTCACTTTCTTCAGTACGCTAAACTAACACGCACTGCGTGTGAAATATGGATCACATTCCCTGAGGAACTTGTGGAGTCCCACACCCTGATGATGATCATGGACCTGGGATCCTTCATGGGATTGATCTCTTGGCTGTATAAAGTCCTGAAGTCGGACTGCAGGGTAGTTTTATCGAGGGTCCAGAGTAGATGGTTGGAGGACTTACCAACACCTCTAACGGAGGGGGAGTGGAACAGGGCGGTCGAGCAGATACAGGAAGGGGCCAGCAACGCTCGTTTTAAACTCATCCAATTTTATTACCTGCACCGTACCTACCTACCCTCGTCCGATTATCGCGAGCATTGACATGTCCCCAATGCTGAGCAGAGCCAGCCTATTTCAAACATATGACTTAGGACTGTCCTCACCTTTGCCCTTACTGGACGGAGATCCTAGAATTGTTGCGAGACATGACAAGACTCCCCATTGAGATGTCCATCAAGCACTGCCTTTTAGGAGTTTTACCGCCCTCCAAATCAAAGACCCATATGCAGTGCAAATTTGCTATACTGGGATTGGTGTTGGTGAGGCGACATATTGCTATACACTGGAAACAGTCTGCAGCCCCACTTGTTTGGTTAAATGGAAGGCGGTCATGTGTTGGCGCCACCTGCTTTCTGTTCGCATAGAAGAAAATGCTGATCGAGACTTGGAGTATTATGCTAGAGAGATTACAGATGACTGATCAGCCCAGTGGAGACATAGTAGACCTGCAGCAGATAAGCGGATAGTGACCACTTCCCAGCAGGGGCCGTCATCGGAGACTCCTCCATTGTCTGATGAGGATCTTTGCTAATGGATGAGCCCCAGGAGTAAAGAGTCATTCTGGCTGCATTCCCATCTTGTGGGTTCGCGGTGGGACAAAGTTGGTGTACCCTTGGATTCCATACCTAATCAATTGGGTTGTATAAGATCCATGTTGCCTGATCATGGATTTTTTAATACAGACCCTTACGACATGCCCCCCTTACTCAGAAACTAGAGGGGCCACACCTATCTGGAAGCGGATAGGGGGAACAGATGTTACCAATTGCACAAGTCCGTCTAAATGTTGAAATACTATTGTATCTTACCACCAGTGGCGTAACAAAAGATGAGGGGGCCCCCCTGCAAGGGACAATGGAGGGGCCCCCTCTCCAGATTTAAACCGGAGCTCTCAGGCCTGAGTACTGTGCTGAGGAGGCCCCCTGCAGCTCGGGGGTCTCCTGCAGCTCGGGGGCCCGCACTGAGGGGGCTGCGGGGGCCTGTGTTACGCCACTAGGGTAAGCCTGTTTTTACTGCTTTTATCAACTTCTCAACAGCTTGTGGTCATGTCGACAAACCAACTCTTTTGGATAAACGATCTGCCCTCGAGATACCCTTCTAAAATTAATAACTGCTGTAGGCTCTTCCATGTGGTGTACAGTAGTTATGCGCGGAGGTAGTGGAATCTCTGTATACATAGAAACTCTGAATTGTCTAAGATAGAGATATCTATTAGCTCCCCTTCTATTTTCACTATACCTACATGATTTACCTGGAATATTTACTAATCTAATGGGATCTCATTCCACTCACCGTGATACATGCTGATTAGGTGATTTTGTTAGACCTTATTCCTCTTGGTCGGAGACATCATTTGTTAAAATGCACATATTGCAACTAAACATTTCCTTAAGATCAACAAGCAAAAAAAGAAGGTTGGGACAGTTAATGGCAGAAAGTAAAATAGCCCATATAATTGGGTGTTAAATGAGGACAAAAGCAACAGCCTCAATCTTTGTCCGGGCGAACCACAAAAGTCAATCAATTAACCTGTGCTTAATCCTCCGGTAGCTTGGAACAAAAGCAGTCAGGCTTAACGTAGAGGAAATGTGTAAAGTATTTATACAGCGCTTAAACAGTAAAGTGTGGACAGAACACAAGAAAAATACCTCACGCATTTAGAAAGTGATATATAGAAATGTAATATTATTTGACACCAAAATGACTAAAATCCGATCAGTAGAACGGACATGCAATATTGAATATTTAAGATTAAGCATTGAGCTTGAAAGCAAAAAGCAAAAAGCGACTCTTGCAGGTATCTGGTTGTGCAAGACTGGGTGAAAGTCCAAGTTCAGGCAGACCCTGCTGGGGCGCACACCGGATGCAGTGACCACGGTAGCCCCGTTGAAAAAGTTACCTTCTAAAGTCTAGCATAAATAGTCCAGTTTGCGGTGGAAGAGGTCGTGAGGAGTAAGGACAGTGTCTGGGATGGTCATCGCTGGAGTGCGAAGAGCAGGTCAGGCGTCGTAGTCAGTCATCACTGGCGCGAAGGTCCTGTGGGAGTCATGGACGGTCGTCACTCGCGCTTTGTTTTAGCTGCCACTGCGGGCTGTCGATACTGTTGCGCTAAGTACAGATCGCGCGTAGACAACTGTTGCTGTAGAGCGAAAACATCTGGTTCACCAGAGCTTCACTTTGGCAGTTGGCAAGGGCGTCAAGATCTTGGCACAAACTGACCCATTAACAGTCACAAAGAGCCCAAAACTTCAAGATTTCTCATTTTCTTCTAGGAATAGCTCAACTGATACCACGCCAAGGGTCGGGGAACTAGGTGTCAGGACCTCACTCCAGCAGAGACCAGGCAGGTCCACTTGCAGGTCCAGTGTAGCAGGTCAGCTAGTCCGTTGCAGTGAAGCCTTTGGAGCTTGTTGTATCCTGGTAGCTCAGAACAGGAGGGCAGTCAGCTGACCCTTGGAGTCACTTCAGCCTGGGATGAAGGGTACAGACCCAATTCTTCTTTCTCAGACAGCAGGACAGCCCTCAAGCAGCAGGGCAGTCCCATAGCAGGAGGGCAGTCCTTCTGTAGTATACACAGGTCCAGAGTGGTCCTTTTTATACCTGTGTCCACTTTGAAGTGAAAAAAAAACTTCTGGAGTCCTCCCTCCACAGAAATGTCTGGAATTTCCTGCCTTGGTTCTAGGCTGTCTGCAGGCAAAACTGGCTAGAGAAGAGTCCTTTGTGTGCGAGCTAAGGCAGTCTGTGAAGTGCAAGTATGACAGGTGACTGCTCTGCACCTCTCATCAAGTCAGGATGGCCCATCCTAACCAGACCCTCTATTCTGTGGATGTCTGGGAGGAATACACAAAAGCCAACTACACTAGTCATGAGACCGAGGAAACAGTCTGCAAGCACCAAATGGTTAGGAATAGAAAATGGCAACTTTCTAAAAGTGACATTTTCAGAATTGTGACTGAAATATGACTTTACTATTGAAGAGTTTTAAATTACAATTCCTCAGTCTCCAAACATAACATTCTTACCTGCTCTCAAACAAACGTTATCACTTATTAAATGTAATAAGGTATCCCAATGTAATCCTATGGGAAGGGTAGGCCTTGCAATAGAAAAAAACAAACTTGAGAGACATGTAAAAGTTCAAAGTACATATCCAACTTTTTAAATACAACGCACCCAGCCCTATGGGTTTATAGGGCTTACCCTATAAGGGGACTTATATGTAATAAAAAGGGAGGCTTTGGCAAAAGGTTTATATTGTCAGGCTGAAATGGGAGTTTACAACTGCACAAACTGGCTGCTATGGCGGACTGGAGATGGGGTTTAAAAAGGCTACTTGAGTGGGTTGCACAATAAGCGCCGCAGGCCCACTAGTAAGAATTTAATATACAGGCCCTGGCTACATGTAGTACCAATTTACTAGGACTTAAAAGTAAAGTAAATGTTGTATTGGGTGTAAGCCAATTTTACCATTCTTAGAGGAGAGAGCACAAACACTTTATCACAGTATGGCAGTGGTAAAAAGCGTCAGAGTCCTAAAAGGCAACAAAAATCTGGTTCAGATAACAGATGGGGTGAAGGCAAAAATATTGGGGGTGACCCTACACAAAGGGCTAAGTCCAACAATCCTGTACTCACTTTGCTCGGTGGGTATCTCTTTCCTAGTGCAATCTCTGCAGATCGATTTTGGTTAATCAGGCATCTACACCTAGCCCTGGCTGCGGTTATCCACTGCAGACACCTACAGAGCACTCAAAGGAGGGCTCGCTGAAGTTGGTTTTAAAACGAGACTTAACTTAAAATCATTTGTAACATTGTGCTTTTTCTAGGCATGAAGCACTACTGAGTTTAATTGCCTTGGAAGAATGTAACAGATAGTTCACCAGCCAATTAAAATTGTCCTTGAAAAGGGCCATCCCACAGGCTATTTACATTTTAGATAGTGAACACTGCATGAAATTTAGGTGAAAAAAGTTCTTAGCTTACTCAGCCTCGGTCAATATGCAGCAATCCTATGTAAATTTCTCTTGAACACAAGGGTAGAATGACATTTTGTTGAGAACAGATAGATTATCATTGCAAGCTTCAATAGTGGTCTGGTGGCCCAAACCCAAGACTAGCTGATTTGTCACCGCTGCAAGGCAGGTGTGTATAAACTTCGTGTATTATTTACCTGATATTAAAAACACAGCCATGTAGGTTTTTATATCCACAGTTTATGAAATGTGCAATAAAATCATCAAGTGATGTCTACACAGAAATATGGTCTCCTCTCAATCAACATATCTGTTACTAAATATTTACATTTTTATAAAGCTTCTTAAATATATATTAATGTATCGTATAACAATCTTTATTTCTCATGTTACTAATGTATTTTTAACGTCCTTGAAGGCTCTTATACATTTATAATTTTAACCTGAATATAATTTTCATAAAGTGCACTATTACCAAAACAAAGTGTAGGTCCTAGGTCTGGCCAAACACCAGCGTCACCAAAAAATACCCAAAGTGTCGGTCCTAGGTCTGGCCAAACACCAGCGTCACCAAAAATACCCAATGTGTTGGTCCTAGGTCTGGCCAAACACCAGCGTCACCAAAAATACGGAAATTGTCGGTCCTAGGTCTGGCCAAACACCAGCGTCACCAAAAAATACCCAATGTGTTGGTCCCCAGTTTAGACAAACTAAAACAAACACACAGCTCAAAAAGAGTCCAGCACTCCTTAAAAAGTCTAAAGAGATCTATAATTACTACAATGAATTACAATAGGTTGCATGTACATAGTCATTGTGTACTGCTGCCATTTGTGCATGCTGTAACTAACAGATATTATTTTTACCCAGTTTATAGCCCTCATTTTACCAAACTCGGGGGCATGGAAGTCTGAGCCTCCCTTACCAGAATCCGAACTTCAGACATTCAGGTCACTAAGCAGTGAACCTTCCTGTTCATGGAGGCCCATGGCGGCTTACCTGGTTGGAAAATATACCCATGATGAGATATTACACCGTCAAAAGTATTAACTCCGAACGCAGGGCTTTCAATACTGATCTTGTATTTGGACAGGTTCAATTAACTTTCATATTAAGTTAATTAATCATTTTCTAGAAATTACCAGATATTCAAGTTACGGGCCTGTGGCTAGTGCTGTGCATAGCTATGCTGTCAGATTGCCCTAAATGTTTTCACAACTCACCTCTCTTCACTGCATCATAGGGCCTAAATACCAGCGCTCAATGTGTTGCTTAAAATATTGATTTATTTAAAAAAAAATATTTAAGAATTTGTGCTTCAAGACTGTGGGTCTGGTTGTTCAGTGGATAATTGCATCCGCTAAAGTGAACTACGGTTGAGCCCATGTTTATAGGTTCAATCCCTGCTGGGTCCACACAGGCTTTCATCTTGGAGGATGATAAACTGAGTATCATTGGGCTGGGTAACAATAAACATCTGTTAACTGTCAATAGCGCCAAGAGTCCCTTCGGAGTGCTCTCCACAAATATGACAGTCATTAGGAGTGACCTGCTATGCTTATTGCCGCAGAACCTGAGCAACCACAACATTAGTGACTAACAAGTTTTTAAAAAAGCAAGTTACACACTTACACGTTCACAGACAACCACGTGTCTCTCCCTGGCTAGCTCCCTTGCACCAGGACGCAACTCAACAAATACCAAACAAAGCCTCATGGATGGATTAAAACAGGAAGAAACAAGGAAAAAAAGAACTTAGGAAGGTAAGGAAATGAACTACCGACTGCTTACCTTGCAGAGCTGTAATATATTGCAAGACAACAGTGTTTTGATTAATTTGTAAATATTTCACATCTGTGTAACATCAGGATTAGATTAGGAGGGCTGCTAATTTCAGATCATGATGGAAACTGCAGCGCTCAAAAAAATGCTAGTAGTGGAAAGTATTGGCGGCCTCAGTTCAACACTCAATAAATATTCAGCGCCGCCCATACGCTTTTGAGGCTCCCTCCAGAAAGATCTCGGCATGGTGGCAGTTACCGAGTGTGGTGAACTGATGTGACGGTTACTAGGGAAAAGCGGGATGGAATAACGAATGATGGGTTGCTTGACGTCATGAGGGCCACGTAGAATGGAAAGGGGCGACCACTCGGTCCCCCCGAACGTATGGCGGAGTGCCTCGATCCCCCCGGGAAGCCATTTTAGGGCGGGAGGCGCGTCTCGGCTGGTATGCCCGAAGCGGCGTAGCAGGGGCGCGCTTTTTCCCGCCCTAGAGTGGGCTGGCCTAGACACTGACGCAGCCAGCCACGCCCTCGGGGCAGGCAGGGGCGGGTTTACGCCCGCCCTGAAGACGGATAAAAAGGGACGCAAGACCAGAAGACATCCTCTTGTTCTTGTGCTCTGAAGCTGCACCTCCTCGCTGCACCTGAGCTCGAGACAGAACGAAGAGCCAATTTTGAGCGTTTTGATCTTTCTTTTTGTCTTCCAGATACTTTGCCGGAAAGATGCCCAAGAAAGGCGCGAAGAAAATGACGACTGACCAGATGGTTCGGGTCCTCATGAAGGAGATGTTCGAACTAAAGAAGCGGGTGGCGGAGCGAGACGGGGAGGGGGATCGGGGCGTCCATCGGCTGGAGCAGCTCCTGGAGGAAAAGCCAAGAGGCCAAGAAGGGGACCAGCCGGGGGAGACGTCCCGGTTCCCTATACCCCGCTCGAGGCGCCAACCCCGGTACCGGTGGAGGGAAATCCGATTCCCGTCGTGGTCACCCCGACATCCACTGAGGATATGCCCCCCGAGCTGGCGGCACAGCTAGCAGCGTGGTTGGGCGACAGTAGCGAGGGCGCCACGGCTGCCGAGGCACAGGCGCTGATGAAACAGTTGCGCGAGAAACGAGAGGCAGCCAAGGTGCCCGCGCCGGCTGCGGTGATAGACAAGCCGCAAGTGGCGGAAGCAGCGTCCGGTGCAGGTAAGCGGCCATTGCCGATCGCGAGGGATGAGTCAGCACCCTCTCGTAGAGAAAAATTGGGGCAACATGTTCCTTTGGCAATAAAGGAAAAGATTTGGGCGGGGGAGTATGTGAACATTTTCTCCTTGCTTGTCGATCATTATGAGGTGGAGCATGTTAAGGGTCAGAAGGATCTAATGCATCCGAGTGTTTGGCGCGCAAAAATGGCCGCCTTTAAAGTGAATGAGAATATTGGCAATTGGGGCAATGCATGGGGAATTTTTACGTCAATTTTGGGGGAACGTAGGCCTGAGTTGCTTCCTGAGTTTCCAATCTATCAGTCACGAATTATGGGGTACTCGACATCGCACCAAGGTAACCATTGGTTCTGTTATGATAACCTCTTCAGGAAGGCGAAGGAGCATAACAAAAGTTTAACCTGGGACTGTTATGATTCTTTGACATGGGATAAGATGAAAGAGTCAGGAATGTTGAAAATGCCGTTGGTGGGGAGCAATGTTGGCGAGTCCTCCCGCCAATATGCGGGGACGCCCTTTCGGTCAGGTACGGGTACCGACGATTACTCGAGACCTGCCGGCAATACAGGGAAAAGGGGTTTCTGCTTCAATTTCAACAAAGGTAAATGCACTAGGCCCCAGGGATCGTGTAAGTTCAAGCACGAATGTAGTGGTTGCGGGTCGCCCCATCCTGAGTCCTCGTGCAGAGCCAGAACGGGTGAGAATGGGGGTAGAGGAGGCGCCAAACAGGTCTAATGTAGTCCGAGGGGCGCCTTTACCAACCCCGATTGATACCTTGGTGATGATTCCCTGGCTCAGTGAATACCCAGATCGTACTTCTGCTGGGGTGCTGCGGAACGGTTTTTCATTTGGTTTCCGCATCCCGGTAGGGGACTTTCAGGGTGTCGGGACGTGCAAAAATCAACTTTCCGTCTTGCAGCATTCGACCGTAGTGCAGGATAAGATACGGAAAGAGGTTGTCCGAGGTCGGGTCGCCGGCCCGTTTAGTGTACCCCCAGTACAGAATTTTGTCTGTTCTCCTTTAGGGGTGGTCCCCAAGAAGGACCCAGGTGAGTTTCGATTGATTCATAATTTGTCAGCTCCACATGGTCTTTCTGTAAACGATGCAATTGATCCAGAGGTATGTTCGGTGCGGTACGCATCATTTGATGAAGCCGTAGCCATTTTGAATCGCCTGGGGCCCGGGACGCTGATGGCGAAATCAGATATCGAGTCAGCGTTCCGATTGCTCCCGGTACACCCAGACGACCAGCGTCTTCTGGGATTCATGTTTCAAGGTTCGTATTACATGGATAGGTGTATGCCGATGGGGTGCTCTATATCTTGTGCATATTTCGAGAAATTCAGTAGTTTTCTACAATGGGTCTTCACGAAGAAAACGGGTTTCCGAAATGTAATGCATTACCTTGATGACTTTCTGTTCCTTGGGGCCGCCGGGGATCACGAATGCGGCCGGGCCTTGGCTGAATTTTGTGTGTTAATGGGTCAATTTGGCGTGCCATTGGCACCAGGTAAAACTGCGGGTCCCACGACTTGCCTCGAGTTTCTGGGGATCGAGTTGGACTCTAGTGAGGGTTGTTTTCGTTTACCAGCTGCCAAAGTGTCGAAATTCAGGGCAGCCCTGCAAGTATGTATAAATGCATCTAAAGTTACGCTGCATCAATTGCAGCAATTGGTGGGGAAGTTGAATTTCGCCCTGAGGGTGATCCCAATGGCCCGCCCCTTTTCCCGTTCAATTGCCCAAGCGATGGTTGGCCTAAAGGAGGGTCATCATCGCACGAGACTATCGGCTGAGGTCCGCCAGGACATGCGTATTTGGTTGGCATTTTTGGCGGACTTCAATGGTCGAGTCGTCTGGAACAAACCAGCCGTGTCCTCTGAAGAGCTTGGTCTATGGACAGATTCAGCGGGAAGCATGGGCTTTGGCGTCATCTTCGGCACAAAATGGTCGGCACAAAGGTGGCCAACATGGTGGCATGAAGAGGGGCTGACGAGTAATATTGCTTTCCTGGAACTGTTTCCCATTTTGGTGGCCCTCAGAACCTGGCCCGAAGGGTTCAAAGATCATTCTGTCATATTTTGGTCTGACAATATGACCGTTGTAGAATGCATCAATAGTCAGGCAGCACGTTGTAAACTGATTTTAAGGCTGCTCAAAGAAATTGTCTTACTGTGTATGCAACTGAACGTGATATTCAGAGCAAAACATGTCCCAGGGGTGATGAATCAGGCGGCTGATGCACTGTCTCGTTTTCAAATGCAGGCTTTCTCGGGTTTCCTTCCCTCAGCGGACCCAGAGCCGGCACCCTTTCCCGAAGCTCTCTGGTCTCTCGGTGCCCCGAACTCCGTCACCTCGTGGGAGAGAGTCTAGCACCAAGGACGAGGAAGGCATATGAAGGGGCGTTTCGGGCCTATTTAGCCTTTTTGGGGACTGAGAGAGAGGGGCTTTGGGGCCATGAGGAATGGGTAGTACATTTTCTGATGTCCTTGCGTAGGGCTGGGAAGTCGGTGGCTACGGCCCAGAGGCATCGTGCTGCCATTTCCTTTGTTGCCAGGGCTCATAATATCCAGGACCCGACAGCGTCTTTCGTGGTACAGAAAGCGCTGCGTGGGTGGCAACGCCTTGAGGGTCGCAGAGTAGATGAGAGGCGCCCGATAGGTCTGGATAGGTTGTCCCAGTTGCTGGCCACACTCCCTGCCACATGCTCGTCTCAGTTCGAGACGTGTTTGTTCCGAGCTGCTTTTACGCTTGCATTTCACGGGGCGATGAGGATAAGTGAGCTGGTGGCAAGGAACAAACAGGATGTGGTGGGGGGTTTGTGCCAGGAACACGTTCAGATCAGGGGTGAGACGATGACTGTCTCCTTTGTCAGGTCCAAGACCGATCAAGATGGGATGGGTGACTGCATAATCATTCGCAGGATTCCCGGGTCCTCCATGTGTCCGGTAAAGTGTTTAGAAGATTACCTAGCCCGAAGGGTGGCATCATGGGGAGGGACATTGTTGAGACACGCGGACGCCACCCCACTGACGAAATTTCAGTTTCAGCGGGTGCTTGCGATGTCAATTGCCGCAGCGGGCTTGGACCCGGGCGAGTTTGGGACCCATTCCTTTCGGATAGGGGCTGCCACTGAAGCTACAGCCAGGGGTCTTAATGTTGAACAAGTAAAACGAGTGGGGCGTTGGTCCTCCAATTGTTATAAGAGATATGTGCGGTTGCACATGTTGTGAAGCTGTAATAATATACTCACGCTTCTTGTCTTTTGTTTGGTTTTCAGTTGCGCAAGCCTACGAGGCGGGGCGGACTACGCAGTCGACCCAACACCGGGCCAGCGGTCAGACATCACCGGCTGTGAGAAAAGAGGTGTGGGTCGTGGGCCACTCATACGTGAGGCGTGCCGCAGACGTATTCGAAGCAGGTGACATGATTCACGTAGCTGGGGAATACGGGTACAGGGTGTCCTTCTACGGAAGAGGCGGTCTCTGTATTGACCAGTTGCAAGCATTCTTTGAGGGTTTGTTAGGGCGGACGAGGTCACCGCCGTCTATAGTCATAGTACATTTAGGGGGCAATGATTTGGTCACCACCGGTAGACGACTTCTCCTAGAGGCAATGCTTTCCACTGTAAGTTGGTTGGCGAGGAAAGTTCCGGGGTGCATAATTGCGTGGTCTCATATGATCCCACGAAAAGTGTGGCGGGGGGCTATCTCGATTCCTGCTTTGAACCATTCTGTTAGAAAACTTAATAACAAAGTGAGTAGGTTGTTCCGTTCCAGGACATTGCATTCTATCTCGCATGGTTGTATCAATGATGACAGTATGTATTTGGGGGATGGTGTACATTTGTCTCGGGTGGGAAACGAGTTACTCATAGGAGACTTCTTAGCATGGTTAAAAACGTTGAAACATGACCTTTAGGTAGGAGTTTTGTGGGGGGTCCGGATAGCCGGTCAACTATCCGGCCTGTGGCGGTAAGGTCATGATCGGTGAGCACTAATTAGAAGATCCCTATGAGTGGGCGTCACCCAACACGGATGGGAGCGCTCGGGAGAGGTGGCCATTGGCCCCTCAATGGGGAGGCGGTCCCTTCTAAGGATGGGTCGCCGGAAGTAAAGGAAAGGCGGTCAAGGCCCCTTCCTTTGTAGGAGGGGTTACAGCCCCCTCCTGGGGAATTTCCCGGGGCCAGTGACATCTGCGACGGCAGATGCGGTAAGTTGTGTGGGGTTGGGGGGGAGGTCTACGATACCTTCTAGATACCTCACACGAGTCTTCGAACGACCTTTAACTGGCGTCGAGTTTTTAGGTGCCCCCGTCAAGTCAAGGGAAATTGGTAGTAGTTGCACTTGAGGTACGCCTCCGTGCTGTCGCCCCTCCCAAGTGGGAGGGGTAAGTCTGGTTAGGGATCTTGACACCGGTTATGACCTTGCCGTTGGCCCTTAAACGTTAGGATGTACAATTTCAATATTTCAAGAAAATGTTTTTGTAGGATGTTAGATCGGCTAGGAGAACCTCTGTATTAGAGAATCTGTTAAGGTTAGCCAAACATCGCAATGTGGTAATGAAATTGTACATAACATGAAACGTTTAATGTTTTTAATTTTGTTTTAATAAATACGGCCGGGAGGGTCACTCCCTCCCACTTCCAAAAACTTCAAGAACTGTTTCCGGTTTCCCTCCTTTTGGGGATTGTGTTGAGAGGGGGTGGCGGGTATCTCAGCCATATTGTCATGGTGGAAGAAAGACAGACAAACCTTTGGGCCTATATTACCTTTTACTTTTAATCGGGCCGCCCGCGCCACGATGCAGCTCATTCCACCCCGGGCCACCCTCTGACACGGACTGACGTGGACGGACAGACTCGCCTGCGGGTAGTAGAAGACAGGGCAACACTGCAGTGCAAAGCTAGCCAGGAGCTACAAATTATTAAATTATGGCCTGCGGCCTCACGGTCCCCCTCCGTCATCTTTGGCCTCTGTGACACCTTGCCTCACAAGCGCACTTTTAATTGCGCATGAAAATGGTCCCTGATCCCAGACCAGCCAAAGAAGAACGCGCAGCCTTTCTGCACACCTTGCACTAATATGCAGAGGCCACGGCGAGGTGCTGGTGCAATGAACGAAGGCAATGCTGTAACCATTTAATCACCAAATATACATGACGGATGTGTAGTCCTTGCTGGCTCGGCTGAGGGGCCCCTGGAGCGTGCCCCCCCCCCCCCCAATGCGTGGGCTGCGAGGGCCTGTGTTACGCCCCTGCTTACCTCTACCACCATGGTTGCCGAAGGTTCTGTATAATTCGGTTATTGTTAAAATAGTTAGTTGAGCCACGAGTCAATGCAATTTGTCTGAGAGAGTAATGTCTACTTTGATAGTGACCAAGGACATATTCTCGGTTGTTATGGGCTAGATCATTCATGTCAATATGCGATCTGTAATATGTATTATAAATGTAGCGATCTGACACACTTTAAATGAAACACCTATGTAAATGCGCAGGAAGCGATGGCATGTACCACAAATTTACTAATTTCCCCGGGCAAATGCCCAGTATACCTACTGTATATGTACTTGCGTAATTGTCCTTAGGATCAAATGTTAATAAAAACATGGTCACAAAATAAAATTGAAAGTGCTACTTCGCTGGGTAAATGTCTTGCAGCTGCATAAAGGACCACAGGGTAATGTCTCCAGTGACCTTGCGTTCATGTAATTTCGATAATGTGATTTTTCCTCAAGCGTCTTCATCCATAAATCTGTGATAACGTGAATCCTTGTTAAGATAAGACAAAGAGACTACAAAGAGGTGGATCTCCACCAAACAGATATACTTTCTCTTGACTAAATGAAGTAAGAGCTTCTTTATCTGGTGGAGATTTCCTCCTATTCCTCTGCATCAATAACACTTCAACACAATCAGCTGGAAACGCGCTATGGGGCCTTTTGGTAAGCTGTCCATCTACGTGGGAAAAGTCGGGCAGACCTTTGCATACTACTAAAGAAAACAGGGAGGCGGGGGTCAAGGGGCGACCTATCCTCCAGGGCCCAGCCACTAATCAATGGGGGGAGCCACACTGCCCCCCTCTCTGGGCCTATTTTGGCACTGGGGTGCCCTGGCCCCACCAGAGCACCCAGTGTGCATGTGGCTTGAGGCTCAAGGTCCCCATGGTCCCAGGCCAGCCGGCTCCCTGCATTACTCTTGCACACAGGGAGCAGCTGGAAAAGCAGCTACTTCACTCCGCTTCCAGGGAGTGGGAGTGGTTTGACAGCTCCAGATTGCTGGAAGTGGAGTGTTTGCTTTTGTTTGCTGGGAGCAGTCATTTTTTGCTTATAGCCTCAGGGAGGTGGTTGTCCCTGGGGCCTGGAGGGATCTGAGCGGCCCCCTGCTTAAGACTGCAATAGCCCTGGGGAGGTGGTGTTCCCCTGGGTATTATTAAGCCTTTGGAGGGGTGCCCCATGCACCCCCGTATTTTTTACAAACTCTGCATCCCCTTGGGATCTAGCCCACCGGGTGCTACAATTATGTCCTGGGAGACCACGCTTGCTTTTTTTTAAAAAGTCATGGCAATCTTAATTTTCACAAAGATTTGCAAATTTCACAGTGAAAAAATGTTTTGCCCAGAGAGTTATTTGTGTCAACCCAGGACCAAAGCTATGTGGTTAGTGTTATACCCTGTACCCTTTTCTTATTTGCATTTTGTTTTGGGACTTGGCTGAAAGCGAGTCCAAGAAGAATGCCAATGAATATGCCTTGTTACCTTGCATGCTTTCTTAACACAAGCAATTACAATACGGTCATTACAATGACCACGTTGTAACAACGCATGCCATTACTCCGCAAGTCGGAACAACGACTTGCTCTAGGGGAGTGTAGCGGCAGGATAATTTGTTCTATTTTAGACTGGTGGTGACTATGATCCACTGCCATCTTAGTTTTAGTCGCATTTGCGCTTGTTTGTAGGGTTTACCTATGTACTTTGACAGGGTTTAGTACCTTCTCTACCTCTTTTCGGGCCTAAAGGCCTAAAAGCTAGAGAGAAGCCATTTTTGATTCTGCCTAGTCTGTCTGAGGCGCTTGTAGGGTAGAGGTAATGTTTAGAGTTTAGCATGTTATTTGCTAGTAAGAAACCGGTCTTATCGAAGGAATGAGTTTGTCTCCCCGGCTCTAGACGCAATATGCAGGTGGCCACTGGATGCGCAGGGAGCCTGGGGACTGGTACAGAAATTCGGTGGGAGTCTGCCTGTTACTGGAAATTTCCATGAAGAGAGCTCTATATTATCAAGGAGCGAGAGGGCAGAAGGTGGAAAGAGAAGACGTGTGGAGTGGATAGAAGTTGTTGGTCAGAAGGCTGGTGCAGAGAGTGTGGTGTCATCAGCGAGTTAAAATCCTGAGATGAAGGAAAGTGATTGAAGGTCCTGTAGTGACATACAGGAGTTGTAGAGACTGAAACCAGAAAAGTTAGTGTTTTTTAACCTTGGCAGTCTAGACGAGGGAAAGCGGTGCAGACGTGCATTCGTGGGTGCAGAGCAGAGTCCCGAACAGATTGAAGACAGAGAGAGAGGGACCGACTCAACTGCCAAGAAGGAAAGACGCACGCCTAAGGTGAGGCGTTCTAAGCTAGTGTAGTATATAGAATATATATATATATATATATATATATATATATATATATATACATACTCATCTATTTGCTCCCCTTTTAGGTCATAGGTAGTGACTAAGTTAAATTATGTTTCTTTTGTTCATTCTGCTATGCTTAACTGTAGAATAAAGAGATCTTAGTAATGAATATCTTTGAATGTTTTTATGAATGAGATTAACCTTTCCTTTTAACCAGGTGCTGACGTACAGAAGGGTGGGATATTCCCTTCTGAGAAGGTAACTGATAATGGGGAGGGGGGGGGGGGGAAGAGTGTGGACTTCATTTATTTTTATTTATTTATTTATTTTTAACATTTCTAAAGCGCTGCTTATACCCGTGGGCGTCTTGGCGCTGTAAACCAATTATTTGTAAATGCCTCTGAGCTGATTGATTATTGAGTGAACAGCCAGGTTTTCAAAAGCTTACGGAATTGAAGGAGGGTGGGACTTCGCTTGATGTTGAGAGGCAGAGTATTCCAAAGCCTGGGGGCGGCCACCAGAAAGCGGCGATCGCCCCAGGTGACAGTTTTGGTACGGGGGGTAACTAATTGGTTTAGGGTGGCTGACCTTAAGGCTCTGGAAGGTTTGTGCAATTGAAGTTGGTCTCTTAAAAACTGGGGGCCTTGGTTGTTAAGTGCCTTGAACACAATGCATAAAGCTTTGAATTGGATTCTTTTCTGCACAGTGAGCCAGTGAAGGTCTTTAATGCTATTGGAGATGGATTCAAATTTGGTTTTGCAAGCAGGCGTGCTGCGGCGTTTTGAATGGTCTGCAATTTGGTAATGACTCTGGCTTGAGCATTTAGAAAGAGACCATTACAGTAGTCCAGGGAGGACAAAACAAGAGATGTGACCAGTGTCTTAATGGCTGATTCAGGTAGAAAAGGGTGTATTTTCCTGATCATCTTAAGCTTTAGATGTGCCGAAGACACCGTTTTATTGGCATGGTCCATAAAATTTAGGGCGTCATCGAAGATGATGCCAAGGTTCCTGACTTTGGTAACGGGGATAGGAGGCATACCAAAGGTGTCAGGCCACCAACTCGAAGGCCATGCTCGCAGAAGAGTTCCAAAAATAAGTACCTCTGTTTTGTCAGAGTTCAACTTTAAACAGTTGGTTGACATCCAATCTCCTATATCTAGGAGTCCTTTCTTGAATTGTTCGGCCACTTGATCTCCGTCCCCTTTGATTGCCAACACTAGTTGGGTATCGTCGGCGTAAGAGGTTAGGCTTATCCCATGTGCTTTGATGGTTTTAGCAAGGTCCGATACGTAGATATTAAATAGTGTCGGACTCAGGGATGAGCCTTGAGGGACACCGCATGGGGCTGAGAGTTGGGCCGATTGAAAGGGTCCTAGGATGACTGCCTGCGTTCTTTTGGCAAGAAAGGACGCAATTAGATTTTTGGCAGTGTGACAGATTCCAAAACCCTCGACCCGGTCGACCAAGATGGTGTGGTCGACCGTGTCGAAGGCTGCGGATAGGTCTAACAAGACCAGAATGGCTGTGCCCCCCTGGTCCCTGATTACCCTGATATCGTCGGCCGCTTTAATCAGGGCGGTCTCTGTCCCATGGAATTTCCTAAATCCGAACTGGGAATTTGAAGGATAACTTTTAAAGGTGAATCCTTATTAGTGTAGATACAGTAGTTAAGAGGCCAAGTACAGATCGTCGGGTGACGTTAAAGAATCGTCGGGTGACGTTAAAGAATTATTCAGTGAGGTGACTATAAGACGTAATATGGAATTCCTTAGATGTTAGTGGTATCTTTGACTATATAAGCTTGTAAATAGCTCTTTTCCCCATTCTCAGGTGGGTATTCTAGATATTATGTGTTATATGGCCTGAGAAGGGTGTGGTTGCGTGACGACTGGGTTAGCTACGATTGGTATGCTGCTTGGTCTTGTAGTGTAGTTCCTATTTTCCCTATAGGCCCTGCGCATTGAAATAACAAACAGCAGTTTAGACGTAGGACTGAGGTCTTCTAGGTCTCTACTGACTATGTTAGACTTAATTTAGGTTTGCGCCAGCTAGCTTAGAGGTCACTGGAAACTTTCTTGAATGAATAGGAAGTGATCAGCTTCCCTGGCTCAGACAAGCAGGGATTCAGCTTCCGACAACCGCATAAACATGACAACTTTGCTCCCTCAGAATAAGAGTCAATCTCTAGAGTCGTGTGAAACAATAGACAGCCATTTCACTCAGTCAGATGTGCATAGTTAATTTCACCAGGGTGCAGAGAATAGAGACGGACGTTTTCAATAAACGGTATTATTTGAGCAGTCTTCCTTCTCATGCAAGAGAAATGAATTGCCACAGTTGCAATACTTAATGTAAAGTAAAGTACGTACAGTAAAAGGAGTATTATGAAATACTGTAAAAGCATTGATATGGTTTCTTAGCCAAAGACACTTTAAAATGGATAAAATATATATACGTAGGCTAACATGCTCAACTAGTGCTTCTAAACTAAGCCTACCCCGGTGTACCTGACCTAAACCTAATACGTGGGAAGGAGTAAGTAGCAGTTTAAGTTAAGTAGGTTTGTTGCCAAGGATCTGTTCAAGAATTCTCTCTAAGGGTTTAGTCAGCACTGTACCTTGGGAATAGAATGTAGGAGGTCTGGTATCTCTCTCTCAGGACTAGATATCCCAGTCAACCGCAAGGGTAGGCTGGAAATGCCAGAGCTGGATTTTCTCGGCAGGAGAAAAGACAGCGTCTTTCCCAGCGCGTCAAAGAGGAGAGGCAGCGTCCGTGGGCTTCTCACTTCTGCTGGGCTCTCGGAAAGTAGATTAGCTCCTCTGCTCCAGAACCACCACAGTGTGTTTGCTTAAGGCAATGTTGGTATATATTTATACCTGAAAGGTGCAGAGTTTGACGTAAGGTTTGGACATAAGACGTCAATAAAGATGTCACTAAGAACTGGCCGTTCTTACAGTGCTCGCAGGAGTTCTATTACAAATCAAAACAAAGCAAGCGGGGCTTTCCCAGGTTGCTGGAGGTTTGGTGTGTCGAAAGAATTGTGTGCTCTCTAGGAATCCAAGGAATTAGCTTTTGCCGTGCCTTGGACTGCAAGGGCGATTTACTGAAATATGGATCTGATTGTTATGCCATTATAGGGATATTATTGATTATAGCCGTATAGGGGCATAAAGTCACAATATTGAATCGGGTTCCTAGATAAAACACATCACCCACTCCATGATTTTATGTCCATCAATTACTAAAAACTAAGCAATAAAGATGCATGTGTATTCCAACACACCCCAAAATACATTTTGCATTCGAAATGGTGCATGCGAAATACACGGAACGTTATAGGTACTGTATGTTTTTAAGCAGTGTAATCATTCAAAAAAATTATTATTTTTATACTTTTTTGTAAATATATAGATTGTGTAAATTAATCTTGATTTTATCCTGTATCAATTATGTATTTTAGATTGTGTGAATATTGTATAGTGCTATTGTCTTTTTATGATATTGATTTATCGAAATAAAGTATTTTGACTGACTGACATTCAAAAAAATAAAAATTGCATATATCTTTAGCTGAACGATTTGCGAAAATTACACATGAAATGTCTCCTAATTACAGAAAAGAAGGTCGAGACTATTTCATCACATATTAATGAAATTGCTTGTGAGTGTGCTAGAGGCTGCGGTAACATAGTCTCTAGATTTGCTAACAATAGAAGCTCTGTTCTTTATGAATAGTTCTACTTCAAGCAGAGTACGTTCCCAAAAAAAAAAAAAGGTAAATATTTTGGAATTTGGAAAAAATAATTTTGTTTTCAGGGGAAAAAATAGTTTCAAATGTTTTCAGTAGCTTTTGTTTTTCAAAGCCGAAGGCCAAATTCAGAGTTCATGGGAACGCTGTGTGCTGGTTTGCTTAAAAGTTATTCTTTTGGTTCAGGGGAGAACATGACTTCAGATAGATGCGCAAAAAAAACAGTCTACAGCTTCAGGTGAAAGTTAGACCATGGTTGAAAATGCTGTACATGGCAAGCGTGAGAATGATTGCTATCATCGATTTCAGGATCAGCAATGCTCACAGAAGGTCGTACCGGGGTGATGTTGCTCTCATTTCTTGCTTCACTGCCACCACCTAATTGTAGTGCAGAAGTCTCAACGAATGCCGTCATCAGGATTGGTAACCGCTGGGGACAACACGATGCATGAGCCGTTACAGGACTTAGCAAAGTATTGATATCCATTGGTACTGCTGATTGTAGCGTAAGACAGGTGTCTAACACGCATTCCTCCTCATAGCATACATCGATGCACAGGTAAGATGCAGTTCTGCCATATAGGTCTGAATGAAAGAAACCAGGTCACATTTCAGATCTCTTAGCCGGGCTAATCCAAGGACTTTAGTTATGCGGCCCCAGTAGCGTATTGCTAGGATCGTTTCTTCCATTGTTGCTGGAGTCATGTCTGCGTTTTGGTTTGCCATATAGGAGCAGAAGAGTCAAAAATAAGATTCCTGCTACGAGTCCCAAAAGTAGTGGTAGGCCACCAAAAACCGAATGGACAAAATTGGGAAAGATGCCCAGGACTGCTTCGAAGTGTGTTAACAGTCCCGAAAAAATTGTATTAAATACATTTGCGATACCACTGTCATCTGACATATTTAGGATTTGGCTTAGCATTTCTATGAAATGCACGGGGCAATTAGTTGATAAAAGTGTATGCATCTCTGCCGTTGTCCTTGCAACTTGAAGATCATACGTTTCTTTTGATGATGTGATGGGCACTGTTGTCTGTAAATGCACAGACTTCATTCTGCTTAAAGTATCAATTCGTATAGAAGAGATATTCAACGGAGGCCAAATCGTCGCCTCAGAGTCTCCAGGGCCGTTTGGATACAATGCTTGCATACAGCAAGTGACCATGGAACTAACGCTTATGAGATATGCTTTCCCTGGCACCATGCCACAACAGCTGTGGTCCGTTATTAGAATGTAACTCCTGTTAGAAAGTGGCCTAAAGAATGGCTCTACCTGTGTTGCAGGTGTGCCGTGCTGGTGGCATGAAAGGTTATTTGAAGTCCCCTCACAGGCCCCATGTAAATTAATACCTTGGCACAGAAGTATACCGCTTAGTGATTGTTTACAATTATTACCACTAAGAAATACATTCTGGTTTTTGTCACTATAACATGTGTGTGTATAAGGTAACTTCCATGATGACTTAATGTACCCTTTACCCAACCTTTCATACTGGCCTGCTGGTATATACTCTTGGCATTTTTTAAATTGGAATTGTGATTATTCCGTGTATTATCCATTCAATGACAGGTCTTTCTGACATGGTCAATGGTAATCTCTCAAGTTTTTCAATGCTCAGAATCGTATAGTCTGCTCCTCTCTGTGCCAAACTGATTTGTTTATCAGTAAGGTTAAAGATAGAGAACAATGACATTGTGTTGATTAAACGCCAAGGCACATAGCCTGAACGCAGGTTTTGCAACGTCCAGCCTAGCTGTACAATAGAACGTAATTGGGACTGACCATGTTGTAACATTAGCAAGTCCTGATCTATTATATCTATAGCAGATGATACAATACTGTCCAGTGAATATATTCTGGAGGACAGAGTCATTAACCCATTGTCCACAACAGAAAGTGATTTTTCCAAATTAATACGATCAATTTCTCGTATTTTCTCTGCTGTCTCAATTTGAGTCACTTTCCAAGCTTCGTTGTACGCAGCGTATATACTGGCCGCTATGAAACGTTTGAGGCCGTTTGCGTGGTCCCATTATGAAATCGCGCAAGTCAGCACCATCTTTAAGTAAAGACAAGTGTTGCTTAATTTCTGCCAGTGTGGATGTTTGTAGCCATTCAAGGCATAGTTTCCCTACACTGTATGTTGTTACTATCCCTGGATGTCGTCTCTGGGAGTATCTAGGGTCTGGTCTGGTCATTTTTAACCCCTGTGTTTTGTTCAGGAATCTATCTTGACATTTATTTGTGTCTGTTGGCCAGATTAACCACTTTTTCCAATCAGGATGTGTTCTATTTTGATGTAAAATTTGGGATACGTCTATCTCAATATCTGTGGTTGTGTTATCAGGTATTGGCTTTGGAATAGACTGTTTGTTTAAGTCTTTGAGTTTGGCTAGGCCAAAACAGGTAGTTTGTTGAATGGTGTCATTCAAGAACATTATTTGTTCTGGGATCATGCAGGCTCGAAATAATGCTTCTAGGTCTTGTACCTGCCATTCTTTTGTACCCCAGATGGTTTTTGTTTCAATGTTGTTTCCAGAAATCAAAACCAAATGTAATCATTTTTTCATAAAATGTTTCAGAATAAATCAGTTTGGTGTTTGCCAGCATGTTTTTAGTCCCTGTTTTATCTAACAGTTTTTAATAGAATGTTTCAGCATCACTTGTGTTAAACCCTGAGAAGTATGGACATTTCTCATAAAATGTTTTTGAACTGCTTCTAGGAGGAGTTGCACAATGTTCCCATTGATTATATTTAAAAAAAAATCTAGGTTGAGCAGATTTATGCACATAGTGGTCTGCATAGTGGGTATAGCAATACATCTGTTCATAATTCGATAAACCTTGTAAATAATCATGTTGTGTAAATTTTGCTGACAATACTAAATCTGACATATTATTTATGCTTTCAAAGTCCCAATCATCAGAGAATGTACTTAGTTTTACAAAGTCACTTAATGAAACCTTAAACTGATGAGGATATTTCAAGAGTTCGACCGGTCCATATATTTTGTAATCTGTTTTGTCCCAAACTACCCCGCCGGGTATTGGAATGGCTGTGACATTCACTGATGACAGTTCTCTTTTCTCGATGTGAGATGACTTGTGTGGCTTCAGAACTAAGTTGATGTTCTGACTTGCTGTGCCCATTGTACTGTAATAAATTTTCCTAAAATTAGAACTAAAATTAGGCAGAGTAGGAGTACGAGTACCCCTAATACAATCCAATATGCAATCAATGGTGCATTTAGATATGGTTCTTGGAGTTGATGAAAGAGTTCTGTTGCTTCGTCTTTAAAAGTCTTTGTTGCTGGCATTACTTCAGGCTCGCTTTGATCTTCAGAAAAGTTATCGAAATTGATGAAGTAGCCAGATGCAGTTCTGTCATTTGTTGGAATTGTTTTTTCAATTTGCCTTTCATTAGCACATTCTGATGCTACATCATTGTAGACTGGTGTTTGACGAACTGTTTCAATTTGGGTTTCAAGAGGCACAAGTTCCATGGCATTGTTGCATAGTCCTTTTTTATTCATCAAATGTGATTAGTCTCAGTTTGAACCTCTTGGATTGTAGCAAATTCTGGTATTCTGCCATTTCTTGGGAGTCCACTGGGCCTACTACTTATTATTGGCCACATGATTGTGGTTTTACCAGGTCGATGGATACAACTCGGTTCTCCTTTTTACCAGCAAGGGGCGGTAGTACAACTGATCTCGTTCCGTTGACTACTAAGACAGGTACTGCTTTTCTGTAAGAAGGCCCAAATTCCTTCTTCACCGCTATCTTCTCTGACCAGATCCCCAATCTTTGGAATCCAGACATGTCTTGCTGGGACAGGTGGTGTGTCTTCAGTGGTTGTTGGCTGCTGTTTTAGTTTTAAGTTGCTCAGGGCTTTTCTGGTTTCATTTAAGTCCTGTAAAACAGCCAAACTATCTTTGATGTCACTTGTTAAATGCTGGACCCACCCATCACCCGAACCTAATACCTTTGCCGTTATAGATAGCTTTATGTCTCGGTTTTTTCTTTCCACAATCCAGTTTCCCTCAGGATGGAAGGGACAAGAGTACCGCAATCCAATGCCCATGCTGGTCATGGCCTCCTTATAAGCTCGAGAGCTAAAAGCAGGACCCTGGTCAGAATGAAGCATGGCAATTGCGTATGTGCCGATACAGACTCGCAAATCTTTTATAACAGTTCTGGCATCAGCCGAGCGCTGGGGCCACAACCAAATGAATCTCGTACAGGAATCCACTGAGACCATGATATATATATATTTACCATCCCTTTGTAAGGGACCACAGTGGTCAAGGTAAGCACATGCCATTGGTTTATTTGAGATTAGAAGGGGTGTCTGCGCCGGTCGTTTCACTGTTGATACTTTCATTCTTTGACATGTTTCGCATTCTAGCACATATTTCTTAGTTTGTATTCTCATGCGCGGCCACCAATATCTCAGTTTTAATAATGATATTGTGGCTGAAACACCAGCATGTGCAGAAGCAAGCCCTTCGTGTGCCGCTGTAATTAGTCCTAACCTGTGTTCCATGTTTGGAATTACTTTATCCCCCACTACAGGGATTCGAGCAAAAGGAACATTATTCGTATCGGTTATGTATGTGTACTTTTCTGGAAAGCCTTTTGGGAGTGTTTTTCTATCATCTTTTACTGATGCACTGACAGCTTGTAGTATATCGCTGTCTATTTTTGTTTTTGACCTGGTGATAGCAGCTACGGAAGCCGTTTCCACAGCTGCCTTTGCGGCTTCATCAGCCAATGAATTCCCCGCAACGTGAACACCATCACGTTGATGACTCAGAGTGTGTGTGTATCACGTGAGTCTTTTGTAGTTCTTTCTGTAAAAGAACTACTTGCTCCCAAAGCATTTTATGCTTGATTGTGCCACCTTTTGCATCTTTGAACCCGTTTTCAACCCAATTCTGCAAGTATTCATTATAAAATTGAACGCAATAATATGAATCGCAAACTATAAGTATGGGGAATTCGCGATCGGTATTTTCAAGCGCCTTCTTAAAAGCTAGTAGTTCAGCTCGCTGAGCGGTACAATCTCCTAGAGATTGCGTTTTAGTGACCAGTGGTCTAAATTTTCCTTTGTGCCAACGACCTTTAACCTTTTAATTGCTGCCGTCGGCCAACGGTCGTCACAAGCGCTACCTCCCCAGTGCTGCGCACGACCGTTGGCCGTCCGGTCAGCATTCGTTCTCCGAACGTTCAGCACTGGGCGCTGAACGTTCGACGCTGGGAACGGGTTAACAATCGCGCACGCAGCACTGTAAGCTTGTTTACCCCCAACTGCGGGTTGTGTTGATTCGTCTGTATATATTAGAGGCAGGATTTCGGTGGGCAGGGGACATTCATATTGTACAAATTCTTGCGTTTTCAGATTAGGATCAAATTCATATAAGTCTGTTGCAGCAAGAGAATTAACCCATTGGAACCATCTCTGATGCAGAGCTTTAGCATTTGGAATGCTCGCTTTTGTTACCGCTTCTAGGGCTGGTATAGGTGGAACGATTATTATTTGTTTACCTTGTGCTAGGGCCCTTTCTTTTGCTACAGCAGTCTGAACCGCAGTCAGAATTTTTTCCGTTGAACTGAATTTTATTTCAGCTTTTGTGTACAAATGTGATTTGTATGCTATTGGTACCATTTCTCCCTCATTAGAGGTCAGGTACGTGAATCCGCATCTTCCTGGGATGACTCGGATTACAAGGTTGCGTGTATTATCACGTGTTTCTAATTTTGTTTTAGCTAACATGTCTGTTTGCAATGATCTCAAAATTTCTGTGCGTTTCTGAGTCCAGTTGATTGGTTTAAAATCAGGTTTTATTAATTCGTAGAGAGGTTTAACCCTCTCTGCATAATTTAGAATGCAAGTTCTTCCAAAATGCAGGAAGCCTAGAATCGATTGTAAGTTCTTTAGCATTTTTGGAGCTTGGAGTACAGCGCACTTTTCTAAGAAGTTGTCTGCTAGGCTTTTGCCTTCACTTGATAATTCGTATCCTAAAAACAGGACCGTTAGATGGGCAATTCGTGACTTTTTAAAGTTGAATTTGTAACCCTCTGCTGTGAACCCAAGTATTATGGTGTTCACTCTTTTCAAGTGAGTATCCAAGTCGTCGTCTGTGAGATAGAGGTCATTGACATAAGATAATGCCTCATCATCATACATTTGTAGTAACTGTTACTCTGGCTGGGAATAATCCTGGGCTATTCTTGAATACCTGTGGTAGTCTACAGAAATTTTTCTGTGACCCCATTGAGAAAGCGGTCAAGTACCTGCTTTCTGGTGCAATATTTTGACAAAAGAATCCATTAGAAATGTCTAATGTTGTTTTGTATTTTTTGCGAACTATGTTATTCATTAGTGCCGCACTGTGCGAATTTTGTACCGCAAATGTTTTGCAACATGAGTTAAGGTGTCTGTAGTCCAAGACTAGACGATATGAATCGTCTGGTTTGGAGACAGGAAACAAAGGATTGTTCATTTGAGAGGTGCATGTTTCAATCACCCCTTGGTATTCAAGTTGATCTAAAATCTCCCTGACCTGTTTTTTAGCTTCTTGCTAAATCGGGTACTGCCTTTGTGCAGTAGGTTGACATTTTAACTGGATTTTGTGAGGAGGAGAGTCCTCATCCCATCCTACATGATTCTTATATAATGCAGGTGCTGGAGCTACTGCCCACTTTCTTGCATATATATATTTTCGAATTGGAATACGATTTGAGAAGGCAGGCATAATCATTTCTTCAATAATTGGATTGGATAAATGCACAGCAACTTATTATAACTCAAAGTTCAACTGTTAGTCGTTTTTATGGTGCACCGTAAGGTGGCGTCGAGGGTCCTGCGACGTCAAGATACATAACACAAACGTGACACTAGAGGATCTCTAGTGTCATCCCTTCACGGGCACACAAATGTTTATCTTCCCACACAAAGAAGACTTTCAATCCAATAATTCAATTGTTCATAAGGTTTATTTTGTATTTTTAGGAAGGTTTATCATCATCATTTCATATTGTTCATTCAATATCACTCATGTGTTTGTTGATCAGACATTGTCATAATGAGGCATCCAATGCATTTCGGGCATTATATAGCATGCCCTTCATCAGGGAAATAGACACTGTAAAACAAGGGATAATAAAATCATATCATCAAAAATTGTATGAATCTTATTTACATCCATCATGAGATTAACTGTACAGAGTCTGCATGATATGTACATATAACCGTGTGTGAACTCAAGAGGTTCTGTGATTCGCATGCTGTGGTTAGTGGTAGTGAAAAAACAAACAAATTGCTCAAAGGAAAAAGCTATGTTTCACTTACATGGCTGGTTCTCTAACGGTACGTTGTATTCTGAAAATTTAAGATAAAGATAAAGCGGTGTTACATAAACGGCCTCAACTAGTGGGGCAATCCATGAGCGAGTGTTCCTTCTATCAAAACGACTGTTAGTCAAGCTGGTTCTCTCAAACTAACCTTACTCGGGAATAGGCGCGCGTATCAGTCCTTCTCTCCTCATCATTCGCGGCGGCACAATGAAATGCCGGTCGCGTTAAAATATTTAAACTGTGTTCCGGTCATGTGACTAATCACGTGACACTACCATAGAAAAAAGACTCGGTTGCGTAGGTGGCGAACATGTGTCTAATGTCTAGATAACGCCTCTGTCGATGAGTTTAGTCAGGGTCCTAAATTTCAGAATATATTAAATGGAAGAGCGGTTTCGGGAAATGTATGAAAATAATGATATAGGCTATACGTAGATAAATTAATTGAAAAAGTAAGTTGGTTGGAGAACAACAAAAAAAAGGTCGGGAATAGAACCTCTCACGGTTAGGTTGGTAGATGGGCTATTCAATGGTTTGAGCTATCGCCACCTACGCAACCGAGTCTTTTTTCTATGGTAGTGTCACGTGATTAGTCACATGACCGGAACACAGTTTAAATATTTTAACGCGACCGGCATTTCATTGTGCCGCCGCGAATGATGAGGAGAGAAGGACTGATACGCGCGCCTATTCCCGAGTAAGGTTAGTTTGAGAGAACCAGCTTGACTAACAGTCGTTTTGATAGAAGGAACACTCGCTCATGGATTGCCCCACTAGTTGAGGCCGTTTATGTAACACCGCTTTATCTTTATCTTAAATTTTCAGAATACAACGTACCGTTAGAGAACCAGCCATGTAAGTGAAACATAGCTTTTTCCTTTGAGCAATTTGTTTGTTTTTTCACTACCACTAACCACAGCATGCGAATCACAGAACCTCTTGAGTTCACACACGGTTATATGTACATATCATGCAGACTCTGTACAGTTAATCTCATGATGGATGTAAATAAGATTCATACAATTTTTGATGATATGATTTTATTATCCCTTGTTTTACAGTGTCTATTTCCCTGATGAAGGGCATGCTATATAATGCCCGAAATGCATTGGATGCCTCATTATGACAATGTCTGATCAACAAACACATGAGTGATATTGAATGAACAATATGAAATGATGATGATAAACCTTCCTAAAAATACAAAATAAACCTTATGAACAATTGAATTATTGGATTGAAAGTCTTCTTTGTGTGGGAAGATAAACATTTGTGTGCCCGTGAAGGGATGACACTAGAGATCCTCTAGTGCCACGTTTGTGTTATAATCATTTCTTCGCCATGAGGGCACTCCCTTACAAACTCTGATGGCCAGTCTTTCTGGGCTAACAGGATGTCATAGCCTTTTGAGAGGTTATCCCAAAATAGACCCCTTATTTTCCTAGTCTTATCTCCCTCTATACGCAATGTTATTTCGTATATTTTATGAGGTTCGCCAACTCTGGTATCTGCAGTTTCCACTTGAATGTATTCATTCGTGTCCACTGTCTCCAGATGATTCATCAGGATCTTGCGAGCTATGCTGATTTCTGCTGCGCTGTCTAGCATTGTCTGTGCCCACTCTGTTTTTCAGCTGTGTCCTCAGTATCCGCGGCATGTTTCATTACTTTAATACTGGCTACCTTCTTTCTTGGAAATTGTAATTTTTTACTTTGAGCAGGTTCCTGGTCTTTGGACTTGACGTGCTCTTCCCTCTGTTCGGACCGTCCTCTTATTTCAGATTTCAGCGAAAAAGATAGAGGGGGACGTGTATCAATATCTTGATATCTATCAGGCTTTTTCAAAATTATCCCCATTTCTAAGGTTATATCTTTTTTCAGAGGGCTCCCTTGGGTGAGACTGGTGTTTTCGGCTCGGAGCTCTTTCTCTCCGCTGAGGAGACCTTCCTCTGGACTGGAAACCTTTTTCTTTGGGAGTGGATTGTTTATTTCCATCCCAGCTCTTTTTAGGAGTATTTAGATAATTTTTAATAAATAATTTCAGGATTTTCAAGTAGTTGGGTTTTACTGGTTTACCACCCAAACTAGCTCTACCTAGTTCTTCATAGCATTTTTCAATGATTCTGGCAAGCTCAATTGGTTGATCTGTTACTTTCAATTTTTGTCGGATTGCCACAGATGCTGCTTCTACTTTTATGTTGGCTAATAATATAGCTGAGACCTGCTTGAAGTCTTTCAGTAATTTCATACCAAGAGTTAAAGCAGGTTCTGGACCGTATTCATTCTGAATTTGTTTTAGCACATCTGGTATTACCGCCAGAGACGAAACACCATGTGTTTTTGTGTAAATGGAAGCAAAGACTGTGCCCCAAGTGTCACAGTCCTCCACATGTGGTGCGACCCCCATTGGAAGGCAGATAGTCAGAATTCTGTGTTTCTCAATAGGGGTAGTATTCGGGAATAATGCCTCTATTGGAGTGATTTTCTGTGCTAGCCAGAATGGAATTTGTTCCTGTTTTGCGGGTGTTTTTTCTAGACATGATTGTATGTTCTCTGGTGTAATTTTATTTGTGTTCCCCTGATGAGGGGTCAGCTGTGGAATATTAACAGCTGGTTGGACTGTTGCAGTCCGCATTACATATTGGACTAACTGTCTGAGTTTTAATTAGTAATTTTAGCTGTGCTAAAAGTTCTTTGTCTGATATTTTTCGATGTCAGGATGTGGTGTGTAGCTGGCTAGAACCGGCCACGTTGCTCCTGGTCTACCTAGTGGACCGAGCCTGGTGATGTGATCATGATGTTTTAGGGCGCCTTTAGACCAGAGCAGGTGCTCTTGGTAATTTAGTGGTATTTCAATATCCTCGAAAGGTGTATATTCTTCCGGTGGTTCCTCTATTTTGTAATAGTGGAATTCGTGTGTTGTAGCGTTTGCCGCTGGAAAGTTTATCCATGAATAGAATACCTCTGTCTGCCGATATTCGTGTGCCTCCATCACGAAAATGACTGTACCACCTTGTGATGTCAGTCCATTTTCTATAAGTTTTAAAGTTATAGTTTCTTATGTTGACCGGAATGAGGATAGCATTCTGGTCATTCTGTAGGAGACTTGTGTCATCCTCTAGTAGTCGGGCTGCTAATCTAGCTGCTTCCCTTTCGTCTTCACTGTCTGGCATTTTACGGTCAGAAAGGTTTTTTGTTGCAGATCATGTTTCAAGGAGACAAAATATTAGGTGCACAATATTTTGGCACACCGTATCCTTCAACGTAGACTAAACCAAAAAACTCTACATAGGAATCTCTTCCTGCTAAGTTCCAGCGGATTTTAACTTTTCACCCACTCCAGACGTCTATTGGGGTATTCACGGGAGAAAGGGTCTGTGTGAAAAAGCACGACTGAGTTACTCTAACGTCTTGTGTTAGTTTTATCGCCTTACCAAACGTTGGGCGCCATGTAGTGTAGTTCTTATTTTCCCTATAGGCCCTGCGCATTGGAATAACAAACAGCAGTTTGGACGTAGGACTGAGGTCTTCTAGGTCTCTACTGACTATGTTCGACTTAATTTAGGTTTGTGCCAGCTAGCTCAGAGGTCACTGGAAACTTCCTTGAATGAAAAGGAAGTGATCAGCTTCCCTGGCTCAGACAAGAAGGGATTCAGCTTCCGACAACCGCATAAACATGACAACTTTGCTCCCTCAGAATAAGAGTCAATCTCTAGAGTCGTGTGAAACAATAGACAGCGATTTCACTCAGTCAGATGTGCATATTTAATTTCACCAGGGTGCAGACAATAGAGAGACGGGCGTTTTCAATAAAAGGTATTATTTATTGAGCAGTCTTCCTTCTCATGCAATAGAAATGAATTGTCACAATTGCAATACTTAATGTAAAGTAAAGTACGTACAGTAAAAGGAGTATTATGAAATAATACTGTAAAAGCATTGATATAGTTTCTTAGCCATAAGACACTTTAAAATGGATAAAATATATATACATGTGCTAACGTGCTCAACTGGTGCTTCTAAACTAAGCCTACCCCGGTGTACCTGACCTAAGCCTAACACGTGGGAAGGAGTAAGTAAGTAGCAGTTTAAGTTAAGTAGGTTTATTGCCAAGGATCTGTTCAAGAATTCTCTCTAAGGGTTTAGTCAGCACTGTACCTTGGGAATAGAATGTAGGAGGTCTGGTATCTCTCTCTCAGGACTCTATTTCCCAGTCACCCGCAAGGGTAGGCTGGAAACGCCGGAGCTGGATTTTCTCGGCAGGAGAAAACACAGCGTCTTTCTCAGCGCGTCAAAGAGGGGCAGCGTCCGTGGGCTTCTCGCTTCTGCTGGGCTCTCGGAAAGTAGATTAGCTGCTCTGCTCCAGAACCACCACTATGTGTTTGCTTAAGGTAACGTTGGTATATTTATACCTGAAAGGTGCAGAGTTTGACGTAAGGTTTGGACATAAGACGTCAATAAAGATGTCACTAAGAACTGGCCGTTCTTACAGTGCTCGCAGGAGTTCTATTACAAATCAAAACAAAGCAAGCGGGGCTTTCCCAGGTTGCTGGAGGTTTGGTGTGATGAAAGAACTCTGTGTGCTCTCTAGGAATCCAAGGAAGTAGCTTTTGCCGTGCCTTGGACTGCAAGGGCGATTTACTGAAATATGGATCTGATTATTATGCCATTATAGGGATATTATTGATTATAGCTGTATAGGGGCATAAAGTCACAATATTGAATCGGGTTCCTAGATAAAACACATCAGTCTGAGAATCCGGTCGTTAGATTTGGCGTCACGAACAGTTTGATTGTTGGTTGCGGGTGTGCCTTCGTGATTACGTGATACGTGGGTTCTAGTCGTGGATGGCATTGTATATATTTATGTGATTGTACGCTTTTTGATAATCGTTCATTTGTATCGGTTTGTTTATACGTCTGTAAAATGTTTGAGAAAATCGAAACGGAGGTTCCTGGGTGGGAAGCGACTGCTTATGAAGCGCTTGCTCATGAATGGGCTGATTCTACTGTTTTGAGTGAGAACTGGAATTCGTGTTTGGAGGATGCGGAGCCCGCTCAAGTGGTTACGAGCTTGCAGAAAGTGCCGGTTGTGAAAGGCGACGAGCTTCCCATATTGGGACGTAGGGGTTGGATTTTATTGAATGCGTATAGGCTTGTACATGAGAAATATGTTCGATTGAAACGTGAGTCTAAAGATTTGGAAGAGCAGTTAGTTAAAGTTCAAAATGATGTTACACTTTTGAGATGTCAGAATAAATTGCTGGCTGACAAGCTGGAAACCTACCAGACTGTTGCAGAGAGGGCTGCTGTACGTATTGCGAAATACAAGTATAATAATCAACAAAAGGGGGAGAGAGAGAACAAGGGGGTGGATTCCTTCTCCCAGGTAATATAAATAAACAAGAATCCCCCTAACTGGACTGAGTTCCCTACAGTGGTGGGGAGCACAGGATGTGGGGAGCACAAAAGTGCTTGTAAAATACCCCTCACACACCAAAAGGACCCTTGGTGTCATGCTTCATCATTGGGGTCTGTGCACCCCTCTACGGGATGCGGCGTGCTGCGACCTACGACTACGCGGGAGCACTATCTCGTGTAGACTATGTGTGGTGTGTGTGAGGGTTAGGTGAGAGTATGTGGTGAGGTAATATTAGTGAGTGAGTGATTTAAAAAAAAGGTACCTGGCTCGTAGGGTGAATCAGAACTAATTTAATGAGCCCCCGGGCTGGTACTGTTAAAAAGGGTGCAGGTTGAGGTAGCTATGTGATATTAAGCACATCACCTCTCGGGTGAGTCGACATGTTTCGGGGTAAGACCCCTTCAGGACAGGGTGCAGCACCCCCTACCTTACTAACGTTTTTCTAAGTGAAAATGATTTTTACACAAAAGTGAAAATGTAGTGCTGTAATATGCCTACACAGTTCATCAAGTTCTTTTGCTAATATGCAATAAACCTGTAAAGGAAATGGAGAGAAACCACAATGTAGTATGCCACTTGTTTTTTACATAGTGCAATGACCTGTAACAAATAAGTGGTAGGAGGTCACTAGACATAAAATTATGTCATGCTACTGGTGCAGTTGACCCTGTAAAAAAAGGGGGGGACAAATACATCACAGACACACATAACATAAAACACTCTAGAATTGTTCATTCCTTCTGCCCAGGGATAGAAACAAATCAGGCCAAAAGTCGTTATAGGAGGTGAAGGGAATGAGAAATGAAAAAGTCCTTCTTGGTGTTTAATAGTACAATGCCTCATGAGCCTCCGGACGTTGGGTAGAGTATGGGTCCACTGGCCCCTAGAAGTAGTAATAATGGAACGGCATTTATAGGTACTTACTTCACGCTAGTTTGAGTTTGTTTCGGTCTCAAACTCTGTTTTTACTCACGGGTTACTGCACTGGTAACGTCCTTCTACCCCCGAACGCGGCTCCGCTCAGAATGCAGTAACGCCCTGTCCGGGTAGTATTTATAGTTATCATTGTTCTCATTAGTCTTAGTTATTTGGTAATTAGTTAATCGGAAATACCTAATATGGGTTTTCCGCATCAATGAAAAAATGGCCCGTTCACCTGGCGCACTCACGGTTGTTGGTTCCTTGTGACTCTAGCTCCGTCTTAACTCACTAATCGTTAGCGCATGCGCGGTTGAGCAGGAACACCGCGCTTGTGCGAGCGGAAGACTGTACTCCTTAGTGTGAATTCAGCGTTTGCCTTGCGCTATGTTTGCCCCGTGTCATGGGATCAAGTAGAGCCTGTAAATATTTGTTTTGTTTGTTCATAACGCAGAACATTGTGAGTCATTATTTACAAGTGGGTTGATTAAATTCTGCATTTCTGGTGAGTTCTATATAAACATTCAAATTATAGGGAATGTCTGCGTACTTCCTTGTATACTTGGTTAGATCAGGCCGCTTATGAAGACTGGCACATCTTGTGTAACACCAATGTCAATCTCAGTGCATGATTGGGAGGACAGAAAAATGGGAAAGAAACATTCCCTTGTTTTTATTGGGCAGCTTTGACTTAAATCATGATAGTCATTCAGGTGATTTGACCCCAAGGTATCTCATTGTTGAGGCAGTCAATATGTGTCTCTATTTCAAACAACAAGAGAGTGTTAAATATAAACATTCAACATAATAGGCTGATAAACAAACAATACTATGCCCAGCACTAGTAAACAATTTAAAGAAGAATGTTAATAAAGAAAGAAGACAGAGTGCACGTGCTCAAAGTACTGGCTAAAAAGAACCCTCAGGCCCCAGTGAGCCACTGGTAGCCGGTTATCTTCATTGGGTTCTTATGATTAGCTAGACAGGGTGAAAGTGAATTAAAAAGAGTGTGGACTACTCCTCGAAGTAATTTTAATAAGAGGGTAGCTCTAACTCTGTTAAAACCAGAAAATAGAAAATATGATAATTTTCGGACTATTGCGAGGTTATGTGAATTTGAACCAAACAGTCCCTTAGTAAGGTGAAAAAGACAGAATTAAGAGAATGGTCAACATGTTTCTGCTATGTGAGCCCTACTCCGCTCAGCATTCATCAGGACCAGAATATGATACCACTCACTGGTCCGGGCACTCTAAAGTGCTCTGACCCAGTGGTGGAAACTGGGAAACATACGACCTGAAAGTGTCGAAGCTCCTGTGGGAAGTTTTCCCCAGAACGGATTCAATCCTTGTTGCAGTTGAATCTGTACAAGTGAAAAAAAGAACATCCAAAATATGGACCTTTGTAAATATGCATTGCATTGGTGGGCTGTTCAGCCTGTGCACTCGACTATGTTGAACAATTATTCTGTGTAAAACATAAACAATTATATATCCCTTCTAGATGCTAAATTCAGAGGAAGGGTATTTTAATCTGAGATACCAGTGTAGTTATACACTATAACACACATAGTTATGTTTGTGTGTGGTGCTTCATATATTTTTATCAGCGGTGAAAACTTGCTTAAAAACAGTGCTCGGACAACCAAACGATTAAGTGGGAACAGGGTATGTTCATTCCTAAAAAAACCTCTACAAGAAGCATAACAGGCATAGTCGACCTCCAGGAAGGGAGAGTCAGCTCAACTTACTTAATAACATGAGGTCAAGTGCCCCATGGGCAAGACGGCAGGAGGAAATCTTCACGTTTGGGTTCTCTAAACGTTTGAAAAGAAGAACAGGCGGCGTTTCAATAAATAATTCGCCGTGTCGTTATGAAAGTGTAGTAACGATACAGAAAAGGTAAGGTTGGACTTACATTGCTCCAAACGACTCCCTGCTCGGTAACCTACAAGCAGCCACGTCCGCCGCCCGTAGTAAACGAAGCGGAGACGAGCCGCGGATGAAATACAACGGCAGGACGTGCCTGACGCTGCGTGCGGTCACATGGCTGAGGTGCTCTAAATCTTAAAGGGGCTCGTCTATTTACTGACGTTGTAGTGTACTGAGAAAACGTGTGGCTGAAAAAAACGTACTCAGTATAAAAGACGGGTCAAGTGTAAGTGTACACCGTGGTCAAGAGGCCATCTAGAGGGCGGAAATGTGTGCCACGTACAACCTCTAAAAAGGGGACACATCGAATGTGAATACACTCGGCTTTGCAGACACGCACAAGGATAGGGTATGTGAGAGGAAAATGATCCCTATAGAGGACAGTGTATCAGAACGAAGATCATGTTGCTGTCAGTTGTGACCCTTAGTATGGGGAGTCAAATTACATTCCTTGCCTTGCTGCTCTTAAGATAAATGATCTAAGGTGTTTGCATACTAAATGATAGGCATGGATGGTTAACTATTTATCTACGCATGACTGATCCCATGGGGCACTTGACCTCATGTTATTAAGTAAGTTGAGCTGACTCTCCCTTCCTGGAGGTCGACTATGCCTGTTATGCTTCTTGTAGAGGTTTTTTTAGGAATGAACATACCCTGTTCCCACTTAATCGTTTGGTTGTCCGAGCACTGTTTTTAAGCAAGTTTTCACCGCTGATAAAAATATATGAAGCACCACACACAAACATAACTATGTGTGTTATAGTGTATAACTACACTGGTATCTCAGATTAAAATACCCTTCCTCTGAATTTAGCATCTAGAAGGGATATATAATTGTTTATGTTTTACACAGAATAATTGTTCAACATAGTCGAGTGCACAGGCTGAACAGCCCACCAATGCAATGCATATTTACAAAGGTCCATATTTTGGATGTTCTTTTTTTCACTTGTACAGATTCAACTGCAACAAGGATTGAATCCGTTCTGGGGAAAACTTCCCACAGGAGCTTCGACACTTTCAGGTCGTATGTTTCCCAGTTTCCACCACTGGGTCAGAGCACTTTAGAGTGCCCGGACCAGTGAGTGGTATCATATTCTGGTCCTGATGAATGCTGAGCGGAGTAGGGCTCACATAGCAGAAACATGTTGACCATTCTCTTAATTCTGTCTTTTTCACCTTACTAAGGGACTGTTTGGTTCAAATTCACATAACCTCGCAATAGTCCGAAAATTATCATATTTTCTATTTTCTGGTTTTAACAGAGTTAGAGCTACCCTCTTATTAAAATTACTTCGAGGAGTAGTCCACACTCTTTTTAATTCACTTTCACCCTGTCTAGCTAATCATAAGAACCCAATGAAGACAACCGGCTACCAGTGGCTCACTGGGGCCTGAGGGTTCTTTTTAGCCAGTACTTTGAGCACGTGCACTCTGTCTTCTTTCTTTATTAACATTCTTCTTTAAATTGTTTACTAGTGCTGGGCATAGTATTGTTTGTTTATCAGCCTATTATGTTGAATGTTTATATTTAACACTCTCTTGTTGTTTGAAATATTGGTTTGATGAGGGGCATGGGAGTGTCTATTTAGACCCTTACTCTCCTGTTGTTTTGTATTATTCTAAGCAGCGTGCAGCTGCGAGAGTATAAAGATATTTTTAAACATTATCAGGAGTGTTTTGCATTTAAACAGTGCATCGTGATATACCTTTACAATGGAGGCATCAGGCTTGTCATACTCTAGGGAGGAGGCGGATGCCATTCTCAGTGATACTTCTCTTTTTGCGGACCCACTAGTTGCACAAGCCATATCCCAAACTACTGATTGGGACAAACTTGGTGAACAGAAGAAAAACAGAATGAGAGCAATTTTGCACGGTACAATGATGAAGGAATATATTAATAATAAAATGGCCCCTAAGGGACTTTTGGTCACTAACGCCCCACGAATTTTTTTAGAGGACAGTGTATTCAGAAAAGAATGGGCACAAATAGCCTGGCATTGTACGCACGACTGGGCTATTCTTATTATCAAGACAGCTATGCGTCTCTCTGAGGCCTTATTAATAGAGATCCAAGCCACAGAAGCCCATATAAAAGCAACCGTCACAGGTTATAAAAAGAAGCTTGACGAGTTTAATAAAGAACTTAACGAATACAAAGATAACCTTGCACTGTCTAAAGTGGCCAAATTTCAAAAAGATTTAAAAAGGTGGTCATACGACAAAACGTATCCCTATGCCAACCAAGATTATGTTCCCCCAACTCGTAACAACGAGGACCCAGATACTACAGCTGATTCGGACTCTAGTAATTCGAGCACTGAAAGCAGAGGGAACAAACAACGAGGCAGAGGCAGGGGAAAACAAAACTATAATCAATACAACCAACAATGGTTCCCCTACCCACACCAAGGACCCGGAGCTTTCCATCCCAATCCCTTTAATCAACCACCATTTCCACCACAATTTGGTTGGAACCCACACTTTGCTCCGCCCCCACAACAATTCCAGCAAAACATGTATCCACAGCCTTTTTTAGGGTTTGGACGGAGAGGCAGGGGGAAGAGAAGAACTGGCAATCAGGTACACTGGGGTCCCACAGAAGCAGTAGGGGACAACACTTGGAGCAAGGCTCAAGACCAGAGAGCCGGACCGAGCAACCAATAAGCCTGATAACCAACCTAAGCAAAGTGATCCTAACTACAGACGAAATCTCTGTGTTAGAGAAGGGACTCGGTTTTATACCCACTCCTCGCCTAGATCGCTTTAAATTGAAATGCGAATTGGGAGAGTTTTTTCGGAAACTCCGACTAAAATCTTTTTTTGAAAACCAAGATGCACAATTTCCTGCCACATCGGGTGACACACCATTCAAAAAGAAATCGAATTTCACCCCTCCAACACATCTGATACCAGCCGACATCATAACCTTTGAACAGGCGGTATCCCGGGAAGTGGAATCCCTGATTGAACCCACCTCATTCAAAAATTTGACAGCAGGAGAATTTAAGGCTATAAAATCACTGCAAGAAAACCAAGACATTGTAATTAAAAATGCTGACAAGGGGGGTGGTATAGTGATCCAGGATGCCACAGCTTATGACGCTGAATGTAAACGGCTCCTAGGGGACACCACCAGCTATACCATACTCCAACAGGATCCCTCACCTTTTTTGAAAGATGAGATTCTGGAACTAGTTTCTACTGCAGAAAGAGATGGTTATATCACCAAGCAAGAAGCAGATTTTCTCACTACCTCTGAAGAGAAAGTCCCTTACTTTTACACCCTTCCCAAAACCCATAAAAATCGGTTACCACCACCGGGAAGACCGATAGTGTCAGGGATTGGGTCCCAGTTGGAACCACTCTCTAAGTATTGTGACTTTTTCTTCAAACCCTTAATTCAGTCAACTAGTACCTACATTAAAGATACAAAAAGTCTACTTTCAATGTTACTAAATGTACAACTTCCTGAGGAACCATGTTACCTAGTGTCCTTAGACATTGAAAGCTTATACACTTGTATCCCGCAAGACGCCACTCTAAAAGTTTTAGCGGACATTCTCGACCAAACTACATGGTCGCACAATACTTCTAGGACCTTTGTGATGGACTGTGCCACTTTGGCACTAAAACGGAATTTCTTCCAATACCAAGACACCTTCTTCCTACAGAAGACAGGCACTTCGATGGGCAGCACTTTTGCCCCCAGTATAGCGGGGTTGTATGTCTACAACTTTGAAAAAACCCATATTCTTGCCAATTCCAACCCCTATACTCTCAATGTAATCCTGTGGCAGAGGTACATTGATGATGTGCTTTTAATATGGAAAGGGTCGGAGGAAAGTCTCCTTGCCTTTTTTGATTGGATCAATACTTGTGACCCCCACCTCAGGTTCACACACCACTATGATTCCAACTCGATTGTCTTCCTAGACGTTACGCTTACAAAAAGTGGCAATCGACTCACGAGCAAAACCTACTACAAACCCACCAGTAGGAATAACCTCCTTCATTTCTCTAGTTTTCATCCGCGTTCATTACGCGAAAATCTCCCATTCGGCCAATATCTACGAGTTCGTAGAAATTGTAGTAACACCCAGGATTTTAACACACAAGCGGATGACCTCACAAATAAATTAGAACATAGAGGGTACCCTAGAAAAATCCTACAAAAAAGCCGTAAGAGAGCGAGAAATAACAATAGGGAAGCTTTGCTGGAAGATAATGAAAAAGAAAGTGAACCTGAGGTCCCTTTGACCTGTGTCACGACTTATAACAACATCTCAAATTTGGTAAGTCGTTGCATTGGTAAACACTGGCAAATCTTGACCAGTAATGGAAGGAACTGGCAAAAACCACTCTTTTCATATAAAAGAGACAGGAGCCTCCATGATGCTTTGGTACACACACGTCCTAGAACTAACCAACCCAGACAGGACCCTTCAGTTCTGAATGCTTGGGGTTTGCCTGCAGTGACAGGTCATTTCCCTTGTGGAGGATGTAGTGTATGCCATCTTACATCTACCACTAAAACTCTACAACTGGAAGAAGGCAAAACTTGGCACCTACGAGGCCACACGAACTGTAATTCGAGTAACGTCATCTACTTGATTACATGTCCGTGTGGCCTCAGATACGTAGGGATGACCACCAGAAAAATCAAGACAAGGATTGGAGAACACCGAAGTAACATTAGATGTGGCAGGAACACCACCAAACTAACTTCCCACTTCCTGGACCGGGGTCATTGTGCCAACGATGTTATTTGGGTCATAATTGAACAACTAAGTACTAAAAATGAGGGTACTCTATACGAAAAGGAGCAGCGATGGGTATACCGCCTTTCTACCCACCAAAATGGCCTAAATGACGACATCCCTTGGGGATCAGTCATGCGTAGATAAATAGTTAACCATCCATGCCTATCATTTAGTATGCGAACACCTTAGATCATTTATCTTAAGAGCAGCAAGGCAAGGAATGTAATTTGACTCCCCATACTAAGGGTCACAACTGACAGCAACATGATCTTCGTTCTGATACACTGTCCTCTATAGGGATCATTTTCCTCTCACATACCCTATCCTTGTGCGTGTCTGCAAAGCCGAGTGTATTCACATTCGATGTGTCCCCTTTTTAGAGGTTGTACGTGGCACACATTTCCGCCCTCTAGATGGCCTCTTGACCACGGTGTACACTTACACTTGACCCGTCTTTTATACTGAGTACGTTTTTTTTTTTCAGCCACACGTTTTCTCAGTACACTACAACGTCGGTAAATAGACGAGCCCCTTTAAGATTTAGAGCACCTCAGCCATGTGACCGCACGCAGCGTCAGGCACGTCCTGCCGTTGTATTTCATCCGCGGCTCGTCTCCGCTTCGTTTACTACGGGCGGCGGACGTGGCTGCTTGTAGGTTACCGAGCAGGGAGTCGTTTGGAGCAATGTAAGTCCAACCTTACCTTTTCTGTATCGTTACTACACTTTCATAACGACACGGCGAATTATTTATTGAAACGCCGCCTGTTCTTCTTTTCAAACGTTTAGAGAACCCAAACGTGAAGATTTCCTCCTGCCGTCTTGCCCATGGGGCACTTGACCTCATGTTATTAAGTAAGTTGAGCTGACTCTCCCTTCCTGGAGGTCGACTATGCCTGTTATGCTTCTTGTAGAGGTTTTTTTAGGAATGAACATACCCTGTTCCCACTTAATCGTTTGGTTGTCCGAGCACTGTTTTTAAGCAAGTTTTCACCGCTGATAAAAATATATGAAGCACCACACACAAACATAACTATGTGTGTTATAGTGTATAACTACACTGGTATCTCAGATTAAAATACCCTTCCTCTGAATTTAGCATCTAGAAGGGATATATAATTGTTTATGTTTTACACAGAATAATTGTTCAACATAGTCGAGTGCACAGGCTGAACAGCCCACCAATGCAATGCATATTTACAAAGGTCCATATTTTGGATGTTCTTTTTTTCACTTGTACAGATTCAACTGCAACAAGGATTGAATCCGTTCTGGGGAAAACTTCCCACAGGAGCTTCGACACTTTCAGGTCGTATGTTTCCCAGTTTCCACCACTGGGTCAGAGCACTTTAGAGTGCCCGGACCAGTGAGTGGTATCATATTCTGGTCCTGATGAATGCTGAGCGGAGTAGGGCTCACATAGCAGAAACATGTTGACCATTCTCTTAATTCTGTCTTTTTCACCTTACTAAGGGACTGTTTGGTTCAAATTCACATAACCTCGCAATAGTCCGAAAATTATCATATTTTCTATTTTCTGGTTTTAACAGAGTTAGAGCTACCCTCTTATTAAAATTACTTCGAGGAGTAGTCCACACTCTTTTTAATTCACTTTCACCCTGTCTAGCTAATCATAAGAACCCAATGAAGACAACCGGCTACCAGTGGCTCACTGGGGCCTGAGGGTTCTTTTTAGCCAGTACTTTGAGCACGTGCACTCTGTCTTCTTTCTTTATTAACATGCTTCTTTAAATTGTTTACTAGTGCTGGGCATAGTATTGTTTGTTTATCAGCCTATTATGTTGAATGTTTATATTTAACACTCTCTTGTTGTCTGAAATATTGGTTTGATGAGGGGCATGGGAGTGTCTATTTAGACCCTTACTCTCCTGTTGTTTTGTATTAGTCAATATGTGTCCCCAGGCTGAAAACCCAACGTTGTTCCTTCTGGAACAAACCGTTTTCCGTGGGTAATTGTTCAATTATTGTCCATTTGATATCATGGACAGTGCTCAGCCTCCAGAAAATGTGTAGCCATCTTAGTGGTGCTTTTTTTGCACCAGACGTTGCTCTTATGCTCATTCATATGTATTTTTACTGCTCTTGTTGTCATCCCTATGTATTCCAATGAACAGGGGCACGTAATCATATAGACTACGTTTTTGCTGTTGCAGGTTGTAAGACTTTTGTTCCCAGGTGGTGCCATTTCTAAAGGTTAGTGGTTTACTCTTTGAGGTCAGGTGACAACTACAGTTTCCGCATGAGAAATGTCCCTTTATTCCATGCATAGATGGTGTGTGTTGTTGGCTCTTTTGGGCGAGTATGGACCAACATGTCTTTTAGATTTCTCCCCCGTTTATGTGCAAACATTGGTTTTTCAAATGCCAATTCGCCACAGGTCAGGATTCGCCAGTTTTTAATAATGATTTTAGCGACCTCATTTGAGTGTGTGTTGTATGTTACACATACTTGTCTTCTCTGGTTATTTTCTGTTTCTGTTCTGTCTTCCAAAAGGGCGTCTCAGTAATTGTTCCTTGCCAGTTTCATTGCCGCATCAATAATGCGGTCTGGGTACTATCTGTTGCAGCTTGGCTTTGAGATCCTTTGCTTGTGTTTTAAACTGAGTGATATCGGTGCAATTCCGCCTTAGGCGGAGGAATTGACCGTAAGGTAAGTTGGTTTGTACGTGCCGGGGGATGGACACTGTCAAATCTTAGTAAGCAGTTTCTGGCAGTTGGTTTGAAGTGGGTGTTTGTCTTAAGTGTTCCTCCTTCCGGGTAGATGTTTAGATCAAGGAAAACCAGGGACTCATTGGAGACAGAGCTAGTGAATTTAAGAAAGGCATTTTGCATGTTCAACCAGTTCATGAAGTCAGTTACTGATTGTGAATCTCCTTCCCAAATTACAAGCACATCGTCTATATATCTCCTCCAGATGAGGATCTTATCTCTGAAGGGATTGGATGGATTGAGGGTCTTGGAGGTCTCCAAATAGTTGACGTAGAGTCCCGTGATACTAGGGGCAAAAGTACTGCCCATGCTGGTACCATGGCTTTGAAGATACAAGGTTTGATTGTATCTGAAGAAGTTCTTAGTCAGTGCAAGTGAAATACATTCCAGGACTACCCCACATGGGGTCTGGTACTTCCAAGGGTTACTAAAAAGTACCTCCTCAATGATGCATAGTGTCATCATGTGGCAAGATGGTGTACAGGCTCGACGTCTAGGCTTAGCAATAATTGGGTTTCTGGGTCGAAAGGTATGTCCAACAATTGTAGGACTGCTTTTGTATCTTTCAGATACGTGTCGGTGGCCTATAAATGCCATTCCATTATTACTACTTCTATGGGCCAGTGGACCCATACTCTCCCCAACGTCCGGAGGCTCATGAGGCATTGTACTATTAAACACCAAGTATGTCTTTTTCATTTCTCATTCCCTTCACCTCATATATCGACTTTTGACCGGATTTTTTCTATCACTGGGCAGAAGGAATGAACAATTCTAGAGTGTGTTTTATGTTATATGTGTGTGTGATGTATTTGTCAACCCCTTTTTTTACAGGGTCACCTGCACCAGTAGCATGACATAATTTATGTCTAGTGACCTCCTACCACTTATTTGTTACAGGTCATTGCACTATGTAAAAAACAAGTGGCATACTACATTGTGGTTTCTCTCCATTTCCTTTACAGGTTTATTGCATATTAGCAAAAGAACTTGATGAACTGTGTAGGCATATTACAGCACTACATTTTCACTTTTGTAAAAATCATTTTCACTTAGAAAAACGTGAGTAAGGTGGGGTGTGGTGCACCCGGTCCTGAAGGGGTCTTACCCCGAAACATGTCGACGCACCAGAGAGGTGATGTGCTTAATATCACATAGCTACCTCAACCTGCACCCTTTTTAACAGTACCAGCCCGGGGGCTCATTAAATTAGTCCTGATTCACACTACGAGCCAGGTACCTTTTTAAATCACACTCACTAATATTACCTCACCACATACTCACACCTAACACACATCACACATAGTCTACACGAGATAGTGCTCCTGCGTAGTCGTAGGTCGCAGCACGCCGCATCCCCTAGAGGGGTGCGAAGACCCCAATGATGAAGCATGACACCAAGTGTCCTTTTGGTGTGTGAGGGGTATTTTACAAGCACTTTTGTGCTCCCCACATCCTGTGCTCCCCACCACTGTAGGGAACAATGTCCAGTAAGGTGGATTCTTGTTGTTTATTTGAAATACAAGTATAGACACAGACGAGGGAGAGTGAACAGAAAAGTGAGTATGGTTGTTGCAAAGGCAGGGCTCGATTGGAACCCTGATGAGGGGGATGGTGATATCTGGAATTCGTCTTGATTAGTTTTCTTCGGCTGAAGAGAATGTTACACGAGAATCTTCTTGCATTGAACGCGACTAACTCTAGAGACCGCACTGAGATTCGTGCTCAACCTATATATCAACGTAAACTGCAGGGTAATCCTGCTAATCCCAATGGGATTCCGCTTGACAGCTTGGAAGACTTTTCGCAACAAGAAATAAATGACATTTTGGACAGGTTTCGACAAAGGTTGGGTGAGTCCCTACTTACGTGGATGGTAAGTATTTTTGACTTGGGTGCTGCAGGAATCATGTTAGACCCGGGTGATGCTGTAAAATTGTGTACATTATGCTCTGATCTGAAAATGTTTTTGTACAGTAGGAATTATGCCAACGCTGCTCAAACTAGTTTGTTGCAGCTGGCGGTGGACGGCTGTAATCACAAATATCCTACGGAGTCTGATTGGCCTCTTAATGAGAAGCCGTGGTATACCTTGAGAGATGCTTCACAGAGACTGAAAGAAGGTTATGAAAACTGCTATCTTTTTAGGTACAGCGGATAGGTTGATGGATGGTTTGCTTAATGCGTCTGAGAAACAGAATTCGTACTTCTCCTGCTGCTTACAAACAGGTGATGATGACTTTGCTGATTAATCAGACTGGTAATGCTTTGTCTGAAGTGATTGAGGCTGTGCGTGAGCTCTGAGTTGGGTTAATGGATTAAACCTGAACGACAGTCTAGACCAGAGGGTCGCACTAATGATTACAGATTCACTAGGCGTGATCTGTTTTTGGCTTTAATAAAGGATGGTGTGAAACAAGAAGACATTCATGACATGCCCAATAATGTGTTGTGGGCTATGTTTCGTAAGCGTGGTTTAGACAGGAAGGAAGGGGCTAGAAAGGTCCGTAAGCAAGACTTATCTTAATCCCTCTGAGGGCAGTGATGACAACGTGCCACGTAGAGCGAGAGAGAGAGTGGGAGAATGAGAGAGTGGTATAGGACACGAGAGGAATCTTCTCATTCTAGAAGAGAGAGAGAGACAGAGGAGAAAAGAGAACACAGTGAACATAGAGACAGAGGTGAGAGATCAATCCCCGGAGGTGAGGTTGAGAGATAGACGACCACGATCCCCTGATAGGAGATCACAATATTTTTCAAATGACAAAAATCCTTCTCATGAAGAGAGGGTATGAACGAGTGGTGACCGTACCTAAAAGATATGAGAGTCTTTATCCTGATTCCGGATTGGTCTTGGGCAAAAGAACACAATAAACGTGACTAGGAAATAGGTCAAGCTCCAGTACATAATTGGGCTCAAAGATTATAGGCCTTATGTAGATATTGAGATTTTTTGGAGACATCGAAATATACAAAGGGCCCGAGCACTAGTGGATACTGGACCGGAGGCCACTGATATCTGGGAATCCCAAAAAGTTTAAAGGACAAGGCTATACCATTACAGGTTTAGGTGGTAAAGAAACCCCCGCAGTGCAAGCTAAACTTGAATTGAGAATAGGTAGGAACCCCCGAAAAGAATATTCTGTATTAGTGGTACCCCTTGATGAATATATAATTGGTATTGATATTTTAAAAAGGTATGACATTGTATCTGGATGATGGATGTTACAAATTTGGACATGAGTATTATATATCATCAAAATCTGAGAGAGTTGGACGTTTAATAATACCTCCGATTAAAATTCCTCAAGCTACAAAAGTGAGTTCAATGAAACAGTATCGTATTCCAGGTGGACACTGAGATCAGTGCCACCATTCAAGATTTAATGGATGCTGGAGTTGTGACCCCAGTTACTTCGGCCTGGAACAATCCTGTGTGGCTGGTGCGTAAGAGTGATAACTCTTGGCGCAGGACGGTTGATTATCGAGAATTAAATAAACATACATCTTCTCTGACTGTTGCAGTTCCTGATATTACTCTAATTGAAAGAATTCAGAAACATTCAGGAACATGGTATGCATCCATTGATATTGCTAATGCTTTCTTTTCCATTCCAATTGCTCCTGAATGTCAAGAACAATTTAGTTTTACATGGAATGGCCGTCAAATGATGTTTAGAAGTCTTCCTCAGGGCTATGTACATAGTCCAACCATCTGTCATCGGCTGGTGGCAGAACATTTGGACGAGGTAATTGTAAATCCAAAAATTCAGGTGTGTCATTATATAGATGATATACTAATTCAAGGTGAAACGCAGGTGGATACCGAGCAATTCACATTAGGACATGATGGGATTTTAAGACCTGAAATTCATATTATGCAGTGGGTTTTGAGTTCGCCGAAAACTCATAGAATTGGTCACGCTCAAGAAGTGATCATCATTAAATGGAAGTGGTATATACAAGACCGGGCTCGTGTGGGTCCAAAAGGAGTTGCAATGTTACATGAACAAGTGGCGCCGGCGCCAACGGAAGAGGAAGAGAAAGAGTTCTCCGTACCTATAGTGCAGGAATCTCCTGTTAAGTGGGGTATGCCGTTCGATGATGTGTCCGCGGAGGATAGAAAACATGTATGGTTTACGGATGGTTCAGCAAGGTATATAGGAGAAAAGAGACACTGGAAAGCGGTTTCGTATAATCCCATTACACAGAAATTGTTGAGTACTATTGGAGAGGGGAAAAGTAGTCCATTTGCAGAATTGTATGCTGTGTATCAAGTTTTGAAACAAGAATTACCAGGAATGTGTCACATATTCACGGTCAACTGCTAATGGATTGGTAGTCTGGTTGCCTACGTGGCAGTCCCATAATTGAAAGTTCATCCAAAAGAGATTTGGGGTAAATAATTATGGCAGGAATTTGGGAATTACTTCCTCAAAGTAATGTGACAGTTTTTCATGTTGATGCTCATATGCCTATTGATTCTATTGACAAGTTATTTAATAATATTGCAGATGAGAAATTAAAATTTCTGAGGCAGTGGTGGAGCAAAAAATTCTGATTTGGCAGGATTGGCGAAATGGGCCCATCAAAAAGCAGGACATTTTGGAGAGAAAACCCTAGCAGGTGGGCTACTGATCGAGGCATTTATATTCCCCTTGATTTGATTAAAACAGCTATACTTCATTGCCCAATATGTCACTCGACAGAGAGAGGTGCCCCGAACAGTGAAAGGTCAGTTGCATCGAGGTTAATCTCCTGCACAAATTTGGCAAATCGATTACATTGGTCCTCTGCCTACGAGTAAGAACTGTCAATATGTTTGTACAGTTGTGGATACATACAGCGGTTTTTTAGTCGCATTCCCTTGTAAGAGCTACTCAAGTTAATACAATGAAAAAAATGGATTTGATAACGTTATATTATGGTACTCCACTTCAGGTGGTCTGACAACGCACCACATTTCAAAGGAAGATTGATACAAGAATATTGTGCAGAAAACAACATTGATTGGGTGTTTCATATACCTTATTACCCACAGGCTGTGGGTCTGATCGAAAGGATGAATGGTCTGTTAAAAGACCAATTGTGCAAGTTGTCGGATGGTACCTTAAAGAATTGGAGAGATCATTTATCGGATGCTTTATTGAGTTTGAATAACAGACCCTATCTGTATACTAATTCCCCATTAATGCGTTTATTCCCTCCTGTTGGGGATACAAAACCTAATTCGATTAAAAGCAGTGTCATACTGGGAAATCACCCCCAGAGCTTTGGCTCCATGCAGAGCTACCCCAGGATCTGCAGGGTTGGACCTGCATTCTTTAAAAACAATTATTTTGAAAATGAACAATATTGTCATAGTGGAGACAGGAATTGGGGTTCAAATACCTGCATAACATTTCGCATTGATTGCCCCAAGATCTGGTTTGGCTTTAAAAGGCATCCAGGTGCTTGGTGGTGTAATTGATAGCGATAATCAAGGAGAAATAAAAGTTATCCTGTTGAATAGTGGCGATTCGGACATAACGATCCAAGAAGCGGATCGAATCGCTCAATTGATAATCATGCCGGACTTCAGTGGTGCGATTCAAAAGGGCACTGCCCGACTCGGTTGACAATGCGTGGAACTGGAGGTTTAGGTTCAACTGATAATCTTGGAGCCAGAGTAGGGGTACAGTCTCCTAATAATCCCTCTGAACAGGCCGAAATTATAGCAACAGGATCTGATAATACAATTTTAGTGATGAGGCCAGGGCAGGATAGTTGGGATGTAGTCCCAGCTGACAAATGCTATTTGCGAGAATGAGTAATGCCTGTTTTTGAATTGCAGATCATTGTATGGATTGCTGTTGCCGGATGTGCCGTCGCTGGACTCCCTTTGGCCTGCTGCGTCGAGAGTCAAGAGAGCCCAGGACCGAACTGATTATTTGGACAGAACGTCGATCCATTGCATCGTGAGACATCACTACCAATTTTTGGACACATTTAGCACAGTCCGTTATGAACTCTACCCATATTTGCATAGCATCTATGAGATCTGTCAGTGATCTCCTTACAACGTGCCTTGTAGCTGTACCGATTGAGACAGCATCTTTGCTACATTTTTTCAATGTATCTGAAGTTCATCCTGAATTTATTCGGATTTCTCAGCATATGATTACTGTATTTCATGTATTGTTTTAGGTGAATCAGAACTTCGACTGACTTTCAAAATTTCAACATACTTTCAAAATTTCAACATACAATATCAGAGAAAGTGAAATCTGTTACAATAAGACATGTGATCCTAGATATATAGGTAAATGTGCTCAACTCCGGTTAGATAATCTTAGTTCATTTTCTGCTCACGAAAAACTTGTGTGTGTTACCAGGACTCCTATTGCTTGTGTTTCAGTTCAAAATAACATGAGTTGCAAACGTCTTATAATGACTGCAAGCCATCATCATGTGTTGCTGCCATCTGGATGGCTCTTTTCTTGTGGCAACGTGCCCTGGTCCTATATTCCAGCAAATATTTCCGGAGGCCCATGTGCCTTAACACGACTGAGCCTGTTAATGTTTTCCTCTAAAGAAGATGCACCATCTCGCCAAGTGCGCGATGCCCCATTAATTGCAAAGAATTGTGACTCCTCATTGCATCCGTTTTCTAAATCTGAATATCTTAGTTTAGCTGCTTCTATTATTGGTTTTCCTGCACCATCTGTTTATAATGCTAAAACTATAGGTAAACTTGCTTGCTGGATGGTGAAATCGCTTAATAGCACTTCTGCTATTCTATCTGATCTATTATTAGATGCTCAAGGTGAGACCCGTGCTATTTTACAGAATAGAGCTGCAATAGATTTGTTACTAAAACAGGACCATGGTTGCTCAGATTTTGAGGGCCTTTGTTGTTTCAATTTGTCAGATCATTCTAAATCCATTAGGTCCCACCTTAATAAATTACATGAGTTGACACAAGAAGTGAGGGAACATTTAGATGAGGGGTGGTTTGATTGGTTCTTTAAATGGTTACCAGATTTACATTCATTACGCCAGGTGTTAGGTGGGGTTTTCTTAGCAGTTAGTTTTTTTAATTGCTATTTGTTGTTGCATTCAGTGTATACCATCCTTTTTCCGTATGTTCCGTCCACGAATTAGGTCCAGATCTTTTAGTTCTGTCTCCTATTATTCTTCTACTGATTTATGTCCTGTTTAAGTTCCCCCTTTGTTTTTTTTTACTTTCGATGTTAGTGAACATAGTCAGGAATGGAGTGTAGCGACAGGATAATTTGTTCTATTTTAGACTGGTGGTGACTATGATCCACTGCCATCTTAGTTTTAGTCGCATTTGCGCTTGTTTGTAGGGTTTACCTATGTACTTTGACAGGGTTTAGTGCCTTCTCTACCTCTTTTCGGACCTAAAGGCCTGAGGCGCTTGTAGGGTAGAGGTAATGTTTAGAGTTTAGCCTGTTATTCGCTAGTAAGAAACCGGTCAAGACTGGCCCTTATCGAAGGAATGTGTTTGTCTCCCCGGCTCTAGACGCAATACGCAGGTGGCCACTGGATGCGCAGGGAGCCTGGGGACTGGTACAGGAATTTGGTGAGATTCGGCCCGTTACTGGAAATTCCATGAAGAGAGAGAGCTCTATATTATCAAGGAGCGAGAGGGCAGAAGGTGGAAATAAAAGACGTGCGGCGTGGATAGAAGAAGTTGCTGGTGCAGAGTGTGGTGTCATCAGCGAGTTAAAATCCTGAGATGAAGAAACGTGATTGAAGGTCCTGTAGTGACATTGTACAGGAGTTGTAGAGACTGAAACCAGAAGAGGGTTAGAGAGTTTTTGAACTATAGCTGTCTAGACGAGGCATAGCGGTGCAGACGTGCATTCGTGGGTGCAGAGTCCCGAACAGATTGAAGACAGAGCGAGAGAGGGACCGACTCAACTGCCAAGATGGAAAGACGCACGCCTAAGGTGAGGCGTTCTAAGCTAGTGTAGTGTAGATATATATAATCATCTATTTGCTCCCCTTTTAGGTCATAGGTAGTGACTAAGTTAAATTATGTTTCTTTTGTTCATTCTGCTGTGCTTCACTGTAGAATAAAGAGATCTTAGTAATGAATATCTTTGAATGTTGTTTTTATGAATGAAATTAACTTTTCCTTTTAACCAGGTGCTGACGTACAGAAGGATGGGATATTCCCTTCTGAGAAGGTAACTGATAATGGGGGAGGGGGGGGGATAGTGTGGACTTCATTTGAGGGATAACTTTTAAAGGTGAATCCTTATTAGTGTCGATACAGTAGTTAGGAGGCTAAGTACAGATAGTCGGGTGACGTTAAAGAATCGTTGGGTGATGTTAAAGAGTAAGTTATTCAGTGAGGTGACTATAGGACGTAATCTGGAATTCCTTAGATGTTAGTGGTATCTTTGACTATATAGGCTTGTAAATAGCTCTTTTTCCCCATTCTCAGGTGGGTATTCTAGATATTATGTGTTATATGGCCTGAGAAGGGTGTGGTTGCGTGACGACTGGGTTAGCTACGATTGGTATGCTGCTTGGTCTGAGAATCCGGTCGTTACAGGGAGGCACTGGATGTTTGAATAGCATAATTTACTATTCCAACTTCAGTCCATGCAACAGTAGGGAAGGTGTTGGATTTTAAATCCGTCCCCTAGAGCAAGTTGTTGTTCCCACTTGCGGAGTAATGGCATGCGTTGTAACAGCACGGTCGTTGGAACGACCACGTTTTAATGGCCTGCGGTGTTCTGGATTCGCAGTAAATGATGCTTACGCTGCCAACACTTCCTGATTGAAGTGTTGGCAGCCAGTCAGAGCTCGGCAGATCTCTGCCTGAGCCCATCATTATTTGAGAAGGTTTCTCGATCGTAGACATACAAATTTGGATTGAGTGGAAACATTAGTGCTACCACTGCTCTACTCCTAAGGGTTATTGGCAATGTATTGTTGCCTCATTGATGACTAGGTTTAGAATATTGCCATAAAACAGAGCAGGGGACATACATGCTTTGTAAAAATTTAAATGACTGAGGGCCATTGGATGTGCCACTCCACACTTGTCAGTAGGGATGGGATACAGCATAAAAGTTAATCATGCTTTACACAACACATTAATCAATCTTGACAACGAAAACACAATTGTGTGCTTTGCACACATCTAGAAAAACTACACTAAAACTGAGAAATGTGTAACAGCACCGTCAAAGTGTGCTTGAATAGGTAGAAACAGTAGGATTAAGAAAATAATTAATTTAAGGTGTTTGATTAACCGATTACCTTATATCTTAACAAAATCGTCATGAAAAACTAATGATGAAACTTAGCATTTCTATTAACTTCATTGTAAAGTGCCATAACAAAATAGACAATGGTGCAGTTCACGTACGCAACGTTATATGACTGAAACTTTCAGTACAAGTGTTTAACATTATAAAGATCATATTACCAAACAATTTTATTTTAATGATTTTTAGAAATAGTGTACATGTGGCTACCTTTTGAAATCGTGGTAGTGGGCCTTAATAGAAGATGATTTTTTTATGTAATGATCACTGACATATATGCTCATATATTATATTTTGGATTTATTTAGTTACGCTTAAACTTAATTGGGAGTTTATTTTACATAAGAAATGCATTTGAATGACTTTTCCTTAGGCTTCATTATTTCATAGTCTGATGTAATGGACCTTTGATACGCTGCCTCAAATGATGCTTTATTTGTTCTGTACATGCAACATTCTTTAAGCGACTTTCAGTATTTCTCTGTGTATGTGAATTGATGGGAACCTGATCTTTGGATTATATTCATGAAGAGTAACAAAGTAAATAGGCTCTTTGTCAACAAACCCGTGCGAACAGAATGGACAGTCGTTTCTCATGATGAGCTAGGCAAAGTATGCTGGAGTATCAATTTGTACCTGAACAAAGGAAGAATGGTCACATGATCAGACCATCGTATGATAACTACTGATGTCATAATAAACAATATGGAGTATAAACAATGACTTTCCTTTCCTTGCCTCGAGCTTGCCTGCCGGACTTTCTCTTCCATGCCTCTTGATTTTTCCCATTGCTGATGAACTTGCCTAATGGATGATTTGTAGCTATCTGGTGAGAGACCAGACTTGAACTCACCTGATTTATGCTCCAATCCCTAGCGGACTTGAACTTGATCCCTTGTGAACCATCCTCCTGCCTTTGTTGGTGGCAGGATTTAATAATTCGAAACCATCCTCTTTATGTATTCTTTTATTTAGAAATAGACTTACTGTGACAAAATGTGTGGTTTTATACTATGAGCTGTTAGATTTATGAGTGAGCTTCCTAAAATATTACTTATTAGCATTGATTTTGGATCTTTAATACAATAACAAAATTATTTCGATTTGTCTGAGTCTTTTGTGACGTAATGTTCTTTTTACAGAAATTTCGCTTACAATGATCTGATTTCTAAATACATGATTGAGAAAGTCAAAGATTATTTTCAGAAAATCATATTCTTTCGTTCTTGTTGTGTAGCCACAGCAGAGCTCTTGGTTTGTATGAGTCTTGTCAGACTGAACTTATTTAGGAGGGTGGGCCCTCCAGTTGCAATGCTCCATTTTTATAGCATGGTTTTGAGTAATATATTTGAACCTGATCTCCAATTTGTGAGTTGGCTGCCAATTATTGGTACTCACTGGGTTGCTGACAGTGGGACACCCTAATTTCTCATCCCTCACTATGACGAAGAAAGATCCATTGGAGGACCATCACCTCTGTGGGTGAAGTTTAGAATCGGAGTGTAACAGCTACTCGTATGGGCCCACTGCTAGAAGAGAAAAACCCTGTTTATTGGTTCTGCTGCAACAGATGTTCCAGTTGACATTAAAAGGCTCCTTAGTACATATTTTGGAAATATGACAACTGTTCTGCTAGGTATCCAGTAAGCTCTGATGAAGGCTCTGATTATCGTATATGGTATTAAAATGAATTACATCATCATAGATGTGTTACCGAGTAAACAGCAGAGATTTAAAGAAAGTGTACTTGCGGTGGTTCACCTTTTAGCCAATTTGTTTTTTTTCTGGTGAATTAAGGCCACCCCATCCCCAGTGGATTTTTCCATGAGCTCTGGTGATCATGCTAACTGACGGGATTAGTAAGTCAACACCAGCTTGGGACTGTGAACTAAGTCAGAAGTAAATAAAGCAAAGAATTTTAAGTAAAAGTCCATGATGGCATCTGCACTACATGTGTTTGGCTGATCAACAATTAACAGGCCAGTACGTACTTAAGTGAGCCTGATGGATGTGGACTGCTGAGGACCTATTGTGAGTTTTTGAGGAGGATCTTCAAACTTGAATGGTTCCTCTGTCCATGAGGTAGGCATGAGGGGCAGCATTATAGAGCATGCACTTTGCTTATTTTTTTGTAACACTGAGGAAGGGGAGATCAAGGAGGACCTGGGATTGAGAATGGACACTTGGAAGCGAGAGAAGTTCACCAGGACTGCCTTGTGGACAATGTGGTGAATGATTGTGGCCAGATTTACATTTTGAATGATTAGTTTATTCACAAATAATCACTGTGTGAAGGAATAAAATGAAAGAACAACAACACCTTACCAGAGGATTTCTTAGATTGCTGAAAACATACAGGTAAGTGCAGGTGAGGATTAGAGGTCTCATCTTCAGTGTAAGTCCAGAACCAGCTTGCACTAAAAAGATAACAGAACTTCTTTAGGAAGACAGATCGTAATACCCAGGTTTTAGTCTTATGCTTTTGATGGATAATTGTATAGCTTATACAGGAAAACCTGCAATCCCTGTACAAAAACGTGTGTCTAATTATCTTGTTGCTGTGTATGGCGTCAGTCCGATGCAAATATCCAGAACACCTTACTTGAAACCTGACTTTTCACTGAACTGATGACAAAACATTAAAGCCCGCTCTGATGGGAATGAAGTGAAAACCTGGATTATAAAGCTGGTGCTGAGGTAGGAGCTAGTGGTTGGAAGATAAGGGTGGTATTTGTACTGTGCAAATTAGGCATATTCTCTGGTCTGTGCTACACTTACTTGGATGGACCTTGGTCTTGAACTGATGTTTACAATCATCAATTTCAACATTTAAATCACGGTGAAGCAGGTCTTGCCCCACAGCAAAGACAGAAGAGAATATTTGGGTACCATTAAGGTTTATTACAAATTAGTAAAGGCACAATCTGAAATCAGTAAATTCAATCAATTATCACCTGATTACAGAACAGAAGTAAATCAACAAGGCAAGAAAGCAAAACAATGTTCAGTATTTAAAGTAGAAGTTAAATACATGAAGATGCTGTTCCTCTTATGGAAAATATTGTATGATAATTTACAGTTGCAATTAAAGATGGGGTATTCATAAGCAATAGGCGTTAGAAGGCATAGAATCCGAAATAGAACCAAATGAGGGTTCCAATCAAAAAAGGCGAAATGCACTTGCTCTAGAAAGTAAATCTCTGGGCAGAGATATATGGAGCATTGGTCTCAAGAGAAGGAAAAGACGTCTACTTGCAAAGGTGGATGGGGCAAGTGTTCTGACTAACAAAGTTTGCATAGTTAAAACTTCAAACTAAGCCAAACAGATACAGTCTACAGGTTCCCACAGAGTAAGAACTAATCAAAATCAGTGTTCTCGCTGTACTCAGTCTCCTTTCCATGGAGAACACAATGCCAGCTACTTCCATCAGTGTGGCCTTTGTGATATCTCACAGAGTATCTACCTCCTCTGCCTTTCATACTGTGCTGGTGCTGAGAATCATCTAAACTAGTTCATTCCTACCCTACAATGTTCAAGATGTATGCTAACAAAGAATAAAACAATTTAACAGGAATACAGTGATTCTGGTGCTACAAGCAGAAAGAAACTTATGTACAGCAAGCAAAACTACGATGTTTATTTAACCCCTTCTGTGCTGCACGGATTTTCCCCCGGTGCTGAACGTTCCATTGGGCCTATGGAACCATGACGGAACGGTTCCGTCATAAGCACAGGCCACCTTATGCTCATGACGGAACCGTTCCGTTATGAGCATGGAAGGGGTTAAAAAAAAGACTAAGGCACCTAGGCCTACTAGTATGACTTAAGACGCACATATTCTAACTAGAATTGATCAAAAATGTGGTTCATTCAGTTTACTGAATCTAAAATAGCATGTCAGCTAATAAGAGAAATATTGTGAGTAATAATGTGTAAAATAACATATGCACACATGTAAGCAATAGTCATGCGGATTACAGATTAAGATATCATTAAGTGCAAATAAATGATGGTGACTGCGTCACCACAGGTTTTGTTCCCATTAGTAGGGATGCTAGGCACTTTGAGAAATGGTGAATGCCCTACCATCACCTGGAGCAAATATTGTATGGAATGGTGTGGGAAGGTGCTTCCGGGAGTGATGAAAGATAGAGACAAGAAGCCAAGTATCTTTTAAGTCTGGCATTAGCCAAGACCTTATGATTTTACTAACATTATATGTAAAATATACATACAGGGGCTTTCTCTCTTCATCCATTGAGTTGTGTTGTGTCATCCACATTTTGCTACCACCCATACAGCATATATTTTGGGGCAGTTGGTCCACCAACCTCAGCCCCTGACTATGTTCATTTTGAGTGACTGCATTTAGCCCTTTCACAAGGAGAACATCCACATACAAGGTATTTCCCTTCAGTACCACGGTTTGTTTTTTCTTTATTACGTTAGAGTTGCTTTTGTTTGTAGAGTCTGATGGGAAAGCAGGACATTCCTTAGCAGATGTGAACACATGGCACTTTCCAGATTTCAGTTCCTGTCTCCTGCCAATGCTGTTGAACATTTGTTTTGGAGTGGTAGTTTTCTTGACTACTACTTTCACACCATACCAGTGTGTGTCCATTTGAAAGTGTTCACTATTAAGCTATGCAACCATTGTCCTTCTGGTGTATTCTAGTATATGGTCTGCGTTCTGTGTATCATAATGTTGTAAAAGGGGTCGTAGACAACCAGTGACCAAAGACCCTTTTGTGTTGCCCGGCGGTGTCGCCTCTATGACCCACCAATATTTAATCAATGAAGAAGCAGGCGCTGGAGACTGAAAGGCAGGAAACGAGGGTTTATTCTCTCCGGAGGAGAACACATCAATTCAGACAGCAAGTATCGTCACGAGGTGCTCTAGTCGCATCTCTGAGGCCTGGCCTCTTATACTCAGGTTTATGATCTTTATTGCACGTAACACATTCTTGCAACACTTTGATATGTGAAAGAACATCCTCAGAATCTCCCCTTCAGGCCCGTTCCCACATACATTTATAGTTGAATTCCCCACCCCGGTCACAACAGGTGATGATTATCGCGCAGCAGGACATTCCGCCGATTCACGGAATGTGTGAAGTTTGATCGGATCTCGTAGGGTGGGGGCTTTGATCGGCTCGAGGGTCTTTTGATGGGGAGGGGAGGCTTCCTACTGTACGGGGTAATAAACAGTATCCGCAGGGCCAGGTGATGGCTTGGGAACAAGGAAGACAGACGGGCACACAGGAAAAAGGGGAGTTTGCATCAAAGGGCCTAAGACTATGAAAGGAATGAAGGGAGGTGTCGCGCTGGGAACAGGATGGGATTCTGAGGCAGATCTGCGCTGAAGAGGGGTTTATGACCCAAGGAGAGCGAGGGGGTTGCCAGCGTGCGGGGGATGCCTGCGAGGTTGAGAGAGAGAGAGAGAGAGAGAGAGAGAGAGAGAGAGAGAGAGAGAGAGAGAGACGCTGGCTATCAGCGAGGGGCAGAGGGGCCATGGTGCTCAAAATGACTGCCGCTTACGCGCAAGGCATGTGAAAGCGGGAGTGATCAGTGCGTGGGGGTGCTTGTGTAGGTGGAGAGCCGTGCTGGGGGTCAGGGGTGTGCAGAGGGTGGTTCTGGTCAAGGCAGCTAATGCGGTGGGCGTGTGCGACGAAGAGTGTGGCATCGGGGCAAAAAGGGAAGATGGCGCAGATAATGTTCACCAAACCGTATTGAGTTTCCACAGTGTATCTGAAATAAACAGCCCATATGAAAATTGACACTGCAATAACAGTAAACCAACTCTGGGACTAGTCTGAAAAAGTTGTGGAGAACCGACCTTTTTCAAAGACAATAATAATAAAAACAGCAACTCACACTAACTCAGAATATAAGTGCATGAGCGTTCTTTATCGTTACAACCCTGTCTTTCCTTTTCTTTCCCTTCCTGGTTTACTTTTTAATTTTTCTTTCCTTTTTAGGTCTAGGCTATTTTATCCCGTAAGGGATAAATAAACTAGTATAGAGGGCAAATCAAGCTCTGAAACCATTGCTGATTGCGGCCAGTTCATGTGGTGCACTTGTGCGGAACGCACGTCCACATCAAACACACCAGCCTCCCTCCCACAGGCTTCTGGAGCTTCCCCAGCGTACGCTCGGACTCGGGCATTCAAGCGTGAAGCTTCCCAAGCACGCGCTCAGCCTCACTTCTCCTCCCCCTAATTCACCCCTGCTGGTGTTGCCCACGGCATTTGATGCATTTCTGCTTCCTCAGAAGATTGACGTCTCTGCCTTTTCGACCCCTTACTTGCTGTTCGTGTTAAATTTCATTTCGCAAGCAGTTCCCCCTCCTCCCTCTCCTGACTTGCTCCTGCCTCTCACCAATCCCACGTCGCGGCTGCTTCCACTCTCCCGCTTGCATTTTTTATTTAGATGGTTGGCGGTTCTAATCTGTAATAAGAAGTGACTCCGTGCTTGATTTGAGTGAAAGGCAGAATGGAGGCTGTACCAAGCTTGGAGTGATGTACTTTTCTATCTTTTTCGTGTGTAGGAGTATTGATATAAAAAATGTTACAGTGGCTATAGCCACTGTTGTGTTTTTTTAGTGATTTCATATAGCACAAACTAAACCAGAAGGCATTAGAGCGCTTTACCTGAGCACCAGTTTCATTACATTAGGATACTTTCATTTTTAGGTCTAGTCTATCCGACAACACCACTCAACGCCAAAGAATCACTCAGGGCCACCACAGCATCGCTCAGGGCCACCACAGCATCACTGAACGCCACAGCATCATTCCTCGCGGCAGCATCACTCCTCGCCGCCACAGCATCCCTAGTCGCCACACCATCAATCTGTGCAACCATTCAACTGGTTCTAATATGTTCTCTCAATGTTTCAAGCTTTATTACAAATGTCACAAAAAGATGTTAATATTTCACTTATGTTCTTGGATTTTCGTCACAATAAAATACACTGAACATAATCTTCACAAAAGTTATTTACAAAAGTTTAAGCTATTGCCATTATAAATTACAATCACTTTTAATTAAGTATTAATTATTTAAAAAAATTAAAAGCCATTGTTATTTGTAATATCAATACATCTAAGTCAGGTAAATAAAAAACATGTTGCATTACAAATGCTATAGGTGTCACATTTGCGACAGTTATAACTATTGGCATTGTAAATGACAAAGCTATTAATTTAGCTATTTTCAAAACCAACACAAATAAAAAAAATTGTCATTTACAAAACCAATAGCTCAAACTTTCCTAATACGAGACCTATTGCATTGCAAATGCTTGTTCTTTTTCCTTCTTTACTCTTGTTTTTTGTTTTCTTGCCTTCCTCTTTCTCTTCCTTCTTGCCTTTTATGAGACCAAAACAATTTTGGCTTAAGCCATGTTTTTCTTTAGAGGGATGAGGGCCCGGCAGCTTGCACAGTATAATTTTTTTTAAAACATGAAACAGAACAAGAAGAATTGCCATAAGGCTATCAGTCAACGTAGGACCTATTGACTTTGCTAATGTTTGTTTGCAATTAGATGAGTAAGAAGTGGGTAATGCCGAGCCAAAAAAGGAGTTTATGGTGGAATGCTTATTTATTGGACTGTTGGTGTTCACTAAATAACGTAGGAATCTATTTACAGGTTACCAGACATTGACAGCATCCGGTTTTGGGAGTCAATTACTGCAAACTGGCCTTCCTATTTTCACTATACAGATTCTGTGCTGACTTCACACATCTCCAACCAGAAGGTGCCTTTAATATTAAGAAAACTATCAAAACTTTAAAACACATATTAGGGGGGGTGGTGATTGTGTGATTGTGTTTTCAACATTTCATAAGATACGCTTTACACACGAAAAAGAACCTTGCAAGTCATTTTATAAAGAATCAGTCTTTAGCCTCTTTCTACTGCATAGTGAAGAAACTTCGCAGTGTTTTGCAATATCCTTATAATTTATGGAAGTGATACCCAATTATATATATCTTGTTTAATCTATCACAACGATCAGTAGACTGTTACATTTTGTTCATGCCAAGAACAATTATGCAAGTACAATGTATAACGTTTTGAATATATTTATTGATGTGTTAATTTATCAGATTTATAAAATGTTAGGCGCCATGGGGTATGAGAGTACTTTACATGCAACATTAATGACTTGGTGATCTTACAAGTAACACAACCTGGAGCAAAATGTCAAACAGATAGAATAATAGGAGAAACATAGTCAATCTCAGCAGAAGAGAGAGAATCAAAGAGAATAAGTCATGGAGTAGGAGGAGTTGGGGAGAAGGTAGGAGGGGAATATAGACATAGGGAAAGAAGAAGAAACAAAAAGATAGGTTGAGGAAGGAGGGGCAACAAGTGGGAGAGGGACAAAAAGGGCAGAAGACCATGCAAAGAGTAGATTGCAGAAATTGCATGGGCAGAGAGATTAGAGGTGGAGGAGGAAGAAGGATGAGAAATGGGAAGAGGACGATGAGTACAAGAGTAAGGCAGGGGAAAGAAAGTAGACCATGCAAAAAGATTAGCAAGAATAGAGATGGCAGGAGAGAAGGGAAGGTTGAGGGAGTTGCCGGGTAGGAGAATTTGAGAAAGAGGTAGGGGAGGGGAAGCAGATCTGAGGGGAAAGAGGACAGGAGTAGAACACAAATATTGTTGAAGAGCAACGGGGGGAGATGTACAACATTCCACAAACCAAAATGTGGCTGCATTTATGGTGTCCTTTATTGCAAGGAGCGTACAAATTAGATCCGAAAATGTGGGGCTCAAGTTTGAGAAACTTAAATGCTTAAACCATCTTATTTCTAAGATTTCTTCTCTTTTTAAGTTGAATAAAGGCTTCTCTGTTGCTTGTTGATTGTGTTATGTATGTGGCAATTTTGTTTAATGATTTCCTTGATCTTGTCTGACTGAGGGACAAACAGGATCAGGCCATTGGGCACATCTATCCATTGAAATGTATTGTCTAGATACACCATGGACATTTTCATTTCTTTTTTTGGGGGTCTTTAACACCATTTGACTTGCCACATAAGTTGCCAGATGGGTAAAGTAGTTAACAGTTTCTACAAATTCCTCGGAATTATCCAAAAGAGTGTTTCTTGTTGGTTCCGGTGTAGGAAAACTCCTGTGGTGGAGTAATCTATTGGGATCCATCTCATTAGCGTTCGGTTATTTATGTCCATCACTTGTTCTGTATGACCAATAAATCCAATAACTGATTCGTTTTAAAGCTGTCCCCTGAAGGTTTTGTCCTTGCTGTGGGTATTGAACCAGTCCCTAAATTGTACCTGGGTCTCTTGTGAGCCATTCCAAATACAAAAAGCGGTCAATATTCTCGGCCCATAATTAGATGTGGTATCAAATTATGTTACGCATTGATCCATTTGTGGTTACTTAGTTATTAAGGGGTTTCATAAAGTGCCACTTGTCACCTTACAAGATACTTATACCATTTGATAGAAATAAAAATAGCTTACTGACGGGCAGAGCAGGGAAGGATTGAAACCCATCGACATAGTGAAAACTATATCTGATAATCTTCAAACGTGACGTCCTTCTCTATAGGGACTTAAAAGGAAGTTTGAATAGCTTTGATTTCAAAAGTTACCTGAACCTTTTGTGGTTGTGCTCAGATATCAAGTTATAGGCTATATTTGCCTCCATGTTCTATTCTTTTGCACAAAGGTTGCATGATCAGGTTGAAAATTGTTTAGCAGCGGGCTCAGATTGGGATGATTTGCAGAAGAAACTCATCAAGTTTGCGAAGTTTGGGGCAAAATGCAGCCCCTGCCATTTACCTTGGTCTTCAGATAAAATGGTTTCTAGGATAGAAAGAAATTGTGGTTCAGTGATATTAGTCAAAGTTGTAATTCTAGCTAATCAGGACTATAGTGGTCATATGGCATTAGTCAAGAAACATCGCAATCTCCTCCAGTGCCAGGTCCTGTGGAACTATGTATATTCAGTGATGCTACATTGAAGACTGCCTTAATTAGAAAGAAAGGCCGCATCTTCTAAAATCTGCATTTTGTGTTTGGAGTTCCTGATATCAATCAGTGCACAAATGTTTGGGAGAAAATATCAACAAACACACTAACATTCTATCATTGAACCTTCCCCTAAAATTACAGGCCGAACAGGTGGATAAAACAGGTGTGTGTACTTTGACGATGGAGGGATGAAGGCCAGAGGGATGAAGGCCAGGGTTCATGGAGTAGACTGCTCACAATTAATAATTCATGCTCTTTTAAACAGATCCACCCCTATCAATTCCTTACCTGTGAGATTTGTAATCATCCATTGTAATTCCATTGTGGATGTAAATCCCTTTTTTTCTGTGGTGTGTTCGGTTCTTAAATTGTCTCTAGGCCCATGTGTCCTATTCCTTCACCCTTTTTTCAGTAGGGTCTATGATCAGTGTATTCTGGGACAGAAGATTCTGCACTGTGAAAGTTTAAAATGGACACCTTTCTAGGGTTTGTTTGCTTTCAATTTGTAAACATTGAGCCTTCATTGAAACTCTCCAGGTTCAGGTAACATTTCAGTTGTAGAGATACCTGCACAAGATAAGTGGATTTCTAAAGAAAAACAAAAAGTCCTCAGATAAATAAGTCCTCCATGTTTTAACCTCGTATAACACAGATCGACCGTAGAAGAAACCTTGGAACTAAGTGTGAAATTAGTACCCACACCAAGGAATGACTGTGTGCAATAAAAATTGGAAATTCAGTATTCCTAAGGAAATGGAGGCTTAGGAATATATCGCTTCACAGGGCTTAGAAATCCATCTCGGTTCACTAAACCTGGCTCTGCTTCACCTGTTCAAGTAGTGTAACAATTTAGAATAGCTGGCCTTGAGCTGAATTCTTCAAGATAGCAGGTAAACTTAACCTTTCATCGCCTGAATTTGTAGCCATAAACATTATTGCATTCAATATACTGAGCATAAAGCCGGCTGTTAAACTACATCAGAGTGAATATTTTGAAGCAGGCACATATGCCTCCCATTTAAACAGGCCTTCATAGAGAAAGCAATTTCTGAACTTTTTGGTGTATGTGCTAAAACACAAATAAATGGCCCTTCCCTGATGCTGCTTGGCAGCCAGGAGTGGTAGTGGAGCTTTAACAATAATCTTTAATAATGGGTCTTGCTGTAAAGAGAAACATTGAGGGTTGAGAATCTTCACATGCTACCCTGCCACATTATTATCACCCCCTGCTCACGTGTCTAGGTAGTGCTAACCTGCACAGGGGTAGGCAACCATTTTTGTCCTTATCTAAAGTTTACTATAGGGCCTATGTTTTTACAAATAGTCTTTAGTGCTTCCATTGTGGTTTGCAGGTCTAAAAATATCCTCCTTCATGCTTTAAGGAACCCTCACACAAGCTGACGGAGTGACATACTCAGGACTGTAGGAAAGGCTAGACTATTTGAGTGGTCTGTATACAGCATTGTTCCTTACTTGCAACACAACTAGGGAGAAAGATGGCAGAGGATGTGCTAGGAACACTAGGACTCTAGCCCCTATACTCTATAATGCAAGTCCTAGAACACTGGGGAGTTAAGGTAGAATTTGGCAGGAGAGTGGCACAGGGGTCAGATAACAGACTTAAACTGCAATGTTCAAGTGAGAACTACAGGAGCTATTTATTTCCTGGGGGACGGATTATTCTCCCTTGACCTGGTGGGCGGCATTACATACATCAGGCAGAGACTACTCTGCCAACCCGATTTATAAATTACCTCTTAGTTGGTGGATATTTACAAAGGAATTAGCAGGAATTGCCGTCATGGCAGGTCCCGTCAATGCATTTTACTGTTTGAAGAAATCAGCCCTGTAGCAAACAGTATTATTTTTTCTTTTCAAAACGAACATCCTGAAACTGGATGTTCTTTTCAAAAAGAAAAAAGGTCATTCTCCCCTCGCCATGGGAGGCTTCTCACATGGTGGGGAAGCATTATAATGATTTTACTGTTCTTTACCATCAGGTAAGGAACAGTAAACATTACTACATGTTTGCCCATCTAAATTGGGCATGTGGACATGTAGCTCTTCCTCCAACTGCCCTGACTCCTCAGAGCTCACAGCTGAGACAAAGTAGTCTCCAGAGTGATTTGCCCTAAGGTCCACCCGCATGTAATTGTGGCAGGTGTAGGAAGGTGGAATCTGAGTATATGGTTACCCCAATTTTTTCCAGGTGTTTTGCTGGTTTTCGACTTAGTTGGCCTGGGACCCTGCCATTCAGGCCCCCAGACTATCTGCTTGCTCTATAAAATTGACTCCATGTACTCGAGGTACATACCAGATTGGTTACTGGGTTACCCTTGTGAGCCCCTGTATAGTGTACCATAGGTACCCAAGACATAGGTGCACCCTAGGCCTACCAGGGCTGCAGCATGTATTGTGCCACCCCTGGTTTGCCTTCCAAACTGACACCACAGGTCTGTTCACACATCCTGGGTAAGGTGGTGTAATAACCCCCTACTTAGATATAGTATACCTATATCTACCTTTACATAGACATACACCTATAAGCCACTCCTATGGTAGGCCTCAACAATCCTGGAGGCAGAGTGCTTGGTTTTATGTGAGAGGGTGCCCTATCATGAGCTGAGCCCCTCTGCAGCTTTCTGAAACATCTCCTTATAGCTGTTCTAGGATATATCCATACCATATACTCTGAAGTGCATTATAATCCTCATGGTTAATGCTAACTTTGGTTTGGCTTTATCAAAACATGTCGTGTAAGGTGTCAAACACTTTGGAATACTACCTCCCCGCCAATTCTGGCGGCGGGGGTAGCATTCCACCCTTCTAGAAGGAAAAGACATGTAGGTTACTGCTTTACCCGGTTAAAGTTAAACAGAGCCTCAGCATCACAAAAAGGATGCTGCTGCCACAGACAAATCTGACCTGTTGCTGGACGAAACTCGGCAGGGGAGGCCTGGACAATAGGTTTCCTATCCAGGGAGGTGCTGGCACCTCCCCAGACAGGAGTTTTGTGTATTGGGGCAGGGAGGGCTGCATTCAGTGAATGCATCTAGACACTGCCTGGGGCACACAAGGTGTTCCATGCATAGCCCGGTTCAAACCAGTTGTTGGGGCACTCCAGCCCCAGCTCTGGCGTGAAACTGGAAAAAAGGGAAAGGTGTAACCACCCCCCTTCTCAGGTCCACCCATAGGAGGGACCTAGTCAGGTAATCCAGACCCCTTTCTTAGTACAAGTATAGGAGCTGTGTCCCCAGGACTTTAGATTATCCTGGACGAATCTTTGAAAGGCATATCTTGGACCATCAACATTCCATTCTGACTGGAAGACAGAAAACATCTTCCTTGTGGTCAAGGAGTGACCACCCTGTACAAACAGGCACCAACAGCAACTTCGCCGGTCTGCAGTTTCAAGGCTCCCGTCGGAACGCGAAGACTCTGCGACTCAAGAACTGGACTTCCAGACTTCTGACCCCGACCCACATCCACAGTAAAGCTGACACACGTGGCGGACACGAGAGACGTGGGACTGGACATCTTGGACATCCTGCATTTTGCTACCTGCACTCCTTTACTGAAGCCTCAGTAAGTTGTGCATTGGGTACGAGAAGCCCCAGCCAGAGCACCATTTGCACCGAAGCTCAGGCCCCCACACTCCACGAGTGTCCTGTGGGCCCCGCCTTTGCATTTGAGCTCTATGCGTCTTCCTGGTTCCTTGCCCATTGGCTAGTGAGCCCCCTGAAGACACCATTTTGAAACTAACTCACTTTCCTGGTTGCTCCAGGCTTGCTCCAGCTTCCCTGAAAAGAACCGCCACAGACCTTGCTGGTCTGCAACAGAGCCAATCTCGACATCCTGCGTGGGTTGCGGTTGCCAAAGATTGTTGGGTCCAATCAGGATACCGACACCGCAGTCATCTAGATCCTTCGTGGGACAGCTGGATCCAGCACCTGGTAATAGTCGATGCCTCCTGGACCTCGTGGCTGAAGAGACAAACTCACCTTCTTCACCTTAAAGCACCAGACATCGCCTGGTTCCTTCCTGGTACCTACCTGGTCACTGGCTAGTGACCCAGACTGTCTCCTCTGCTTTCAGGTTCTTCACATCTCCGATCCACCCAGACACTTTTCCTCTGGTCACCTGCAGCTTTTCTTTGCAGCTCTCCATCGAAAACGACGACAAAACCAGACACAAAAAGACACCTATGCACCCGTCTTTCTGGGTGAGGTAACACGAGTACTCCGGTGCTCCCGTGGGTCTAGACTCTCTAAGTGTCCTAGTTTAAAAGGGTTCCATCTTAGTCCATCCGGAAATGTCCTTAAATTGTAACTTTGTAACTTTTACGATCTCCATGAAAAGTCAATAAGAACCCACGCCTGTGTTTAGACTCTGCACGAGTCTCCCGTGGCCTCCTACTTCCTAACCTTTGGTTGTTTAGTGTAGCCCCAACGATCCCACAGGCCCCAGGCCTGCTTTCTAATTCTCGTGGTTCGTATACCACTTTCTTAGTATATGGTTTGTGAGACCCCTAGGGCATAACGTATACTGTGCAACTCCTCGTATATTAACTGACTTGTATTGTATTTTTACCTCTGACCTCAAAGAGTGCAGAGGGGTTGTGTTTAGATTAAATACATATATATTTGATATATACCTTGTGTGGTGTCCTTTCATTTGGTATTCAAGGGATTATACATGGTAAAAAAACTTGCCTAACTCGCCTACTGAAGTCTTAGCCTGAAGACTGCTGGTTCATGCTACCACTAGGATAGCTTTCTATAAGGTTGACTTTACAACCACCATCAATAAGGGTGGATTAGACTGGTGCAAGGTGCCCACTAGAACTAGTGGACATCATATGCCAGGCTAACTTCTCACGTCGGGTCAAACATTCTCGGCAGCACGGATACTACATCACTGTTGCGATGGAATATGCTTACTGCCAAGAAATACATCGGACCCTAAGTGTTGATTAATTCCAATACGGATAACTCCAACCTGATCTCTTAAGTGCAGCTCTGATTAGGGAGAAAATGGCAAAGAAACATCCACCTTTATTTTCAGGTTTGATGAGCACAGTGCACTGAGCGGTCAGTGTCAAGATAAAGTAAATCTTTCCAAAAAACGTCTTCTGGCTCGACAAACAGCTGATCCAGGCTGTTATCAATGGAAAACTAAGACCCTTTATCATACATGGGAAAAAGCAACACTTCACCTGAATTTTCACTCCCTAATGCTGCCGTCCATCCTCCTCAATCTGACTGAGTAGATATTTAAGTGGACAAGTCCATAGCCTACATGGCAAGAGGACTATTTTGTGAAAGTTTCTTACTGCCAGAGGGGGGGAGGGAGGGGAAAGAGCTTAGTCGCTCTGATGTTGTGGAGGCCATTCCTAGACTATCGTGTATGAAGTGTTGGTTCTCTGAGGCCTCATGTTAGGTCTGAGGTTTTGGTGCTTATGCAGCTCATGAAGAGTAAAATAATGTGTGGTCCGTCCACATAAGACCCTTTTCTTCTAACTGTGCACACATAGCCTCCGATTACTCTGCTTCAGTTTTTCCTACTTGCACAAGTCTCCAGGTGCCTGTTGGTGTGGAGGTCCTACCTATGAAAAAGGGCCTCATGCCTAAGGGTTGTCCAACCTTCTTTAAAAAATAACTAAAACACCATGTGCTCCTTCCACGCTCTACTAATTCCTACCGCACTTCAAATAGTAAAGCAATTCACCCAGCTCCTCCACTAATGTACCCTGTAATGTGGATTTTATTGTTTAATAAAAAGTTATAAAAATAAAAAGGCACATTTTCATGTCATTATAAGTTTCCCTGTTTTCATAACATTTCTTGATCTTCCTGAGCTGGTGGGGTCCAGATTTCACATCTATATACATTCCAATCATTCCATATGACACCACTTTTTCGGGCTTCCCCTTGCTACATATACAGTTTTTTCCCGGAACATGCACCAGTCCATATCTCTCTTCCAAGCTGACAGTCGGGCCAGAGTAGCTCCCCACATTTGGGCAATATTGCGTTTTGCCACCATTAGTCCCAGTGTGACCCACGTTATTCTTTTGTGGTTAAATCTGTAGGTTCCCACACATTAAGACGACATTGTTTGGCCTCCAAGGGGATAGTCTGTTCAAGTACCTCACCCATTACCTTGTGTATATTTTTCCAGTATCTCTGTATATGTGTACACTTTCAGAGTATATGCAGGAATGTTCCCTCACCTCCACAGGTCCTCCTGCAGGTGCCATCCTCCACCCTCCCCATTCATACCAGGTATGGCCCTGTTATGTAGATGTGGTGCAGTATTTTGAGTTGTACCAGTCTCAGCCTAGCCAAGATTGCTAGTTCTTGTGGGGAGGTAACCACTATTGCCCAATCTTCGTCATCAATGATAACACAATCCCTTTCCCATTTTTCTTTTAGCTATTGGAGAGGTACACCGGAGTTGTTTAATAACTTTTTATATGCGAGGGAGATGGCTTTTGTTGGCAAGTACCCATCCAAAAGTCTGTCCTCGAAAGGGGAGGATTTCGGAGGGGCATCGCCCTTCTGGAGGCATGTCTAATGTATGTCGCACCTGCATATATCTGAAGTGTTCAGTGTTAGGCAATTTGTGATCCTGTTTTAAGGAGAAAAATGATCTAACTTCTCCCTCAACCCAAAGGACACCTATCTTGGATATCCCGATGAGGTCCCATTTGTCTAACCCTCTTGATTTCCACAGGTTGCCCAGGAAGTCGGAGTCCCAAGGTGGGGGGGGCTAGTGTTACTCTACGTTCCCATCCCAAGCTTCTGGTGGCTGCTTGCCAAACCTGTAGAGAGCGTTTAGTTGGTCCGGTCAGATATCGTATCCCTGCTTTTGTGTAGAGGGTCCTGTTATAGTTCCCTCCTGAGAGTAGCCATCTGTCCATTGTGTAGCTCGGGTCATTGGCTAATGTGCCTTTTGTGCTGCACAATTTCCTCAACCCAGTCACATAATTGTTTCCTTCATGGATTCATAATAACAATGACATGTCAATTGTCAAGCACTAACATAATATTGGTGTTGGTAGAGGCATTGGTGCTATTTCTCCTGGAATTGGTGGTGGTGGTGGTGGTGGTGGTATTGACGGTGGATGTATTGGTGGCGATATTGGGGGTGGTGGAGGTGGCATTAGTGGTAGTGGCGATATTGGTGGTGCTGGTGGTAGTGGAATTGGTTTTGAGGGTAGTGGTATTGGCACTGATGGTGGTATTGGTGGAGGTGGTGATATTGTTGGTGATGGTGGTATTTGTGGTGGTGATATTGGTGTTCATGGTGGTGGTGGTGGTATTAGTATTGGTGGTAGTATTGTTGGTGGGGGTATTTGTCGAGGTGGTGGTAGTGGCATTGGTGGTGGTATTTGTGTTGGTGGTGGTATTGGTGTTGGTAGGGGCATTGGTGGTATTTGTGGTGGCATTGGTGATGGTTGTGGTATTGGTGGCATTAGTGGTGGTGGTATTGGTGGTGACATTGGTGGTGGAGGTGGCATTAGTGGTGGTGGTGATATTGGTGGTATTGATGGTGGTGGAATTGCATTGGTAGTGGTGGTGGCATTGGTTTTGAGTGTAGTGGTATTGGTGATGGTACTGGCAGTGGTGGTGGTATTGGTGGAGGTGGTATTTGTGGTGGCGTTGGTGGTAATGTTGGTGTTGGAGGTTGTATTGGTGGTGCTGGTATTGGTATTTGTGGTGGTGGTGGTATTGGTATTGGTGGTGATGGTGGTAGTGGTTTTGCTGGTGGTAGTGATATTGCTGGTGGTAGTGGTGGTGGTGGTTTTGGTGGAGGTGGTTGTGGTGGTAGTGGTATTGGGTGGTAGTATTGGTAGTGGTATTGGTGCTGGTGGTATTGGTGTTGATGGAGGTATTGGTGCTGGTATTAGTGGTGGTATTGGCAGGGGTGGTGGAATTAGCTGTGGTGGTATTGGTGGTACTGGTGGAGGTCATGGTATTGAGGGTGGTATTCGTGGTGGTGGTATTGGTGGTGGTGGTGGTGAAGGTAGTGGTGAAGGTAGTGGTAGTGGTAGTATTGCTGGTGGTATTGGTTGTGGTGGCATTGGTGATGGTAGTGTTGGTGGTATTGTTGGTGGCATTGGGGGTGGTATTGGTGGTGGTATCACTGGTATTGGTGTTGATGGTGGTGGTATTGGTGGTGTTATTGGTGGTGGTAGTGGTATTGCTGGTGGTGGTGGCATTGGTGATTGTACTGTTGGTGGTATTGGTGGTGGTGGTATTGGTGGAATTAGCTGTGGTGGTGGAATTAGCTGTGGTGGTGGTATTGGTGGCGGTGGTGGTCTTGATGGTGGTATTGGTGGTGGTGGTGGGGGAGGTATTGGGGGTGGTGGTGGTATTGGTGGTGGTAGTATTGATGGTGGAATTAGCTGTGGTGGTATTGGTGAAGGTCATGGTATTGATGGTGGTGGCGGTCTTTATGGTGGTGGTGGTTGTGTTGGTATTGGTTGCGATGGTGGTGGTACTGATGGTGGTATTAGTGGAGGTGGTGGTGGCATGGATGCTTGTGGTGGTAGTAGTATTGGTGGTGGTGGTATTTGTGGTGGTATTGGTGGTATTAGTGGTGGTGGTATTGGTGATTGTATTGGGGTGGTGGTATTGCTGGAGGTGGTGGTATTGGTTGCGATGGTGGTGGCATTTGCGGTGGTGGTGGTATTAGTGGGGTGGCATTGGTAGTGGTATTGGTGTTGGTGTTATTGATGGTGATTGTATTGGTGGTGGTGGTGGCAGTTATGTTAATAAAACAGGCTTTTGGAAATAACCCGTCAGGTGGCTTTAGTGCAGATGACATGTAACACAGATTTACTGTTGTCAGCTTCAGCCCATTAGCACAGGATTATGCACTACCTGGAATTCACATTACTTAATTTGCGAATCCTTTCTAAATCCATTTTACTTGGGGGTTGAGACAGACATGAGATAATGCCAGGTTAAAGTGATTGAAAGCAGGCATCCATGTTACGGGGCGGCCATGCTGCTTAAAAAAACCCAAGCGGTTTCAGCTGAAGCAGCACATGTCCAGCCTGCAGTGAGAGAAACTCAAAGTAAATAGAGCTTACAGACTAAATATCAGGTCCCTTGTAACAACTAATGTAAAAGGGTACAGATTAAAACAAGGCCGTACTAAGGAGGGACTAACCAGCTCATTACCGAATCCGAAGGCAGTATTTACGAAAGACAATAACGCAAGCCAATGAAAATATTGTAGGTGCGAGCGTGGCTACTCTTCCATACTGTACTACAGCAGTCTCCCAGAGCGAGCAGCGCATGCGCGCTGCCGCTAGGCTCGACCTAAAAACTAAATATGATGAATATAGTAAATATATTTAAAGGCAAAATGTGAAACTAACCATTTTAAAATACTCTGTAAATATGAAGGAATTTCAAATTGGAGGCTAAACTTTAAGGGGCGGATTTACGATTACTTCACACAATGCAGGACAGCGAGGGAACTTGCTGTACCGCGTCTCGTGAGTGGGCGAGAGCAGAAATCCTTTATATTTACAAACATATTGAGCATTTCTTCACTCGCCTTGCGCTGGTGCACCATGTGCAAGAACACAGAGGCCCAGATTCTCAAAGATGTCATGGAACGCAGCACAGCAGCCACACATGCTGCACTGTGTTGCATAACAGGTAGAGAGCAGGAGAGAACCATATTCAGAGAGATCTGGCACTCCTCCCTCGCCCTAGCGCTGGCTCTGATTTCAGTTGCCATGTCCCATGCACACAAAATAACGCCATAGCACTAGGGTGCACTCCTGAGTCCATCATTGATTTTGTACAGGAAGAGTATGCTACCTGTATAAAATACTACGGCTAGACAAGTGCAAAACCTTTTCCTGCTTTGCATGCATGCTGCACAGTGGAGGACACATGCAAATTCGGAAAAGCAAGGAGAAATTTAAACATTCCTCGTTTAAACGCCCGCTTTCCAGCGGTGTTAATTTTCTTATGCCAAACCGGTCTACTATTATTAGTAAATATGGTTTAGCATCAAAAAGCATGGGTGGTTGCGTGGGAACATTCAAGTACCACCCATGTAATGCCCCCTTGAGGCAAAGTAATACAAAGCAGCGTTTGATGCTGTTTGGCATTAATTTCGGGAACTTTCCAGCACAAACCAAGTTTTGCACTGGAAAGTGAATCAGGAAAATAAAATAACATTTTGTGCTGGTTAGCATTACTTTTGTGGGGGCTTGACTTGAGCAGCTGATAAAAAGTAACTGATGGAGGATCAAATGGAGGGTTTTAGTTGAAGATTTGGCCAACGGAACCTCCACTGTGTCCACAGGTGTCTTCAATGTGCTGCCGTAAGCCTGCATTCGTGTGAAACTTTATCTGGATATGCGGCACGCTTTGTGAGCAGCCGGCGACTGCCATCTTGTGCTTGTCGTAACATATCACCCCACATAGAGGTCAACACTTCAGAGAAAAGCAGCGTTTTTCAAAATACTTCAGTTTAATTTTATTTGTTTTTAAATAGAGCCACCTTTATTATTTCTTGGCCCTAAAAAACATATTCCTTCTATTTTCTGCTTTCCTAGGTGGTTTAATCAAGCAATTGATGGTGACAGCTATTTTTCAGTTAACTTGTATAACAGCTCCTCTCCTCTCCATATTGTGGTATTTAAGAAAGGAATGTCTACTACACTGAACGAAACCTTCTGTTTTGCTTCAAGTATTCACTTCAGCTTTTAGAAAGTTGTTCTGGCATGTTAGTGAATCTTTGACTGGTTTGGGACTGCCATCTCGTGGTTTTTTCAAGCATTTACCTACTGCTTCAATTTCTCTCCATATAAATGACATTTTTTCTTGGAAATATTTTATTTTTCCTATCTTGGCAGAGTGACTAAAATCTTGTGATTCTTTCTAGCATTTACACGCTGTTGTAATTTCTCTTCTCACGATTACAATTTTTCAGGGAAATGCCTTATTTTTTAATAATTTGTAAGAAGATTTATTTTTCTATTTGATGTTTATTTCATAACCAAATCACTTTTGCGTTATTCCTCTCATCTTGTTATCTACAATAACTTTTTTCACATTTGCTGGAAGATATTTTATAATTTGGCTACAAAATTTTATACAGTGTTCCTATTTCTGCTTAAGTCATTCTGGAATATCTGCGCTTTCCATTAGAAACTTTCTACATTTTCCTCTGCAAACACTTGCCTGCCTTTTTCTTTCATGTCTATGGGGTGAACAAGAGGGGGATGAGGCAACATTTCATCCAGTTTGTCTACCTCCAGTTCAAAAGGTACTACGCTGCCTCTCCAACCCATTTTCTGTCCTACAAGAAGACATAGAAGATCACACACAAACAAATGCCTCATCTTTCCGAAGCTTTGTCTACCATGTCCTCCTCCTATACCTGTTTCCGGACCTCCTCCTACACAAGTCAGTAAAACTACACCTAAAGCAAATGCTTCATTGTCATTATCCTCCATTAAAAGAGTGAAAAAGGATCCTCCTACACCTATCTCGCCTCCACCTCTGTCAATAGAACTGCTTCAAGATGAAATATGCCCTCTTGAGCCATATACAGAAGAAACAAATACTAGTCTACAAAATTTGGAGAATAATTGGTTCTCACTTCAAAATAAGCTTACTTCTGTGGAAGGTCAAATAGAGTCGTTGAAGGTCTCTTCACAACAAATCTTCAACTTCAGAAGCAAGTTGAAAACCTTGAAAATCGAAGTAGACCTAATAATCCACATATTCATGGCCTATCCAAAGGGTTGGAGGGACCCAACCCTATAGCCTTCTTCCAATCTTTCATTCCACAGTTGCTTGATATTCCAGGTTCTCCCCTTTTGAACATACAAAGAGCTCACAGATTGGGTCGTCCTCCCTCCACTTCTTCAGCTCAACTTAAACCAAGAGGTGTCACTCTTTATTTCTTGGAATATACGGACTTGTTGAAAGTTTTGCAGGCTGTCAAAGTCAAGCGTCGCATCTCCTGGCAAGGTTCACAATTATTTTTCTCACAGGATTACGCCAAAACTACTGCAAATAAAAGGAAAAGCTTTCTTGTGATGCGATAAGGACTATGAGATTTAAATGCCAGATTTGGTTTGATACACCCTTGCCTTTTCAAAGTAACTTATAAAAATAAAAAAACACATGAAGATCCAGCTTTACTTCAACGTTTTCTTGATAACTGCAGAGAAGAATCTATGAATTTTGCAGGAACATCTTACTCTTGAGAACTTTATTTTTTCGATGTCAAGTTGTAGCCATGTATTTTTCTTATGCCTTCCTTGTCCACAACATTTGAATTAAGTTTCGCCTTTTTTCATGTCTTCCATTTCAGGTGTTGTTTTTCCCTCCTGTTTTTTACCCATTGTTCTTTAGCATCTAAACTATTTTATGTTTTTTTTCCTGAGTTAGTTTCTTATAATTTTGAGGTTATGCTTGTAGTTAGGTATTTATTTCGTGTTTTCCCTATTCACGACAAATTAGCTAATGTTCTTTTTCCCTTAGCCTTCCTCTTAGATGTTATTTCCTTCCGGTTGTTATCCTCCATTGTCTAATATTGTCTAGAATATTTCCTTCCTCGTGGTCTCCCCCGGGGTGTTAAGATGGCTCGTCTTCCTGTCGCCTCAACACCCTCCATCCATGTTGGAGTCTCTTGTATGTTTTGATGTTCTTACCTTTTCCTATATTTTCCTCTTCTTTCCTTCTTTTTCTTTCTTTCTTACTTAGTCCCCTTTTCTTTTTTCTTCATCTGATTATAACTCATCACTCTTTCTTCTTTTATATCCTAATTCAATCTTTATCTCTTTGTATTCCAACTCAAAAACTGATTACTCTTCTTTTCTCTTTAATTATTACAGTTTGTTTATTGTATTTATGCTGTAATATTGTAAATGTTCTCTTTTACGGTTGATTAATGACTTTAAGTGTTATCTTTTGGAACGTTAAAGGCTTGCGTATACCTATTAAAAGGGAAAGGGTACTCTCCCATTTATCTAATCATAAATCAGATATTGTTTTTCCACAAGAATCACATTTAATAGTTTTAGAAGTTCTTAAGCTTAAGAGACAATGGGTTCTTATTAATAAAAAGCATAAAGTTTCTTTTCTTTCTCAAGACATGATGATAGATGGCTACTTATTCACCTCAAAATTAATGATGTACCTATTACTTTATTTAACATACGCACCTACCAAGCCAGACAACACTTTCTGGCCACACATTTCCTCTCTTTTGATGTCCATTGATACTCCATATATTATTTTCGGTGGAGATTGTAATCAAATTGTTGACCTCTACGTTGACCACACATCTCAAACACCTTTTGTTTCTTCACCAGCAATTCACCTATCTCATTGACCACAGATCACTCGTTGACTCTTGGAGACTTTGCCATCTACAACTCCATGAATATATTTTTTTCTCCCCCACTCACCTTTCACAATCAAGAATAGATTATCTATTCATCTATCTCAAAAGCACTAACTCAATCTATTTTACTTGCAGACATTGGATCATTTTGATCTCTGATCACGATCCTGTAATTTTAGACCTAGAACTACTCCCAATCACTGCTTCTAGGAAGAGGCGGCGTTTTAATACTTAATTATAAGCTGATCAATCTTTTACTTCCTCCTTTGAAGATTTCATTAGTGATTTTTTTTAACATAATCTACTTTGTTTCATCCTTTTCTATTGTTTGGGACTCTTAAAGCTTCTGCCAGGGACTTTATTTGTTATATTGCTAAAAAGAAAAGTCAAAACTCATAAAGGGAATGGAATTCTTAAATCCATTAAATTACTTGAATCCCTTATACATTACCTAATTCTATAGCCGATTTTAATAATCTAATCAAAGAAAAATTCAAATATAATAAAATATCCACAGAAAATGCTTCTGCCTATCTTTTTAGGGGTAGTGGGTGTTACTATGGTGGTAAAAACAAGGAGGGGCAAGCTTCTTTCCTCATACCTCAAACTTAAAAAGGACCACTTCAATATTGACTATGTATTAAACTCTGCCTCAGTCACTAAACATCTTGAAATTTTTGATAAGAAAAAATATTATACTTTTCTGTATACTCCTGAATCTCCTCAGGATTCCTTAGATATAAAAAACTATCTTGCTTCCATACAAAAATAATTTTCCACAGATTAATTTTTCTTCACTGGAACAAGATAACTCCATAGAAGATATTCCTCAAGTCCTAGAACTTCTAAATAAAGGAAAAGCACAGAGCCAGATTGATTCCCTGTGGAATTCTATTCCCATTTTTCTAAAGCCGTTCTTCCCTATCTCCTCTCTGTTTTGTTTTCATACTTTATCTCCTCCAATGCCTCCTCCGGCACTTTTCAAGATGCTCTTATTTGCCTAATTCCTAAGGTTGGGAAAGACCCTCATCTGTAAAAATTATAGACCAATATCTTTAGTTAACTGATTAAAAAAAATTGCAAAAATTCTTGCTCTCGGTTAGAGCCTGTATTACAATCTATTATTTGTAAAGTACAATCTGTCTTTATTAAAGGACGAAATATCTCGGACAATACCCGGACCTTCTTTAATATATTACATAAAGCTAACAAATATCCCCACCTCTTGCAGCCATCTCACCGAATGGATAGGTCCTTTATTTCATGCATTATCCTGGTTCGGTTTGGGCCCCAAATTCATTTCTTATATTTCTTTATTTGCACTTCTCCCAAAGCTACCATTTTTACTAATGGTTCGCTTTCTGGCTTCTTTCTGTTGCAAAGAGGTGTTCGCCAAGGCTGTCCCCTTTCCCCTCGCCTTTTCATTTTAGCTTTAGAACCATTTCTAGCAAAAATAAAACAAAACTCTGAAATACATGGTTTCCAGCATGATAAACTACATGTTAAAATGAGTGTCTATGCAGATGACATTCTCTTGTTTTTATCTAAGCCGCAACTTTCTGTTCCAGCCTTTGTAGCGTAAGTCAAGACTTTCTTTACTTTGTGGTTACAAACTAAACCACGATAAATGTGAAATTCTACCCTTGAATATCTTTTGTTTTAAACAAGATTTTCTCTCTACTCATTTTCCATGGAATCCTCAACATGTTAAATATTTAGGTCTTAGGTTTGCTCCCTCTATTAAGAACACACTTTCCCTAAATAGGACTCTTCTCTACTCTTTCTCCTTCAACTTCTAAATGGCATCCTTTATACTAATTCTGGTGGGGTAGACTGGATATTAAAATGCTGGCTCCCATTTTTTTTTACATGATCTCAGCTATCCCTCTCCATCTTCCCGCATACTTTAAAAAAAAATTAATTCTATTCCATCAATACTTGTATGGAACAAAAAAAAACACGCATGTCTTTAAACTAAAACGTCCTAAATCTCAAGGTGGGTTAATTTTCCAGAATTTCAACTTTACCATAATGCTGTCCTTCTTAAGCAACTCTCTAGGTCATTAAAGGATTATACTCCTAATCCCTCTCCCTTATGGAAGGACTTGGAACATTCCTTTCTATCCCCTTTTTCCCCTTGATGAATCCCTCACTTTTAATCAAATCTCATATTCTATCTTCACCTATACATAATACTAACCACAAACTTTTTCATTCCTTAATGCTATCACACCTCTTGACGGAGCGAGGTGGCAGACACAAAATTTTGTATACCTCTCTTGAAGTCAATGTCCCATAACAATAATATTGACTAATTGCACGTTTTGTGAAAATAATCAACCATAGAGTAAGATGCACACATTATACATGGGAATACTAATTTTGTTTGCATGTTGCAATGAAACTAGCTAATATGTAATGTTAGTGTTGTGAACTAATGTGCGGTTTAGTTATAAACAAAATGCTATTTAAATGTGCTTTTGTTTTTTGTGAAAGGAGAGGGTCGATTATGTAAGTATAAAACGCATTTGTGTGGCTTATTTGCTAGGTAACATCTAATGGGAAACATTAGTATGGAGGGAGGTAAACAGAATGGGTTTTAATTCAATAATTAACATGAATTTGTGTTTGTTTCTGTGATAGTTCCAAAAAGTGCCCTCTGAGGTCCAAACAAAATGGAGGTGAGCAAGAGCTGAACAGTGCATGTGCACAAAAATCTGCAAGTCAGTTAACTGCTTGTGTTCAAGAAGGTTCAAGGCTACCGTGGCCCGGAACCTAGGATGGGTGCCAAGCATGGACGATGTAATGCTCAGAGCCTGGGAAAGATGGTCATTGTATCTACTCGAGGAAGCGCCTAGGCCACAAACTGATTTAGACAAAGACCCTTTATAAATTTGCTGAGATGACATGAAAATTATGTTTTAATGGTGAGAAGATGCTCACCCACCCCGAAACTGTCCAATGAGAAATTGAGTAAGGATTGACAAGTTACTTTCAGATAGATTAAGTTAGGAGAATTAGGGTATAAAACCCCTGGATTTGACTGGAAGGGGTCGCTTTTTCAATTTCTATCAAAGATGCTGCCCGTTTGCTGAACGATTCCTGGATGTAAGATTAACTATTTTTACCTTGTTTGCTTTGCAGGACTAAAGGATAAGATGAGGGTGCTAGACAGGGATGTTAGGAGAGAATGAAGTTGGAACTATCTGTTCTTTGCTAAACTGAAATCTAAACTAAAGCGATTTTTCTTGAGCTCTAAATAAAATGATCATTTCTGAAATAAAGTTTAAGATTTTACTGAATAAAGATTTGACTAATGCAAAAATGCTTGACAAAGTTTTGCTTTTAATAAAATTCGGTAATGGAATTTTAAAAGCTGGTCTTGTGATTTTCCTACGCCTACTTTTCTTTCTAGCAGATCCATTGTCGTTATGGTGGTGTGTCTAAATAATCAAATGTTCAAATAAAACTATGGTAAATTGTTTAAAAATTGCAGGTGTAAATAGTTAAATAGGTTTGACCGCTCCACCAAATGTTACAGCATTTCTCCATTGCGATTCACCAAAAGCCTTGAAGCCAAATTTAAGTGATTAGAGTAAATGCAGAGTGTTATGCACCCCACTGGTGCATGTTGTGTGTTTAAAGGTTTCAGGGAAATGACGAGTGATAATTAGGAAAAGGACCAATTTCTTAATTCATCTATTTGGCATAATAATTTCTTTAAATTAACAATCAATCCATTTTTTGGAAGACTTGGCGAGACAGAGGTTTACTTTGGATACATCAGTTATACTCAACAGCTCTTTTCTTACTTTCTACGATGCACAATCACATTATCAATTACCAAAATCCTCCTCTGTCAAATTGTATCTGTTAATCAAACATTTAACAGATTCTACGTCTCTTCTATCATCTATACCACATCCTTTATTACCACAACGTAACATTCTTTCCATGTTAAGTGGCCAAGCTACTGCATCATCCATTTACAAATTCCTTACTACACTGATCTCAGACCCACACGGAGCTCCAATGGGAATCTGATTTTCATTCCTTTTGGCCTACTATTTTTTGAGACAAATTATGGTTTAAACTATGCACGACCGCAAGATTAGCCAGCACTACCCAAACACTTTTTTCCATATATAATTGTCTTCTGTTTACACCACTATCATCACATAAATTTCAACCCAAACTCTCCAGATTGCTGGTCTTGTAATGCTTCTCACACAGATTTATTTCATATGCTTTTTTCATGTCCCTATACTCAATTTTGGTTGAAAGTATGGTCTCAAATTAATACCATTTGCCTTACCAGTTCCCTTTCTCCCCTGAAGCTGTATTTCTAGGCTCATTGTCTGATAATTGGCTAACCCTTTCTCATAACATGGACATTGTGGATTTATTGATTGATTTTGCTTTCCAGCAAAAAACTGGAAACAATCTACACAACTTTCATTTCAATCTTGGTGGAACAGTGTATGTTCAAACCATCGACTAGATCGTGCCCAAGTTTATCCTTTGTCCTTACTCCTGAAAAGTGAATGCATGTGGTCTCCTGTGTCTATTTTCTTAGACGTTTCTGCACAAAGATTTACCCATCACCCTTCATCTGAAGAAGTTCCCAAACCACCATGAATTGTTAATAATCATATACTGTTTTATATCTGTAATTATATATTTTCTCTTTCTCTTTAAATTGATATATTTCTGATTTTCAGAAACCTCCTGCTTTTCCTGTTTGATGCCTTTTTAAAGTGCATTAAGCTTTGTTACTTTCATATGTATCTATTGAATTATAATAGTAGTGTTTCCTTTACCCTGGTTTCTCCTTTCCCCCCTCTCCCCACCTTTCCCTTTTCTCTTTCTCTCGTACATTTTATAACAATAGTTCTGAATGCAACTATTTTTGATTCATTTATGCTTGTTTCCGCATTGCGTAAGTTCTCATTCAGTTAATGTTTTTAATTGTCAATCGATATCTATTTGATTGCTTATACATGGTTTCATTTTTCCCCCAAAAAAATTTCTGTTTAACCCGTTCCGTGCTAGCACTAACTGGCTGGTGCTGAGAATGGCCGTTGGCCGACGCAGCCCCACCCTTTTTTCGAACGTTCCACACTGGCGCAGAACGTTCGAAGCAGCCAAGGTGTTAAAACTTTAAAAGTATTACTTTTGTGACGCTAAACCAGAGCAAAAGGTTTGTGACTCTACCCAAAGTCTTCCTAAATCTGGGCCAACATTTAGCATCCTTAGCATGTTTCAAAGCAGCACTCGAAGCACAGCAATCTGAATCTATTCAGGATGATTGGTGACCCCCCAGCCCCACTGAAGCACTGGTATGCGCTTTCAAATTGAGAGCATGCTGTAGGGGCAAACATGACTAATATGCTATGATCTAGTGTACTTCCTTTTTTAGAAATAAAAGTACATTTTTTGCCGCTTCAAACCCCCCATTAAAATTTCATTTTTTTTTTTTAGGGGCAGTTGGTGAATTAAATACATTCTTTAATAATCTTTATATTTGTTTGAGCATAAGTGGTTCTGTGTTTTGAATATTGTTATGAAGTTCAAATTATAGAAACTGCTGAAGCCAGGATGCCCAGCTACTAGTAATTCGGTGGGGATCTCTATCGAAACCATCGGGAACTGACCTTTGACTCCCTGCGTGCAGCACCAGGCTACCTGCCGCTGCCCCCGGTCTCACCCCGCCGCAACCTCCTGACATCTCGGCACGGCCGCAGGGAGGGGGGACCACATTGCCCAGAGACCTTAGCGGCTGGAAGGAAGCCGCACACGCAAACTCCGCGCCCGGAGGTGCTTAAAAACAGACGGAGTCCCAGTGGAGTGGGGGCTCTATCTAAACCATCGGGAACTGACCTTTGACTCCCTGCTCCTCGCGTGCAGCACCAGGCTACCTGCCCCTGCCCCCGGTCTCCCCCCGCCGCAACCTCCTGACATCTCAGCGCAGCCGCAGGGAGGGGGGGACCACATTTAGAGGCAGGAAGGAGGCAAACTCCGCGCCCGGAGGCGCTTAAAACAGACAGGAGCCCCAGTTGAGCGGGAGCTCTATCTAAACCATCGGGAACAGACCTTTGACTCTGTGCTCCTCGCGTGCAGCACCAGGCTACCTGCCCCTGGTCTCCCCCCACCGCAGCCTCCTGACATCTCGGTGCAGCCGCAGGGAGGGGGGACCAGATTGCCCAGAGACCTTAGCGGCAGGCAGGAAGCCGCACACGCAAACTACGTGCCCGGAGGCCATTAAAAAACTGCAGTAGCTCCTGCGTCGCGGGGCGTGCACGTGCACGTGCAGCGCCGGGCAGGGCCAAGGCAAATGGCGGGCCGTCTGAGGCAGACTGAGGCAGGGCTGGGCCGGGCCATGTTATTAGTAAAATTGGTTCCATTGTAAAAACATTGGACTCTTAGAAACTTTGTGAGCACTGTAACGCTTATTGGACAGCTTAAATGGCAATTGATTACGGTTATTTTAGCACACTCGCTTGTACTGCAGTAATTTAGCGTTTTTTTTTCTTTCAATAAGCTTCTGATACCAGGTCGAGTATTAGGCACACAGGATTGTTTGTAATATAAGGAGTTTTTAAGTGCTTTTTATGCCTGTTAAAATTTAAGTCACCTGAGATCGCCAATTTAATAATAATTTAAGGGTTTTCACTATATACACCCAACAATGTCTAGACGTAAATGTACCAAAAATAAATCCGCTCCTGTGGGCTCCACCATACACTGATGCCTAAGGTAGGCAGTTAGCGCCCTTAATTATGAAATCGATAGGGTAGAGTGTCGAATTTCTCTGGGCACTAGCAGCTTACCCTGCCCACTCATTTTCACTCAACCCCCTGTAGAACTGAGTGACGCTGTTTGTATACCCATTAGTGACACTGTAGAACATGCAGACTTGGATTCAGAAATTAAAAGCCCAGAATCCACTGTCACCCAGAACTCGATTGCCACTAATAACTTGCCATCACCACAGAAAAGACAGGGGTGTAGGAAACTACAGCCCAGTCAGGGGGCTACAAGAAAAGGCAGGAAGGCTATCACCCCCAATATTCCCCTGGGTACACAAACAGCCAGTTTGGGGACTCCAAATGACATGCTGGTAACCCAGATTATTAAAGCATTAACAGGGAAGATTGAAGTAGGTCTTAAACCCCTATATGATAAAAGATTTAATTAATGAAGAAATAACTAGGATGAGGGGAGATTTGACCACACAGAATGAGAGGCTTAAAGTAATTCAAGCTGCTTCTTTCGAACGTAGTGTGAGCTCCAGCTCCGGAAGTGAACCAGGAAAACCTAAGTCTAGGACTACGCCCTTAGACTCTACAATCAAGGCTGCGAGCTAGAGAGAAGCTGATGTTCTCCCTGCTATTACTAAGCCCCTAGTTGGAGGCATGCAGAACCAGAACCTGGGTAATATTAGCCGAGGAGGTATTAAAGACACCACTGAGGACAAAATTAGAGCCGAGGAAGGGGTCACAGCGGGTGGGCGGTGCCATTCTGTTAATTTGCCTCCATATTGCACCCCTTATGTAGCAGTTTTAGTGAATGTACCCCCCCCCCCCCCCTTAGTCTGTCACATGCAGAATCTCACACCTCACTTAAAACAACTGACTGGCTGATCCGAAATTGTAATTTCTCAATAAAGTATGCAGACCAGATCCTTACCACAAGAGCTAAGTGGATAGGCCCCATGAAAAAGGCAATAAAGTTAGACTGATTACTAATTAAAAAACAAGATTCACACTGGATAGAGTGATGCAGGGTCAAGAGCTGAATCAAGGCATTTCCCCATTACCCCTGGCCTTTTTCTATAACCATCTTAGGCAAGACTTAGAGGGCCAAATCAGGAATTCTACCCAACCAGTGATATGATATCACCACAGTTGTACTGTCATAATAATCAAAATAACTTTACTTTCTAATTGTTTCCAGCCTCTCAGTAATCTAGAGGAGAATGACTGTCCTTGGATAGTCCAAGCATAGAAAGTATAGATAAGGGAGTTAGTGGGAACCCGGAAAGGAATCACCCTGTGGAGTTGGTTACTGCGGAAATGGCTAGTGTTAATGACAAGGTGTATACACCTGATGTACAGCTGGATGGCCGTGACAAATCCCTGAACAGTGTCGGTTCTGCGGACACAGGTGCAGGTATTGGAAGAGTGAAACAAGATAGAGGAGTCTTAATAGCCACCTGGAATATTGCCGGACTGACCAAAAAGAGGAAACTGCTAGGTTGGACAGACTCAAATCACACGATATCATCTGTTTACAGGAGACATGGAGTACAGGAACTGTTAGTTTTGAGGGGGTTGTTTCTTATGAACTGCCGGCCCTAAAGTCAGGGGCAGGTAGAGCTAAGGGGGGGGCTTCTTACTTTGATGTCAATTAATTTGAGTATGATAGTAAAAAAGCATATTAATATTGGCAGTCACTCTCAGGTACTATGGCTGCACCAAAAGCATGTTCAAGACGTTCTTTTAATTAATTTTTATAATAATCGGTTTGATAATTCCCGGTTTAAGGTTGTCCTGGAACTAGAAAATGCAATTGCTAATTTTAATATGGTCAAGTTGGCTGCGTATGATATAATTTGGGTGGGAGACTTTACCATCGCCACCTGCCCACTTTCTAATACCAGGGTATGTGGGGTAAGAAATGATTTAGGAGTTGATGGAATTCATTTTCCCCACAATATTTATGGGGAATCACTTAATACTTTCATGGCAAATTATGACTTAGAAAGTATACTATGTGCAAGGGATGGAATGGGTAATGTGGTTCCCACTTTCACTGGAAGGAATACCAATACTACTATCGACCATGTATTGATGTGGGTTAACATGACCCCCAAGTGTTCTACCCCCTGGATAGAAGAATATATGATTAGCGACCATAACTGCTTTATAATGCGAGTAGATATCTGGGAAACCAAGACCGATAAAAATCTGGTAATTGTTGATCATATTGTAACTATTCGACCGAATAGGGTAAGAATTAAATGGAAAGGAGTTAACCCGGAAAAAAATGATGGGTAATATTAGAGGCAGTTACCCAGAGATAATTGAGAACTTGGATGATAATAGCTCTCATTGATTTTAATCAATTTTAATAAAATTAATTGGAATATTAACTCTATTCTAACCATAGCCTCAAATAAGGAATTTACAGCGAACATGGGCTGGTTTAATCATGCCTGCACACATTCACTTACCCTGTAAAAACAGGCACTGGCATGTAAGCCCAGTGACACGATGCTGGTTAAGAAGTTAAGGTTAGAATATAAAGATGTTCTTAAAATAAGGAAGAGAGAACTACAACAGGAGGCCTGGGATAAGCTACACCAGGCCGCGGATACCTCCGACTGCCAATTATTCTGGGCTACAGTGAACTCCCTTTTTTTTTTAAATGAAGCTATGCCTGAACTGTCTTTTTATTTCAGTAATTGTTAATTGAAAAATAATATTTACATGGTGGTGCAGAGGGAACACATGGGAGATGAGAAAAGACCGGGAAAAGACGCCCCGGGGGGGTGGGGGGGGCAAGCATTGTCTCGATTGGCTCGCGGCTATTTGTCCATGTTCCCATGCTTGCTTCTTCTCGTCAATCCTTTCGGCTTCCCCCATACCTCTTACAGACTGTCCGCATTGTCTTTTCGCTCCCCTGGTGGCGTGGAGAGAGAGGTGTGGAGATAGAGAGTAAAGAGAGAGAGGAGGCACATTGTGTCACAGAGTAGGTGATGCATGTGGTCTATGTAGTGCTGCCTAGTCTGGCCTCTGGGCTACCTTCCCAGTTGTCCCCTTGACGTTCGGGGTGGCTTGTGTGAGGACAGGTAGTTGTCCAGCGATAGCTACATCTCGCTTTTCTTCCCTTAGTTCGGTAGGCTGTTGGTTGTTATGGTGTCGGCTCCTCGCAGGAATATGACCCAGTTGAACCAGGCTTTAAAAGTGGCCTTCGCTGTGTCTTTCCAGTTGTTCAATACCGTCTTGACCGCCGCTGTGAGCAGGAGGTCAATCAGGTCCCTGTAATTTTCGGATGTTATGGAGGGGTCGGTGTACCCCAGTGCCAGATAGTGAAAGTCAAGTGTTAGTGTGGCGCCTGTTACGTCGTTGATTAGATTGTTTATTGAGTCCCAGAATTTCCTGATCTTGGTGCAGTGGAAGAGGAGGTGTGCTAGATCCCCTTTCTGCTTATTGCAGTTCCAGTAGGAATCGTTTTCTCTGATACCCATGGAGGCTAGGCGGGCTGACCTGGCAGAGGAAAGCCATCAAATACCTAGGCCTCCTTTTTGAAAGAGACCTGCGCACCACACTAGACCAGAACGAACAAGCAATCTTAAACAAATTCAAGGAGAAGTTTGAGGGATGGTCACCCAAATTCACTACATGGTGGGGGAGGGTAGAGACTATCAAAATGATGGTCACCCCAATAGTTAACTACATGCTACCACTAACTAACACATCAGACTTTCACAAAAAGTTGGACAAATTACTGAACACATTCCTAGGGAGAGGAAAGAAACCCAGAATCAGCCTTCAGAAACTCAGACTCCCCAAGGCACTAGGAGGTCTTAACATAACAAATTTCAAAACTTTTCAAACAGCCTGCATGGCAAAACAAGGCTTGTACTGGCCTGAACTGTCTTCTAATGTGAATAGTGAGACATGGGTTGCCCATTTTTCAAGTTTCTTTAAAACGGATACTCCCTGTAATACCACTGAATGAGCCACCTGGCCAAGTATACCCCTAAATATTACCTTGGAGGAAGTGGTAGAAGGTATCAGGAGCAGCAAGGGAGGTAAGGCCCCGGGCCCAGATGGGGTCCCTGTTGACGTATGTAAAGCATTACCAGCCCTGTGGGGCCCTTTCCTGAACAAGGTATTTTATATAGCTGTCCTGGAAGGTCCACCCGCTACTTTGGGAGAATCAACAATAATTCCAATTAATAAAAAGGGTCAAATCAGATCTAAAAAATTCCCGACCTTTTTCGCTATTAGATTCCTCCATAAAGATAATAAGTAGTATTCTACTGGTAAGATTAGAAGAATGGGCAGATGATAATCCGATTTTAGCTGAATCACAATACGGTTTTAGAAAAGGGAGAGGTACTCTTGAACAATGTATTAACTTACTCATAGGAAAATATACCCGCCCTAAGCAAGGGTCACTTTACCTGTGCTTTGGTGACCTCAGCAGCGCCTTCGATTTAGACGACCATTCCATCTTATGGCCAACCTTATTAGAACTTGGAGCCCCGGAGCCTATAATTTTCTTCCAGGCCAGCTTTTATGAAAGACTTAACATCTGTTCGGTTTGGCCAGGGAGGAGAATGTACTCCCAAATTTAGGGTAAGATGTCGTATCCGGCAGGGATGTATCTTGGCCCCATTATTATTTACACTGTTTATAAATGGGGTAGACTCAATCCTAAAACAGGTTAAGTCGGATGCACCCCAGGCGAATGGACTAGATGTCCCAGTGCTGCTATATGCGGATGACGCCGTTCTCTTATCTAGAACCCCATTAGGGCTGCAGCGTCTCCTAGATGTATTTGTCGATTTCATGACTGGAAGAAAAATGGTGATTAATAAGAGCAAAACCTACGCTATGGTACGTGGCCAAAATAAGAAAACAAGTAAACCCTTTTTTACAGAAGGTCAGAAGATTGAGACAGTTGAAAAATTCTGTTATCTAGGGATGGTTCATGGACACAAGAAAAGTTAAACGTTCAAGCTAAAATGTCTAAAAGCTCACATGGTGAGTTTAGATTTACAGCAAAATTGGGTGATCGACGAATAAAGGACATGTTACACATCTATTTGTCCAGAAGCACATCCATTGCACTATATGGTGCGGGGGTATGGGGTCACAGCTGCAATAAACCACTACAAATAGTGGAAAACATTTTTTTAAATCTACTTATCTTACCAACCTCAGCATCAACCAAACTTATCCACAGGGAAGTAGGCATTAGCTACCTGTCGGATAAAATAGCGCTTGAGCCTCTACTGACCTGGAGACTAATATGGTGTAAGGAGGAGACAGCATTTAATAGATTAATTATTTAAGACTGTCTCCGTTTGGATAACTGGTTTTAGATCTCCTGGCTAAAATATTCTCTACAGAGTTTTAATGATATTTTTAATTTAAATATCAAGGATGACCCTGCTGCAATACTAGAATTGACGAAATTAGAAATTAAGAACTTGTTCGTATCCAATAGAAATAGGGGGAACAATAGTACCATCGAACATCTAACTACCTGTCACTTCTATTCTCGATACTCAGATGCAGTAGGTTTTCAAACGTATCTGAGCCTGGTAACCAGAGCGTCCCATAGGTAGGTCCTTACTAGGTTGAGATTCGGGCTCGTGCGCCATCTGGTAGCCTTTCCACGGTTAAAGAATACCCAGCCTCCCATGTCCATGTGATGGTCACACCAAACAAAGTACTTTGCACTTCCTCCTAGTCTGAATTGTTCAGGAATCTCAGAGTAGCTTTTCTAAAACCTTTATTTTTAAAATACCGTACTTTTACAATCGCTGCTGCTATGAGGTTAATTGTCTCAATGAAGGAAATGGATGTATTTTTTTTACAGCAACGTTTCTCCTTAAATCCGTTGGAGCAAGGAAAAGCATGATGTTTTAATTGTACCCCGTTTTTATTGATTTATTTTTCTATAACCGAATAATGCCTGGAATTAATTTTATCCGATTATGTATTTGTATCTGCTTTTATGGTTATTTTTAATGACCCGAATAAAGCTTATTGAAATTGAAAATATCTGTTTGAGCATAAGTGGTTCTGTGTTTTGAATATTGTTTTGAAGTTCAAATTACGGAAACTGCTGAAGCCAGGATGCCCAGCTACTAGTTGTAATTCAGTGGGGGTCTGCTAAAAATCAAAAAGTTAAGAACGATTTTTGTTACCATTTCAGACTAAGAACGGAAACAAAAAAAACGTTTAGGGCAGGTGTTGACGGACCTCGCTGACAGATGCAGGCCAACTTCATTCATCATGGGATTCAAAAAACAGTGCTTGCTTTTAGGAACGAGGCAGGGAATCACGTGACTGACCAGGGGTAGACGTGAAGTGAATGGGCGCGCTGAGGTCCGGGAGTAAACGTGAGGGGAAGCGCTCTTAGGTAAGGGGGTAAACGTGAGGCGAGCGGGCGTCAGGTGAATGCCCTGCTCGAGACGGGACTTGGCTCTTTCTCACCGTGCTGGTGTGACGCGTGGTGGCCGGGGGTCGTCTGCGGGCTCTCACGCAGCTCTCCTTTCGTGCTACGCCCCCAGGCTCGGATGCAGCCGGGTGTTCACAGCCCGGGTTGCTCTTCGTCGGCTGCTCTCGCTTGCAGTGGAAGCAGAAGCCTCGCGGTCACTGGTTGTTTATACCCCTCCCGCGCCGCGGGGCATGGCGGGCGGGCCGCGCCCTCTTCTGGGTATCAAGGGCACGTTAGCGGGAGGTCTCTGGGAAGGGGACTGTTCCGCTACTTTGTTAATTAAGAAGCAATATTTAAAGAGGGGACATCCTGTTCTTTTGATATATTCGAGAATGTTTACATGCCACTGAAGTCGACTCACTTCACTCCGGCCTTAGTACAGACACCCAACACCGCTATTATTAGAAACCTGACGTTGGTGGTGGGGATTTAACTTGCCTTGTGGGGACTGACACCAAAAGCAGGGCTTTAAGTGGGATAAACAAACTGGGGGGTCTCTCAAAGGGGCGTGGCAGTGTAATTAGGGGCGTGGCTTTAAAACACTTTATGAAAAAAATCTGTGTTTAGCATGGTGTGCCAACCCGACTTGTATTTTGCTGTTTCTGCCATTGCATCCAGGTATGTGATACAGCAAGTAACATGTACCTACAACAAGCAAGGACTATTGGCTTTGTCAATTGTTATTAGTTACATAAGATAAATAAGCTGCAACTATGGATTGTTACATTTAATATTGAAAACGCTTCCAATTAAAGCCCAGGTGAACCTACCACAATGTTGCTGCTCTTGCGTTTCAGAAAGAGAAGGGATATCCCGAAAGAAAATGACTCTTTAAAAGGATTTCCCTTCCCCCACAACCCGCACCTGGCATGACGTCATGCCGTAACTTCTCTGCTAGTGAGAAGTGAGCAGTGTGAGCAGCGCACATCGATGTGCCTGCTCTCTCGTAACGGGTCTCTATCGGGCTGTTTTGCGCCCTGGCTCTTTTTTCCAGACTGGAGTGACAGCAAACTGCTCAATCAATCATAACACTTGTATAGCGCGCTACTCACCCGGCAGGGTCTCAAGGCGCTTGGGGGAAGCGTTCTGCTATTGCTCGAACAGCCAGGTCTTGAGTTGTCTCCTGAAGGAGAGATGGTCCTGGATCAGCCGAAGATGGATGGGGAGGGAGTTCCATGTCTTGGCCGCCAGGTAGGAGAAGGATCTGCCACCAGCGGTGGCTCTTCGGATGAGTGGTACGGTGGCGAGGGCGAGGCTTGTCGAACGTAGCTGGCGGGTGGGCGTGTAGAAGGTCAGACGGTCGTTGAGGTACTTGGGGCCCAGGTCGTGGAGAGATTTGTGTGCGTGGGTGAGGAGCCTGAAAGTGATTCTCTTGCTGACGGGGAGCCAGTGCAGGTCCTTCAGGTGGCCGGAGATGTGGCTGCGTCGGGGGATGATCAGGATGAGTCGGGCGGAGGCGTTCTGGATGCGTTGGAGTCTTTTCTGTAGCTTGGCTGTGGTTCCGGCGTAGAGGGCGTTTCCGTAATCCAGTCGGCTGGTGACGAGTGCTTGGGTGACCCTCTTCCTGGTTTCGGTCGGGATCCATCGGAAGATCTTGCGGAGCATGCGTAGGGTTTTGAAGCATGATGAGGAGACGGCGTTGACTTGTCTGGTCATCGAGAGGGAGGAGTCCAGGATGAAGCTCAGGTTGCGTGTGTGGTCTGTTAGCTTGGGGGTGGTGCCCAGGGCAGAGGGCCACCAGGAGTCGTCCCAGGCGGAGGGCGATGGACCCAGGATGAGGACTTCCGTCTTGTCTGAGATCAGTTTCAGGCGGCTGTTCTTCATCCATTCGGCGACGTCTTTCATCCCTTCGTGTAGGTTCGTTCTGGCAGTGGCGGGGTCTATGGTGAGGGAGAGGATCAGTTGGGTGTCGTCGGCGTAGGAGATGATGTTGATGTTGTGCTGGCGTGCGATGGCTGCAAGAGGTCTTATGTAGATGTTGAAGAGGGTGGGGCTGAGTGATGATCCTTGCGGGACGCAGCAGATGACTTCGGTGGCCTCGGATCGAAACGGGGGGAGGCGGACTCTCTGTGTTCTTCCGGTGAGGAATGAGATGATCCACTCCAGTGCCTTCTCTTGGATACCGATGTTGCTGAGGCGTTGAACTAGGGTGCGGTGGCAGACGGTGTCGAACGCTGCAGAGATGTCCAGGAGGATGAGGGCCGCTGTTTCCCCGTTGTCGAGCAGGGTTCTGATGTCGTCGGTGGCTGCGATGAGGGCGCTCTCGGTGCTGTGGTTGGCTCGAAAGCCAGACTGCGAGGGGTCGATGGATCCGTTCGTCTCGAGGAAGGCGGCAACCTATCTGTTGACGGTCTTCTCGATGACTTTGGCAGGGAAGAAGAGGAGCGAGATGGGGCGAAAGTTCTTGAGGTCGGTGGGGTCCGCTGTTGGTTTCTTCAGAAGGGCGCTGATATCGGTGTGCTTCCAGCTCTCTGGGAAGGTGTCGGTGTTGAAGGAGGCGTTGATGATGTCCCGCAGTTGGGGTGCGATGATGGAGTCTGCCTTGTTGAAGACGTGGTGGGGGCAGGGGTCGGTAGGAGATCCGGAGTGGATGGTGTTCATCATGCGGGCTGTGTCTTCGGTGGTCACCGTGGTCCAGGAGCAGAGGGTGGTGGTGGAGGTCGTTGGTTCGGTGGTTGGGTGCTTCGATGGTGCGCCAAAGCTGTTGTGGATGTCGGCAATCTTGCGGTGGAAGAACGAGGCGAGAGAGTCGCAGTGGTCTTGTGAGGGAGTGATGTCGTTGTTGCCGGTGCTGGGGTTGGAGAACTCCTTGACGATGCTGAAGAGTTCCTTGCTGTCGTGGGCATTGTTGTCCAGTCGTTCCTTCAGTGATTTCTTCTTGGTAGTGCGGATAAGCTGTTGGTGCTTGCGGGTGGCGTGTTTGAGGTCGGTCATGTTGTCTGTGGTCTGGTCGAGGAGCCAGGCTTTCTCGAGGGTGCGGCAGTTTTTCTTGGAGTCCTTGAGTTTTTCGGTGAACCAGGAGGCTTTCTTGCTTCTGGGTCTGTTGGTAGGGTTCTTTAATGGCGCGAGGTCGTCGGCGCAGTCGGTCAGCCACTTCGTGAGGTTGCGTGCTGCTTCGATGGGGTCCGTTGTGCTGGCGGGTGGGTTCTGACTGAGGGAGGTGGTGAGCTGTTCGGCGGTGATCTTGCTCCAGCTCCTGTTGCGGGTGGTGGTGGGTCATGGTTCTTTTGAAGCTGAAGTGGACGCAGCTGTGGTCGGTCCAGTGAAGTCCTGTGGAGTGGCTGATGGTGATGTGCTTGCTGGATGAGAAGACTGGATCAAGCGTGTGGCCAGGGTAGTGGGTGAGGGTGTTGACCAGTTGCTTGAGTCCGAGGTTGGCAAGGTTGTCCAGCAGGGTGGTGGTGTTGCGGTCGTTGTTGTTCTCCAGGTGGAAGTTGAGGTCCCCGAGGAGGATGTAGTCGGCGGAAGGGAGGGCGTGCGGGCTGATGAAGTCGGCGATGTCTTTGCTGAATTGTGTGCGGGTCCTGGGGTCTGTAGATGAGGGTGCCTCTGAGGGTGGTCTTGGGGTCGGTGTGGATCTGGAAGTGAAGATGTTCGGCCGCCGTGAGGGTGTCGTCGGAGTTGGTCGTGATGCGGATGGTGTTCTTGTGGACGATGGCGATGCCTCCTCCAGTCTGGTTGACGCGGTCCTTCCGGGTGATCTTGTATCCGTCCGGAATGGCGATGGCGATGTCGGGCGCTGAGGAGGCGTTCATCCAGGTTTCTGTCAGGAAGGCGACGTCTGGAGATGTGGTGTCGAGGAGGTTCCAGAGTTCCACGGCGTGTCTGTGGACGGAGCGGGTGTTGAGCAGGATGCACTTCAGGTGGTTACTGCTGGTGATGGTCTTGGCGGGTGCGGTGCAGGTCCGGATGCAGAAGAAGTTGCAGGATCGCCAGCAGAAGGGTCCGTGGCTGCTGTCACTGCAGTCCGGAAAAAAACGGACCGTCTGTGCCAGCGCACAAAAAAGAGCCCGATAGAGACCCGTTTCGAGGCCCCTTTTAAAAAAACGCCGGTGCTCAGACCCCTGGAGACCCGGCCCACATAAAGCCCTGTCCAAAAGTCAACAAGCAAAAGCCTCACTCGAACTGACCTTGAAATGTCTGGACCCTGCACCCCTTCATTCTTTTATTTTCTAACACATATTATGGATGTTTCCCATTATAAATTTACAGCATATTCTTCTAAGATCACTCATGGGCAGGTCTTTGGCTTGGAGTAGCCGTTGTCTGTCCACCCCTGCTCATGTGCCCGGTACAAAGCTTGCTTCATGGTGGCCAGTTCTATCGGTCTGTAGTGGTATATGTCTTCCGCACTGCAGGTTCCTGCCCCTCAAGGAACTTAACAAGTGGGCTTTGTGAGGGCAAAAGTCCTTGAAAGGCTTTGAAAGGGGACCTTCATAACCCAGTCTGAATCTTTCCAGGCCACCCCCTTTCATTAGTTTCCTGGAGCGGGCAATCTGCCACTAGGCATGAGGTTCACTCTAAGTCTGCCCCCAGCCACCTCACCAGATCGACCACATTTTGAGTCGTTTTGGTTCCTATAATTGAACAGAAGAAAGAAGAGAGAAGCGGATGCTCAGAACGCTAGCGTAGCATCCATCCACCCAACCCTAGGAAAACGTCTAAATCAGCGATACCGGGAAAGCTGGATATGGTGGGTTGCCTTTGGTTCTCCTATCAACGGCCCACTTCTCTGGCAGCACTGAGAGGGAAATGTGCCGCTAGCAGAGAACTGGTGATTTACAGGAAGTGGATACTGCCAATGAACCCACCAGCTAGCGGAGACACCAAGATAACCACACTCGGAAAGACTGGTTCGGCAGTGGAGTGGCCGAAGTTGGACAAGTGTTGTGGAGCAGCAGAGGACCCAGTAGCGGGCCGGAGGGATCTGTGAAGCTGTCTGACTAATACTGGGGTGAAAGGAACAGTTCAGTACCAACCAAAGGAAACATGGTGATCCCCACACCATCTGTGTCGCTTGGACTTGGTGAATGTCTGTGCTCCAGGCACAGTGACATGGGGGCTCCCAGGTGCTATCCAAGCTGTGATCAGGAAACAAAGGGACCCAGAGGCATCGCCCAAGTGGGTACGTGAACAGTAGGTGAGACACTTTGTGAAGGGTCGACCCTTACCGCGAGGGGACAACAGAGCGATATGGACTCTCATGCCTCCGGAACTACTCCTCTCTCTGTCTTCCCACAGGCACCATCGGTAACCCCGGTACATGGCGGACCGGAAGCAACCTTTCGTGACCCCGGAAGCGGGGACGGTAATGAAGGACCGGAAGTGGCCAACCCTAACCCCGGAAGTCGTTCTACCGGAAACCGGCTGGAAGGTAGAAAAGCTGGCGACTCGGACGACTCGGGGTTCCCAACAGCGGACTCGTGGCAGGAGTTAGTAGAACGCGGAGAACCAGCAGCGGAAAGCAGTGAAGAACCGAAGAACCGGAAAGAAGAAGCAGACGAAGAAGACGTTTGGTGTGAGGACTGGTGGCGTCCTCAGGAGGTGGCTGGAGAGCGGCCGTAACTCGGAGGAGAGTTACGGCGGGGCACGTGAGTACCTTGTTACCCTTCTCCGTGTTTTCCCCTTGTAGCAGTGTACATAGTATAAATAGCCCTCCGAACCACTCTCACTGTAAAAACGTGCACCGACACTGTATAGAATTGCGCACTCCTTTTCCTCCCAAGCACTCTCTTCCCGCTACCCGTCTTCCCTCCTCTCTACCTACAAACCCCACCCCCTTCACGTCCGTTTCAACCCCTCTCACTCCCAGGTGCTGGTGTCAGTGTTACAACATTTTGTTATCCTTGAACTAATCGCCCTGTTTCGTTCTCTTTTCCCTCCGAGGGGCTCACCGTACCTACACCACGGAAAGACGACCGCAGCCCAGCAGCGGACACCCCGACGGCATCTTCCCGGAACCTCGTCCCTACAACCCCACCTGGATTTCCACCCGGACCGCCTTACCTTCTGAACTGAGTTTTCTTTTGTATGAACAATAAAGTTCTCGCTAATCATAGCGCACTTCATACGGCCTCCACGCCTGTTATTCCGGCCCGCCCTAACCCCCGTTCCACAGTTGGTGTCAGAAGTGGGATTGTCCGGAAGCATGGAGGCCGCGGTCAAACAACTCGCAGAAGGCCAGGAACACCTCGGAAAATTAATGGAACAGTTCCTTAAAACGGCAGAAGATGACAGGGGACAACTGTATGACGTCCTAAAGGGTCAGGGCACCGCCCAGGATAAAACTCTTGAGAAACTTGCAACAGTCATGGGGCAACAGAAACCGATGGCCTCTCTTCCCTCTGTAGTACTGCAGAAATATGTAGCTGGTGAGGATCCCGATTTTTTTCTTCACAAACTTTGAGCACCTGGCTCAGGCCGCAGCATGGCCAGCCGATCGTTGGGGTCACTACCTCGGTCCCCTGTTAACAGGGGAACTACAAGCGGCTTACCAACAGGCGAACATACAGGGACAGACCCCATACGAGGATATCAAGACTTGTATTTTGGAACGTCTCGGGATCGACGACGAAACGTACAGGGTTCGCCTTCGTCAGGCTAAGGAAGGTCCCCAAGAGAACCCCAGAGCGTTGTCTTTTCGGATAAAAGACCTGGCCAACCGCTGGCTAAAACCGGCAACCTCCAGCAAAGAGGAGATTTTAGCCAAGATCTACTTAGAACAGTTCCTAACCTATCTGCACCCTGCCACACAGAAGTGGGTGCGTCAACACGCCCGACTTACTCTCGATAGTGCGGTAGAAATCGCTAGCGCCTATAACCGAGCACAAGAGTCCCAACGTGGGAAAGAAGAACACTCCACACGCTCACCCCATGGCAGTCATGTGCGGCCACCAAGACCTCCTCCAGTGCTCCGCAAACCGGAGACGCTACCCTTAATGCCGTATCCAGTCATGCCTAGACCGCCACAACCCGGTCCACAGTGTTATCATTGTGGGGGATATGGACACATAGCACGCATTTGCCCCCAGAAGGAAGAGCCAATGGACATAGGTGTGGCTAAAAACTATGTGTGTCTCACTGCCGAGTCAACCCCTCCACCCTTCCGCTGTCCAGTACAGATCGATGGACACCAAATGATGGCTCTTGCCGACACAGGTTGCCGACATAGCGTATTACGTCCACAAGATTTGCCTCACTCTTTGGAACCTGTAACAGGAACAGTGGCCATCAAGTGTGTCCACGGGGATACGAAATGTTATCTGACTGCCAGAGTATATGTCCAACACCCCAGCAATTACGGGAGTTCCCTAACAGTCGGACTGGTTCCCAATCTGCCCGAACAGGCTATTCTGGGTAGCGATTATAGCGGTCTTCCCCACCTCCTACAGGACACTACTGACTCACTGAAGAAATGGTGGGCTGAAGCACCTTTTGCAAGTGACTCCCCTGCTTCAGAGACTTCGCCCAAACCCTTGAAGTCTAAAACTCAAAAGAAAAAGGACAAGAGGGACTTCTCACTGGCATGCCCTGCACAGATAGCCACACACCCATGGGAAACAGACCGAGAGTTTCGAGCCGCTCAGCAAGAAGACCCGGTTCTCCAAGACGCATGGGGGCGTGCTCTTCCCAATGAGGACCCATTTCAAGTAGGTCCTTATTTCTTCATAAAGAACGGACTCCTATATAGGAAAGGGGGACCCCAGACAAATGCCCAGTTAGTTATTCCTGGACTATTTCGAGAGAAGGTACTCTTTCTGGCCCACAGTCACCTACTGGGTGGACATTTCAGCGACGAGAAGACTGGTGATGCAATATTAGAGAAGTTTTACTGGCCAGGAGTGTACGCAGAGATTAAACGTTACTGCCGGGAGTGCCCGGTGTGCCAGAAAAACAGTCGATATAGGCCTCCAAGGGTTCCCCTCCAGCCTCTCCCTCTCATAGACATCCCCTTTTCTAGAGTAGGAATGGACCTTATAGGTCCTCTCTTACCGTCCAAGAGTGGATGTAGATATGCCTTAGTGTTAGTGGACTATGCCACCCGCTTCCCTGAAGCAGTTCCTCTCCGTCAACCCACGACACAGAACATAGCCAAAGCCCTCATTTCCATCTTTTCTAGAGTAGGTTTTCCCAGGGAGATATTAACTGATCAGGGTACTCCCTTTGTCTCCTCTCTCATGCGTCAAGTTTGTTCTACTCTGGGGATCAAGCAAATAAGAACCTCCGCTTACCACCCCCAAACAGACGGTTTAGTAGAACGCTATAACGCAACCCTGAAAACTACTCTAAAAAAACTGTTGGGACTGGAGAGTAAACATTGGGAGGAAATGCTTCCACTCGCCCTTTTTGCCATCCGCTGCAAGGTACAAAGCAGTACAGGATACTCACCATATGAACTATTGTATGGCCGAGCACCCAGGACCCTGTTGGACATGGCTCGCGAGGCTTGGGAAGCAGAGCCTGACCGAACCCGTCCTCTTCCCGAATACATAGATAATCTCAAGACTCACTTAGGAGAAATCAGAGAGATCGTGAAGCAGAATCTCGTGGCAGCCCAGTCTACCCAGAAAACCCAATATGATAAAGGAACCAAAGCGAGGTCCTTTGCCCCAGGAGACCAGGTACTACTGCTCATCCCATCTTCGGACCATAAGCTGCTAGGACAATGGCAGGGTCCATTTACTGTTGTAAGGCAAGTGACTCCGGTCACATACGAAATTGAAACGGATGCCAACAGGGGAAGTAATCAAATTTATCACATCAACCTCCTCAAGAAATGGGAGGGTCCGCGTCCGGTTCTATCCGGTAGCAAACCCTTCTTGTTTGAGGGATGTTTTGATACGGATCTGCCAGAGTGCAAGAGAAAGGATCTCTGCCGCTCTTTGTCATCCCTACAAGCCGTATTCTCCTCGTTACCGGGACATACCACTGTGGTGGAACATGCCATTCACACTGAACCCGGAAAGACGGTAAGGCAACACCCGTACCGCATCCCTGAAGCCCGTAGAGCTGTCATCAAAGAAGAAACGAACCAGATGTTAAAAATGGGCATCATAGAACCCTCCAGCAGTAGCTGGAATTCGCCCATTGTTTTAGTCCCTAAGCCCGATGGTTCTACCAGGTTTTGCATTGATTTTAGAGAGGTGAACAAGATCTCAGCCTTTGATTCATATCCCCTACCTCGTGTAGACGAGATGGTAGAGCGTATAGGCAAGGCCCGGTACATCAGCACCCTTGATCTGTGCAAGGGCTATTGGCAGATCCCTTTGAAAGCCGAAGACAAACATAAGACCGCCTTCTCCACCCACGAAGGCTTGTTCCAATTTAAAGTGATGCCCTTCGGACTACATGGGGCTCCTGCAACCTTTCAGAGGGCCATGAACCAGGTTCTACGACCTCATGCACAGTACTTAGGCGCTTATCTTGATGACATAGTCATATACAGTGACACCTGGGAACAACACCTTTCCCATTTGCGGTCTGTGGTCTCCTCCCTGGGCAAATACGGTTTTACCATAAACCCGTCCAAGACCACTTTAGCGGCTCAGAGCGTAAAATATCTCGGCTACTTGTTGGGTGAGGGACACATTCGTCCTCAAGAGAGCAAGGTAAAGACAATACAGGCAATACCCTTCCCCCAAACACAAAAAGATCTCCGTGCCTTTCTGGGTATGTTGGGTTATTACAGGAGGTTCATCCCCAATTTTTCACATGTTGCAGCTCCCCTAACTGACCTCCTAAAGAAGACAGCAAAAACCGAGGAGATCCTCAAACAACCGTCTCCTACACTCCTGCATGCCTTTAACCTCCTCAAAAACGCCCTGACTTCTAAACCTGTATTAATGAGTCCTGATTATACCCAGCCTTTCATTCTACAAACCGACGCGTCGGATCAAGGCTTGGGGGCAGTTCTGTCTCAAAAAGATTCAGAAGGAGCAGAAAAGCCCATTCTGTACCTTAGCAGAAAACTTTTTCCCAGAAAGACCAACTATTCTGTTGTGGAAAAGGAAGCACTCGCTATCAAGTGGGCGGTGGAAAGTCTTCGTTACTACCTTGAGGGTCGGGAATTCCTTTTGTATAGCGATCACGCTCCACTTGAATGGATGGCTCGCAACAGAGGACACAATGATCGGGTGCTCCGATGGTTCCTTTCCCTCCAACCCTTTCGCTTCCGAACATTACATCGAAAAGGACTAGAACAGAGCAATGCGGATTACCTCTCCCGGTATCCGCCACCCACAAACCCTACAAGAAACACTCCTAGGGAAAGGGAATGTGAAGGGTCGACCCTTACCGCGAGGGGACAACAGAGCGATATGGACTCTCATGCCTCCGGAACTACTCCTCTCTCTGTCTTCCCACAGGCACCATCGGTAACCCCGGTACATGGCGGACCGGAAGCAACCTTTCGTGGCCCCGGAAGCGGGGACAGTAATGAAGGACCGGAAGTGACCAACCCTAACCCCGGAAGTCGTTCTACCGGAAACCGGCTGGAAGGTAGAAAAGCTGGCGACTCGGACGACTCGGGGTTCCCAACAGTGGACTCGTGGCAGGAGTTAGTAGAACGCGGAGAACCAGCAGCGGAAAGCAGTGAAGAACCGGAAAGAAGAAGCAGACGAAGAAGACGTTTGGTGTGAGGACTGGTGGCGTCCTCAGGAGGTGGCTGGAGAGCGGCCGTAACTCAGAGGACAGTTACGGCGAGGCACGTGAGTACCTTGTTACCCTTCTCCGTATTTTCCCCTTGTAGCAGTGTACATAGTATAAATAGCCCTCCGAACCACTCTCACTGTAAAAACGTGCACCGACACTGTATAGAATTGCGCACTCCTTTTCCTCCCAAGCACTCTCTTCCCGCTACCCGTCTTCCCTCCTCTCTACCTACAAACCCCACCCCCTTCACGTCCGTTTCAACCCCTCTCACTCCCAGGTGCTGGTGTCAGTGTTACAACATTTTGTTATCCTTGAACTAATCGCCCTGTTTCGTTCTCTTTTCCCTCCGAGGGGCTCACCGTACCTACACCACGGAAAGACGACCGCAGCCCAGCAGCGGACACCCCGACGGCATCTTCCCGGAACCTCGTCCCTACAACCCCACCTGGATTTCCACCCGGACCGCCTTACCTTCTGAACTGAGTTTTCTTTTGTATGAACAATAAAGTTCTCGCTAATCATAGGGCACTTCATACGGCCTCCACGCCTGTTATTCCGGCCCGCCCTAACCCCCGTTCCGCACACTTGGAGCCAGATTTACTAAGCCCTTGTGGTTTCCTTGCATCATGCATGGGCTTAAGTTAGATTTGCTAAGCCCTTGTCGTTTCCTTGCATCATGCATGGGCTTAAGTTAGATTTGCTAAGCCCTTGTGGTTTCCTTGCATCATGTATAGGATTAAGTTAGATTTGCTAAGCCATGCAAAGTCACCTTGCGTAGAACTGTGTGGTTTAGGAAATCAGGAGTGTCGCAAGGCAGCACCAGTCACTGCCTTGCATTTCTTTGCGTTGGGAAGGCGTTCCATCGATTGAGCATGAGTGTTCTCATGCATCAACCCATGGTTTTTGGCGCTGAAAGAAATTGGGTTGTTAGTTGACTGGGGTGTGAGCCCTGGTCAAGCAACCACAATAATTGTCAGCGTGAGGCACAAGCCAACCCTAAACTAACCTGTGTCCGACCCTCTGGTAGCTTGGCAGAGAGCAGTCAGGCTTAACTTAGAGGGTATGTGTGAAGTATTTGTGCAACACTTAAAACAGTAATAAAGTGGAAAACATAACACCGAGTTAGAATAATAGAGTGATTATTAATAAATAAAACCAGACCACAATGACAAAATTCCAAATAATAGAACCAGAGATTTTTTGTGAAAATAGCATCAAAAAGCACAAAGCACCAACTGTGGATATTTGGTCGCACCGAACTGGGACAAAGTTACAAGTTCAGGATGGCTGTGAAGGTTTGCGGCCTGGCTACAGGGACCCAGGTAAGCCCGCTGAACAAAATACCTTAAATCTGATTTGTAGAGGGTTGCTAGGATCTGCTTCTAAAATGTGTTGTGCAGCCAAAGCAATCAATCAATCATCATTTTTATAGCACAGCTCGGTCACCCCCAAGGTTCTGGGCGCTAATGGTGCCAGGTCTTAGTCAAAAAGCCAGGTCTTTACTTTCATTCAGAAGTCAACTAGGGAGGGTTCTGTTCGGAGGTGGATGGCAGGTCGATCCAGGTTTTTGGCAGCGATGTAGAGGAAGGAGCAGCCCCTGCTGCGGGTGTGATGGATGCAGGGGTGTGCATAAGGGCAAGAGAGGAGGAGTGCAAGTGCTTTGAGGGTTGATGGAAGTTCAGTCGATCATTGATTCAGGGTGGTGTAGAGGTTTGTAGACTTGCATGAGGATCTTGAACTGGCATCTCTTCTGGATGGGGAGCTAGTGAAAGTTTCTGAGGTGGGGGATGATGTGCGTCTGTTTGCGGAGGTCCAGGATGAGTTGAGCTGCATTCTATATGGTCTGGAGTCTTTTGAGGAGCTGCGAGGAGATGCCTGAGTAGAGAGTGTTGCCTTAGTCGAGGCAGCTGGTGACGAGGTCCTGGGTGATGGATTTTCTGGTGTTGACTGGGATCCATATGAAGATTCTGCAGAGCAAGTGAAGGGTGTGGAAGCAGGAGGAGGTGACTGCGTTGACTTGTCATTTCACGGTCAGTTTGCCGTCAAGGATGATGCCTAGGTTGCGTGTATGGTCTATAGGTGTGGGTGCTGGTCCAAGTTCTACTGCCACCAGCTATGGTCCCAAACAGGGGTGCTCTTCTCAAAGATCAGTACTTTTATCTTGTCGGAGTTGAGTTTGAAGCAGTTGTCTTTTATCCAGTTGTCTACATTGGTCATGGCGTGGCAGAAGTTGGTTTTGGCATTAAGGGGTCCTCTGAGAGAGAGAGAGTTTAGTTGAAAGTCGTCAGCATAGGAGGCTATGTTGAGTCCATGTGATCTGCCAACACCTGAGTGGGGAGGGTCAATCTGGTGTTGAACAGGGTGGGGCTGAAGAAAGATCCTTGGGATATGCTGCATAAGATGTCCTTGGGTTCGGAGGTGAAGGGAGGTAGCCGGATGTGACCTGTAAGGAAAGAAGAGATCCACTTGAAGGCGTTTCGCTGGATGCCGATGCTGTACAGTCTGTCGATGAGGGTTTGGTGGGAGATGGTGTTGAACGCAGCAAAGAGATTGAGGAGGCTCAGGGCCACCATTTCACTGTGGTCGAGGAGAGATCTGATGTCATCCGTGGCAGCGATCAGTGCGGTCTCAGTGCGATGGTTGGCACAGAATCCTGATTGTGGGGCGTCAAGTAGGTTGTTTTGTTCGAGGTGTTTGGTGAGTTGTTGATTGATGTCTTTCTCGAGTACCTAGGCCAGGTAGGGGAGTAGGGAAATAGGTTGATAATTTTTGAGATCGCTGGGGCTGGCGGAAGATTTCCTTTGGAGGGGTCTGACCTCTGCGTGTTTCCAATAGTCCAGGAAGGCTGCAGTAGAGATGGAGGTGTTGGTGTGCGGGTGAGTCATTGCTAATTGGGATGGTTCCGAGGTTGAAGAGTCGGTGGGACAGGGGTTGGTGGGCGCCCCGGGTGCGGCTGGAAGACATGATGGCCGTGGTAGTATGAGTGGTGAGCAGAGACCAGGTGGTGATAATTCAGCTAGTGTCCATTGGTTGGTTGAGGTTGTTGAGGATGAGAGCCATGGTCTGGGAGTCCAAATAGTTGTAGATGGAGGCAATCTTGGTGTGGCAGTATTTGAAAAAGGAGCCGCAGAGTCCTTCGGAGGGTGGATAGTGTTCTCTGTGGCTATCCAGTTGGAGAATTCCTTGACCATTTTGAAGAGATCCTTTATGTGGTTGGTCGATGTGTTGATGCGTGTTGTGATGGTTGCTTTCTTGATACATAGGTGGTAGTTGCTGAGGGCAACTTTATAAATGACTCTGTCAGAGGGGTTCCTAGTTGTGCGCCATTGTTTCTCGAGTTGGTAACAGTTGCGCTTGATGGTTCCTAGCTCTGGTGCATTGTTTCCTAGTTGCGGTGAGGCTGCTGTGTGAGGTCCTGCATCGTTATCGAGGATCCCATTGATGAGGAGTTGCAATGCAAAGTCTGGCGTCGAGGATGCATCTCACAGTCAAGTTGATTCATTGTTCAAAGGAGCTGTGAGGCTGTGATGCGAAGTCTGGCCTCGTCGTCAAGGCTGCCGCCGCCGAGAGATGCGAGGGCCTCTGCCGAAGATGCGTCATGCAGCAGCGGGTTCCGGAGAGGCGCAGAGGCGATGTAGGTCTTTGTGGCGATGTGTCAGTTCTGGTCGAGGTAGCACCAAGCAGCAGAGGAGATGCATTAGTTCTGCTTGATCCACAGAAGCTGGCAGAGCACTTTAGGCCCACTTCCAAGGGGCCTAAAGTGATCAGGAGCACATCTTCCTGTTGTGCTCCTGAAGCTTCAGATCAGGGGGCCAGCCAACTAGCCCTTGGAGGCACTCTGGAGTTCTGGGTTCAAGAGATGCAGGTCATGTCCTTCTCACCCAGGAAAGAGGGCAGCAGGTAGTAGATCATCATAGTGAGAAGCAGTCCTTCAGAGCAGTGGTCCAATACAGTGTCAGTCATTTAAGCAGCACATCAGTTCTTCCTGGCAGAGTATCCAAAGGTCCAGACGTGCATGGAAGAGTTGGTATCAGTAGTCCAATATCGATGCCCAGTTGTGCCTTTGAAGTTGGGAGAAGCTTCTAGAGGCACGTCTCTGAAGTGCACAAGTGCTCAGCCTTCCTGCCCCTGGCTCTAGACTAACTACAGGGGGTATACAGCTGTTTCTGCGGAGGCAGGACACAGCCTAGTCAAGTGTTACTGGGTCTGGGACCAGATACTCCCTCCCTTCCTGCCAGTGATGACCCTGTAGTGTAGTTCCTATTTTCCCAATAGGCTCTGCGCATTGGAATAACATAAACGATAGTTTAGACGTAGGACTGAGGTCGACTAGGTCTCTATTGAATGTGTTAGACTTAATTTAGGTTTGCCAGCTAGCTCAGAGGTCACTAGAAACTTTCTCGAATGAACAGGGAGGAATGAACTTCCCTGATTAGACAAGAAGGGATTCAGCTTCTGACAACTGCATAAACATGACAACTTTGCTCCCCCAGAATAAGGAGTATATCTCCAGAGTCGTGTGAAAACAATAGATAGCTATTTCACTCAGTCAATCGTGCATACTTAGTTTCACCAGAGTGCAGAGAAATAGAGAGACGGGCGTTTTCAATAAAAGGTGTTATTTATTGAGCAGTCTTCTTTCTCATGCAAGAGAAATGAATTGCCACAATTGCAATACTTGTTATAAAGTAAAGGGCGTACAGTAAAAGGAGTATTATGAAATAATACTATAAAAGCATTGATATGGTTTCTGAGCCATATGATACTTAAAAGGTATAAAATATATACAGTTACATACAATGATAATAGTTTGACTAAACGTACTCAACTGGTGCTTCTAAATACGCCTACCCCGATGTACCTAACCTAAGCCTAGTATGTGGGAAGGAGTAAATGAGTTTCAGTTTAAGTTAAGTTAGTTTTGCCAAGATTCTGACTCAAGAATTCTCTAGAGATCTAATCAGCTCCGTACCTTGGTTTTAGAATGGAGGAGGTCTTGTATCTCGCTCTCAGGACTCAATCTCCCAGCAACCCGCAAGGGTGACTGGAAACACTGGGGCTGGATTTTCTCGGCAGGAGAAAAAGACAGCGTCTTTCTCAGTGCGTCAAATGGGAGGGACGGCTTCCTTCGGCACTCGCATCAGCTGGGCTTCGGATAAGTAGATAGCCGCTCTGCTCCACACCACCGTGTGTTGCTTAAGGCAAACGCTGGTATATTTATACCTGGAAGGTGCCGTGTTTGACGTAAGGTTGGACATAAGACGTCAATAAAAAGATGTCACTAAGAACGGGTCGTTCCTTCAGTGCTCGCAGGAATTCTAGGACAAATCAAAACAAAAGCACAGGGAACCCAGGTTGCTGGAGGTTTGGTATGTTGTAAGAACTCGTTGTGCTTTCTAGGAGTCTAAGGAAGTAGCCTTGCCGCATTTGGTTTGCATTGGCTATTATGAAATATTTAATTAGGGTCCTAGATAAAACCACAACACCCACTCCACGTATAATGTCCATCATTACTAAATACTAAGCAATATATAAACATATAGGTATGCATGTGTTTCTTCATCCCACCCCAAAATACATTAAATGCATTTGAAACGGTATAGCTACACGAAAATGAGTATAATACTGTACGCATTAAAGCAGTGGTATCATTCAGAAAATGCAAATGTAACTGACAGCTGTATGAATTACATAAATCACATTTACGAAATGGCTCTTAATACAGAAGAGAAGGTCGAGACATTTCGTCACATATTTATACAAGATTGTAAGTGTGCTAGAGGTTGATTCATAATATTGTCTCTAGACTCTCTAAAAATAGAAGTTCTGTTCTTTAAGAATAGTTCTACTTTAAGCAGAGTACCATGTGCCAAAAAAAGTGAATATTTTGGAAGTTGGGAAAAATAATTTTGCTTTGAAGGAAAAAGGAAAAAATATAGTTCCAATTGAATTTAGCAGTTTTGTTTATAAAAATCGAAGGCCGATTTCAGAGTTCAGGGAACGCTGTGTGCTCGCTATTTCAATTGGTATTCTCGTTGTTAGGAGAGAACATTACCTCAGCCAAACCAGCAAATAATTAGTCTACAACAGTATGTGGAAGTTGGGCCAACGCTGAAAAATCAGAAATAGTGAATATATGCGATGCATTGCCATCATCGGTGTTTATATCAGCAATGTTCACAGAGGGTTGTACCTGTGTGCTGCCGCTTTCATCTCGTACTCCACCGCCACCTACTCGTAATGGTGAAGTCTCAACGAATGCCGTCATCAGAATCGGTAGCCGCTGGGGACAACACGTTGCATGAGTTGTTACCGGACAAAGCAAAGCATCGACATCCATCGGTACTGTTGATGGTAGTGTAAGACATACGTACAACACGCATTCTTCTACGCATAGCAGACATCGAAGCACAGGTAAGATGCAATTTTGCCAGATCAGTCTGAACGAAAGAAACCAGGTTGTATTCAGATCTCTTAGCCGGGCCAATCCGAGGACCTTAGTGATACGGTCTCGGTATCGTATTGCTAGGAACGTTTCTTCCATTGAAGCCTGAGTTTTGTCTGCGGCTTGACTTGCCATATCGGAGCAGTAGGAACAAAAATAAAATTCCTGCTACGCGTCCCAAAATAAGAGGCAGGCCACCAAAAAGAGAGTGCACAAAATTCGGGAAGATGCCCAGGACTTTCTCAAAGGGTGCTAACAGTCCCGAAAAAATTGTCTTAAATACATGTGTGATGCCACTGGTATCTGACATGTTTACAATTTTGCTTAACATTTCTACGAAATGCACGGGGCAATTTGTCGATAAAAGTGTATGTATCTCTGCCGCTGTCCTTGCAGCTTGCAGGTCATATGTCTCTTTGGACGAGGTTAAAGGCACAGTTGTCTCTAAAAGAATAGACTTCATTCTGCTTAAAGTATCAATTCGAATAGAAGCGATATTCACAGAAGGCCATAATGCTGCCTCCATGTCTGGATTGCTGTTTGGATACTATACTTGCATACAGCAAATGACCCTGGACGTTACAGTTATGAGATAGGGTTTTCCTGGCACCATTCCACAACAGCTGTGGTCACTTAATATAACGTAGCTACCGTTGGAAAGTTGTCTGAAAAAGGGCTCTATCTGTGTAGCTGGAGTGCCGTGCAGATGACATGAAAGGTTGTTTGATGAACCCTTGCAAGATCCATGCAAGTTTATACCTTCGCATAGGAGTGTACCGCTCAGTGATGTTTTACAATTAGTACCACTAAGAAATACCTCTTTCTTGCCCCCACTCCAACATCTATGAGTAAAAGGTAAATTCCAGGTTAATTTGATGTATCCTTTACCCAACCTTTCATACAGGCCTGCTGGTATATACTTCTGGCAGTATTGAAACTGGAAAGTCGTTATCGGGATTGTAATGGTGCCATGTATTATCCATTCAATGACAGGTCTTTCTGACATTGTCAATGGTAATCTCTCAAGTTTTTCAATGCTTAGCACCGTATAGTCTGCTCCTTTCTGTGCCAACGAGATTTGTCTATCAGTAAGGTTAAAAATAGAAAATAATGACGTTGTGTTGATTAGACGCCATGGCACGTGACCTGAACGCAGATTTTGTAACGTCCAGCCTAGCTGTACAATAGAACGCAATTGGGACTGACCATGTTGTAACATTATCATGTCCTGTTCTATTATATCAATTGCAGATGATACAATGCTGTCCAGTGAATAGATCCTGGAGGACAGAGTCGTTAACCCATTGTCCACTACAGAAAATGTTTTTTCCAAATGAATACGATCCATTTCTCGTATTTTTTCAGCAGTTTCAATTTGATTTAATTTCCAAGCTTCATTGTATGCTGTGTATATACCGGTGTATATGAAACGTTTTTGACGCTGTTTGCGAGGTCTCACTATGAAATCTCGCAAGTCAGCACCTTCTTTAAGTAAAGTTAAGTGTTGCTTAATTTCGGGAAGTGTAGATCTCTGTAGCCACTTGAGGCATAATTTTCCTACACTGTATGTTGTAACTATCCCTGGATGTTGTCTTTGGGAATATCTCGGGTCTGGTCTGTTCTGTTTGAACCCCTGTATTTTGTTCAGGAAACTATCATGACAGTTATTAGTGTCTTTGGGCCAGATCAACCATTTTTTCCAGTCAGGAAGTGTTCTGTTTTGTTTTAAAATATAGGCCACATCTAACCCCTCATCTGTAGTGGTGTTTCTATCAGGTATTGGCTGTGGTATAGACGGGTTGTTTAGATCTTTTATCTTGGCTAGACCAAGACAGGTTGTCTGCTGAATTGTGTCATTCAGAAACATTATTTGTTCTGGGATCATGCAGGCTCTGAACAATGCTTCTAAACCTTGTACCTGCCATTCTTTTGTTCCCCATATGGTTTTTGTCTCAATGTTGGTTTTCCAAAATTCAAAACCAAAGGTAGACATTTTTTCATAAAAATGTTCAGAATAAATAAGTTTAGTATTTGTCAACATGTTTTTCACCCCTGTCTTGTTTGATATTTTAAAATAGAATGTTTCAGGATCAGTGACATTAAAACCTGAGAAATATGTGAATTTCTCAAAAAAGGTCTTTAAGCTGCCTTTTGGCGGGGTTGGACAATGTTCCCATTGATTATAACTGAAAGTATTTCTAGGATTTGCAGATTTATGCAGATAATGATGCCCAAAGTGGTTAAAACAGTACATTTCCTCATAAGTCGACGAACCCTGTAAATAATCATGTGCAGTAAATTTTGCTGACATTTCTAAATCTGACATCATATTATTAATATTTTCAAAGTCCCAATCATCAGAGAAACTACTAGGTGATACAAAGTCACTTAATGAAATTTTAAATTGGTGTGGAAATTTCAAGAGCTCAACCGGGCCATAAATTTCATAGTCAGTTTTGTCCCATGCTATACCACCAGGTATAGGGATGGCTGTGATGTTCACTGATGACAGTTCTCATTTTTCAATGTGTGATGATCTGTGTGGTTTCAGGACCAAGTTGATGTTCTGACTTGCTGTGTCCATTGTACTATATTTTCCATCAATAAACCTACCCAAACTTAAAACCAAGATGAGCCATAGAAGGAGGAAAAGTACACCTAACACAATCCATAGTTTAATCCATTGAGAAGTTAGATATGTTTCTTTGAGCTGAAAAAAGAGTTCTTTGACTTTTTCTTTGAATGTTTTTGTTTCTGGCTTGTCTCCATGTTCACTTGGATCATCGGAAAAATCATCAAAGTTGATAAAGTAGCCAGATGCAGTGCTGTCAATTGGTGGGATTGCTTCCGGATTTCCATTGATCTTTGCATTCTCTTTTGTTACTTTTGTGTAGTTTGAGGCTACATCGTCGTAGACTGGTGTTTCTTGTTGGATTGTTGCAATTTGGGTTTCAAGAGGCACAAGTTCCATGGCTTTGTTACATAGTCCTTTTTTAATTACTGCAGGTTTGTCAAATGTGATTAGTCTCTCAGTTTGAACCTCTTGGATTGTAGCATGATTTGGTCTTCTACTACTTCTTGGGAGTCCACTGGGCCTACTACTTATTATTGGCGACATGGTTGTGGTTTCACCAGGCCGATTGATACAACTCGGTTCTCCTTTTTTCCAGCAAGGAGCGGTAGTACAACTGATCTTGTTCCGCTGATAGCTAAAACAGGTACTGCTTTTCTGTAAGAAGGCCCAAATTCCTTCTTTACCGCAATCTTTTCTCTGACCAGATCCCCAATCTTTGGAATCCAGACAGGTCTTGCTGGGACAGGTGGGTTTTCTTCAGTGGTAGTTGGCTTTAACTTTTCGTTACTCAGACTTTTCCTTGTTTCCTTTAAGTCCTGTAAAACAGCCAAACGATCTTTGATATCAAAAGCTTTTTGTTGCACCACTGAAGTTTGACAATCTAAATCCTGAATAATCATTCTAGTACCAAATAAAAGTTCATACGGGCTGATACCTCCTAGAGAATTTCTTGGCATATTATTAAGACTACGTTGGACACTTATTAGATTTTGACCCACCCATCACCTGAACCTAATACCCTCGCAGTTATAGATTGCTTTATGTCCCGGTTTTTTCTCTCCACTACCGCATTTCCCTCTGGATGGAATGGACCACAATACCGCAATGTAATGCCCATGCTGCCCATGGCCTCCTTGTAAGCCCGAGAGCTAAACTCAGGACCCTTGTCAGAATGTAGCATGCCAATTGCGTATGTGCCGATAAAGACTCGCAAATCTTTTATAACAGTTCTGGCGTCAGCCGAGCGCTGGGGCCACATCCAAATGAATCTCGTCTTAATATTTATGGGACCGCATTTTTTCGTCTGGATGTCTGCGCATAGATAGCCTGATGCTGTCTAATAGTGGTGTCTGGGCTGGTGTCTGGTCCGGTTTACAACTGCGATCTCTGTTGCAGTCCTCACAATTTATTGCAAATTTATAAAGTTCTACGCTCATCCCCGGCCACCAGTATTGAGATTGTAATTCTATTAGAGATTTCAGGATCTCTTGGTGCCTCAGACCCAATCCCATGTGTGCTTCTTGTATCAAGAAGATCCTCCGGTTCGTGTTTGGAATTACTCAATCCCCCACTCCAGGGATTTGAGCAAACGGAACGGAGTTCGCATCAATTATGTATGTATTATCGAGTGGGTAGTTTAGAGGTAACGCCGCATAATTGCCTTCCATTGAGGTTTTAACTGCAAGCAGCGTTTCGCCATCTATTTGTTTTTTAGTACGCTTTTTTGTAGCTGCGAAATCCGAGAGATCAGCAGCCGATGTGGCTTTATTAGCCAATGAATTCCCTGCAACGTGAACTCCATCACGTTGAAGACTCTGCGTATGTATCACGTGAGTCTTTTGTAGTTCTTTGTGCAAAAGAACTACCTGTTCCCATAGTTTTTTATGCTTTATTGTGGCACCTGTCTCATCTTTGTTACCGTTTTTTATCCAGGTCTGCATGGAATTATTGTAAGAACGGACGCAGTAAGGCGAATCGCACACTATTAGTGTCGGGAATTCACGATCGGCATTTTCAAGCGCCATCTTTAGAGATCTTATTTCAGCTCGCTGAGTTGTACAATTTCTGAGTGATTCTGTTTTAGTGACCATCGGTCTGAATTTGCCTAAGCGCCAGCGACCTTTAACAATCGCACACGCAGCATTGCAAATCTGTTTTTCCACAACGTAGTGTTGTGCAAATCTATCCGTGTAGATTACACAGGTGTACTGTTCGAGAGGCAGAATTTCGATCGGCAGAGGACATTCATTTTCATATTCCAGGTTTTCTAGTTTTTTCATTTTCGGATCAAATGCGTGTGTCACGTCTTCTGTTGCAAGAGAAGTTTCCCATTTTATCCATTTTGGATCTAGAGCTTTAGCATTAGGATTGCCTGGTATTGTTACCGCCTCAAGGGCTGATACTGCTGTTAAAACAGATATCCTTTTTCCTTGGGCTAGGGCTCTTTCTTTTGCTACAGCAGTTTGAACCGCAGTTAGAATTTTTTCAGTTGAACTGAATTTCATTTCAGCTTGTGTGTACAAATATGATTTGTAAGCTATTGGTACCGTTTCTCCCTCATTAGAGGTCAGGTATGTGAATCCGCATCTTCCTGGGATGACTCAGATTACAAGGTTGCGTTCATTTGCGCGTGTTTGCAGTTTTGTTTTAGTTAACATATCTGTCTGTAATGATCTTAAGATCTCTGTGTGTTTTTGAGTCCAATTAATTGGTTTAAAATCAGGTTTTATTAGTTTGTAGAGAGGTTTAACCCTTTCTGCATAATTTAGAATGTATGTTCTTCCGAAATTCAGGAAACCCAGTATTGATTGTAAGTTCTTCAGCGTTTTTGGAGCCTGGAGTACAGCACATTTCTCTAAGAAGTTGTCTGCTAGGCTTTTGCCTTCACTCGATAATTCATATCCTAAAAATAGGACAGTTAGATGGGCAATTCGTGATTTTCTAAAGTTAAATTTGTACCCTTCAGCTGCAAACCCAAGTATTATGGTGTTCACTCTTTTCAAGTGAGTCTCCAGGTCATCGTCTGTAAGATAGATGTCATCGACATAGGATAATGCCTCATCATCATATATTTGTAGTAATTCTGTTACCCTGGCTGAAAATAATCCTGGGCTGTTCTTGAATCCCTGTGGGAGACAACAAAATTGTTTTTGGGTCCCCATGCTAGAAAAAGCGGTCAAATATCTGCTTTCAGGTGCTATGTTTTGACAGAAGAAACCATTTGAAATATCTAATGTCGTTTTATATTTTTTGCGCACAATGTTATTCATTAGTGCTGCACTGTGTGAATTTTGTACTGCAAAAGTTTTACAGCAGGAGTTTAGATGTCTGTAGTCCAAAACTAGACAATATGAATCGTCTGGTTTGGAGACAGGAAACAAAGGATTGTTCATTTGTGAGGTGCAGGTTTCAATCACCCCTTGATATTCAAGTTGATCTAAAATTTCTTTTACTTGTTTTTTAGCTTCTTGCTTAACCGGATAGTGCCTCTGTGCAGTAGGTTGATTTTTTAACTGGATTTTATGGTGAGGAGAATCCTCATCCCATCCTACATGATTTTTATATAATGCAGGGGCTTGGGCCACTGCCCATTTTCTAGCAAGCGTGTATTTTTTATGTATTGGAATGTGATTTGAGAAGGCAGGCATAATCATTTCTTCGCCATGTGGGCACTCCCTGACAAACTCTGGTGGCCAGTCCTTTTCTGCTAGAAGGATATTGTAGCCTTTAGATAGGTTCTCCCAAAAGAGACCTTTTATTTTCCTAGTTTTATCTCCCTCTATACGTAATGTTATTTCATATAGTTTATGGGGCACGCTAACTCGCGTGTCTGCAGTTTCCACTTGAATGTATTCATTCGTGTCCACTGTCTCCAGAAGATTCATCAGGATCTTGCGAGCTATGCTCACTTCTGCTGCGCTGTCTAGCATTGTCTGGGCCCACTCTCCGTTTTTCAGTTGTGTCCTCAGGATTCTCGGCATGTTTTATTTTAATACTCGCTACCTTCTTCCTTGGAAATTGTTGTTTTTTACTTTGATGAGCAGGTTCCTTGTCTTTGGACTTGACGTGCTCTTCTTTATGTTCTGACCGTCCTCTTCTTTCCCATTTCTTTGAAGAAGTCTTAAAAGATCGAGAGGAGCTTGTATCAATATCTTGATATCTGTCAGGTTTCCTCAAATTGTCCCTATTTCTAAGGTTGTATCTTTTTTCAGAGGGTTCCCTTTGGGGAGACTTGTCCCCCCTTCTGGAGATCTATTTCTCCGTGGGGGCGACCTTCCTCTGGACTGAAATTGTTTTTCTCTGGGAGTGTTTTGTTTGTTACCCTCCCATTTTTTCTTTTGAGAATTGCGATTATTTTTAATAAAAAGTTTTTTCAGGATTTTCAATTAGTTGGGGTTTAACTGGTTTACCACCCAAACTATCTCTGCCTAATTCCTCATAGGATTTTTCAATTATTTTAGCAAGCTCAAAAGGTTGGTCTGTTATATCTGTCTCCTTCAATTTTTGGCAGATTGCCATACATGCTGCTTCTCCTTTTATGTTGGCTAATAATATAGCCGAGACCCGCTTAAAGTCTTTTAGTAATTTCATACCCAGAGTTAAAGCAGGCTCTGGACCGTATTCATTTTGAATCTGTCTTAGTACATCTGGTGTAACCGCCATTGACGGAACACCATGTGTTTTTGTGTAGATCGAAGCGTCACAGTCCTCCACATGTGGTGCGATCCCCATTGGGAGACAGATAGTCAGAATTCTGTGTTTTTCGTGTGGGGTAGTATCAGGAAATACTGCCTCTATCTGAGTGATTTTTGAGCTAACCAGAATGGAATTTGTTCCCGTTTTGCGGGTGTTTTACCAAGACATGATTGTATATTCTGTGGTGTAATTTTATTTGTGTTCCCATGGTGAGGGGTGTTTTGTGGAATTTTAACTGCAGGTTGGACTGTTGAAGTCTGCATGACATATTGGACCAATTGTCTATGTATTTTAATTAGTCGTTTTAGCTGAACTAAAAGTTCTCTCTCTGACATTGTTTCAATGTCGGGATGTGGTGTGTAGCTGGCTAGAACCGGCCATGTGGCTCCTGGTCTACCTAGTGGACCGAGCCTGGTAATGTGATTTTGATGTTTAAGGGCGCCATTAAACAAGAGCAGGTGCTCTTGATACGTTAGTGGAATTTCAACTTCCTCGAAAGGAAAGTATTCCTCTGGAGCTTCCACTATTTTGTAGTAGTCGAACTCATGTGTTACAGCATGTGCTACTGGAAAATTTATCCAGGAATAGAATAATTCTGTCTGCCGAAATTCATGTGCCTCTACCACACATATGACTGTACCACCTCTTGATGATACTCCACTTTCTATAAGTTTTATAGTTATGGTTTTTCTTATATTGACCGGGATGAGTATTGCATCCGGGTCGTTATCTCGGACAAGTGTGTCGTCCGCTACGAGTTGAGTTGCTAGTCTAGCTCTCTCCCTTTCCTTGTCACTTTCTGACATTTTTACTGGCAGAAAGTTTGCAGAGCAAGTTTCAAGAAAACAAAGATTAAGTGCACAATATTTTGGAACACTGTATCCTTCAACGTTGACTATACCGTAAACTAATACATAGGATGCTCATCCTACTAAGTTCCGGTGGATATTAACCTTTCACCCACTCCAGACGTCTATTGGAGTTTTTATGGGAAAAAGGGGTCTGTGTGAAAAAGTACGACTGAGTTACTCTAGTATCTTGCGTTACATTATCGCCTTACCAAACGTTGGGCGCCATGTAGTGTAGTTCCTATTTTCCCAATAGGCTCTGCGCATTGGAATAACATAAACGATAGTTTAGACGTAGGACTGAGGTCGACTAGGTCTCTATTGAATATGTTAGACTTAATTTAGGTTTGCCAGCCAGCTCAGAGGTCACTAGAAACTTTCTCGAATGAACTGGGAGGAATGAACTTCCCTTATTAGACAAGAAGGGATTCAGCTTCTGACAACCGCATAAACATGACAACTTTGCTCCCCCAGAATAAGGAGTATATCTCCAGAGTCGTGTGAAAACAATAGACAGCTATTTCACTCAGTCAATCATGCATACTTAGTTTCACCAGAGTGCAGAGAAATAGAGAGACGGGCGTTTTCAATAAAAGGTGTTATTTATTGAGCAGTCTTCTTTCTCATGCAAGAGAAATGAATTGCCACAATTGCAATACTTGTTATAAAGTAAAGTGCGTACAGTAAAAGGAGTATTATGAAATAATACTGTAAAAGCATTGATATGGTTTCTGAGCCATATGATACTTAAAAGGTATAAAATATATACAGTTACATAAAACGAGAATAGTTTGACTAAACGTACTCAACTGGTGCTTCTAAATACGCCTACCCCGATGTACCTAACCTAAGCCTAGTACGTGGGAAGGAGTAAATGAGTTGCAGTTTAAGTTAAGTTAGTTTTGCCAAGATTCTGACTCAAGAATTCTCTAGGGATCTAATCAGCTCCGTACCTTGGTTTTAGAATGGAGGAGGTCTTGTATCTCGCTCTCAGGACTCGATCTCCCAGCAACCCGCAAGGGTGACTGGAAACACTGGGGCTGGATTTTCTCGGCAGGAGAAAAAGACAGCGTCTTTCTCAGTGCGTCAAATGGGAGGGACGGCTTCCTTCGGCACTCGCATCAGCTGGGCTTCGGATAAGTAGATAGCCGCTCTGCTCCACACCACAGTGTGTTGCTTAAGGCAAACGCTGGTATATTTATCCCTGGAAGGTGCTGTGTTTGACGTAAGGTTGGACATAAGACGTCAATAAAAAGATGTCACTAAGAACGGGTCGTTCCTTCAGTGCTCGCAGGAGTTCTAGGACAAATCAAAACAAAAGCACCGGGAATTCCTAGGTTGCTGGAGGTTTGGTATGTTGTAAGAACTCGTTGTGCTTTCTAGGAGTCTAAGGAAGTAGCCTTGCCGCATTTGGTTTGCATTGGCTATTATGAAATATTTAATTAGGGTAGATAAAACCACAACAACCCTTGCAGGCCCACCTACGCTCCCTATTATGTGTGAGTGACTAGGAGAAATACAGAAAGCCCAACTGTCAACTACACCCAGTCATGTGACCCAGAGACAGGCTGCAGGCATCAAATGATTAAGGCAAGAAAAACTTTCTAAAAGTGGCATTTTCAAAATTGTAATTTAAAATCCGACTTCACCATAAGTTAGAGATTTTCATTGCATTTCTAAAGACACAAAAGGTGAACTGGTTACATATTCCAGTGTGGAAATTATAGCTTAATGAATGTAATAAGAAAACTCCAATGATATCCTATGTAGGGCTGGGCAATAAATTCCGCTCTGCCAGTGAAATTTGCAGAGTTCCGGCTAAAATCTGCCATATGGCTGAGTTATTCTCGCACGCGGCTCGCCAAAGGTAAGTTGGCGAGCCGATTGAGAATTGGAGTCCCCTAGCATCATTTCACTACCAGGTCATGTACAACTTAAAAGTACATGTCCACTTTCTAGATACACTGCACCCTGCCCTCTAAGCTATCCAGGGCCTAACCTATGGGTTACATATATATTACAAAGGAAGGTTTGGGCCTTTCAAAAGGTTTACTTTGTCAGCTGTTTAAAATTGCACCTTGGCAGGTCTGAAACATGTTTACACTGTAGCTTAAATGGGTGGCACAATCAGTGCTGCAGGCCAACTACTAGCAGTTAATTTACAGGCCCTGGGCACAGTTAGTGCCACTTTACAAGGGACTTACAAGTAAATTAAATATGACAACTGGTTATAAGTCAATCTTTCCATGCTTTAAGGAGGGAGCGGATTGCCCAAATGGACTATAAATAGCGGCAGCATAAAACATAAAACAAGTGAGAACGATGGGGGAATTTGCTGGCAAACCAGTGGCTTTGTAACTCAAGCAGGAGGTGAGCGCTGGGAGAGCGGCGAAGTTTATTCAATTGACTGGAACAAGCCTCTGTCAGAGACTGATTAGAAATTGACTATAGACTTGTGCTGATGGTGCTGAATTGTTAAAGATTGGTGTGGCACGTATTTTGTACTAAAGACGTATTAAGGAAAAAGTTAAAAAAAACTCTTTGGAAATATATTGGAGGAGCTGTGAGGCTGGGAGGCTGCAAAAGGAGCTAATTCTACACTGTGTTGGGAAGCAGCAGGAGGAGGAGGGTGGTTAAGCAGGATCAGAATCCTCTGCGAGAAGAAATTAGAAATTGGATTATAGAGCTCAACCTAACAAGTTACACAATGAGGAAACAGCTCAAGCTGGCGGCTGCAGCAGCGAAAGTGGACGCGATCAGCGAAAGCCAAACTGAACCAGTCCAAAGGAGGAAATAAATTACATCATGCTGAGTCCTCCTTTAGCTCTCAAAGCTCAGAAATTGACGATCCCCCTTTAAAAGAGATAAGATCTATGGAGCCTCCAGAAGTTGCTCCCAGGGATCAAAACTTGACTATTCAGCCAGGGATTACTGATGCTCAGCCAAATCAGGAGCAGAAAAATGCTAGAGATTTTCCTCTCTTTGTAAGAAGGTGTTACTTCCCGATCAGCACCCGGTGGCAGAGGGCTGACGCTAGTTGTGCGTGTAGCTGTTTTTACATTGCTTTACAATCTGGTGTGTGAGCATTCCGCATTTTTAATAATTTTGTTCTTTGCACTTACTTGCTTTTAATCCCCTAGCCCGGCCTGACGGCAGTGTGCCGTTTGATCGGAGGACTTCCGGGGAGGCTATACTCACTTCCAGGTAGGTTGGCAGGTCGGCGCTCTAGCCTTTGCGCGTCGTGACCTACTTAATTCCCAGCTCATGCGCACGCAAGCCCGTCTGCGCCCGTCCGCGCCAGGGAGCCGCCAGGAGCCAGGAACCCTGGTCTTTTCTCCTCAGACCAAGGCCCTCTCAAGAGGCGGACATACTCATCCGAGGAAATAGTAAGGATGAGGTTTCCCCTTTGTTCCGTTGGTGGGGTAGGCGCATGGCCTGTGTGTGAGGGTCCCTTCTCTTGTAGGGTGTGTGGCTTTCAGGCCAGCACTGATTGTAAAACTTCTGCTATCACTGATAGGATTAACCGACCACCACACGCAGCTAATCTTTCTCAATACCATCCCTCCCAATCCACAACTGGGGTGGAGAGGTTTATTGTTCAATGTGCGATCCCTCCCTAAGCATTCCACTGAAATTTGGGATCTCCTCTCTTCGGTACAACCCGACTTTGGGTTTTTAACGGAAACTTGGTTGAAACCTCATTCGGTCCCCTCTATAGCTCTTGCTGTGCCAGAGGGATATAGATTTGTCCGTATGGACAGACAAAACAAAACAGGGGGTGTAGTTGCCATTGTACACAGGGACAATACGATAATTACTATACTAGAATAGCATAGCGATTCAGCTATGGAAGTGTTGGTCTTTCGTTTGGACCTTTTAGCCAGTGTAAGTTTAAAAGGAGCCCTGTATTATCGTCCCCCAGGCCCGACAAATAACTTCCCTGCCCATCTTGTAGAGCTCCTCACCCCGCATGTAATCACGGGTAGTAACTTTTTGTTACTCTGCGATTTTAACATACATAGTGAATGCAGCTCCAATGCGGAAGCAGTGACACTTATAACTGAGTTAGCCACCCTTGGGTTAACTAAGCTTAATGAGGGCCCCACTCATATAGCAGGTCATACCTTGGATATTGCTTTTTCTAATTGCCCTAATGTTTTTTGTAATCCCCCCCGTTCCTTCCTTGGTCTGATCATGCGTCTATTGGGTTCTGCATTCAAGCACCCAGAAAGAAGAATCAAGTCATTAAGGACTCTCCTGCTTTCTTTAGACAATGGAAGAAAGTCACCCCAGATGGCTTTAAAGCCATCTTTATGGAGCCACAGATATAAGAGTCGGATGGCACTGAGGAGGCGCTAGTTAAGTATAATCTAGCTGTCTCGAGTGCAGTGGACCAACTAGCCCCCCTGAAACTCCTTCGGAATACATCCAGACCCGTGCAGAATGCCTGGTATTCCCCCCTACTTCGTAAGCAAAAATGTATTTGCAGGAAGTATGAAAAGCGGTGGCGCCTTACTCATGAGGAGGAGGATAACGCTCGATTCCATGTGGCCCTATCTGAGTACCATGGAAAAATCAGGGCTGCACGTAAAGATTATATAGCTCTTCAATTAGCCTCGGCCAACAATGACCCTAAGATGTTATATCGCATATTAAAATATTTCACAGACCCTAGGGTGTGTGAGAACCCAACGGTTCCTTCACAAAAACTATGCAATGGCATTGGCACTTTTTTCTCTGAAAAAATAGAATCTATATATGACAAGATTGTTCAATTAGGAGAATACTCAGTCACCGCTATGACCCCTGTTGAATCTGGTCAGGTAACTACACAACTGTTAGGGAGTTTCCCCTCGGTGTCGCAAGAGGAGACGGAGTCACTGATCCGCTCTGTAAAATCTGGTTGGCCTCGGGATTTCCTACCGGCAAAAATCACTATTTCTCTGCCAGTCACTTATCCCCCTCCATTACGCATCTCCTTAATCTTTCTCTGCGAGAAGGCTTGGTCCCACTAGAATGGAAGGCAGCACAGGTTATGCCCATTCGGGAGAATTCCAAGGTCCCGCTAACTGAGTTCTCCAACCTACGTCCCATCTCTCTTCTTCCTTACCTGGGCAAGCTTTTGGAGAAGCATATTAACACCCATCTCTCCAACTTTGTCGAGCGGACGGGCAGTCTTGATCCATCTCAATCAGGCTTTCGCCCAAAATACAGCACAGAATCAGCCCTACTAGAGGTAAACGATAACATCAGGATGACCCTAGATAGTGGCGATTCCACGATTCTAGTGCTGTTGGATCTATCCGCCACGTTTGACATGGTTTCCCATGGTATTCTGCTCAAGAGATTGGTAGAGGTTGGACTCAGAGACTCGGCCCTTCAGTGGCTGATGAGGTTTCTATCTTCCCCCTCTCAGGCGGTTAACCTCGGACCTTATCGTTCTGCCGCAACAGAGTTGTCCAAAGGAGTCCTACAGGGCTCTTGTTTGAGCCCTACTTTGTTTAATATCTACGTGGCACCCTTGGCCAATCTGTTGAGGAAGAGTGGGTTTATCCCTGTTTCCTATGCAAAAGATACCCAACTGCTCTTCCTTTTTTCTAAGTTTACCTCTTCAGTACAGGCCACCTTCTCTAAGGGGATGAGAAACATCTCTCAATGGATGAGGACTAATTTTCTACAGTGCAATGTGGCGAAAACCGAAATAATGCTTTTCGGGGAAGCCCGATTATTGTGGACCCCTGATTGGTGGCCTTCAGATTTCGGTTCTCCTCCGGCACCAAAAACCTGTGTAAAAAATCTAGGTGTCCGCCTTGAACAGACCCTCACTATGAAAGAACATGCCACCCATACAGCTGGCTCATGTTACCACGTGTTATGCCTATTGCGCCGTATACTCCCCTTGCTTCCGGACTCCTCTAGAAAGATGCTAACCCAGGCACTTATATTAAGTCACCTGGATTACTGCAACAGCCTTCTGCTGTCTGCCAATGAGGCTGCATTGGATAGATTACAGGTCGTCCAGAATACGGCTGCTCGTTTGATTCTAAACGTGCCCCCAAGGACGGCCTCTCAGCCTTTGTTTGCCTCACTCCACTGGCTTCCGATTCGGAAGCGGGTACAGTTCAAGGTGTGCTGCATTATTCATAAGGCCCTTTTCAACCCAGGCCCGAGTTATTTGGTCGATAAATTCACTCCTCATGTCCCTCAACGGTCCCTCCGCTCAGCAGAGAAACATCTTCTTACAGTGCCTAGAATTAAACGAGCCAGGCAAGGTGGGAAGGCCCTATCCTACTTGGGTCCTTGCCACTGGAATAAGCTTCATGCTCAATTAAAACAATGCACGGATCACCTTCCTTTCAGGAAACAGCTCAAGACCTATCTGTTCTCCCTCGCCTTTTAGATGATTGGCTCTCTCCCACTGTGACCTTCATAGCACAGAGATACCCCTTCGGGGGTCGATTCTGGCGCTCTATAAATAAATAAATAAATAAATAAATTACTTTGACTGGTAAACCGAGAAGTTACTCTTTCGAACAGGATAATTTGGGGGTGACAGGGGATTCAACAACGGGAGCCATATCAGTTGAATTAGTACCTTCTTCGGAGACACTCTTCTCTTCATCTCCAGGGATGCCTTTCCTAGGACACCCCCCACAGGTACAGGTACCAGCTCCAGGCCCCTTGACCTTGTTCCTACTTAATGCTTCGACCGTGGCGATGGCTATCCCGACTCCACTACCTCAGTCTCCGCCCACTCTTCTCCATACCAGTTTAAATGACTTTCAAACGCAATCAAATGGCACCATCTTGGCCCAGGCTCAGGGCCAGCCAGATAAACAAGATAAGCATGCTCCATTAGAACAACAAATGGTCTCACCTTTCCCAGGATCTAGACCCTTGCTGGAAAGCAGTTCTATTTTATTAGATTCTGGGACCAAAGAATTTGACTTTGTATTCCAGGATAAGAAGGCTGCCTCATGTCAGATGGATATTAAAACTATGTTAACCATGATTCTTGAGGAGATCCGGGACATGAAGAAAACACAGCATTTAGAAATTCTATCGATTCAGCAGCGATTAGGAAAGATAGAGGAAGTAGTTGCTAGTTTTCCGGGTCGTGTCCTTGAGGCTGAATCAAGGATTTCCTCCTTAGAGGATCAAATGAATAGTGTTCTTCAGCAAATGGATTCAGTCTCTCGTGAAAAAGCAATTATTCAGAACAAGATTGAGGAACTTGAGAATTTCTCACGCCGTTCTAATTTTCGGATAGTTGGTGTTCCGGAACGGCTTGAAGGGGGTGATACTCTCAAGTGGGTTGGAACGTTTATGAAGAAGGCTGTGATACCTGAATTTTCCGTGGACTTAACATTAACAAGGGCTCATCGGGTCCCCGCTCATCTTTCCCCTAACAAGAAGTTCACTCGCACGATACTGGTCAACTTCGCGGATTATCGCGTAAAGGAAAAAGTTCTGACTAAGGCAATTCAGATGAGACATTTTGAAACTGAAAATGGAGTAAAATGCTGAAGTTTATCCGACATGTCAGCAGCGGCAGCTAGAAGACGCAAAGAGTTTGTTAAGTTTTTGTACTTGTTTAAAGCTCAAGGGGCACAAGTTTCGATTGCACAACAATCTAAACTCAAAGTTCTTGTTCACTGAAAGTTTCACTTGTTTACTCGGTTAAAAGAAGCACAGGAGCTGCTCAAGGCAATTTCAGTCGGAAAATAACTGGCTTTTTGTTTTCTTGGCTGTTTCTGTTTTTCTTAAGAATACCCTTTTGAATATTGGACTAGTTGATTCAAGGACTTGCAGAGTCTTGATCTTGAAGAATCGCTTTTTTTGTGTGGGGGGGTCACTCTTTGGTGCAATATCAGGGTACCAGTACGTGCATTGGGGGGTGGAGTGTGTGGATAGCGGGATTAGCCACATTTCCCAAGGGGAGGAGGGTTTTTGCTGAGGGAGGGTTAGGGTGGTTGGGGTTAATATGAAAAATGAGCAGGTGCTATCAGGAAGGCGCTAAATGGTGCAGGAATCAATTTAGAATAGAATTGCAGTATATTGTGTTTCCTATATTCTTTTTTCTCTCCTTGTTTATCTGGTAGAATGAGTCTATCCAGTTAATGCCAAATTCTATCAGTCAACGTTAATGGAATACTGAATAGACGTAAATATGGTGGTTTGATTAGGTGGCTTGTTACTTTAAAACCTCAAATTCTTTTTTTTCAGGAAACTCATCTGAAAACTAATACCCCAAAATGTCATATTCCAGGAATGTTTTCAAAGTTTTTTTTGTTTCAGCGGGTGTTGCAATGCGGGGGGTTGCTGTTTATTTTTCTCGGGAATTTGATTGGGTGTTTCTCAGGAACAAAGGGATCCCCAGGGGAGGTGGATCTGGGTAAAGGTTTCGTTAAATGGCCAGCTTCTGAATTTTGTTAGTTATTATGGTCCAATAACTGATGATGAATTTGCAATACGTACACTTTACAAACTTCTTATTGGGGTCTCGGGGCAAATTGTGTTTGGGGGTGATTTTAATTATATTCAGGATCTGAAAATGGATACTTCAAATAGAGGGAAAAACAACTGAAACCTAAAACAAAGAAGCTTTTTGAGGCTTTGGTAGAAGATCTTCAGCTAATTGATGCATGGCATTTTCTTAATCAAACTGCTCATCAATATACTTGCTCTTAGCGCCTACATCAAACTGAATCTCAAATCGATTTTTTTTATTGTTGTCACGTTCATTAATTTTTAGAAATGCAGATATTGGTATTATTGCCCTTTCTGATCATTCTTATGTTCAAGTTTGTATAGAAATGGGTTTTTCTGAAAAGCAAAGGTCCAAGTGGCAGATGGACCACCTTCTCCTTCAAGATCCAGTATGGCTTGAGGAGTTTAGATGCTGGATAAAAGATTATTTTACTATTAATGAAGGGACTGCTGATATGTTTTCTGTCTGGAGGGGGCGGGGGTTTAAGGCCGCAGCCCGCGGGCAGATGATTGCCACTTACTCCAAGAAAACCAGGGAACGTTCAGGTCAAATTGCACAGCTCCAGCAGTCGTTGCGTTGGTCCATGCTTCTAAACTAGTGGGTTCCTCAAATTGGACTCAGTTGGAACAGGACAGAAAGGCATTAAGAGATTTTTTTGTCTTAGACATATTTTCAGAAGGTCTACGAAGAAAGCCAAATGGTGGGAAAGATGCTAGCTTGGTCAACCAGGGTTCGACAAGAATCCGCCTGCATCGTAGAAATAATAGATCCCCAAACAAATATATTAGTTACTGACAGAGCTGATATTCCTTGAATTTTTGTCAATCATTTTCAACAAATATATACCACCAAATATTCGGTTAATTTGGAGATGATTCAGGAGTGTTTCGCTTCACTTCAAGTACCTACAATATCTCAGAATCTAGTTACGATGTTGCAGATGAGAATTCCAGAAGCCGAGATATCAGCAGTTATTAAGTCTTTGGCCGGAGTTAAAGCCTGAGGCGAGGATGGAATCCCGATCGAATTTTATAAATGTTTTGTGAAGGAGTTGACCCCTTTTTTGGAAAAGTTATTTGATCATATCAAAACTGGTGGGTCGGTATCTTCTGAATTTAAAAAAGCAATAGTAATCAGCTTTGTAAAAAAGGGCAAACCGTCTAATAATCTGAATTCTTATTGACCCATCAGTCTACTAAACACCGACTATAACATTTTTATGAAGATCTGGGCACAGCGAATCACTTCTGTAGCTAAGGAAGAGATCCAACGGGATCAAACGGGGTTTATAGCGGGTCGCATGATGACGACCAATACCCACTTTTTGATTCAAGCCCTAGATTATATTAATATCAATAAGACACCTGCCTGCATCATGATGGTAGATGCAGAAAAGGCCTTTGATTTAGTTAATTGGAATTCATTATTTTATGCACTTTTTAGGTTTGGATTCCCGTCCTCAGTAATAACTATGAATACAAATATTTACCTGGGGGCACAGATAATAGTTAATGGGGCCCAAGTAGGGTTTATAGATATAAATCGTGGGACCAGGCAAGGCTACCCCTTATCACCCATTTTGTTCACTTTTTTTATTGAACCTCCTGCTATTAAATTACGAGCTAATAGGAATATTAGAGCCCCAATCGATGGAATGGCGAAATTGAAACTTTTTGCTGACGACGCTATTTTATATTTAGATCCAGAAAAATTAAATCTGCAGTCAACAATGGCAGAATTTAGGAAATTTGAACAAATAGGGGGCTATAAAAATGAATCCCTTCAAAACTGAAATTTTAATGTTAAATTCTGGGCCGGCATGCCTCCGAGAAGAATTAAAACAACAGGCAAGAAAAACCAATCCCATACGGTATTCAGGAATTTACGTTACAGGTCATTATGGGGAATTGGTTAAGAATAATTATGAAGTCGCCAGTATCAAGATCCAGAAACTGTTGGATAAATGGATAAATCTTCATTTAACTTTAATAGGACGAGTGGCACTGATTAAGATGTCTATTTTACCTCTTTTGATATTTATGTTTACTAACATTCCGGTAAAGGTTAACATTAGTTTTTTCAAAGGGATCGATTCTATGATTAGGTCATTTGTGTGGAATAAAAAGACAGTTAGAGTTAAGCTGCCAATTTCGCAATTAGATACTCAGCTGGGTGGGTTGGTACTTCCAAATATTCGTTCAAATTAAGATTCATCAATTTTTGATTATGTAGCATGTTTATTGTCTAAACCGCATCGGGTTGACAACTTTTTTATCAACAAAATGATCCAAGAGGCCGGAACTCAACTTCCTACTTTTTTAAAGACATCGAAACTCCCAAAGAGAACAAGATATAAAACGGTAACAGATTTTTCAAATAGACTTTGCACTATTTTTAAACAAAAAGATCTCTCTGGGTTTTTTCATTAAAATTAAACAAGTGTCGATATTTAGGTTTATATATTCATTCTACTCAATTGAAAAAATTGAATGATTCTGGCTTGGGGGTCGTGAATCAATTGGGTATTCAGGGCAGGTTGATTACTTGGGAAGAAATACAGGCCAGAAGTCTGGGTCCCAATAAACCTTCTTTTTTTGAATTCATTCAAATTATTAATTTTTTGAAAAAATATCATTTTATATTTTATATCCCCCCCAGGTAGAATTGCTTCTGCACTATATGTCTTGAGACTATCTGGAGTGGGCAATTGGTACAGCTTAATAAACTCTCAAGATGAATCTCCTTTGGTGTTAAAGATGCTGGCGAAAGTTGAAGCTCATACACAATGTGTTTTTTTTTCTTATCAAGAATGTCAAAAAATGTCAACCTCCAGTAATAAGGCTTTGAGAGCTGCTAACTATAAATGAATGGCATTTCTTGCCCACTGGATGGTACACAAAACTCCAGAAGCATTAAATAAAATATATCCAGAGGTGGCAAATAGTTGTTTTCGTTGTGGTACTTTAGCAGAAGGGGGGTGGCAACATACTTTTTTTTCCTGCCCCAAGCTAAACATTTTTTGGGAAAAAATATTTGCATATTTTAGTAGGGCGATTAAGAAAATGTATAAACCCTCAGCAGAAGCTGCTTTGATCAGGATAAGTACTAGGGAGGTTATATTTTCGAAAACTGATGGGCTTTTTCTTTCTATAGCTATGTTGGTTGCCCGTTCATTGATTTTACAAAACTGGAGATCATCGGAAATACCTTTGTTTGAGAAATGGTTGAAAAAGATAAAATGGATAAAGTGCTTCGAAGAAGCCTATGCCAAACGGGTGGGGGCAACTAAGAAATTCTCGTTGGTTTGGGACTATTTTGTTGATTATTAATGTGATGACGGTCTTTTCTTTCTTTTTTTCTTTTTGGCTGCTATCAGCAATTATTAATTAATGAACATGTATTTATTTTGTTTACAGTTTAAAGTTTGTGTTACATGCAAATAATGGCTGCTTCTTGTTGGCTCTGCTCAAAAAAAAAAGTGTGCTCTTTTGCATGAGTGAGGGCCCTTTTATCACTGTCCTCTGGAGGCAAATCCATGCCAGATTACTCTCTCATTCCATACACTGTGTTTTTCTAACTAGAACTTTACTGAGTTCTTTAATTGATTCTGTACTTTAGCTGGACCTTCCACTCTGAATCATTGATTGATTTTAACTATATTACTCAATTTCTGTATGACTAAATACTGAAAATAAACCTTTAAAGTGGAATTGCTATTTGACATGCCTTAGTTGAGAAACAGGTTCAGCCCAAGGCATTAAAATCTGCTAAAGAATTAACACCGCTCCCGGACTCCCAGCCGCATGAAGGCAAGAGGTGGAACGTGAAGTCAGAAGATACGCCCTAAACTAGCCCTTTCCAAATTTATGCACTTCTAAGTTCAATTTGCGATTTGCTAACCTGTTACTGATTAGCAAAAAGGGGTTAATACATTTAAAAAAGTGGTCACAAACCCTGTGATGTAGTTAATTGCAGGCTTTCAAACCTACTCTATTGCTTCGGTAGAGGAAGGAGGTCAGAGCCCTACCACTGTCAACAGTGTCAGCGGGTTGAAGCCCTTGACTTAGAAGGAATAGACCACAGGACAAAAACCATGTCACTATAACTAAGTATCCAATGCACCATATGCAGGCACAAGCCTTACTACAATTAAAAGGTATGTTTGCAGTGAATCAGGGGCTGGATGCACTAAGAGATAGGTCACAAAAAGTGGTTGCAAATTGCGCATCTGGTTTTTACAAACTGTCCCTGATTTTATAATGTGACCAATATATTAAAATGTCACATCACAAAATCTCCAGTTGAAAGGGGACGCAAAACCACTACCGGATGAATATTAATTATCCAGGTAGCTATTTGCGACCACTGGGATTGAGTGCCAGGAACAGCCAACCACCATTCCTGTGTTTGCATTTCCCAGTGGAAAGTTATTTATTTTTTTCAAAGCAACCTGTGCCACATTAGGGAACAAATGCTGTTGTAAAAAAAAATTCTGTTTGGGAATAATACAGTTGTGCCTAATACTATTTTCTTTTGGGGCACATTTAATTTACAAACAGCGTAAATAGTATGTATACCTATGTGCGATGTATAATGTGCTACTAAATGCCATTGTTGAGTGACAGTAAGGGTCCTAGTTCACAAGAGGCAAAGCCGCCTGTGGGTCAGACGCCCCTCCTTGACTTTCCATCTGAGCATTAGCATGTATGATGTACTGTGCTTTTTTTCATATGCAGAATGTATACACATGGAATTTAACATATACACAAGGGGACTCTGAAGGTGAAGAAGAGAAAAAAATGGAACAGCAAATATGCTCAGATACATATTTAGCATATGCAAGAGTTGTCTCTATATGGATAACAGCGGGTATGCCCTTTGAGATTAAATTGTATTTATTTATTTATTTATTTATTTATACAGGATTTATAATGCGCATGGCTGCCTCAGCGACGAGGCGTCCCAGTGCAGAAATGCACCCGAGTAGATGTGGAGAGGAGATATAAACTCCAAGGTGGCCTATTGGAGGGCAAGGAGTTGTGTCTTATTAATGTATATGCTCCTAATACTAATGACGAAGATTTCTTTATTTATTTCAAAAGTTTTTATTGAGTATATTAGATCAGAGATTGCAACAGTACATGATAGAGCATTCATAGGTCCATAAAGAATGTGACACAATTCAGCACAGTAACGAATAAACGATGTGACTGCTTGCCCAGAAAATTTCAAAACAATAGTAACTGCAATATGAGCTACCTTAAGCCCAAGCAAATGTGGGAAGTAATATCTAGTCAGATCCAAAGGGTTCAATAAACCTTATGCATGTCAATTTCAATGGTTAGAGGATTTAAAAACATGTGCTATATGATCGACAATCTAGTTGCTAAAAGAGAAGAGAGAAATAGAAAGAAGAGAAGAAAAGAAATGGTAAGAAAATCGCGAACTCTGAATGCTGGTGTCATTCTCAAGTGTATCTTGGAAGGTAAGGTCCTAGCGGAGGGTGATCTACCGATAGGGCATTTTGGAGTGACACATCTGGGAGCACTATTGTGGTTTATTTTTCTGGAGGCAAACCTTCAAGCACCTCTGCAGTTTTTTGGAGAGGGAGGGACAGCGATCTTTCTTAAAACATGTCATCAGTCCCACTAACAAAAAATATACATGCCTATCATGTATGACAAGAAATATTTGTGGAGCTCTTCCATTCAGACAGTATCAACCTAATACTTATAGCTAACTTAAGGTCGATCAGTTGGAGATCTATGGGTGACAAATCTGTGAATATTAGGGGCAGTGTAGATACCTAAAATGGCTATGGTGGGGTCAATACATAAGGATGATCTAAAGATCTTCTGAATGACATTCTTAATGTGGCACCACAGAGGGTTAGCATATTTGCAGTGAAACTTCATAAGGATAATGTCACCAATGTCAAGTCTACAGTTCCAGCAAAGATTTGAATCAGAAAACCCAAATATGTGGAGTTTTAATGGGATCCATTAGGCATTATTTAGAATCAATAACCTCAATTGTGACAGTGCTCTGGTGATTTTACGTTTAAAAGGACAATTCCAGATATTTGGTCATGCAGTAGTAAATATATCCAACTCAAAGTGAGTTCTGCTGATAGACCTCCAATTATCGGTATTTTTCTCTATCAAACGTGAGTTCGGAGTTAATAAGAAATTATGGGCTAGATGTATCAAGCGTTTTTTTTGCCGCAAACGCTGCGAATCGCAAAATAGCAGCGTTTGCGTAAAAAAAAACGGGAAATGCGATGTATGAAAAAATCGCATCGCAAATTTAAGGAATCGCAACATTTGCGATTCCTTAACTTTGCGTCAGCATTTAAGGAATCACAAATTGCGATTCCTTAAATGCTATGTATGTAGCATTTAAGCTTTGCGAATTTAGGCTAAGAAATCGCAAATTACCACCAACTTGTAGTTGGTGGTAATTTGCGAATTCTTTTAAAAAAGCACTTTTTGAAATTTCTAAAGGTGCCATGTGATGCTCATACATGCATGTATGTGCACCATATGCGCCCACATGTCAATTTCAGGGGGTGCAGCAGGGTGTCCTTAAGACATCCTTGCACCCTTGAAATTATTCTCAATTTGCGATTAGCAAATTGCGAATCGCAAATTGAGAATAACTGTCCATTCATTCCTATGGGCCTCCTGGCCCATAGAAATGAATGGGAAATTATTCCTTAATTGCGATTAGCAATTTGCTAATCGCAATTAAGGAATTTTAAGAAATCGCTAAAATATAGTGAATTTCTAGATACATACCATTTAGCAATTCTCAAATAGCGATTCCTTAAAAATCGCTATTTGAGAATCGCTAAAGGGTATCTTGATACATCTAGGCCTATATATTCTAGATTTAGCAGGTCCTCATTTTTTTTTATTCCCTTAATAGTGATGGGTGGTCATTTGTATGTATGACGCCTAACTTCCTGATCACAGTTTTTAGGTTCAGAAATGTATAAAAATCCATATTGGATAGATTGTAGTTATGTCGTAGCTCGGCAAAGGAAAGGGGGTTGACCACATACCTTCATCGCTAATTAGATTGATACCTTTTTCTGCCCAGCTATCCCAGTAGATCGCTTCACTGTCTAATTGAATGTGTTTGTTATACGAAATGGAGGCATATTCCGGTTTGGGTATTTTCTGCATCAATTTTTTGTCTATCATACATAAGGAGTCAGTAGTATGAAACATAATATTAAGTGAGTGTTCCATGTGAAGGTGATTAATGATTTGTTTCATAACTAATGTGATTAAGTGAAGATGTTGTGCTTGGGATTCCTCTATAGGAAGCCATGAAATTGTCATGAGAGAGTCTGAAAAAAACCACCAAGTTTCTTGTCTGAACATAAAGGCTGTTTGATATCTACGATAATCAGGAAATGTGACACCACCTTCTTTCTTCTCCAGCCTAGGCTTTTTCAGGGAGATCATAGCTTTTTTATTTTTTCAAAGGAAGTCCATGAGCATTGCATCAATCGTGGTAAAAAATGTATGTGATGGTTTAAACTGTAGCATGTCAAGATGGGAGCTGATTACAGGAGTCACCATCATCTTGACAGTTTCAAATCTTCCACACCATCTCATAAATTTTGAGGACCAGTGCAACAGTAGTTCTTTAACTTTAGAGATAGTTTTGTTCTAATTTATAGTCAAAGTTTCTTTACTATTATTTCCAAACCAAATCCCCAAATATTTAAGTGACTCATTTTGCCATTTTGTGCCTGTGTTCTGGAAAGTTAAAGGGAGTATATGTATGATTAGGTGGAATACCTTAATTTGCTCTTTATCAAGATAATACCCAAATATGTTTGTGTAGTTTTTTATTTCCTCCAACACTGATAAGATTGCACTGTCAGTCTTTTCTGTAAAGATGAGCACATCATCAGCATAAGCTGCTTTTTTGGTACCCCAGATTTGATGGGACTCCCTTTAATATCATCATTTGACTATAACCCTTGTTGGATTGGTTCAAAAGCTAGTAAAAACATTAGTGATGAAAGGGGGAAGCCCTGTCTAGTGCTGTTGTTTAAAAGCATTTGACACATTGAATTGATCCTACTTGATGGCAGTATTGAGCTGCATGGGGTTTGGTTTGCAGATGATTGGCTGGATCCACTCTCTTTACGCCAGATCAATAGATAGTGTCAAGTCAGCCAGAGCATTTCTGAGAAATGAAAGGTGGAAAGAGACACCGGACATGGATGTCCACTCTTGCCATTACTCTTTGCCCTTGCTGTGGAACCCCAAGAGACATAACTTAAAAACATGTTACTTACATGGGGAAGTACAGTAGAGGACACAATACATATAATCTCCCCATACACATGTTACACTCTATACACTGAGAAGGCCTAGAGTCTCAGCCTGAAAGCTACTAAGTGAGCTAGATAATGTTGGCGATGTATCTGGCCTAAAAATCGACCGAGTTAAGCCTGTAATTAATGCCTTGTCTGTAATGAATGCGGAAAACCTCCACGACTTAGATTTCAATTGGGAGAAGGAGAATTTCCAGTATCTGGGGATGATGGTAGCCCACCCCCAGGAAATACAATACAAGTAATGACGACTGGACTGACGGCCTCATTGCGGCTTTGGAATACCCTCCTGCTATCTATAATGGGCAGGGTTACCATAGCAAAAATGTTAGTATTGCTTCACTGCCTATATGTGCTGAAGAACTCCAGGTACCCAATGCTAAGGACCACTCTCAAGATGCTACACAGCCTAATAATATCCCTTATGTGGGCTGGGAAGAGAATTAGGGTGCTGTTGGGCACACTAAAACTGGGCTAGAAGGAAGTAGTTCTAGGTCTGCCAGATACTGAGTTTTATTATATTGCTGTTCACCCACAGGATGCAGCCAAGGGGTTTACTGAGTTAGACAACTGGGAAAAAAGGCTACTGAGGGGAAAGCATGGTGAGGACATCCTCAGGTAATTACCTCCATGTTATTAGGCAGGCAGTGAGAGAGATGATAATACAAAGAATTATTGGATAATCGCCATTTTCAAGTGACATAGAAATATGGAACCTACAGCCAGGTAAAAATATAATACTAGACATATTCATGATGCGCTGGAGAGAGTGAGGTTGTAACACGCTTGGAGACCTCTATCTAGGAGAGCTAGTTGCTATATTTCAAGAGACGCTGGAGACTTTTGGTGTTGGCCCCAATCAATTTCTATAATACGTTAAACTAGCAAGAACAGCTAAGGAAGTCTGAATAGACTTTCTAGACCCACACAAATGCTAGAGGACCTGGTACAGGGGCCCAGATTGATCTACTTATTATGCAAAGATGTTATGGTCAACCGGAAAAAAGTGGCCTTACCAACCAGACAGTTGTGGGAGGATGACATACAAAAACATCTGTCTGAAGGAAAGTGGAAGCAATCATGTGCCCAGGTGAAAAGGGTACCTAGAAATGCTAGACTTATCTGTTTCACTTTACTATTTGCATCATACATTTATGACCATGAATAAAAAGGGAAAAGATTTATCCTGCAGATCCTCAAATTACCTAAAAATGACAGATTGTGGATGCTACGTCTTGCTTGGCACCGTGTAGTAGTAAGGAGGATTTGGGAAGTGGGGTTGACAAAGCTGATCAGGGTCACTGGCCTCAAGATAGAGGCTTCACCTAATTGTAGATATTGTAAAAAAAACAAAAAAAGAAAGGGAAAGTTTGACATACATTTGCAATGCTGGAACTAGCCTTAGAGGAGAGACACACAGCCATTGGCTGACTCCACCAGGAGGGCCTAAGGAGAGTGATTTGTAAAGGGATGTTGTAGATTGGGCATTAGCTGAAGAACCACATCTAAACGTGGTGTGGCATGATGATAGAGAGGGAATAAACCTTGCAGTGCGGGTGGTATCCTGTTAGAAATGTCAAGGGAAAATGAGAGTGGCTCACAAAACAGATCTCCCTCAGTACAGATCATTATGTAGATCGAGAGACAAGTAATTAAAGACAAAGCATATGGGAATACCAGTGCTCACACAGATAGACTATAAATAACAACCCACCACAACAAATTGATGGTGCATATAGGAAATGACCATCTTTTGTCTGAAGTATCCCCCAGAATTTTGCACTATCTGTTTTTTCTGGCTTTAGAGGTCTGTGCATTTTACCCCTGATAGCTAGTAATAAAGTGTCTGTTCTCCCTTTTTAAACATGGTTGCATTGGTATACTCCTAATTCATATTTTAGCTTACCTATCAGTCCCTAGTATATGGTACAGAGGGTACCCAGGGCATATAAGTTGAATGCCTTTGGTGGACTGCAGCACCTATTGTACCATCCCCTACAGTGACAGTGCAAACCTGGCTTCAGGCCTACCATTGTAGCCTTACTGTAGTAGTTCAAAAATTGCAGTTCCAGCTGTCAAAATGAACCCATTTGACAGGTAAAAACCTCCTTTTTAAATATTAGTAAGTTTGCACTGTGTAGGCATTATACCCACTAAGGCAGCTTGCATGGTATGTAAAACTAAGACATGTAGAAAATAAATGTTAACATGTCTTTGCAGTGACTAGCCCCCAAATGCTATTTTTATCGTAGGAAGGCTGGCTGGTCACTACAGAAACACTGGGAAGCAATCTAAAAATATGAATTCTGCTGTCTCATGGGAGGGACCAGCTGGAAGCATAATAACATCTTTAGTTTAATTTTCATGAAAAGCTTTATTCAATGGTGAATTCTGATTTTTAATAAATATTAAAGAAAAAGGTATTATTGGAAAGTTACCTTTTCCCTGCCTCGAGCCTCTGGAGACTACGTTGCATTAGCCACTAGCCACATCCCTCTTAGTGCCCAAAACCTGATCGAGGTGTTAAAACTGTTTATAGAACAGAGAGAAAGGCCTCAGTGTGGGGAGGTGTTCTTGTTCCTCTTGCAGGATAATCATTTGGGTTGTGCCCAGTAGCTTCGTTTACCTCAAAGGGGCCGCCTCTGTCACAGGCAGATGTCAAATGACACCTGGACAGCCTTTTAGTTCTATAGGGTGAATACAATGGACAATCATCAGGACAAGGGCTAAATATTAAAGAAATCTCACTACAACCTAACGGAGAACAATATATATGAACAAAGTCTGTCTCAACCCTAGGATTTCTGCTGTTGGACAGCAAGTTCAAACCCAACTTCTCCCTTTGTGGGTTAGTTCACTTACTGCATTTAACTCAGTAAAAGTGGAGCAATCCTATTTGAAAGAAAAAAGGGGTATGAAAGCGAGAGAGAGGCAGAGAGAGAAAAAAGGACACTCATTCCAGCAGACTGAGTGAAGAAGACCTCTTCCGGACTCCCTTTTTATGGAATGGCATAGTGTCACATAGGCAAGGTATGGAGCACAATGGTACACAGTCAAAATATCGAGTTTTAAATTTCGAACTACCAAAATATCGTGTTTGAAATTTCGAAGGTGCAGAATATCGATGTCAAGAATATCGTTGGACAGAATATCGACCCTAAGGTAAGTAATATCGAAATTCTTTATATCGATGTCAGTAATATCGAAGTTAGTAATATCGATAGCATATATATCGATGTAACTAATTTCGATGACACTAATATCGATATTTGTAATATTTCTTTGTTTTTTATTATGTATGTGTTATATGTTTTAGTTAAGTATTAAAAAAAATTATATTATATGTGTATTAATTTTATATATTAATACATTTATTTATAAGTAAATTATATGTTTTAGTACTGGAGCGGGTTGTGGGTTTATAGGGGAATAGGGTGGGAAGTAATTTAATTGTAATTATTAAAATATTTATTTATGTATAATTTATTTTTTAATTAATCATTAATTGGCAATTAATTATTTTAATTGATAAATTAATTATATAATTGGTAATTAATGTTAATTTTAATTAAATGTTATGTTTTAGTAACGGAGCGGGTTGTGGGTTTATAGGGGAATAGGGTGGGAAGTAATATAATTGTAATTAATAAAATATTTATTTATGTATAATTTATTTTGTAATTAATTATTAATTGGCAATTAATTATTTTAATTGATAAATTCATTATTTAATTGGTAATTAATGTTAATTTTAATTAAATGTAATGTTTTAGTACCGGAGCGGGTTGTGGGTTTATAGGGGAATAGGGTGGGAAGTAATTTAATTGTCATTAATAAAATATTTTTTTATGTATAATTTATTTTGTAATCAATTATTAATTGGCAAATAATTATTTTAATTGATAAAATATTTATTTAAGTGGTAATTAATGTTAATTTTAAATAAATGTTATGTTTTAGTACCTGAGCGTGTTGTGGGTTTATAGGGGTATTGGGTGGAAAGAAACTTTATTGTAAATATTTAATTATTTATACATTTTGAGTTATGGATAATTAATGTATTAAATAATTATTAATTGGTAATTAATTATTTTAGTAGTTAATTATTTTTTAAATTGTCAGTTAATATTTGTAATTTGTAAATATTTTTTTATAACTAGAAAAATAAATTTAATAATTGTTAAAAAAAATCGAAAAAATATTAATTTGTATAATGTATTTTAATTTTTAATATTGATTTAAATTTAAATAATATATTATTGTTATGATAAATAATTTATTTTTTATTATTTATTATTTGGTGAGTAATATTTATTAATTTTTTTTATTGGTGTTTGTTGTTAATTTACTGTCAATTAATTATTCAAATGTAATGGGTTTTATTAATTATTAATTGTTTTTTATTGATGTTGATGTATTTGAAACATGAATTATACATTATTTCAAATATAAACATTATTTAGAAGTATGTTAAAATAAAAATCTATTTTATTAAACGCTTTCCCTACTGTTGCACCCTTTGGAGTTTGAATAGTAATTTTTCCCCCTACGCTATCCAAAGCTTTCCCTACTGTTGCACCCTTTGGAGTTGGAATAGTAATTATTCCCCCTACGCTATCCAAAGCTTTCCCTACTGTTCCACTCGCTGGAGTGGGAATAGTAATTTTACCCTCTACACTATCCAACGTATTCCTATCTGTTGCACTCATTGGAGTGGGAATAGTCATTTTTACCTACCCGCTATCCAACGCTTTCCCTACTGTTGCACCCACTGGAGTGGGAATAGTAATTTTTACCCGTACGCTATCCAACGCTTTCCCTGCTGTTGCACTCACTGGAGTGGGAATAGTAATTTTTCCCCCTACGCTATCCAATGCTTTCCCTACTGTTGCACTCATTGGAGTGGGAATAGTAATGTTTACCTACCCGCTATCCATCGCTTTCCCTACTGTTGCACCCACTGGAGTGGGAATAGTAATTTTACCCCCTACACTATCCAACGCATTCCCTACTGTTGCACTCACTGGAGGGGGAATAGTAATTTTTCCCCCTACGCTATCCAAAGCTTTCCCTACTGTTGCACTCTCTGGAGTGGGAATAGTAATTTTACCCCCTACACTATCCAACGCATTCCCTACTGTTGCACTCATTGGAGTGGGAATAGTCATTTTTACCTGCCCGCTATCCAACGCTTTCCCTACTGTTGCACCCACTGGAGTGGGAATAGTAATTTTAACCCGTACGCTATCCAACGCTTTCCCTACTGTTACACTCACTGGAGTGGGAATAGTAATTTTTACCCACCTGCTGTCCAACGCTTTCCCTACTGTTGCACTCTCTGGAGTGGGAATAGTAATTTTAACCCCTACACTATCCAACGCTTTCCCTACTGTTGCACTCACTGGAGTTGGAATAGTATTTTATACTCTTACGCTATCCAACACTTTCCCTACTGTTGCACCCACTGGAGTGGGAATAGTAATTTTTACCCGTACGCTATCCAACGCTTTCCCTACTGTTGCACTCACTGGAGTGGGAATAGTAATTTTTACCCACCTGCTATCCAACGCTTTCCCTACTGTTGCACTCTCTGGAGTGGGAATAGTAATTTTACCCCCTACACTATCCAATGCTTTCCCTACTGTTGCACCCTTTGGAGTTGGAATAGTAATTTTTACCCTTACGCTATCCAATGCTTTCCCTAATGTTGCACTCATTGGAGTGGAAATAGTAATTTTTACCTATCCGCTATCCAACACTTTCCCTACTGTTGTACCCTATGGAGTTTCAATAGTAATTTTTAGCCTTACGCTATCCAATATAATTTATATTTATTTATGTATTTTATAATATTTTTATTATGTTATATAATGTTGTGTTTAATTAATTATTTAAATATTGAAAGTATATTTCATTGTTTTTATGTATTAAATATAAATATTTATTATTATTTATTTTATTATTTTATGAGTGTTGATGTATTTGTAATTTATAGTATTTGTTAATATTTTTAAATTAATAAAAAAATATATATATTATAATTAATTAAATATATATTACAAATTGTATGTTTAATTGTAATTAAATGTTTAACATTAAATATGTATTATTTATTCATTTTAAACATTCTACAATATTTTTACATAAGTTTAAATTATATAAAAGTATTATTTACTTTATATTTCTTATTTTAATAACAAAAAAACCCAATATATTTAATTACGATATTTTTACCATCGATATTTAAGTTTCGATATTTTTGTACTTACCATGTTGTAGATAGGGTGTCGATATACTTGCCTTCGATATTCCAGCGTCGATATTTTGTCTGTCGATATCCAGTCTCTGGATATTCTGTCAGAGATTCGAGCACAATGTATCTATTGAGGTAGAAAAACAGCATTCAGTAAGTACTTGATAACAAAACAAGACAGAGGTTGGCAATAAACACAGCAAATGCATAACTGGTGAGGTGCTTCACTATAGATTATCCCTAGGAAAACCTGGGGCATTTCCTGACAACTAAAGAAGGGAATTGTTCCACAGCATCGGGAAGGAGAGGTGTGCTACCACACACAGAAAGGAGTCCAAAGCAAAATGTATACACAGGTTATTTACTAGGGAAACAGAAAACAAAATAAGGGAAAGCAAACACAGGAAACCAGGGGACCAACAAGGGCAAAAACAACGAAGGAGAGTGAGCGAATATGGGTGTGAACTGGTACAAAAAGTAAGAGAGTTTATACAACCGATGGTGCCAGACAAGAGGTAATGTATCATATGAACCTTTCTAAGGCCTCATCTGACCTGGAGTAAAACATTAGCCCTGTAGCATTAATTAGACCTAACACAAGAAGTATCTGGCACCATGGTTTTAGTTTCAATTGCACCTTCCTTCTCTTTCTCTACGTGTAATGTTTTCTAACTATCTTGTGAGATACTTTTCTCAGAGACTTCACAATAACACCCCTACTTTTGGGCTTCAGTCTGTTAGGAAGCGTCTTGTGGAATGCTCTAACTAGTACTGCGGCATGGACAAACACTGCTGGCTCCAGGAATTGTCAGATATGTCACAGGCTTTACATGCTATCAGATACTGCAATTGTCATCTATTATATTGTGAATCTAATATTTCTTATACTTCATTCTCAGGTATTCCATCAACTAAAGGATGGGTAGGAACAACTGAATTAGATGAGACAGCCTTCTTGGCTTCTGAAATATGAAACAAAGGATGGATTTTCCAGTGACATGATAATATCACATCTTGTATAGATTGACCTACCAGTCTACCAGTAGAGTTGACGGCGAGTTTAGCTGCAGTTCAGCTGGAACAACTTGTCCCCTCCCCATCTCATGTCAAGGGACATCTTTTAGATCCCGTTTTCAGCAACTGCGAATATCTCAAAGTGGGCACCATCACTCGTCTTCCCTGGACTGATCATTTTCTGATTCCTATCACCTGGACCACTCACAACTTTCCCTCCAGTACCCCTACCACGCGAAGAATGAGAAACTGGCACAGACTACGTCTGGACCAGTGGACTAGCAGTCTTACAATCTCTAGACCTTCACTTACCGGTGATCCCCCCACCGACAACAAGAAATATGATAATTAGATTAAGAAATCACTTGTCATTGCACTCCCCTTTTGTACCACCAGCCCAAAAAGACACCGTAAAACAGCGCCTTGGTATTCGGAAAAATTAAGAGATAACAAGCGCCTATGTAAGAGGCTGGAAAGGAAGTGGCGTCTGGGCTATGACACCACGGACAAAGCCACCTACAGAGAGGCTATCAGAGCCTATAAATCCGAAATAAAATCAGCACAATCGGCCTTCTACAAGGAGAAAATTATGCTGGCCAGGTCCAAACCTAAAGAGATGTATCAAATAGTTAAAACTCTCACCACGCTTCCACCCCCCCCCCAGCTGTTAACTCTAATCCACTCTCCAGGTGCAACGATCTGGCAGATTTCTTTTTTCATAAGGTGAATAAAATGTACTCATCTTTTCCAGACACGGACCCAGACCCCCTTCCCTAGGACCACAACTCGCTACAGATGCTGAGGACTCCCATCAAAACATCCTGGATCATTTTCCCCAGTTGGACTCAGAAATACTCGAGCCTTTGATGCATCAAATAAAGTCCTGCTCCCCATGCGACCCTGCCCCCCCAAATACGTTGGTTTCAGCTACTCAATTCATTCTGCCCACACTCTTGGAGCTACTGAATTCCTCCATAGCGACTGGTATAGTACCACCCACCTGGAAACACGCTATGGTACGAGCACTCCTGAAGAAACCCTCCCTCGACCCCACCAACCTCAATAGTTACCGCCTGATTTCTTTGCTCCCCTGGGTAAGCAAAATCCTCGAGAAACATATTAACACCTATCTCACTAGTTTTCTCGAGAGTAACCATCTGCTTGACATTACTCAGATGGGCTTCCGCCCCAAACATGGGACTGAGACTGCTTTGATGGCAGTCACAGAGGCAGCCAGGCGGATCTTGGATCAGGGGGGATCAGTGGCAGTGATCCTCCTTGATCTGAGCGCAGCGTTTGATACGGTGAACCACAAAATCCTTCTAAGCCGTCTCCACAATGTGGGAATATCAGGAGGAGCCTTGTCCTGGCTCAAGTCCTTTCTCAGTGACAGAACCTTCCAAGTTTTGAAGGAGCCTCTGTCTCTGCAAGCTGGCCGCTGGGCTGTGGGGTCCCGCAGGGCTCATCTTTGAGCCCTACGCTATTTAATGCGTACATTAGACCGTTGGCTGAGATCGTCCGTCCCTATGGTATTAAGATCATCTTTTACGCAGACGATGCTCAGCTAGTGGTCTCTCTTGTGCAAAAGAACTGCCAAGAGCCACAAGCCAGCTTGACAACCTGCCTAGAACAGATCAAGCACTGGATGACGCAGTCGTGCCTCAAACTTAACGGTGATAAGACCGAGCTGATGCTTATGGGTCCATCAGCTCCCTCCACTTTGGAGCTGTTATGGCCCGTTAGTTTGGGCACGCCCCCCACACCCAGAGACAATATAAAAAGTCTTGGGGTGTGGCTGGACAAAACCCTGACCTTTAACATCCAAGCAACTAAATTGTCTGCAACTTGCTTTGGTCTCATCAGGATGGTGAAAAAAATCCTCCCGCTCCTTCCCTTTGAGGCCAGGCAGGTAGTTATGCAGGGTCTCATCCAGTCTCGTCTGGACTTCAGTAATGCCTTGTATCTAGGGGCGCCTGATTACTGCCTGCAAAAACTCCAGCGGATCCAGAACTGTGCAGCACGCACATTGCTTGGCCTGCCACGTAGAACATCGGTGAAGCCTGGACTGAGAACCCTGCGTTGGCTCCCTGTTAGGGAGAGAATTGAGTTTAAATCTATGTGCATCTCCCATCAAGCATATTGGAAATCTGGCCCAGTAATTAACCACACGCTGATCATCCCTTATCGACCCAAAAAACAGCCCCGTTCTCTCCACGCCTTTCTGGCGGTAGTCCCTCGGATTCGGAGATCCAGAGCTGGAGGCCGGTCATTTTCTTACAATGCAGCCAAGTTATGGAACTCACTCCCCCTTCATCTAAGATCCAATCCAAATTTGACGACCTTCCGCAAACAGCTTAAAACTTTTCTTTTTAATAAATCAGGTTAACCCCCTGCTTGTTCTTTACTGGAGGGTATTGACTCAGTCTGTTAGCGCCTGGACGCCTCAGGGCAGCAGCCGCGCTTAATAAAACTCTTTTTCATTTCATTTCATTTCAGTCTTACTATGGGTAAAGGATTCACATATGTTCGGGAGAACTTAGGATGCGACCCCATAATTGATAGGTAATGAGGTCATAGTGAGATAGTCAATAACTACTAACAACACAGGCTTTCCTTCTGCAGAAAGCAAATTCATAAAATATGGGACTAGGGCTGATTAGGTGTAGGCAATGGCTGTAATAATCCAACAGGTGACATATTAATGGGCAACTTTTTCAATTTCTCTTCTTATTTCAAGTTACCAGAATTGACAAGGAGATTCATGCTCCATATTTCAGGATTAGTCTTTGCAATGTTGGGTCTTGGACAAATATTTTCTGATTGTGCCATAAGAGATACTTTTTACCTTCCTTTGTGTAGGATCTTGGACAATCCACTCTGGCATGCTGATGGTCTAATATCTTTCTCTTAAAGCGTGTAGAATGGTCTCTACAACATCACTATTTCTACCTGTAATCACAATATTAGGTAGAGGACCTACTGTAGGTTTTTGTTTATCTCCTTGCTGACATTAGGGCATCTGCCTTCCCATGCCTCTTTCCTGGTCTATAGATAATTTCATAATTGAATGTGGTAAAGAACAGTCACTGCTTGCTGGTCTTGGAATCATGGACTTCAGGATATATTTACTTATATATGTTTACCTTCACAATATGTTAATTGTCAATATTGTCTCTGATATATTTAAGCAAGATGACATCTTTATCCTGGTTGTATGACACAACCACGCAATAATTTTCTACGAGTTCCTTAACAGCTTGAGCAGAACAACAAATTAGTCTGAACCACGGATTCCATTTACAACGCAAGTTGTTACAACGACTTGCCTTAGGGGGGTGCAGGACTTTGGAATAGTATAATATACTATTCCAACTCCAGTCACCATAACAGTAGGGAAATCGTTGGACTTTAAAGTCCAATTCCACTTAACCTAACACATTTTCTTGTAACGACGTGCGTTGTAAATGTAAGGCGTGGTTAAGACGCCTTCGTTATTTTCCAATGTGTTGTTCAGCGGTCGTTGTATTTTCCGTTTCCCCTTTGTCCCTTTTGTTCTGACATAGGTTCTTGAGTTAATATACAGTTTCCACACTGATAAGGCATTGGCACCCTAAACTGTAAAACTATATCAATCAATCAATAAAGGAATCCACACAGTCAGAGAGACCCAAGATATAGTATGATAATACAGTTTCAAGCACCTGCCTGAGGGCAAATTCAACAAAAGTGGGATCTGGATGCTAAATTCAGACATTGCAATTGATGGAATAAGGGTTTATCGTCAGTGAAAAGGAAGTGAGTGGAAATAAGTGAAAGGCCGGACAAGCAGGCTCCATCATATGTTTCAGCCTCACCATGTGAAGCACCAATGTAATCGGACAGATGGAAGAAGCACTTGACAGCAATAAGTGAGCCCTATGAAATTGCTGAGCACAGAAAAGCATTGACCTTTCTGGTCTCGGTTGGACAAGGTGTTTTTGATAATTTAGTCGATGAGTTTAAGCAGACTCTGAAAAGGGTAGGCAAACACCACCTGCTATTGGTGAATATAGTAGTGAAAAGGCATAATTTGGGTAGGAGAGTTCAGTTAGAAGGGGATTTACATAATTGCATTTCACTATGAGCTTTCCTCAGCATGGTGCAAACTGTTAGTGTTTGCACCTGCACTGAGGACAGCACCTTTTTTATATAATAGGTGGACTGTCGGGTTCTGTAATAGATGCATGTAGTTAAGGGCTCATTTCATTGCACACAGGGCAATACACCTGATTTGTAGTTCAGGCCCAAGACTACAAGACTGGCTAAGACAAGCAAATCCTGAACAAGTCAGCAGTGTTGTAGTGAAAGACATTTGAGGGTTTTGAGTGATGTATGGAAACAAAGTAATCTAGAGGACTTGTGAAAATTGTGGTCAGATTCCTAGATGATGTAAGAATTGTGCCAAAGAAGGCAAAGAAGAATATGAACGCCAAATATGTTGAATATTTCTTGGTGAGAAAGAAACTTTATTTTTTTCATTTCAGAAGATCGTTATAATATGCTCTTAAAGGCTAGAGTATACTTGTGAGTTGCTATTCTGACACCAAGTTTGTGGTGAGCATCCCCTTGCTATTTGTTATATTTTGAGAGCTAATATTCAAACATATGAAGACCTTAGTGAGAGTGCATGTAATGAAGAAGCATGTTGAGGTGTTGTGATTTCTCCAAATTTGTCACCCAAGACTTAGAGTGCTTGAACGGATTTGTGAATAAAAATAGAGTTAAAGAATTGCAGATTTTCGTAGCCAGTTGTGAAGGAGAGTCCTGATTTTATTAAAAACAGATGCAAATATTATGCATTTTCTCTTATCACAGAAATTCAACAAAACTACAACTCTCGCAATCCTGTAGTTTTTCAAAATGAAGTGACATAATTTGAATCCATAGTATAAATGGAACCACTTAAATCATAGCACTCTCCTTTCTAGTTGTGTCCAGAGGAAGTCTCTCGCTGTCCATGTGCAAAACTGAAAAACAGAAAAAAACTAAATGAAGCACAGCAACAACTACATTACAACCTCCTGTCCCTTGCAGATGTTGCCCTGAACCCAGAAATTCACATCCTTATAATTGAGAGAATTGGACCTGGGGCCACTGTCAGATTGCTCTCTGGTTTGTCGGTCCAGCTTCTACAGGAAAACACAGAACACAGACCATTAGCGGGTGAGTAGAAAGTGGATGAATAATATTTGCCTTAGTTGTTTTTACTAAAATCAAAATTCTCCTTTGCAACTGGGTAGGATAATCTGAAAATGTATCACAAAACACAAATACTCTATTATGTACATTCATAGTGCATTACAGACAGTGCCACATGATGACTAGGTTTCCAATGAAAAGTCCTAAAAGTTGAAACCCTTGACCAATCTTCAGCCCTTAACATATTCTCCAATCTTATCCCTATCCAGAATCTTTGAAAGGCATGGCCCCCTTCACTGAATGAGCCCCAAAAGATGATGCATCCACCCTAGAATTAGCCATCTCTGACTTTACTGTTTACTCAAAGTTGTGGACATTACTGGATGATATGGTTTCCTCAAAGCAATGAGGACCTGAAATGTAGAAATCCTCTTCCTTTATGTTATTTGAATATACTGATGAAGGCACCATACCACACAATGTTTGGGGTATCAAAAAAGTCTTTAAACTCCATGAAAGAGGATGCATTCTTGGTCCTCCTAGAACTGTGAAAATGAACCCTTGAAGGCGCAAACTGAAAACCAGTGATGTCTAGGGCCCTAACGTCTGAGTCTCTTTCGAAAAGAGACTAAGCACAACAGTGTCACCAGGAAACGACCATTCAGCTGACAAAGAGTTATTATGGCCACAAGATTCAAATAACTGCAAATTCAGATTTGCATCCCACCTAAGTGCATACCTTGGTTTAGGAGGGTTCATATACCTAATACCTTTCATCAACTTACAGATCAAAGGATGCTCTTATATTGGTTTCCCATCAACCTTCGGGTGAGCTACTGAAATGACAAATCTATAACCATTAATGGTTATAGGATTACTGTCTGGCTGCTTGGGACTCCCAGAAATGTGACACCCCCATGACATACGTTGAAACTATATTGGAAACCCCTTTCCAAACACCAGCCAATCCAGAGCTCCAATCCTGATCTGTAAGCTTTATTCGTACCTGTGACCTATGAATCCTCGATGTAACCAAAAGACTCACCGAAAAGTCCTGGCACATCTGCAATCATCCAGGAAGGTTCCATGCTACCAAGACTAGTATGTTTTGACATGCTATTGTGTGAGGCTGGCTGTACGGACTCAACACCAAAGGGAATAGTAGCAACTGTACAGGGCAATCTACAGAGAATAAAGGGAATCCACCCACACTTTGCTCGCCTGTTGCATGCAAAATTGGGTCAGCGTTCTCCCTATCATGACAAAAAGAGGGAAGACACAATGTATCCTTTGACGTGGTCTCTAACTGAAGAACCTGTCCAACTGAGCTGTAAGTCTCAATTGCGAACAGATGTATACAAATGGTTCTCAAATAACTTCCTACGCCTTAAACAAAATGGAATCGTACATTTCACCCTGCCTTTTACCAGGCTTTGAATAGCAAAGGAGCCTGCCAGAAGCTCTACATAATATATATGTCATGATGGCTACTTCCTGGACCATTTTCTTCCAGTCAAGAAAGCCGCACATTGTGCTCCATCCCCATAGACTTGCACCTGACTCTGGCATCATTTCTGGAGAAAAGGGAAAAATTGCTCTGCCTTTCCAAGCATCCATTTGAGCGATCCACCAAGATACTTCTTCCTATGACACATTGTCTATTGGAACCATCTGAGAATATTGTAGGCCCCTTTGAAGATGCCTTATTTTTAACCTTGGAAGGGCACTGTAGTAAAAGGATCCCAAATAGCATGCCCCTTAATTGGGTGACGTCCCCTAGTCACAGCGTAGTCCCTTAATTGGGTTAATTCTATTTTCAACAAATCATTTCCAAGATAACGATATCTTTTCTGTATTTCCGATATCTTTAATGTTTATTCCATAAGGTATAGAACTGTATTCATAGTTCATAATTCTTCAAAAAAGCAAGCGAATAAATCCATCATTATCCCCAGGGCCTTAACCAATGCATTTCGGCTACTCAATAGCCTTTATCAGGGTGATGAAGGCTATTGAGTAGCCGAAATGCATTGGTTAATGCCCTGGGAATAATGATAGATTTATTCGCTTGCTTTTTTGAAGAATTATGAACTATGAATACAGTTCTATACCCTATGGAATAAACATTAAAGATATCTGAAATACAGAAAAGATATCATTATCTTGGAAATTATTTGTTAAAAATAGAATTAACCCAATTAAGGCACTACGCTGTGACTAGGGGACGTCACCCAATTAAGGGGCACGCTATTTGGTTTATATTTTCCTGCACTTAACAACGGAGAATGCGCCCTAGAGCACGCAACAACTTCTGACATTGATTGAACATTGAGTGCAAGTGTGATAACTAAAGTAAAAGAATCCCAGACATATTGCTTGAATTAACAATGGCATCAATCCCACTATCCTTGCTAGATGTCTCAGAGTAATGTGAGTCTAATCTAGCATTGATCTTAGCTCCTTCCTCGTCTGTAGCTTCTGGCCTGCTAACATCAGGACAGCCTTTTATGAATCTCCCCGAAACCCCAAAATATCCATCCACTGTGAAGGAATGAGATCTGACTTTTCCACATTCACAATGGATGCCGGTCTCTGAACAAGATCCAAAGCCATTTGTATCTGCTTTCCCAAGAGACTCTTCTCCTGACTGAAGAAAATTATAGCATGCAGGTACACAATAATCTTCAGAGCCTGTGATCTGAGAAATGCTGACACCAGTTTCAGCAGCTTGCTGAAACACTAAAGGCTGAAGACAAGCCAAAGAGAAGGGATCTGAACTTGTAAAGACCCCTGCCAAAAGAACTACAGATACTTTCTCTGACCTTGTGTTGGAAAGTGGGTTATTAGTAGCTGAAAATATGCTTTTACCACTGGCAATAAGGCCACTAACACAATCTAGGGCTCAGTACAGCTGCGGTTGAAGGTGGCTGGCTTGGCTCTCGCAGTTGAGTCGGTCACCTTATGGAGCTTTTTTTCAAAGGTACACCAAATTTATCCAAACGTCTGGAACTTCTTCGTTAAGTTACTCTTGAGGGGCCAAAGTGTCTAAAACACAATCCAAGGGTCTGGAAGCTCCAGGATGGTCCTTGAAAGTGTGGGACCACAATGCACCTGGACAAAACCTTTAAAAGTGCACTGGACCCATCCTGGTATTGGACTGATGGTGGTGATTATGCAGGTGAACTCTGTTAACCTGTAGCTTGAAGGAAGTCCACTCTTAATTCTTTCAGAAGCAAGGTACATCCACAGGGCTGTTGTTCCTGATAATCAGGCGCAGTCAGTCAGAATGCAGGGTCTGATGGCACAAATCAAGGTTCCAGCATGGCAATCCTTCATGTTCTCTGAATTTCAAGCAGCAGATCTGAGAGGTTTGGCACCTCTTACATATTTATTCAGATTGACCTTAACTTTCCGCTTGCCCATCTTCCAAGCACAGTGTTCTCATAGATGACATCATCTGAGATATCATAAGTCTTGTTATGAATGCTATACTTGAACATGCTATAAGTGATGTAATATGAAAGGGTATAAGCAGGGCATGGGAAAGGTGCAAATTATAGTTAATGTAGTGTGGCTAACGAGTTGATAATACTGTACAGTGGTGCACAAGTTATATACGTTTTGGGCGGGGCAAATTGTAACTTTAATTTATAGCTATTAATTTGAGTTATAGCTATGACTTTAGAATTTCTAAGGTTTGTGTAGTTGAAGTTGGATTTTATTACAGATAATTAAGATTTCCAAACCATAACTATCCTCAACCTATGTTGTTTTGTTGAATTTCATTTTTTTTACATACAAATGTGTTTGAAATCATATACTTTTGTTTAATATGGAATTCATTGTTTTTATTTGTTTTTTTAAAGTACCTGGGAACTTTCACGCAAGTTCAAAGTTCATTGTGAGTAGTTGTGAACGTACAAGTTAGGTACTGTCAATTGCAGACCATAAAAACAGTCAGTCATGAAGACAGTTTGTTTCAAGTTTGAAGCTGGAAAGATGTGAAGCAAGAAGCTTCATACCACAACTCTGCCGGATGCAACTAGCATAGAGATATTTATACAAAACTTTCTATTGTGGTCCATGGTGCAGGTGAAATCGTCAGTGCATGCAAACAGTTAACAGATAACAGTTTTCGTGGTTGACACCTATGCCCAGAAGCTAGAAAAGAAAAACATGCACTTTCAGTAACCTTTGTACTTGTGTTCAGGAAACCTGTAATGATTGTTCCTATCTTATGAGCAGATCTCCTCTCATTTCACACAATCAACAAGCAAAAAACGTATATTCAAGCAAAAGGGAACAAACAAACATTAAGAAATGGCAAAACAAATACTAAAAGAAAGAAAAACTGTTCAACCTAATTATGCAGCACACATACACTCTCCCAGAGTATTGTGGCAATGAGTGGAGTGGCGTAGAGTGTTGTAGAGTGGAGTGGCACAGAGTAGAATAGAGTGTAGTTGAGAGTCGTAGAGTGGAGTGTCAATGAGTAGAGTGTCATACACTGTTGTAGAGTAGCGAGGAGTAGCATAGAGAGGAACACAGTGTTTTGTAGAGTGGAGTGGTGTGGAATGGAGTACAGTGTCATTGAGTGTGATTGAGTGAAGTTGCCTAGAGTGTGGGAAAGTGGAGTGGCACAGAGTGTCGTATAGTGGAGTGGCATAGAGTGGAGAGGTACCTAGTGGAATAGAGTGTTGTAGAGTGGAGCGGTATAGAGTAGAGTTGAGTGTCGTAGAGTGAGTGGAGTGCTGTAGAGGGAAGTGTTATAGTGTTAGAGAGTAGAGTGTCATACACTGTTATAAAGTAGAGTGGAGTGGCATAGAGTGGAGTGGCGTTGAATAGAGTACAGAGTTGTTGAGTGTGGTAGAGTGGAGTTCAGCGGCAGTTTGTCCTCAAGAGCAAATGGGCAGAGCCCTGCCACCTGCGAGGACCTACACACCCCAGACACTCAGAGTGAAATAAGACAACTGCGCCTTACTGGCACTGTACATGAAAACACGTCAATGTGAACATGATCGTGTATTTATGCATTCTACTGGAGTGTGTAGCAGCCTCTCTAGCACATTGCAGGAATAGGAGGAGGGAGTGAGTGGGGCCGAAGCATTCATCTTCAGATTGCCGCGTATGTTTATTGCTATCTGGAAATGCATGCCTGGATTGCGCATGTGTGAGGGTGCAATTCAGGGATGTCCACTCACAAGTTGTACTATGCATGTCTTAATCAGCACAGTACACCTGTTAAAATTAGGGGTGTTAGGGTTCTAATTAGTGCATCCCGGTATCCAATTGGAAGACAGACATGACAGCAGGGGCTAGATTCTCATCCCTGTCCCAACTTCTGATAGGGCAGAAATTTCCGGGTCCTATTAGAAGCTGGGAGAGGACTTGGGGTGGCCCTTCTTGTCTTGGTCCCGCATCTGCTGTTCTATTCTGGCTTTCTATTTGCTGGATGAAGGGTTGGGTTCCATCATTTAAGTCTGCGATGGGGATGGAGTGAAGGCATTTCTGGCTGAAGAAAGAAAAAATAAGGTAAGTGGAAAAAGAAATCCTATATTGGTGGGTACATGCATTACTGCGTTATTGCGTGAACATTTCTGTGTGCCGGTGTTTATCCCATGATATGTAGTTAGAATTGTAGTGATGTACAGATACCATCTAGGGCTAACACAACAGACATGAGCAGCAAGTTCAAGTACAAAGAAGACTGCACGTTTATTATTATTATTATTTTTTTTAAAGAAAAGAAGAGAGTTTCAAATCCAAAATGAAGGAGAATAAAACAAGGAGATTCTTTTTTATCAATGTGAATTCACTGTGTGACACTAAGGTGTGAGTTTAGAATTTGCATAGGGAGAGTTTTAATGTGTCTCTAAAACTCTGCATTCAAGGAAATTTGAGGTGTTTGCATTATGTCCCAGCAGTGACAGGCAGATGGTTCTCATGATTAGGGTCATGAAGTGTGCCCGCGCGTGCCCAGGTGAGTGTGACTGCCCCATTTATACATTTAAAACGGCTGTTTGTTCAGGGCAACAGATGTGCTTCAGTATCAGCCTTCTAGAATACTCTCCTCAGTATTTTATTTAGACTTATTTCCAAAGTGCAATACTGTTTCCCTGTTTCACATAGCGGTGATCTGCCCATAGCAGTTGGAAAACGCATAACAAGGTAAAGTGAATGAATTTGCTATCTTTGACCCTTGACCCTGTTCTCAGGCAGGTCGCTTACCATGCCGTGCAGCTCCAACTGTCTGTGCCGTGTCTCCCGCCCCACTGCTGCTGGGAGTTTGCGCCGCCAGGACTCTCCCTGGACATCTCCTCAGCCATCCTTAATTATCGCACTGCCATTCTCATCTGCCATTGTCTTTATTTATTTCTCTGCTATTCTCATCTGTTCTACTGTTCTCTGCTGTCCTCTTTATTTATTTCTCTGCCTTTTTCTGCTGTTTTTCTGTCCTTCTCCCAAGCTCATCTTCCTTGTTCCTTAGCTCATTCCTGCCCTCTTTCCTTCCAGCCGCCCCGGCCCCTGCGGCCCTGCCCCCCTCTCTCGCCCATTCACCCACGCATCCACCTCCCAGCTGCTCCTTCCCCCCACCTCCCCTTTTTAATGGCGGCCGCTGTGCACCCATCCGCTCCTGGACGGCGCTCAGCGCTAGACCCCCTGGCTCCTGCGAGAGCCACAACACCCGACGACGCTACGACGCCAACCTCCTCCACGCACTCAACCCCGGCTGACCAACCACCTGCTTCCAGGCCACCCCGAAGCTCACCCACGGACCTTTCACCTGCCGAAACTGCAGCTTCATCAGCCAGCAAAGACCTGCACATCTGGCCCCTCCCACCAGGGCAGGCCACAACCACCTCAGATGCATATTACTCAAAACCCGCTCAGTCCACAAACACGCCGTCGAACTCTGGGACCTTCTCGACTCATCCTCACCAGACGTCGCCTTCCTGACGGAGACCTGGCTGACTACAAGATCTTCACCACCCCCTCCCCCAATACACAGTGATACATTGTAGGACAGGATACCAGTGTGTAGAGAGACATTTATGTTTTCTCAACAATGGATGTGCATTTTGTGGAAATTGAGAAATTAGCTTATGTAAGCTGTGGTAATATGTCATAAGATGGATTTGGAGCAAAATTTTAATTACAATGGTAATAACTGATTGTAATTATCAAAAAACGTGTAACATTGTGGTTGAATATATAATTTATATATGATGAGTTAAGACGCCATATGAAGAGTGTATGTATATAAGACATTACAAAATGGCGCTCATCTTGGCGCATCCGCTTTTGTCCCTTTTCAATTATATGTGTATATATATATATATATGTATTCCAAGATGCTCTGCACTTAAAGAAGCACTCCACAACAGCAGGTATGCACGCAACCTTTATTGCTTTCTTGAAGGTGGCATTTCATCCGTCATTAAAAACCTTCCACCAACGCGTTTCAGAGCTGTCTGCTCCTTCTTCTTGGGTGTTGTGGCTGATTGCGGTTTATTTCGGCTTGCCTCACAGTCTCCTGCTCACGTGTCTTAAGTTGTCACGATCCGCTTGGTAGCGCTTATGCATTATGGGACTTGTGTTTTTATAATTGCCAGTATTTACCCACAGTGGGTGCTGCATACTCGCCATCATTTTTGAAAAGGTCCACAGTGATTAGTGAGTTCATTGTGGCTTTAAGGCACTCCAGTGTGCCCCGGAACAAACTGCTTCCCTTCATAGTTTGAAGCGCTGCTGCGCCGTCTTTTCAACAGGGACGGTTCCTGCTGAGACAGTCCCACTCCTCCGCAGCTCCTTCCTAATTAGCTGGGCGGTGCTCCTTTTGCGACCGAAGCCGTCGCATTATTTTTGTATTCCAAGATGCTCTGCACTTAAAGAAGCACTCCACAACAGCAGGTATGCACGCAACCTTTATTGCTTTCTTGAAGGTGGCATTTCATCCGTCATTAAAAACCTTCCACCAACGCGTTTCAGAGCTGTCTGCTCCTTCTTCTTGGGTGTTGTGGCTGATTGCGGTTTATTTCGGCTTGCCTCACAGTCTCCTGCTCACGTGTCTTAAGTAGTCACGATCCGCTTGGTAGCGCTTATGCATTATGGGACTTGTGGTTTTATAATTGCCAGTATTTACCCACAGTGGGTGCCGCACACTCGCCATCATTTTTGAAAAGGTCCACAGTGATTAGTGAGTTCATTGTGGCTTTAAGGCACTCCAGTGTGCCCCGGAACGATCTGCTTCCCTTCATAGTTTGAAGCGCTGCTGCGCTGTCTTTTCAACAGGGACATATATATTGCCACACTTCCAATCCTTCGATTAGAGAAAAGATAAGAATGCACACATTCGAGTGTTATTCAAGTTATCAGCGACTTTTATTTAGACACTTGTCTCCGCCCAACGCGTTTCACCTCCTCAAGAGGCTTGTTCACGGGATTATGAGCTTCAACAAAGAGGCTTCTTTTATTTTCATCATGCAGTCACTTCCTGATTTTAAACACAAGTGCATTGTGGTAATTGTGGTATGTGACGATAATAAACATTATAGTTTATACATAATATTATTTCGTATGTATGTTTTTTCAATGCTATGTGCTTAATGTGATTAAGTGTGAAAGGTGTGTAAACAATTTTAATAAAAATTGTTAACATTTTTTTAAAATTATTATGCGATCTGTTTGTAATTAGTTCACACAAACATACTGTTCTTGGGGGGCGCTAGGTGGCGCACTTGTGGAATGGCCGCAGTACTGTAAGGCTCCCGCAGTCCGGAATAATATCCTACAATTATCCTGTGTACTTAGCTTTCTAAATTGCATTTCGCCCATCGCCGCTGATGGTGTGCTGAGGAAAACGGTGTACCGAGCGTCTCCCTCCTGTGTCCGCCGGACCTGATCGGGCTGCCGCTCTACATCGGCGGTGTGAACCATCTTCCGACATGGTGCCTGGGAGCAGCTGCGAGCCCCACGAGAGCCCCGGAGATCTCACATAGTCGCAAGGCCGTGCTCCTGTCTCCGCCAGCGTCACCGGAACCTTGCGCTCCTCTATCCTGCGAGGCTCCGAGTGACACATCAGGGGAAACAGACCATACACACGTCCCCACAATCCGTAGAAAAATTTCTAAAGACACAACGGCGACGAAATATGCAGAATGAGGGCCAAGAAGAAGAGGATGCAGCGCCGCTCTCCGATGTCGAATGATCCACTATGACATGGCGATTTCTGAAGGTTTGAGTGAGGGGTCTTAATTGTCTAGGGGAGACCTAGCTGTCTCCTGATCTTTATTTGCATATAAATGTGGGTGCCTCTACCAAGGTACTTCTGGACTGATTTATAGACTGCAGATTCCCCTCTGCTTATCTGCTATAAGACTTTGAGTTACACATATTTGTACTTTTCCGGACACCCCTGTCCCTTGCTGGAGGCTGACTGCATAATTGGTCTCCAACTCGAGGATAGGGTTTCAGTGTGCCACCTGGGAAGCTGTGTCCCCATGGGTATACCCTTATTGCGATTTGTATTGTTGGTTTGTTGGCAGGGAGTGGGGTGGGGGGGTATAATACTGGCATGTTTGGGATGCTTCAGTGAGAGGGGGTGCAAAATTCATACGAATGAATGCTGAGCACGAGTGCAGACATGTTGGAAACAGTGAACACTGATTATAGTACTATCACAAAAGGACAAGGTTTTTTCTATAAGTGACCATGGCAGACACGAGATCTGAGTCGAAGCTCCGAATTCTATCCTGGAATGTTAGAGGCCTCCGAGATGCTAGAGAGTGCAGACCGATAATGGCATATGTAGATACCTTCCTGACTTCTCAGAAGCGGTCGCTCCTCACGCTGCTCCATGCCCTGGTATCGTAGCGCTTATTGCCAGACTGCCAGACTGATCATTGCATTAGAGTCCAAGTGCGCACTGCTTGCTGCATTTAATTGTGCCTGACTGTATTAATTGTGCCTGATTGTATCGTTTCATAGCGCTTAACTGCTGGACTGCTGCTTTTTTGTTAATCATCTGTGCGCTGCTCGCTTTGCCTAATTTAATTTTGTGTGCCTGATTGTGCCGGTGCCACTGCCCGTTTAAATCGCGATTTTCAGGTTGTGCCCCAATCTCGTCCTGGTTCGCTTTTGGCTTGCTGCCATTTTGTTGATTGTTGTTGTGCCTCCCAGCCCGGCTCTCCACCCGGCTCCCGCCTCCCAGCTGCTCCTCCCTCGCTCCGCCCCCCTCCACTATCCACTTATGACAGATGCTTTTGCGCGGATGCGCCCCATGCGCGCCGAAGGTGCGCCAAAGGTAAGCCCGTCTACGCCCGTCCGCGCCTGGACCGCGCCCAGCGCCATACCCCCTGGCCCCCACAAAATCCACTCCGCCCGCATAACGTACGAGGCTGTCACCCTCTCAATACTCAACCCTGGCCACCTGCCAGACTGCTACCAAGCCGCCCCAGGACACACCCATGGACCCTTCACCTGCCACTCCTGCAAGTTCAACTGCATCAGGACCCACACCAAATCCACAAACTCCAAACAGAGCTCCGACACTAACCACCTGAAATGCATCCTGCTCAACACCCGCTCGGTCCACAGACACGCCATTGACCTTTGGAACCTACTCGACACTACATCGCCGGACGTCGCCTTCCTTACAGAAACCTGGATGAACGCCTCCTCAGCTCCCGACATCGCCATAGCCACCCCGGACGGCTACAAGATCATCCGAAAGGACCGCACCAACCAAACAGGAGGAGGCATCGCCATCATCCATAAGAACACCATCCGCATCACGACCAGTTCAGACGATAACCTCACTACCGCCGAATACCTTCACTTCCATATCCACACCAACCCCAAGACCACACTCAGAGGCACCCTCATCTACAGGCCACCAGGACCCCACACACAATTCAGCGAAGACATCACTGACTTCATCAGCCCACACACCCTCTCCTCCGAGGACTACATTCTACTGGGAGACCTCAACTTCCACCTGGAAAAGAAAAACGACAGCAACACCACCACCCTTCTGGACAACCTGGACAACCTCGGACTCGAACAACTTGTTGATACCCCCACCCACTATGCCGGGCACACGCTCAACCCAATATTCACCTCCAGCAAACACATCTCCTTCAACCACACCACAGCTCTCCATTGGACGGACCACAGCTGCGTTCACTTCAACTACAAAAAGACCACGACCCACAACCACCCACAACCAATTCCCCGAAGAAACTGGAACAAAATTACCATCGACCAGCTCTTCACATCGCTTCACCAAAACCCTCCTGCCAAATCATCGGACCCAAACCAAGCAGCCACCAACCTCACACAATGGATCACCCAGAGCGCCGACGAACTAGCACCCTTGAAAAACCATCAAATCATGCAAGGTAGCAAAAATGCCCCCTGGTTCAACGATGACCTTAAGAAATCCAAGAAGTTCTGTCGCACTCTCGAGAAAGCCTGGAGAAAAAACCCAACCACTGACAACCTGGCCACCTTCAAGACCGCCACCCGCAAACACCACCAACTAATCCGATCCACCAAGAAATCAGCATTCAAGGATCGACTTGACAACAACGCCCACAACAGCAAGGAACTATTCAACATCGTCAAAGAATTTACCAACCCTACCGCCGGCTTCAACGACATCACTCCCTCCCAAGACCTCTGCGACTCCCTAGCCTCATTCTTCCACAACAAAATCGCCGACATACATAACAGCTTTGAAAACCAGTCCGGAGACCAGTCCACTCTACCCACCTCCGAACCAAAACCCCCCTCTAACAACCTTTGCGCCTGGAACCCAATCACCACTGAAGACACCATCCGCCTGATGAACTCCATCCACTCAGGATCGCCAACCGACCCATGTCCCCACCACATTTTCAACAAAGCAGACTCCATTATCGCACCCCATCTCCGAGACGTCATCAACTGCTCCCTCAACTCCGCTACCTTCCTGGAAAGCTGGAAACATGCCAAACTCAGCGCCCTTCTGAAGAAACCCACAGCAGACCCCACTGAACTTAAGAACTACCGCCCCATCTCGCTCCTCCCATTCCCTGCCAAAGTCATTGAGAAAGCCGTCAACAGTCAGCTCACCACCTTCCTCGAATCCAACAAATCCCTTGACCCCTCACAGTCCGGCTTCCGAGCCAAACACAGCACAGAAACCGCCCTAATCGCAGCAACTGACGACATTCGAACACTACTGGACAACGGAGAAACAGTCGCCCTCATCCTACTTGACCTCTCCACAGCCTTCGACACAGTCTGTCATAGCACCCTCATACAACGCCTTAGCAACATCGGAATACAAGGAAAAGCATTGGACTGGATCATCTCGTTCCTCACTGGAAGAACCCAGAGAGTCCGCCTCCCCCCTTTTAGATCAGAGGCCTCCGAAGTCATCTGCGGCGTACCACAAGGATCATCACTCAGTCCCACCCTCTTCAACGTATTCATGAGTCCCCTCGCATCCATCGCGCGCCAACACAACCTCAGCATTATCTCCTACGCAGACGACACCCAGCTGATCCTCTCCCTCACCCAAGACCCAAACACCGCCAAAACCAACTTACACGAAGGAATGAAAGAAGTAGCCGAGTGGATGAAGAACAGCCGTTTAAAACTGAACTCGGACAAAACGGAAGTCCTCATCTTAGGTTCATCCCCCTCTGCTTGGGACGACTCATGGTGGCCACCGGCCCTGGGAACCGCACCCATACCTACGGACCACGCACGTAACCTGGGCTTCATCCTAGACTCCTCCCTCTCGATGACCAGACAAGTCAACACCGTCTCATCATCATGCTTCAACATCCTACGCATGCTCAAAAAAATCTTCCGTTGGATCCCCACCGAAACAAGAAAAACGGTCACCCACGCACTGGTCACAAGCCGACTGGATTACGGAACCACAGCCAAACTACAGAAAAAACTCCAATGCATCCAAAACGCCTCAGCCAGACTCATACTAGACATCCCCCGCCAAGCTCACATTTCCGGTCACCTGAAAGACCTCCACTGGCTCCCCGTCAACAAGAGAATAACGTTCCGTCTCCTCACCCACGCACACAAAGCCCTCTACGACCTAGGACCCGAATGCCTCAACACGCGCCTGTCCTTTTACACCCCCACCCGCCAACTACGATCGTCCAATCAAGCCCTCGCCGCAATTCCGCGCATCCATAGATCCACCATGGGGGGAAGATCCTTCTCCTACTTAGCGGCCAAAACCTGGAATTCTCTCCCCACCCACCTCCGCCTTACACAGAACCACCTCTCCTTCATAAAGCAACTAAAAACTTGGATATTCGATAAGTAAAGCACCCCCCCTCCCTCAAGCGCCACCCTCTGGTTTGCCACTGCCACCCTCTGGATCATCACTGCCACCCTCTGGTTCATCCCTGCCACCTTCTGGTTCATCACTGCCACCCTCTGGTTCATCACTGCCACCCTCTGGTTCATCACTGCCACCCTCTGGTTTGCCACTGCCACCCTCTGGATCATCACTGTCCCCCTATGGTTTATCACAGCACCCTCTGGTTCATCACTGCCACCCTCTGGTTGATCACTGCCATCCTCTGGTTCATCCCTGCCACCCTCTGGTTCATAACTGCCACCCTCTGGTTTGCCACTGCCACCCTCTGGATCATCACTGTCCCTCTATGGTTTATCACAGCACCCTCTGGTTCATCACTGCCACCCTCTGGTTGATCACTGCCATATTCTGGTTCATCCCTGCCACCCTCTGGTTGATCACTGCCATCCTCTGGTTCATCACAGTGTAGGAAGGTGGATACCTGACTATGGTTACCCCAGATTTGTTTGCCTAGTGTTTAGCTGGTTTTCGACTTAGTTGGCCTGGGATCCTGCTAATCAGGGCCCCAGGCCATCTGCTCTCTCTGTAAAATTCATATCCATGTACTTTAGGTACATTACCAATTGGGATTGGATCACCTTATCAGCCCCTGTACAGAGTAACAGAGTACTATAGGTACCCAGGGCATAGGTGCATCCAAGGCCTACCAGGGGCTGCAGCATATCTTGTGCCACCCCTGGCTGGCTATCCAAAATGACACAACTGGCTGATCACTCAGCTGGGGCAAGATGGTGTAATCACCCCTTGCTTAGATATAGTATACCTATATCTAAAGCTATATCTGGACACATATGCACCTATAAGTCACTCCTATGGCAGGCCTTAACAATCCTGGAGGCAGAGTGCTTGGTTTTATGTGAGATGGTGCTCTAGCATGAGCTGAGCCTGTCTGCAGCTTTCGGAACCATGTCCTTTAGCTGTTCTGGGATATTGCCATACCATATACTCTTAAGTGCATTATAATCCTCGCGGTTACTTGCTAACTTTGGTTTGGCTTTATCGAAACATGTCGTTTAAGGTGTCATACGCTTTGGAATACTACCCCCTTGCCAGTTCTGGCAACAGGGGTAGCATTCCACCCTTCTAGAGGGAGAAGACATGTTAGTTTGCTTAAACGCGGTTAAATCTAACCAGAGCCTCAGCATCACAAAATGGATGCTGCTGCCACAGACACAAGTCTGGCCTCCTGCTGCTTACCGAAACTCCGGCAGGGGAGGCCTGGACAATAGGTTTCCTGTCGCAGGGAGGTGTTACACCTCCCCAGACAGGAGATAGTGGATTGGGGCAGGGAGGGCTGAATGAAACTAGACACTGCCTGGGGCACACAAGGTGTCCCATGCAAAGTCCAGTTCAAACCGGTGCTGGGGCTCTCCAGCCCCAGCTCTGGCGTGAAACTGGACAAAGGGAAATGGCTGTAACCACCCCCTTCCAGGGTCCCACCCATAGGAGGGACCTAGCAGGAGATCCAGCCCCTAGATTTGGAATAAAGGTAGGAGCCGTGCCAATGCAAACCAGATCATCCTGACTGAAACTTTGAAATGAAACTCTGGACCCTTCGACATCCCACTCGACGTGGAAGACTGAAGAATCTCCTTTGTGGTCAAGGAGTGGCCCCCCTGTGCAAGCAGGCACCATCAGCGCATCAAGACTTTCTTTGCTGTTGCTCCTGCCGGAGCTCGAACAACAGAGATCGACAAGACCCAGACTCTCAGACATCCAACAGTCCGATCCACATTCCTGGCAAAGCTGAGACCCGTGGAGGCGACGAGAGACGTGGGACCGGCTATCTTGAAAAGTCAATTAAGTGCTTCCTGTGCAGCTGCCGAGGCACCCTCGACGCTGTGCTTTGGGGTTTGAGAAGCCCCAGCCCGGAGCAGCCTGTGCTCCAAGGATCACCCCTCCACACTCACTGAGTGCTGCGTGGAGCCCTTTTGCACTTTTCCTGCTTGATGCATTGTCCGGTCGCTTGCCCGTTGGCTAGAGGCCTCTGTGACAACGATCCATCAAAACTACACTGCTGGTCTGGTTGCTCTAGACTGGCCCTAGCTGCCCTGAAAAGGAGCCATCGATCTGACCTTCCCGGTCCGATCCAGAAGACATCTTCGAGTCCTGCTTGGATTGCATTTGCCAAGGTTTGGTGACTCCAATTCGAGAACCGACACCGCCGACAGCAAGAGCCTTTGTGGGACAGCTCTTGGCCACCAGCTGGTCATCTTCAATCCTTCCTGGTCCACCTGGCAGCGGAGACAAACTACTCGACAGCACCTGATCGCAACCCAACACTGCCTGGTTCCGTCCTGGTTCCATCCTGGTCACTGGCTAGTGACCTAGACTCTGTCCCCTCTACTTTCAGGTACTCTACATCTTCGATCCACCCTTGGATCCAACCGGACTCTTCTCTCCTGGCCACCTGCAGCATCTTTACCTCCAGGCTCCATAGAACTCCACGAAGAAACCCCGACGCACTTTGGCACCTATGCACCCGCTTCCTGTGGGTGAGGTAACGAGATTACACCAGTGCTCCTATAGTAGTTTACACCTCTAGTGTCCTAGTTTTTAGTGGCTAAGTTCTAGTCCAGTCGGAAGACTCCTAAACCTATATCTTTCTAATTTTTACGCACCATTGACTTGTATGGTAAAGGCGGTTGCCTATAGACACTGCATCCGCATCCTGTGGGCCTCCTATGTCCTAACCTTCATTAGTCCAGTGTAGGCCCAGCGATTCCCTAGGCCCTAGGCCTGTTCATTGTGCGTGACGTGGTACTTATACCACTTTCTTAATATATGGTTTGAGTGGCCACCCAGCCTATCCATAATTGTGCATCTTATTGTATGTTATACTGTGTTCTTTGTTTAACGCTTGTGCTCCTGTGCTCATAAAGAGTCAAGGGGATTATTCTAGAAATAAATACATATATTTTATAATATATAACTTGTGTGGTGTCCTTTCATTTGGTATTTAAAGGATTGCATATGGTAAAACAGCTGGCTTCACATGCCCTCTTGAGTTTAGCCTAAGACTGCTTTTGTCCATGCTACCACTAGGATAGCTGGTCTATAAGGTTGACTTACAACCAATCACCATAAGGGCCGTTTGGACTGGTGCAAGGTGCTCACTAGAATAGTGATCATCATATACCAGGCCAACTTCTCACACACAGCTCCCTCTGGTTCGCCACTGCCACCCTCTGGATCATCACTGCCACCCTCTGGTTCATCACTGCCACCTTCTGGTTTGCCACTGCCAGTGCCACCCTCTGGATCATCACTGTCCCCCTCTGGTTTATCACTGCCACCCTCTAGTTGATCACTGCCATCCTCTGGTTCATCCCTCGCACCCTCTGGTTCATCACTGCCACCCTCTGGTTTGCCACTGCCACCCTCTGGATCATCACTGCCACCCTCTGCTTCACCAGTGCCACCCTCTGGTTCATCACTGCCACCCTCTGGTTGATCACTGCCACCCTCTGGTTCAAGGCTGCCACCCTCTGGTTGATCACTGCCATCCTCTAGTACATCCCTGCCACCCTCTGGTTCCTCACTGCCACCCTCTGGTTGATCACTGCCATCCTCTGGTTCATCCCTGCCACCCTCTGGTTCATCACTGCCACCCTCTGGTTTGCCACAGCCACCCTCTGGATCCTCACTGTCCCCCTCTGGTTTATCACAGCACCCTCTGGTTCACCACTACCACCCTCTTGTTCACCACTGTAGATTATGGGGGGAAAGCAAAGCACACATTCCCAGCCTCAACTGAGATGAATTCATTTGGGGCTGGTTAATGTGTCACTGAATTTGAGCTTCAAGTCTGGCACCTGCTTCCTTAGCTGTAAGTGCTTCCTGTTGCAGTTTAATGTTTTTTTACAGGAGCATTGTGCCATACTTGTAACTGTTCTCTGACCCTGCTTTGAGCAGGGTCAGAGAATAGTTGCAAGTAGGCAACTGAACTTTGGAGGGGCCCCTCAGGAAGCACTACAGGGAATGGTTACAAATTAGCTTGAACTTTTGCACCTGCTAAGTGCTTTCAGTTTTGCAAAATGTGTTTTTCTGCAATTTCGCGAGATTCGCGGGGCACGAATTCGCGCTAAATCGAACTCGCAATCCGTGAATTTGTGCAAAATAGCGAATTTTTTTTTGCGTGTTCGTAGGGTTTTTTGCGTCTTCGCAAGCCGCTTGCAGCGCACCGACCGCAAAGTTACCCATGCGGTCGGACATGGGTGCGGCCATCTTGTGCGCGTTGCGTATTTCCGGTTCCGGGCGCTATTGGCAATCTTGCGTTGTGTGCGGCGCGCTATTACGAGTTCGCCTGTGTTTTTGCGTGCTTGCTGGGAAAATATTGCGCAAACTTACCCACGCGGTCCTCTATGGGCGCGGCCATCTTGTTTTTCATTCATTGCTATGGTTTTTGGGCATGCTACCTTTCTATCCATCTTACATTTTTGTAATCCTCTGTTTTTCTGAACTTTTTTTTTGTTTTTTTTTGCTTATTATCTATCTCTACAATTTCCTACATCTATATTTTGTGTTTTTTTTTACTTTTTGTTACTTTATTACCTACTTTATTTCTTTCGCTCTCTCTCCTATTTTTTTTCACACCTATTCTTCTTTCCTTTTTCTTGTGCCCAGGACCATGGCAAAGGGAGCCGACAAGGGCAAGGGGAAGGGCCCAGTAACCCGTACCCGGCTCCCTTGCGGGCGTTTGAGGGGGGAGCTAGTCCAGGCCAGGGAGATCTTCTCTGCGGTGGAGGTGGCCGCCTTGCTGGGTTTTGTACAAGTCCACCTCCCTAAGACCGTGGCAGCAGGTGGGCGGATTGCTTCCGGTTACGGCCTCCGGGAGCGTCGCCAGCTGTGGGAGAAGGTGTGCCGGCGCATGCGGAAGGAGTCTGGGGTCCGGCGCACCTACCAGCAAGCGACACACCGGTGGAGTGACATCCTGGACCGGGAGCATGACATGCTCGACCTGCTAGGATTGGAGATCCCTGGCCTTGGTAAGTAGCTATTTAATAACTACTTTTTTTTCTTTTGCTCTGTTATATTGCTAATCTATTTCTTTCCTGAAGAGTACGAATGCTGCTGTTTCGATTATATTGCAGGTAAATTAATCTTTAAATAGCTTCTATCATTGCAGGTGCTCGCCTGGTTATTGGCGTTGCTACTATGCTTACTTGTTTGCAACTTTTTACTCATTTGAGAGCATTACTGCGTAATGGTATAGACAGTAGACTCAAGTCTAGTCCTTCTTTGTACTCCTGCTGCTGCCACTTTGAAGAGATAGTGGTGGATTGATACATTGAGTATATTATTTATTACTAAGTTGTTATAGGACAATTGTTAGTGGTCTGCAATCATGATGATGGACTGTGTCTGTCACACGACGTCCCGTGCTGCTGAGTGATGGCAGTTGTACTAGAACCTTTTTGTTGTTGGTGTAGTTAGTGAATTACATAACTTTCCTATTAGACGCTCTGCGAATCCTGCAATACTGTACTACTATCCTCCTAGTTGACCAGATCAGATGCAATTGTTGTTAATTTGTTTCCCTGACATACTTTTAGATTGTGTTCAAAGAAATCAAATATTTCCAAAAAAACAATCATCCATGTTGTGTTTCTTTATTTCATGTTCACCAGAAGCTCCCTGGGGCAAGGCAGCGACGGCGACTGAGACTCCGGTGGAAGAAGGTGGACAGGATCTGTCCCTTGCAGGCTCTTCTGCTGGCCCCAGTAAGTTGTTCTATTGTTATATTAATACTTATACTTCCCTAACGTTTACAGCTTCTATTCATTACAAACTGTTTCCTAATAATTCTATGTTTTACAAAATAGTCTTTGATCTTCTTCTAATGTAGACTACTTTCTACATTCTTATCCTGCCTCTACCATCACTCTCTGTGCTACTACTATTTACGATTATGAGTCGGTCTGTGTAGGTAGCTAAGCTTGCCCAGTCGGCAAACGGTGTGAAACAAAACTCTGATCCAGCAATAGCTCTAGGCACTGAGTGCAGTCCTCTGGGTTGCCCTTGCTGTCTATTCCAGTCTTCTTAATGTAATTGTTTTGACAATTCCCAACAACAAAATGTCATTGTTTACACCAAGTAAAAGGTAGTAGTTGCCTTTTTGATTTGAGAGGAGCACATCCCATACCGCTAGTGTTTCAGGGACTATTCTGCACACAAAGAAGTATGGACAAAAGAAATAGGACATTGTTGATGATAGGTGCAGTTCGACTTTCGACATAGCTCAGTCCGAACAGATGTTGAACCCCCAATCCCCTGACCGACTATCTAGTGTGTCTGACCAATGATTTTACGACCCAGAAGAACAGAAGAAGACTACCGCCGAGTCCCGGCCTATCTGAGTCACTGAAACATGACTGCCAAGTGCAGTAGTTCAAACCCTTCCGCTCATTCACTCGTGAACAAAAACCACACAGTGTTTGTTAGTTTTAAAGTTTTATTTTCAATTAAGAAATGAAAACATTATTTCTTTATTTTTAATAGCGTAGTATTCGGAGCGAGCAATGGTGATGGATGAAGACGACGTTAAAGTTTAAACAACATTACCATGAATTAAATTACTATGACTCAAACTTAATAATAGTTAACAGACACATGAAATTATTAGAATAACTGTGCGGGAGCCCCCACCTTCTTTAAAGTACTTAAAGTACTGCTGGTGATGACGTACTAGTAGTTGGTGAATCGCCTGGCAGAAGGGCTATGGAATCTTCTTTCTGTATTGAGAAAAATGGTGCACGTTAAGCAAGCATTCATCAGTTGTCATAAGAAGAAGTGTAGCATTTAATGGAATAAGCATATAAAAGGTTAACACTTCCTCCCCCAAACCGTTACTTTTTTTTAATCCCAGTAATAAAAAATGTGTTATGTAACATTTTCTTCCATTACGAGATAAAATAGGGGTTGTGTATGGCATCTGAAAATATGACATGTTTTTCCTAGACGTCACAACATCTCAGCCGTCCGTGTGATGGTTAATACCAAAGATGCGACACACCATAGGAGTATCCGTGTGCGCGGCAGGTTAAGCCGTACTGCTTTCCAGCATCTCCGCGTGTAAATGCGGAAGTCATTTACACGCGGAGACGCTGGAAAGCTAAGACGGCTGAGACGAATCAGCGAGAACCTCCACAGTACCCGGTAGCCGGGTCGGAATTAGAACCGGCTGAGAGCACATAGCCATTGTGGCAATAGCTTTGGAACCGCTGCCCGCGGGAGCCCTGATGAAGTCGTGGGCTACTAGCCCTGACAAAACATTGTTTGGCTGGGCGTGGTGAATAAAATCCGAATTGAAGAAAAACTTCCATCAAGACTACTTCCACATTGTTTGTCTATTGGTTGTGTTGTTTGATTACCTACAGCATTTACTCCGTAAAAGGTGACGTGTGCACAGATACCTGTTCTATCAATTATGTTTGGATCTTGGTCCTAATTGGAGGTTTAGGTTCTTCCTCCTATCTGGGGCACCCTCAAAATAGTGGTTAGAAATTATAAATAACGTTACACACGGGAGGCACCAGTTGTGGATCGACAATCAAAAAAAACCTGGTCCGTTATCTTCAAAATGTTATACTGTGTTTGCTACTTCCTGGTGTTACTGATGCTGGTGTTACTGAGTGTCAACTTTCCGTTGAATTATTTTGACTTTATGTTAAAGACTATTGGCTACAGTATTTTTCTTTCTTTCTTCATAGATGCTACTCCAAAAAAGCTCACCCGTAAGAAGATGGCTGTCCGGGCCAGGGCCGTAAGCTGGAGGCTATTTGTGCCGAGTATCGCCGGTTGTGGGCTCGGGAGCATGAGGACACTACAACAACCAGTACATCCTCCTCCAGTGCCCCCGGGTCCACCAGCCACAAGCCTCCAGCCAAACGGAGCCGTGGCCCGACAGCCTCCCGCCGCCGCCGCCGCACAGCAGCAAAAACAACAGCTGCCCCCCCCAGAGCCTGGATGGCACGTGTGCGCCGCCTCCGAAAGCGAGTGGACTACCTGGAGCGGTTGGGCGAAAAACATCAGCGCCAGCTCCGGGACCTCCGCAAAGAGCTGCGGGACGTGCAGCACCAGCTGTCCACACTACGCCACCGGAGGAAGTGACTGTCCCTTGCCCCTTTTTTAAAGACTGTTGGAGGGGTGGGAATTGGGTTTTTGGGAAAGGGGACTTTTTGATTTTTGGACATTGGTTTAGTTAGGGAGGGGGGGTGAGTTGGGGTAATTTATTTTATTTTTGTGACAACAACATCCATAATTTATATTTCTTAATAATTATATTTTTCATTCTAAAACACAGTATACGCGCTCATATTATTTTGTGTGGGGGTTGGCAGTGGTTACTGGACGTTTGGTTTTTCAAACTTACCAGCATGAATGAAACATCTTGTCCTGAAATGTACCAAAATGCAAGTAACCGAGTTAGTCAATTCAGTAGCCCTACTACTGTACTTTACTAGTAGTACTGTCAGTCTCTGCTCTCCTCCCAACTTAGTCCTAGCCCATTATTCTACTACCTCTCCAATATGCTTATCTTATTTGTGATTTGTGAATCACGGTTGGTGAATAAGGTTGGTTGTTGACTTGAATCCTCGACGGATGCAATATCATTGTTGTGCTGGTAGCAGTAGTGGTACACACTGGCAGTATCACAATATGAAAAAAAAGGAAATGAAACATTGAGTGGGCTGAGCGTAGCATTAGAAACAGTACATTAGATAGTACGGTAGAGAACAGTGCCCTAAATTGTAGCCTAAGCAGTGTTGAATTAATGTAAATATAAGAAGTAGTTGCGTGGAGTTGGACTGCTATAAGAAATTAAGGCAAAGGACACGTCATCAACGTAACGTAAGCATTAAGCATTTGATTGTTCACGTCGTGTAGGAGGAGGATGTTCTTATCAATCCACGATGGCGCACATGAACTTCTGATTGTAATGATTTTGGCTGCTTTGACCTTATCCTCCCCAGCAAGTGTGTGGAATTTATTGTTGTTGTCAGTCACACCACAATGAAATACCACACAGCCCGGGGGAAGAGGGTTAGGGTTTGAAAATTGGATGGGAATGGGGTTTTTTGGGAATGTTTGGTAGAGAGGAAAAAACACAGCATGGACAGTCAAACAACAAATGAAGAGAAACAAATTTTTGGATTTGAACTACGAAGAAACAAGTTGAGAGTACAGGGCTGCAGTCATTACGCAATTTCACTTGCCTCTCTGCCCTCAGAGAGAATAAACACTTAGAACATTAAATTACTGTTAAACATAGCAAAAACATAGCAAATTTAGAAGCAGAGAGAAAAGAAATGCAGATTCACACTCATAGAAGTTCACAGCAATAACATTACTTAAAAGATAAGTAGAAATGAATGGATACTGCTACTGTATGTTGTTGTAATTGTCCTGTTGAATTTGGGAAGTTGCATGCATCAAGCCATTCCAAGTAATTTGCGGTACTCCTCCGTTCCATCTGACGCTCCGTCGATCAATGTTGGTGACCAGAAGACACCCTGTCCACTGCCTGCCTGGCGGATGCTGAATTGCGTGTCGCTAATGTGAAGCTTGACTTCATCCTTTTTTCCATTGCACAGGGTGAAAGCCGCCCTGTAAATGTTGATGCAAAAACAGGAAGTGATATTAAAACACCACTGAGAAAAAAATATAAGGTACGTACGCTGTGTAGGGCAAAAAGTCACACTTTCAGTTTCAGAATCGACAGTACAATAGTTTCGAAGGGGCGTACTCTGAGTCTCCTTTTGAAGGATAAATAAGTATGGGCGAATTTTGCGGATCTTTTCCCTCAAGCTAGGTGTAGTGTAAACTACGATTTTAGAACAAAATTAGACCTTCCCAGCAGTGCTCCCAGGCCCTTAAACACCGACGCTAAAATGTAGAATACCCCCAATCAGACCACAAAAAACGTGCGATACTGCTACCTGTCTGAGGCCTAGTGGAAAATGGTGACAAAACGTACTTCGAAAGTAAAGTAGGCCCAAATCCCCCCTTTCCCACCATGGATTTTCTTCAAACCACTTGCAACCAAAATTAGACATTTCTCGACAAGTGCTCAAAGAGTAGACCCCAGAACCCAGTTGCCAAAATCTCGAACTCCCCCAAACACATGCAATACTGCTAACCCTAACGAGCCCTAAGTTAAAAATAATGTCAAAGGCTTTCTTCTACTAGGCCCTAACTCCACTTTGCCACCATGGATTTTCTTCAGACCTCTTGCAATCAAATGTATCTATACCCAGCGTTGGTCCAAGAACCCAAAACCCATCCACAAACACCAGGAACCCCCCCAAACAGCCCCCCGAAAACGCTAAAGTGAGCGAAATTCCTGAAAATGGAAAAACTTTTTCACCTCCGATTTTCTCCAAACCACTTTTATCCGGTATTAGACCTTGACAGCAATGCCCCCAGACCCGTCAACCCAGGCGAAAACAAGTTTACCCCCCCAAACAGCCAGAAAGCAAAAATGGAAAAATGGGCACGTTGACATATTTCTGCATGTTTCCCAGATCACTCCGTGCGCGCTCTGCAGCTAGGCCCTAACTCCCCTTTGCCACCATGGATTTCCGTCAAACCTCTTGCAATCAAAAGTATCCATACCCAGCGTTGCTCCCAGACCCCAAAACCCACCTACAAAAACCTAGAAGCCCCCCAAACAGCACCCCAAAGACAGGCAAGTGAGCAAAAACGCAAAAACTTTTTCACCTCCAATTTTCTCCAAACCACTTGATTCCGATATTAGACCTTCCGAGCTATGCCCCCAGACCCCTGCAGCCACCCGCAAAAAAGCAGAACACCCCCAAACAGGCAAAAAGCAAAAATGGGCCTACCTTCAATTCGATCCAAATACGCTCTGCAGCTAGGCCCTAACTCCCCTTTTCCACCATGGATTTCCTGAAAAACAAATGCAATCAACATTAGACTGTGCCAGCAGTGCTCCCAGACCCCAAAACCCACCCACAAAAACCTAGAAGCCCCCCAAACAGCACCCCAAAGACAGGTAAGTGAGCAAAAACGCAAAATCTTTTTCACCTCCAATTTTCTCCAAACCACTTGATTCCGATATTAGACCTTCCAAGCTATGTCCCCAGACCCCTGCAGCCACCCGCCAAAAGGCAGAACACCCCCAAACAGGCAAAAAGCAAAAATGGGCCTACTACCTTCAATTCAGTCCAAATACGCTGTGCAGCTAGGCCATAACTCCCCTTTTCCACCATGGATTTCCTGAAAAACAAATGCAATCAACATTAGACTGTGCCAGCAGTGCTCCCAGGCCCCAAAACCCAACCACAAAAACCTGAAAGCCCCCCAAACAGCACCCCAAAGACAGGCAAGTGAGCAAAAACGCAAAAACTTTTTCACCTCCAATTTTCTCCAAACCACTTGATTCCGATATTAGACCTTCCGAGCTATGCCCCCAGACCCCTGCAGCCACCCGCAAAAAAGCAGAACACCCCCAAACAGGCAAAAAGCAAAAATGGGCCTACCTTCAATTCGATCCAAATACGCTCTGCAGCTAGGCCCTAACTCCCCTTTTCCACCATGGATTTCCTGAAAAACAAATGCAATCAACATTAGACTGTGCCAGCAGTGCTCCCAGACCCCAAAACCCACCCACAAAAACCTAGAAGCCCCCCAAACAGCACCCCAAAGACAGGTAAGTGAGCAAAAACGCAAAATCTTTTTCACCTCCAATTTTCTCCAAACCACTTGATTCCGATATTAGACCTTCCAAGCTATGTCCCCAGACCCCTGCAGCCACCCGCCAAAAAGCAGAACACCCCCAAACAGGCAAAAAGCAAAAATGGGCCTACTACCTTCAATTCAGTCCAAATACGCTGTGCAGCTAGGCCATAACTCCCCTTTTCCACCATGGATTTCCTGAAAAACAAATGCAATCAACATTAGACTGTGCCAGCAGTGATCCCAGACCCCAAAACCAAACCCACAAAAACCTGGAAGTCCCCCAAACAGCACCCCAAAGACAGGCAAGTGAGCAAAAACGCAAAAACTTTTTCACCTCCAATTTTCTCCAAACCACTTGATTCCAATATTAGACCTTCCGAGCTATGCCCCACACCCCTGCAGCCACCCGCCAAAAAGCAGAACACCCCCAAACAGGCAAAAAGCAAAAATGGGCCTACCTTCAATTCAGTCCAAATACGCTCTGCAGCTAGGCCCTAACTCCCTTTTCCACCATGGATTTCCTGAAAAACAAATGCAATCAACATTAGACTGTGCCAGCAGTGCTCCCAGACCCCAAAAACCACCCACAAAAACCTAGAAGTCCCCCCAAACCGCACCCCAAAGACAGGCAAGTGAGCAAAAACGCAAAAACTTTTTCACCTCCGATTTGGTCCAAAACACTTGATTCCGATATTAGACCTTCCGAGCTATGCCCCAGACCCCTGCAGCCACCCGCAAAAAAGCAGAACACCCTAAACAGGCAAAAAGCAAAAATGCAAAAACTCATACTTAGAAAATTTTCAGCCAACCAGTCAACATCGGTCCAAACGCGCTCTGCAGCTAGGCCCTAACTCCTCTTTCCCACCATGGATTTTCTTCAAATCACTTCCAATAAAAATTATGCTATCCCAGCAGTGCTCCCAGACCCCCACACCCTCCCCCACAAATCTAGAACACCCCCAAACAGCCCCCCAAAAACATGCAATACTGGTATATTCAAAACATGGCAAATTGCGCTGTTCACAAAACATTGCTGTTTTCAGCTTTTCCACTACTTCTATCCTCTTGAAACTCACCTGGACAGTCACTTGTTCCAGTGATTCACAAGAATCTCAGCAAGGCAGAACAAAATCGAACCACTGCGCTCTTTGAAGAAGAAGAAGGTCTACGACTAGTTTTCACTTAGTTTTCACCCAAACACACGCGCCCGCAAAACACCCAAAAAGGCCAAAATTCTGCCAATTCTGGACCAAAGAACACCAAACCCCTCTAAAACATTGCCAACATCATTATGAATGAGCCTGCATTGGGCCCGAGCCCTAGAATCAGCGTGCAACTCAAACCCAAAAACCCTAGTAAATCGCACTGAACCCTAAACCGTAGATATGCTTTGTCTGTCCGTGTCAAAGAGCCTAGCTATGCTACATCAGGAGGATGCTTCACTCAGTGGTGCCTGCCTTGACCGTCTGCATGGCCCTGCCGCAAGCATGGACCAAAAATCCGTTCCGCTCAAGAATTTGCGATTTTTCTGTTCTTTCGCGAGATTTGCGAAATACCGAAAAAACGCAAATTTTGCAAACATAACGGATGTTTGGCCCAAGCTTGAGGCAGTGCCATGCAGAGGGTCAAGGCAGGCACCACTGAGTGAAGCAACCTGATGTAGCATACCTAGGCTCTTTGTCAGACAGACAAAGCATATCTAATTGTATGCAGCAAGCCACATAGCCCCAATTTTACATGAACTGCTGTCTGGAGTGGACTCTGCCTGGCATAACAACAACAGTACACTGCCTCGCCCTCGACCAATACATACCACGAATAGACAGACATGTAATCCTGCTGTAGTAGTTGTTGTAGACTGGTTTACCTGTTTGCCACTCACGAATTGGCCATAGTTCTTCCGTAAATCGACGCTGATGATCCATCCATCCAAGTGAGTGACTGTAAAGAAAAAAGATATAATATTTAATCAATCATCATGGTATATTGGCAAGTGAGTCCGCTCCAAGGACATTTTGCATATTTTGTGAAATGCAATATAGTGGCCCCTGAATTTGAAGTACAATTTTAATTAAACAAGGTAAAAAAAAAAGAGTTGTTGATTGACATGAGTTACAATTACTGTGTGAAAGATTAGATAATAACTAAGACTAGACATATGAATCATCATTTCATGCACAAAAAACAAACAGCAATTGGTTTCATCAGAGCCAGACAGCCATTGCTGTCCAGTGCATGCCATCTTCTCAATTATTCATTACCTGTTCTACTTTTTGTCCGCATCTTCTTCGGAAAGTTGACGTAAATAATTAATTTACTCTCTTAATTTCTATGCAGGTAAGTACTTAATCAATAATAACTCAATCAGAAGGAAAGAAAACAGAGTCCGTGGTGTTAGAGTTTCTAAGGGTTTTATTCCTCATAAAGGAATCAGAATATCATGTTCTGACCACCACAGGGGTGTCAGAAGGGATAGATGAGCGCGCTCTCGTTTATTGACAATACATAGCTTATATACTTGATTTACACCATAAGGTTCAATGTAAGAGGCGTAACAGCTGAGAGAAGACAAGATAACAGTATACACGTGATACCAATACATCATCAAGAGGCGTAAACTAGGCGTGAACTAGAGGTGTGTGCTAGAAACGTCACTGATAGGTGACGCAAGTGGGTGGCACCAAGGGGTGGTGCTAACAGAATGTTGCAATGTCAGCAGAAATCAGAAGCTTGGATGCGCGCGCAGCTGCATGACGTGTGATTGGCGGGGTGCAGGGGTCTTGACATTTACACTGACGGAAAGAGACAGAAGTCTGGCATGTCAGATCAACTTGTACTTCTATCATATCTGATATCTGATGTTTAGGAACTATACTATCTGGGCGGAAAGGTCTCTAGGGCAGAAGCTACTCTATGCTAACTGTGGATGCGTGTATGAGCGCCTAAGTGTCTACATGTGAAGCGTGGGGGCACGGGGCCTTCCATGGAAGCATGGCAACGGAGGCTATGAATTACTTGCATTAAGACAGATCGGCCTTTTGGCTCTGCAGCTGGAGAGGATGTTTACAGGATCTAGTAGGCAGGAATGTATTCTCGGGGAGCGGAACAGATAACTCGAAGGTTATAGTCAGTCTTGGCAGAAAGCAGGCTTGAGCTGAGCGCGAGGGGCCGCGCTGAATGTAGGACAGAGTTCACGAGTACAGAGGTAGCCTGGGCAGAGTCAGGAGCCACAAAAGAGGTTTAGATGGCAGGAATTCAGGGCCTACTCTTGCTAGAGCAGGAATACATGAAAAGTGTACTACAAAAAGACGGTGGCATAGCATACTTAGGAACGGACTACATAATCCATTCATGGTGGATCTGAAAGAGGACAAGTTAACGGTGGACGCAAATGTATTTGCGTCTTCATAGTTGGCACAGGAGGGAAGTTACATGCACTTTAAGCTGGTACATGGAGTCGGTGGGGTACACGCTAGGGAACACAATATGGCCAAAATTTAATTTTCCTCATTCCCTCCTTGTTCCCTACGGACCCTTCATGAAATATCGATCCTCATGAATCGATCAGTCTGTTCTTGTAACATCATTTGTTCTTCTTTCTTTCGGTTACGTTTTGAGTGAAAACTGGAATGTTCAATACAAGAGGTGGCACACAGTCCACAAATCGCTGGCCCACACTGCAGGCACAGGCAGCAACTGAATACTAGGACTAGGCCAATGCCTAGGAAGGATAGGATCTTCCATCCCCAAGCTGTTAACGTTGTCCAGAACCAACCGGACCAAGTCCAGGTGCCTGGATTCTGATGTATCTGATTTGCAATTTTATGAAGACGGGTGATAGCTTGATATACAGATGGGGCATTTTGTGGAATGAAAACACAGCAGCTTGACCCGATGACCTTACAGGCTCCACCTCTATCTGCCAAGATGACGTCAATTACAAGACGATTCTGAAGGACAACAACCCGCATAGCGGACTGCTCTTCTGTTAAGTTACCTAAGGCGGAGGTAGTTTCATTTACTACGGCTTCAAGTGTTCTAGTTAATCTGCGTATTAATTTACTATTCTGGACAGGGCCTAGAAAGAAAAAGAATCCTTTATTAAAGTCAGTGTACTGTTCCCATGCCGTTTCTGTGTAGTCGACAAGTGGGGCATCTCTTCTGGGTCTATTCTTTACTAGATTGCTATTTCTATGGTAATCAGGAGGAGCTAGAAAAACAGGTGGCAGAAGGAATGCAATGTAACAGGTACCATCCCAGTCTGGAGGTAGACGTATGTATGCGGTATGACCACAAACAAAGTAGGAATGACTGATAGCTTTGAAAGATGATTTTCCATCATCACTGAATTCGACCACAGTAGAGCATTTACTATGACCTAAGTGTACTGAACCTTTCTTCTTGATACATAATTCACCAGTGACTGGCAGCACTGACATAGCGGGGAGAACTGGTGTGTCTTCGGATTCGACAGTAAGAATCATAAGGCTAATTGTATAATTACCTAATCCATATACTTCATTTTCTAGATCAGTTCCTATTCTAGTGGGGAGTCCCTCCTTATCCGGGTAACAGACGTCTAGTAGGACCAAGTTCAGGTTTCCCCAAACCCAACCCCCATCGAAAACAGCAATATCGGGATCTAAAGAATTAATTATTTTGAACCATGCTCCGCAGGAGCCATTGTGAGAAAACGGATACGGAAAGAGAGGCAGTGCTCCCTTGTAATTCTGGTAGGGAGGGAGTCGGCCACATATCCAGCAATTTGTAGCATTGTTAATTTGATGAGAATGATGTAACATACTAATGAATGTATTGTTGCGCAGCGCGAGTCTGTAGGAAAGCTCATGAGGAGGTAACTCACTAAAAGTGTGTTCAGCAGAGACATTGTAAGCAGATTGTTCACGCTTGAAAATAGGATAGTAGATAGGTAATAAGATGCTAGCAATAATGATTAAAATACTGAGAATAAACATAATTATTAGTGTCACTATGCAGTGACTACGAAGTGATTTGCAATATGTTCTTTTCTTTTCTTCTCTCTCTCTAACTCGATCTAGGGGATACATGTCAGAAACTATTTAACCGATTCACCTAGGGGAGGACTTAAACAATTAAACTGTCTGACTTGCTAGATCGTAATTTCATGCGGTATTGTTCTTGAGGAGTCTTTTCACGTTTGGCTTCGGTAAAGTCTTTGTTATCACAGTCTTTGGTGGGGGTGGGTGTGTCTTGTTCCGGTTTCAGTCCTGGGAATGTTTTGATATGGCTTAGGTGAACCCACCCCTTTCTGCCTTCCAATTTGACTGCGGTCCTTGTAGTAAAAAGAACGGTCTTCGGAGACTTCCAGCGGGGCTCCAACGGACTTTTCCTGTCGAAGTTGCGAACTAGGACAACATCTCCGGGGCGGACATCATGCTCCTTCACATCAGTGTTGTCAGGGAAGGCTGCGGCAACCTGTGAACGACATGATTGGAGTGCAGACATCAAGGAGGCAAGGTAATCTGTCAACATATTAGAATCAACATCAGTAATTCTTTTAGGAATGGGCGTCCCCCACATATTCGGTGGTCTGCCAAAGACCACTTCGTACGGAGATAGCCCTGATCTCGAATGGGCGACCATTCTCATATAGAATAGTGCCACTGGCAGGGCGACTATCCAGTCGACCCCTTTTTCCTGACATATTTTGGCAAGGCGAATCTTTAATGTCTGATTATGCCTTTCTACAAGGCCTGCTGCTTCTGGATGTCGGACACAATGGAACTTCCACTGGTATCCCAGTAACAAGGAAACTTGCTTCATCAATTCGGATGAGAATGGCTGACCGTTATCTGAGTACACGACACGAGGCAGGCCGTATCGTGGGAAAAATTCACGAACCAACTGTTTGGCAGTGGTCGGAGCAGTGTAATCTGGGACTGGGTATGCTTCGGTCCAGCGGGACAGAGCACAGACAACTACGAGAACATATTTAAATCCTCGACAACGGTCCATCTGGATATAATCCATCTGGAGGACTTCAAAAGGGTGATCGGGAGGATGAAATCCACCTTGCTCTACAGGGACGCTTTTACCTGGATTGAACTGACAACAGATCATGCAAGTACGCACTTTCTGTTTCGCTGCTGCTCGTAAGTGTTTATTGTTCCAGAGATTTTGCAAACTGTCTAGCATTGCTTTCTCTCCTAGGTGGGCAGGACTATGTGCTGTATTTATCATGACTTGAACCATAGAGTCAGGGAGAAACCATGTAGATTTTCCCTTCGTCATCCACCCTTGATCTGTCTGGATCCCTCCTAGTTCGATCCATTTCTTTATTTCGTCTGCAGTAGCATGTGTCTGAATGTCAATAACATCTAGTGTGGGATCTCTGACTGTCATACAGTTTGTCGGATCTGTTGTCTTTGTCGTGTCAGTTGTCTGAGTGTGAGTCAGTGCGGTATGTTTTGCTGTCTGATCTGCCAGGTCGTTACCCTGGGAAACAGAATCTGTGGCTTTAGTATGTGCTTTACACTTCATGACTGATATAGCAGAAGGCAGATGTATTGCTTCTAGCAGTGCTTGAATGAGTGGACCATGCTGTATCTTTGTACCATGAGAGGTCAGAAACCCTCTTTCTTGCCAGAGCATGCCGAAGTCGTGTACGACTCCGAACGCATAACGGGAATCTGTGTATATGTTAACATTTCTGTTCTTCGCTAGAATACAGGCTTGGGTCAGAGCGATGAGCTCTGCTGCTTGAGCAGACAGTGTATCAATACGATGTGTTTCTTTAACTTCAGTTTCAGTGGTCACGGCATACGCGGCCACTAACTCTCCTGTACTTGTTCTCATGCATGAACTATCCACATAAAGTGTCAGGTCTGGATTTGTCAATGGAACATCTGTTAAATCTCGTCTGGGCTTTGTTACTGCATTAATAATCTCTATACAATCATGTGGAGCTGGATCTGTCATAACTGTAGGTAACAATGTTGCTGGGTTCAAGATACTGCAGCGTCTGATTTCTATGTGTGGCTGGAATAATGTCAATTCGTAACCTGTCAGTCGTGCTATAGTCAAGTGTTGAGTCTGGGTTCTGTTTAACAGAACCTCTACAGAATGTGGAACTTGTACTGTTAACTGATGACCTAGAACAATTGAGTCGCTTTGTCTGATTGCTAACGCTGTTGCTGCTACTGATTTTAAACATGCAGGGAGTGCCTGTGCTACTGAATCCAATGTGCTTGAAAAATAAGCGCAAGGCTTATGTGAACCTGCTTGATCTTGAGTGAGGACAGACAATGCTGTACCGTCACGTTCTGTAACAAAAAGTGTAAACGGTTTGCTGTAACATGGTGTCGCTAAAACTGGTGCTTGGCATAAAGCTTTCTTTAATTCCTCAAAGGCTTGTGTGTGTTCCTGAGTCCAAGGGAGGACAGTCGAAGTCGCTGCCTCCTGTGTCGTTAACTGGATGAGTGGTTTAGCTAGAAATGCATATTGAGGAATCCATTGTCTACAGTACGAGGTGAGGCCTATGAAGGCCCGCACTTCCTTTTGCGTCTGGGGTCGTGGCATGTTTACAATTAACTGAATGCGATCGGGAGTGAGCTGTCTCCCCACTTTGGACAGCAAGTGACCCAAGTACACAACTTGCTGAACACAGAATTGTAGCTTTGAAGGGGACACCTTGTGTCCCTTGTCGGCCAGGAAATGCAAAACTATTAGTGATGCTTGTTCACATTCGAGTTCACTTCGTGCGGTGATCAGTAGATCATCGACGTATTGTAGTAGGGCGGTATTAACTGGCATTTGAATAGGGCAGCCTCTCCTGTCAATATCAAAAGCAACTCTGTCAGCAATCAGCAAGCATGTAGTCAGTCAGTAATTTCAGTCCCACTTGAGGGGACTCGTCGTAATCCATCCATCTGCCTTGAGGGCAATGGATAGGGGGAGTCTGGAGGAGGAGTATAAAGGAGCATGATTGAGTTGTGAACTTGTGAACCTCAGGAATGCAGACTGCGGCACCTTCAAATCAACAAGGATTATAAGATGAAGACAGTGCTGCTGATGAACTTGTTGTGATTATGTGATTAGAGTTTTGTTGTGGTAAAAGTTGTGAAACAAAGAAAGACACACAGGAATAAAAGTGAATAAGGACGAAAAAAAGAAAGTCATTTTCAGGGCTTAGTGTCAGGGAAGTAGAGCTCGTCCTCCAACTCCATGATTTGAGACGGGAGTAGGTCAGGTAACCGAGAAGAACTTCCGTCACCTAAGTCGGTGTCCTCTTCTTCCTGCGTGCATTCACATACTTTGTAATCTGGTGGTATCAAGTGCTGATTCATCTTGATCAGTGTTAACCTCTCTACATTTTTGGCCGAGAGCTGGGACCTTTTTGAAGTTACAATGGCACCAGCAGCACTGAAAACACGTTCAGAAGACACACTTGCGAGTGGGCAAGACAAATAATTTAGAGCCAGGTTGGCGATCAGTGGCCATAGAGACATTTTCCTGTACCAATACAGCAATGGGTTCGTATGAACAAAGACCTGTGTTGGCTCATCCAGATAGGCCTGCACCATCAACTCAAGGTTCTACACGGTTGCTCCACTTTGCGTACCATCTGTGGCCTTCTCAGCACTGGAACGAACAAACCCTTGATGAGTTAGCCAATCCGCTTCCGACAATATTATGTCTGGGCCTGGTGCAGGTGAGGATGATGATAGGGTTGCTGCTGGTGTCGTTAACGACTTTGAGGGAAAGTGACTCCCTTCGGCCACAGATTCAGAAGTGGAACTTGACGCTGGATCGCCTGCTGATTCAGTTGGACTTCTGACGGCTCCTTGAATTCTCTGCCGATCTTTTTCGAACCGTCTGGCTGACACAGCTATCCAATGTTTGTACTTGGAAACATCTGCCTTATCAAAAGGAATGAATGCTTTGCTGGCCACTGCCTTTTTGTACCGTGGATCCAGAATAGTGGCACAGATGTAATGTTGATCTGTATGTGTCTTTTGAAACCTTTCATTGGCAACTAGGCGGCTTAATAAGTTCTCCGCCAACAGATATGCAGCTTGCTTTCCACCATCATCTCTCAACGTTGAAGACACCGCCTTCAGTTGGTGCTCTAGCATGCACAACAATGGGATAGCTTTGCTCAAAGAACAGTCCTCCCTGTTGACTTCACGCGTGAAGACCTCAAAAGGACGAAGCATGTCTGTCAGGCTTTTAACTAGCTGCCATTCCTCCGACTTTAGCCTTAAGTCATTAATAGTAGAACCTACTGTAAAGATATAATCATTGATTACCATGCACTGCTCAAACAGACGCTCAAGCATGTAAAAGGTTGAGTTCCAACGTGTTGCCACCTCCTGGATGAGTCCTTTGACTGGCACTTTACGTACATGTTGATGCTCCTCAGCTCCTTCCGGGCCTTAAAAGAATGGCTGAAATGTGTGCAGATTCTTCGGCAGGTGGTCAGTAACTTCTTGACTTGGTTTTCATTTTTAAAGAAATCTTGAACAACCAGGTTTATACAGTGCGCCAAACACGGCACTCTGAAATATTCACCGTCCTGCATGGCCTTAACTATATTACTGCCATTATCCGTGGAAACATAATCAACTATGCGATTCTTGGTTGCAGCCATTCAGAGACCTTACTGTTAAACTCATCCAAAATGTTTTTTGCAAGTATGACTTTTCTCCATGGCAAACATGGCTAATGTTCCATGTTTCCGAGAAGCTTGAAAAACTGTGTCCAGGTCAACCACTACACTTGACTTGTCTCTAACCCCTGCAAACGACCCTGCAAAAGAGACCCAGTGTGCAGTGATGCACATGTAATCAAGGGCTTGGAAACTGGTCCACATGTCTGTTGTCAAGTGGATAGTGTGAACAGCACTCTTCTGCAAAGCTGCCCCAATCACCTCCAGCACATCTTGATGTAATGCTGGAACCGCAACTCTGGCAAAAAAGGGCCGGCTAGGAACCTTCCATTTAGGGCAGACTGTTGCCACTAATTCTAGAAACCCCACCCCTTCCACGAAAGAAAAAGGGAGAATTTCCAGCGCTAGCATTTTAGCCAGCTTTGCGTTATACAGACGTACCGTTGGGTGGTTGCGTTCAAATGGCGCCTCCGACCAGAACATTCCGCTAATGGTGGGCTGGATAATTTTACGTGATGAGGATGATGATGACCTCTTCAAACCAGTTAGGCCCATTGATGTAGTTTTTCGCTTTGGTGTCTCTCCAACACTCTTAGTGTGCCTCATAGATGTTGCAAGGGTAGAGGGTGTGGGTGATACCACTGCAGTGCTGCTGCCAGGGGTACTGGGTGTACCAGAAAAAATGTCTGTCGCTTTTTCACTTCCCCCCTGCACAATCAGATTCTCGTCATCATCAGATTCAGTATCAATGGATACATTTGGATTTGTTTTTCTTTTGGCTTCCTTGATCTTCCTCATGTGTGCTTCCCACTGGATAGGGTGGTGTTGTTTGAGATGACCTCTCTGGCCTCCGGTACCATAGTTGGTACCAAGCTTACCCCGACCAACTAATACTTTACAAATCGAACAAACGACCATGTTTTCCGCCTTTGCGCTAACAGTAAAGAAGTCCCAAACTGGGGACGGGTGATGTCTGCTGGGGGTGGAGGTGCTACTTTGACTTTCAATGCCAGATGAAGTGGAGGATGGGCGTGGCTGAATTCATTTCTGTTGTTCACTTACTGCACCACTACTTGAGGTCGAGCTGGATGGAGGTCCATGCTGGCCCTTCTGACTAAAAAAGATGGAAGCTGTAGGTCGTGTTGGTGTTGTAGTTAACGCTGGTGGTCCCAGTGCCACGCCGCCCATATCTCGCTCAGCAGCCATTCGGGCTAGGGTTAAAATGTCTGTCTGCTGCCTGCCTGCTGGGGCTGGAGTGACGACTGTGATGACTGGGTCATCGTCAGACTGTTCATCAGCAGCAGAAGATACCACTTCTTGTTCGTCGTCATCACCCATGAGTGGAAGCTTTGCGGGAGCCTTCCTTTTGGGCTTAGCTACCTTTGTCGGCTCATCATGGGGTGACTCACTCTCAGACTGCATTGGTGGGTTCCAATCAACATCAACATCATCAGAAGGAAGGGGGCTTGTAGAAGAACTTGTAGTATCCCTCCTTGACCTTTTTCTTGCTGGGGATCTGGAAGACAATGGATAATCATCATCAGGAGGAGTGGCTTCCTCGGATACCTCCTCTTGAATAGCAATTTCCTGATGTGCCCCTACTTCTGGAGGAACAAGCGTTGTAGGCAGTTGTGCCGCTCCATGAACCTCTAGTTGCACCTGTCCATGCGCCTCTCCTTGCGGCTCTACTTGCGCCTCTCCTTGCGCCTCTCCATGCGCCTCTCCATGCGCCTCTCCTTGCGCCTGTCCTTGCCTATGTACTTGCGCTTGTACTAGTTGCACCTGTGTTTGTGGCTGTGGTTGTTGAACACTCGTCAGCTGAGTTACACCCGGCGTTGATTGGATGGTACTTTCTTGTGATGAGCCAAGATCACTTGTCGATGGTGATTCAACAACCAAAGTGGCTGCCGCAGCAGCACTCATGGTGGTCTTGGACCTAACTTGGCGTGGTGGAACTGAGCCCAATGAAGCGGAGGTGCTGCTTCCAGCTTGGTCCCCGGCGGACACCGCTGCTGCTGCAGGTGTAGTTTTTATTTCCCAAAAAAGGTGTCGGTGGGCACACCAGTCTCCTTGGTAGGTGGTGCCACTTGCTTCTTCTGCTCCTTCATACTGGCAGTGGCACTGGCGACTTTTTTCGCTGAGGCGCTACGGCCAACTTTCTTTGGGGCCATCTTCTTGAGATGTCAGAACAGCAGGCCGCAGTTGCACGAGTTGCAGAGTTGTCTTGTCTGTGGCCACACGTGATGTCACGTGGCGTTGTGCTGCACACACCGCTGCAAGACTTCCTCCTGGCACTGGTGGTTCTCTTGTGCACCTAAAAGCAATGGAAGCCACAGGAACATCAGGTATACACCCCAAAAAGTCTAAAAGCACTCAAAAATCCCCACAATCCCATGCCATCCATGCCCTCAATGATGTTTAAATTTAAGACACCCCAGAGAAAGACTAGGCCCATGCACCACTAAGTACCCCTGGGCATAATGGTTGAAAGCAAGGCAAAGTGGTTGCAGGCCTGAGCACACTGCCTGGCTTCAAAATAGCCCCTTGACCCCCACCACATGGCCAGGCCCTGCCTGTACCAGGCCTCAAAATGGCCCCCACCCACATGGCCAGGCCCCAACATCACCCCAAAAAAGCGAAAAACACTCACAAATCACCACAATCCCATGCCATCCATGCCCTCAATGATGTTTAAATTCAAGACACCCCAGAAAAAGACTAGGCCCTAGCACCACTGAGTACCCCTGGGCATAATGGTTGAAAGCAAGGCAAAGTGGGTGCAGGCCTCAGCACACTGCCTGGCTTCAAAATGGCCCCTTGACCCCCACCACATGGCCAGTGCCCTGCCTGTACCAGGCTTTAAAATGGCCCCCACCCACATGGCCAGGCCCCAACACCACCCCAAAAAGTAAAAAAACACTCAAAAATCACCACAATCCCATGCCATCCATGCCCTCAATGATGTTTAAATTCAAGACACCCCAGAGAAAGACTAGGCCCATGCACCACTGAGTACCCCTGGGCATAATGGTTGAAAGCAAGGCAAAGTGGGTGCAGGCCAGAGCACACTGCCTGGCTTCAAAATGGCCCCTTGACCCCTACCACATGGCCAGGCCCTGCTTGTCCCAGGCCTCAAAATGGCCCCCACCCACATGGCCAGGCCCCAACACCACCCCAAAAAGTCGAGAAACACTCAAAAATCACCACAATCCCATGCCATTCATGCCCTCAATGATGTTTAAATTCAAGACACCCCAGAGAAAGACTAGGCCCATGCACAACTGAGTACCCCTGGGCATAATGGTTGAAAGCAAGGCAAAGTGGGTGCAGGCCTGAGCACACTGCCTGGCTTCAAAATGGGCCCTTGACCCCCACCACATGGCCAGGCTCTGCCTGTACCAGGCCTCAAAATGGCCCCCGCCCACATGGCCAGGCCCCAACAACACCCCAAAAAGTCAAACAAAACACTCAAAAATCACCACAATCCCATGCCATCCATGCCCTCAATGATGTTTAAATTCAAGACACCCCAGAGAAAGACTAGGCCCATGCACCACTGAGTACCCCTGGGCATAATGGTTGAAAGCAAGGCAAAGTGGGTGCAAGCCTGAGCACACTGCCTGGCTTCAAAATGGCCCCTTGACCCCCACCACATGACCAGGCCCTGCCTGTACCAGGCCTCAAAATGGCCCCCACCCACATGGCCAGCCCCAACACCACCCCAAAAAGTCGAAAACCACTCAAGAATCACCGCAATCCTATGCCATCCATGCCCTCAATGATGTTTAAATTCAAGACACCCCAGAGAAAGACTGGGCCCATGCACCACTGAGTACCCCTGGGCATAAAGGTCGAAAGCAAGGCAAAGTGGGTGCAGGCCTGAGCACACTGCCTGCCTTTAAAATGGCCCCTTGACCCCCACCACATGACCAGGCCCTGCCTGTACCAGGCCTCAAAATGTCTCCCACCCACATGGCCAGGCCCCAACAACACCCCAAAAAGTAAAAAAAACACTAAAAAAATCACCACAATACCATGCCATCCATGCCCTCAATGATGTTTAAATTCAAGACACCCCAGAGAAAGACTAGGCCCATGCACCACTAAGTACCCCTGGGCATAATGGTTGAAAGCAAGGCAAAGTGGGTGCAGGCCTGAGCACACTGCCTGGCTTCAAAATGGCCTCTTGACCCCCACCACATGGCCAGGCCCTGCCTGTACCAGGCCTCAAAATGGCCCCCACCCACATGGCCAGGCCCCAACACCACCCCAAAAAGTCGAAAAACACTCAGAAATCACCACAATTCTTATGCCATCCATGCCCTCAATGATGCTTAAATTCAAGACATCCCAGAGAAAGACTAGGCCCATGCACCACTGGGCATAATGGTTGAAAGCAAGGCAAAGTGGGTGCAGGCCTGAGCACACTGCCTGGCTTCAAAATGGCCCCTTGACCCCCACCACATGGCCAGTGCCCTGCCTGTACCAGGCCTCAAAATGTCTCCCACCCACATGGCCAGGCCCCAACAACACTCCAAAAAGTCGAAAAAACACTACAAAAATCACCACAATCCCATGCCATTAATGCCCTCAATGATGTTTAAATTCAAGACACCCCAGAGAAAGACTAGGCCCATGCACCACTGAGTACCCCTGGGGATATTGGTTGAAAGCAAGGCAAAGTGGGTGTAGGCCTCAGCACACTGCCTGCTTCAAAATGGCCACTTGACCCCCACCACATGGCCAGGCCCTGCCTGTACCAGGCCTCAAAATGGCCCCCACCCACATGGCCAGGCCCCAACACCACCCCAAAAAGTCAAACAAAACACTCAAAAATCACCACAATCCCATGCCATCCATGCCCTCAATGATGTTTAAATTCAAGACACCCCAGAGAAAGACTAGGCCCATGCACCACTGAGTACCCCTGGGCATAATGGTTGAAAGCAAGGCAAAGTGGGTGCAAGCCTGAGCACACTGCCTGGCTTCAAAATGGCCCCTTGACCCCCACCACATGGCCAGGCCCTGCCTGTACCAGGCCTCAAAATGGCCCCCACCCACATGGCCAGGCCCCAACACCACCCCAAAAAGTCAAACAAAACACTCAAAAATCACCACAATCCCATGCCATCCATGCCCTCAATGATGTTTAAATTCAAGACACCCCAGAGAAAGACTAGGCCCATGCACCACTGAGTACCCCTGGGCATAATGGTTGAAAGCAAGGAAAAGTGGGTGCAGGCCTAAGCACACTGCCTGGCTTCAAAATGGCCCCTTGACCCCCACCACATGGCCAGTGCCCTGCCTGTACCAGGACTCAAAATGGCCCCCACCCACATGGCCAGGCCCCAACACCACCCCAAAAAGTCGAAAAACACTCACAAATCACCACAATCCCATGCCATCCATGCCCTCAATGATGTTTTTATTCAAGACACCCCAGAGAAAGACTAGGCCCATGCACCACTGAGTACCCCTGGGCATAATGGTTGAAAGCAACGCAAAGTGGGTGCTGGCCAGAGCACACTGCCTGGCTTCAAAATGGCCCCTTGACCCCCACCACATGGCCAGGCCCTGCCTGTCCCAGGCCTCAAAATGGCCCCCACCCACATGGCCAGGCCCCAACACCACCCCGAAAAGTCGAGAAACACTCAAAAATCACCACAATCCCATGCCATTCATGCCCTCAATGATGTTTAAATTCAAGACACCCCAGAGAAAGACTAGGCCCATGCACCACTGAGTACCCCTGGGCATAATGGTTGAAAGCAATGCAAAGTGGGTGCAGGCCTGAGCACACTGCCTGGCTTCAAAATGGCCCCTTGACCCCCACCACATGGCCAGGCCCTGCCTGTACCAGGCCTCAAAATGGCCCCCACCACATGTCCAGGCCCCAACAACACTCCAAAAAGTCGAACAAACACTACAAAAATCACCACAATCCCATGCCATCCATGCCCTCAATGATGTTTAAATTCAAGACACCCCAGAGAAAGACTAGGCCCATGCACCACTGAGTACCCCTGGGCATAATGGTTGAAAGCAAGGCAAAGTGGGTGCAGGCCTCAGCACACTGCCTGCTTCAAAATGGCCCCTTGACCCCCACCACATGGCCAGGCCCTGCCTGTACCAGGCCTCAAAATTGCCCCCACCCACATGGCCAGGCCCCAACACCACCCCAAAAAGTCGAAAAACACTCAAAAATCACCGCAATCCCATGCCATCCATGCCCTCAATGATGTTTAAATTCAAGACACCCCAGAGAAAGACTAGGCCCATGCACCACTCACTACACCTGGGCATAATGGTTGAAAGCAAGGCAAACTGGGTGCAGGCCTGAGCACACTGCCTGGCTTCAAAATGGCCCCTTGACCCCCACCACATGGCCAGGCCCTGCCTGTACCAGGCCTCAAAATGGCCCCCACCCACATGGCCAGGCCCCAACAACACCCCAAAAAGTCGAAAAACACTAAATAATCACCACAATCCCATGCCATCCATGCCCTCAATGATGTTTAAATTCAAGACACCCCAGAGAAAGACTAGGCCCATGCACCACTGAGTACCCCTGGGCATAATGGTTGAAAGCAAGGCAAAGTGGGTGCAGGCCTGAGCACACTGCCTGGCTTAAAAATGGCCCCTTGACCCCCACCACATGGCCAGGCCCTGCCTGTACCAGGCCTCCAAATGTCCCCCACCCACATGGCCAGGCCCCAACACCACCCCAAAAAGTCAAAAAACACTCAGAAATGACCACAATCCCATGCCATCCATGCCCTCAATGATGTTTAAATTCAAGACTCCCCACAGAAAGACTAGGCCCATGCACCACTCACTACACCTGGGCCTACTGGCTAGTGAGGCTTTACAGGCACCCCAAAATTTTTTAAAAAATCAACATATAACAGTGAGCTAAAATTCCATGACATAAATGAGAATTAAGTTAAAAAACAAATCACAGAAACAGTTGTATCATGCACCCATGACTAACCCTGGGCCTACTGGATACTGTGGCTACCCACCAGAATATATATTTTGTTAAAGTTGTGAAAAAAGTTTTAGAACTGTAGTTGCCTCAACTGCAATGCCCCAAACAAACAACACCAACTGACTTGTAAAATCTCAAGTCCAAAAGTGATCCAAACTCCAAAGTCCAAAAAGTCCTCAAATACAAATCCAGCAGCAGTCACAGAAAGTAATCCTTCCAGCTCAACAGCCAAATGAAAAGTGACCAGTACATGCACAAAGCACTGGGAGGAGCCTGCTGGACAGGAACAGGAAGTTGGAGACTCTGAGGCACTTCCTTCCTCCCACCCCACCCCAAAAAATGGACTCCTGCACCAAAAAGTGCAGTCAAATGTCAATCTGAGGAGTTATTCTGATCAAAATCATCATTGTCACAAGGTTCATGCTTCCTGCGGTGGATTTCTTGTGCAGAATTGCAATTTTTGCAATTTCGGGAATGCAAGCTGTTCGAATCTCCCGCCGGAAGTCAGCTGCGCGCCGTCGCGGGCTTTTATGACGTACTCGCGTTGTCATACTCTTGTCGTGCAAGATGGCAAGCCGCGATAACGTAATTGCGTTCGAAAAACTCTCGCGTGATCACGCAGCAAGATCGAAAATGGCGCCGCACACGCAAAACCTGAAGAAAAACAACTCGGCGGACTCAGAATCACGGTAAGACAAAGCCGCGCGCGCGATATTGTATTTTTCAAGGGCGACCAAGCAAAATAATTCGTAGCTTGCGAATTTGCGGATTATTGGGTAAATTCGCGCGATTCGCGGATCGAGAAATCGTCAAAAATCCGCAAATTCGCCCGCGAAATGGATTTTACGCCCACGCTTAATTAACAGCTCCTTCGCATTCGCCACCTTCCCATCGAGCTGGAAACATGCGGAGCTCAGCGCCCTCCTGAAGAAACCCACCATGGACCCCACGGACCTCAAGAACTTCCGCCCCATCTCCCTCCTCCCTTTTCCTGCCAAAGTCATCGAGAAGACAGTCAATAAACAACTATCCGCCTTCCTCGAGGCAAACGGATCCCTCGACCCCTCGCAGTCTGGTTTCCGAGCAAACCACGGACATTACAATCGGAGCTGATCCGGTTGGTCTGGGGTGGGAGACAGCCACGATTGAAATGGGAGGTCATGGCGCAACCTTACGACAAGGGAGGGTTTGACATTCCAGATTTTGAGGTTTACTATGTGAGCGCACAGGCGCACTACGCCTATCACTGGATGGCACCTACGCCGTTCATGCCCCAACTAGCTGTAGAGGATTAGATTGCTCGGCCCTACCCCCTGAACGGCATGCTGCAAGGCTCTGCAAAACTGCTAGAAAAGCCTCCCACCATAGTATCGTGTACAAATTGATGCCTGGCGACGCATTGCTCACATCTTGCGAGCCCCGATGATATATGCGCCGCGCATGCCACTTACATATCATCCGAGTCTAGAGCTCCTACAGGAAACAGGGTTTCAGAATATGTGCAAGCGGTTACAGATTAACAACTGGGGGGATTTGTTCCTGGACGGAGAGTTTCGCTCTAAAGAACTGTTCTTGAAGGCTCCCAACAACACACCACTAGAGGTTTTCTATTATGTAAGACTGCGCCAAGGTATGCGTGCCATCCTGCCGGACTTCCCACAAGAGCCTGAAAGCCTGGCTCCGCTAAACGCACTTTTGCATTCCACGGAAGGCACACATTTAGTATCGACTTTATACAACAGAATTAGGGCCCAACGTCAAGGGGTTGACAGCTTGGTCAGAATACATTGGGGTGCAGACATAGGAGAGGCCATCACGGACGAACAATGGCAATACTGTTGTGAATTAACGCACAACGTCTCGTCCAGTTGCAGATTTAGGGTTATTCATTAAAAGTTTTTGCAGAGGGTCTACTATACTCCTGAAAGGAAGTTCAGGTTTCAGCTCACTGACAATGACAGATGTGAGAGATGCCGATGTCCTGGGGCGATATTTTACCATCTGGCCTGGGAATGTTCTGCGGTGGAACAATATTTGTTGCAAATTCATTCAGCCCTGGTAGATATGTTAGGCTTTCCATTTGATAAAACACCGCTGATCATGCTACTAGGTTATACTGTGGTTATCCCTAGGGGCTCTTGGAAATTCTTTAACATAGCCTTGCTACTGGCAAAAAGACGGCTTGCCTGTCGTTGGGGGAGAGGGAGAGCCCCTAAATTTAAAGAGTGGTTGCTCGACATCACTTATTGTCAAGAACAGAACGCCATATATGCAGAGACACAGCCAGTCAAATCTGCGGACTTTTGGGGGCCCCTACAGACTTATCTCTTGGGCACAACAGAGGATAGCTCAGAGCCGAAAGAACCGACCACCACCCCAGATGTACTCGTTGTGACAGAGCTTTTCTAATTCAGCTGGGAGAATGACTCCAACATAGCTTAGCATTATGCGGGAGGACGCGTACTTGGCCTGTATTATATAGCAAATAGTGGAGAGATGACGTTATATATTGAGTGCCTAAGTCTACTGTACATACGTCAGGAATACATCATATGTCTCTAGCTAATCTGCCAAGGATTCTTGAACCGATACTGTGTTGGTGTAATTGATACTACATGTTACCACTTTGATCAGTGTTGATTAAGACCTATCTACTGTAATGCTCATGCGCATGTATGTTGTGTTTGAAAGCAACTGAGAGAGCGCAATTTGAATATAAAATAGATAGTAGCCATATTTAGACGAATATGTTATAAACGTAGGAATGAAACACATATCGTAATGTAAAGTTGACGATAATAGCATAAAGGCCAACTAACGTGATGACATGGTATAGGAAATGTAAATGTATTCACATGTTAAACATGCATTAGATTTAGAAGGCCTGTATATATATGATGGGTAGACGTAGAAATGTGTAGAAATGCTTATGAAATTTAGAACGTGCAAAGTAGAATACATGTACGTGTATAACTTTAAATTGGAGTAAACATGAGAGAAAAACGTAGGGAAATGTAACGTGGAGAAATGTGCAGAGAATTTATATAACGATGTAACCAGTGAGAATATAAAAGTTATACTCTACGTAGTTTATATTCTAGGTAAAATGTATTCAAGCATGACTAAGACTTTGCTAAAAAAAGTACGAATATATAAATGTATGTTAAAGGTTACACTGTGTAGAGGGTTTTGTAGGAATGCTAGAAGAGTTTAGGTCATTTGTGATTATAACCCGACTGACCAAGAGTTCGCAGGAGCTTAGTCAAATGTATGTAATTTAATGGGCTTGTAAAAGTCGTAAATAGCTTGATGTGGACGTGAGAGCCAAGAAGTCTAGCACTTGTTAGATTTAAGGTGACAATGCCGGACGGAGCTTATTGCTCGTACGTGAGGAGAGACACTTAGAATCTTGAACTGTGTTTTGACAAGACCATTCACAGGACCTAGAAGGGTCAAGTTAAGCGAAATGGAGTTAAAGTCTTGTCTAAGGTCATTTGACTTTTTGCGCTAAAAGTGTCAATGAAGGTAGCCAGCGAGATGATGAAGATGACATCTAAGGAGAAGGGTCAACTTAACGAACGACGCAAGGAGTGGACCAATGGAAGAAGCAAGAAGCTGACATCATCGGGGAAAGTCCGTGGTGGGCGTCAAGGGGCGTTTCACCCACACGATGATTGTGTATTTTAGGGACAGCACCCCGGGGATAAGATAGCAATTGGAGATTAGGAACAGAAAGGGAATTGCTCAAGAGAGGAGGCAAGGGTAGATGCCTTGAGCAGATGCGCTGAGAGATCAGAGCGCAAGGGAGCAGTAGGCCGAGGACCCTTAGAGAGCGGATGGGTAGGCAGAGAGGGTACTGCTTCTAATATTTAAGAATTCCTTTAGAGGCTAAGAGAGTTTGAACTTCTTTGGGAGTCAAACTGCTGACACCTTTTTAGGGAAGAAACTTGCGAAGTAGGGATGTCACATAGCATAGAATAGGGACAGTTTTAACTTGATTATTTTATCTTACTGCAGATGACGCAGAAGGAACCACTTCACGCTGAAGCTTTGATTGCGGATCTAGAGATTGATTTTGTATTTTGTATACTTTGAGATTTATTTTGTAAGGATTGTATTGCATTCAAATTAACTTCATATAAAACTTTTAAACTTTATCAGTTGTAAGTGGTTCTTCAGAGTGGCGTCAGTTAATGGGGTTTGTCTAACCTATGCGGGGGTTGTCTTTTACTCAATGACAGATAAAACTCGATCCGAAATTGACGAATGAGATAAGTTATTAAATTGATCATAATCATAAATTGATATCAAAATCTCATTCCCCGCAGTTGGTAGCAGAGTATGATGGTTATCTTCTTGAGGAAGACGACCTAGGTCAGGTTAGTTTACCCCAAGGTCCCTAGTCATCGTCGACCAGAAGAATTGCAGCCGAAGACGGTGCTGACGGTGCGTCAAGAGAAAAGCAGCAGAGTCGGTCGAGAGTGAGTATAAGGGTCATGCGTTGTAAGATTGCGGTGTTTTATGTTGTTCCTGTGTTGTAATGTCAAGCGGAGTTGAATGCCTGTAGTGTGATTGAGGGAAGGTTGTGAGCGCGCGCAACCGGATGAAATCTTATGTCCAGAGGACTTAAGTGGTTCGGGTGTATCGAACACCCAGAGTAATTTGTCTACCATTGAAAGGGGGTCATGAGGTACCATTGATTTCCCGACAGACCGATGATAGGGGGAGCGTATGAGTGAGTGAATGAGTAACGGACGCTGGTCGTACGTTTACTGTGTGTAAGTAACCTATCAGTTGAGGCAAGTGTCCGACCGTAAGAGGAAAGACGCTGTGCCAGTTGAGGTGACAATTACAGTTAGACTGTGGCCGTACAGTCAGAGAAAAGTGATCGCTTGGACGGAAGTAGTCATTTTTCAGTGCATGAATGAAAACGCATGTGAAATCGTGAGACGAGTTGAGAAAGAAGGAGAATTGCTGCAAGAGGGAACGAGTGACGTCAGTATAGAACCGCGCTGAGATTGGGTAGTTTGTCAGACGTCAGCGAAGAGTCGCGCTGAGATTGGTCGGTCAGCGTAGAGTCGCGCTGAGATAGGCCGATTAGCGAGAGCCGCGTAGGGATTGGTTGGTTGGTTGTCATCGGGACGTAAACAAGGAAGAGTAAGAGGAAAATTGTAGATTATCGAAAATGAAATGTTTTAAGAGTTTAAGAGCACTCTTTAGGAGAAATAGAAGAAACTTGTATGCCGGAGAGGAAGCTCCACCAGAAGGCACACCAGCTTATTATATGGCAGTAAATGTAGGCTTACATTCGATACTGTGGATTTCCGAGTGGCACAGGCTAACTGAAGGGCATAAAGAACTGGCGTTTCCGAGATTCGGAACGTTTAAACTAGATGTGTTGAACCAGCTGAAAGCGACAATGCTTTCAACAAGACCTCTACCGAGGCCAACACAATTTGAAGCACTTGGTGTGTGGTTTAGAACAGCACACGAAAAGAGCGTAAAAAGGCGCCAAGAAAGAGTGAGAAGATCGGTAAAGGCAGTGCAGGATGCTAAATGGGACGAGGAAGCTAAGAAATGGAGGGTTCGGAAGATAGAAGCAGAGAAACTGTACCCGATGCTAGAAGTTACGGGAGAAAGGAAACCTATAGAACAGGAAGATGAGGAAAGCGAGTCGGATGAGGATCTGATAGAGAGGCTATTAACAGATAAACCACCTCCATACAGCGGTGAACTTGCGAGTCCCATATTACCACAAACGGACGGAGCTAGGTGGGGGGAATATAAATCGATCCCAGTAACGGAGTGGGACGCTAACAAGACTGAGGAAATACCCCAAACTAGTTCTGAACAGAGAGTAGTGGGAAGATTTGTGGTCCAAAAGGTTCCTGAGACGCAATGCGCAAGGTCGTACCAAATGCCAGACGCTTTACAAGTTCCTGTTACCATAGGCCCTATTGTGTCAATCTACAACCCAGAAGGGGTCCAGCAGGAGGAACAGGCACGATGGGACAGTGAAAGAGCAGAAGTGGAGAATAGGAATGCCACAATGAATCCCCAAAGGCAAATACTAGCACCGATGAGTCGGAGTACCCCATTAGATTCCGCAACGGGTCCCAGGATAGAACAGGGAGGTCAAAGAGGGCCAATGGATTTGAGGGGTCCTAAACCGAAGTCTTTTAAGGAGTTAAGAGAATATTTGAAAGAATGGGAAACTGTCGAAGAGGCTCGGGGTAGGAGTTTAGAAAGGGGACCTGAGTGGAGAGAAGAGGACAACAGGATTCTCTCTCATTGTGGAGCTGGCGAAAGCAGCCCCGAGTGGGAGAGAGGAAGTCAGGAAAGCAGAGGAGATACTTGTCCTACCATTAGCGGCAATAGACAAAGGTGCGATGACAGGAGCGCAGGGTGTGGCGAAGTGCCTCGCGTCACCTTCAGTGAAGGGGAACGTAGGACACAGGAGTACCGGAATACCTTTAGGTGCACACACCATGCCCCAGGTGAGGATGTGAGACACTGGAATCACGGAAACATGGAGAGTCGCGAAGCGTCTCGACATGCATCCGGCGATAGTGGACGGTGTCAGGAGAACATAGGGAGTCGCGAAACGTCTCGCCATTTATCCGGTGATCACGAAAGAGATCACGGGAACATGGAGGGCCGTGAAGGACCTTATCGTTTATTAAGCGACACCAGACAACAAGCGTGTTACAGTGGGTTAGAACAGAACGGTGGATCCTATCTCGTATCTGGAGAAACCGAGCCGAAAAGACGGAATGTAGGGTTGGGGGACGGAGCATTATTCCACCATACCCCACGCGAAGACGGAAAGGCTTGGGATCTAGAGAGGTGGGAACAGAGAAATGGAAGCAAGACTCCTCATAACTCACCTGTGCTCAGGCGTAGGGCGCATAGTGGAGGTGAGAGGGATATGAGAGAACAACACAGAACAGAAATGCTGAAAGCTGAAATAAAAGCAAACCGGCTTGACGTAATGAGTTTGAAGTCAGACTTGGATGAAATGATTGATGGCACAGTGGCACTAGAGAGATTAGACTTGTATACACCAGACGAAATATTGTTCTTATCCAAGGATATTACTCGGAGGGCGAGGTCAGCTCATGAGAACCTATCTAATTTGGCAAACAGGTACATGGTAGACCTGTCGCGAACTAAGGCCTTACAGAGTAACCATAGGCTAACTTGCACAGATCGGGATCTGGATGAGCGTAGAACGATCGCGCTGAAGGTACACATAAGGGAATTGATCCTAAGTATCAGAATATGGAAAGATCTGGATAGATGGGAGGAAAGATGGTCCAAGAAGGGCTCTGTCAGACGGAGTACACTTGGGAAGCCCCAGGACGCAGATTTGATGCGAATGGAAGCTTTCCCTTTGCGAGAAATCGCGAATGGAAGCTACGTTCACGTGCCCTGGAGTAGGGGGGATTTGGCGGCATTTACCAATTCCTTCCCAAAGCTTAGGGATAATCCCGTCGAGTGGTACAAACAGGTAGAAAGATTCGTGAAGATCTCGAAGGTACTATGGATCGATTTGAACACACTGTTCGATATCGTAGTACCCGGAGATTTGTGGACGGCGTGCAAGCTTAGTGTCGAATGGCCTAATTGTGAGCCTCCGAGAGATACCCGGACGAATGGTCCATCAGTTAGAGTCATGGAAAAATACGAGAGAGTAATAACATGGCTAAAAGAGAAAGTGCCGGTGCAAGACATAGACTGGGTTAAGATAGATCGAACTACTCAGGAACCGAAAGAGACAGTTCATGAGTTCTATGAGAGATTATTGAAAGCATTCAAGCAGTACAGCGGGTTAGATGTAATGGATCCTAAGGACATTGGACAGTTTGTTTCAAAGTTTGTCCTCGGATTGAGACCGGAAATATGCCTAATGATCCAACAGCATCTGATCTGTTGGCAGAACAAACCTTTAGATGAAATTCTGAGGTATGCAAGGTACTGTAGTGACGAGATAGACTCTAAGGCAAAGAAGCTTAAGGAAAAGCTAATGCTAGTGCAAATGCAAGCTGCTGGAAAGGATAAACCACGGCAGCAGGGAACAGGAACGCAGGCAAAGAAACAGAATAATCAGAGCAGAGATGAGGAAGAAAGACCGAGACCAAGAATGGATATCGCGACACTGAAAAAGACGACGAGATGCCATCAGTGTAACGAGGTGGGACACTGGCGACGCGAGTGCCCTTACAATGTTGAGTCAGGGGAATTAGAGCTGGAGGAGGAAGAGGTTCAGAACAACATGGTTAAGGGAGCCACAGTCCCGAAGGGCAAGTTTGTCAAAGGGGGGACTCAGACTCCTCGAGCCCCGTTTCCTCAACCACCTCGCATCTCAAACGGAGGGAAAACCTACAGACAGATGCCATTGTTTGTAGGAGGAGAGGAATGCTACTACGTTGATCCACTTACAGGGCAGCGGGCGAACAGGGAGGAAGATTGTACTCTAGGAGCCGCCCTGGAAGTAGATCAGAGAGGACCATACGTAGAGGCTGAAGTAGCGGGATGTCCTACAACCTTTTTGGTGGATACGGGGGCCACTCGATCCACGTTGAGATCCGCGGTAGTCCCAGGTCTGCCAATATCAGGAGAAATGGTTCAGGTGGTAGGAGTTGCGAACAAAAGGATGACGAATCCTCTGACCGAACCAGTGTCAGTAAGGATAGGGAATTACAGTGACGAACATCAGTTTGTGATCTGCGATTCTAGTCCTGTGTGCTTACTAGGGAGAGATTTGCTGTGTAAACTGAATTGCACGATACATTGCACACCAGAAGGAGTAGAAGTGCAGACCAATGACGAGGATGCTGATTTCAAAGTCGTAAACTCACAAGAGTGTGTGGAACTATATCCTACCTTAACAGTGGAAGAGCTTCCACAGGACTTGAGGGAGAAAGTCTCAGCTGAGGTATGGGATTTTACTGGGGAAGAAATAGGATTGATCAAGGGAGTAGAACCAGTAAAGATCTTGGTAAGACCCCACGCTGAGTATCCAAGAACACCACAGTATAAGCTAACGCCAGAAACGATTGCAGGAATAAAGCCTGTGATCGAATCCATGATCAAACAAGGAATACCGAAGGAGATCGTGGGTAGTCCATGTAACTCCCCGATTATGGGTTTGCAGAAGCCTAGTGGAAAATACAGAATAGTGCAGGATCTTCGGAAGATTAATAACATTGTTGTTTCATGTTGTCCAGTGGTACCGAATCCATCAGTGATATTATTTCAGATACCGTTCCGAGCTGAATGGTTTACAGTGATAGATTTGTGCCAGGCTTTCTTTTCGATACCTTTAGATGAAGAGAGCCAGTATCTTTTCGCTTTTAAGCTGGAAGATCGTGTTTTAACATGGTGTCGTATCCCCCAGGGGTATACAGAAAGCCCATCGATTTTTAACCAGCTATTGAAGAAAAATCTTGAAAGTCTAGTACTGCCCAAGAATTCAGTTCTGGTCCAGTACATAGACGACCTCCTAGTTGCGTCAGAAACTGAGGAAGCTTGCAGAGAAGACACCATAACCTTGCTAAATCACTTGGCCGAGAACGGACACAAGGTGTCTCCAAGTAAGTTGCAATATTGTAAAACTGAAGTGCAATACTTGGGCCATAGGATTGAAAAGGGAAAGCGGAAGGTGTCTCCAGACAGAATAGAGGCGATTATGAAAATGAATGCGCCTACAACGCAAAGAGAAGTCAGGATGTTTCTGGGCATGGTCGGTTATTGTCGACAGTGGATAGTAAACTTTTCACTGAAGGCTAAACCGTTATTACAACTGACGCACAAAGGAGTAAGTGATCCGGTACCATGGGACAAAGATTGTTTGATGGCATTTTTGCAGCTGAGGGAGGACTTATGTCGCGCCCCGGCTTTGGGAATGCCAGATTACGCTAAACCTTTTTTGCTTTACTGCTGCGAGAGAGAGGGATGCGCTTTAGCGGTTTTAGCTCAGATCCACGGAGATGCGCGCAGGCCAGTGGCGTATTTTTCGGCTACATTAGATCCAGTAGCCGCAGCGTTGCCCGGATGTCTCAAATCCGTAGCTGCAACGGGTGTCAGCATTGAGAGATCAGAGAGCGTGGTGATGGGACACCAGTTAGTGGTGTATGTGCCGCATTCTGTGGAACTGTTAATGACCAGGACGAAGACTCAGCATCTGACGAATAGCAGGCTCACACGCTACGAGCAAGTCATACTGGCTGCCGAGAATGTGACCCTAAAAAGATGCTCTGTCTTGAATCCTGCAACCTTGATGCCACTTCCGAATGAAGTGGATGATGAAAATTGTACAGATCATGACTGCCTCGATGTGACTGAACTATGTACCAAACCGAGACCTGATATCGTAGATGAGCCATTGACAGACCCAGACGAAATTTTCTTCGTTGATGGTTCATGCGTAAGAAACGATGTCGGTCAGCTGAGAGCAGCTTATGCAGTATGCACGATTACCAGAGTTATAGAAGCCGCTTGCCTGGAAGGAGTACACTCCGCACAGGTAGCTGAAATTGTTGCTTTGACTCGTGCTTGCTTAGCAGGCGACAAACTTCGAGTCACCATATACACCGATAGCCAGTATGGTTTCGGGGTAGTTCACGATTACGGGCAGTTATGGTCTCAAAGAGGTTACATGACCTCCTCGGGTTCTCCCATTAGGAACGGAGAATTCGTGAGACTTCTGTTAGAGGCTTTGCAAAAACCTATGGCCATAGCAGTGGTCAAATGTGTGGCACATACAAAGAATCTTGATTTTGTGTCACAAGGAAACCGCTATGCGGATGAAGTAGCGCGCTATTGCGCGGAGCAGGGATATTCTCACACTGATGTCAAGGTGGGGGGAGTCCAGGAAAGAACTGAATTGACCATGTTGCTAGATACTGTAGATACGTGGGATGAATTAAGAGCTGTACAGGAAAATGCACCAGAAGATGAGAAAAGGAGCTGGGAAACAGCAGGGTGTGTAAAAAGCGAGATGAATTTTTGGGTTTCTGCCGACGGAAGGGCAGTTTTACCAAATGAACTTGTTAGTCCAATGGCAAGGAAATTGCATGGATCAGCACACATAGGTAGAGATGCTATGGTGAGAGTATTCAGACAAACGTGGTTCAATCCTAAGTTTAGAGTAGCGGCAGAAGCAGTGTGTCAGCGATGTGCGATCTGTCAACAACTAAACGTGGGTAAGAGAACACCAGTTACATTGAGTCACATTGGGAGGTCTGGGGGTCCTTTCAATAGGATGCAGCTTGATTTTATAGAAATGCCTCCATGTAACAGACTGAGATACGTTTTAGTGATTGTCTGCATATTTTCTAGATGGGTTGAGGCTTACCCTACACGTAAGTGCGATACACTTACAGTAGCAAAATTGTTGCTTAGAGAGTTGATACCGAGGTTTGGGGTGCCATCCTCTTTGGAATCGGACAGAGGAACTCATTTTAATAGCGAAGTGGTGAAGATGCTATGTTCAGCTTTGAATATTGATCAGAAGTTACACTGCAGCTATCGACCAGAAGCTTCAGGGATTGTAGAACAAATTAACAGTACCATCAAGTCCAGACTGGCTAAAGTTTGTTCATCGACATCCCTGAGTTGGCCAGACGCACTTCCAGTGGTTCTTATGAGCATTCGTAGCACACCTGATAGAAGAACAGGTCTCTCTCCACACGAAGTGCTAATGGGGAGAGCTATGAGATTGCCATCGGTTCCGACTGCAGCGCTAGTGAACATCATAGACAATTTGATCTTGGACTACTGCAAGGGACTATCTGATGCCGTTAACTCTGTGTCCCTCCAGGTCCAGGCTGCAGAGGTTCCATCAGCACAAGACTTGTGCCATGACCTAAGTCCGGGAGACTGGGTCCTGGTGAAGAAGCATGTCAGGAAGAACTGCTTAGACGTGCGCTGGAGAGGACCGTTTCAAGTCATACTTGTAACTAACACTGCGGTGAAGTGTGGAGGTCTGCCAAACTGGATACATGCCTCACACACCCGAAGGGTGCCAACACCTCCAGAAGAAACAGCTCCTCTCTCGGATGAAAATCCGACGGGAAGCGGAGAAGCCATAGAGGGGGAAAACCAAGCTGTGGAGGTGATCGAAGAAACTGAAACTGTGTTGGAACAGGACGACGAAGGTCAGGACACTAGTGGGACCGAAGTCGCCTCAGAAGAAGAAAGTAATTGGGAGTCCGACACAGATATCGAGCAGACTGAGAGTGACCAAGAGACAGGTCCTAGAACAAGGAGCGGAAAGACAAGGAGTGACGAAGCCAGTTGGCCGGAGAGAAAGAAAAGGCCAAGTTCGGAAGAAAAGAAAGAAAGAACACTTGTCCCGATCGCTGAAGAATCGGATCAGGAGGAAGAAACGACAGACTCAGGAACTGAGAGTCCACGAAGATCGAGAAGGGTACGTGTGCCCTGCAGAAGGTACGCCACCCCAGAGTGGACTTATCTAGCAGATGTCTTGGGGACAGAAATCTGGGAGAGTGAAGAGCGTGAAAGTAATCGATCTCGATCCATTTGTGGCAGTGGAGATATGGATGTTGACGCCTGGACTCGAGACTGAGGGGTTACTGACTTTCACACTTCCCATACCCCCATACTTGAGTCGGATTACAGATTTAGTGTTGAACAGATTACAATTTCCAACATTTGGTCATCAAATATCAGAGGAAGAAGATAAAGTCATTCGGTTTGAATTGTTGGAACTTGTTGCAAGAGCTGCAGGTACGAGAATAATTGTTGATACTTAAAGACTTTGTATATAAGTTGTAAAGAAGAAGATAACCTAGCGCCGAGTGGAAAGAAGAATAAAATTAGGGATTACATTTAGAGGACGGAGGAGGGCTAGGGTTGTCTACTGCTAAAAAGGGAAATGACATTTTTGTGAGAAGGAGAGACTTTGTTGATAAAAAGCACTTTAAGGACTGAGAAAACAAACAAGCAACCAAAGACTGGAAAAGAGAAGTTTCGCTAGAGAACGAGGTACGCTGTTTGATAACATGGAGAACGGAAACCCAAACCGAAAAGCTAGATGTATAGTAGGTACACTTATAGCAGTAGTGATATTTCTCATAATTACAGTAGTGACAATATCTTACATAATAGGACATGAGAACGATAAAGAAATAGCAAATGTAAAAACTGTAACGACTTTGAAACCTGTTCTTGTGGGGAAGAACAAGGGGAGCAATGTTATACGTGAAAAGGCGTTACTTACAGATGAAGCTCGTAGATTACACGTAGACGAGTCACAGGGAAATTTTAGGTCAAACGCATACGCTAAACTGTTATATGAATATATCGATGCCATGGAGGCCAAAGATTGCTACGTTTGTATGCAATTGCCGGCTTCTGTAGACGAAGGCATTAGATATCATCATCTCCCATTGACTTATGGGATAACATGTAGTTTACTGCTTAGCATATTTTATGGTAGAGAAGGATTTGAGTACTACTTTTCAAATTATGATTCGGTACTGCCTGAAGTTCCGAATTATAAGCAAATGAATAAGTGGGACTATTACAAAAAGGAGGATAGACTGGCTAAATTCTTTCTTCCTTGGGATACATTAGATACATCATATGCACGTAGAAATAATCTGACTTGCAAAGTGTCAGAGGTAGAGAAAAGGTTTATTGCACAAGTCGATGACCAATACAGAAGGCAGAAGATTCTAAAAATGTCAGGACAATGGAAAACAGATTGGACAGAAGAAGAGAAGGCACATAAAAAGAAAGGTAGCAATGGTCCAATAGCATTGGATAGAACGCAGAGAGGAAAGTTATGTTTAACTCGAAGCAAGACATATTATGAGAGTGAATTTGTAGGTGAAGTTAGTTGCGAGCACTCTTTTAAATTGGAGTACTACACGAAAGATTTTATGAAAGGGATGCAAGCTATTCCGAATGTGTATTTTGTATGTGGGAGAAATGCCTATGTAAAACTACCAGACAATTGGTATGGTTCGTGTTACTTGGCAATTGTCTTCCCCAAAATATATCATGCAAAGGATTTAGCGATCATAGAAGGAAAGGCTTCGACGAGAACGAGAAGGGAAGTAGGAGAAGCAGAGGTAGTAGGAGATGTATTTGGAGCGATGTTTCCATTGTTAGGCTTGATCCTCAACGGTGTTAAGATTAGGAGGTTAGCGACAGTAGTGGATAGATTGTCTGCCAGTACTGCAAGGTCATTAATGCTAGTAGAAGGTGAGATGCAGTCGATCAGAGCAATGGTTCTTCAGAACAGACTTGCTCTAGATGTAATACTAGCAAAAGAAGGCGGAGTTTGTAAAGCTTTGAAGGTTCAGGAATGTTGTACTTATATTCCTGATAATTCAAAACCACTTGAGAAAGTCATACGGAACATTACACAGATCCATCAAGAAATCGAAGATTTATCAAAAATAAATGTTTGGGAAAAAGTTGGAAATGGAGTGGGAAAGGTTGGAAGTTGGTTTGCTAATCTTGGCAAAAGTATAATATGGTACATATTAAAACCTGTATTAATAGTATTAATTTGCATAATTACATTATTAGGATTAGTAAAATTATATAAATGGTATAGGTCGAACCAGTTACAAAGATCGATGAGAGATCAAGAAAGGAGATTGGCTATGTTACAAGATCAACAGTATAAAAGTCTGAGAGCACTCGAATCGATAAAAAGAGGAAATGAGGTAACTAGTTCTGTATAAAAGGGTTGTATTCAAATTGCTTTTAGTGATGACTCCTAAAAGTCATCAAAGGGGGGAACTGAGAGAGCGCAATTTGAATATAAAATATATAGTAGCCATATTTAGACGAATATGTTATAAACGTAGGAATGAAACACATATCGTAATGTAAAGTTGACGATAATAGCATAAAGGCCAACTAACGTGATGACATGGTATAGGAAATGTAAATGTATTCACATGTTAAACATGCATTAGATTTAGAAGGCCTGTATATATATGATGGGTAGACGTAGAAATGTGTAGAAATGCTTATGAAATTTAGAACGTGCAAAGTAGAATACATGTACGTGTATAACTTTAAATTGGAGTAAACATGAGAGAAAAACGTAGGGAAATGTAACGTGGAGAAATGTGCAGAGAATTTATATAACGATGTAACCAGTGAGAATATAAAAGTTATACTCTACGTAGTTTATATTCTAGGTAAAATGTATTCAAGCATGACTAAGACTTTGCTAAAAAAAGTACGAATATATAAATGTATGTTAAAGGTTACACTGTGTAGAGGGTTTTGTAGGAATGCTAGAAGAGTTTAGGTCATTTGTGATTATAACCCGACTGACCAAGAGTTCGCAGGAGCTTAGTCAAATGTATGTAATTTAATGGGCTTGTAAAAGTCGTAAATAGCTTGATGTGGACGTGAGAGCCAAGAAGTCTAGCACTTGTTAGATTTAAGGTGACAATGCCGGACGGAGCTTATTGCTCGTACGTGAGGAGAGACACTTAGAATCTTGAACTGTGTTTTGACAAGACCATTCACAGGACCTAGAAGGGTCAAGTTATGCGAAATGGAGTTAAAGTCTTGTCTAAGGTCATTTGACTTTTTGCGCTAAAAGTGTCAATGAAGGTAGCCAGCGAGATGATGAAGATGACATCTAAGGAGAAGGGTCAACTTAACGAACGACGCAAGGAGTGGACCAATGGAAGAAGCAAGAAGCTGACATCATCGGGGAAAGTCCGTGGTGGGCGTCAAGGGGCGTTTCACCCACACGATGATTGTGTATTTTAGGGACAGCACCCCGGGGATAAGATAGCAATTGGAGATTAGGAACAGAAAGGGAATTGCTCAAGAGAGGAGGCAAGGGTAGATGCCTTGAGCAGATGCGCTGAGAGATCAGAGCGCAAGGGAGCAGTAGGCCGAGGACCCTTAGAGAGCGGATGGGTAGGCAGAGAGGGTACTGCTTCTAATATTTAAGAATTCCTTTAGAGGCTAAGAGAGTTTGAACTTCTTTGGGAGTCAAACTGCTGACACCTTTTTAGGGAAGAAACTTGCGAAGTAGGGATGTCACATAGCATAGAGTAGGGACAGTTTTAACTTGATTATTTTATCTTACTGCAGATGACGCAGAAGGAACCACTTCACGCTGAAGCTTTGATTGCGGATCTAGAGATTGATTTTGTATTTTGTATACTTTGAGATTTATTTTGTAAGGATTGTATTGCATTCAAATTAACTTCATATAAAACTTTTAAACTTTATCAGTTGTAAGTGGTTCTTCAGAGTGGCGTCAGTTAATGGGGTTTGTCTAACCTATGCGGGGGTTGTCTTTTACTCAATGACAGATAAAACTCGATCCGAAATTGACGAATGAGATAAGTTATTAAATTGATCATAATCATAAATTGATATCAAAATCTCATTCCCCGCAGTTGGTAGCAGAGTATGATGGTTATCTTCTTGAGGAAGACGACCTAGGTCAGGTTAGTTTACCCCAAGGTCCCTAGTCATCGTCGACCAGAAGAAGAATTGCAGCCGAAGACGGTGCTGACGGTGCGTCAAGAGAAAAGCAGCAGAGTCGGTCGAGAGTGAGTATAAGGGTCATGCGTTGTAAGATTGCGGTGTTTTATGTTGTTCCTGTGTTGTAATGTCAAGCGGAGTTGAATGCCTGTAGTGTGATTGAGGGAAGGTTGTGAGCGCGCGCAACCGGATGAAATCTTATGTCCAGAGGACTTAAGTGGTTCGGGTGTATCGAACACCCAGAGTAATTTGTCTACCATTGAAAGGGGGTCATGAGGTACCATTGATTTCCCGACAGACCGATGATAGGGGGAGCGTATGAGTGAGTGAATGAGTAACGGACGCTGGTCGTACGTTTACTGTGTGTAAGTAACCTATCAGTTGAGGCAAGTGTCCGACCGTAAGAGGAAAGACGCTGTGCCAGTTGAGGTGACAATTACAGTTAGACTGTGGCCGTACAGTCAGAGAAAAGTGATCGCTTGGACGGAAGTAGTCATTTTTCTGGTTCGGGCTATATAAAACTTTAAAAAATAAAATAGAAATAAAAAAACACCTTAATGTACGAGCCACAACTCATACAGCTGAGAGGCTTGGGGAGTGGATTCAGGCTGGAAAAGGCCTTGGAGGTCATTTGGGGGTCACCAGGGGTAGCAGATGCTACCCCTTGCTTATCCTTTGCTACCCCTGTTACTGACCTTGTAGTAAAGAGGGACAGTCTGTCACAAACAGGACGAAAAGGACATGGCAGCAAATTATCTGTGAACTGGAGGCATTAACCGCTGCATTGCTGCATGTCCCTAGGTCAGACCCCGCCTCTGGGGTTATCTCCACGATTCAATATGCTTTTTTTGATTACATATCTCCTGAAGTTGAAATCTTGCGCAGAGAGTAAACATTTTAATACTATATGACATTATTTTTTTTCTTGCCCTGGGGCTGCAATTGCAATGAAACTCATGGTCTTTCTGCCAAAGGAAGCAGATTAATAGATGTTTTTCTCACACCCACTCTTATGTGGCTCTCACTTCCTGATGCAAGAAACACAACAGCAAATGTTGTCAGAGCCGGGCAGTCAGCTACACATGTACAGTAAACAGACTTTTTACTTTTACATATCGAATTTGAAAAGCAACTCTCTTCCCCACAGTTACAAAATAATGTAGGAAGAAGCAGCAGGAGAGAGCTTGGTCCGGACAGTTTCCTGCTTCGAGCTTAGGTTTCTCTTTCCTTATAATTCCCATCTTACCCTTTCAGGGGTAGCACAAGAGCATCGCCCCAAAAAAAATTAATGGTAATAACCCAGCATTTATTATTCTTTTATGTTGTTTACAGGCGTGTCGAGGGCAGGGCCAGTGGATAACAGACACCCACGAAGACTGATATGCACTGCTATCAATGAGCTTGAGAGTTTGGCTGGCAGTCTCAGGCCGGACAAAGCGTTGTGCGCATTAATACGCTCTCAAACCCAGCTGCTTTGCTGGGTTGGAGACAGCAAGGCACAGGCTCTCAGTCTCCTAGGAGCGCAAATCATCGGCGCTCAGGCCAATCCTGAAGCTGCTGTTATGCGTGAACAGCAAAACACACAAGATGATGGACGGAATGTTGCACAATGGCAAGCAACACATTCACCCCCAGTCACAGATCTGGGTTTAATCCATCGTTATTTTGCTCACCAAACCATCCCAGGTCAGACATGGCCATATGCAAATCAGTCTTGACCCCGTGCCTCATGGGAACAGTCCAGACCGAACTGCCAAGCCATGTCTTCCCTGGACCGGAATCAAGCATCCTAGGACCGGTTTCTGACTATCAGCCATCATCAGCCAGGATAGCCTGACTCCAGTGGTGTAGTGAGCATGGGACCCACATCTAGTCATACCCATCCCACATAGGGCGCACCACAAAACACACAAGATGATGGACGGAATGTTGCACAATAGCAACACATTCACCCCCAGTCACAGATCTGGGTTTAATCCATCGTTATTTTGCTCACCAAACCATCCCAGGTCAGACATGGCCATATGCAAATCAGTCTTGACCCTGTGCCTCATGGGAACAGTCCAGACCGAACTGCCAAGCCATGTCTTCCCTGGACCAGAATCAAGCATCCTCGGACCGGTTTCTGGCTATCAGCCTTCTTCAGCCAGGATAGCTTCTGGCTATCAGCCTTCATCAGCCAGGATAGCTTGACTCCAGTGGCGCAGTGAGCACGGGACCCACGTCTGGGCATACCCTTCCCACATAGGGTGAACAGCAAAACACACAAGATGATGGACGGAATGTTGCACAATGGCAAAACATTCACCCCAATCACAGATCTGGGTTTAATCGATCGTTATTTTGCTCACCAAGCCATTCCAGTTCAGACATGGACATATGCAAATCAGTCTTGACCCTGTGCCTCATGGGAACAGTCCAGACCGAACTGCCATTGTGCAACATTCCGTCCATCATCTTGTGTGTCATGCGTGAGAGCAGCTTCAGGATTGGCCACAGGGGAGTCTCTGCCTGCAGAGAAGCCATGAGAGGAGCAGAAGACGGTGATGCAATGCAGTGGGCTGCAGGTGGCAGGTAAGTTCTTTTTTTTAATACTTTTTTTGGCTGTTCGTCGTCTTCCCCCGCTTCTCCTCTCTCCTCCAACATCAGCTGCTAATACCCTTGCTTCTGCTACTACATCACATGGTGACGGTGCATAGGTTACATAGTTGTAATAACTTAAGAAGGTGCTGCTTTGGTGCCTTGATGGTAGCCTTTCCTCACACACTCAGGCCAGAAGACAGGAGGAAAGACACAGCTCATGGACTGAGAGAGGCACTGAGGAGTGACGAGCCCCTGAAGATGCTGATGCTAATGGGCTCTGGCCCCCGCACCTCAAAGCAGGGCTGGACTGGGAACCAAAAGCAGCCTGGGCAAATTTTGTCAGGCCAGCCCCCATAATGCATGCAGCGAGCTGTTACAAAGGAGCAAGCTTGACCACTGAAAGGGAGTTTAAGAGGGGTCTCCCCCCAAGAAATGTTTGAAAAAAATGCAAACATGGTGTGTTTTACTGCACATATTTAGGTAGAGCACCTCGTCCAATTATTGAATGGATGGATGGAGATTGGAGACAGGGCTGCATGGCTCAATGAATGAATAGTTTGCTGGTGAGGAGTGGATGGATGAATTCATTCAGAAACAGATGAGAACGAATAAAGACTTTTAGTTACGTGGAGCAAATGATCTCAACTAATTCCCCTCTAACCCTTTATGGGTTCCCCAGTAGCGTGCTACTCGCCAAAAAAGCACCGTAACACCCCATATGGGGTAACAAGCACTATATAAATGCAAACCTTTTTACCTCTTCTATCCCTCCCCTATCCTTGTGAATCCAAATAACTGACTAACTTATTCACCACTCAAATTACTTTCATATTTCGCTATACTAATTCAACACTAATCTTTTATGGATTCTGGAGTAGCGTGCTACTCACCAAAAAAGTGCTTCAACACCCATCAGGGGTAACAATGCTATATAAATGCAAACTTTTTCCCCTCTTCTATCCCTCTGCTATCCTTCTGAATCCAAATAACTGACTAATATCCACCACTCAAATTAATTTCATATTTCACTGTACTAATTCAACACTAATCCTTTATGGGTTCCGGAGTAGCGTGCTACTCGCTGAAAAAGCGAATCGACGCCTCATCTGGGGTAGTAAGTGCTATATAAATGCAATTACAATACAATACAATGCCACACTGACTTTTGCCCTGTGGAGGAAGGAAGGAGTTTGACATCGTCGAGGGAAGGACTGACCAGCAACTTGCGGAACCCGCTGCGCGGGTCCCGCTGCGTCGAGGCTGCACATCCGTTTGTTGGCCCCTGCTGGGTGAGAGAGTGAGAGACAGGGCTGCGAGCGCTGGGTCCGGGACTCGCTTTCCCAGGAGTCCCGGCTTCCCAGAGGCCAAGTCACCTGGCCCGCTCTCCCTGACCGCCCCGCCCAGCAGAACAGCTGAAAAGGATTCTGCCTGTTTAGGATCCCGGGAACGCCACACTGACTTTTGCCCTGTGGAGGAAGGAAGGAGTTTGACATCGTCGAGGGAAGGACTGACCAGCAGCTTGCGGAACCCGCTGCGCGGGTCCCGCTGCGTCGAGGCTGCACATCCGTTTGTTGGCCCCTGCTGGGTGAGAGAGTGAGAGACAGGGCTGCGAGCGCTGGGTCCGGGACTCGCTTTCCCAGGAGTCCCGGCTTCCCAGAGGCCAAGTCACCTGGCCCGCTCTCCCTGACCGCCCCGCCCAGCAGAACAGCTGAAAAGGATTCTGCCTGTTTAGGATCCCGGGAACGCCACACTGACTTTTGCCCTGTGGAGGAAGGAAGGAGTTTGACATCGTCGAGGGAAGGACTGACCAGCAGCTTGCGGAACCCGCTGCGCGGGTCCCGCTGCGTCGAGGCTGCACATCTGTTTGTTGGCCCCTGCTGGGAGAGAGAGTGAGAGACAGGGCTGCGAGCGCTGGGTCCGGGACTCGCTTTCCCAGGAGTCCCGGCTTCCCAGAGGCCAAGTCACCTGGCCCGCTCTCCCTGACCGCCCCGCCCAGCAGAACAGCTGAAAAGGATTCTGCCTGTTTAGGATCCCGGGAACGCCACACTGACTTTTGCCCTGTGGAGGAAGGAAGGAGTTTGACATCGTCGAGGGAAGGACTGACCAGCAGCTTGCGGAACCCGCTGCGCGGGTCCCGCTGCGTCGAGGCTGCACATCCGTTTGTTGGCCCCTGCTGGGAGAGAGAGTGAGAGACAGGGCTGCGAGCGCTGGGTCCGGGACTCGCTTTCCCAGGAGTCCCGGCTTCCCAGAGGCCAAGTCACCTGGCCCGCTCTCCCTGACCGCCCCGCAAACCCCCCTCCCCTATCCACGCCCATAAGTAGTGACGAACCCCGCTGCGCGGGAGCGCCCGGGGCTAAGCCCGGGCAAAGGGCGGGCCCTCTGTGGCCCTCAGAGGCCAGAGGAGGCCGGGCTGGGCCACTGACCCTGGTCGTTTGTAACTATCTTGCTCGCACTTTGTACCCCTAGGGCATACGGGTTATGTCCACACGGAAAACTAGAAGTATGGCAGTTGCTAGTGCTAAAAAACTTACTGGGACACTGGATGACTTTATTACCCGCACACACGCATTAATTGACGAAGGAATCGTATTAATGGACAGGAGAGTATCACAAGACCTGGCCATGGCCAAACGTTCATCATTGGGCCTGATTGCGATGGCCCAAACCCCTATCACTGTTTGCCGTCCAGAAACCCAGGCTCTAATACATAGCCACGGAGATATTGGGGCTATGGATGGCTCTAATAGTAACACTGATACCGTTCAGGACTTGGAGGCTTCACCTAACCTTAATATTCTAACTCTGAGCGGAACACAACCGCAAGAGTCACACACCTGTGATACCACCGATGTTAACACTAGAAGTGAGAGGGGTAGGATTGAAGGGGCTATTCCTAAACAGAAACAGAAGGGTAATAAACAAACTACTTCTAAACGAAAGAAGGGCCAGACACACCCCAACCCCAATCCCCCTAACTGCGAGAAGCTGTCTGAGGTTCAAACTAGCTCAACAGGGGGGACACTCCCAAACAAGGTCGGTTTACCCCTAAATCTACCAGACGACACCTTAATTGATCAAAGTCTGGAGGAAATTTTACAGTTTAGTGTAGACACTGGTAATCCTCCTCCTATAGTGCCATCACAGGAGGAGGATGGTTTAACTATCAACAACTCTGTGATTTTCAATATGTTGAAATCATTGCTAGAACCCATAGAGGTAAGACTACATTGTCTTGAAACTGTCCTTAAAAACATACACAAGGACATAAGTGCTCCTAGTTTCTCCTTAAATAATAAAACTGTCCAGATTTCTAATCAGCCTAAACCACTAAAACCCCAGGTGATTACTAAAAAAACATTGGAGTCCGCCAAAGGGGTGCCTAAGAATCATAGTAATACTCCAATTTAGACTATTTCTAACAATAAGCCCCCTCCAGCAGAGGGAACTAAGAAAACTGACTCCGGCCATACACCCTCCATAAACAACTCAAATTTAACTCCTCAGGCATCTTCTAGGGATGGTCTATCCAAACCGACAATCCCTGAAGTACTTGACAATGTTAAATGTAAGGTCCGGAAAAATATCCATCTGCCTCCAGATGCCTGTCCCTATGTTGTTATACTTACTGGGGTCACTGAAATACCCGCAACTGAACAAGAGTCATATCAGACCCTAAAAAATAAAGTATGCCACTGGTTAGCCAATAATTATCCTCTCCCTCCAAATATTCCCTGTAATATCTTGATGATAGAGAGAGCTCCATGGGTAGGACATAATAGGAAAAATCTTCCAGGGGATTGTGTAGTGATTACTTTCGAGAATACTGAGGTCGTAGAATTTATTTGTAGCAGAAGGGCCCCGAGATACCAGGCGAGCACAGTAACCGCTAGACCTCTCTCCTATTTTTATCTCCCACACAATCAAGCCGACAATCGATGGAGTTGGCTTAAGGGTCCTCACGATCGTAAACCCAGACAGAGATCCAATCTTCCCTGGATGCCACAAACCCCTGGATGGGAGGAGGAATGGGGTGGGGGTTGGAACCTGGTTGGGAACAGAGGAGGCAGACCACCTCAAGGTGGCCCTTTCTTTGGTCCGCATGCTTCTCAACTACATCATTTCCCCCAACAGCGAAATGGACCTCCCAATGCTCTGTACTTCCCAATGGCGAATCGTTTTGAATGCCTCTCAAATACAGACTGGGTGGACTGACATATGCGGGGCTCTCCAAAGGGAAGGGGACCTCAGACCAATTTAATTCCTCCTCATAAGGAAGTGGCAACATCGGTCTTGATTACGGACAAACCCTCTTTTACTCCCTCTGATAGTTTGTTGGAGGCGCAGGAACGGGGCACACCATCTTTTCTCCCAGCCACACCTCCCCCACTTTGTAAATTCCTTACTTGGAATGTGGCGGGTCTAAATGCAAAGGCGCTGGACCCCATATGGCAAGAGTTTGTAAAACAATTCGACATAGTGGGTTTGCAAGAAACCTGGGACACCACAACTAATTTTGCACTAGATGGCTTTCGTAGCTTTTTTACCCCTGCAGCCTCTAGTGCAAGAGGTAGGGCAAAAGGTGGCTTACTTACACTGTGTTCCCTGGAGCTGGTAGGGGCATTCAAACAATTGGAATCTGCACCTGCAAACACGCTAGTCGTGGAGTGGACCTTACCTGGCTTCCAACCTTTTCTAGTGGTTAATTTTTATAATTCCAGGGAGTCTTTATTTGTGAATGAACATTTGACTTCCTTACTACAATTTTTGTCAGCCTATAGAAGCGACTGCACCTCTTCCCTAGAGATGATCATCTTGGGTGATTTTAATATTCATCCCTGTGAGGGTGAATGCCTTAATGATAGTTATGGGGGTTTACCGACGGAGGCCACCCCCCATTTTGTGCATACAATTGAGGGTGAGTGTCTTGAGTCTTTCCTGGCGACTTTAAATCTATTTGAATTTGCCCAAAGCAGGAACGATCCCAGAGCCCCAACCTTCGTGGGGAAAGACGCTAATACTATTATAGACTTCATTTTTGTTTCATCTGGGGTACTAGCTAAGGCACGCGAGTACATGGTGGTCACTGCTAGTTTCAGCGATCACAATCCTGTCCTCCTGATGCTGGACCTAGACTGTTTCCGGACCCATAATCCAACAGATGTGGCAGCCCCAAGGGACTTGATAACTAAAGACCAGGGAAGGCGCCTAAAATGGGAACAAATAGTACCTGAACACTTCTTCCATTCACTTGCCCAAGAGTCAGAGGCAGATATGGCAGTATGTCTGGACCCAACTGCTCGAGGCCCGGATGTAGTAGTCGCATACGAGGAGATATGCGGAAGGATTGCTAAGAATCTGGAGCTAAGGTCTACCGGGCAAAGGATTAAGAAACCCCAGAAATGGTTCAATAAAGAATGTTCCCAGAAACATAGTGCTCTGATGAAAGCTCTAAAACAAAAACCTAGGGACAGGACGTTGGTGGCCAATTTAAGGAAGGATTACAAAACTGCAGTTCTTAAACGCAAATCTGGAATCAAGGAAGAAGCCTGGGAGAGCCTTTTATCTACGGATGTATTGAAAGACAGCAAAAAGTTTTGGGCCATTGTGAACCAGCCCTTCTTCTCCAATGAAGGGAAGACCGACATGGACTGTGTGATAGAAGATGATAGATGGGTAGCCCACTTTGAAAAGATCTACGAATCCACAGCATCTGGTCTAACCGATAATGTCCATAAATCCCCTAACATGGTTATGGAATTTAGTAGTTCGGAGGTTGAAAGGGCGATTAGAGACACAAGTAAACACAAAGCCCCGGGACCTGACGGGGTTCCTGCAGACCTCTACATCCAATACCCCCAATTTTGGTCGAAGATATTAATGAACGTTTTTAACGCAATACCCTCAGCTGGTTTTCCTTCCTCTTGGTCCACCTCTATCATTGTGCCCATATTCAAGAAAGGGAACAGGGGGGACCCGGCTTGCTACAGGCCAATCTCCTTGCTGGACTCTGCCGTTAAGATCTTGGGCAGGGTCATTTTGCAGAGGCTTGAGGACTGGCTTGGAGAGAGCAGGATCCTCTCGGAGTTACAGTATGGCTTCAGAGCACACAGAGGGACCATGGACCAATGTCTCAACCTCCACCTAATTATCAGCAAGTACACAGTGGCGAAGGGGGGACTCCTTTATTTGGGTTTTATGGACTTATCATCCGCTTTTGATTTGGTCAATCGTTCTAAACTGTGGACTATTTTGGGCAATATGGGTTTGGACACAACTTTGGTTAATTTTCTGCACGATCTTCATTTAAATTTATTTGCATCTGTTAGGGTGAACAGGGATGGAAGGTGCACAGCAAAGTTCAAGTCTGGAAGAGGTGTCAGACAAGGCTGCATTCTGGCACCTCTCCTTTTCACACTGTACATCAACTCCCTGGGTAATTCACTGAACTCAGTCACCCCAGACATTCCGCGTATGGGGGGGGTACCTATTCCGGTCCTCCTATACGCGGACGACGCCGTCCTCTTAGCTCGGACTGGCACAGGCCTCCAAAAACTCTTAGATCACTTTGGCCTCTTTATGGAAGCTCTCGATCTTAAAATTAACTCGACCAAATCCCATGTTATGGTTACAGGTTCACGGAAAAAACACACGAAGATCAGATCTTTTAGCTGTAATAGTTCACCAATTTCCAGGGTCCCTTTCTTTTGCTATCTGGGCGTCACCTTCGATGAGAAAGGAACATGGGGCACACAAATGAGATTAAAACAGAATGGAGTTACTAGATCCACTACAGCCCTTCTGCATTTCTCTAAAAAACTGGGATCAAAACCTATGGAAGCCATGACCCGTATCTATAAAGCTAAATGTTTGGCAATTGCCTCTTATGGGGCTGCCATATGGGGCTATGTCTCATGCCCAGGCATTCAGATTGCAGAAAATAATTTTTTACGAGCCTTACTATCACTACCTAAATCTTCCCCAATACACACAATTCATAATGAATTAGGCTTGGGTCACGTTACTGACCTCTTAAAAATGGCCCCAGTGATATATTGGGTTAAAACGTGGACAAACGAGGAAATCAGTTTAAATAATTGTATCCTCAAAGATTGTTTGTCTCTGGATAAAGCCAACAACATCCCGTGGCTGGCGTATGTTAGAGCGGCATGCGCGAGACTAGGGCGTCCAGAAATGTACTCTTTACCACACAAATTAAAAAAAGAGGATGTAAAGTGGGTCAAGCTGCATTTCCAAAACTTGTTGGAGTCTGAAAGGGAAACGGTTGAATTAGGTAAACCAATGGTACGATCACTTTTTCAACTCTCCTCAACTTTAGCCATGGAACCTTATTTGAAATATGTTACCAAGCCTTACCATCCCTTTCTACTCATAAGGTTCAGGTTTAATTTAATACACCTAGTGCTTGGCTCACAATCAAAGTGGGGCTTACCAGAGAACTTACCCCCTGTACCTGCGACTGTTTTTCCATACAGGACACCCTCCACTTAGTTATGCTTTGTGAGCATTATTTGGTGGCTCGCAAAAAATTTCTGGTACCTATTCTGAAAAAATTGAATTTTGTCCAGGTACGGCCAGCATTATTACATCTACAGATGCTGAACTCAGTACAGACAACATATGGGGTAGCCTGTTTTCTGGCAGCAGCTGCCAGACAAAATAAACTAAGAATGGCTGCTACTTCTAACAACCAAAATTTGACACTTGTATAACTTTTGTTGGACACCATGTAAACTTGCTCTTACAGTCACTTATTTTTAACAAAATTCGGTTCTTTGTACTTTTTATGAAGGTGTAGTAATGTCTTTTCATATATGTTTAATTGAATTTTAAACTTGTTTTGTATACCATGTCTTGCTTTTATGGTTTTAAATAACCGAATAAAGTTTCTTTGACTGACTGACAATACAATGCACTGACCGAGGGTGCGTGCTCTGGTTTTCATTTCAAGTTTTTTATTAAAACATCACCCTCCCCAACCACTACCGATTCTTATGAAACATGCTTGGCCTGGGTGTGTTTAACTCCGGGCACTAGTTTAGCACCTCAAAGAAACACAAAGCATTAAACATATTCTAACACTGGAATGAGAATGAGGTAACCAGGTAGTTGCTGAATTACACAAAGTGAAACTGGGAAACCAGGCATCAATGCCGGCTCCCACTTGACTACATTGTGTGATTCCAGGCAATTACTTTATTCCTGTGCCTCCTTTTCCTATAACATCATATGACCTTGAAATGCATCAGTTGGGGACGTGTGCTGCTAGGCCATGCATAGAGGTGGTGTTGAGGAGTGAATGTTTCTAAGTTCATGACTTGGATCTTGAAGAGTCTTTAAAATATAGAAACAGAGCTCTCAGAAGTGAGCAACAGAGAGGAACCCTCCTCCTTAAGCCCTGAAGGTCTGCTGTGCTTGCAGCAACCCTGCAACAGACATTAACCACCAAAAGACATAAACAAATGGTTTTGAAGCGAAAGTGTTCTGCCTGGGCACACTTTAAATCCATTTATTTTGCATTGTTGATTTTTACCAGCAGAAACACTGCAGGCAGGAAACGCGGTTGGCCCATCCCCAGCAACAAAACAACCCCAACCAGAAGTGAAACCAGCCCCCACCCTGCTAGCCCACCAACAAAACCCCAGGTTCCTGGTAGCGCCAGCCCAGGCGTGCCCCAGGGTGAGTCTCTGGGCGCTACCTTTTCAAAGAGATTACTGAAACTGAAGGTGAATTCACACACAGCACTACTATCACATCTCTTTAATCTAGATCTGATGGGGTTTTTTATTACATCTTGTAGTTGGTAGGTTTCTGGAAAAGCCTAAGGCTATTATATATGTACTAAGGATATTTACAAACTAGTTTTAGGGTACAAACAAAGTGTATGGAAAGAAAGTGAAGGAATTATTAAAGGATTTACTGTGTGGTGATTTCGCATTATGATTTGTAGTGCCACATGATGCTTGGGTTCATCATAATGCAAAGGGGGTTTGGATTTGCGGCTCTGACAGTGAGAATGCAAAGTCCATGCGTGTTCTGCACGAGCACCCGAGATGCACACTACCTGCCTGAACTCTTAAATTGAAAGAAAATAGAGCCTGATTTAGACTTTTGAGGATGACATGTACTCTGTCAGGGCAACGGAGTAAAATACTCCAGCACCCTGATGTCGTTCCCATCCCCCGAATTTCGAGTTATCTGCTAGCTCAGCGGCCAACCCTGTCATTGACAGGAATCGCCATCACGGCGGTTCCTGTCAATGAGTTAAATGTTTGATTGACCACTCCAGAAAACATGATGAACGCCCATCAAACTTTAAATAAGTTTTTGTTTCTTCAAAAACAAAATCCCAAAGCTGGCTTTTGTTTTAAAAACAAACAAACATTGATAACTCCTTACCATGGGAGGCTTCTCCCATGGTGTGGGGGTCATTTTAACATGTTTACTGTCTCTTACCGCCACGTTTTTCACAGTAGTAAGGTACAATAAAAACTAGTCATTCGATTGTCCACTCTAAATCTGGCAGGCAGGCGGATGGCCAAACCTCCAATGGACCGCACTGCATCGGGCTGTCCGAGGAGCATGTCAGTGTTGGATCTGGAGTAGCCTCTGTTGCTGCAATAGAAACTACTCCGTCCTCATCGCTGACATACTCTAGGTCAGCCCGCCTGTCTGTAACTCATGTGGGGGGACGATCAGTTTGGTGCAGAGGGTACTCTGTCACTATTGCGATAGAGTACCCTCTCTGCCACACTCTAAATCAGCCCCTTAGTTTCTAAAATTGGTAATAGAATCTCGACACAGTCCACCTGCAGCGTCCTCCAAGAACGGCTTTAGAATCACACAAAGTAGAGTGACTTAGGTTATTATCCTTTCATCCATATTGGATCTCCCAACCTTCCCCTCCTCAATACTTCGACAGTTCACACATTTATTAATTTTAAGAAATGCCTGATCCACACAATATTGTCTCCTTTCTGTCTCCTTATCACATTAATTTTATTTCTCATCTCTTACTTTTACCTTCCTCTTCTCTCCCATCTCTGGAGTAAGTACCTCAGTGGACTTTCTGAAGCTGCTATTGGGTAATGAGAACAATAACACGAGAGAGGATAGCACTCGGTCAATAATGGTATACAAATCAATGTGGCTTGCAAGAGCTCTTTGAATGTGTCTCTGCTGGGACACCAAGGCATCCTGCAAGTCATGCAGTCCAGGCTGGAGGTACTCTGCTGGGACAACAAGGCATCCTGCAAGTCACGCAGTTCAGGCTGGAGGTACTCTGCTGGGACACCAAGGCATCCTGCAAGTCATGCAAGTCAGGCTGGAGGTACTCTGCTTTGACACCAAGGCATCCTGTAGGTCAGGCTGGAGGTACTCTACTGGGACACCAAGGCATCCTGCAAGACATGCAAGTCAGGCTGGAGGTACTCTGCTTTGACACCAAGGCATCCTGCAAGTCATGCAGTCCAGGCTGGAGGTACTCTGCTGGGACAACAAGGCATCCTGCAAGTCATGCAGTCCAGGCTGGAGGTACTCTGCTGGGACACCAAGGCATCCTGCAAGTCATGCAGTCCAGGCTGGAGGTACTCTGCTGGGACACCAAGGCATCCTGCAAGTCATGCAGTCCAGGCTGGAGGTACTCTGCTGGGACACCAAGGCATCCTGCGAGTCATGGAGTCCAGGCTGGAGGTACTCTGCTGGGACACCAAGGCATCCTGCGAGTCATGGAGTTCAGGCTGGAGGTACTCTGCTGGGACACCAAGGCATCCTGCAAGTCATGCAGTCCAGGCTGGAGGTACTCTGCTGGGACACCAAGGCATCCTGCAAGTCATGCAGTCCAGGCTGGAGGTACTCTGCTGGGACAACAAGGCATCCTGCAAGTGATGCAGTCCAGGCTGGAGGTACTCTGCTGGGACACCAAGGCATCCAGCAAGTCATGCAGTCCAGGCTGGAGGTACTCTGCTGGGACACCAAGGCATCCTGCAAGTCATGCAGTCCAGGCTGGAGGTACTCTGCTGGGACACCAAGGCATCCTGCAAGCCATGCAGTCCAGGCTGGAGGTACTCTGCTGGGACAACAAGGCATCCTGCAAGTCATGCAGTTCAGGCTGGAGGTACTCTGCTGGGACACCAAGGCATCCTGCAAGTCATGCAGTCAAGGCTGGAGGTACTCTGCTGGGACACCAAGGCATCCTGCAAGTCATGCAGTCCAGGCTGGAGGTACTCTGCTGGGACAACAAGGCATCCTGCAAGTCATGCCGTCCAGGCTGGAGGTACTCTGCTGGGACACCAAGGCGTCCTGCAAGTTATGCAAGTCAGGCTGGAGGTACTCTGCTTTGACACCAAGGCATACTGTATGTCAGGCTGGAGGTACTCTGCCTTGACACCAAGGCATCCTATAAGTCAGGCTGGAGGTACTCTGCTTTGACACCAAGACATCCTGTAAGTCAGGGTGGAGGTACTCTACTGGGACACCAAGGCATCCTGCAAGTCATGCAAGTCAGGCTGGAGGTACTCTGCTTTGACACCAAGGCATCCTGTAGGTCAGGCTGGAGGTACTCTGCCTTGACACCAAGGCATCCTATAAGTCAGGCTAGAGGTACTCTGCTTTGACACCAAGACATCCTGCAAGTCATGCAAGTCAGGCTGGAGGTACTCTGCTGAGACACCAAGGCATCCTGTAGGTCAGGCTGGAGGTACTCTACTGGGACACCAAGGCATCCTGCAAGTCATGCAAGTCAGGCTGGAGGTACTCTGCTGAGACACCAAGGCATCCTGTAGGTCAGACTGGAGGTACTCTACTGGGACACCAAGGCATCCTGCAAGTCATGCAAGTCAGGCTTGAGGTACTCTGCTGGGACACCAAGGCATCCTGCAAGTCATGCAAGTCAGGCTGGAGGTACTCTGCTTGGACACCAAGGCATCCTATAAGTCAGGCTGGAGGTACTCTGCTTTGACACCAAGACATCCTGTAAGTCAGGGTGGAGGTAGTCTACTGGGACACCAAGGCATCCTGCAAGTCATGCAAGTCAGGCTGGAGGTACTGTGCTGAGACACCAAGGCATCCTGTAGGTCAGGCTGGGGGTACTCTACTGGGACACCAAGGCATCCTGCAAGTCATGCAAGTCAGGCTTGAGGTACTCTGCTGGGACACCAAGGCATCCTGCAAGTCAGGCTGGAGGTACTCTGCTTTGACACCAAGGCATCCTGTAAGTCAGGCTTGAGGTACTCTGCTGAGACACCAAGGCATCCTGCAAGTCATGCAAGTCAGGCTGGAGGTGCTCTGCTTTGACACCAAGGCATCCTGTAAGTCAGGCTGGAGGTACTCTACTGGGTCACCAAGGCATCCTGCAAGTCATGCAAGTCAGGCTTGAGGTACTCTGCTGAGACACCAAGTCATCCTTCAAGTCAGGCTGGAAGCCATTATTCAAGATAAAATGCATGTTTCAGTACTGCAAAATAACATGCATTATAAATCATTGTAGACTCAAGCATTCATTCCATCAGCTGAGTAGATGCCACCATACTGATATACCAGTGCATGTGCAATTCAGGGTAGAGATGCCTTGGAAGAGCTAACTGGATTGCTCATTCCTGTGATACCAAAATGTGCTGCACATCAAGACATAGAAGTGCACGGTGACAGCTCTATGAAGATCTCTGTACTGGTGTACAGTGAATCGTCTGGAGCAGGACAAGGATGCTGTGTAAGAAACCTTTGCATTTTTCAGTATTTGGATACCAATGCATGATGCAAATCAAGGTTGTGCATTTCTAGAAACCAGTTATTAGCATAGTAGTGTCATTCTAACTCTTGATGCATGTCACTGTTGAGGTACACTATGTGAGCTCATTGACATGTGGGTGTTGGGATAGCATATAATGTTGCATATCAAAATAGGTGTGACTATTATATTGTATAATTCATATAGAGCTTCATGCTCCTTATGAGGCCACAATGCACTCCAATTCATAATGGGTTCCAGCTCACGGTTCTAGAGGACATATTTGATAGAGTGTTGGTTGTAGTTTGACACGTGTGGAGGTGTTTGGTGATATTTGTGAGGTGCAGAGGTCCCCTGAACGTGGTGGATGAACCGGTAGCTGCATATAAGCTTGGAGGTGTTATACAAAAGTGTGAGATTTTACACAGTTCCAGATACCTACCATTTTTGGATGTGTTTGTGCCACAGAAGTATATAAGTAAGCAAAACCTTTTTTTTAAGCTTTAATATGAGATCCCGAGGATGCCTCACTATTGGGCTATCAGTGCAAGTCAACATGTGATGGTTGTTCTTTGCATTCAACGCTGACTCTGCCATGTACATGTTCAGTGGGCATTTTTGGAGTATAATGTGGCTTTAAAAGACAGTGACTACACATCAGGAGAATGAAATTGGGACTTTGAGAATGTGCGTGGCCAGCTAAGGAAGTACCTATGTATGTGATACGTATGGTCTGAAGTCTGGGCATTTCAGGCTCAAGCTGAGCATTTGAAGATCTACTTTATCATATACTTAATATTTGCATATGATAACTGTACTTCTTTGACATTATCAGGGACAGAGGTCATGTGTTGTTATAATTTCATGTGATGTCTTCTGGGTCAAAGGTCATCCAATCTTGTGATGTTATTGGGCAGGGTCAAAGGGTGTTTGATATCACTGTTGCTAACCCTGGCAGTTTGCTGAATTGACATCCATGACAGTTATGCTGAGACGCATGGGGTGATGACTCAGTTCACACATGTTTGCGGCTTACTCTCTGGTCTCCCTTTGGACTTGGAGCAGAGACTTAGTTTGCATGGATTACGACTTACTCACGGTTCTCCCGCTGACCTGTCGCCAGGCCGTCCTTGTTTCACCTCAGTGGCTTCTTTGTGTGGATAGATGTCTTCCATCTGTGGCTCAACTCCTCTCAAGTTCATCTTCCAGGCTTGGCCACTCTTGATCTTCCCTCCCTCTGGGCTTGGTCGGTCGTCAGGATTCCCATAGGGAACTGGCAGGTCTCACTTCCTTCTCCTCTTTCTTCTTGGTGCTTCGGCAGGCACTTTCTTTCTTGCAGTTGAGATGTTGAGACTTATCGTTGGGAGTCTTTTCTTCTAGGTGCAGTGGCATGCACCCTCTTCAGATGTCATCCAACAAGGCCTCTCAATGGTCGACTGTTGCTCTAGTCTGGCCACAGGCCTCAGGTGTTGGGCTCCGGCTTGGTGATGATCAGGGCAGTTTCTGATCCAATTCTCTTCATCTCCATTGATGCTGTGGTGCATCTGGCCACGTGTTGCATGTTCCCTCTTCTGGGACCTTCTTGGAGCTGCCAGTTAGAGGGTAGATATTTGTGGCGGGTCCTCTGTCTCGAGAGTCTTCCAGCTGTCTGACACTCTTCTTCTCTGTGTCGGTGTGGCTTCATGCCACACGTCACACATACCCTCCTCAGGGAACTTCCTGGAGCTCCTGCTCCATTGTATTACATCTTCCTGGACCTTCTTGGAATCCCGTTCCTGTAGAGAGTGGGGAGTCTTGCTTCTACCTACTCTTCTCTGGGTGGATCAGTGTTTGCGCCATGAGGCATCGCTGCCATTAGGGATGGCTGATGGAGTGTGATATGTTATGCCTTGAGGGTGCGGGCCGATGTTCTTCTAGTGTCTGGACCACAGTGGCATTGTGGTATGCTTCTGTTCACCTTTTGGTCTGGAATTGATATCTTTGGACATTCTCTCTGGGGCTGCGTCCATCTGGCATGCTTAGATGACCAGTGTGGTGTCTCTGGGGTTCTCAGTACCTTTAATGGGTGACACTGGGTTGTTTGCACCTCGTGCTCTGGGTGTTCTCTTGTGGGCCTCGACTCCTTTGACGTGCGGAAGTCAAAGTTGGCACGCTCTACTTCCTTTCACTGCTCAGCTCATCTACTCCTCTCCTTGACTCATTGGGGAGACAGGTTCCTGTAAAATTCCTCTCTTGAGTCAACTGTCTGGCTGTGCCGCAATTCAGTACCAACCTCTCCTTAGGGCTTGTGACAAGCCTGGGTGTCTCTGATGCCAGCCGCTGTGGATGGCTCTTCTCCTGGGTGGTGTTGTATGCTTTGCAACCTTGCTCTAAGCACCTTGCTGTCTCTCTTTGGCAGGGACTCTATGCACTGGTGCCTCTCAAGTCCTTAATTGTCTTCCTTCTGTCCCCTATGTTGTGGTTGTTCACCTTTTGTTCTTATTATAGGTTTTCTGGTGCTAGGCTGTAGGGAGGCACACAGCGGGGCTTCAGCTCTCCCTTTCCCTGTAGTGTAGGGCGATGAATGTGTACATTGGCGAAAGGATGGAGTACAGATTGCTCTTCTCATCTCTCTTGCATCTAGCTGCCCTCAAACATTTTCCACCTCATTCAGTGGGGGTAGCCCTCTCCCAATAGGGCCGATCTCTCCTGCTGAAGCCTCTCCTCTCAGTCTGTGCCGGATGCACTCCTCCCGGCCTTGAACTGTGCTGGCACCCTTGTCCTGGACTGTCACATCGGGCAGGCTGGCTCTGGTGAGGAAACATTTGGTTGCTGATACCCCAGCCGCTCTGGCTTCACTTACCTTCTTTTTGCGGGTAGAGAGCTGGCATGGCATTAGGAACTAACGCAGCTCTTCTGACCCGCAGTGTCAGCAGATGTCTTCTTCTCTTGCCCCCAAATTATGGCAAATTTTGGCTGGTATTGCAGTGCTGTTGCATTAATGATATTGCTAAAGACAGTGGTCCCTAGACAGTGTAAATTAAACGTGAAAATAAATATAGATTAAATTATTTCTATATTCTTTGTGCAGCCGGACAGAATTTAATATACAATATATTGGTTAGTAGTCAGTTATCTTTATAGATTCAAGTGGGACACAGCCTGTGTCCTACTACTGCATATAGAAAAGTTTGACATACAAAAAGGAGTATCAGGCAAGGAGAAGGGGTCTACGTACAATAGCATGCAGACTGATAAAACACAAATAGCGGTTCTTACATTTAATAATGACCTCATGACTGCCATTGAGAAAGTTGCCCCCTTACAGACCCTCACCTCCCGCAGACAAAAACCATCAGCCCCCTGGTTTACCCTGGAACTAAGGGAAAATAGAAGCAGATGTAAAAAGATGGAGCGACAATGGCGTCGAACATATGACCCTGCAGCTAAGTCACTCTACAGACAGGCTCTTAAAGAGTTTCATAAACTCAAACGTAACTCTATGAGTGTCTATTTTGCAGAAACTATTGCCAATGCAAAAAACTCTACCAAAGCCCTCTTTAACATCGTTAAAGAGTTTACTAATCCCACTGCTCTGTCCTCCCCAGTTTACCCTTCCCAAGCATTTAGTGAAGATCTATCATATTTTTTTGCTAAAAAAATTGCCAATATTACGGCAGCTATTCTTCAGAACGGTACAGAGATTACTGAAGTCCCCATCACCATCTGCACGACTGCATTCACTACTTTTAAACCACTCACCAAGGAGCATGCCCTGAACCTATTTTTGAAATGCAAATCAGGCTCACCATTAGATCCAGCCCCGGCCCTGATTATGAACGAAATCGCCCCGCTAGTGATTAACCCCCTACTTGAAATCTGGAACTCCTCCTTATATTCAGATGTTGTCCCTTCCGCTTGGAAACACGCAATGCTAATTCCCATTAAAAAAAGAGCAGGTATTGATCCCACCTGCCTGAGCAATTACCGTCCGATCTCACTCCTACCCAAGCCAGCCAAAGTGCTCAAGAAGGCGGTCCAAGAGCAGCTGTCTAACTACCTTGAGTCAAACTCGCTGTTTCATGACTCTCAATCAGGATTTAGACCGGACTTCAGCACCGAGTCAGCTCTACTTTAGGTGTCTGAGTCGATTAGGGAGTGCACGGATAGGGGAGAGGAGGCCATGCTGGTCCTCCTCGACCTATCCGCAGCATTTGACACTGTCTCCCATGACATACTACTCACTCGCCTGCAAGAGGTAGGTGTCGGCGGAACTCCCCTTACCTGGGTTAAATCTTTCCTCACTGACAGATTTCAACAGGTGATGCTGGGCTCATTCCGTTCTACCAAGAAACCATTGATTTGGGGAGTTCCACAAGTTTCTGCCCTCAGCCCGCTCCTATTCAATGCGTATCTAAAACCACTGGCAAAAGTGGTAGAATCCTGGGGCGTCAGAGTAACCTTTTACGCTGACGACACTCAGCTGGTGTTCTCCTTCAAGGATCACTCTGAAAATTCCTTTCACAACTTCCGTCACTGCATGGTCAATATTGCCGCCTGGATGTCCTCTAACAATTTAAAACTTAATACAGATAAGACGGAAGTCCTATTTTTTAATCAGAAATCTCCCATTTCTCCCAGTCTTTGGTGGCCGACTGAACTAAATCCTCCTCCGGTTCCAGTCCAGGCTGCCCGCAACTTGGGCTTCCAATTTGATACTGCCCTCTCCTGCAAGACCCAAATTAACAAAGTCACTACGTCTTGCTTTGGAAAACTCTGTATGATAAAAAAAATCACCCCTTATCTGCCAGTAGACTCACGCAAGACAGTAGTCCATGCCCTCATCACCGCTCATTTGGATTACGCAACTAGTCTGTATGTTGGAGCCCCGGCGTATCTCGTAAATCAACTACAGACAGTTCAGAACTCAGCTGCCAGGCTGATTTGCAACATCCCCTACTGTCACTCCATCTCACCTCATCTGATCAAACTTCATTGGCTCCCTGTGAGATTTTGCATCCATTTGAAATCTTTAACCCTGGCCTTTAGAGCTCTTAATGATCGAGGTCCCATCTACCTGAGACGTAGAATGAAGTTCTCACAAGCACCCCGTAACCTCAGATCTAACCACCTCCGCCTTATGACCTGCCCCCGTTTTCGCCTGGTACGAACGGGAGGAAGGGCCTTTGCAGTAGCCACCTCCAGACTATGGAATCACCTTCCTATAGAACTGAGATTCCTGACTTCAGAGCCTCTGTTTCGGAAAAAACTCAAGACCTGGCTCTTTTCCCTAATCTAATTTACCCACCCCTTCCTGCATCCCTCTGAACCTTTTGAGATACTGTCTTCAGCGCCGGGACACCTCCGTTGGAGGTATCTGTGTGCTCTACAAACTAAAAAATAAATAAATAAATACATAAAATACACTATTGCGACATGTTATATAGTACAATCATAGGCATATACAGGCACATGCATCAATCTCGGCATTTGCGATTCCTTAATTGCGATTTTTAAGGAATCGCAATTAAGGAATCGCAAATGCCTATGCATCAAGAAATCGCTAAATAAATTGCGATTCCTTAGAATTCCTTATTTGCGATTAGCATTTTGCGAATCGCAATTAAGGAATCCCTTCCCATTCATTCCTATGGGCCTAGAGGCCCATAGGAATGAATGGGAAGACAATCTCAATTTGCGATTCGCAATTAGCTAATCGCAAATTGAGATTGCGATTTCAAGGGTGCAGGGGTGTCCAAAGGACACCCTGTTGCACCCCTGATATCAAACAATGCACATATGTTGTGTACACACATGCCCTAAGGGCATGTGTGTGCACAACATGAAAGTTAGAAATATGAACAAAATTGCATATTTCTAACTTTTCGCAAAATTACCATGAGGTCCAACCTCATGGTAATTTTTTCTCTCTAATAGCGAAATCGCAATTTTTTTAAGTTTCATGCATTGCTTTTAAGGAATCGCAAAATTGCGATTCCTTAAAAGCAATCGCACTTTAAAAAATCGCTAAAATAGCGATTTCTTCACTTTTAGGTTGATGCATCCCAAATAGTGATTTGGGAATCGCAAACGGCCGAATTTTGCGATTCGCACCGTTTGCGATTCCTAAATCGCTTGATGCATGTGCCTGTTAGTGTATACACTGTTTAGGGATCACTGTCTTTAGAAATACTATAAGCACCCAAGGTTCCTGACCAATCGCTCAATTGGGTTTCCCTTGTGTATTTGAAACAAGTTGCATTAATGATGCCCAGTCAGCCTCTCCTCATTGCCACCAGCGCTTTCCTTTCGGGCAGTCCCAACAGCTCTAGCCAGGCAGCCGGGCAGTCTTGAAGCAGGTATGGTATTACGGGTGCCCTTCTGCTAGCATAGTGGGAGTGGGTGGAGAGGCGAGGTCGGGGTACAGGTTTCAACAATCCTTAGCCCATGTGATGTTGTATGCTCTGTGCCCACATGAATAATGAATAACAACACCACATGGCTTATGTGGTAACTGAAACTGGCCTCGAACACGTTCATCCGGGCCTTTTTATTAGCAGAGTCACCTGACTGGTGATGCCTGTGTTGGATAGGTACGGGATGGGTGCTAGCATGCCCCCTAAGGATGGGCTGCTGCATGACATGTCTTGCAAGACGCTATATTGTGTTAAACACTATCAGGCACATGCATCCAGCGATTTAGGAATCGCAAACGGTGCGAATCGCAAAATTCGGCCGTTTGCGATTCCCAAATCACTATTTGGGATGCATTAAACAAAAAGTGAAGAAATCGCTATTTTTGCGATTTTTTAAAGTGCGATTGCTTTTAAGGAATCGCAATTTTGCGATTCCTTAAAAGCAATGCATGAAACTGAAAGAAATTGCGATTTCGCAATTAGAGAGAGAAAATTACCATGAGGTTGGACCTCATGGTAATTTTGCGAAATGTTAGAAAAATGCAATTTTTTGCATATTTGTAACTTTCATGTTGTGCACACACATGCCCTTAGGGCATGTGTGTACACAACATATGTGCATTGTTTGATTTCAGGGGTGCAACAGGGTGTCCTTTGGACACCCCTGCACCCTTGAATTCGCAATCTCAATTTGCGATTAGCTAATTGCGAATCGCAAATTGAGATTGACTTCCCATTCATTCCTATGGGCCTCTAGGCCCATAGGAATGAATGGGAAGGGATTCCTTAATTGCGATTCGCAAAATGCTAATCGCAATTAAGGAATTCTAAGAAATCGCAATTTATTTAGCGATTTCTTAATGCATAGGCATTTGCGATTCCTTAATTGCGATTCCTTAAAAATCGCAATTAAGGAATCGCAAATGCCGAGTTTGATGCATGTACCTTAAAGAAACTGCATTTTGTAACACAAATGTCCTTTGCCCCGGAGTTCAGTTTTTCTGTTTTCCAGAGGCACATGTGTCTCACTACTCAAAGCATCAATCTTAACAGAAGGGCCTCAATTGCTTGCAATTGCTAAAATGAAAAAGAAATGTTCAATAAAGCCATCCCCTTTTCTGTGAAAATTATGGAATAACTCTGTCACTCGATTAGTCCTCCCTTCCATGATGGCCAGCCTCATCGGGTATCAGTATTGATCTGGAAGTGCGGCCTTTCCAATTCAATATCAACTCCATTAGTCTGGACGACAAAAACGGTGACCAGTGCTTCAGATAATGAGAATGCAATGCCTAACAGAGTGCCTTTAAAGGAACGATTCCAGCACCTGGGAATGAACAGGTAAAGGATTTACAGTGACATGCATCAATAAATCCTTTTGCGATTCCTTAATAGCGATTTTTAAGGAATCGCAAATAAGGAATCGCAAAACGGAATGCAACAAAAAAATAGCGATATTATAAGGAATCGCAAAAAATCGCAAAAAAAATGCGATTTCGCAATTTGCGATATCGCAAATTGCGAAATCGCTATTTGCGAATTCGCAAATTGCGAGGTCGCACGTTGATGCATATTGATGATGTCAGAACCAGGAAATGTGCCCTCCAAGCCTCATTCTGATACAGGAAGTGTGCTCTGAGAGCCTCATTTTCAATCCTGGATCACAGAGAGAGGAAGGAGCTGGTACTGGGAGCAGGAGAGGAGTGTGTCAGATCATTAAAACAAAATGGAGCCTGCAGAAACAGTTGAGGACTCACAAAGTGGCAGAAAAAGAAAACTGAAGTTTTCTGAAACTGAAATTGAAGCCCTGATTGAGGGAGTTGTACATAACAATGAGAAGCTGTTTGGGAAGGCTTCTCTCAAGGTGCCTGAGCAGGAGAAAAGGCGAATATGGCTCATGATCCAAAGCAGAGTCAACGCAATCGGGGTCACTCATCGTACCACCGACGAACTGAAAAAAAGGTGGTATGATTTGCGCAGTAGGGCCAAGGCGACCATCGCAGACCGCATAAAGGCTGCACTAGGAACTGGAGGAGGGACACCACCACACACCAGCAACACTCCCATGGATGATTTAATTGAGAGCACAATCCAGAAAGAAGCAGTGGTTGGTGTGACGAATCTGGATACCTCCAGAGCTGCACACACGTCCCAAGGTAAGAGGAATGCATGTGTACCTTGCCCCTATCACAGCAGTGTGAATGTGAGCTCTGCATAGCGCGCACGCAAGCAGTGAAACCTCAACATCAGTGTCAATGGTATAGCAAGTGCATCATGGGAGATGTAGTTTGGTCAAGCAGTTACAGTCACAGACACACATATAATTAACACCAATTCCAAAAGTGTAGTAAGTGTGCCAAAGTATAAATGTTTATTCATGTCACAACAGTCACATAACCTAATAAGCATACATTAATTCAGTTGTGCACTGTTTAAACTCACAGATGCAGAACATGGTGAGGCCGGGGACAAAGAGAACCAGGACATCCAGCTGAGCAGCGCCTCTGAAGCAGAAAACGCAACACCTTCAAATAGCATCCAATCACGAGTGCCACAATCACGTAGGACACCCGTCCCACCTTTGGTCCCCTATCAGACGGATGATGAGGCTGAAGCACCACCTCATGCCAGCAACCCAAGTACTTCTGCAACAAGTAGTTCATCCTTCCACCGTAGAGCCAATGCAAGGTTGACACGGAGACAACGCAGAGCACGAAGGCCACAGCAGGTGGAACACTCGAATGATGTTTGGGGTGGCTTGGAGGCACAGATGCTCCGGTCACATCGCCTGCAGGCAAAAAACACAAGACTAATCAAGGGCGAAATAGCCACAATGTCTGGAAACCTAGCTCTGCTTGCCACTAGTATCCAGGAAATGACAAGAGTTTGGAGGGACAAAAAGCACACAATGCACAGCATCAACAACTCATGGAGCAACTACAAATGCAAGTGGAGTCCAACAACACACTGGCCACAGCAACAGCAATGTTGTCACGCAGAATGTCAATGATGCAGACCACAATCGCCAATGATAACACTGAAGTTGCTACAGGTTCACAGCAAGTAACTAACGCTGTTGAGATGGTGACTGCACCCACAAGTGATGTAAACATCCCAGCCCCAAATGAAGTCACTGAGGGTGCCTCAGGCATGATGGATACACCAATGCCAATTGTGAATGAGGCTAGACGGTCAAAACGCGTTGCCATCACTACCACTCACAGCCTAGGGCAGGAAGATGCTGCTGCCGAGAGGCGTCTCGGAGTTCGGGGCAAGAAACGCTGAGCTTACATGCACAAATCATGTTGAGATGGTGAATGAACCTTTCTCACAATGTGACCTCATGACTGACTGACAAGTTTTTTTATTTTTTTAGTGATAGAAAATGTTGTTGGCAACAAAACTGTGCCCAAAGTCACTTTTATAGTGCGCCTCTGTTTCCAGGTCACATAATGTTATCATAAAAATTACTTTGCAAACCATACTGTCTTTGTGTCATCATTACTCACCTTAAAAGTAATTTTGTGTGATCTCAATTCTGCGTCTGCGTCCTTCTGCTGCCTCAGATCCTTGTTGGGCACGTTGGCGAGGGAGTGGCTGGTTTTCATCCTCAGAGTCACTGTCAGAAAGGTCAATTTCAAGGCCTCCCTTCATCGCTATGTTGTGCAGCATGGCACATGCTGCCACAATTTTGCAGCATTGCTCCGGGTTGTACTTCATAGCTCCTCCTGTCTTTTGTAGGCGCCTGTATGCTGCTCTTTAGTAGGCCAAATGTTCTCTCGATGACATTCCGTGTTGAGATGTGCGCAGCATTGTATCTTCTTTGGGCGGCTGTTGCAGGATTGAGATACGGTGTCATGAGGTAATTGCGCAAGGCGTATGCGCTGTCGCCTACATGTGAAAAAAGGAGATATGTCAACTAAATGTTTCAGATATGCATTTGTGACAAGTTTGTAATGCTGTGTAGCACATATTTACCTAGCAAATGTCCCTCTCCAAACTCTCCCCTTGCAAGTCGGGTGTGCATGCCACTTTGCCGGAAGATAAAAGAATCTTGTGCACTGCCAGGAAATTGAGCGACAATGTCTGTAATGATGGTTTTGGCATTACACACCACCTGAATGTTGAGGGAATGGTAGCATTTCCTATTTCGATACAAATATTCCTGTGTAGCCGGGGGACATATTGCGACATGGGTGCAATCTATGCAACCTTTTACTTGTGGGAAGCCAGCAATTTGGTAGAATTCCAGCTTGGTCTTAGCTAGGTCATGGGCTGAGGTAGGAAAACTGATATGTGCATGTATCTGGGTGATCATGGCATCAAGGAACGCTTTCAGGATTCTTGATAATGCACTTTGTGAGACCCCTCCGGCTACTGCAATGACTCCCTGGAAACTGCCTGATGCCAGTAGGTGTAGGCAACATAATATTTGTACGTGCGTTGGGATGGCTTGGGTCCTATGTGTCTGACGTTGGAGAATGGGGTCCAATTCATTGATAAGATCAATTATCATTTGTCCATTCAGCCTATACTTATCGTATATTTCGTCGTCCTGCTGGCCAAGCAAAGTTACGCGCACTCTGAATATGCGTTCATTGATTTGCCTCCTTCTCTGTCGAGCACGTAGCAGCCGCATCCTCCTCGCCATCAGGTACAGACCAGCCATTTTGTGCTCTGGGGCCTTGTGTGGGTGTGTTTTATGCATTTTCAGTTGGTTAGCAGGTGTTTCAGCTTACATTTTCATTTTTACCACCTGGTAGTGGCCCTTCTTAATTTGCTAGTGCAAAAATGCGATTTTTGTGAAAATCGCAAATTGCGATTTTTTATGCATATCATTTGCGATTCCTTAATTGCGATTCAGTAATTGCGAATCGCAACTAAGGAATCGCAATTCTATTCTCAGATATTTTTTGCGATTTTTCTTTATTTGCGAATATTTAGCGATTTTCGCTAAAATTTGGTTGATGCATTTCTACAATGCCAATTGCGCTCGCAATTGCTGTGTAATAGCGATTCGCATCATTTGCGAATTCGCAAACGCTTGATGCATGTCACCGTATGTGAATTTATATGTGCATGTATTCAACTGAATACATGTACCAACAATGCTATGGTCATCATGCCAACCAAAGACCCTCTCCTCCACAAAACGCACGTTATTTGTAAGTCAGAAAGTTCAGTTTTTTAATGCCTCGACTCTGTGCATTCTGGGATTTGCAATTTTAATTTTTCCTCTATAATGAAGGGTTTAAAAAATCCCAGCAGGCAAAGTGCTGTTGACAAAGGCTGCAATAGCATGGCTGTAGCAACACTGTTTTTGGATCTCGCCTGCATAAGCTCATGTGCACTAACACACTTGCTCTTGCTTGCAAGACACATTGTGTTGAACAAGACGCTTGGAGCCCCAGTTTAGACTGGAGAAAGAAAAGGCGACTAGAATTCGTGTGCACACCACACCACACAATACAATAAAATTCCACACTACTCCATCCCATGCCACACAATTCCAATCAACACAATGCCACACAATTTCACTACACTCCACTCTACACAATTCCACTCCTCTCCATGTAACTCCACACAATGACACACTATGCCACTCCACTCCTCTCCATGTCACACAATTCCACTCCACTCCAGTCTACTCCACACAGCAACACACAATTCCAGTCCTCTCCACTCCATGCCACACAAGTCCATTCCAACTCCACACAGTTCCCTTCCACACAATTCCATTTCACTCTACACAATACTACACAATTCCACACCACACCACACAATACCACCCCACACAATGCGGCAAAATTTCACTCCACTCCATGCCTACAATGCCCCATCCGTGTTGCTTTTTACCCTTTCACCCCCATTTAGGTTGCTTTTTACCCTCCTAGCCCCCTTCCATGTTGCTTCTTACCTACCCATCTATGTTGCTTCTTATCTTCCCAGCCCCCCTTTTATTTTACTTCTTCTATTGCCCCGTCCCTGTTTCTTCTTACCTCCCTCCCACCCCATCCCTGTTTCTTCTTCTCCTCCCATCAGACCCCAATTCCTGTTTCTCCCCACCCTCAAACGACAGAAGGATAAAGAGCGCTAGGATGTGGCCAGGGCCGGCTACTTCATCACTTTTTAGGTTTCGGCTACAGAAATGCGCGAAGCACGTTCTCGCCAGAGAACTATAGCGATCGTTTCACCCTAGAAAATCCGACAAAACGAGACAAGAGCTGTGCACGCGCGCAGCATTGTGAATGGGAGAGGGAGCGACAAGAGCTGGCCACGCGCAGATTTGGTAGCGCGCACGCTCACGGCGCCAGCGTCTCCGCCGCGCGCCGATAACTGCTCTCTTCCTGGCCGGCTTTACGGAAGGCAGCATGGCGTGCGGTGCCACTCTGAAGCGGCCCATGGAGTTCGAGGCCCTGCTTATCAATCAATCAATCAATCAAAGCATTTATAAAGCGCACTACTCACCCAGAGGGTCTCAAGGCGCTAGGGGAGGGGGGTCCGCTACTGCTCGAACAGCCAGGTCTTGAGCTGCTTCCTGAAGGCGAGGTGGTCCTGGGTCAGGCGGAGGTGGGTCGGGAGGGAGTTCCATGTCTTGGCGGCGAGGTAGGAGAAGGACCGTCCCCCTGTGGTGGCTCTTCGGATGCGGGGGACGGCGGCGAGGGCGTGGCCGGTCGATCGAAGCTGGCGTTTGGGAGCGTAGAAGTTGAGGCGGTTGTTGAGGTATCCTGGGCCTTGGTTGTGTAGGGCTTTGTGTGCGTGGGTGAGGAGTCGGAAGGTGATTCTTTTGTTGACCGGGAGCCAGTGCAGGTCTCTCAGGTGTCCGGAGATGTGGCTGCGACGGGGGATGTCCAGGATGAGTCGTGCTGAGGCGTTCTGGATCCGCTGGAGTCTCTTCTGGAGTTTGGCGGTGGTTCCGGCGTAGAGGGAGTTGCCGTAGTCCAGACGGCTGGTGACGAGAGCCTGGGTGACCGTCTTCCTGGTGTCGGTGGGGATCCACCGGAAGATCTTACGTAGCATGCGCAGGATGTTGAAGCACGACGAGGAGACAGCGTTGACTTGTCTGGTCATGGAGAGGGAGGAGTCCAGGATGAAGCCCAGGTTGCGTGCATGGTCTGTTGGTTTGGGTGCGCTGCCTAGGGCAGGGGGCCACCAGGAGTCGTCCCAGGCGGAGGGTGAGGATCCCAGGATGAGGACTTCCGTCTTGTCCGAGTTCAGTTTCAGGCGACTGTTCTTCATCCATTCGGCTACCTCTTTCATCCCTTCGTGAAGGTTGGCTCTGGCGGTGGCGGGGTCCTTGATGAGGGAGAGGATCAGCTGGGTGTCGTTGGCGTAGGAGATGATGTTGAGGTTGTGCTGGCGTGCGATGTCTGTGAGGGGGCTCATGTAGACGTTGAAGAGGGTTGGACTGAGCGAGGAGCCTTGAGGAAAGACGCAGATGACTTCGGTGGCTTCAGATCTGAACGGAGGGAGGCGGACTCTCTGTGTCCTTCCGGCGAGGAAGGAGATGATCCACTTCAGTGCCTTCTCCTGGACTCCGACGTTGCTGAGGCGTTGTACTAGGGTACGGTGGCAGACAGTGTCGAAGGCCGCGGAGAGGTCTAGGAGGATGAGGGCCGCTGTTTCTCCGTTGTCGAGCAAGGCTCGGATGTCATCGGTGGCCGCGATCAGGGCGGTCTCGGTGCTGTGGTTGGCCCGGAAGCCAGACTGCGAGGGGTCGAGGGATCCGTTCGTCTCGAGGAAGGTGGCCAGCTGCTTGTTGACGGTCTGCTCGATGACTTTTGCAGGAAACGGGAGCAGCGAGATGGGGCGGTAGTTCTTGAGGTCGGTGGGGTCGGCTGATGGCTTCTTGAGTAGGGCGCTGAGTTCGGCGTGTTTCCAGCTCTCCGGGAAGGTAGCGGTGTCGAAGGAGGTGTTGATGATGTCCCGCAGGTGGGGTGCGATGACAGCGTCGGCCTTGTTGAAGATGTGGTGGGGGCAGGGGTCGGTCAGCGATCCGGAGTGGATGGAGTTCATCGTGCGGACGGTGTCTTCGGTGCTGATCGGAGTCCAGGCGCGGAGGGTGGTGGTGGGGGGCGGTGGTTCGGTCGTGGCGTGCGTCGGTTGGGTGATGAAGCTGTTGTGTATGTCCGCGATCTTGTTGTGGAAGTAGGAGGCGAGGGAGTTGCAGAGGTCTTGCGAAGGGGTGATGTAGTTGTTTCCGGCGTTGGGGTTGGAGAGCTCTTTGACGATGTTGAAGAGTTCCTTGCTGTTGTGTGCGTTATTGTCCAGTCGTTCCTTGAATGCGGTTTCTTGGTGGCGTGGATGAGTTGGTGGTGCTTTCGGGTGGCGAGCTTGAGGGCAGCCATGTTGTCCGGAGTTGGGTCTCTGCGCCAGGTTCTCTCGAGGGCTCGGCAGTTCTTCTTGGAGCTCTTGAGTTCGTCGGTGAACCATGGGACTTTCTTGCTGCTGGGTCTGCTAGGCGGGGTCCTCAGTGGGGCGAGGTCGTCTGCGCAGTCGCTGATCCACTTCGTGAGGTTTGTGGCCGCCTGGCTTGGGTTCGTTGTGCTGGTGGGAGGGTTCATGCTCAGGGAGGTCGCGAGCTGGTCGGCTGTGATCTTGTTCCAGCTTCTGCGTGTAACCTGTTGCTGGTGGTGGTGGATCGTGGTCCTTCTGAAGCTGAAGTGGACGCAGCTGTGGTCCGTCCAGTGGAGTCCGGTGGCGTGGCTGAAGGCGATGTCCATACTGGATGAGAAGACGGGGTCGAGTGTGTGTCCGGCGTAGTGGGTGGGGGTGGTGACCAGCTGCTTGAGTCCCAGGTTAGCGAGGTTGTCCAGCAGGGTGGCGGTGTTGCGGTCGTTGTTGTTCTCCAGGTGGAAGTTGAGGTCCCCGAGGAGGATGTAGTCAGCGGAGGGGAGGGCGTGCGGGCTGATGAAGTCGGCGATGTCTTCGCTGAATTGTGTGCGTGGTCCCGGGGGTCTGTAGATGAGGGTGCCTCTGAGGGTGGTCTTGGGGTTGATGTGGACCTGGAAGTGCAGGTGCTCAGCGGGTGCGAGGGTGTCATCGGTGTTGGTCGTGATGCGGATGGTGTTCCTGTGGATGATGGCGATGCCTCCTCCGGTGTGGTTGATGCGGTCTCTTCGTATGATCTAGTAGCCGTCTGGGATGGCGATGGCGATGTCGGGCGCTGAAGAGGCGTTCATCCAGGTTTCCGTGAGGAAGGCGACGTCTGGGGCTGTGGTGTCGAGCAGGTTCCAGATCTCGATGGCGTGCCTGTGGACGGAGCGGGTGTTGAGCAGGATGCATTTCAGGTGGCTGCTGCTGTTGCTCGTCTTGGTCTTGGTTGGTGCTGGAGTGGTGCAGGTCCGGATGCAGGTGAACTTGCAGGAGTTGCAGCAGAAGGGTCCGTGGGTGCGTCTCGGGGTGGCTCGGTAGCAGCCCGGGAAACGGCCGGCGTTGAGTGCGTTGAGGGTGGCGGCGTCGTACGTCCGGCGGGTGGACTGGGGTTTGCGGGGGCCAGGGGTCCTGGCGCTGGGCGCGGTCCTGGCGCTGGGCGCGGTCCAGGCGCGGACGGGCGCAGACGGGCTTACCTTTGGCGCACCTTCGGCGCTCAATCAGTGCTCCCGCTGCGCGCGTCCGCTGCGCGGTCGCTGAGGGGGCGTCATAAGAAGGGAGCCGGGAGGGCGGGGTCAGCTGGGAGGCGGGATCGTCTTGACCAAGCGTCTGGCGTGGGGGCGGGGCCGCAGGCAGGAGGCGTCGGGAAACGGGAGCAGGCAGAGCGGGCGGCCCAGCGGCGGCTGGGGCGCCGCTATCGGCGTCGGTGCAGGCTCTCAGCGGCGAAGATTCTCAGGCAGCAGGAGGCTCTGGGGCAGGAGGTGAGGAGCGAGGGGGCGACCAGGCCAGAGGCGCAGTGGTCGCTCCCCAGTGGCAGTCAGGGTTCCCTTAAAAAGGGAGCCGGGAGGGCGGGTCAGCTGGGAGGCGGGATCGTCTTGACCAAGCGTCTGGCGTGGGGGCGGGGCCGCAGGCAGGAGGCGGGGGGAAAGGGGAGCAGGCAGAGCGGGCGGCCCAGCGGCGGCTGGGGCGCCGCTATCGGCATCGGTGCAGGCTCTCAGCGGCGAAGATTCTCAGGCAGCAGGAGGCTCTGGGGCAGGAGGTGAGGAGCGAGGGGGCGACCAGGCCAGAGGCGCAGTGGTCGCCCCCAGTCCCAGTCCCTTAAGCGCAGGAGGTGCACCCTGCTGCCTGGGTCCCCTGGGGGACATTCCCCGCAGCGGTGCGGTCTGATGTCCCACGGCGAGGAACAGCCTCATGGAACACCACCGCCTCTGCTTTTCGTTGGGGAGAGACGCCTCACCCCAGGTAACTGCAGAGGAGGCTCAGGCCGGGTAGCACAGGGAAAGCGACAACATGGGGGTTATCCGGGGACAGTGATCTGATGATGCACCTCGGGCACTGGGCTGACGCAGTTATTCACACAGCTCTGATGATGCACCTCACGCACGGGGCTGACACAGTTATTATTCACACAGCTCTGATGATGCACCTCAGGCACGGAGCTGACGCAGTTATTCACACAGCTCTGATGATGCACCTCAGGCACGGGGCTGACGCAGTTATTCACACAGCTCTGATGATGCACCTCGGGCACGGGACTGACGCAGTTATTCACACAGCTCTTATGATGCACCTCGGGCACGGGGCTGACACAGTTATTCACACAGCTCTGATGTTGCACCTCGGGCACGGGGCTGACGCAGTTATTCACACAGCTCTGATTATGCACCTCAGGCACGGGGCTGACGCAGTTATTCACACAGCTCTGATGATGCACCTCGGGCACAGGGCTGACGCAGTTATTCACACAGCTCTGATGATGCACCTTGGGCACGGAAATGACGCAGTTATTCACACAGCTCTGATGATGCACCTCGGGCACGGGAATGACGCAGTTATTCACACAGCTCTGATGATGCACCTCGGGCACGGGGCCGACGCAGTTATTCACACAGCTCTGATAATGCACCTCAGGCACGGGGCCGACGCAGTTATTCACACAACTCTGATGATGCACCTCGGGCGCGGGGCCGACGCAGGTATTCACACAGCTCTGATGATGCACCTCAGGCACGGGGCCGACGCAGTTATTATTCAGACAGCTCTGATGATGCACCTCAGGCACGGGGTTGACGCAGTTATTCACACAGCTCTGATGATGCACCTCGGGCACGGGGCTGACGCAGTTATTCACACAGCTTTGATAATGCACCTCGGGCACGTTGCTGACGCAGTTATTCACACAGCTCTGATGATGCACCTCGAGCACGGGGCTGACGCAGTTATTCACACAGCTCTGATGATGCACCTCGGGCACGGGGCCGACGCAGTTTTTCACACATCTCTGAAAATGCACCTCGGGAACGGGGCCGACGCAGTTATTCACACAGCTCTTATGATGCACCTCAGGCACGGGGCTGATGCAGTTATTCACATAGCTCTGATGATGTACCTCGGGCACGGGGCTGACGCAGTTATTCACACAGCTTTGATAATGCACCGCAGGCACGGGGCTGACGCAGTTATTCACACAGCTCTGATGATGCACCTCAGGCACGGGGCCGACGCAGTTATTCACACAGCTCTGATGATGCACCTCGGGCACGGGGCCGACGCAGTTATTCACACAGCTCTGATGATGCACCTCGGGCACAGGGCCGACGCAGTTATTCACACAGCTCTGATGATGCACCTCAGGCACGGGGCTGACGCAGTTATTCACACAGCTCTGATGATGCACCTCGGGCACGGGGCTAACGCAGTTATTCACACAGCTTTGATAATGCACCGCAGGCACGGGGCCGACGCAGTTATTCACACAACTCTGATGATGCACCTCAGGCACGGGCCGACGCACTTATTCACACAGCTCTGATGATGCACCTCGGGCACGGGGCCGACGCAGTTATTCACAAAGCTCCGATGATGCACCTCGGGCACCGTGCCGACGCAGTTATTCACACAGCTCTGATGATGCACCTCAGGCACGGGGCTGACGCAGTTATTCACACAGCTCTGATGATGCACCTCAGGCACGGGGCTTACGCAGTTATTCACACAGCTCTGATGATGCACCTCGGGCACGGGGCTGACGCAGTTATTCACACAGCTTTGATAATGCACCGCAGGCACGGGGCCGACGCAGTTATTCACACAGCTCTGATGATGCACCTCGGGCACGGGACTGACGCAGTTATTCACACAGCTCTGATGATGCACCTCGGGCACGGGACTGACGCAGTTATTCACACAGCTCTGATGATGCACCTCGGGCACGGGGCTGACGCAGTTATTCACACAGCTCTGATGATGCACCTCAGGCACGTTATTCACACAGCTCTGATAATGCACCTCGGGCACGGGGCTGACGCAGTTATTCACACAGCTCTGATGATGCACCTTGGGCACGGAAATGATGCAGTTATTCACACAGCTCTGATGATGCACCTCGGGCACAGGACTGACGCAGTTATTCACACAGCTCTGATGATGCACCTCGGGCAAGGGACTGACGCAGTTATTCACACAGCTCTGATGATGCACCTCGGGCACGGGGCTGACACAGTTATTCACACAGCTCTGATGATGCACCTCGGGCACGGGGCTAACGCAGTTATTCACACAGCTTTGATAATGCACCGCAGGCACGGGGCCGACGCAGTTATTCACACAACTCTGATGATGCACCTCAGGCACGGGGCCGACGCACTTATTCACACAGCTCTGATGATGCACCTCGGGCACGGGGCCGACGCAGTTATTCACAAAGCTCCGATGATGCACCTCGGGCACCGTGCCGACGCAGTTATTCACACAGCTCTGATGATGCACCTCAGGCACGGGGCTGACGCAGTTATTCACACAGCTCTGATGATGCACCTCAGGCACGGGGCTTACGCAGTTATTCACACAGCTCTGATGATGCACCTCGGGCACGGGGCTGACGCAGTTATTCACACAGCTTTGATAATGCACCGCAGGCACGGGGCCGACGCAGTTATTCACACAGCTCTGATGATGCACCTCGGGCACGGGGCTGACACAGTTATTCACACAGCTCTGATGATGCACCTCGCGCACGGGGCTGACGCAGTTATTCACATAGCTCTGATGATGCACCTCGGGCACGGGGCCGACGCAGTTATTCACACAGCTCTGATGATGCACCTCAGGCACAGGGCCGACGCAGTTATTCACACAGCTCTGATGATGCACCTCGGGCACGGGGCCAACGCAGTTATTCACACAGCTCTGATGATGCACCTCAGGCACGGGCCGACGCAGTTATTATTCACACAGCTCTGATGATGCACCTCGGGCACGGGGCTGACGCAGTTATTCACACAGCTTTGATAATGCACCGCAGGCACGGGGCCGACGCAGTTATTCACACAGCTCTGATGATGCACCTCGGGCACGGGACTGACGCAGTTATTCACACAGCTCTGATGATGCACCTCGGGCACGGGACTGACGCAGTTATTCACACAGCTCTGATGATGCACCTCGGGCACGGGGCTGACGCAGTTATTCACACAGCTCTGATGATGCACCTCAGGCACGTTATTCACACAGCTCTGATAATGCACCTCGGGCACGGGGCTGACGCAGTTATTCACACAGCTCTGATGATGCACCTTGGGCACGGAAATGATGCAGTTATTCACACAGCTCTGATGATGCACCTCGGGCACGGGACTGACGCAGTTATTCACACAGCTCTGATGATGCACCTCGGGCACGGGACTGACGCAGTTATTCACACAGCTCTGATGATGCACCTCGGGCACGGGGCTGACACAGTTATTCACACAGCTCTGATGATGCACCTCGCGCACGGGGCTGACGCAGTTATTCACACAGCTCTGATGATGCACCTCTGGCACGGGGCCGACGCAGTTATTCACACAGCTCTGATGATGCACCTCAGGCACAGGGCCGACGCAGTTATTCACACAGCTCTGATGATGCACCTCGGGCACGGGGCCAACGCAGTTATTCACACAGCTCTGATGATGCACCTCAGGCACGGGCCGACGCAGTTATTATTCACACAGCTCTGATGATGCACCTCGGGCACGGGGCTGACGCAGTTATTCACACAGCTCTGATGATGCACCTCAGGCACGGGGCTGACGCAGTTATTCACACAGCTCTGATGATGCACCTCGGGCACAGGGCTGACGCAGTTATTCACACAGCTCTGATGATGCACCTCGGGCACGGGGCTGATGCAGTTATTCACACAGCTCTGATGATGCACCTCGGGCACGGGGCTGACGCAGTTATTCACACAGCTTTGATAATGCACCTCAGGCACGGGGCTGACACAGTTATTCACACAGCTCTGATGATGCACCTCGGGCACGGGGCCGACGCAGTTTTTCACACAGCTCTGAAAATGCACCTCGGGCATGGGGCCGACGCAGTTATTCACACAGCTCTGATGATGCACCGCAGGCACGGGGCTGACGCAGTTATTCACACAGCTCTGATGATGCACCTCGGGCACGGGGCTGACGCAGTTATCCACACAGCTTTGATAATGCACCGCAGGCACGGGGCCGACGCAGTTATTCACACAGCTCTGATGATGCACCTCAGGCACGGGGCCGACGCAGTTATTCACACAGCTCTGATGATGCACCTCGGGCACGGGGCCGACGCAGTTATTCACACAGCTCTGATGATGCACCTCGGGCACAGGGCCGACGCAGTTATTCACACAGCTCTGATGATGCACCTCAGGCACGGGGCTGATGCAGTTATTCACACAGCTCTGATGATGCACCTCGGGCACGGGGCTGACGCAGTTATTCACACAGCTTTGATAATGCACCGCAGGCACGGGGCCGACGCAGTTATTCACACAACTCTGATGATGCACCTCAGGCACGGGGCCGACGCACTTATTCACACAGCTCTGATGATGCACCTCGGGCACGGGGCCGACGCAGTTATTCACAAAGCTCCGATGATGCACCTCGGGCACCGTGCCGACGCAGTTATTCACACAGCTCTGATGATGCACCTCAGGCACGGGGCTGACGCAGTTATTCACACAGCTCTGATGATGCACCTCAGGCACGGGGCTTACGCAGTTATTCACACAGCTCTGATGATGCACCTCGGGCATGGGGCTGACGCAGTTATTCACACAGCTTTGATAATGCACCGCAGGCACGGGGCCAACGCAGTTATTCACACAGCTCTGATAATGCACCTCGGGCACGGGACTGACGCAGTTATTCACACAGCTCTGATGATGCACCTCGGGCACGGGACTGATGCAGTTATTCACACAGCTCTGATGATGCACCTCGGGCACGGGGCTGACGCAGTTATTCACACAGCTCTGATGATGCACCTCAGGCACGTTATTCACACAGCTCTGATAATGCACCTCGGGCACGGGGCTGACGCAGTTATTCACACAGCTCTGATGATGCACCTTGGGCACGGAAATGATGCAGTTATTCACACAGCTCTGATGATGCACCTCGGGCACAGGACTGACGCAGTTATTCACACAGCTCTGATGATGCACCTCGGGCACGGGACTGACGCAGTTATTCACACAGCTCTGATGATGCACCTCGGGCACGGGGCTGACACAGTTATTCACACAGCTCTGATGATGCACCTCGCGCACGGGGCTGACGCAGTTATTCACATAGCTCTGATGATGCACCTCGGGCACGGGGCCGACGCAGTTATTCACACAGCTCTGATGATGCACCTCAGGCACAGGGCCGACGCAGTTATTCACACAGCTCTGATGATGCACCTCGGGCACGGGGCCAACGCAGTTATTCACACAGCTCTGATGATGCACCTCAGGCACGGGCCGACGCAGTTATTATTCACACAGCTCTGATGATGCACCTCGGGCACGGGGCTGACGCAGTTATTCACACAGCTTTGATAATGCACCGCAGGCACGGGGCCGACGCAGTTATTCACACAGCTCTGATGATGCACCTCGGGCACGGGACTGACGCAGTTATTCACACAGCTCTGATGATGCACCTCGGGCACGGGACTGACGCAGTTATTCACACAGCTCTGATGATGCACCTCGGGCACGGGGCTGACGCAGTTATTCACACAGCTCTGATGATGCACCTCAGGCACGTTATTCACACAGCTCTGATAATGCACCTCGGGCACGGGGCTGACGCAGTTATTCACACAGCTCTGATGATGCACCTTGGGCACGGAAATGATGCAGTTATTCACACAGCTCTGATGATGCACCTCGGGCACGGGACTGACGCAGTTATTCACACAGCTCTGATGATGCACCTCGGGCACGGGACTGACGCAGTTATTCACACAGCTCTGATGATGCACCTCGGGCACGGGGCTGACACAGTTATTCACACAGCTCTGATGATGCACCTCGGGCACGGGGCTGACGCAGTTATTCACACAGCTCTGATGATGCACCTCGGGCACGGGGCCGACGCAGTTATTCACACAGCTCTGATGATGCACCTCAGGCACAGGGCCGACGCAGTTATTCACACAGCTCTGATGATGCACCTCGGGCACGGGGCCAACGCAGTTATTCACACAGCTCTGATGATGCACCTCAGGCACGGGCCGACGCAGTTATTATTCACACAGCTCTGATGATGCACCTCGGGCACGGGGCTGACGCAGTTATTCACACAGCTCTGATGATGCACCTCAGGCACGGGGCTGACGCAGTTATTCACACAGCTCTGATGATGCACCTCGGGCACAGGGCTGACGCAGTTATTCACACAGCTCTGATGATGCACCTCGGGCACGGGGCTGACGCAGTTATTCACACAGCTCTGATGATGCACCTCGGGCACGGGGCTGACGCAGTTATTCACACAGCTTTGATAATGCACCTCAGGCACGGGGCTGACACAGTTATTCACACAGCTCTGATGATGCACCTCGGGCACGGGGCCGACGCAGTTTTTCACACAGCTCTGAAAATGCACCTCGGGCATGGGGCCGATGCAGTTATTCACACAGCTCTGATGATGCATCGCAGGCACGGGGCTGACGCAGTTATTCACACAGCTCTGATGATGCACCTCGGGCACGGGGCTGACGCAGTTATCCACACAGCTTTGATAATGCACCGCAGGCACGGGGCCGACGCAGTTATTCACACAGCTCTGATGATGCACCTCAGGCACGGGGCCGACGCAGTTATTCACACAGCTCTGATGATGCACCTCGGGCACAGGGCCGTCGCAGTTATTCACACAGCTCTGATGATGCACCTCGGGCAGGGGGCCGAAGCAGTTATTCACACATCTCTGATGATGCACCTCAGGCACGGGGCTGACACAGTTATTCACACAGCTCTGATGATGCACCTCGGGCACAGGGCTGACGCAGTTATTCACACAGCTTTGATAATGCACCGCAGGTACAGGGCCGACGCAGTTATTCACACAGCTCTGATGATGCACCTCAGGCACGGGGCCGACGCAGTTATTCACACAGCTCTGATGATGCACCTCGGGCACGGGGCCGACGCAGTTATTCACACAGCTCTGATGATGCACCTCGGGCACGGGGCCGACGCAGTTATTCACACAGCTCTGATGATGCTTCTCGGGCATGGGGCTGACGCAGCTATTCATACAGCTCTGATGATGCACCTCGGGCACGGGGCTGACGCAGCTATTCATACAGCTCTGATGATGCACCTCGGGCACGGGGCTGACGCAGTTATTCACACAGCTCTGATGATGCACCTCGGGCACGGGGCTGACGCAGTTATTCACACAGCTCTGATGATGCACCGCAGTTATTCACACAGCTCTGATAATGCACCTCAGGCAGGTGCTCACAGCTGTTATTATTCACACAACTCTGATAATGCACCTCAGGCACGGGGCTGACGCAGTTAATATTCACACAGCTCTGATGATGCAACTCAGGCAGGTGCTCACAGCTGTTATTATTCACACAGCTCTGATGATGCACCTCAGGCACAGGCTCACAGCTGTTATTATTCACACAGCTCTCTTGCGCTCTCTAATACTCTTTACTAATAACTCTCTCCTACTCACTATCGACTTCTCACTCTACTACTTACTGTATGTGTGGGTGCTAATGCAATAGGTCTCGCATATGTACGTGATGAAGCTATTGGCAATGTAAATGACAATGCCATTTATTTATGATTTAAAAAAATAAATAAATGAGCAATGCCAATAGCTCTACCTTTAATGCTGCTGAGACCATTGCATTATAAATGCTTGTTTTACCATGCTGTTCTCCACCCTCGCCCGCCCTCACGCTCACCAACCCCACCCGATTTGCAAAGCCAATAGCTCACCTATGGCCAGACCTATTGGCTTTGCCAATGTTTCTTCAAGTGACTACAACAGTACCTCAGCAAATTCAAATATTTTTTCTTAAGAAGATACAATGTCCATTTTTTAAAAAAATTATTGAACATTCTTTTTAAAATGGATCTCCTGAAAGAAAATGTTAAGAAACAGAATAAAACGCCATTAGGGGAACAAAAATTCATTATTTTCAAAAAAATCTTACCTCACAACTCACGCCGTAAAATGGTGGCCCATCCTGTCATTGGCAACTAGAAACAGCTAATGAAACAGAGTAAAATGACATGCTCATTTAAATATCGTTTGTGAGAAGTTGGCCTGGTATATGATGTTCACTATTCTAGTGAGCACCTTGCACCAGTCCAAACAACCCTTATGGTGATGGTTGTAAAGTCAACCTTATAGACCAGCTATGCTAGGGGTAGCATGGACAAAGCAGTCTTAGGCTAAACTCAAGAGGGCATGTGAAGCCAGCTGTTTTACCATATGCAATCCGTTTAATACCAAATGAAAGGACACCACACAGAATATATATTCAAAATATATATGTATTTATTTCTAAACAAATCCCCTGAACTCTTTATGAGCACAGAAGCACAAGCGCAAAACAAGTAACTTAATAGAATAGACAAAGGTTGCACAATTATGGATAGGGCCGGGTGGCCCGTTAAACCATATATTAAAAAAGTGGTATAAGTACCACGTCACGAACAATGGTAAGGCCTAGGGCCTTGGGAATCGCTGGGGCTACACTGGACTAACAATGGTTAGGGAGCAGGAGGCCCACGGGATGCGTGTGCAGAGTCTAAAGGCACACGAGTGCACACATAGAAGTCAATGGGTGCGTAAAAATGGAAAGTTAAAGGTTTGGGAGTCTTCCGACTGGACTAGAACTTAACCACTTGAAACTAGGACACTAGGAGTGTAAACCTTTACAGGAGCACCATAGTACTCGCGTTACCTAACCCACAGGAAGCGGGTGCATAGGTCCCAAAGTGTGTCGGATTTCGTCGTGGAGATCTATGGAGCCTTGGAGAAAAGAAACTGCAGGCGGCCAGAAGAGAAGAGTCGGGGTGGATCCAAGGGTGGATCGAAGATGTAGAGGACCTGGAAGCCGAGGGGACAGAGTCTGGGTCACTAGCCAGTGACCAGGATGGAACCAGGATGGAACCAGGTGATGTCGCGTTGCAATCAGGTACTGATGGGAAGCTTGTCTCTGCAGCCACGTGGACCAGGAGGCATCAACGACAACCAGGAGGCAGGCACGGACTGTCCCACGAAGGCTCTCGCTGTCAAGATTGGAGTCAACAACCTTGGCAAAGGCAACCCACGCAGGAATCGATGTAGGCTTTTTACTCAGACCAGCAAGGTCTGAGGGGCTGCTTCTTTTAAGGGAAGCCAGGGCCAGTCTGAAGCAACCAGACCAGTGGTGTAGTTTCACAGAATCGTCGCCAAGATGGCCACTAGCCAATGGGCAAGTGGCCGGGCAGACGCGTCGAGCAGGAAAATGCAAAAGGGCCCCACGCAGAACTCGTGGAGTGTGCAGGGCTGATCTTTGGTGCAGATGCTGCTCGGGGCTGGGGCTTCTCAATCCCCAATGCACAACTTCGAGGAGGCCTCGGGGCTGCACAGTTAGCAGGTCGCAGACTTTTCAAGATGGCCGGTCCCACGTCTCTCGTCGCCTCCACGGGTCTCAACTTTGCAGGGACTGTGGATCGGGCTGTTGGATGTCTGGGAATCTGGTTCTTGTCAGGCTCTGGGCTCGGGCTCCGGCGGGAGGCGGTGGTAAAGAAAGTCGTCGATCGCTGGATGGTGCCTGCCTGTGCAGGGTGGTCACTCCTTGACCACAAGGGAGATTCTTCAGTCGTCTTCTTCCAAAGTAGAGTGATGAAGGTCCAGAGTTTCGTTTCAAAGTTTCAGTCAGGATAATCTAAAATCCTGTGACTCAGCTCCTACCTATATACCAATCTTAGGGGCTGGATTACCTGCTAGGTCCCTCCTATGGGTGGGACCAGGGAAGGGGGTGGTTACACCCCTTTCCCTTTGTCCAGTTTCGCGCCAGAGCTGGGGCTGGAGTGCCCCAGCACCGGTTTGAACTGGCCTATCCATGGGACACCTTGTGTGCCCCAGGCAGTGTCTCAATCCTTTCAGCCCTCCCTGTCCCAATACACAAAGGGGCACATGCATCAAAGGAAATTGCATTCGCAAATGGTGCGAATCGCAAAATTCGGCCGTTTGCGAATGCAATTCCCATTTTTGGGATGCATTAACATTTTTGTAATTTTCGCAATTTAATAAATCGCAAAATTGCGATTTCTTAAATTGCGATTGCATTTAAGGAACCTCAAATTGAGATTCCTTAAATGTGATGCATCAAACTCTCAAAATTAGCGAATTCGCAAATAAGGGGAGCAAATTACTATGAAGGTGACCTTCATGGTAATTTGCGAAAACTTTGAAAAATGCACTAAAGTGCATTTTTCAAAGTTCCATTTCACACACACACATGCCCTTCGGGCATGTGAGTGTGCAAAATGTACTTCTAATCAGATTTCAGGGGTGCAACAGGGTGTCCTTTGGACACCCCTGCACCCATGAAATTACATTCTTAATTTGCGAATTTCTAATGGTGAATTGCAAATTAAGAATGTCTTTCCATTCATTCCTATGGGCCTCTAGGCCCATAGGAATGGATGGGGAGGTATTCCTTAATTGCGATTCTCAAATAGAGAATCGCAATTAAGGAATTTTAAGAAATCGCTATTTTTATAACAGTTTCTTGATGCATTGCAGTTTGCAATTCCTTAATTGCGATTCCTTATTTTTCGCAATTAAGGAATCGCAAAATGCAATATTGATGCATGTGCCCGCAAGTCCTGTCTGGGGTGGTGCTAGCACCTCCCAAGGCAGGAAACCTATTGTCCAAGCCTCCCTCGCTGGAAGGACTCCCCGCAGCAGGAGGTCAGACTTGTGTTTTTGGCAGCAGCATCCATTTTGTGATGCTGAGGCTCTGGTTAACTTTAACCGGGAATAGTAGGAACAACATGTCTTCTACCTCTAGAAGGGTGGAATGCTACCCCCGTTGCCAGGACTGGCGAGGGGGTAGTATTCCAAATCATATGACACCTTAGTCAACATGTTTTGATAAAGCCAAACCATAATTAGCATTTAACCGCGAGGTTCATAATGCACTTAAGAGTATATGGTATGGCAATATCCTAGAACAGCTATAAGGACATGGTTCCGAAAGCTGCAGACAGGCTCAGCTCATGCTAGAGCACCATCTCACATAAAACAAAGCACTCTGCCTTCAGGATTGTCAAGGCCTGCCATAGGAGTGACTTATAGGTGTATATGTGTCTAGATATAAGGTTAGATATAGGCATACTATATCTAAGCAAGGGGTGATTACACTACCTGGCCCCAGCTGAGTGATCAGCCAGTTGTGTCAATTTGGGTGGCCAGCCAGGGGTGGCATAATACATGCTGCAGCCCCTGCTAGGCCTTGGATGCACCTATGCCCTGGGTACCTATAGTACACTGTACAGGGGCTCATAAGGTGACCCAGTATCCAATTGGAGATGTACCTAGGGTACATGGAGTCCATTTTAAAGAGAGAGCAGATAGCCTGTGGCCCTGATTAGCAGAATCCCAGGCCAACTAAGTCGAAAACCAGCTAAACACTAGGCAAAAAATCTGGGGTAACCATAGTCAGGTATCCACCTTCCTACAACGTTTTATTGAACAAACCAGAAAAAACAAAAAGGCAATCAGTTTGTTATTTCACGAAGGTATATTTTTAACGTTATGTCTAATGTTTATTTCGCTCTGCTATGTTATTTTATTCACGGTTTGCTTGCTTTACGTGCTGTTGGAATGGGTAAATACAATGTCAGAGAGTATCATGATGTGAGCAGGCCCGATAACGACAATACCATTAAATGCAATGCCAACGTATGCCATAACATGTGTCCATATGACAATGCCAATGCTCATAAATACAATGTCGATGTATGTCATAATCTATGCCTGCACAACAGCGATGATGCTGGCAGTAGCAATGTCAATGTACAAACAACAATGTTGTTTCCAGTAAAAGCGCTGTTAATGTATGTCATGATCTAGGAATGCATAACTATGTCAGAATCGGTAAAACAACACTAATGTACTCTATGACAACCGTGCACAAGCTACTGAGAATGTCAATTTGAATGACACCGGTGACTGCCATATTACTCTTAGGAGTTCCTGTGAATTGATACCATTGCTGTTGGATTTACAAAAGGTGACCTCCCCATCAACCTCGAGGCCAGGGCCGGACTGGCCATAGCGGGCACCGGGCAATCCCCCGGTGCGCCACACGGGTAGGGGCCGGTTTTGAGCCCCTGGGGGCCGTTTTTGTTACAGGGCCGTTTTTGAAGCATAGCTGCAAAATCGGCCCTGTACCAAAATCGGCCGAAAACCGCCCGGCAAAGAGCTCGGCGGCACCCCCAACCACCCCGAGTGTGTGGGGGGGGGGTATGGGGTGGCCGAGCACTTTGCCAGGGCAGGTTGTGGTTCCCAGTCCGGCCCTGCCCGAGGCAGAGATACGTGGTCAGACAGGTCCTGCAACCTGCACCTACGCCTATCAACTAACAGGTCACAGGTGGGGTCTATCTTAACCCAAATATAAACACACGCCCAGGGAATACCTTGATCAATCTCACAGATAGATAGTTGCACCACAAATAGGTCGCGGCAATTGGCCCTAATAACACGTTTGGCCAAAGGCTCGCGTTCCTCCAAATATACCACAAAGCGAGAAGCCATATGTAGATAGAAACACTCAGCCAATTAGGGCACGATATGTACACCACATGTAGTGATCACGCGTTCCTCATGCAGGACATCTGGACAGATGCACACTGGCCCACACTAGCTCTCTCCATGGTCAAGGGCCATCTAGGCTCTTATCGGGTGTCCAACCTTGTTAATTTATGACTGCAATGCCCTTTAAGAATGCAGAAATCGGTTAATGGTACTTCACAAGATGTCTATAAAGCCAGCCAAAATGTTGTACACCGAGAGCCTTTCCTCAGATGTATTCTGTCGAAACTCTCCCGGCCGCTGCATTTAATTAAACCAACTTGTTCCTGTTTAGCCAATCGCCTCCTGTCTTTTCATTTCTTTAAGGTAAATTCGTATTCGAGCAACAGTGCCATGTGCAACAGTACATATATCCAATCCTCAACTTTCTATTTTCGTTTAATGAGCAAATTGTGTACAACGTACAACTTATTTTGCTAAGATGGCTTTTAAAAAAAACCATATGCATTAATCAACATTTGTCCGCAACTTTTTTTTAACCAAGACCTTTGTAATGCAACTTTTTTTTACTGCAAACCATTTTGATCATAATTGAATCTTTTTTGTACCTTAACCGGAATAAAGGTTACTGAAACCATATACTTGACAACTTTGCCAATTTTAATTGATTGGCGGTTTCCTCTTAATTGCAGTATTCAGACACTTATAAGGTAAGACTTTTGCACTGATGACGTTAATATCTCTAGTCCAAAGGCATTTGTCCACACGGATTCCACACACATAATATAATTCACGAAGAGGTTAAACAGTGATTTGTTCCCAGTCATAAAAATATTTTGTATCATTATTTCAAATACTGTATAAAAGTCAACATTTGTTATATGTTATTATAAGAGGGCAAGTACAATGTTGAAAACATCTCAAACAGATACGTTTTTAAGGTCCAGTGCCTCCTTGTGTACAGCTTACAGAATAAATATTGATGTGCAATACTGTCCTGAACAACATTTTCTTGCTCAAAATTGTCAAAGATATTTTCTTCCATGCCAATGAAAGTATGAATGGTTTTATTAACAAAAGAAAATGAAATAATCTGTGAATCACAGTCACCAGCCAGAGTTTCCTGTAGCAGGCTTCAGAGCAACAGCAAAGCACTTGCTCATGCACTAGTGTCAGTGCATAATTTGAGCCTGTAGTTGCCTGTGGGGGCCTCCGTCGCTTACTCTTGTGGACCCGACCGGCCCTTATTCTTCCTCATCAGGCATTCCCTGGGAGCAAAAGAGGGAAAAACGCACACACAGGAAAAAAGGAGAAAGAAAAAGTGGGGAAAATGGTCATTAAAGGAGAAAGCGGGAACCTGCAAGATTGAGATAAAGGGAGAGGGAGTGTCTTGCAGTGGACCAAAGTGGCCTGAAGTGAATTAAGGACTACAAGCTTTTTTTCAGCATGACGACTTTTAACAGCACTGGTCGTGGGGTTTTGTGTACAGCTTTGGGCACCGGCGCTCTTTCTTTTACAATTAAGCACTGAACTGTGCAGATGTTACTAGTGGTGACCATGTGATTCATTCAAACAGAGGACAAATAGGTGCCCTTGTGTAAGCTTGTGAGAAAAAGAAAATATGTCCTTCAGATAACAACAAATAGGTAAATGTTTAGCTGAGCAAGCAAATCTTCATTATTTGTCTCAGGAGCTAAGATGAGAGAAAGAAGCTTAAAATGTGAGACAGGGACAGGCTCTTCCACTAGTCCTTGTGTGGCTGTGTGCTTAGTGTTCTGTGGCAGCCAGTTGAAGATCTTTCATAGCATTGACTTGTGCTATCATGTTGAGCTTGTCGTATAGGATGATTCCCAGATTTCTGGCATGGTAGGTCGGTGTTGGTCCTAGCTCTGTCAGCTAACAGGTGGCATTCCACGTGGATGTCCTGTTTCTGAAGCCAGTACTTCTGTCTTGTTGCAGTTGAACTTCAGTCAGTCGGTTCTCATCCATTCTGCTAAGACTTGTAATAAAGACCATTAGGATGGTCATGCAATTGACCATCCTAATGGTCTTTATTACAAGTGCATAGCATCCTATTCCGCTTGTGTGAGAATCTGGCTTAGTATATTGTGTACAACTATGTAAGTGTAGCACCCTGCACTGACCCAGACAACCCTTATGTTGATTTTAGTGGTCTTAGACAACCTTAGAAAGCTCTCTAAGTGGTAGCTTCAGGCTTAGTCCAGAAGGATTGTAAAGGAACTTGTTTCACAAGAACGTAATCTTATAGGTATAGATTAAGTGAAAAAGAAACACACAGTGTATTTATAAAAATATGTATTTATTATAAGACACTCACTAACACATAGAAATACCTCCTAACCAGAGATATACGCAATGCACACAATATTATGCAAGAAAACAGGTAAGGAGCATAAAATACACAGTGGTTCCCATGTCAAGACTAAATCCAAAACATGTAGAAGTGCCAGGGACTCAAGGAACCACCCGAGGTAGGTATCCAGGAACCCCAAGGAGGCCGTGTGCAGAGTGGGAGCACAACTGCGGGCTCAAGAGTCATTACAAGTCAATGGGTAAATCCTGTTGCAATTTTAAAGAAAAAGGACCTTTCCCAGTGGACCCTGATGAAACCCAACGAAAGACAGAAGGTTAGAGAGCTGTCCCACACTTGGATATCCTAGGAACGAGGATATCTATACCAGGGAAGCCAGGTGCATAGGTGTGAAGTGGCGTCGGAAACCGCCGTCGAACTCAATGGAGGGCTTCAGGAAGATGCCGCTGCTGGAGAAGGGGAAATTGTCTGGTGGAACTCAAAGGTGGATTCAGGATGTGGAGAACCTGAAGCAGAGGGGACAGAGTCTATGCCACTCAGGAGTGACCAGGAGGCACGGAAGACGAATGCCCACCGATGTTGAGTGTTGCTGGAGAGCTGACGGTGACCTTGTAACTGCAGCTGTGTGGAACAGGCGATGCTGTGGAAGACCAGGAGCCGTGTACAATCTATTCCTTGTCGGACGTAGAGAGTTGAGGGGTCAGTGTCCGTCGAGAGCACCAAAAAGCCTTTTCAACTGCAACCAATGTGGAAAGTGAAGAAGGTACAGTGTCTGGACCAACAGGGTCCAGGTGACTCACCACGAGCAGGGGTGTCAGTGCACGTCCCAAGCAATCAGGGGAGCCTGCGGAATTCAAAGATGACTCTCAAGCCGACCCACAGGCTAGAGGCACTGGAGTCGCAAAAGGACCTCAAGCAGCTCACCAAAGATGCAAGGCCATGCAAGAGTTGTGGTGAGGATGAAGATCTTGGTCACTGGAGATGTTTGAGGTTGGGCAAACTTGGAGCCTGAAGATCTTGGAGGAAGGAAGCCAGCAAGCCTTTGCAACAGCAAGTTGATGCAGTGTACAGGGGTTCCGTTCATGCGGCTCCTACGAGGGATACTGCCTCAAACTTGGTGAGAGGAGAGGGCGGGCCTTGAGGGATGTGAAGAACCACCACCTGTGTTGCTGAGCCTTTAGGAGTCCGTAGGAGCTCAGGACCAGCCAACAGGCCAGCTTTATTGCAGTGCCTGCATTGCAGGGAAGTGACTCCTTCACTTCAAGGGAGATTCTTTCAGGTGTCTTGGATGTCCATAGGCCTTGGAAGGTTCCTGTATGTAGCACAGGCATGGACATTGCAGCAGATGAGCAGGGCGACGAGACCAGGAGCAGCAGGAGTCTTCCTAGTTGCAATCTTGAGGCCCAGTGTGAAGTCCAGGGAAGTCTAGAGTGCCCAGACGGTTGAAGAAGAAGTGGTGTCTTGAAATAAATCTTGTCCCATGATGGATCTAGGGACCGACCAGCAGGTAAGTCCTTAAGTACCCTAAGGAAAGGATTAGGACGATTCAGGGTTCCCTCCCAGGGGAGGGTTCGGACAGTGGGGAGGATGCTCCCATGTCCTTTGTCCAGTTTTGCACCAGAGCAGGAGCAAACAGCTCTCTGAGCTGGTTTAAACTGGAGTTTGCAAGGAGGGCACCAAATGTGCCCCTCAAGCAGATGGAGTGGTGCTGGCAAGTGCTCCCACTCTGCCCCAATACACTAAACCCAGTCTAGAAAGTGGTCACTCCTTCCTGTGACAGAATACCTATTGTTCTGACTTCCCCTGCTCGAGTTTGGCTCAGCAACAGGAGGACAGACTCATGTCTCTGGTCTGCAGCAGCCCTGTTGTGCTGTCCGGGCCTAGAAGACTGGTGACGGGAGTACTCAGGGCCTCCAGAAAGAGCTTAACAGTGCATGATTCATAGCCTCCCACACTGTTTACGGTGTGGGAGGTATGAATCCAACATGTTTGATACCAAACATGACAGGGTTCATTACAGCCAGTTAAGAGATGGTCATCACGTAATGACGCATGGCCACGCCATGCATCGTAATGGCTGGTGCACTTACAACCTGGGAGAATGGACTCTAAAGGTTGTGGGGTGTCCTGCTCATGCAGGGGCATCCTCACACTTAAAACCGAGCACCCTGCCTTCAGGATTGAAAAGGCCTGCTTTAGGGGTGACATATGTTTTAAGTGCAGTGACCTTAGCTATAGGGAAACCTATATCTTTCATAAGTGGTGCTAGCACCAGCTTACACAAGCTGCAATGGCAGGCCTGTAGTTACAGTTTGAGTGGTCTCCAATGGGTGGCATAATATATTCTTCAGCCCATGGGGGACCCCTGGTGTACCTATGCCCTGTGTACCTCAGTACCATATATTAGGGACTTATAAGGGTACACCAGTATTCAATCTGGGATGTACCTAAGCACTTACCTTAAAAAAGGGAGGGGAAAAAGCACTGAGACTGGGTTCTTGATTAGCAGGATCCCAGTCCGACTAGTCAGAAATCATCATAGCACCAGGCAAAAAGAGGGTGTAACTATGCAGAAGGATCCTACCTTCCTACACCTTGTAATAAGATTGGTGCTGGTGGTTGCTATCTTGCCTGTCAGGTAGAGGATGAATTGGATGTCGTTGGAGTAAGAGATGAGGGTGATTGTGAACGTGGGGGGAGCGCGGGCTGGAAAAACAGGCGTGGAGGCCGTATCAGGTGAGAAATGTTATCAATATTCATTGAGGTAGGACAGACAGTTCGAGAAGGGTAACAAAACAGTCCAGGTTTCAGCTCTTCTTCCTCCGAGATTCGTTCTGTCGGGGTCCGGCTTGACCGTGTCTCCTTTCTTGTGTAACGACTCAGGGTAGTCCGTGGAGGGCGTGTGGGAGAGAAAGAAAGGAGTCGTTAGTCCTGTCGGACGGTCCGAACTGAGTACCGTACACCGAAAACCGGGTGGTGATTGATATAAGAAAACAGATTGTGAGGGTCAGGGAGCGGGTAAGGTGGAAGATAGAACGGGAAGGGAATTCAGCGAAGAGAAAGAGATAGATGCTTCTCCGGCGTGCTAACCGTGCTCGGGTCTTCTTTTATGGCGTGTGCAGGACGGGAAACAGGAAAGGTAGTGAGGCTGAGGAAGTGCTATACAATAAATACAGTGGCCAGTGAGGTTCTCTACGGGTGACTGGTCTATTTACAAATCTCGTGCTCCCCTCCCACTTCTGGTGCCCTACTACAGTGCTTCCCCTGGGTGCGTGTACTCACCGACTCAGCGTAACTCTCCTGAGCTACTGCCACTCCCCAGCCACCTCCGTGGGACACCACCACTCCTCGCTCCACTCTTCTTCTCCACCTTCAGTCTCCGCTTCTCAATCTCTCCCTCCCTCAGCCTGGAACTCCTGCAACTCCGACTCTCCTCCTGCAGTTCTTCCGTCTTCTGGTTCGCGGCTTCCTGATTTCAATTCCCGGAGGCTGGACTTCCGGGGTAGGCTGGGATCACTTCCGGTTTTCCTTGGATGGGTATTGGTCTCTGGAATGACAGAGGACTGGGGCGGGGTCCCTGTTACTACGGACGCTTCCAAGTCTGTCCCCGGGGAATGGCGATGTTGTGAGGCAGGTAAGGGGGCCAGATCACATCCCTTTCCCCTAGCTGTCTTTCTGGTACGGGAGGGTGAGAAGAGATAGCGGGACAGAAAATCCATGTTCCCTTGTTCGGTTCCTTTTCTGTGAATAGTCCGAAACCTATAAGGCTGTAAGGCCAAGAACCAACGAAGGACCCTATTATTGTGTCCTTTGTTGCAAGCCATCCATTCCAGAGGGGCGTGGTCTGTGAAGAGGGTAAACTCACGACCCTCTAGATATTAGCGAAGGCTTTCTATAGCCCATTTGATGGCTAGGGCCTCATTCTCTATCACCGCACAGTTCTTTTCTCATGGAAACAGTTTCCGACTAAGGTATAAAATAGGCCTTTCATCACCGTTGGTGTCAAGCTGGGAGAGAATAGCCCCTAAGCCCTGGTCGGAGGCGTCAGTCTGAAGCACAAATGGTCGGTTATAGTTGGGGCTGGCCAGAACGGGTTTAGAGGTAAGAGAGAATTTGAGTCCTTCGAAGGCTTGCCATAACTGGGTTGTGGGGGATTACAGGATTTCTTCTTCACTGACTTTCGCAGGAGGTCTGTGAGGGGTCTGCTCTTTGGGAGAAGTTGGGAATAAATCTACGATAATATCCCAAAAGACCTAGGAAGGCAAGGAGGTCTTTTCAGGATCTTGGGAAGGGAATGGCTTGTATAGCAACAATTTTGTTATTCTGAGGGCGAATAACACCTTCACGCAGGAGGAAACCCAGATACTTTACTGTTTAGGCGGCTAGGGTACTTTTAGCCGGATTGATGGTAAAGTGGAATGAGCCCAGATGGGAAAGATGTTCTTCCCACGTATCGCTGTATATGATTATATCATCTAGGTAGGCCCCAGCGTATTGAGCGTGGGGTCGGAGGACAAGGTTCATGGCCCTTTGGAATGTTGCTGGTGCCCCGTGGAGTCCAAAGGGCAATACTTTGAACTGGAACAAACCCTCGGGGTGGATAAAGCTGTCTTTTTCTTATCTTGTTCTCTTAAGGGGATCTGCCAGTAACCCTTACACAGGTCGAGAGTGGTGATGTATTGGGCCTTTCCTATCCGTTCTATCATCTCGTGGACTCGGGGAAGAGGATACGTGTCAAAGTTTGAGATTTTATTTACTTCGCGAAAGTCTATGCAGAAGCGAATTGAGCCATCGGGTTTTGAAACCAACACAATAGGTGAATTCCAATCACTAGAGGATGGCTCAATGATTCCTTGGTGGAGCATCTGCTCTATTTCTCTTTTTATAACTGGTCTCCGGGCTTCCGGTATCCGGTAGGGCCGGAGCCGCACTGTCTTTCCGGGGTCTGTATGGATAGCATGCTCTACAATGCTGGTATGTCCTGGCAGGTCGGAGAAGACATGTTGTAGGAGTAGAAGGGCTTCTCGGAGTTCATGTCTTTGTGACTCAGTCAGCTCTGTATCAAAAGATGAGACATATTTAGGAGACAGGGATTCCCCTAGGCATACGGGACGGGGCCCCTCCCACTTCTTGAGGTGGTTAATGTGGTATATTTGGGATGTGCCTCGGTTACGATCCAACTCCAGTTTATATGTAACCGGAGTCACTCGCTGGAGGATGGCATAAGGACCTTGCCATTGACCCAGAAGCTTTTGGTCGGACGAGGGCATCATTAGGAGCACTAGATCACCTACGGAGAAACTTCTGGGTTTGGTGCCCTTGTCATATTGTTTCTTTTGACTGGCTTGGGCCGTCTCTAGGTTCTGCCTCACAATATCCCTTATTTGACCCAAATGGGTCTTGAGGTTATCAACATACTCCGGGAGGGTGGGGGTACGGTCTGGTTCTGCCTCCCAGGCTTCTTTGGCCATATCCAGCAAGGTTCGGGGGGGTGCCCATATAGGAGCTCAAAAGGGGAATAGCCTGTGCTGCTCTGAACCTTGCATCTAATTGCACAGAGGGCTAGAGGTAACATCTCCTCCCACCGTTTGGACTCCAGGGCCAGCAACTTTTTCAGGGTTGTCTTTAAAGTGGTGTTGTACCGCTCTACCAACCCGTCCGTTTGCGGGTGGTAGGCGGACGTACGAATCTGTTTGATCCCCAGTTGGGAACAGACCTGTCGCATGAGGGCTGAAACGAAGGGAGTCCCTTGATCCGTTAGGATCTCTCTAGGGAACCCCACTCGTGCAAATATGGAGATCATGGCTTTGGCTATGTTTTGAGAGGTAGGGTGGCGTAGGGGTACTGCCTCCGGAAAACGGGTGGCATAATCGACCAGTACTAAAGCATAACGACACCCGCTCTGAGAGGGTAACAAGGAGCCAATGATATCCATGCCCACCCGGCTAAAGGGGAAGTGTATTACCGGCAAGGGCTGGAGAGGTACCTTTGGGGGACGATACCTGCTATTACGTTGGCATACCGGGCATTCGCAGCAATAAGTCCGCACCTGTTGGTACACCCCAGGCCAATAAAACTTATCCCTTATGGCCAGTTCTTTTTTTTCGTTACTAAAATGCCCCCCTAACAGGTGACTGTGAGCCAAGAACAGTACTTTATCACGGAAGGGACCTGGAATTAGTAGCTGGGGTTGTTGGTTTTGTCCGCTTTTTCTATATAGCATTCCGTTTCTCTTAAAGAAGTAGGGACCTACTTGTAAGGGGTCTTCTTGGTCCAGGGCTTTCCCCCAAGCCTCTTGTAGGACAGGGTCTTCCCTCTGGCACGCTCGGAATTCTCGGTCCGTTTCCCAGGGATGGTCTTCCGTCCTAACTGGACAGGCTGTGATGTATTGCTGTTTCTCTTTTCTCTTTTGATTGCGGGACTTCCGTTCTTTGGAGGTGTGCTCCGGGGGATTGTTATCCTGGGAAAATGGTGCCTCGGTCCACCAGCGAGACAGGATGTTGGTTGAGTCTTTCAGGAGATTAGGGAGGCCAGGATAGTCACTTCCCAGAATGACCTGTTCTGGTAGCCTGGGGATTAGGCCTACCGTCAACTCGGTCCCTGGATCTGAGGGATGCTGGATATGTACCTTCGTGGTGGGATAATGTTTGGTGTCACCATGGACACACTGTATCGCGACAGTACCGGTGAGGGGACCGACCGGTATGCCTGAGTTCTGGGGCCGGAGCCCGCTTTGTCTGCATCCTGTGTCAGCTAGGGCTAACCTCTGTTGTCCGTTGACGGTCACCTCTCACCGGTAGGGTGGTGGAAGCATGTTTCGATCGACACACACATAGTTTCTTGCTAGGCCCACCTCCATGGGCTCGTCCTTTTGGGGACACATCCTGGCTATGTGTCCATAGACCCCACAATTGTAGCATTGCGGTCCTGGATTAGGGGGTCTGACGATAATAGGTGTTGGCAACAAGGGTAGCGGCTCGGGTTTCTTGGGGATGGGGCCACGATGGAGTCAGTGGCCACTTGGTGTACCTAGCCTAAGGGGATGTTATTCCCTTCCCTTCTGGACTTCTTGGGCCTGGCTGAATGCACTCGCAATGTCAACAGCCGAGTCTAGCGTGAGGTGGGCATGCTGTCGAACCCATCTCTGGGTGGGTGGATGTAGGGAGGTTAAGAACTGCTCTAGGTAGATCTTTGACAATTTCTCCTCTTAGGTGGATGTGCCAGGACGGAGCCATCGATCCGTCAAGTCCCTGATGCGAAAGGATAACGCCCTAGGGGTTTCTTGGGGTCCTTCTTTCGCTTGCCTTAACCGTATCCTGTATGTTTCATCATCAATCCCTAACCTCTCAAGGATACAGCGTTTGATGTCCTCATAAGGGGGGGTTCCTTGTACATTCGCCTGCTGATAGGCGGACTGGAGTTCACCGGTCAATAGGGGCCCCAGATATTGACCCCAACGTTCCATTGGCCAGGAGGCGGCTTGAGCCATTTGCTCGAAGTTGGTAAAAAAGTAGTCCGGGTCCTCTCCGGATACATATTTTTGCAATAGCACTGAGGGGAGGGAGGGAACAGGTCTGTGTTGTCCCATGGCATCCGAGAGTTTACCAAGAGCCTCATCATGCGATTCCCCTTGGCCCTTGATAACTTCTTGTAGTTGTCCCCGGTCCTCCTCCACCGTTTTAAGGAACCGTTCCATTACACGTCCCAGTTGTTCCTGGGTATCCGCCATCTGTTTGAGCGCGGCCTCCATGCTTCTGGCAGATCCCACTTCTGACACCACTTGTGAACATGGGGGGAGCGCGGGACGGAAAAACAGGCGTGGAGGCCGTATCAGGTGAGAAATGTTATCAATATTTATTGAGGTAGGACAGACAGTTCGAGAAGGGTAACAAAACAGTCCAGGTTTCAGCTCTTCTTCCTCCGAGATTCATTCTGTCGGGGTCCGGCTTGACCGCATCTCCTTTCTTGTAACGACTCCGGGTAGTCCGTGGAGGGCGTGTGGGAGAGAAAGAAAGGAGTCGTTAGTCCTGTCGGACGGTCCGAACTGAGTACCGTACACCGAAAACCGGGGTAGTGATTGATATAAAAAAACGGATTGTGAGGGTCAGTGAGCGGGTAAGGTGGAAGATTAAACGGGAAGGGTATTCAGCGAAGAGAAAGAGATGGATGCTTCTCCGGCGTGCTAACCGTGCTCGGGTCTTCTTATATGGCGTGTGCAGGACAGGAAACAGGAAAGGTAGTGAGGCTGAGGAAGTGCTATACAATAAATACAGTGGCCAGTGAGGTTCTCTACGGGTGACCGGTCTATTTACAAATCTCGTACTCCCCTCCCCCTTCTGGTGCCCTGCTACAGTGCTTCCCCTGGGTGCCTGTACTCACCGACTCCGCCGTAGCTCTTCTGAGCTACGGCCGCTCCCCAGCCACCTCCGTGGAACACCACCACTCCTCGCTCCACTCTTCTTCTCCACCTTCAGTCTCCGCTTCTCGATCTCTTCCTCCGTCTGCCTTGAACTCCTGCAACTCCGACTCTCCTCCTGCAGTTCTTCCGTCTTCTGGTTTGCGGCTTCCTGATTTCAATTCCCGGAGGGTTGGACTTCCGGGGGATGCTGGGATCACTTCCGGTTTTCCATGGATGGGTATTGGTCTCTGGAACGACAGAGGACAGGGGGGCTTCCGAGTCCGTCCCCAGGGAATGGCGATGTTGCGAGGCAGGTAAGGGGGCCAGATCACAGTGATGTCTTGGGATAGGATGATATTAGCGAGCTAAGTGATATGGACGTTGAAGAGGGTAGAGCTGAGAGATGAGCTCTGGGAGGCTCCGCAAATCAGGCTCATAATTTCTGATGTAAAGGGTGGCAGTCTGACATTTTGGGTGCTGAGCATGTGGTCTTCTGATGAGTGTGTTGTGGGAGTCCGTGTGGAATGCTGTGGAGAGGTCAAGCAGGATGAGGGCCACTGTTTCTTCTCGGTCCAAGATGGTCCTAATGTCGGTGGCTGCAATGAGTGCTGTTTTGGTGTTGTAGTTTTTTCAAATTCCTGAATGAAAGTTGTCCAGTAGGGGGTGTTGTTCGAGGTGGGTTACGATTAACTTGTTGATGGCCTTCTCTATCACTTTGGCTGTGTAGGGGAGCAGTAAGATAAGACAGAAGGTACTCAATTGGTGTGGGTTGCTAGGCGGCTTCTTGACGGCGTTGAACTTTGCATGCTTCCAGACTCTCTTGCTTTGCTTTTATAGGAAGTTGTGGCTAGGGAAATAGTGAAGTACTGCAGAAGCTTTCTTGTGAGAAAGCAGTGACTCTTTTGGTCACACACTGATGTCTCAAGCCATTGCCCCAAGTGAGGTGCTTAGGATACTTGCCCTAAAATCGCTGCATATTGGGAGGAGGTAGTGTGCAGAAACTCAGGACACGTCATTACCTGTGCCAATGACCTCAAATGTAAGTCTATTGGGGATTGATGTCATTAAACCTAAATATAAAATTAAAAAGAGATTTGTATAGATTATACTCCTGTTGGCAAAGTTCCACGCAGCTGGATGCATGATGTTACAGAATTGGCAATGGCGGAGGAAATCAGAATGGCAAAGGTTAGAACAGATGATAAAGTACCGAATGATCTTGAACTTTGGAAAGCACTGTTGCATGCACTGATTTACCCCCGAATGAATGCGCTGCTTGAAACTCTTCATACCCACATCATTGTACCCTGTACCAATGAAGATCACTGTTTGCCGACTGTAACTTTACAATGATGTGTCCACTTTGTCTCTCAGGAGACTGTGTCGTCAATAGTAGTGTTGCCATGTGGGTATGGTACACATACGATGTTTGTATGTTATGTTTCAAAAACCAATAAAAATAAAAATAAAAATAAAAAATAATTTACAAAAAAACAAAAATCTCTGATGGTCACATTTTAATCATCATAAAGAAGCAGAGAGGCAATAAAGCATGGCAGAAGACCATTAAGGAAAAGAGCAACAGGTGTAGTCAGGACAATACATCTGATGCAGAGAGACAGAAACAGGTGAAATAACTTTCTGACAAAGGACAGAAAGATCTTGTAGAACCTTCAAGTTCCCTTACTCTTCTGATTTACCCAGTCTCTTTTCATTCCTTGGCTGCTGTTAGCTTTTCCTTATCTCTAACAGGGAGTGTGAAGTTTGTAGAACAAACACAAAAATGCAGATATTATCAAGGCCACCCACTTTGTAAAGTTTTTGTTTTTCTTAAATGGAAGCAGCCATCTCAATATGGACCCAGTGTAGGCTGCTATGCTTCTTACAATATACAAAGATAAATGCTTAAGATCAAAATGTGGATATTGCTCATGTTTTTTTAGGCCATGATAGTTTAGACATCTTAGTATGTCTGAACCCTGTTTTGTTTTGAAAATATGAGAAAGTTATTAGTTGAAGAGAATGGTATTCTTCTTCACATAATAATGGCGCTATTCTTTACCGTAATAGGGAAACTGTTCTTTACTAGGTACAGCAAGGTCTCAATAATTTATTCCTGAGCTCAATGCCTGGAGGCTGTAACAGAGAGCAGACAGCTTACCTTAGGATAAGTATGTAAATCACTTATCAGTATCAAAAGAGTTAGAAAGTACAAAACAACAAAAAAAACAAATCCAATTTCTAATAAGCATTAGTAAATGCATTAGGTTTTGGCTATATGATTAAATAATGACTTTTTTTGTTGTAAGTTATAGCTTGCTGAGTAGTTGTACAATATAGGTAACAGAAAGTCTGTTAAAGTGTTATGACTTGTTTATGAGCAAAAAGGCAATCTGTTCTCCTGTTACTAGTGGTATAGTGTGAGTAGGTAATAGCAAAATTCGAGAAATGAAATGAAAGCGGGACATAATAGAATTCATTGATGTAAATAGCAATATTATGTGTTTATAGGATTTCTGATAACTGTTGGGCTCGGTGCCACTGCACCTGCTTCACCATTCAAATCATGTCCCTAGTGCTTGCAAAATAACTGCACTTGTGACTGCTTGTTTAGTAGTAAAACATAACAATATTTGGTGTTTAGAGAGGGTCCTAGAGCTTTGGGCCCTGGTGTCAATGCACCTGCTGCACCATTAAAATCATGACCCTAGTGCCTGCAAGTGAACTGCACTGATGACTCACCTTCATCTCCTGGCAACTCCATCCTTCAAGCTGAAGCGGCAGGGGGGCTGTAGGTTTGCAACGCTGGCACCCAGACTCTGGAATTCCCTTCCACTTGAAATCAGATCATGTACTGATCTGCTGAGCTTCAGAAAATCCCTTAAGAGATGGCTGTTTACCCAACATACAAATAAACTCCATCAGGGTTCGGCAAGTCCTAGAAACAACGCCATGAAACCTATCTGTGTACGTGCGCTTTACAAGAACTTTATAACATAACATAACATAACTACCTGTTTAGTAGTTAAATATAGCAATATTCTGTATTTAGAGGACTTTAGACAACTTTGGGCCCCGGTGCCACTGAAAATATGACCCCATTGCCTAATAGGAAACTGCTGTGTCTTGGGACTGTACAGTTTTCCCTAGTTTCTTGGACAGTACTGTGGTTGATATCTGTGGATGAGTTTGAAACCTGTAGTCCTACATGTATATACTTCCACTGTTAGATCATCGGTCTGTTACCCTGCTTAGTATCAGGGATACCCCTTAGAGGCAGTACTGGGATTCTGTGTCCCCTGCATCTTGATTACAGGTAAATTAAGATCATCACCATGTAGTGAACGCTGGCAGCATCCACTACGCAGCAGAATCAGTCCAAAACAAATGGACGTGATTACCCCATAAAGGTGCACTTTCTCACAAGTACATAGGATACTTCTCTTGTAGTACTACCTCCAATACTCATAAATCCTTTTGTGAATCAGCCCCAGTGAGTTTAATTCACAATGAAGTTTCATAGGTTTAATAATAATGTGACAATTTTACAGTCGAATCATTAAACTCACTCTGCTGGAGGGCCCTGTGAGCTGGCCTGCCTGGGCCCAGCATTGCCCCTCTAAAATGTGTGGATCCTGGCGCTTCGTGAGCGCTACATCTTTACTGCTGGAGCCCCAGAGAGGGGGACTCCAACCTTGCTAGAGGACGAGAGGAGCATGTGAGCCATGCAGCGCTGGGCTGAAAAGCGTTGTGAGTTAATCCCGGCGTGGGGATTCCCCCGTGGTCCAGGGGTGAAGCGGGAGCATACCCCCCATTTTGGTATTTCCCGTTAAAGAGCTGGAGCCCACCCCGCATGTTTGTGCTCCAGGGGTAAAGCAGGAGCCTACCCTGCAATTTGGGTTTACAGGAGAGCGGGAGCCAACCCTGCATTTTCGGTGCCCGGATAAGAAACACAGCCAGAGGTGAGGCAGCTCGACCTGAAAGTCAGGAAGGCGGGCCCCCATGTGCCGGTGGGAGCCCCGCGGGTTGCCAGAAGGATACCGGACGTGCCCAGAGTAGGAGTCAGGCAGAGGTGTGCTCAGGGCCGGACTGGGAACCAAAACCGGCCCTGGCAAAGTGCTTGGCCGGCCCCGGGGGAGGAGGTTGGGGGTGCGACCGATCTCTTTGCCGGGGCCGGTTTTCGGCCGAGTTTGTTACAGGGCAGCTTTTGCAGCTATGCTGCAAAAACCTCCCTGTAACAAAACCGGCCCCCAGGGGCCCAAAACCAGCCCCCACCCTTGCGGTGCACCGAGGGATTGCTCAGTGCCCGCAACGGCTAGTCCGGCCCTGGGTGGGCCTGACGGTGGGTGGGAGCCTACCCCACATTGGCCCGCCTGAAGATATGAGCCTCGCAGGCTCACAGGAGACGGATCGGAGCCTTGCGGGCTCCCGGTCGGAGTCCCGCATTACCAGGCAAAGTAAGGAGAGGTCCCGTGAGTGTGGGCCTCCCGAGGCACATTGTCGGTGTGTGGATCCAGCGCAGATCAGTCCCGGTGAGTGGGGCTGAAGTTTTTGAGCTTGGAGCATTGTCGGTGCTCCCAAGGCAATGGTAGTGCCAGTGCTTGTTTGTTTTCACAGCTGCACCGCCTTGACTACAGGCAGCTGTAACGTGGGGGTAATGTTGTCACAAGGGTCCCGGAGTGGGGGTCTCAAAGCACTGTAGTACCAAGGCACATTTTCTCAGCTGCAACACAAGAGCGCGGGCATCTGCAACGACGGGGCATTTCTCTTCATAACAAGGAAGGGATGAGACGCACCCTCACCCCAGTGCATGGCGCACATTTGTGGTAGTTGCATTGGCACCCGGAGGGCCTGGTGAAAGGCCCTATGTTTACAGCGCCCTGACTATTGGATAGATGGCATTTGGGACAGCCCAGACGGGCCCCAAGGAAGGCCATTCAGCCTAGGGTCATTTGGTGTCCTGTGGTCCCCAGATGATGTGTGCACCTTCCTAGTGTTACTGGGGTGCACTGCTGGGCATTAGGATGTATGCCTAATGTGATGCCTAATGCTTAATGTTTTTATGCCTAAGAAGATTGTATGTGATGTGTTTATGCATAATATGTTTCCACTGAGCCCATTATTTTTCCAGGAGTTACTGATTGTGTTTACTATCTGTTCTTATGGTTCTGACAGTAGCCTGATTGGCCCTGTTGTGTATTATAATCCCCTGTAAATTACTACCTGGTGCCAGTTGGCACAGTGTATATGTGTGGTTATGATCTAATGTGTTTATGATAATACAAAGGCAATTTTTATATAACCTTGTGTGGAGTTTCTTTTGTAGTGTGTCTAGTGTGTCGCTGCTGTGTGAGTGTGATGCCCAAACGCTTTACACATTGCCTCTGGGATAAGCCTTACTGCTCGTGCCAACCTACTAAGGGGGTGAGCAGGGGTTATCTTCAGCGTGTAACTCCTTTGCCCTGACTAGAGTGGTGGATTATGCCTGGCGTAGGCATATGCCCTAGCCAACCAGAAATCCTATTTCTAACAGTCTCTATGTTAAAAACCTGGGACATGCTGTCTTTACATGAAACCTGGAATTCCATTCGGGCTGGTAGCACAAGGTCCCGGCCCATCAAAATTCCTGGGCTACTCTTAATGAATTCCTGGGCCACTTGTAATGAGGGTGGAAGTCCATAAAGAGCACAACCCATTGTGCCACCTACAATAAAACATCCATGTACATCTCACAGTGCTAATACAGCATTGTACAAGCTTTGAATCTATTTTCTAATGTTGAATTGAAAACGCAAACTCAAATCTGCTTATCCGGCCTGTTGCGATGGTTGACTTAGCAGACCAGGGTTTTCTTTTCCTGACAAATTCTTTTGAAAATCTTTAGCTTGAGAATGCTAGTCTGCTAAAATCACATTATTGTCGTCTATGCCCAGTCCATCTCTTGCAGCTGGCTCATTTCTTACCTCTTGCTTGCCCTCAATTTCAAGTTTCGCCAGACCTAGTGATATTATCGTTGGTTCCTTCCAGCCAATAACAACTTTAGGGAAATGAGTAAAGCAAAGTACTGCAAACTTTCTGCAGTCACATGGGAAACACTGCTCGCTGTAAAAGCTAAAGTGCATTCACTTTTGAAGTTGAGTGATGAGAAATATATGCTTTACAGGAAATAGTTAGCATTTTCTTTTTTTTATCACAAGCAGACTTTCACAATTGCTTACCCTACAATGTATCTGTTTTTTTAATTAAACATTTTCAAAATATAGTTTGAAAAAATTAATTCTGCAGACATTTGGAAACCTGGACTTTTTAGCCTACAGGTATTAAGCAGGTGGCTGTTGATCTAGACAACATCTAAATTAGTGTGAAGCTTGTGTGACCTGTTCTATACTTCCAGTAGATGTGGTTGCCCTTCTGGAGATAGCTGGACTTGCTTAGGTCTCTCTTTTCACCTTGCCCGCTTGCCTGGAGAAGTGTGGCTCACTGGTTAGAAGAGGCAGACCTGGAAGCAGAGGTCAGCCCGGGACCAGGGTTCAATTCCCGGCTCGGCGGGGTCTTGAGTCCTAAAAATGTCCATGGACTCGACAATTCTCGCTCCGGTGCCTACTCGATTCACGGATTCACACTCTGTGACTCTGGGCAATAGCTTGCTTAATCTCCACAACAGCCCCTCGCGGCGGGATGCCTGGCTTTCAACTTGCGGATACCCTGCCGGGGTTATCTCACAGGGGAATACCAGGACGGGTTCCCTAAGCAAGCGCTTAGAAACCGCTCGGTGATTTTTGCGCTATATAAATTCCTGTACATTTACATTTACATTTACATAACCCTGGTTTGAATTAATATTTGTAGAATCCCCCAAATTATTTTGCTTTTTTTTTGCTTCTTCCTTTTAGGCTCAGTTCGCTAACCTGCAGTGTCAAAGTGCCCTGGACAGGGACCCGCAGGCCCCAGGGAGGCCTCCCTCCTTGTTCGGGATAATAAGCTCTAACTTGGCCCCGGGTCCCACCCCAGGCAGACCTGTGATGGAAACCCCCACTCCTAGCCTCTGTTCCCTGGCCCGCCATGTCTCAAAGTGCCCCAGATGGAGACCAATAGGCCTGGGTGGCATTCCCTACTTGCCTGGGATAAGAAACTTTGACTGGGCCCCAGGTCAGAGCTCCGGCTGGTCGTGGAGTGGAAGCCTTCAGTACTTGGCTCTCTTCTGCATCCCGCAGTGCAGCAAAGTGCACGGGATGAGGTCCCGCAGAACTAGGGAGGTCGCCCCTGCTTGTCCCGATTCAGGAGTATGAGGCCTGCCCCCATAGGCCCATGTTTGATAACCAGCCCGATCTCTGAGAATCCCTGTCCCCTCCAAATGCGCGCAAAATCCTTTGTAAGAAGCCACAGCCCGACCAGATGGCTGTCCTTCGAGTCCTGGCATCTGGAAGATCCAAACCCCAGACATCTGGTAGTGCAGAGTCTGTTCTTATGGTGCTCCCTCATGGCCAGGCTGCCCTGGAAGTCCTGATGATCGCTCATTTCACTCGCAAGCCCAGACAGGACTCTAGGAGGTTGGGTGCGTTTTCACCAACTGCACTTTCTATCACTTGGTGTGCATGGATACCAAGGTAAGTATATGGGATTATTCCAGATTAGTGCCACTTTGTCCATTTATTCTCATTTGGGAGTTGCAAGGGCCTAGGCGGGAGCCCGGAGGGCCGGAATCGACAACTGCCTTCCAGTTCGGTCCGATTGTCCGTTCGTTCAAGCCTTTCTTCCTAGAGAGTAGGAAGGAATGCCCTTTTCCCCAGGTCCCTGCAGGCAATCAGGGGCTCCCAATAGTCAGTCCAGGATGGGCACTGGTCTCCTCCTCCATTCCAGCAGGTGCAGCTATCTGGTTGATCCTGTCAGTAGCATATGATTGTCTTCAAGATTAAGCCAAGCATCAGGAAGTAAACATGGCCGGAAACTGCAAATGTTCTCATTAAATCATTTATGGTTAATTGGAATTCTTCATCTGTTACTTGGATAACTGTTGTAATTCCAGAGTTTATACTTACCAATGAGCGATGACCTCCCACAATGCGTGCATTTATCAGATCAAGACGAATCGGGGCTCGCCTGGCCACTTTGGTGACTCCAGATAATCTTGTGCTGATCTCACCTTAACAGCTTTCCATTGTACTTTCTGTGCCTACCATCATGACCACAGGAACACAGAATTAGGTTTGGATTCTGGAGAAAGAGCCTGAGAGATAGCTACCACATCCAAGGAAGGCAGCAGGCACACAAATTACCCACGCACAACTCAGCTGACAGGTACGGATAACCTGCTGAACTTTGCGCTGAGGAAACTCACTTGGGTGTTGCCGGCTGCTGCTCAAAACCCCAAACTCCCTTGCCATCCAGCCTCCCCGTATCCCTGGAGGGATTGACCGCCCAGCCGCCTGTTAACAGCTTGCAGCACCCGCTTCGCGGGTGCCGCTGCGCGGCGTGAGGCGTGGGGTCGAGGCTGAAGGAGGGCTTGCCAGTTGCTGAAAGGAGGAGGGAGCACCGCGAGTCTACCGAGGGCGCGCGCCGCAGGGACTCTCAAGACCAGGAGTCCCTGCACTGCACAGGTGTGCACGGCCGCGCCCCCAGCAAGACACGCCCCCCGGCCGCAACGCCCTTTATAAACAACGGTTTACCGCTCAGCGGGACGCGAGCGGGACGCCGAGCGAAGCCCGAGCAAAGGGCGGGCAGTCTGTGGCAGTCAGGGGCTGAAAGAGGCTGGGCTGGGCCACCCCTCTTATATCCACCGTCTTTGGTTCAAGGGTTCGGTTACTATCTGAGGTTTTTGGGGCCATTATGTCAACCCGATCTGGTAAAGCTTTGAGGGGTGGGGGAGAAAGTACCTCAGGGAACACAATAATTGGCACAATGGACAAATTCATCACTAGGGTAGCTGCGGTTATTGAAAAGGAGATTGTGATGACGGAACGTCGCCTATCACAAGACTCCTTTCCTTCCAAACGCTCCTCCTTGGGAGCTGTTGCACATGCCCTGTCCCCAATCTCCAACTACCCTATCTCCCCTTTGCCAGAGATTCTGTCCGTAGAGCCACGGATTGTAGCTATAGAGGCAGGCATTGACAGGATAGAAAGCCTAATTACTAATCCACTCCACCCCAGCCCCAGCCCAGCTGCCGCGGGTCCTAGACCTGCACTACCTACGGCTACCCCTCCCGGTCACAACTCCTTACCTCCCACTGAGGCTCCTATTCCTAGCCCTAAAACGTCGCCCCTGGCTCGAGTTTGTCGGGCCCACAAGAAAAGAAAAAGGGTTATCAACATTAGGAAAGGAAGCTATCCATCGTTCCACAAGCGTCCAAGGATACAGCCCCATAAAGGTCTTACGCACCTAGAAGCTGGAGGGCCAGTACCATCAGGGATTACTACCCCTCCGGGGTCAGTAGCAGAAATGCCATTGCCCCAGCACCCAGCTACGGCATCACCTACATCCTTAAATGCGGGGTCCTTCCTAGAGCATTTCGAGAAACTGGTTAAGGCTCTGCTGGTACCGCTCATTGACCAAGTCAAGACTCTGGGGGACAGGCTAGATAGATTTGAACAGACCACCCGGGACAATTTCTTCTCCCTGAAATCCCTCCTCAAATTGCAGTCAAGGCTCAGGGAGGACACTGCAATTGGGACCGAGGGGAAAGCAAATTCAGCAGGCCCATGAACAGGGACACTTACCGGCATTACCCGCTCTTGCACAGGCCAGTGGGTTGGCTCCAACACCAGCACCACTGGCCGTTGCAAAACTGGCCAAGCCGACTACTACTACCCACGTTGTCCAGGTCCATGCTAGTACCCCCCCAGCAGCGAGATCAGTTAAACCCAACCCTGCTCAAAAGAAGCGGCAAGATGGAGGGGCAGGTCCCAATTCTAAACCACCTTCTGCTCCATCCACTGTTGCCAGGGGAGCAGCCTCGGCTCCAAAGGCAAAAATAATTACAAGTCCACCTAAAAACCCAAATCTAATAGCTATGCCACAAAAGGTGGCACGCAAGTGTCCCCCAGTTAATCTCCCCCCTGAGTGCCAACCATATATTGTTGTCCTCATCAAGGTTCCCGCCCTGAAAGACAACCAGCAGGAAACCCACCAGGCTCTAAAGAATAAGGTCATTCCCTGGCTGCAAGCCAACAGACCCCTTCCCGTGGGTGTGGATGGCCTGATTCTTGGTGTGCGCAGGGTGGGCTGGATTGGCCAGAGGAAAAAAGCATTTGAGGGGGATTGTGTGCTGGTCAATATCCAAGACATAAGAGCTGCTTACTCAATATGTAGCCAAGGACAGGTCTCGACCGGTCCCGGAGTTGAAGCAGTAGATTTAACATTCTTCTACCCGCGGCCGGTCATTAACCCTATAAACAGCTTCCCGGTGATACCAACCCAAAACATTGCTTATGGCCAATGGCACCCAGCAACAACCGTTGTGCAATCGCAGGCAGCCTTGCCATTGCTTAGCTGGGGTGCCAGGGGTTACTGACTTCTAGATTCCCCAGAGGAGGCTCGGACGACTAGGTCTCCAGACGCCCAGCCCTCGTCAATTGCCAAACCCAAAGATCCCTTGACCACCCCAGATGAGCAGGTTGCTTTAGCATATACAGAGGAATTAAGGGTGGGGAGGACTCTACTTGAGCCTGCCATCATTTGCCCTATCGTGGGAGAGGCAGATCCATCTGGCCTCGTCGGGCCCTGCAGCATTGCGGCTGTGGCGGACCCATCCATTAGGGTTCTCAGCTAGAATGTGGCTGGTCTGGACAGGAAGCTGGCCCTGCCTGACTGGAACGCACTGGTGGAGCAATACTCCATTTGGCTGTTCCAGGAAACCTGGAGTAAAGAGCCCCTATATAAGGCTGGATATTCTACTCACCACTTACCAGCTGTCCATTCTGAGACAGGCAGGGGTCGCCCTTCGGGTGGCCTCCTTGTCTGGGTAGCCTCCGCACTCAATTGTAGGGTGGAGGAGCACGACACTCACTGCCCGGATCTCCTTAACATCACCCTGAAAAACACCAAGGGTCATGTTATCGCAAATATCTTTAACATCTATGCCCGAGGTATGAAGGGGGGTAGAGAGTCCCCCACCATAGCCTGTCTGGAGGCCTTGCTTCGATCCTCTCCATAGAAGCACCGCACTCTGGTTGCGGGTGACTTTAATTGCACCTTCGAGCCTCTTGGCCCTGAAGTCTCACAGGACCAAGAGGAAGACGATAATAGGTGGGGGATCCCAGCTTTAGAACTCAGACCAATTAAAAAATGGACAGAAGTGGTGCTTCAGGTCAATTCCCTAACAATGGAGTTCGACCTGAGGGCTCTTAATGGCAGGACTAGTTCCGACAAAGAGGGAGCCCATACTTACAATAGGCCCGAGCATACGTCAAGAATCGATTATTTCCTCCTTGACGTCCATCTATGGAACTTGGTAAAGGATATGGTGATCATGCCCTCTGTCGAGAGTGACCACAATCTCCTCTCGCTTACCCTGACCCATAGGTGGTTAGACGGTTTAGGGAGCAGAACCGCTTGTCCCCCCGCCCCGGATATGTCAGTGGTCTCTAACTGCGGTCGACGGCTAAAGTGGACTAAGCTATCGCTCTCAGTGGAGAAGATATCTTCCATAACACAGCTCTTAGCTGCAATCCTGGAAAACCTTGTCTCTCCTGAGGGTGGGTTGGTGGGAGTGCCCGCCAGGTTCTGTAACCTAACCCTGGCTCTTAGTGATCTTTTTATTGTCCAAGGAAGCGCTAATAGAAAGAAACCATGTCCCCGGGCCAGACAAGGCTGGTTTAATTGCAAGTGTAGGGTAGCAAAGAAACTGCTTGTTGAAGCAGTTAAATCCAAATCTCAAATTAGGACCAGGGAGGCCAGAAGGTTATACTCTCAATGCCAAAAAAACGCCAAGAAGGATTGGGAGGACAATTTTTGGCAGGACCTCTTGGCTGCTAGTCGAGGGAGAAACGCGAAAGGGTTTTGGGACCTGGTGGGCAGTCGGAACCGTCCTGATGACACCTTGAGGACCTGTACAATTACTGCTGAGTCGTGGTTTAATCATTTTACGGCTCTTTATTCCGCCGTAGAAGGCACGTTAAATGACCCCTTTATTCTTCCCCCCTATACCTTGGACAGAAATACGGATCTCTTTTCCGCATGGGAGGTCACGAACTTGATAAAAACTCTCACACCATTAAAAGCAGCAGGCCCGGATGGGTTACCAGGGGACCTTCTTTGAGCCTATCCAGGCGAATGGGGGGTGTTGATCTCTGCACTCTTGAATGCCATTATCGAGGGAGGATCAGTGCCAGAGTCCTGGAAAGGGGCAGAGGTAGTCCCAATTTTTAAAAAGGGTAGCCGGGACCTTCCAGGGAACTACAGGCCAATAAGCCTCATAGACTCCACCCAGAAGGTGGCGGGAAAGCTATTCTGGGGAGGATCCTCCAATGGGTGGATGATAACCACATACTGTCTGAGATGCAAGCTGGGTTCCGCTCAGGCACAGGAACCATCGAACAAGTCTTTAGACTTATGTTACTATACTGGAAGGTGGTGGAACTGGGCAAGGGCAGTCTTTATCTGGCCTTCATAGACTTGAAGACTGCCTTTGACCTGGTTCCTAGGGAGGAACTCTGGAGGGTGCTGCATGGCCTTGGAATGCCCCCTTACATCTTAAACCTCCTCATCAAACTGCATAATGCCAACTATGCTCAGGTCAGATGGGGCTTGAACGGGGAAAAGACCGACAAGATCTGGGTTGTGAGGGGTGTCCGGCAGGGCTGTGTTCTAGCCCCCACCATATTCTCCCTCTATGTGAATGGGGTGGTAGAACACCTGCTTGAAGAACCAGCAGACGCCCTCACACTGGGCAGCGTAAAGATCCCAACTCTGTTGTTTGCCGACGACACCCTCCTCATTTCGAAAACCCCTCAAGGCCTTCAAAAGCTCCTAAACCGCTTCCAGGATTTCTGCGTAAACAGAGGACTTGTCATCAATGTGGACAAAACGAAGTATTTAATCATGCACCCCCCCCCGCAAACTTGGCCGCCCACCCATCCTGAACTCCATCCCCCTTGAAAGAGTGTCTGAATTTGACTATCTAGGAATCCGTTTGAGCGATGTGATGAGCTGGACCCCCCACATTAACAAAATGACTGTGAGCCACAAAAGGGTGGGGGGAGCCCTGTTAAAGGAGTACAACAACTCATCAAAGCATTGTGTAGCTCCGATAATAGATATTTACAAAGCTCGTGCAGTATCCGCATCACTCTACGGAGCTGAGCTATGGGGCCTAGGCAATATGGAGTCTCTGTCTAAGGCAGAGAACAAATTCATCAAGGACCTCTTGGCTATCCCGACAAGCACCCCGACAGTTCCGGTGCTTCTGGATGCAGGCTGCAAGTCAATCAAGGATCAGGCCCGCCTTCGACCTCTCCTGCTTTGGGCTCGCTTGTGGAGGGTCCCTGAACTAAAATCGTACGCAGACGGGCTGGTAGAGGTGATGCACTCAGATGGCTGGCAAAAGATTAAATGGCTCAGGGACACTAAACACCTGCTTGGGGACCTGGGATTGGGCTCTTGTTGGTCTACACACTCATCACCCCCAAAGGAGACCCTGAAAAAACTTTATTGGGAATGGGTTTCAGCCAAGCTCATCAGCAACCAGCGTCACTGCAACTCCACTGCAGCCTTTCTGAAAATTAAACACGTTGTCGCCTTTGAGCCCTATTTAGACATTATTACCATCCCCATGGATCGGGCTCTCTACATCAAGTTCAGACTAGGGACCCTACCCCTAGCCGATCTCCTCTCCAGATGGAACACGCCTAAGCAGGCATCACGCCACTGTGCCTTATGTACCGATAGACCCGAAACTGTGGCACACTTTCTCTTTGAATGCCCGGATTACGTGCGTCCTAGATCCCACTGGCTCAAACCACTTTGTAGAGAATTGGGCACTCGACAGTGTTCGGTGGCTCTACGGATCTTATTAACGGACACAGCCCCTCCTATTGTTTGTGCTGTATCTAAATTTTTAAAATGGGCTTGGTTGATTCGCTTAAAAAGACTGTCTCCTTTTTAAACTAATTTATTCTGATCAATTGCCATTTTCAATTGCCATTTTTTACTTGCGGATTTTAATGTCCTGTCTTTTTTATCGATGTGCTGTTTTAAATTTCTTGTGTAATGCTTTTATGATATATGCATATCGAAATAAAGCTATCAACCAACCAACCAACCTGGCATCTGGAAGATCCAAACCCCAGACATCTGGTAGTGCAGAGTCTGTTCTTATGGTGCTCCCTCATGGCTAGGCTGCCCTGGAAGTCCTGATGATCGCTCATTTCACTCGCAAGCCCAGACAGGACTCTAGGAGGTTGGGTGCGTTTTCACCAACTGCACTTTCTATCACTTGGTGTGCATGGATACCAAGGTAAGTATATGGGATTATTCCAGATTAGTGCCACTTTGTCCATTTATTCTCATTTGGGAGTTGCAAGGGCCTAGGCGGGAGCCCGGAGGGCCGGAATCGACAACTGCCTTCCAGTTTGGTCCGATTGTCCGTTCGTTCAAGCCTTTCTTCCTAGAGAGTAGGAAGGAATGCCCTTTCCCCCAGGTCCCTGCAGGCAATCAGGGGCTCCCAATAATCAGTCCAGGATGGGCACTGGTCTCCTCCTCCATTCCAGCAGGTGCAGCTATCTGGTTGATCCTGTCAGTAGCATATGATTGTCTTCAAGATTAAGCCAAGCATCAGGAAGTAAACATGGCCAGAAACTGCAAATGTTCTCATTAAATCATTTATGGTTAATTGGAATTCTTCATCTGTTACTTGGATAACTGTTGTAATTCCAGAGTTAATACTTACCGATGAGCGATGACCTCCCACAATGCGTGCATTTATCAGATCAAGACGAATCGGGGCTCGCCTGGCCACTTTGGTGACTCCAGATAAGCTTGTGCTGATCTCACCTTAACAGCTTTCCATTGTACTTTCTGTGCCTACCATCATGACCACAGGAACACAGAATTAGGTTTGGATTCTGGAGAAAGAGCCTGAGAGATAGCTAGCACATCCAAGGAAGGCAGCAGGCACACAAATTACCCACGCACAACTCAGCTGACAGGTACGGATAACCTGCTGAACTTCGTTCGTGAAAGGGATTAGGAATTACAACTATTTCCCATGAGCGAGGAATTCCCTGTACACCTAAGTGTGGGTCATAAGCTTGTGTTGTTTAAGTCCCTGCCTTTTGTACAAACCACTCATTGCTACTACCAATTGGATGGTTTAGTTAGGTCCTTGGATGAACTCTGCCAATGTCGGCAACTACTATGGTGGACATGCCAAGAAGACAATTAAACTAGAATATCTATAGGAAATAAAATTCGTAACATGGTTTCCGTAGGTGAACCTGCGGAAGGATCATTAATGCTCACCCTGCACATACCTGGGAGTAACTGAATTGCAGTGCCTCCCTATGCTGGGACCCCCTAATGAACCTGCAACTGGGTCCTCTCCAGCCTGGCCTGCCTGGGTTTGCAGTGACTGGGAAGTGGCCTGTCATGGCTGGCAGGAGAACCTGGTTGAGTAAGAGCAGGGCCATGCAGGAAGCCCTGCTCCTCTCTTTGGAGATGCTGTACCCAATTGATGCCAGTGTGAACTGCTTCTAGAGGTGGTAGTAGATGCTGCTCGAGTTTCCACATGTGTATCAAAAGCAAGTGAGTCGCTTTGATGGTGTGGTGGAACCTGACTCTTCTCTCAACAGTACCCCCCCACCAGTGTTTGTGGACCCCCAGTCCACTGGCATGGATAGGAGCTGCCGCCTAAGCTGGGGACTCTCAACATGCATCTGTTGAGCCAAGGCTCCCACCGGCCCCAGGGGGTGATGGTTGGCTGACGTGCAGGTGGGGCAACCCTCCATCATTGACAGGTTGCTGGTGGACTGGTCCCATGTGATCAGGTTGGGATTTAAATACTCATAAGGCCCTGTCTGGAAGAGCCAGTGGTGGAGCATACTGCCTGTGCTGACGTGCTGCTGTGAGAACCCATTGTTTGCCAGCCTGATGTAGTGATTGGGTGGAGGTCCTGGGCAGAATTCCTGGAAACACTTTTTTAAATCATGGAGGCCGAATTCCAGAAGGGAAACATGATGCGTGATGCGGTGCTGGACTTGCTCACTGCATGGGTAGTGGATGGCTGACCTGACTTCCTCCTGCCTCTCTTTCACCTGCAGGTGGGTGAACGTTGCAAAGGGTGCCTGTGACTTTTGTCAGTGGATCACTCGGCTACCGCTTGATGAAGAACACAGATGACTGTAAGAATTAGTATAAATTACAAACAACATTGATCATCGGCACTTCGGTGGCACCTTGCAGCCCTGGGTTCCTTTTGGGACTACAGCGGTCTAAGGGCTGCTTGAATGTTGATTGCCCATCGCAGGGCCCATCCCCAGTCCCACTGTAGAAGTATACTGCTGGTGTGCCTGGTCTTCCCCTGCCTTGTTGGGGTGGGTGCCTTGTCCGCCCCGGGCCTCAACTGAAAAATCCAGGATGCCTAGCTGTGTACTGTGCGTGGGTGTCTGTGAAGTCCCACAGCTGCCCAAGTGCACCACTTTGGTTGCCCACTTCTGTGTCTGGGGCTTGGAAAATCCCCTTTCTGTCTGCAGGTGCTGGTTTCAACAGTGGACCTGCAGGCTTTGGTCTCTGACCTGGGAAAGGATGTGCTGCCATGACCTCCCTGTGCAAAAGAGGGACCCCTTCCTTCTGGCTCTCATGGAATTGGTCTGGCTCCCCCATGCTTCAGCCTCTGTCTATGACCTCAGCTCATATGATTTGTCCTGCCAAAAGAAACTAACCAGGCTTCCCTCAGGAGTGGGAGGTGCAGACAAAAGAACTCAGCAGCGATTCCCCACTTAGTGGCATGTGCAAGAAATATGGTGTACAGATACCTGACTCCCCTATATCGCTCAGGGGGCCCAAGTCCTTCTGACAGAGGCTCTCCCCGCAGACAGTGTTAGAAAAGTAGCAGACCCCGCGGCAATGGCTCAGGACACTTTTTCTGAAGCTCACTTTTGGTTTTCAATATCCTCATCTGTACCCTCATTTCAAAAGTTTGAACCAATCACTCTTCAGCAATCTAAACTTCCTCAAATTAGTTGCAAATCAGGTTCCCCATTGGGTCCCTGCCCTCCTAGTGGGTTTGCTAAAGTGATTGATGTCTGTGATAAATAAAATATTCAACACCTCATTAGAATCAGTCTCTATTCAAGATATTTCAAAACAAGCAAAGGTAATGTCGCTCTTGAAAAAACCTTCTGTCAAACCAGAAATTCTGTCAAATTATTGTCTCCTTTCTTTACTTCCCGCTCATGCTACGACCTTAGAAAAATTGGTTAATGTCTGATTACCTGGAACGAGCAGGTCTTCTGCATTCTTCACAATCGATTTTTAGTATGTTTCTTCGTACGGAATCGGCTTTGCTGGAAGATTCTGATTACATACAACTCGCTCTTGATAAAAGGGAGAGAGCAGCCTTCATCCTTCTTGTTTCGTCACAGATTTCGACTGTGTATATCATCTCTTACTTCTTCAACCACTAACTGAGTTAGGCATTTGAGGCCAATCACTTTGACGACCTCAGTCTTTTTGTCGGGCAGACAAAAATCGGTCAGTTTATCCTATTACTCCTTAGGCAATAAACAATGCAATTGTGGCATCCCAAGGGTCTTCATTTAGTCTTACCCTGTTTAATGTTCATGTGTCCCCCCCCTTGTGGCACTGATTGAATCTTTTGGTATTAAGGTCATCTCATATGCTGATGATGGATCACTGACACAATATCGATTGAAAAAATAACGACCTACAAAAAAATCGACGTTGGAAAATCGGAGACAAGAAAATCGACAGCCTATCTACAACATGGTAGGTACAAAATATCGAAACCAAAATATAGATGTTAAAAATATCGTAATTAAAAATATCGTTTTTTTTTTCAGTAAAAAAAAGTGTAAAATAAAGTAAATAAAAGTTATAAACCAAATAAACATGGATAAAAATATGTTATCATGTTTAAAATTAATAAATAATACATAGACAATAATATAACATTAATTAAACATATGCATAAAAATTATAAAATATACTTACTTAATAATACGTTTTAATAATTATTTTAATAACTTATAAATTATTAAAAAGTATTATAAATTACAAATACATCTACACACATAAAACAATAACATAAATACAAAGTAAATAATTATATTTAATGAATTAAAAAATTAAATGTACTTTTAATATTTTGAACATTAATAATATACTACATTATTAAAAATAACAATACACATATTAAATAGCTAAATAAATAAAACTACTATTCAAAGTCCAAAAAAAAACTACAGTAATGATAACATTGGAAAGCGTAACACTTTAAAATTACTATTCCAACTTCAGAAAATGCAACAGTAGGGATAGCGTTGGATAGCGTAGGGGTTAAAATTACTATTCCAACTCAAGAGAGTGCAACAGTAGAGAAAGCGTTGGATAGTGATGGGGTAAAAATGAATATTCCAACTCCAGAGGGTGCTACAGTAGGGAAAGCGTTGGATAGCGTAGGGGTAAAAATTAATATTCCAACTCCAGAGAGGGCAACAGTAGGGAAAGCGTTGGATAGCGTAGGGGTAAAAATTACTATTCCAACTCCAGAGGGTGCAACAGTAGGGAAAATGTTGGATAGCTTGGGGGTAAAAATTACTATTCCAGCTCCAGAGGGTGCTACAGTAGGGAAAACGTTGGATAGAGTAGGGGTTAGAATTACTATTCCAACTCCAGAGAGGGCAACAGTAGGGAAAGCGTTGATTAGCGTAGGGGTAAAAATTACTTTTCCAACTCCAGAGGGGGCAAGAGTAGTGAAAGCGTTGGATAGCGTAGGGGTAAAAATTACTATTCCAACTCCAGAGGGGACAACAGTAGGGAAAGCATTGGATAGCGTAGCGGTAGAAATTACTATTCCAACTCCAGAGGGTGCTACAGTATGGAATGCGTTGGATAGCGTAGGGGTAAAAATCACTATTCCTGCTCCAGAGGGTGCAACAGTAGGGAAAGCATTGGATAACGTAAGGGTAAAAATTAATATTCCAACTTCAGAGGGTGCAACAGTAGGAACAGCGTTGGATAGCGTAGGGGTAAAAACTACTATTCCAACTCCAGAGGGTGCAACAGTAGGGAAAACGTTGGATAGCGTAGGGGTAAAAATTAATATTCCAACTCCAGAGGGTGCTACAGTAGGGAAAGCGTTGGATAGCGTAGGGGTAAAAATGAATATTCCAACTCCAGAGGGTGCTACAGTAGGGAAAGCGTTGGATAGCGTAGGGGTAAAAATTAATATTCCAACTCCAGAGAGGGCAACAGTAGGGAAAGGATTGGCTAGCGTAGGGGTAAAAATTACTATTCCAACTCCAGAGGGTGCAACAGTAGGGAAAATGTTGGATAGCGTGGGGGTAAAAATTACTATTCCAACTCCAGAGGGTACTACAGTAGGTAAAATATTGGACAGCCTGGGGGTAAAAATTACTATTCCAGCTCCAGAGTGTGCTACAGTAGGGAAAACGTTGGATAGCGTAGAATTTAAATATAAAATACTTATAAATAATGTTTGTATTTAAAATAATAAATAATTAAAAATTTTAATAACTCTACATCATTTACAAATACCCATTAATAATTATTAAAATCATAATTACAATTAAATAATTAATTAACAATAAATTAACAATAAATTAACAGTAAATACCAATAAATATTAAATATTAAATATTAGTCACCAAATAATAAATATTGAACAATACAATATATTTCTATTACAAAAAAATATTATTTAACATTAATTCACATTTAAAAAATATTAAAAAATAAAATTATTTTTCATACCAAATAATACTTTTCATGAACATTGATTACCAATTAATTACAAATATTCTCCAATGAATACAAATTGATTACCAATTAAAAAAGTAATTACCAATTAAAAAATGTTTTTGCCGATTAAAAACATTAATTACCAATTTTAAAAAATTAATTATCAATTAAAATAATTAAATGCCAATTAATAATTAATTAAAAAGAAAGTAATTATCCATACCAATAAAAATAAATCATTAATTAATTAAAATTAAATTACTTCCCACCGAATTCCCCTATAAACCCTCAACCTGCTACAGAAATAAACACAAAAATTAATTAAAATTAATGTATAATTCCTAAAAATTAATAACTAATTTAGTATATTTAAATTACTTCCCACCCTATTCCCCTATAAACCCACAACCATCTCTGGTACTAAAACATAAAATTTACTTAAAAATAACATTATTAATATATACAAATAATACACATATAATTTAAAACAAGTAAAATACTAAAAATATTACACATACATAATAAAATACATAACAATAATACAAATATCGGTATTAGTAACTTCGATATTACTTACATAGATATAAAAAAATCGATATTACTTACCTTAGGGTCGATATTCTGTCTAACGATATTCTTGACCTCGATATTCTGTACCTTAGATATTTCCAACTCGATATTTTTGTAGGTCGATATTTCAAACTCGATATTTTGACTGTGCACCGCTGATGATACCTGATTTTCTTAATGGACCGCTCTACTAACACATCTTACTAGCACCTTTTAAAATGTGTCTACATAATTGCTAGCTCAAATTCAACTCTAATAAAACAGAGATATGGCATTCTCCTCCCCTCTTCTTATCGCCAGCGCAGATTTGTGCTGCCGAACAGCAAGCCCATGCCTTTACGCCATAGTGCAAGGGTGTGTGCGTGAGTCCAGCTTAGGTTTTGTATTTTAATTGGTGCCCTTCTACTGCAAACTATTATGAATTGATACGTTTTAAAACTTTTCCCACTTTGTGTGTGTGCTGCACACATTTAAAGTCAGAAAAGAATTAGTGTCAAAAAGCATGGGTGGTCGCATGGAAATGCCCATGTACCACCAATGTCACGCCCCCTTTAATGCTTGTTAATGCAAAGTAGCACTTCATGCTGGTATGTGTTTCTTTTCTTTACAAACCAACGGAAATAACAATTTGTGTTGGTTTGTAAATCCCCAAAAAGGTTTTGCGTCCGGTTTGTGTTAAAAAAACGTAAAGCAAACCTGGCGCAAAACTTTTGTAGATCTTGGCCAAAGTCTGCTGCCTTTCCAGGGTGCCTCGAAGCAACACTGACTTCATGCGCACTATATGCAGTTTATTGATTCTTCCCCCACCCCCTGTGACACAAACCCCAGGTTCTCCCATCTTTTATAACCAGAGCAATCTAATGGCCGCCCTACGGCTGTCTGCCTCCCAGGGGCAGGACAGACGTCAGACCAGACAACTGAGCAGTGCAGCAAATGTCACTCATGGGGTAGAGGTTGGCACCCTTTCAATGGGCCTTGGGCAGCGTGCAGGGGGTAGGGTAGGTGCCACCCCTCTGGCAGGGCACTTAGGGTAGACCAATGCATGTTAAAACATCAGGGCAGTAGCAGGCGCTATGGGTACAGTGGACACTGCACCGCTCACTGCACATGACCACGGCTGGTCAGTGCACCCCGGGTGAGCCCAGTAGTCAGCCATGGCAAACTGCAAACATTTTCCGTCCAGTGCAGTGACAGTTGTGGAACACACACGTCTCAAGAGTCATTTCAGGGTGAATCTTCAGTGCATGGGGGAGGGAAGAAAAAGACAGGCCACAGCAATAGCTGAGCTGGAGGGCTGGGAGCGGGGCTGCATGCAGAACAGAAGAGGATGTGGTGAGAGGTCAAAGAGGCGCACGTGCTGCTTTGCAGCTTTCGAGCCGACACTTTGCAAGATTCGAGAAGAGATGAGATTCGTGTTATAACAACAGTCTCAGGAGGGTTGGGGAAGCAGCGCAGTGCTTTTCAGACAGCAAGTTCATGACCCAGCACAAAGGTCAGATGGACTTTACTGGGACCTGATCAGTCTAATGACGAGTCCATACATGTCAGTGTGCTCACCTGCTGCTTTGTAGATTTGCAAACTGCCTTATTTTAAATCACAAAGGCCTCTGAATATATAGAATTTGTGAAACGTTCACATTCATCATGCCTCATAATTCCAGTTCAAAAGCGCCGCAGAAACGAAAGCAATAATTTCTAGTTAGTGTCACTTATGTTAGTTTCAATAGGTGTCTCCCAGTATTCCCAACCTTGCCAGGTTTTCCTTATGGATTCTCGAGTGTGTGTGCTTCTGAGAGCGGAGGAGCAACGCCCCACTGAAATGCCTCCAGAAAGAAAAAAAAATGAAAAAAGAAGTTAATTCACTACCATTTTATTTTTCTGCACTCAGTCCCGAACGGAGCGTCATGACGGGGTTGGGGCGGCTGCTGACTGGCGATGGCCAGCAACACATGCGTACTTTAAACCTCTCTAACCCAGTTACCGAAAGCCAAAGCCTCCAGAGCACTGTGGAGCACCTCTTGAAGCTGCTCCCACCAATCCTAACACTGCTCTCATGCTGATGAGAGCAGCACTAGGATTGGTTTGGGAGTTTGGAGCCGGCCTGCCTGCCTCGAGGAGAGATGGCCATCGAAGAGAACGGTGCGTCGTGCTCTTAGGTAAGTGTTTTTTTTTTTTTACATGTCTCACCTGCCATACCACCCTCGGGACATGCCGGCCGCCACTGGGGTCTTTATTTTACCTGACAAATGCTTCAAGTCTGTTGCCGATTTTTTGACCAGAAAATTTCACCACCCCATTGTAAGCAGTGGAAGCAGAACAGAGTATTAGTAGAGGAATTTTTGGGTTAATCTTTTGTGTACCGGATTTTGAGAGTGTACATTTGTACATCTTACCCCTGTCTTGGGAGTTCTTTTTGTAGTTTGAGGTCTGGCCAATAAGGTACTAATCATTTTACAATACGTTTCATGAGTCATCCCCAGGAATGGCATTAATAGTATCTTCTATAAAGTATTAAAGGTTTTCTACCAATATTACCTGCCAATGACTAAAATGAAATGTGTAAGGCATGATGCAAACTAAAGTTTCTCTAGAAATGAGTAACTTGTGTGCGTTAGTAATACACCTCCAACAATGTCCATTTTCACAATGTGACCAATTTTAGCTATTCGTTACAAAGCTCCATGCTTTAAATTACCACTGGCATGAGCCCAACCACAATATATACCATATACATAGCTCTTTACTACAGCTTTCTGCCTATATAAATATAATGTACCATTGCTTACTTTATAATTTGAAGTTGTGGCAGTGTAGGATAGTTGAATGTTGTTTGGATTTCAGCTGTGGCAAAAACAGCAAACCAGGATGGTTGTGTGCGGGATACAGCCTTTTACACTCAGTTTTTTCCACAACTTTACCAGGATGGCTTTACAACGAGGATACACATGCCTATACCACTCATGGCTTTACCACACATTATGGTATGTATAGGTAAAAGTAGATAAGTAGTGTGTTTTATGTACACACACACCCACACACACACAAACATACACACACACATATATTTACAGATAAGTGAAATAGTTGAACAGGATGTAAGGGGTATAGATAGTAAGGTACTCTGGTAATAAGTTTAACATGAGTATATGAATGGTTAAACAATGAAATGTAATAAAAACAATAATCTGTAATGTCATAAAAACATTAATGTACTAATATGGGATGCAAGGGTTTTAGGGTGTTAGGACGGAAAAGTGTATGAATACTTGTGTATTAACTTTAGTACACAAGTATTAAATAAAAAAATAAAATACATTAATTGAAATTATTTTAAAATTAAATTAATATGTATTACCGTTGAAACATTAATCTACCGTAATGTGATGCAAGGGATATTGGTGGTAAGGGTGGGAGAGCGTATTAGTGCTCTGGTATTAATTTAATAACTCAATATTAATTAAAAGAAATTTATTGAAATTATGAAAGAATCCATTAATATTGAGTGCTCTTGAAACATTAATCAACTAGGACAAGGTGCAAGGGACATAGGGGCTAACAGTGAGGTAGTATCTTGATGCTTCGGTATTAGTTTTATTGCTCAAGTATTAATTTTTAAAACTGATTTACCTTAAAAATAATGAAGTATGTACTGCCCTGGAATCAATAACCAACTGAGACACTATGCAAGGAATATAGAGGCTATGGGGAGGGAAGTGTAATAATACTCAAGTATTTTTAATACTAAAATATTAAATAAAACAATTAATTGATTTTTTTTTTTTAATTGAATGGATATGTATTGCCCTTCAAACATTAATCCACTGGGATGCAATGTGAGGGGTATAGCAGAAATGGATGGGTAATGTAATAATTGAAACAAATAAAAAACATGCTTTAATGTACTAAAACTTATAAAAAATATAATCGGTTAACAAAAAAATTGTATACAGATTTTAAAATGTTTTTTTATTCATCTAATAACTTACAAACAAATGATAACATTCACATATTTAAAATAATAAAATAAAGACAATAGATGCAGTTTTTCTAATTATATTTAATAATTTATTTAAATATAAAATATTTTAAGACGAATAATGGAGAATACAATTCTTTATTTATTTAAATTTTTGGGAAAAATAATAATACTAAATAAATATTTTAAATAAAGTTTCTACTGTTTCCCATGGAGAACAATGTAAAACAATGTCCCGTTTATTTTTGACAGGGACCCATGGCCCACACGGTTGTGCATCTCTTTCTACATTTGTAGGAGTGCTGCAGAGGAGCTGCGAAGTTTGGATGGAACGCAGAGCTGCGGTTGGGCAAGTCTTTTTTAAACTTTTAAAAAACACATGTAAGTTAGATAATCTACTGCATCGAGAGAAAGAGGGAAGTACACTAAAGCAAATAAGATGAGAAATCTTAAAATGTAGGTAAACTAACCAGATTTAAATCCATACTGCAGGTTGTGTTTGAATTATTAAAAGAGTTATGCCAACCCTCATTGACATTGTTTGTCTTTGTACCTCCTTTTATACAAATAGTAGTGTAGCAGTTCCACCACTCGATAGGAATTTGTAGTTTCCTGCTTAGACCAGATCTGTTCAGAAAGCCAAGCCATATTTACTCAAAGTAATTTAGTAAAGGCGCCAAATTTCTCATAAAGTATTCCAGTTGTGTAATTGAAGTGTAGTACTCATCCAGAGACACACAGAATAAAGCAGTTAGTTTGTTTCCATATATAAATTGCATTTTACTGCTTGCATATTGTCTTGAACTAAGGATGTTTTTTTTAAATTTTAAACCAATATGCCTGGGAAAAGGGAAAAAAACATCCTTTAATTTTGGTTAGTAGGATACTATATTGTAATAGTATTGATCATTTGGATTTTGAAATCAAATAACAGTTTTCATAAGGCTTTTTTCAAAAGTTTTACATGATGTGACAGGTTTGAAGTGAACTGCATTTTTTTGTGAACAAAACGGAAAAATGACATATGCAGTACAATGAAGCTGCAGTGCCGGCACCAAAGCAAAATGAATAAGATTCAAGCAAGCAAAAGGGGACCCGAATGTGAAACAATTGTTGATTGATTAAACCACCTTCCAGATATCTGCTGAGATGTGTCATACATTTTTCCATTATTGATGAAAGATATAAAAGTAATACGTCTATCTCTCTGCATTGATTGCTGTTCACCCATTTCCGATACCGATGTTCAAGAGTATAATACATCCAATATATTAAAGTATAAAAGTATTCTATTAAACAACAATTAGTGATGTTCTTCAACTCATCGTATGAAGCATTTATATTGCATGCGCTATTGTGTAATGTACGTTTTTAGATTCTTTCATGGTGTATATAAAATGTGAGTTAGTGTAGAAAATAAGTGACAGAGATATGTATTAACTTACAAAGTTACAATGTCTGCAATTACCACAAACATTGGTGGTGCATGAAAATATGCCGAAAAAAGGAGCATCCAAAGGGTGTACTTCTTAGAACCAGGCCAATACACCCAATTAAAAACACTGAGTGGCATGTGTGTGGATGGGCCAGTGGGTAAATGAGTGTGGGTGCATAAACTTCTATAATGAGAAAATCTCAAACTACTGGCGAAGTATCTATGCTCCATTCCTTGCTTGTGGCATAATCAATAACAATTACTACAATTTTACATCCAAGACTCAAATATCTTTTTTTGCATGTATTTTCTATTGTGTCTCTTTCTCTCTACTCCCCTTTACTCCACTACCTATCTGGAAACTTGCTCAGTATTGCAGGCACTTGAGTTTCATAGTAATGGGAGGTACCATACTTTAGCACACTACAAACATAGAGTGAACAATCTATTTGGTGTACAAACACAATGCAGATCCCACAGAAACCAACATCGAGATCCACCAACAATACACTCGCCTGACGGTTAACACTATAGTAAAGATCCCACCTCTAAATCCAAATGGCCTAAACGGCCCAACTGAGGGATACTAGTGGGAGGCATCTCCAATCTTCCCAGGGATACAACCCTTGACGAGATATCTTCTTGTAAACACAGGCAGATCAAACTGCAGTCCAAACAAATAAATGATATATGGTGTCTATTTACCCCCTCACTTTTTACTTCCATCTGCATGTCACATTAACAAGAATTGATTGCTTACTGACCAATGATAAGTTAACACCAAAATCACTCAACCCCAAAATGGAACCCATTCTCTTTCCTGACCATGCCTGTATCTCCTTAGAATTACGTATCACAAAACAAACGGGGGAGGAAGACGATAAACCGGGTTCATCCTCCTTAACTAAATATTGTTCTAGCGAACAGGAACCCAGTGGTGTTACACCTAATGATTCTCCATGTTGGGAAAAACAAAGTTGTTCTTGTAAAACCCTCACCCACCAGGATTACCCCTTGGTGGCATGCTTCATCATCGGGCCCAACCCGATCCGCTACGGATTGGGGCGTCCTTTGACCTACGAACAACGTGGGAGCACTTGTTGGTCTTTGTATGATGGTAAAGAAGATCTTATAAGTGGGGGAGTGGAAAACAGTACTATGATATGGTGTACTCTAAAAATACCTGGCTAGTAGGGATATCTATTTTATTCCTGCCTCTAGTCGGTATGATTATAAACTAGGGGGATTTTTAGACAATCGAGATAATAATGTGCCTGCGCGTCAACATGTTTTGAGCCGGGCCTCTATTGGATCTTCTTCAGGATCATGGGAATATGCCACATTGTGAATATACATACGTTTGCCAACTTTAATTGGTGGTCTTTAACAGCCTCTCTGTGGAGATATAAAAGGACAGTTAGGTGTATCTGTCTTTGGCTGTATGTAATTTTTTATATATTCATTGAGCACGGTTACCAGAACAAACGTGCAAGTAACACAAAACCCTTATAATTCAGGTGAGCACTTGTAGTGCAGTTCTACTGAACTTGAAACCTCAACCATTGGTCATTTGTTGCAGGATATGTCGCTGTGACACATACTCAACATAGTAGTAGGGACACACATGTTATAATACATATACATGAACATAGGAAGAATCCACATACATATTAGATGCTTTAATCTCGCATCATGGTTCCTCCAGGGAGAGGGTGGCATGTAGTCACACTCTGAAGGAAAGAAAGAGACCGGTTTTCAGATTGAATGAACCGATATGTGCTCGTCGATCGGTTTGGATTAACAGAGAGGCAGTTAAAAAACACCAAATTGGTGGTAAAAGTATGTATGTTCACAATGTGGCATGGCATGCAAGTAGCGTGTTTCCAGTGAAGATCATACATGAGTGGTACCAAAGAACTAGGTTCCCATGGTTCTGAAGAAGGGCCAACAGGGACATGGCTTGAAACATTTTGGTCCATAGGATCGTAGGCACATTATAACCTTGAACAAGCCAGAACAGGAGCTTAATAAACAAGCTAGCAAACCAGAATTCACTAGGGCATCAACTCACTAAAATATGGCAAGGCACGAGGCCTGTATGGGTTGCCATTGAGTTATTTTAAAAGTTACCAGACACAACATTTAGCCACATGGAATAACTATTCACATATTATGCTAGATTCAGTACAATTGGTGGTATAGCATTGGAGGCTACCATTGTGTTGATCCATAAGTAAGACAATGACCCCCTAGAAACTAAGGATTATAGATCTCTAACATAGACTGTAAAATATATGCTAAAATCCTCACAAGACTTGAGAAGGTGCGGCAATGTTAATTCAGCCCGCACAGACATGGTCTCAGTAGGGCAGACATGTTTTAAAAAAAAAGCAAAATGATTGCCCTCTCCCACAATGATTATGATGCAGAGAAGTCCTTCGACAAAGTACTGTGAACTTTCCTTCCTTCTATTCAAATTTGAGCAGAGAGCAATGCAAGGATGGGTAGGGGCCTTTGAACAAAGTGCTCCAAGGGAGACTGGGGGGCTGTCTTGTGTCTCCCATGGCTCTGTAATATAGTCTGGGTTCGAGAGACCTGTCCAACTCGCCATGCGCACTTGACACAGGATTGACCCCCGTCTGCCATAGGTATCCAGAGTAACACTGCTCCACAGCCGGGGGAAAGCTTCTAAAGAAAAACAGCTAAACTAAATTGGTATTTTTAAATTATACATGTGGTGTCTTTTGGCGGCTCACAGTGGACAGTGGAAGAGCTGCCACTGATACAAGTCAAGGTAGAGGGTTCAGGCAGAAAAAAGGGATTATGAGCTTTGGTCAATCATCGGAAAGTATCATGTGAATGATGTGTTGCTTGGAGAGAGGAGTCTTTAGGGCGTTGCTGAAGACCAGGGCCGACGCCTGCTTTTAAAAAAGGAAAGAAGATGCTTTTAGGGCTCCAGTTGGAATCTAGCCAAATCCTGCAATCAAATTAGTTCCTGAAAACCTTTGGTTTGCAGAAACAGGAAAGAAGCACTTTCACTTTCAATAGTGGGGGTTGGATGGAGCCTGGGGTGGGGTTCACAAGACAGTCACGAGAATAAAAAGCCTGAACTGGCAAGGAGCAAAGAAACAGACAAGGAGAAGCTCGGTGGACTTCAGAAATCTACAAACTGACCTAGCAGGTAAGGAGCATTATAAAAACAAGACACATTACTGGAAAAACAAGTGAGTGTGTTGGGATTCACGGCTGCCCAATTTCTTAAGTAGCCTCCTTTAGCCTGAGCGGACACATTGGCTGTTGCCTGCAGTGTTTGCACAGTCCGTAGATTCTATTACCTTTTCAGTCTGCTCTGTTATTCGACTCTATGAGTTATTACAGAGTGTACATGTGGGTCTTATAGTGCTATAGAAGTGGATATGGCATGTTGTAGTACATAGGTAATTGCTTTCATGCGGTATCTAAAAAAGCACTACAGCTTAACAGTGATAGGCAGGCAGACTAAAAGATATAGGGGCATATTAGCAAGAACCTCGTTAAAATTATCGCCGTTTTAGCGGCAGGAAACTGCAGCTAAAACGGTGATAATGGGCTTGCTAATATGCGTTATAGAATTCCAATAGAAGCCCAGGTTAGATGTCCTGCACATCTAACCTGGGCTCCTATTGATATTCTATAACGCATATTAGCAAGCCCATTATCACCGTTTTAGCTGCAGTTTCCTGCCGCTAAAACAGCAATAATTTTAACCAGGTTCTTGCTAATATGCCCCATAGAGAATTCAGTGTCACTCTGAACAGGAAGAGATTGAGAGAGCGGAGTCAGATGGATCAATGGATGGATGGGTGGTCAATAACGCGAGAGAGGGGGATGGGCATTAAAGCACTAAGGGGCATAATATCAAGCAAGGCGCTAACATTATCGCCGCTTTAGCGGCAGAAAACTGCTGCTAAAGCGGCAATAATGGGCTTTGATAATACGCCGTAGAGAATTCCCATAGAAGCCCATGTTCACACCAACATGGGCTTCTATGGGAATTCACAAGGGCGTATTATCAAGCCCATTATCGCCGCTTTAGCAGCAGTTTTCTGCCGCTAAAGCGGCGATAATGTTAACTCTGTTTCTTGATAATATGTCCCTAACTTGTGGTCTGGTACTGCAGAGAGAGAGGTGAACTGTGGTGAGATTGCAGTGAAAATGCCAATTTGACATAGGAAGAGAGAGAGAGATAGAGAGAGAAATGCGTGAGGAGAAAAAGTATTGTAAATCAAGACAGCAAAGCATCGGAGGGTGAGACAGACCTCAAGGGGGAAAAGAGACAAGGGAAACACCACCAAGCAACAGATAAAGAGCACACAAATGGGGGGTGGGGAGAACAAGGATATAGAGAATGGGAAAGGTAGAGAGTGAACGAGAGAGAATGAGGGAGAGGCAAAGAAGTAGAGAGAGACAGAGAGACTAATGTTGAAGTGGAGAGAGTGAAGGAGCCCAGGTACGAGTTAGAAAGAGAGAAAGAATTAGAGAGAGCGCGGATCATTGGGTGGTGCACTCTTCCAAGTTACACATCTATTGATCCACCTGTGCTTACTTCCTTGATGTAGTGTGGGCTACTTTTCATTATTTCAAAAGTAAATTAGATGCTATTGGATTTACCTTATTTGATGTATTGGAATCCTCTGCAGTGTTCACCACAATGTAGTGGCACTGCAACGCAGTGGATTCTAGCTAGTGGGTGCACCTGAACTAGCTGCTATGTCTCCCCAGTTCTCTGTTCAAGGCTTCATTTATCGAGGCACAGTGGTGCTGCGCTCGAGTAATCTTGTCTAACCTCTGCCCTTTTGCATTATGCTTGCTATGCAAAATTCCCAAAATTAGTCCTTGTACTGTTTGGTCAAAACTCTTACTGTGGGACTATGGGAACAACTCAAACAAACAAAACGCAAGTGGCTGTTGCTTGCGCCACTTGTTTTTTTGCTCCATTTTCATAACACAAAATGCATCTTAGTATCCAAAATGGAAGCAGGGGCACATTTTCTTCTAAAATATGGTGCTCTGCCAGGTTTGCATCTCAGTTTATTTCGCCTTGGGTTTTCCAAAATCCTGCATATTTGTGTGAAAGGAAATTACACTAGTTTTGCACACTTGTATATCCTCAGCTACGTTTCTGGAGAACCGTACAAATTCCATCAGATTCATTGGATTTTGGCATTTGTTACTCAGTTATGCAGAGATCCGTGTCTAGTGTGTGCGGCCTGACCTTGGTTGTTTTTACTTTGGGTATTGGTATTCATAGATATGCATTTGTAATGCAAAAAAAAGAAAAAAACTACAACCACCAGACTTCTGTTCAAACAGATTGACTGCATAGATTACTTGCCTCCCATGGGTCTTTTTAGGTTGCGGTTCTAAATCTAAATCTGGCAACATCAATGCCATATCAGGAGTCGCTGGATAGTTTGTGGTAGGTCCACAAGAAGTATAGCACTGATGCAAAAAACCTTGGCAAAGATCAGACAATGAGACATGGGTCAATGGGCTTCCATGCTTGGGGTGTGGCTGGACCTGGGGCAAGACCTTATGTGCTATTGGAGCTATTGACTTTCCGCCATATGGGGTGGGGCATGTCATTCTGCGTACCCTCCCAGAAGTGCAGGTATACAGGGAAATTTGATAGGTCCCACACCCACAGATTATCGTGGCATGCTTCAACATTGGTGGCTTATCTAAGGCAGGTGGATACCACCATGGTGGACTCAACTGTTAATCAGGACTGCTTAATAAATGATCCTGGGTAGGAACAGGGAAATCCAAGAGCATATCCCAGATATTTCCCTGTTAATAATTGGGTGCCCTATATATAGTTAAAAACATGTTATGTGTGGATGTTAGATGAAATACAATGATTCATCTATTCTACTAATATAGCCAACATGTTTCAACCTTGCCAACTTGCCAAATACGGTCTGTGGCCTTTATCAGGTCTGTCATAATCCCTGTCTAATAAGCACTCAGTCCATGTATAATCATGAGGCATAAGGCTCTCATACCTGATAAACTGTAGTATAAATCCTTTTATAGGAAGACGTCTGGATCTCCGCACTTTTCTAAGACCATCTATTAAGAACTCCAGATTAGCAGTTGAGTCTGCCAAAGTGGTATCTTCCTACCTTAGTGTGCATTGGTCACCAGTAATGAAGAATGTTGTGATAATCTGTTGGTGAAGTGAACTCTCTAATTGGATGGTGTGTGGTTTCCCTAACCAAAGCTGTGCTGAGGGCTGTCTATCAGAGTTCCTTTGCACTTTAGTTCCCTGCAGCACCTGTTCCCTTTTTTCCTGCAGCATCTGCCACAGGTAATGCTACTTACAGCCTTGGAAAAAGGGCTATGTTTGCCCAGGTAATAACGTCATGAAAAAAATCAGTGTGTTCCAGGAGTAGTTGAAATAAAAGACCAGGTTTTCAGAGGCAACAGCTCCTCATATTTACATATATAATGTTTTGATTGTTTTGTCTTCAGGTAACAGCAACAACTGATCCTTTTAATGATGCCTTGGGTGATTTTATGTGCCTGTGCCTCTGCACTCATCTCCCAGATATGATATAATATGCCCCAGAGTGTGCCTGAAGTAGTTGAAATAAAAGACCGGGGGCATATTATCAAGGAAACACGATAAATATTGCATTTCCTGCTTTGCACGATTTTGGCCAACGCCGGCTATCGCTGGATTTAATCGCAGAGATATCGCGTTATTATCAACGCATATCTGCAAGGCAATTAAAAATCCAGCGATAGCGGTGAAATGCGGAGTTATCGCTGGGAATCCAGCGATAAACCTGCAGCGATAGGGGAATCCTTATTGATAGGGAGCTGTGGACTTAGCCGTACAATCCACCTCCCATGATATAGATAGGCAAGTAAGGATTTTTGCAGACGTTAATTACCGGCGATAATCACGGTTAGTGCAGCTTTTTTAATCGCTTTGCGGTTCTAGGGCCACGTTGATAATAGAGCGAAGTTGTGTCTGCGAGTGTTTCCATGACATGTTAGTCAGGAACGCCTACTTTGCATGTCATTAGCAATATATATCGCTGACATGCAAAGTGGAAAAAACCGACAGCTAACGCCTGTTATCCTGCGCTAACGCCTGTTAGCGGAGGCTTGTTAATAGGGCGATTAAAATATCACCGCTTTTTCGACAAAAAGTGCTGCAAAAGTGGCGATATTTCCCTTGATAATATGCCCCCGGGTTTTCTGATGCAACAGCTCCTCATATTTACATATATAATGTTTTGATTGTTTTATTTTTGTCTTCAGGTAACAGCAACAACTGATCCATTTAATGATGCCTTGGGTGATTTTTTGTGCCTGTGTCTCTGCGCTCATCTACCCGGGAATCTCTCAGGTAAATATTGTGACCTCTGAACCTTTGTGAAACTTGACAATCTAGTTAGCCATTTTGGCATTCACACAATAAATATTGCTCTATCAGAGACACTGCTTTGCACAGAGAAGACTTGGGCGCTTAGGCGGTTCTGGATTGAGTCTGCTAGCACTGGCCTGGCTCTTCTCCTTGGGAACAAACCAGTGAGATGTCTGATGAAGGTATTTGGGGTTTTAGTGTGTGTGAAACCTGGTCTGATTGGAAATGAAATACTCTGCTTTAAGTTCATGGTTGGCCCAAATTTGTAGCAGAGGCAGTGGCACGAAAGGACACACATTTGTGTCTGAAAGCCTTGATAAACTAACTTGTTGGATTTTCAATTTTGTATGTGTGTTTTGTGCTATGTATGCCTAATAGGCTTTTAGCAGAGTTGTCACTTTGTAACATTAGCAACGTGGAAAACAGATGCTGGTGCCAGAAAGGCTATTATACTGACCTGTTACGCTGGAAAGCCAATAATGGCAGCATAGCGAGGAGGTGAGGTGGGGCAAGGCAGAGAGTGCGGTGCTTAAGAGGGTAGAACATAGAGGGTTGTGCAAAAAGCCTGTATCCTTAGAATGGAACACGATTCTGGAAGATTTTATTACAAAAGAGTTGTAAAGGAGAAATAGCAGGTACCTGGATGCTACTAGGTCCTACGATTATGCACAGAAGAATATGTAAGGTGTGTCCAAGATGTGATATTGATACATATAAGGGATATTTCTTATGCAAGGAGGTTGCTGTTAGACCAAACTGTGCTTGAATATGTTGTGTTTTTTATACAAGCTATCGACAAGTCCACAAGGTGCATGAGGAGGGAGTGGGGTTATTTCAGTTGTTGTGTTCCAAGTGTCAAGAACCATGCTTGGATTATAGAATGTGTGCAAAATGCGCAATGATAATTACGAATGTACAACTAGAGATGTAATTGCAGGAACATTCATATGATGTGCTGTATATGTGTATCATGACACTTAAAATTAATAAAATATGTTAAAAAAATACTGATACTGTTAACAGCATGCTTGAAGTAGTGCACATCTTGTACAGCAGTCTTTGACTTGAAACAAGCTGAATAGCACTTTTTGTGTGTTGCGTTGACGGGGAATGCGGACATAGGGGTTTATACTTGCCTCACAGTTCGTAGCAAACTTGTCATCGATTCTGATGAATGTATGCAGTCCTGAGTGAGCAATACAGGAGCTGGACTTCAGAAATCCCAGGTATCACGGACTTTTATCTGTGCTGATTTAGTGGCAGGCCATTCCAACAATAGATACTTGAGGTATTAAGTTTAGGGATCTTTATCAAACTCAGCATCCCAGTATACCATATCATTTTTTTTGGGTACACTCAGCATGGCTCCCCTTTCGGTGGCGAGGAATAAATGTGAAATGGCTTTCCCCTTTTCTTCCAAGTTTTCTGCTAATGATTGAGTAACATGTCAATTTTTTTTTTATATGTCTTGTAAAGGGGCCCGATTTAGAGGGTACCGTAGAGGGTATTACATTGCAACAGCAGTGATGTACCCTCTCTGCCAGAACTCGGTTTGACTGCCCGATTTATAGCTGGGCAGATTGACGGTAACGGTATGTTGACGATAGAGCCTATCTGTCGCAGACATACTCCACCAACAGCCCGACAGATTACAGGCTATCTAAGGAAAGCCATCTGACCGTCCACCCAATTTAAAGAAAATGGTTGGATGTTTTTTTTTGCCAAAGACAGTAAAAAAAATTGACCCCACCCACACTATGGGGGAAAACACTCTCATGGTGTGGGGGGCCATTAGTTTTACATTTTTCTAAAACAAGATCCCGTTTTGGGAGTTTAAAAAATGTAAAACGTTTAAAGGTTTGGTATGAGCGTCTGTCACCAATGATGGATGCACAGTCAGCTTTTCAATGGCTTTGTATGAACCACCGTGACTCAGAGCTTTTATTAACAGAACAGGCAGATGAAAAACACTACCAAATCCTTTACCTCACCCACCACATTTCACAGAGGTTTGTGAAGTTTCAAGACAGTGTACTCCATACAGGCATCAATTAGGACTTTATCTAGGCAGGTAGCTTTAGCCTTTTGACCTGTTCTGTTTCCTAATTATGTTTAACGCCTTCGGTGCGGCGGACAGCTCGTTGATGTCCTCTGCACTAACTATGCAATGTGAAGCACATCAATGGGTCGTCATCCTGGGGTGAGAATTTTGAATTGGCTGCTCTTGTGAATGGGGAGCCAGTGTAGCTTCCTGGGATGCAGTGTGATGTGAGTGAGGCGTGATGCGAGTGCTGTGTGGGAGGTCGAGTATGACTCTTGCTGTGGTGTTGTGGACGGTCGGGAGTTGGAGCAAGAGTTGTTTGGATATTCTGGCATTGAGAGTCTTGTTGTAGTTCAGCCTGCTGGTGATAAGTGCTTGCCTGACTGTTCATCTGGTGTTCTGAGGCAACCATTCGAATATCTTTCGCAGCATGCGTAGGATGTGGAAGAAGGAGGTATACACTGTGTTGACTTGTGCTGTTATGTTGAGCTTGTCATCTAAGATGATCCCTAGATTTCTTGTGTGGTCTGTGGGTTTTGTTCCAACTCCCAGTCCACGAGGTGGAGTCCCGTGGGGAGGTATTGTTGCCCAAGACAAGTACTTCTGTCTTGTCAGAGTTCAGCTTCAGGCAGTTGGTTCTCATCCATTCTGCTGTCATGGTCATGCAGTTGGGTAAGTTGGTTCTGGTGCTGATTGTCTTGTCCGTCAGGAAGAGGTTGAGTTGGGTGTCATCGGTGTAGGAGATGACAATGATGTCTTGTGATCAAAATAATGCTGGCGAACAGTGACATGTGTCTGTTGAAAAGGGTGGGACTGAGGGAGAGCTCTGTGGGACACCTCCTATCAGTTTCTTGGTCTCTGATGTGAAATGTGGCAGCATGAGGAAGGAACAGATCCATTTGAGAGCAGATCCTTTTTGCTAAGCTTGTGGAGACTTCTGTTGAGGGTGTTGTGGGAGACAGTGTTGAAAGCCGTGGAGAGGTTGATGAGCATGAGGGGTGCTGTTTATCCTCAGTCTAGGATGATTCGAATGTCGTAGGTGGCTGCAATGAGTACAGTTTCACTGCTGTGGTTCTTTCTGAATCCTAATTAATTGAGTGTTGTCTAGAGGATGGTGGAGTTCGGGGTGAGTTGTGAGATGCTGGTTGATGGCTTTCTCAATCACTTTGGCTGAAAAGGGGAGCAGGAAGACGGGTTGGACGTTGCTCGGTTGATTTGGGTCGGCTGTGGGCTTCTTGTACATGTATTTATATAGCGCAAACCACCCACATCGCAGGCATCTAAGCGCTTGCTTAGGGAACCCGTCCTGGTATTCCCTTGTGAGATAACCCAGGCAGGGTATCCACAAGGTGAAAGCCAGGCATCCCGCCGCGAGGGGCCGTTGTGGAGATTAAGCAAGCTATTGCCCAGAGTCGCAGAGTGTGAACCCGTGAGTTGAGTAGGCACTGGAGCGAGAATTATCGAGTCCGTGGAATTATTGAGCCCAAGCCCCGTCGAGGCGGGGAATTGAACCCTGGTCCAGGGTCGATCTCAGCTTCCGGGTCTGCCGCCTCTAACCCCTGAGCCACACTTCTTCTTGAGGAGGACATTGATTTCTGTCAGTTTCCATTCATCCAGGAAAGTGGCGGACCTGACGGAGGTGTTGATGATTTGAGTCAGGTTTGTGCTGGTGGGTGATGTTCCCAGGTTGTAGACCTGGGGGCATGGTGCCATTGGGGCCCCTGTGTGCATGGTCCGCATGATTGCCGCTGTGTTGTTTCTGGTGAGGGGTGTCCATTCAGTTAGGTGGCTGTCATGGTTGGTGGTGGGTAGGTTGGCGATAAGTTCTCTGAGGTTGGGTTGGTGTGCAAAGTTGCTGTGTCGTGTCAGAAGTTGGATAGGTTGTTTTTTAGAGTTGTTGAAAGGCAACGATGTTGTTTCCAGTGGTTGAGGGAGAGGCAAAATCCTTGATGATCGAGATGATCTCCTTGAAGCTGTTGGAGCTTCCTTCGATGCGGTCTACTAGTGCTTTTTTCTTGGCATCTCTTATTTGCTAGTGATAGTGTCTGAGTGCAGCCTTGTAAGTAATTCTGTTATCGTGGGTGGCTCTCCATTTCCTTTCTAGCTGTTTACAGTGTCATTTGGTGTCTCTGAGGTGTACTGTGTCCCAGCTGACCTGCTTGTTTAATCTACTATGCTTGTTGGTGTTGAATGGGTGCGAGGGAATTCATGCAGTTCTTGATCCAGTTATCGAAGTTGTTGATGTTCTTGTCGAGGTTGTCTATTGTGCTAAGTTGATCCATGGTGAGGACACTGAGCCAGTCTGCTTCTATGATTGTGCCCCGCCGGAGCTTGGAATGCTGAACCTGGTAGGGGTGTTGACTTATAAAGAAAGGGAGTCCATTTCTTCCAGAAAGCAAATTCAGAACTGCTGTTCATTCCCTCATACTTTCACATCTGACTGGTGGCAGCGACCTGCTTCATGACCTTCCAGACACCACTTTGGCACCCCATAAATGCATCTTAAACACTGCAGCACATTTCGTCAAGGGGCTAAAGAAATATGATTACATCACCGCCATCCTGATGGACCTCTATTGGCTCTACTTGCTGGCCCACACAATTTGTAAAAACAGCTGCATCATTAACGAAGCCATCGCAACCAGTGCCCCTCAATATCGCACAGTTAGGCTGTCCTTCTCTGGTGGTTCCTGGCACACTTACAGCAGGACACCTTGAGACTGAGAAGCGTAAAAAAAAGAAAAAGAAACGCTAAGGCAGCAGACAGCATCCCTATAGCCATCAGGACTGTGCCAGTGCTGCCTCATTTTAGGAAAGAGTTGGCCCTGTACAGTATTCCACTGCATTTTGGTTAGGTTCACGCTAAAGAAATCAATCATCAATCAACCAATCAATCAATCAGTATTTTATATCACTCAGCACTGTCACTTCAAGGGGTATGTGGGTGCTGTGGATGCGATGTCTCTGTCGAAGAGGCAGGTCTTGAGTTTTCGATGTCAGGGGTGAGGGTGGGGAGCTGGGTGGTGGGAAGACAGAAACGGCAGGAGGAGGGAACCGACGGGAAGAGGGAAGAAATGAGCAGAAAAGGGCAAAATAAAGAGTGAAATGAGCAGAAAGAGGAAGATTAAAGGTTAGAAACGAGCAGAAAGAGAAAGAATGAATATCACAAACGAGCATAATAGAGGTCAGAAACAAGCAGAAAGAGGCAAAACAGAGGTCAGAAGTGAGCAGAAAAGGGCAAAATAAAGAGTGAAATGAGCAGAAAGAGGCAGACTAAAGGTTAGAAACGAGCAGAAAGAGGAAGAATGAATATCACAAACGAGCATAATAGAGGTCAGAAACAAGCAGAAAGAGGCAAAATAGAGGTCAGAAACAAGCAGAAAGAGGCAAAACAGAGGTCAGAAGGGAGCAGAAAAGAAGGCAGAAAAACAATCAGAAAACAAGCGCAGGAGGCAGAAACTGAAAGTAGCAGAGAGGACCGGACTGTAGGCAAACTGGGCAGGAGAACTATCGCAGGGGGAGCTGGCACGAGGACATGCTCAATAAAACGAGCAGAAAGAGGCAAAATAGATGTCAGAAACTAGCAGAAAGAAGAAAAATAGAGGTCCAAAGCTAGCAGGAAGAAGCAAAATAAAGGCCAGAAGGAGCAGAAAGAGGCAAAATAGAGTACAGAAACTAGCAGAAAGAATAAAATTAAAGGTAAAAAACTAGCAGAAGGAGGAAAAATAAAGGTCAGAAGTGAGCAGAAAAAGGCAGAAAGTGAGCATAAGGAAGCCAGAAAAACTAGCACAGGAGGCACAAACTTCCAGTGACGGCTGCCACCAAGTAGCACGGGCGGGCGTGGGCAGAGAGGGGGAATAGAATAATACATTAAAATGTGATTCACCTTGCAACCAGACCGAAGCCCCGCTCTTCTGTTCCTGCTTAAAGCAGGAAGCACAACTATGAAATGGCGCTCAGATGATGACAGGGAGATTGTGCATGTTACTCACCTGGCTGTACATCCCAGTGGGAAACACACAAGTGCGCATGACTGCTTGACTGGCCATAGAGGGCCGGCCAAACAGTCATTGGCACTTGAGTGCCCACAACTCCTCCCCTTGCTGGCTGTGACGACCACCAAGCCCTGCCCTGCCCTGTAAACTTGCATAACAAAGGGAAAATGAAATGATAAAAACGTAGTGTTATTATAATTTTATTTTTCCTTTTTCCACTGCAAGAAATGCAGTGGGATGGTGCTCCTCCACCTTAGCGGAGGAGCCGCCACTGCAAACTTCCCCCATGACAAAAAGACATGCACACATAGATGCATGTCTTTTTACTTAGCTAGGCAAACGTGACCCGGAGCAGAAACAAAACTAACGGGATTTAGGAGGAGAAAGGTGAAGAGGGAGCCAAGCTGGGGAAGTTTTTTTTATTAAAGGTTTCTTGGCTAGTCAAGCATGTGCTGCTGGTGTGACACAATTACTCATAAAGGAAGGATTAGGAGAGGAGGTAATGGTTAATTGTGCAAATGAGCCCAAAGTACAAAGGGCCACGAAATCCAATGGCAATGCAGTGAAACCGGTTAGGGAACATCGTTTACAATGCGGGATTACATCGCGATGCCATTACATTGCGGTTTTTACAACGCAAGTCGAACGCAAGTCGTTACAACGACTTGCGCTGGATGGCGCTCTAGGACAAGGAATAGTATAATTTACTATCCAACACCTTCCCTACTGTACAGAGACTGGAGTTGAAATAGTAAATTATACTACTAAGTCCAGCGCCCTCCAACGCAAGTCGTTGTAATTACTTGCGTTGTAAAAACCGCAATGTAATGTACCGGGATGTAAATGTATGCGTTTTAACGTCAAACATCAAACCGGTTAACATGCTGATACTTACAAAATACAAATGTTTTACTTACATTTGACATATTTTAAATATATTGTGCTCTTGCAATTACCTTTTCATGGTGATTTTGCTGTAATCTCTTTCCTGCAGGCAAGTGGAACCGTGCTCGACATGGCGCTTAATTCCTTTGATGATCAATACATAGGCTGTGCTGATAAAATGGAGCACATAATAACATCAGACAGACTGTTAGAAAAAGAACTGTCCATAAATAGCAAGCTGAAAAAGCAATGGGACAGTGCAAAACAAAAATGGGTGGAAAAGAAAAACAGCGGCTTGCTGCCTGATCTCCCGAAGGGATTCAAGGACGAGTATGGAGTTGCACTGCTGGCCTACACGGCTGAAGATGGTGGTATTTACAAGGACTTCAACACCGCTGTCCGGGAAGGCGGACGGTCTACGGTATATTACATGAACAATTTTCATTTCAAATCCTTGCATTTCTACTTGACCAGAGCTTTCCAGCTCTTACGAGAAGACTGCAAAATTCAGGCTAAGGAGGTCTACAGAGGAGTGGATCTACAGCATGAGCCTCCCAAGGGATCAGAAAAGACAATGAGGTTTGGTCAGATTACTTCATCTTCATTGGACAAGGTACAGGAAGAGGACGTAGAGGCAGATTCCTTCTTCACCATTGGAACCTGCTTTGGAGTTCTGCTGAAGAACCTTGACAATGATGCTAGTGAGTCCGTGGTGCTGATTCCAGCGAACGAGGTGTTCAATGTGACCAAATACACAGACACAGAGCAAGGCCGCAGATTTGTTCTAAACAGTACACAAAAGACCTGCAGTTACAATAACTGTGCATACTTAAACGGTAGGTATTGAGTGACACCCTGTGCCTGTATGTGTGAAAAATATCCATGTCAAAGTGGCATCATTTATTTTTGTACGGGACTGTCTGCATGAACCACGTAGAACCTATCCTAAGACGTATTTACGGAATCCTTTAAATCCTAAAGTTTGGTAACATTAGGCTTCGATAGAATCACACAAAACATGACGGTCTCATATGTATAGATGTATGTGGTAAATCTGTGTGGCCCCACCTACCTGTTCACATTGCCAGAAACTCTCTGGTCTGTGGATTCATGTAGAGACTTTGTCTTGCACAAACTTGATTTTATTTCATACTAAATGCTGATATTAAACCTGTTTCTAAGACACAAGAAGGTCTGAACAAGTGATTTACCCAACTTTAGGACATTTTGTCCAAACCAGGATACCATGATTACTGTCTAAGTACACAAGAGCCGAAAAGATAACACTAACCCGCACCTCCTTGCTTCAGCCTTTTGCTTTTTGGAAGTTAAGTGCCTCATCTCCAGATACCTACAAAAGGTATGCAAAGGCAAGATAGCATTTTTTGTTGTTTTATATAGTGAGAACTTGGCTCAAGGGCATTAGAGACCTTTCCAAGAGAACCTGACTACATTACACATTTAGAGCATATGAAGTCGTAGGGGGGGTGGTAATGTAGCCCACTGCATTCCTCGAACCACAGTTTAGAGCAACAGATGAGGACTGTCCCTCAACTGACTGCCTTTGAATTACCCACTACTAATTCCTGACTGCTGGGCAAAACAGACAGGTGCTAAAATTATCTTCTGAGGTGGTCCCTTTAATGGGTGGGCTGAATCATCCAAATAGCAGGCAGCGGATGGTCACATTTATGCATGAGCATCAGGACCCAAGGTTCCTCCAGGGAGGAGGTTATTGTGATTTATGGATTTCCTCTATTTGAGGTGGATCTCTTGGCTTTGTGCTTTCAAGGAAATAAAAAAATGCCTAGCTTCCTTAATAGAACATTTCTGATAATGTCGGCGTTGTTTTAACCTTCTGAATCTTTTTCTCAAAGATGTTTTTCATTTCCATTTCCTGATGAAAACGGCCTTTGTTTAGTACATCTTCATCTACCTAAGTTAGGGGATGACTTAGAATTTAAGAAGCATACTTGTTTTTAATGGCGATGGACTAGCCTCTCCGCCTAACTGAACATGGCGGACATACTGTTAGATGACCCTAAGTGTGCAAGAAACTCTTACTCTGTCACTGACATACTCCTCCGACAGCCTGACAAAGTAAGAGCTGTCAGAGGTCTGGCAATTCGACTGCCCACCTGATTTAGAGTTGGATATAAAATTACCAGTTTGTACTATCCTTACTACCCTGAAAAACCTGGAAGTAAGAGACAGTGAAAGCATTTAAACGACCATCACCCACAGGGAGAATCGCATTGAATGGGGCAAAGGGGTCCTTTGTTTTTTTCGAAAACAAAATTCTATTTTGCAATTTTGTTTTTGAAGGAACAAAAACAAGTCAAATGTTCGATAAGCGGTCTTCATGTTAGACGGAGGCATCCACTAAACTTTTAACTCATTGACAGTAACCACAGTGACGGCGGTTCCTTCCAATGAATAGAGGTGTCCGCTCTGCCATTGTATGTCTCTAAATTCAGAACACAGCTACTGCCTAAGGGCGACCTGACAGAGTACAATCTGTACTCCAAGCTTTAAATGAGGTCCTTAGTTCTCTCTGTTATAGGTTTATAAGTAAATTCCTCAGTTGTCTTGCTTCACACTTATTATATTGGCTTGGCTTGATTCGGGAAGGCATCTACTTCAGAGTATTCTCGTTGTACATTTTTAAGCACCTCTCTTTGGTTTTGATTTAGTTTTTCTGATCAGTGATCTTTTCAGTGCCTCAATACCTATGGGGTTTATTTATGCGTCTGTTCTTCCAAAATCGCACTTGTCTTGCTTCACAAGCACTTGAAGTACTTAGTGGGATCCCAACAATACACAATTGTATTGAACATTGTCTAGCCTCCAGGATGTCAGTCAAGCGGAGAACCTTAGAGGACGATTTAGATATTGGTGGAGAGCATGGACGTCGATTCACCAAAATGCCAGGGGTAGTGAAAGTGACCTTACTTGTGACGCATAAGACAGTAAGAGACATCACGTGACTTTTGACCTGAATGACCTCATGATAAATAAAATATGTCACTGTAAGTGACATTATTAAAGAAAACCTAACATGTACAGGACTAATAAAAACAAAAAACCACTACTAAAGCTGATTACTGTCTAATCTTGTTCACAAACTACATATCAACAAGTTTACTGCCATGATATGCTAGAAGAAAAGTCTCGACATGCCAGGGGCCAAGCTGTCATCTACACAGATACGAGAATGAAAAGAATGGTCCATGACTCATTCAAAGGGAACTCGATTCAAATCTGTATAATCTGTGTTGTGTGTAAAACTCCAACACTGGTATGTAATCCCATGTAGAAGCCACTACGCTTATGCAATCAAAAATACATTATCGATACATACACTGAATGTAAGAGAACAAAAACACTGAAGCGCCAAAGAAGCAAATTTCATCTGCAATGTATTTATTCTAAATGTTAGACTCAAATCACAATTTTTTACATTTGGTAATAGGTTGCATAAAGGGAGAAGGAAAGGGAATTTGGGAAGTGCTTGTGTGGGACAGGTAAAAGTGAGGATCACAGGTTTAAGAATAAACAATTAAAATTATTCTAACAGTTTCTAAAGCTCTACCTGTCACCCTGTCCTACATTCTGAAGATGCATTTGTGCACGATTGATTCGAATGCATTATTGTATAAACATGTTCTATAATGGACAGGTATCTCGACGCTTGTCTTCTTTACCAGTCTATTGTTAGCATTATTTGAATTGTTCATTCTTAAACCTGTGATCCTCACTTTCACCTGCCCCACACGAGCACATCCCACATTCTTTTTCCTTTTCACTTTATGCAACCTATTTCCAAATGTATAAAATTGTGATGTGAGTCTAACATTTAGAATAAATATATTGCAGATGAAATTTGCTTCTTTGGCGCTTCAGTGTTTTTGTTCTTCTAAATCCAGTGTATGCATTTATAATATATTTTTGATTGCATAAGCGTAGTGGCGTCTACATGGGATTAAATACCAGTGTTGGAGTTTTACGCACAACACAGATTATACAGATTTGAATCGAGTTCCCTTTGAATGAGTCAAGGACCATTCGTTTCATTCCCGCATTGTACCCAGATCTGGTGACGATTTTTGGGTTACCCCATTATCTATAATGGTGATCTACACAGATACAACCTTCATATGCTCAACATACTCATAGGCAATTACAGACACAAATGCACAAGCATGTCGCAAATGCCCACACGACTCTTAATTAGCCATGCATAAACATCATATGACCAGCCACACCAAACATAGCCTGAATTTCAGCCTCACACTATTAAAGTGTAGCTGCATATGCCACGTGCAGGCTCTAGGATGACCATGTCACTCAAAGTCATTATAAACACTGTCTCCAGCCCTGAACTTTTTACCTTTGGGTATGCTAGTGCAGTTGGCTCAACTGAAGTGAACCAAGACTCTACCAGATTAGATTAGATATACGAAGGCACCAGACTGGAAACGTGGTGTCCTGCCATCTTGAAATTATTTGGCTAGGCCTATGCATTTTTTAATGGAGAGAGGTGCCAGGTAGTAAAGGCTAAAAGAAGAAGAAGTACACGATTCTCCCAGGTGAAAAAGGGAAATGAATTAAAACTACCAGATTATGGCCATGACAATCATGTGAGGACACATATACAAACGCCTTTTAGTTAGGGAAGCATTCGGAGAAACCAGGCAGTACACCTTTACAAGCAGCACACAAACTACATAGAGATGGCAGGAATGCCATTTTAATTCCTTGCCCGCTGCACCCCTTTCTCACCCCAACCATGTTGCAGAGGGAATCATGAATGAGGTTCTGTACTGTTCTCACAAATCCAAGTTCCACTGTGGGTGGATTGTTACAAAGGCTAGGATCTTTCTCTATGTTCACTCTCCACAACAGTCTTTTTACTATTTACATTCCTTACTGAGCTTTGCATACTGCTGCTATGCTAAGCTAAAACTCTATGCAGCCCATTACAGGCCTATGCTAAATAATCCCTATATTTGACGGTGATACATCAGCAGACCCCTTTCCTGTGCATAATCTGCACAGAAAAAGCTGCATGCTATCTGTAGGCCTCCCAGGACTGTGACAAATCTTTTGTCCCAATACTGCCCTCGCCAACCCTGCCTCAAACATAGATGAAAAGCTACATAAATGGTTGACTGCAGCCACTCTGAATCGCCTCACTTCTGTGCCCCTACAGGGCCGGCCTTAGGCATGTGCAAGCTGTGCACCTGCACAGGGCCACCAAACCCCAGAGGCCACCACACCAATATATATCCTTAATATATTTATCCTCTGAGGATGGATACATATTTGTGTGGCGGCCCCTGGCAGGGATTTGGCGGCCTCCGGCTCAGTTCCACTTCTAAACACCCTGACCCCCCCCTTCTTTACTGGCCTCCGCGCTCTCCCCCACCCGGACCCCCTCTTCCGGGGCCCCCTACCTACGCTCCCTGCCCAGGGCCACCATGACCCTAGAGCCGCCCCTGGCCCCTAGCTCCTTTGAGCTACAGACAGCAGCAGCTGGTATCGCTCTACCCCCATAGAACACCTCAGACCACCCTGGGGTTATGATCAACTCTATTTACTGAGTCTCAGGTAAGCCCACCCTTCACCCACAGCATTGTATCTTTTGGCTACACCCTGCACCCTCCAGGTGCTGTGGACTGGGAGGCCTGGGTCTGTTTCAAGGTTCCAGCATTTGAAGTGCAAGTTGACTCCAATTGCCTCTTTAGTTTTACATAGACTTGAAATGTGTTGTGAGTTAATGCAACAATTATCATAATTTATGCAGTTAATTAGTAGAAGAAAGATAAAAGGCTGCAATGGTTCAAACACATTTTTAAATCATGTTTTCCACACACACAGTCCCTTGCTGTGACAGAAACACAAACCATGAACTATGGCCAGTCAAATGTTGCACATAATAACAAATGTAACAACCCAAGGGAAGCCTGATTAAGATGGGGGCCGAGGGGGCTATGGAAGTGGGTGGCTAGGTGATCTGATAAATTGTAGCAGTTTCCAGGTGCACCTGTTTATATGGTATACAGTCCAGACACAGGCATTTTTGTTTTAGAAGAGCTAAAAGGAAAAGGATCCTCTTTTATTTACGGCCTTTGTGACAACAGCGGCTCGGGTCGCAAGGTCAGTGCCTGGGGACAAGAAAAAACACTGGCAGCTAAGGGACCTGTTGCTTCACCACCTACTCACTATGTTTCAAACGAAAGCTGTCCACTTCGAATGACCAACTACCAACTGTTCTCACAATAGATATATTTAAATACAAGCGAGAGGCAACAAAGCAGAGTAAACATGAAAAAACCTGTACATGAAACAACAAAAGACAATAAGACTAATGGGTCCTTTGCTTGTGTTTGTTTTTTAATCGTGACCTATTTTGAAATAAATACAGACAAGCACAGCCAACGCGTTTCGCCTAGTCACAGGCTTCCTCAGGGCAGAAAAATATAAACCGGTATGGTGGGCAGATCTGGACAAAACATTGTTGCGAAAGGACAAACAAAACATCCAGAGTACTCTTCTTGTAAAACTCAATTGGTTTGCATCGTTGCACTATCGTCTGGTTTGAAAATTCAGAGTCTAAGGAACACATGACACTTGTAGGTGTCATGGAATAGGGTGCGCTGTGGATAAGACGTAATAATGAGGACAAATCTCAAAAGTTCTGATTTTTTAAGAGTGACAATCCATGTTGTGCTATGCTCAGCAAGAGGCTCAGCATACGGATTTCATCATGCAGATATGCGACAAAGTGACAAGCCAGCGGTCGCAGTTGCGACCTCTGGCAACTCCTAAATGATGTCCATGGTGGAGCGTGAACTCCATTGCAATAGAGTTGGCATTCCCTCTCCACCAACACAGTAGTCAGCCCACCCGACTTAAATGCAGGCGGACCATAGGTTTGACTTTGGCAGTGACTACCCAGTTACCGCCTTAGCCAAGCTCTACGATGGCCTGAATTGGTTATATGTCCATCTGACCAATATGGATGGACTGACATATTTACTGTTTGTTACCACCAGGCAAACGATGGCAGTAAGGGACAGTAAAAAACATAAAATACCCTCCTGGCCATGAGAGATGAAAAATAAAATTCCACTTTGGGATGTTCTTTTCGAAAGCAGTTTGATGCAAGGCTCCGTCATGTTGAGAGAGCCCTGCACCAAACTGCAAAAAGCAATGACAGGAACCACAGTGACAACAGCTCCTGCCAATGCTTTAGGAATGGCTGCCAGTGTGCCGTCATTTCTAAATTCTGCAGGCCGGATCAGTTTGCTGATCGGACCTGTCTGTACTGTTTCTGTAGTTTTCGTGAAAAGGCCATCACAATATGAGTTTTCTCCACAGGGTTAGACAGCTCTTCCCCCTTTTACTGTCTCTGGTATAGATTCATTCTTAAATGATGATCTTCGTCTGGGCCTGGGTGTGTAGGTTTTGTTTACCTGGACACTCCCAGAGGAAGGTGTAGGATGGCATATGGCACCGGGGGAGTTATAAGTCCAGATGACCCATACCCAGCCATATTTATCACCACCCTTTGTCCCTTTCCTGAGCAGAGTGTCAATTTCATGCTTAAATTAAAGTTGGCTTTGCTTGCCTGATATATCTCAGGTTTATGACTTGAATAAAATGAGTCAATGCCATGCTATAGCCAAACAGTCGCCCAAACATCATGTCTGTGAGTATTACCTGAGTGCTCTGTATTAAATTCCTCACCACTCAATGAAATAGTGATTTCAGGCATAGGTTTACTGGTGCTGGCACATGTGGACTCTTGAACAATTGTACATGTGTAGTATGTGAACTATGCGCTGTTTTGCTAGTGTGCATTCCCTGAAGTCAACATGGCAGCCCAACTGTGGAGAAAAGGACCTCAGAGACAACTTACGTCAAATCAGAAACAAGTGGGATTCCACAATGTATGCAGTATCTTCAATTAAAGCAATGTATTTATTTTGCACTAGGTGCAATTATTAAGTTGTAGTTTAGGACAAGAGTTTGACGTCAGCAGTGAATACATGATCAGAGCCATACTGGAGCTACTTGGCTCAAGGCATTGCCTTTTCCTCATCAAAAACAGGCTTTCCCCTTTGACTTTTCAGTTCAGTTGTAACTCTAAATAAGAGAGGGAACTCATCCTCTGCTGGCTCCCAAGTAAAAGGAAATGCATTTAAGAGTTTAATGGCCTTTTTATATGCCAAGGTGTTTCAGTACTCTTTTTTTAGTCTGGCTGACGACAGCTTTAGCTGCCTCTTTAAAGCTCATACCATCCATAGCAAGAGAGGGACAATAGTTCCATCGCCGAATATGATTGGTTGTTGTGTCATTCTCATGTGTATCAGTCCACAATACAGGAATGAACTAGGCATAAGGGGTACCTCTAATGAGACCTATATTGCTTTTGTCACAAGAATTTATCAAAAAAACATTTACATAAGAAAGGATGCTATAGACAGAGGCAAAGACTTGTAAATATTACAAAAACATTATTTTATTTTCTTTTCTTTTTTGTCTTTTTGAGTTTTACTTTTTTAGATATTTACACATGTATACATTTTATTTTATCTCATAACAACACAATCAAACATTGATAAATATTCACTATACATTTTATAGGTTTCAAAAAAGTGCAATTGAAAAAGTGTGCCCCTAACAGTGTCGTGTCTTGCTAACATACATACTCTCACACATACCTTTCATACATCTACATGCACTATTCTCTATAAAAATACATAGAAACATGGAAACAGGACTTTACATAAAGAAATTATAACCCAAAGGTGCATATGGTGGTTCACTGTTGGTACATGAGATTAGAGGTTCCACCAGTTAATCATTGATCTGTGTATTATTGACCAGTCCTTAGTACATTGTCCAGATCTTTTTGGATAGTACGGCCTACGTACGTTTCGGTGATAGTATATGGTTGAATCTCCTTCCTCAAGGCCAGGATAAATAGACAAAAAACTGACATATACAATGGACCAATATACAGAAGTTAAAAAGAAGGGGCAGTGTGTTTTTTTCACTCTGAAAGTAAAAGAAAACATCTTTAAACATTTATACTCATTCTGTTGGTTTGTATATTACTTAGTAAAATACATTAAATTTAACATTTTACAACATAGCATCCTATAAGTGCAATAGTCTAATAGATCAGTCTATTATCAAGTATCTAAATTTAAGAGACTGCTATAGTATAGGATCTTTTAAGATCTTTCTAAAGACATAGAAAATGTGAGAGGAAAGTTGAAAGCTAACCTATAGGGTAGAGCATGGAGTCACCCGGGGAGGTCTTAATAATAACAAATTTGAATGCCTAGTTCATTCCTGTCTCCCCCCTCTGGACCTAAAACTAACTGGGAGAACGCTTCTTTCTTTCTATCAGTCCACAATACAGCAATTGGTTTTTGTAATAGCCATGTTGTCAGTTTTTTTTTACTTTACCTACATGTGGTCATTTATACATAAAATGTATTGACTCACAATCCGGAAGACCAACAACTCTTGCATTTTAATATAATGCCAGGCAGGAGGTAGCCCATTTGCCGGATAGTTTTCTGCAGAATTGTGATCCCTTAAAGCTCTTGCATTGCAACTGGCCCATATCGGGCTTCAAAAAATGGTCAAACCCAAAAACAGACTCAGCAGTAGAGTTGGCTTCCCAGCACTAGGTGAATTGGTGGGGTGGACAGTCAGCTAATATACCCACTGTCAAACCTCTAACTATTCGACCTTTCAGCACCTGTATGTCCAAAGATACCCCACCTCACACATGGGAATGCCTGGCCTAGGCAAACATCAGGACTACTGGCAAACTGATGTGTTCCATCGCTAAACCACCGGTCTTCCATGGTGCAGCTTTTTCCTAAACTGGGAATGCAGAACAATTGTTAGCTTGGCAGGAACAATGGCTGTGACAAAGACCTGGACAAAGGAAGAGTCGCTGCCTTCCACAAGCAGCAGGCGCCTTTGTGTATTGTGCAAGATAATAAGGAAACTGCAAAGATTTTTGGTGTATACACTAGCTCTCCTTTCTTGTCATCCCAGTCAACATGTCATTAGCACTAGCAAGTCCAGAAAGTCTCGCCCACTCCAGACATCCTTTTTCTTCAGCACTGTATACACCTCATCTAAACCCAATGTCATGAACCCCCTCAAGCTCAACCCCGCCAACAACTAATCCCTGCTACTCAACAAGGATGACAAGCAACATCTAGCTCAAACCTGGCTCAGCAACATGAACATGGATGGATTCAAACCCCAATGTTTACCCATAAATCCAATGCAGGTCACATGGATTTACCCTGGTAACTGACCTCAAGGCACATCATGAAGAAAACCACGATTTCCTAATACCAACTATCTCTACTAAATCAATTAAAACCATTTCTTCAAGAAAGTGACTTCAGGGCTGCTGCCTAAATCATCATACTCAGGACTGTTGCAAAATACTCCCAAATTCTGCACTGGCATCCTACTCACCACAACATGCCTCATCAGTGGCCTACAGAAATATACCCACATCATTCTAATCCAGAAGGATCGCCACTGATTTCCCTTGGGAGCCCACACTATCATCACTCATAGCTACATCATCTACAAAGCCATTGTGACCAGCCCCTCCAGCCACTTGGCTGACAAGCTAACCATCATGAGTGGCTTTTGGCACATCAGCATCCAGGAAACCATTAGAGTGGTGAACAATAAGTGAAAATAATCACAGCAACAAGCCTTCTCCATCTATACACTACCCAATACTGCCTGAACTCTAATCTAATTTAGGAAAGAGCTGAAGACGCACCTCTTAAAGGAACACTACATCACACAGTTATTGTCTACTGCACCTTTCAGAACCCAGCTATCCCTCGAATCACTCAGAGAATGAATCTTTGTTTGTCACTCTGTACTGTATTCTGCTGTCTTTATACAACATTTACACCATACAAATTCTGCATCCATACATACATGAATATGTCTAGATATAAATTAATTCTATTTTTGAATATTAAAATAATTTATATAACTGTATAGATTGTAGTGATGTGGGAGGAAAAAGCAAAAACTGTTGAATGATGAAATAGTTCCAAAATATTAGGTTAGCGGTCTGTGTCTACAGGAAATAATCTGAATCCCAAACAAGGTGCTAAATATCTGAAGGTCACTCCACTGTTTTAGTGAGTGCGACAAGATTGGGGTGCCACTTATTTGTGAACACTTTAAACAGAGGCATCAATGTATTATTTTTTCATTCCAAGAGTGAATTTGAAAAACTGCTCCTTTTGGAAAAGGAAGCAATTGTTTGCATTGAAATCCATATCAATTGTCTAATTTGAGGTCTTACAGAAGCACACATTTTGAAACCTGCATTATTTTCATTTCAGGAAAAGATGCCAAATCATCGGTACCAAATTGCATTTACAATTCTGGTAAGAAATCACTTCAAAAATGTTCAAGTGAGGGAGTTTTGAGATCATGGGATTGGGAAACACAGAGTCAAATGAAAGGTGCAAGCATGAAGGAGCCCTCTGTTTCTGAGGTGTTTAGACTATACATCAAGACCCTCACTGCGTTAATAATTCAAATTAATGAGGGGTCAAAAAACATAATTCTGTGTCCTCCCAGAACTAATCCTGGTTAAAACCAGGATTTAAAGTCTGTGAAGGTTTAGATCTTCCACTAAATTTGGAGGAGAAAATTAAACAGTAGGAGAGAGTAAAGCCAGTAAGCATTGCGGTCAATTACTAGATATTACCACTATATCAAGAGTCCCCAGGAAGCAGATGCACCTCTAAGATGAGAGTACCAACCCACTTGAAAAGCAGACTTCAGTGCATGGGAGAGATCGAGGACCTGATGTACAACAGCATTTTGTGGTCGCCAAACCTGCAATTTTGAAAAACATAGGGTTTGCGACCAAAAACCATTGACATTTTATTACTCATGAAAGGAGGTGGCAATGGATTTGCGAAAGGGAAGCCGTCCCCTTTGGTCAGCTTCATCTTGGGATTCTTGTCTGGTGGCTTTGGAGGTTGCAAGGAATGTCCCATCATGAGGGCTTGCAATGAATCTTCAAAAACACAAAGAGGGCTTTTGTGGCAGAGACCATGGCAATGACCCAAGGAGCTCATAGAGACCAATTGGCAGCATCCTGCACTGGGTAGAATCAGTTTCTCACCATACAGCAGTGTTACTGTAAGAAATTTGCAGAACCACAGAACACAGCCAGAAAGATAGGAAATGGCAGAACTCTCCTACCTTTTTCAATACTAGTAAAAACAAGCATTTACAATGCAACGGTTTCGCCTTTGGAGAAGTTAGAGCTATTGGCATTGCAAATGACAAAATTTGTATTTGTGTTGGTTTTGAAAACTGATAAATAAATGGCATTGTCATTTACATTGCCAATAAAGTTAAAATAAGCAGAAAAGAACCAGCTTTCAGAGCGTATGACTGATGGCGCCACCCCTCCCGTCGACTGACTGAGCGCTTCCACCCGCCCCCCAATCATATCAGGCGAGGACAGTATCAACAAGCATCACATGCCTGAGGTTCTTATGTGGCTGTGTTGGTGGTAATTTACTAAGTCTAACCGGTAAAAACAAAGTGTACCTAGCCGCTCAAGCGGAATGCTTCTTCTCTTCTACAGTGTTCACATTTCCAAAATCCCTTTCGTTGACCTCCAAGTTAGATTTCTGGCGCTGTTGTGGCTACTTCATTCTAATTTACCATCTCACATACAATGTTCCTGGAAATCAGGGGCATAAACATGTTTTCCAGGGAACACACAATTACATTCAACGTGAACACCACACAGCCTTAGACAAACGAGATATTTGCTACTTACAACAGGCCTCACCTTCCCTTGCATAGCGTGAACAGTGCTTGGTGGTTTGGTTGGCCTGATCTCACACAATAACCCCGGAAGTGCTATAACTTTGGTCTCTGAACTTAAAAACAAGCTGCAGCCAGGAATAGCAGTGCACTGACTGCATCGCACATCCATCCGCTCAGGCGGCTACAAGGCCTTCTGCTGGCATACGCGCTGCTCCCCTCTTGCTAACAGGATTAGTGTAACTAAGCTCCTCAATTGATTAAGTCCGCACTTGCACAATAAGCTTATCCACACAAGGCGGCCAGACACATACACACGACTGTTAAGCGACTTGCGGATCAGAATGCAGAGAGGTGGCGCAATGGCGTAACGAAACTTGAGGGAGCCCCCCTGCAAAGCACATGGAGGGGCCCCCCCCACCCCGACGGAGGCGCGGCCCACGGGCCTTTAAGTTGCATCATGGACGATCGGGAGCTCACACTGAGCGCATTGCTGCCCTTTCACTTCAATGTAAACTCATGTCCACCTATTTATTTCACATTGTAGTTCTACTAGTGGGAGACACCATTTAAAAATGTAAATATCAGTAGTTTACGAATTGCAACCTAAAATTACCTTTTAACAAAAAAGTGCAAAATATCGAATTGTGAAATATCTAAAACAGATATATCTTGTCACTGGAAATGGCCACAAAACCGCCGTAGTTTGACATCCAGCCCCCTTTTTCTCATTCCCTCCATCCAATGCTATCAGGGGTTACAACTTGTGACTTACAACAATCCAAGCTTTCCCACCACACCCACATTCTTTACTTCCCTCTCCACGCCATGGATGTTCTGCAGTGAGCTCGAGTCGGGGTTCTGCTAAATCAGAATGATGACAGCACTCTCATAATTCCTATAACTCTGTTCTCCCCTGCTTAGACTCCGGTCTTTCTTTTATGTCTGGTGCTTAGTTTCTCGTTAGGTGTAATTTCTTATTCATTGCATGATTTCGCTCACAAGAAAATGTCACTCATAGTCATTCAAATGTCACTCATAATTATACTGAAAATATGAAAATGTCACACATCGCAATTGGAAACCTGGGCAGCTATGTTATTTATTTACTGATCCAAGATGTGGGTGCTGTAAATAAAAAAAGGAACCAAAATCAAATGCGCAGGAGGGCTTTTCTGCAAGCAGAGACTAGTGACCCCTTGCCCTTACCTTAACAGTCCGTCCGACGACGGTCACGGTCCTCCTCGCCCCCCCACCCCGGCCCGAACCACTCCCTGACCCCTGCTTCAGTGCTGCTGCCTCTATCCTGGGTCAACTGGGTGAACTGAAGCAGAGGAGACTCACTCACCTGGACTGGGGGCCAGCTGCTGGACCTGGCCTGAGGAGGCTGCAGCTCAGACTCTCTAGGGCGGCGCGAGGCGAGCTCAGGTTATGGGCAGAAGGCGGGCACCGCCACCGGGCAGAACTTGAAGGCAGACAGGGGTTGAGGCGGGAAGGGGTAAACACATTTGTCTTAAAAATGTGTGCATGTGTGTGTGTCTGCACGTGTGTGTGTGCGTATGTTTATATAGCGCTGTGGGCGAGCCTGGCGCTATACGACCCAAATGGGGAGGGTAGGGTTTCGAGCAGGGTGGGTGGTAACTAGCACATTGGCATACTGAACACAACTTCTCTAAACACTTAGCAACGCTATCGCTTCCCCCTAACAAAATTAGACCCCGAGAAATAATAAAAGCAGTGCCAGGCAGATACTGGGCGGCGTCATATATTGAGGTGAGTGCGTTTAAGAGGCTCGTGGGGGATCGCACTTCATACATCTACTTTCTCAAACCACCCCATCCCTTTTCCAAAAATATAGTCTCGGCCCAAAGAAGAAAGTGCCGTGCTGTGCCAGCCTCTGCGCGATTCGGCGCCCATGGGCAGAGGGTTACTCTGTGTAGAGAGAGTGCATGTGCGTGAAAATAACCCGCTGTGTACCCTAAAAAACCAGCACCTAGACTTCTATGAAAGAGCAGGTGGCAGCTGTGCCAACTAACTGGCAAAATTCACTGCCAAGGGCACAGTGTGTGAGAGTGACCACAGAGCGACACCACAAAAATCAAAACCGTCGGTTCCACACCCCAAGGCCTGCCTGATGAATGGCGGACGGAGGCGAACATTGCCCAGAGCATTAAAGATACATAAACTAACAACGGAGACTGAGCGTTATACACTTCACAACGCAGTGCGGGCAGACAACATAAGTGCCACTGCCGCAGCCTGCTCACTCACACGGCTGACGGCCCCCGGCAGGGCACCCCCCACCATTTCGAACTTCAACTAGACTCTCGTCTCTCGGGACCCCGGCCGGGGGCCCCGGCTGCACCGCACCATTTAGAATACTCGCGCAGGGGCCCCGGCCGGGGCCCGCACTATTTTGAAGACTCCCAGGGGCCCAGGCCGCACCATTTCAAATGCTCGCAGGGTCCCCAGCCGGGGCCCGCGCTGCGCAGTGCGCGCCATTTTTCAGAGCCTACTTTGTGCGACTGCAGCAGTGCCGGCACATGTATTAAGTCAGGGGCCCGGCGGGGCCCCCCGGAGCGCAGGGCCCCGCGTGGCCCCCCCCGCAATGCGGGGGCTTGTGTTATGCCCCTGAGGTGGCATAACAAAACGTGAGCGGCCGCCTGCAAGGTATGCTGAAGGGGCCCTCACACTCACATAAGCAGGGGCTGAGGGGGCCCCCTCCAGTATGCGTACGCCTGGGGGCCTTTGGCAACGCTACCGAGCAGAGTTACTTTGGACGACCGCTTGCAGGTGGATGATGGCACGACCCACTTTCTCGGAGACAAGCACTAAGGCAGCTTGAATAACCTCACATGCCCGACGCAAACACGCACCTGTTCACAGCTTCCTAGAGCAGGGTAGGAGCGAGGCAGGGCTCTGGCAAACGGCGGCCCACACGGACTCACACGCAAGGAGACAACTCCGCCGAGCGACGGGCGGTGCAAACCTCAGAAAGGCGGCGGGAAAGCGCGGGATTTTGGGTGACAGACGCTGTCGGCCTACCTACCACGAGAACCGTGAACAGCGTGGCTGCATCACTCATCTGAGGTGCGCAGCGTCACCGACAGCTCCTGTGAGGGGAGCGGGTGATGCCCTCGTGACGGAAGAGAAGCACTGCTCCTGGCTGTCACCTACTACAGATCTGCTTCAGACACAATGTCCCTGCCACAGTCCCAGTGCGTGAAGCAGGGGTGGCGGCCGCGTGCTGGCACAAGAGACGGCGCCTTTTCAAACCCGAATGTATTCAGGCGACAAAAAAAACAAGTCAGGTCCCGGGCCGCGCTCTGATTGGCTGACGTCACGGGGGTGTCCCAGGCCGGCAGCCAATCACAGCGCGGCCCGGGAATGACGTCACGGGGGTGTCCCGGGCCGGCAACCAATCGCAGCGCGGCCCGGGACAAAGGGGCGGGGCTTAAAAAAAGCACCAGAAACGCCCCCGAATCGCGTTTTCAAGAGAAAGCGCGATTGACAGCCTCTGTCTCCCAATGGCTAGCCTCCATTTATGGAGCTAGCCAATGAGAGGCAGAGGCGGGGCCGACGTCCCTACTGAAAACAAAAGTTTTCGAACTGGGAGGGGCTGTGCCCCTCGCCAGGTCGAAACCTAAAAAAGCTGGTTAGCGGAGGGACCAACAATGTTTCCGTTAAGATGATGAGTGTTTTAACATCCTGTAAACATTCTCAGCATGGCAACTAAGACAGAGATGGCATAGCTGTGGGTGTTTTGGGAGCTGAGTGGCAAAGCAGCCCTCTCCAATGAGAAGATCCAAGATCCAGTGGTGATCTGGGTCCAATGATGATAGTGGAACAAAAGCCTTCTCACATTTAGGTGATGTGGTTCTCCAGTGGTGGCACACAGGAGAGTGGTAATTCGGCAAAAAACCCATTGGGACCTCTTAGTCTCTTTCGAAACAGAAGAACATGTTTGTTTTACCCTCTGAAGTATCTCCTCTTTGATGTCAGTTTGCTACTTGAGAAATAGAAGGCTCCTTCTGTGGCATTCGAGCTAAATTATGCCTTAATCTCGAAAGATTTAAATACCTTCATGCTGGAAGAGTGGAGATGTCACTTGGATAGCAGTGAGTGATTTGATATGACTATTCCCAGCAGTGCCTGTCTTGTTCTGTTTCAGTACCTTGATATTTGCAAGATCAGGCAAGTGCTTCCACAAAAAGGGAGGTCCATTGCAGATGGTGCGAAGAATTAAGCAACGGATGTGCGTGATACTGGTAGACATCTCAAGGAGGTCCCTGGACCATCCTCTTGGGCATAGTCTCAAACCAAGAACATGTGCCAGTTGAATTTGGCTTTTTACTGATTGCTTAAACGTTATGAGTGATGGCATATGTTATTTGATTCCTGCCCAATGTAGGATAATAGGATATGGTTTTACTAACTTTTGTTATGTTATGATACTTTGGTTGGGTTATGATGCTTGAACGATGCTTTCATAATTTATATTCATGTATGCCTTAGTATTTCTAACATATTGACATGTATGCATAATTTATTATTATTAACATTAATAACTGCTGCATTTCAGCAAGTATATGCATAGGCTTACTATGAGCTTTTTCAGCTGCCATATCCACATGGTATTTTTCTCATTGCCTCATACCCTGTATTCATGCATGGGCTGGTAAAAAAACTGATTTATTGGATGACGCTATCAAGGAATGACCCATACTCTTAAAAAGAGCTAGACGCCATTAGATTCCAGAAGGCACAATGACATATTGATGAGCACCCACTTCTTGATTTTTAAGTATGCACTGGCTTAATGAGAAGTATGCAAGGAATGTGCGTACATTTCTGTACCTCTGGTAGGAAAGCCAATTCAGGAACATATTCACCCCTGATAAGGTGTTGTGTATCCTCTTTCTGTTTTCATTCCTAATACTCACTTGTGATAATGCTTTATTTTGTTGTCTCCAAAAGTGACTTTCTTTTTGCATGCATTAAGCCAGTCTGCAATACAAACATGTAAGTACTTTACTGTGGAAAGCTTTTACTTCTCAGAATGAAGTGGTAGATCCCATGTACAGAAATTACCCTTTGAAAAATGGTCTGTCCCCTTGAACCATCCTAAATGACTGTTAATAATTCCCTGCTTATATTTTCCACTTTGCTGACTTATGGGCGAAGGCAAAGTTCTTTGTCAAGCATCAGGTCCCCTGCTACAGGCATGATGGCATACATAAGGGAGAGAGTTCCAAGTTGGTACGTTCTCATGCCATTGTCTCACTGCAGTTGACATCCTTGTCTATGTAAGAAAATATGCCTTATCCTTCAGAGTCAACCCAGTCTTACACCATAGACTGGGCTGAGGGTTTCCAGATACAGTAACTGTGCAGTCCTTTTCAGCCTGATACTTACCATACAAATAATTTGAGATCACCAGAGCAAATAGATCTTCCTCCAGATCTCCTGGGCCTAGTCAAGGACTTTTGTCTCAATTATTAGTGTCAGCTTCAATAGAGGAGCTATTGCTTTCACAATAGCATAATTCTCCTGGGGAGAATGTTACGGGATGGTCCGATGTAGGTCTTTATGGTCTGCAGTACTAATCTCTAAGTCGGTGCTTGGATCACCATACAGGTCCACCAAGTGCATATTTATTGGGGATTAAAGCTATGGGATGGATCGCCTAGAGCAGGGGTTTCCAACCTTTTTTTAAATTGAGAGCTACTTCTGATCAGTGAAAATGGTTGTGAGCTACTGAATGCCAAGTAATTTGCACATTGTTACCTGACACCCCCTCGCCCATCTTCATTGACTTTAAACCTAATGTCCATAAATCCCAATACTATGATTTGAACAAAATACTGTGACTAGGGGTACTATGATAGGGCTGCCATGTGCGTCCGCGAGTGCATGGTCAGCGGGGATATAGGAACATTTGTGTGAATGAATGGGATATATGTGTATTGATGACTGAGAGCCTGTGACATAGGACATACCTTTCACCATATGTAGCACCATTACAAGTACAACACAAACATACAGCCATTTATTTTTTTAATTGGAAACATTTTAAATGCAAAAAAATATTCTGCAGAAAAATAAATATGTGGAACTTTCTTCTGCACTTGATGGAACATTTTTCTTCACTTTTTTCACAAAATTGCTGTATTTGCAGTTATAAATATGGTAGTGTGTCTACCAGCCACTGGGGGCAAGATGCCTGCTGTAATAGTTTTTTAATTTTTTTTTCCTTTTAAAAGGATGATTGAGGGCCGGCAGCGATGGTGGCTGTGTTTTAGGCTCGCTCCGGCCAGCCCTGTAATTATCCTTATTCATATCCTGCCCTGAGCGCTACAGTCTGCTGTCCGGTTGTCGGAGACCCGCCGCTATCGATTGACACCCCGGGGACCGGTGTGGGCTCCCGGAGCACAGCGGGACGAATCGAAGCGCGGGAGCGGCCTAGAGCTCCTCCGGGGGCCAGAGCTGGGGCCCCGATTATTGGGCCTGGCCGGTGCTGCGGACTTCGGGCCGGCGGTGGGGAGCTGGATTGCCGACCCGAGTGGCGCGCCTCGCATATCCCCAGAGGGAAGCTGTGCGCGCTAGGAGCGCATGACAGACGGCTGTGAGTGACTGGGTTGGCCGGTAGGCACCGAGAGAACGTGCGCAAGCAGTTGGCCTGCTCTGGAGGGATGGCGGCCATTTTAAGTGCCCCGTACTGCTGGTCCTGTTTGCGGCGGCTCATCAGTTGGACTCGGCTGAGTGTGGTGAGCAGGGCTGCCGGTCCTGCGTGATTTGGCGGTGGGCTCTTGTCTTTCAGGGCCGGAGGAGACGTGAGAAGGGAGTGGACAGTACTGTCCTGAGGACTGGGGAGAAAGCGGCCATTTCTGTGTATCATGGACAGTCTGCTGTGCCCTTGTGGACGCTGATAGGCGGACTGAGTCAGCTACAAGGAGATCCTTTGGGCCCGAGTGGGTCATAACCTTTTTCCCCTCCCCTCCAAGATCGGTGGAGCCCACAGGGCGAGTTGGTGGCTGCCGGGCGCGAGGCTGTGGACGCGGGGGTGAGGATGTTTGCTCCTCTCCCCCCCTTCCCAGCCCCCTCCCGCATATGTCGTTTGGACCTTACGTGGTGTGGTGGTGGCACTGATTCTGGTACACTCGGCGGCCTCATCGAGCCGCGCTGACGGTGGGTGCGGCGGCCGTCGTGGCACTGGTGTGGCTGTGCTTGGGATCTGGTCCAGAAGAGGGCCGAGGGCTGTAATCCTAAGGCCCGCTGTGAGGGAGTCGGTGGTCAGTACGGGCCATGGTGCGTGGACTGGAGTGGGCCGTTTGCTGAGGGTCGAGGCCTGGACCGCGGCCCACCCTATTGGCTCGCCCGGTCCCTGGTTGGCCAGTGCTGGCTGGTGTTGGGGAGTGGGTCCCTACCGCCTACTATATCCTCTACAGCCACAATGACTCGGGATCGCGCCGGTGGCGGACATTCCAAACAAGGGACTCTAGACAGATTCACAGAGGTGGGCCAGGCAGCAGGTGGTGGGGGGCCGCAAAACACTGTGCCCGATAATGCAGCGCTGCTGGCGGCCATAACACAATCAAGGGACATGCTGGATGCCAAGATTGGGGCTGTTGGATCCAACGTCATGCTGCTCCGTCAAGATTTGAGGAATGCAGTGGAGAGGATCACTGGCACGGAGACTCGTATTTCCGAGGTAGAAGATGATATGTCAGTACTCAAGAAGAAGGTTGCAGCCATGGAAAAGACTCAAAAGGGCCTCGCCATGAGGGTCGAAGATGCAGAAGGGCGCACACGACGGAACAACCTACGCTTTGTGGGATTTCCGGAGGGCTGTGAGGGCAACAACGCGGAGCGCTTTTTGGCCAGTGGCTGGAGAGCTGGCTTCCCCTGGACGCTCTGTCTCGTTGCTTTGTGGTGGAGCGGGCCCACCAGGCTCTCATGCAGAAGCCCCCTGTCGGAGCACGCCCGCGGCCCCTCCTCGCTAAATTTCTGAACTATGCTGACCGGGATACCATCTTGCAGCAGGCGAGAGCGAAGGAATTTCTCACGCACGATAACGCCACCATTCTTATCTTCCCAGACTACACGCGGCTCGTGCAGCAGCAGCGCCAATCTTTCCTTGCTGCCAAGGCCCGTCTCCGGGGCCTCAACATCCAGTATGCATTGTTATACCCGGCACAGCTAAGTATCATCTATAAGTCCCGCTGCTGTTCCTTGATTGCCCAGAGGAAGTCTTCCAATGGATGGATGAAACAGTGAAACTTCGTGTCACCACGTCCCAAGGGGGGGGGGAGTCGGACTCCTCATCGAGTGGAGTGGTCAGCAGCGCCATCGCAGGAGATCGCATTCTGGCCGTAGCTCGAGGTCGGGCTCTGTACTACGTCAAGGGAGCCCGGCACCGGACCGACAGCAACAGGAGGTGCCCTGAAGGATTGAACTTTCGTTTGGAACGTTGCAGATGGACATTATGGACGCCCAGGTATTGAGGGCTGGTAGCCTGCCCCAGTAGGAGTGGGTGGGGGGGAGTGGGAACCCCGTTGTTATGGATTGCCACTTGGGGATCCATTGGAGGGGGTGGTCCAGGGTCCCCCGTTGGAGCCCGGGCTGCGTTCCGGCCGCGATAGGTGCTTTCATGTTTAGGAGGTGGGGTGTGGTGGGATGGGGGTTGGGGCCGGGGTTGAGGGGGTTGTTTGCACTTGTTCTGCTGCTTTTTGTTGGCTATGTATTGTACGTACTGAGTCACCAGGACACCGGTAATTTATATAGTACTACAGTCTTATGTCTGCGGGGGGAAGAGAGGGACGGGTAGGCCTTGGCTCCTTGCTAATATTGAGCTGGAACGTACGAGGGTTGTTAGACAAGGTGAAGAGGGGAGCTGTTCTCCAATATGCCAAGAGGGAGGGGGTTGATGTCCTACTCCTTCAGGAAACTCACTTGCTGGGTACGAAGGTACTGTGCCTTCAACGGTTTGGGTTCACACAGGTATATCACTCTGGCTTCACGAGGGGGTCTAGGGGGCTGCTATCCTAATACACTGCCGGGTCTCCTACATATACAATCGAATCTGGACTGACACACAGGGCAGGTATGTTTTCATACAGGGAAGGATAGGGGGAGACACGGTGACCCTAGGTAGCATATACTCCCGCCACCTCTACAGTGGCCCCTGGTGGAAAAACTTATGTCCCTCTGGGATGACATGCCTGATACCCTTTCAATTGTGGGAGGAGATTGGAATGATGTTATGGACGTGGGCAGTGACAGATGGCGCAGTGGGGAGGTTGACGGGGGTGGGGGCTTCTGCCACCAAACTACATGCTCTGGCAACAGGCCTGGATTGGACGGATGCATGGAGGTACCGGCATGGCTCGGGTAAAGAATACACATATTTTTGTGCATTGCATGAATCATTCTCTAGACTCGATTACATATTTGTTCCAAGGGGACTGGCCTATAGAATCCTGTCGGTAGATATTCTGCCGAGAGCCTTGTCCGACCACTCACCAGTAGCTCTCACATTCAGTATAGGCCCGGCCAGGCAGCCGTTTCGATGGCGTATGTCTGGATGGCACCTGATGCAGGAAGAATATAGGAACCACATGGCTATAGACCTAGTTCACTTTCTGGAGTCCAATGTAGGCTCCGTGGACTCTCCGACCAGCCTTTGGGAGGCCTAAAGACCTACTATGCGGGGTGTGGACATCTCCTAGAGCGCTGCGGCCCGCAGAGAGCGGCGGAAAGAGCTGGTGCGGCGCGAGGCGGAGTTCGAGAACTTAGAGCGCAGCAGTCGGGAAGTGGATGGGGGTCCCGCCAGGTGACAGTTAATCTTTGCCCAGCAACAATACGCTGCGGTGCTGATGGAAGAGGCGCGACAGGTTTGGCTGGCCACTCGTAGTCTGGCGTACCAGTGGGGGGATAAATCGTGCAAAATGCTACACCGCCTGTGTCAGGGCACACTACACGCCCAACCACTGCCCCAAATCATAGACCCTGGGGGAGGGCCCATACTCAAACCCCCGGCAATTGCGGATAGCTTCGCTTTATATTATGAGGAGCTCTACGCTCCGCAGGAGTGTTTGCCAGCTGATATGATCCAGCGATTCATTGATGACCTTCCCCCGCGGGCGGTATCATACGAAGTGCGGGATTTTCCTGGACACAGTGCTGACTGACGATGAAATAGGTACGGCTCTGTGTGACCTGAATCCCGGTAAGGCGCTAGGGCCAAATGGTTTTCCCTGCAAATTTTTTTGGAGGTTCTTCGTGCAGTTGGGCCCACGGCTCCGTCCGGTAATAGAGGAGGTGTGTGAAGGGGGGGGGGTGCTCCCAGCGGATTGGCGACATGCAGAGCTGGTGGTGTTTTTGAAGCCGGTCCGGCCCCCAGAGAGTCGTGCGTCCTACCGCCCGATATCGTGGTTGAATACTGAAGCTAAGGTTCTGACCAAGGTGCTGGTTCACCTGGATCAGGCCGGCTTCATGCCTCAGAGGGCTACTCGCCATAATATCCGGCGCGCTCATGTTGCGGTCTCTACATGGAGGACCCTGGGGGAGCAGGCTGCGCTATTCCTGGCAGATATGGACCGCACCTTTGACTCCCTGAGCTGGATTTATTTGTTCACCCTATTGCAATGCCTCAATCTGGGTCCGCGTTTTTTGGCGTATGTGTGGCTACTATATACTGATCTTACGGCCTCAGTGCGTGTTGGGGGAGCGATCTCCCGATCCTTCTAGGTTCGACGGGGGACGCGTCAAGGCTGCCCCCTGTCCCCCTACCTGTTCGCACTCGCTATGGAGCCCCTTGCGGCGTGGGTGCGCATTGATGCCCAGCTTAAGGGTTTCCGAGTGGTCCTTGGGCCTGGCGGACAAATTAGCGCTATACGCTGATGATGTATTGTTTTTTCTTACGGTTCTGGACCGTTTGGGGCCACTGCTGCTGCGCATTCTGCACATTTTTGGTGAAACCTCTGGCCTATATATGAACCCAGCTTCGTCAACGCTGTGGGTACTTGGCGAGAGGGGGCGGGTTGGGGAGTTGGCCTCTGGCCTCCAGATTGCGTTGGGTGGGGTGAAATATTTGGGGGTGTACCTGCCGGAGGAGGCTACGGTTTCCCGGGAGCACAACCTTACCCCTGTGTGGGATCGTGCGCGTGAAGACATGAAGGTGTGCTCCCGTATGCCGTTGACTATACATGGCAGACCGGCCATCTTTAAGATGGTAGCACTCCCTCGCATTGTGTATCAGCTACAAAACCATCCATATCGGATTCCAACGCGCTGGTTCCAGCTAGTCAACTCGGCGCTGAGTGGGTTTCTGGAGGAGGAGGAGGAGGAGGAGGAGGAGGAGGAGGAGGAGGAGGAGGAGGAGGAGGAGGAGGAATCGCGCTCAAGGCGCTGCGGACCTGCTTCCGCTCTACCTATACCAGGGGATTGGCCACGTTGGACGTACTCTCTTATTATCAGGCTGCACATCTGCTGGTCTTGAATGACTGGTGGTACGGAGACAGGGGTGACCCTGCATATGCGGTTGAACGATTCCTCATGGGCTCGGCCTCGGTCCATACGCTGCTGTATTCGGCTGCACTTCGGCGATGCCTTCCCTCAGCTACGCAAGTGGTGTTTTATGTCTGGAGGCAAGCGCTACGTAGAATGGGATGGTGGGACGTGCGCAGTGGCGGCTGGTGACATTTGAAAGTAGTGGGGCGTAAAAGTTTGATCTGAGTGCTCGGTGGCGAGTGAGCCTAGCAAGTGAGTCTGACTGCTATAAGGTGGGTTTGTGGGGTCCTTCTCGCCATTTTTGTAATCACACTGACTATCCTCAGAGCTCAACTAACCCAACCAATACATACCTTCACACTACAGGCATACCAACACAGGCCCAAGTGATGGAGGAAGGCCATAATTCCCAGCGCCCAACTGGGCGTTGACCAAGCAAAACACAAGAAAATGAAGCACATTACAGCATCCACTAACCACACTTACTGAGGGATCCACCTGCTGGCGGATCTCTGCAGTAGGAAGACCCATAAAGAACCCCTAATGACTGGCACATGACCAACTGAACACATTTACATGGGTTTTGGATGAGGTCGCATGACACGCTACCCTATGAAGCTTCAATCTTATAGATTCCAACAACAACCTGCAGATAACGTTGTACATAATGCACTCTGTACCCATTGATTACAGCTGCCGTGGGAGATGCTGTGCTGTGTAATGTCTAAAGTTACATGGAATGCACGTGTATGCACACGTCCACTTTCTGCGTGGTTTGCATGAGACAACTGCACTTCAAAGTCTTTCCTCATTATAATTGTTTATAACTGTGAAAGTCTTTTTTTTCATTAGGATGACCACGTCATGCAGAGGGGTACAAAAAACGCTTTTATTGCTTCTAACTAGCATCCCTGGCAGAGTGCCTTTAGTAAAAGTAGGTGGCGAACTACAAGCACCTTGCTCTGGAACAAATGACGCACTATTTACACAGACATGTCTTTTCAAGAAACTGGAGAGTTTATTTTCCTGCTTTTCCGAGGTTGGGTCCAAAGACTGCCTGAAACTGACGTCTGAATGAAATAGAAATCAGGCGGCAGGGCTCCCGATCTTCCATGCTACCACTTTTGCTTCAATAACCGCCTCCCTATCGCTCTGCCCATCTTAACTCAATTAATGACGGTGATTGGCGCGCTAAAATGTTTAGTTTAGTGCGTGCTGATATAAACAAATTTCAGTTTTCTGGTGTGAGGAGGGCGGTGAAAGGCAACCAAACAATATTTTCTTGACCCAAGACATGCGCTACTACAGTGCCTTAATTTCCCTCCTATTTGTTGACGTTCCAATAATGCGAGATAGGCAGTGGAATAAAAGCACACAAAAACTGACCAGTTCTTCATACACTCAGCCCTAGTTCAAAGCAGGTTAAATAATCGCAAACCCATGTTCATAAACGGTAAAACTGATCCGATTTTACAAATATAAATAAGTTAAGTACACTTACCTTGTTACCGTCCAGCAGAGACTTCGTCCCGATTCCCGCCGTCCTCACTTTCAATTCCTGCAGGCAGCACCAGCACGTCATCAGGAAGGCGGCGCAGCAGGCAGCCTCCCTCTCCACTGCCGCTTTTTTCATTGGTGCGGCCGGCTGCCCCAGGTACGTCATTTTCTCTCTGTATGCTGCTGCTGCAGCATACAGAGAGAACAGGGAGAGTTACTCGAGGGCAGGGGGGAGTGGCTTGGGGGAGTGGCTTTCCCAATGTTGGTAATACTGTATGTTTGGGCGGCCTCAGGCTGCTCATACAGTCAGTATTAACAACAATGGGCAAGCCACTCCCCCAAGCCACTCCCCCCTTCCCTCGAGTAATTCTAACCAGGAAGTTCTGCTTTCTCGGGTGCGAGAAGGCAGAAACAATGGTAGTTATATAATATGATAACTACCATTGTTCTGCCTTCTGGCACGGCGAGAAAGCAGGGGGGGCGGCGCCCAAACTCCCCCATGCAAGAACCGCCGCTGGACGTGCGTACCCAGGAAACTCCTCTTTGGCACAATGGTCGCCTGCCCCACCTGTCCGCGCTCATGGGCTTCCGGGGATGGGATGCGATAGGTATCTCCTCATTGGGGGATGTGATGACAGGATGTTCCCTGAAGTCGTTTCAGGACTTGCAAGATGAGTTTGGGATGCCCCTCTCCCAATATTTTTAAATATCTTTAATTTCGCCATGCCCTAACACCCTACCTGACTGGCCTAGAGCAGCTCCCCGACTTTAGCCCTCTAGAGGCCAAATTGTTCATGGGTGAATTGCCGGACAAGAAACTCTCATGCATCTATCAGACACTGGTCCACCACTGCTCCTCCGACTTACTTAAACTTAGGTCTGCATGGGAGGAGGACATTGGGGAACTAGAAGAGGAGGACTGGAATGAAGCTCAGGCAAGTCCGCAGACTGCTGCAATATCCTCTCGCCTGCGCCTAATCCAATTCAAGTATCTACATCGCACATACTTTACACGGCAGCGCCTGTGGCGGGCAGGTATGGTGGGCTCCCCGGAATGCCTTAGGTGTGGCCTGGAGGTGGGCACGCTCCTGCATACTATATGGGGTTGTTCAGCACTGCCATGGTTCGGGGGGGGGGTTTCAGTGCCTGTCGGAAGTGTTAGCCTGGGTGCCTCCTCAAGACCCCAAACTAGCGTTGCTGCATGTCATGGAGGGTATTGGGGGTAACAGGTATAAGCGCCACTTGTTGCTTCTAGGCCTGACGCTGCCCAAACAAGACATTGCCAAATCCTGGAAGGCGCCCCAAGCCCAGCCTCTGGCTGCCTGGAGGAACGGCATGGACTTTTGCATGGGGCTGGAGCAACCTATAATTTTGGCCAGGGGGTGCCCTGGCAAGCAATATAAAATTTGAAGAGGTGGGCCGACTACCAAGGGCTGGATTTGGACTTGGACCTGATAAAACTGCCCTCCCGTTACCTTGGCACCTGGACATTTGTTAATATTGTGATGTGTCTTGTTTTGACTCCGTATGTCTTCTGTACAAATGTGTCCTCTTTATTTCAGCAGCTGCACATTTGGGGGGGAGGGGTGGGAGAGGGGGGTAAGGTTTTCTGTAAAAGTCTGCATATGGTATTTTTGCAATGTTATTGGTTGCAGCAGTCTCCGGTGTTCGGAGCTATGCATCATATGTGCGTCCAGACAAATAAAATCTGTTTTCAAAAAAAAAAAAAAGGATGATTGAGGCCTTTTGTGTTCAGGAAAAGCACCTTAAGATTCTGATCAATCATTTATATTGGAGTGTGTTGTTTCTCCGGTGTGCTGTATGTACCTGGACTACTAGTATAATTCCTAAAACTAAACTATCATGATTAGGGAGTATTATTATCATTCTGCAAAGTGTTGATGTAAAACATTTGTGTGAGTAATGCAGTAGGATTGTAAGGGGAGATGGTGTCTAAAGCCTTCCCATCCTTGGCGGGTATGTTGAGGTATGTAGGATCTCATCCGATGTCCTGCTGTCAGCATTTTACTGAGGGAGAAAAGTGGTGAAATGGAGTGTGGTAGCAGTAAGAAAGAATGAGTGAAAGTAGAAACCTGTTTCTCTCCCTGGGCAGTAAATATTCTGCCTTCTTCTAAACATTCATTCTGAACAGTGCATAGAGGGGCACAAGCACCCTCTTGAAACATTATTTCCCCAGTAATCCCATTCTGAATAACAGACTAATTGTTTAAGTATGATAAGCATTCAATTAACAAATATCTCCAGGTCTACCTCTATATAGGAATGAGATGAGGTTGATAGTGGAAGGAGACTTGCAGTTGGTGGTCTGTGTGTGTTAACCTGATAATATAAATGTCCCCGTAGCACGACAAGTTACTCTAGGTTGGTAATAAGAGGATAGAAAGTATAAGTTAAATTACAGAACACCTTAAAAATACCATCTGAATTGGGCATATCATCGCAAATGAAAGTTAATATTACCTTTCAGTGTCAATGTTAAATGTGCATCATTCTCATGTTAACCATGCAACATACTTGGCGCTGTGTATGTCCCTTTCATTATAACCCCTTTATTCTTTTGACTTACCATCATGACCTCTTTCAACAAGCCCTACGGATATGCCAGCATGGCATGCACTCATGCACTTCCTTTCTGTCTGACTTTTTCTTTGTAAATTTGAAGAATCTTTGGATAACTGCGATGATGGTGCACCACTTTTGAGTCTGTATCCATGTATATGGTATCTGAGATCAATGATTGGCGATCACTCAGATCATGGACTTCCTTTTCGAAACAATGTTGATGGACCTGCAAAGGAAAATGGGATATCAAGCTCATTCAGGATTTTCTTAAAAATAAGAAGCCTTTCCTGCATATAATTCTATTTTTGGCATAGTCATGTTTAAGGCCAAGTAGAGCACCATTCCAGGATGTATTTTGAATCTTTTCACATGGTTTAAGGTTTCCATTCCAACCCAACTGTCCCTTTGAAGGTTCTGCACTAAGCACTTTACTCTTTACACCATGCAGAGAAGACAGTTCCTCTGGCCCCTGCTTTTAACACTAGAAAATCTTTCTCATGAACAGGCCCTGGGCTACCTTTATGATCTGGGCACTCCAGAAACCATATATACGGTTCTGAATGATATTTTAAGTGCTTTTAAGATCCATAACAAGAATCACTGACATAATATCGATTACACATATATAGATTTAAAAAATATCGATGTTAAAATATTGCTAGTCAAAATATCAACATCCTATATTTAAAATGTAATTGACAAAAAAATTGAGAAAAATATATAGATGTAAAATATCGAAGTCCAAAATGTCTTTTTTTTATGTATAAAAAATAATGTTAAAACACTTATATTATAAAATTAACTAAACAAATAATTACTTAGATATAATAAACATTTAAAAAATATAATAAACACACTTAATTTGACAACATGTAAACAGATATATAAAATCAAATATATAAATGTATATTTACTTAAAAAATTTAATAAACTAATAACTTTAATGTATTTTAAAAGATTATCAATAAATAAAAAATAACTATAAAAAAAATATATATACATACACCTTTAACATAAAATATAAAAATACAAACATATTATAAAATAAAATACTAAAATATTTATACATTTTAAACTTACATTTTGCACTCCATTGAGCGCAACAGTAGGAAAATTGTTGAATAGCATAGGGGTAAAAATGTACTATTCCCACTGCAATTACTGCAACAGTAGGGAAAGTATTGGATAGCTTAGGGGTAAAATTACTATTCTCACTCCAGAGATTGCAACAGTAGGGAAAGTGTTGGATAGCGAAGGGGAAAAAAACTATTCACACTCCACTGAGTGCAACAGTAGGGAAAGTGTTGGATAGGGGAGGGGAAAAAAATACTATTCCCACTCCAGAGTGTGCAACAGTAGGGAAAGTATTGGATAGTGGAGGGTTAAAACTTACTATTCCCACTCCAGTGAATGCAACAGTAGGGAAAGTATTGGATAGTGGAGGGGTAGAAATTACTATTCCCACTCCAGACATTGCACCAGTAGCGAAAGTGCTGGATAGCGGAGGGGTAGAAATTACTATCCCCAGTCCAGTGAATGCAACAGGAGGGAAAGTATTGGATAGTGGAGGGGTAGAAATTACTATTCCCATTCCAGAAATTGCAACAGTAAGGAAAGTGTTAGATAGCAGAGGATTACAATTAATATGCCCCAAAAATTTAAATTGAAATAAAAAACAAACAAAATACCAACTACAATACAAAAACTGTTAATAACAAAAATATAAAAATATAATAAATTAAAAACATAGAAAAATATTTTAATGTTGAAAAGCACTAAAAATTAACTACAAACCTTAATTTATAGAAGCTTAAAAAACATTTTACAAACAAATAACTATATTTAATTTAATTATAATTAAATTATTAATTAATAATGCTTTTTTTTTTATTAATTCACACCATATTCTCCTATGAACGCACAAAAAAATCCTATTTATTAAAAACAATTAACATATTTAACAATTAATTAAATATAATTCTAAAAAAAAAAATTATTTAACAATAAATAAATTCCCATAAAAAACACCATAAAATCAAAATATAAAATAGAAGCTAATATGTTAAATTATTATTTACTTTCTTCAAATTAAATGACTTCCCACCCTACACAATTTACATAATTAATTATTGAAATTGTATAACCAATTAATATTTGAATAATAATTGTTTAATTATAAATACTAATAAATAAACGTATTAATTACTTTATTATAACTACATTACTTCCCACCCTATTCCCCTATAAACCCACAACCTGCTCCTTAAAAAAGTACACAATTTGCATAATTATTAAATAATTAATAAAAAAATATCACCAATTAATAATTAATTAATACTTGTTTTACTATGAATACTTACAAATTATTAATTACTTTATTATAATTAAATTACTTCCCACCCTATTTCCCTATAAACCCACAACCCACTACAGAACTAAAATATGCAAAATATAATTGACATAAAATTAATAATTTCTAAAAATGTCACACTTATATTGAAAACAACAGCTATACTTATACAAAAACATTATATTACATACTTTTAACATATATACTAAAATACAGAACACTAATATAAATATCGATATTAACAACGATAGTTTGACAAACAATATTACTGACTTAGATATTACAGTGACCGATGTTTCTTACCTTCAAGTCGATATTCTGGCCAACGATATTCTTCAAGTCGATATTCAGCCACTTCGATATTTCCAACTCGATATTCTGATACTTCAATATTCCAGACTCAACATTCTGTCTGTGCACCCCATAACAAGTATTATTTTATCTCTGTATGTACCCATGACTGCACAGTTCTCGTGTATTTATTCCTCTTTTATCTAAACTGTTTTAGCATGATGAAGTGGATGAAAGTATTGTAAAGGGGGTGGGATTGTGTAGATAATCTATAACCTTGATCCTTAGTGTGGTATTTTCTCATGGTGAAGTTGGTCTTGGGGAATTTTGAAAACATGTATAGCAAGAGGGATTTCCAATCAATTTTTATTTGCATGGCGGACCCTGGTTAGAGGTTTTTGAAATGAAGGTTGGTGGTAAACCAATTGATCAATTTTTTTGCCTGTTTGCATGAATTGTTTGTATGATTTTTCCATTATCACCCAAATTCCCCTTTCCTTCTTTTTGATTGTTTTAGAATGTTAGGCATACCTGTGAACATTGCGCTTTATTTGGCATTGCGAGCTGAGGGTAAATAGTAGGAGATTTTAGTATTTTTAGTCCCTAAATGTACTCTGTTAACCATGTCATACTTTTTATGTCTACCTCGAATATTTCAACATGATGGATATAAAGCTGCTATGATGATATTTTGCAAGTTGCAATTTTATGTGTACTTTAATGCTTTTATTAAAAAAACAGAATAAAGATTATGAGTGATATGTTTCAAGATTTTCTCTGTGTGTCTGTAAAGTAGGTGCCTTAAAATCAGTGGTCTGGGGTATTTTATTACTGATCTTTTCTAGTGGTATCTTCCCAGAAGAGTTTCTGTGTGCCCTTTCAATTTTGAATACTCTTTTGAACGATATTCCCAGCATCTTTAGTACCAAGTTTATAGAAACTCCGTTTAGGAGTTAATTTCGCATTCTGAGCCCTACAGCAGACAAATATCCTGAGGTTTGCCCTGCGGTTCTGGTCTACCAAACACCGTAATATCTTGTCTTAGTGATATAATGTTTATTGATAATGTCTCTTTGTTTCTGCATTTTTCTGATGCTTTTAATCCTCCAGGTGCCCCATCTTGGTCTAATTTCTGAGATTCTGTTTGTGATTTCTAAGTCTTTCTTTATGCTCTGAGTTAACTGTTTGCATTATAGATGTGTTAGACTTTGTAACTTGTGCAAAATCGTGTAGTGCTGCAAGCTTTTGTAGAATTAGGGTCCCATTACAATGGCGGGTGGACCCTAACAGATGATGTGACCGACCGCCAGAGGTGCGGACGTCCCACAAGGCCAATTAGGATGCGCCTGCCACACTGGTGGGCGCATTCTGGCCTTTAAATAAACCACAAGGAGGACACTGTTCCTATGGCCCGGTGCAAACAGTCACCTATGCCATTAAAAAAGAGAGAAAGAAGAGTGAAAGGACTTCCTAGGTTAGGGACCCGCCCAGGTAAATGGGAGACCACTCTTTGTCCTCAGATGCCCTCACTGGCACAAGGCATTCTGGCCTTTAACATTGCGGACGGTGCTGCTGGGTGCAGCTCCGTTCGCAATGTTAAAAGTGCATGGTTTGCATTGCCATGCACAACATAACAGGCACGAAGCAGTGCCTGCCACCTTGTGTATGGCAATGTAGGGGGGGTACCGTAGGTACCCCCAAGTGCAGCCCCATCCCCCCACCACCCCAGGGGCCCATAACGGGCCCCCAAAGCAATGTCCGCCAGCCTTTCAATGGCAGCATCGCCGCCATGGAAAGGTCTTTGAATTTGCACATCATAATATGGATGGCTTTTGAGTTTGATGTTGATACTCATGCCAGTCGAGGTGGTGATAGGTGGTGATAGTTGCTCTAGATCTGTCTTATAGACCTGTCCTCAACACCATAGATATTGTAGATTATCCTGTTTGAACTCCTTTATGCAGTTTGCGTGGTTCTTGTAGGCTGCATACTTTCCGTAGTTTGTATACCTATAGCTCTTAATTTGGTTTGATATCTCAGTTAGTCTGTTTATATGTTACTGGTCCACATTAATCTTAAATTTTCTAATTTCCCTTAACCCAGAACTTGTATTTGTCTCATGTGTCCATTAACATATTTATCTTACTAGAGGCTGTTTGTGAAGTTTAGTCATTCTGTGCACATTTTAATGTTAGATATCCGCCCCATCTCTCTTCTTCCCTTCCCTGCAAAAGTTATCGAGAAGATCGTCAATAAACAGCTGACCGCATTCCTCGAGGCCAATGGTTCCTTTGACCCATCCCAGTCCGGATTTCGAGCCAACCACAGCACCGAGACCGCCCTCATCGCAGCCACCGACGACATCAGGACCCTTTTTGACAATGGGGAAACAACCGCCCTCATCCTCTTAGACCTCTCAGCCGCCTTTGATACAGTCTGCTATCATACCCTAATAACCCGCCTCCACAACGCCGGGATCCAAGGTAAGGCTCTGGACTGGATCACCGTGTTCCTCTCCGAACGCCGGGATCCAAGGTAAAGCTCTGGACTGGATCACCTCGTTCCTCTCCGACAGTACCCAGAGAGTCCGCCTCCGTCCCTTCCACTCTGCGGCCAGCAAGATCATCTGCGGCGTACCCCAAGTCTCATCGCTCAGCCCAACCCTCTTCAATATCTACATGAGCCCCCTCGCCACCATCGCACGCAAACACAACCTCAACATCATCTCATATGCCGACGACACCCAGCTGATACTCTCCCCCACCAATGACCCAGCCACCGCCAAACTCAACCTCCAGGAAGGAATGAAAAACACTGCTGAATGGATGAAACTCAGCCGTCTGAAACTGAACTCAGACAAGACGGAGGTCCTCATCCTCGGCCCATCCCCGTCCGCTTGGGACGACTCCTGGTGGCCCACAGAACTGGGCACCGCACCGACACCCACTGACCGCGCACGCAACCTGGGATTCATCCTGGACTCCTCTCTCACGATGGCCAAGGCAGTCAACGCCATCTCATCATCATGCTTCAACACCCTGCGCATGTAAGATCTTCCGGTGGATCCCTACCGGAACTAGAAAGACGGTCACCCAGGCCCTCGTCACCAGCCGACTAGACTACGGGAACGCCCTATTCGCAGGAACCACAGTCAAACTCCAGAAACGACTACAACGCATACAGAACGCATCCGCACGACTCATCCTCGACATCCCCCACTACAGCCACATATCAGCCTACCTGAGAGACCTGCACTGGCTCCCCGTCAACAAAAGGATCACGTTTAGGCTCCTCACCCACGCACACAAAGCGCTCCACGACTTAGGTCCCGAATACCTCAACAACCGCCTCACATTCTACACTCTAACACGCAAACTCCGCTCCGCCAGCCTCGCCCTCGCCACCGTCCCACGGATCCGCAGAACTACCGCCGGAGGAAGATCATTCTCCTACCTGGCGGCCAAGACATGGAACTCCCTCCCCTCCCCTCCCACCTACGAATGACCCAGGACCACCTCACATTCAGAAAACTCCTCAAGACCTAGCTCTTCGAGCAGTAGCGGCACTTCCCCCACCCCTCCCCCAGCGCCTTGAGACCCCTACGGGTGAGTATCGCGCTCTACAAATGTATTGATTGATTGATTGATATGGTAGTTGGAAAAAAGATAGGTTTCCTTAGTGGCATAGCAAGAGCCTGCCGACCCTTGTCACCTATTGCATGCAGTAGAGAGTTGGGTTCTCCTAATTAGAACATGTCTAGTGCACTGGTAGTAGGTTTCAGGGTCACTTTAGTCCTCTTTCACCGCATGCAAATTTCATCAAAATCGTACTTGCTCCGTAGGGTACCAAACTCTAGACTCACAGTGCTGTTGTGTGTGCTTGCATGTGCCAGCAGAGCTTTGTGCGGCTACATTCTTTGTTCGTATTTATATAAATGCGACAGATGTCTGGGACGTAGTATACCAGTAAAAGCAGCTCAGCAGTGAAATTGATGACCTTGGACACAGAAGGTAGGGTGTGCAACAATCACCTTGTGGCGGCCATTTTAGCCATAAACCAGTGTGCGTTTTCTGGGCAGTGTCTCCTAATGTGATAAGTCTAGGTGTGTGCACCAATATTTCTTTAGTCTTTTCTCTGCTTTTAGTTTACTTTTTACATTTGTTGGAATCTCTGTTAACCAAGCGAGCAGCAGAGGCACTGTGGCACACAGGATATATTCTTTGCAAGGGATTTCAATCCCTGGTTTTCACGAATAGCATATCTAGCCTCTTTCTTGTTTCATCCCTGTTTCTAAAGTGAAGAAAGACTTTGCACAACCAAGTGTAGGGCAGATGGACCAGAGATGCACAATTTGACATGGCGCAGGTGGGCACATCTCTGGGAAAGTGAACTTGAGAACTGCATTCTGTAAATGTTCTAGTAATATCACAATTCTCCAGAGATACATTGCACTTCTGAAAGTCTTTACTACTCCTGAGACCAGGGTAGAAAGAATAAGGTAGAAATTGTATTACAATTCTCTGCTAACCCAGTAGAGTTTCAACATACTAAAACATTAAAGATAAACATAGCTTGATTAACATAATGACCTCTTTAAAGAGGTTAGTGGGCGGAGTCTCTGAGGACCACAGCTTCTGCATTCCTACAGAATGGCTGGTTGAAGATGCTACTTCAGAGCCAACAGTGTTCCAATCAGCTGATGAATGAGCTCAGATGCGGCCTCCAATTGGCCGCTGGAAGGATGTTATGAAGTTCTTACTTGTGAAAAAAAGGAGGAGACTCCTCTATGTTGCATTATGGACTTGTACATTGAGAGCCTATTACACATAAATAATTCATCATTTTTTTATGTTTGTTCACAGCTCCCGGAGGTGATAACATGTTCCTTCTCCCCCTTCTCTACAGTGGATGTTTGATGATTCGTGTGCAGGAGTTCTAAGGATTTTCTCGATTAATTAGGGGCTTCTAAAACATGTATATATTTGAAATGATGTAGAGAACTATTGCATTTAAATTTATATGTGAATCTCCAAAACTATTGTTTCAGGGTTAATGAAATCTTGATTATGTCCAAACATATTTTATTTCACAGTCAACGATGTGATTGAGGCAATATGAAATATAATGTTGAGGACACGCCCACAACATATTCAGAAGGATGTGGTTTTAGGAAAGTAGATCCGGTTGAATATTGGATCACTTTGGGTGCTTTTATACATTTCACTGACTTTACTGAGTTTCAAAAAAGGTTACAGATTCTCTAAGCAGCAGCATCTACCAAAAGAGACATTACCACAACACGTTGCAATTTTAAGCTGTGCCTTAAGCCTTGTACTCCCTGCATACATTTCAGCAGGCAAACCGTGTCCAAATTTACAGAGGGAAAAATGCCAGATAAACAACATGACTTGTGGATCCTGCTGAAGGCAACACAAATCTACATAATCGACCCCGTTTCCAGAGCAATAATCAGAATTGGGTGCTATTTATTGCAACCAATATTTTAGGATGCCAGTAGTATTCATAGTATATCGTTTAGGATAAATATAGCACCCTTTTCTGGGCCGACCCTAATTGGGGCCAGAGTGCTGCCTTTGGAGCTGGGGAAGCAGGTTGAGTGTCAGCGTCGGCTCAACATCCTGTGATTCTGGGCAAATCACTTAATCTCCTAGTGTCTACCATAAATGAATGTGTCCTTCACTGGTGCTCATGAAAAGCGCTCCAATACCTTTGGCTCGAGTTCTGCTATAAGCACCAGCATTGACGATTAAGTGCCGGTGCCGAGAACCCGAAACTACTGGCTCACTTTAAGCCCTGAGTAAACACCTAAGTCTCGTTTCTGAGACGCCACTGCCCCCTAATGTCTTTGGAAATGTTTGCAGATCCTATTCAAACACTGGCTCTGTTGATAATATGCTACAGAGAGGGACCTTGTTTATAAGTATTTTTCTCAGCGCTTCCACTCCATCTCTGGAAAACATGAAGGTTGTGGACAAGCATGACCTCTTCCTCGGATTCCCTCACTACCACCTGGCAAAAGTGCCCCTCATCTCTCCATAGCCCCTCTCTCACATAAATTTCATTTCTTTCAAAGTGCTGGTAAAGGCACACTTCACTAATCCACTTAGCTATCCACATAAAAGACAGATATGTGCTTTGCAGCAGGCATCTTCACCCTCTGGGCTACTTGAAGGCGATTCAAAATTGTCACTAGACAAAACTCTGATCTCTCTCTCAAGCAGGAACAATAATCAAAAGAGTTATATTGACATTTTTATTGCCGCCTGAAAGCTGGACGCACAAGGAACTTGGCAGCAGGTGCTTTCAAATGTAAAGTTATTGCTAAACACAGAGCGCCCCCCCACCCAGGTCAGCGCCCCCCACCCAGGTCAGCGCCCAGTGCGTTTGCATCTGTCACACCACCCTAAAGCCCGCCGTGTTTGCAGTTAAGACCTACTCGTGAATCTGAGTGAACCCTACTTACTACATCCACAGTGGTAAGATGGACCCCTCCTGCATGCATTGTGATTGAAATATTACATAATATTTAGATCCGCATAAACTCTTTGACCTACATTTCTAAATGCTCATTGGTGTTCCGCACATTAAAGTTAACATTTTAGATGCTTTAGATTTTCTGTTAATGCGGATTTCAAAATGACAAATTCTTCTATGTAGCTGCAATAAAAGTCCAGTACAACCCATTTACTTCATTTTACCGAGTGTCTGCAGAGTAGGAATAAATACTGTTAAACACACTGAAAATGGATTTTGTGACACAAACGTCATGCATGCTCCATAAATATCTGACCTTTGGAGTCCTGTGTTTCTGCTTCCCAGAGGCAGACCTGTGCTGGACCCTGCCTCTACCAAAGCTGTAACTAACCCCAGTGTGAATGGTGCATGAGCCAAAGAAATAAACTTCTAGTGAAAAAGAAATGCAAACAGAACCAGATGTGAGACACACAGAAGAACTGCACCTGCCCTTATACACTTCTCACAGTAGAAAAGTCAAAGGGGAGCATAAATGGATATATCCAAAGTAAATGATATTGTTAGGAAAGAGCAAAACAGGATTAGAAAAAAAAATCATTACTATTTTCAGTAAATTCTTACCTCAAAGCTCTCACACTATAAAATGGTGGCCAATCCTGTCACTGACAGACAGCTAATTGGGAAAGAGTGACATGGTACGCTCACTTTAAATAAAGTTTAAGTCGACAATCCAGAAATAAAACGAAGAAGCAATCAGTTGCTGGATTTGTACAGTTATATTTGTTAAAGTTCTGCATGATGTTTAATTTACTTTGCTACTTCCATTCATTGCACGAAGTTTCAGATCAGGGGGCCAGACAACTCGCCCTTGGAGTCACTCTAGGTTCAGTGTTCAGGGGATGCAGGTCCAGGACTTCTCACCCAGGCAGGAGGATAGTAGGCAGCAGGTCAGCAAGGTAGGAGAGCAGCAGAGTGGCGGTCCTTCAGCAGCACAGCAGTCCTTCTTCCTGGCAGAGTATCCACAGGTCCAAGAGTGTACTTAAGTGGTGGTGGCGGAGGTCCATTATTTATAAACAATTTTATACATGACATGACAAAATATTTAATACAAGAAACTCTATAGATTCATCATTTTACGCAAGTTTTTTATTAGCAAATAGCTTGGTTAAAATTATACAGTATACAATAAAATAATATCGGCGAAAAATACGAGTAGTTTACGTACACGCCTTGCACCATTGTGTGATTTTGAGTATAGGGGAGGCCTAAAACTACCAAAATGACTGACAGTTGGCAATTAACGAAAAACAATTTAGCTAATGAATTGCCAATTAGCCAATTGATTGGGTAAGGAAGACCTATAAAAAGTGAGGTATTTCCTACATCCTCTTAGCTGATTGAACCGCGAGAGGACATGACATTGTGACGCCTATGCGCATACAGGTGAGAGGCTGTGCAAACTACCGCGTTTGGTGACCAGGGTAGAATTTTGTGGGTAATTAAGAGGTGCGGGAACATAGAGTAAGAGCCAAACCATCGAATAAACATTTCCCTTGTGATAGTGTTTATAGATGGGTAGTCCAAGATATAAGAACTCATCTAAACGAAACGTTGTATATAGCGGTGAATCAGTATGCAGCCTAGAACACTAATGCTGGGGCTTCTCGGGAAGAGTTCTCTCTTTAACAAATATTTCCCCAGCAACTACAAATATAGGAATGCGGGAAATAGAGATTGTGACCATTACCGGGTCTGTGATTTACAGACGGTGTGGGACAGTGAAGCGAGAGGGTTTAGCTTTGCTTATTATCGCCATGACGATTCGAGTGTGGCATTAGATGTAAAGACCATAAACAATCAATTTTTTGTCGCCGATAGGTGTATCGGCTGTATACTGCAAGGCAGGGCCGTTTTGGAAAAGAGGGAGAAAGACAAAAAATCCCCGAGACTTACCGAACTCGTTAAGAAACGCAGAAATTAAGTCAGAAGAGCCAAAGCCTTACACAGTACCAAGATTTTAATGTAAGTTGGGCAGGATAGGATAAAATATACACCCTGATACACAGTGTCTTAGGACTATCAACAATGTTATCATTTAACCCCTTAGGCTCTGATGAGAACGCCAAGATTTTAAGCAATGTGGAATATACGTACAGGAAAATAGTATAACTACAGAACAAAGCTTGATGGTGTCAATTAAGATACGACTACATCCCTTACAGTGAAGTAAGTAATAGTCACAAAGGACACTGTTAAACAATCCATTTTGGCCAATCAAGAATATAACTTTGACCGCATATCTCCCTATTATTATAGGCACCGTGGTTGAATTATACCCACGAAGAGGACCTAGAAAATATTTCTGAGGGTTCTATACTCCATGAAAAATTATGATTCACAAGCAATAAAAGTAAGAACTGTACACTGGTCAATGTGAAAAAAACTGAGGGTAAGCAGATAGATACAGGACATGCAAGAGTAGGGACCGGTTCTCTCATTTAAGAAATTTTGAAATTAATTGTATGTATTCGTCTTTTTAGAAAGAAGACATCTGGTTTTAATAAAGTTCAGTCCTGAGGAAGGTGTTTACACGACTTAAACCCAAGCACCGAAACGCGTCGACAAAAGGACTTCATCTGATTTTAACTTTCAATTGAAATAATTGTTCAAATTGTATTAATTTGTTTTATGTTAAACGTGTGTAACATACGCAAATAACGACTCATAGATCAAGGGTTGAAATATTATTGATCTGAGCTATTGAATGTATATTATTTTATTGTATACTGTATAATTTTAATCAAGATATTTGCTAATAATAAACTTGCGTAAAATGATGATCTATAGAGTTTCTTGTATTAAATATTTTGTCATGTCATGTATAAAATTGTTTGTGAATATCTGCTGTGTGCCAAAGGGTCATTAGTTAACTGAAGACCACAGAAAGGAATCCCCCCCTTTTTTTGATTGTTGCTTTCTGGTTTATCTGGGAAACTCTCTTCTTTTGAAGGTCCATTATTTATATCCAGTTGTTGATATGAAGTGGGGAAGAAGCTACTAGAAGTTTTTCTTTGAAGTCCCCAGGCATCCTGCCTTCCCTGCACTGGCTCCAATCTAACTACAGGCGTATGCAGCCCTATGTGTGGAGACAGGACACAGCTTATTAAGGTGTAAATGAGGCTGTGCCCAGCTCCTCCCTTCCATCCTGGAAGTGATAGCTCATTCAGCCACAATTAAGTTCCCCATTGTGTGTGACTGTCTAGGAGGAATACACAAAGCCCAATTGTCATCTACACCCATTTATGTGGCCAAAGGCAGGCTTCTGGCACTAAATGTAGGTCTGGAAGGTAAACTATGCTCCGTTCACTTAGTTTGCAGAGTTTTTTTAAATCCGCTCTCCGCGGAGCACGCAGAGTTCCGAAACAGTTTTTTCCTAGTTCGCGCTCGCCAATGGTATGTTGGCAAAGCAAATACAAGAAGATGATGGACGGAGCGCTGAAACATTTCAGACACTCACTCCCAGTCACAGATCTGGGTTAAATCCATGGAATTTGGTGAGCGCAAGCGAGGAAAATCCAACGCTAGAACGCTTCCCAACGAGATTTCTCAACACTGGCGGTCGTGGATGGTCGCTACTGTTCCTGTTGAGAGGCCTTCCGTTCACGTTAAGGAAGCTGCCACTTGAGTAGAACTTCTACTTGAGTGGCAGAAAGAAGCTGCACCCTCCTGTGCAGGATGCCGTTTGCACGGATTTTACAGAGCGGGACAAACAATTGGCGCAAAAAATCAGTTCAAACGAGGTAACGCACGATGCTGCTCGTGGAACTCCGCGTAGCTAGGTGGAGTTTTTTTGTCACTCCACCCAGGCTTAACTAAATAGCTCAAGTAGGAAAATCCCAACTTTCTAGAAGTATAGAATCAAAAAACAGGAGTACACCCATTAGTCGAGACCTGGGTAAAGTATGCAAACAAAAACAATGTCTCAACCGGTGATCATTTCAGGAGGCAAATCAAAGGAAGAATTAATCAATCAGAGAAGTGGACAATGGGGAGACCACAAGAAGTTTGTAAGAAGAAAGAAGGTTCCTATTTGCAAGTAGTTATATTAGCACTACAATACAATGTATGTATAATTAACCCAAAAGGTGGGTGTGTACAGATTGTGCTTGTGACAGTGATCGGCACATTGACACAATAAAGTGAAGAAACAGCGTGAACGGTGCAAAATATTCAAAAGAATTGGTAGTCAACAATCCAATTGAGAATATGTACATGGTAGGTATTTCGCTTTAGGTTGCTTGAGTTGACCACAATAAGGCCAGAAGTTATGCTGGGTGATCAACAGCTTTTTGACCTGTCTGAATCCAGGTCATCATCAGGAACAGGCTACCTAAATCAATATAGTGCTGTATAAGGTTAAAGAAGGCAAGAATGAGGCCCAAAAGTAACCAAGAATGGTTAAATAGTTCATTAGAAAGGCACAGGGGAGAAAGAGAGAAAGAAAAAATTACCTGGAATGGTAGTTGATGGTCCACCTGGACGGGTAATGTAAAGTAGACTGTCATGGCTGGCTCTATTTGAAAGAAAAAGGAAATAATTAACTAAAGGGAGAGACAATAAGAGTTTGGCCTGGTGAGAATAGCAGGAAGAAGGGATTCATACCTGCAGTGCTTCAATCAATAAATCAATCAATCAGAGTATTTATAAAGCGCACTACTCACTCGCTAGGGTCTCAAGGTGCTGGGGAGTGGGGGGATGCTACTGGTTGCAAAGCCATGTTTTGAGGCGCTTCCTGAATGTTAGGTGATCCTGGGTCTGGCGAGCTGGAGTGGAAGTGAGTTCCAGGTCTTGGCGGCGAGGTGTGAGAAGGATCTCCCTCCGGCGGTGGTGCAGCAGATGCGGGCAATGGTGACGAGAGCAAGGTTGGTGGAGCGGTGTTAGACCTGGCCGCCTTGGCATGGGTGTCCTTACATTCCTTCCCCTAGGCCACCCCTTGTCTGTCGCCTTCCTCTGGCCAAAACTCATTCAAGCTCCCTCCAGACCAGCGCCCCATCCCCAGGGCTCGTGAAACCTATCAGTAGTGAAGACCTGTAGTGTCCCCTAGTGTAGGGAAGTACTGTCCTGTAAGGTCCCTGACTCCCTAACCCCTGTGCTCCAGGCCCTTAGCCCCGTGAGAGCCTGTAACATCCTGCCCAGCCATAGCATGCCAACGCTAAGTGAGGGAGGTGGAGGAGTTTCGGCAAAACATCCTGTCTCGCCCGAGGCCAGCCCCACTCCCCGCTGGCTGTCTGGGTATCCTGCCCCCTAAGTGACGAGAGCCAGGTGCCATCTGGCAGGAAGCCGGACCCTGAGAGCGAGGACATCAAAGAACCGGCAGCCAGATCAAAGTACTTCAAAGGGGTGAAGACCTATAACTGGAGGGCTCTCTCCAGACAGGAGGGAAGTTGACTTTGGAATCGAGAGAGCCCTGCTGACGCTGTCACTGCTCCATCGAACGGTACTGCGAGTACACCCCGGATTGAGACTCTCCCCCGAGCTCTGCTGACGCTGTCGCGGCTCCATCGAACTATACTACAAGTCCACCCCGGATCGAGACCCTCTCCTGAGCCCTGCTGACCTCGTCGCAGCTTCAGCTTATCCTCCCCTCTTCAACGCGCACCCCACGGACGGCGTGCTTGGCCTGGTAGACTTTGGCATCAGTAATGCGAGTATGAGGCGTACTCCTGACCCGCACCGCTGGTGCGCAACGACCTCTGCAGATCCAGCACGCGAGTACGAGGCGTACCCCTGGCCCGCACAGCTGGTGCGCAACGACCTCTGCAGACCCAGCGCACGAGTACGAGGCGTATTCCTGACCCACACTGCTGGTGCGCAACGACCTCTGCAAACCCCGCGCACGTGTAAGAGGCGCACTTCTGGCCCGCACCGCTGGTGTGCAACGACCTCTGCAGACCCAGCGCGCGAGTACGAGCCGTACTCCTGACACACACCGCTGGTGCGCAACGACCTCTACAGACCCAGCGCACGAGTACGAGGCATACTCCTGACCCGCACCGCTGGTGCGCAACGGCCTCTGCAGATCCAGAACACGAGTACGAGACGTACTCCAGACCCGCACCGCTGGTGCGCAATGACCTCTGCAGACCCAGCGTGCAAGTATGAGGCGTACTCCTGGCCCACACCCTGGTGTGCAACAAGACCTCGAACATCAGGTACGCGAGGACCAGGCGGACTTCTGACGCGCTCCAGCCCAGCAGAAGAAAAACTCCAGCTCGTGTCCCACAAGCCCGGTGCCAGGAACGCATGAATGGTCAATCATCATTCCTCTCCAATTGAACAAAGGTCTTACTGACATTAATGCATTCAAAAAATGTTGACAATGTGAATATTTCTATTGACTGATTCATTATGTTTCTTTATTGCTTTTCAGTAGTTGTCAATAACATGGGCTTAGATAGGTGTGTTTCACAGCATTCCCAACCTACTCAGATTTTCTCTATGGATTCACAAGTGTGCATGCTTCTTTATTTTATCTGAAAAAATGCTTCAGATCTGTTGCGCCTGTTGGTGTCCAGGAAATATCAACACTGAATAGCAAGTCAGGGCAAGGGGGTTACATGTTGAAGATAATCCCTGCTCACCCACTTGGTAGCTTGGCACGAACAGTCAGGCTTATCCCAGAGTCAATGTGTAAAGCATTTGCACAACACACACACAGCAGTAACACACTAGGTACACCACAAAAGAACCTCCACACAATAGCCTTTGTATTATCCAAAACACATTAGAATAGTAATCACACAATATATTCTGTGCCAACTGGCACTAGGCAATACTTACAGGGGATTATATACACATGACAGGGCCAATGGGGCCACTGTCAGAACCATCAGAAAGTAAAAATAGTAAATGTAGAACACAACCAGTAACTACTGGCAAAACACTGTACTCAGCATTATATCCTTCAACATTTCTCATATTATGCAATCAGTATCACATCAGGCGTAAAATACATTATGCACCAACTTGATAAGCCTAAACACATTAGGTAATAATATCCTCACCAGCATAAACACATTAGGTAATAACCTCTTATGCCTAAACCCAAGATTAGGGAATAACCTCTTAAACATTAACACAGTATGCAAATAACCTCATAATTAAAAATACATTAGAAGCATAAATCAGGGTGCATAAATCACATTTCCTGGGCACCACATAAATCATATTAAGGCCTGGTGCCCTATCAACCTAACACTGTTCCCCTGGCCAACTCAGAGGGATCAAATACCCTATGTCCATAATGTCAGGGCATGCTGCCAATGCCGCAGAATCTAAAGTGCGCAACTGCGCTGGCCTAAATGTTGTAGCTGCCACTAATTGCTGAGCAGCTGTGAAGCAAACTGTGGGCCTGGACCCTCACTGTGCACTATGGGTGGGTCCCCACTGGGACTCTAAAATAATACTGCCAAACGTTGCAGCTGCCCATGCAGTGCAGCTGTGAATAAATTAAAGAGGCCCTGGCACGACTGTGCCTCTCCTGTCCCAGTCAGGGACTCCACACCAAAATGCCCCCAATTGTTGGAGCGGCCGGCTCTCCTGCGGGTCCGCTCAGAAAATGGGCACTAATAATGTGCCATTCATGAAGCCCCTCTCTGGGGCTCTTTAAACAAAACTGCCCCCAAAGGAAATCTGGCCCGCTCCTGGCACCGACAATGTGCCTCGAAAAGAGGCTATCTCTGCATGAAATAGAGCCCCCACTCACCGGGCTCTGCAGGCTCCTCTGGTGGATGGTTCTGCGCTTGGGCCTTCTCTGGCCTTGCCTGGACTTGGGACAGGTGCCGGGGATCCTATGCGGCGTGTGCAGGGGTTCCCTCAGATCACGGGAGCCCGCTCACTTCCAGTGGCGCACGGCAGGCCCCGCCCACAACCAGGCAGTTTGCCTGGCTTCTGGGCTGTGCTTGGCAGAGGCCCGGCGATTCCTCTTGGTGGCTTCCTTCCCATTTGGCCGCAATGCAGGGTGGCCTCCCGCTGTCATCAAAGACACTTGCGGGGTGGGCACACGCTTGCAAAACACCATTAGGTGGGTGTGCAACCGCCGCCACCCACAAAGTAGGGGGGTTAACCGCCAAACAGTACAAATGCGGGGTTGGAAACCGCCGAACTTCCTCCAAATGTAGGGTTGATACCCGCGGTTGAATCTTCATAAAGCGGGCTAGGCTCCCGCTCGGCAGCGCAATATGGGGTGGGTTCCTGCTGGAGAAAGCAGGAAATGCGGGGGAATCCCCATGTCGGGATTCCCTCTAAAAGGGCTGCAGCTCTGCTCTGCGAAACACACGCTCTCCTCCTTCTGGGCAAGAAAAATACTGCGCTCACCAGGCGTTAGATGTCCAAAAGGTCCTTAGAGGTTCATGGGACAGTGCTGGGTCCAGGGACGCCAGCACACAGGACCCTCCAGCAGGGAGGCAAGCCCTTGTGGTGGTTCCTCCTGAGCCCCCAGCAGCAGCAAGCCCCAGCAAGTTCAGGAATAGCACTACATCTTGGGGTCAGAGCCCCTATATTTATATTGCCTTTTCCTTTGTCTGCAGTACAGGGCTTTGGGGGAACCAGATGCAACTGGTTCACAGGGGAATTGGAGCATTTTGTTTACAAGGTTCCTCTTCCCCTTTGTCAGGTGGGGACTCAGTGATCAGACACACCACGGGGGCGGAGCCAGCATTGTACAGGCTAGGCACAGACCTATTCAGGGTCAGTAGATTACTCCTCCAACTATTCCAAATGTATATGTCCCATGTGTGCCTCTTCCCCCTCTCTTTCCCTTGATGATGGTCCTATTCTTGCCAATTTTCCGTTTCTTTCATTAACCGTTTCTCATGATCTGTTGTCCAAGCTTAAATCTGGCTCACCATTGGACCCCTGTCCTGCAACATGCCTGGGCAAAATGGCCCCAGTGATAAACGATCTTGTCAACCCAGTGCTGAACTGTTCGCTCAGCACGGGTGTGGTCCCCCAGGCATGGAAGCATGCCCTTCTTGCCGCTTCTGAAGAAGCCTGGTCTGGATCCTTTGCTGCATGCCAACTATAGGCCTATCTCCCTTCTCCGGGCCTTGGCTAAGGTCGTGGAGAAGCACGTCCACGCCTCTCTTTCCAATTTTTTGGAAACTAATAACATCTTGCATGACACTCAGTCGGGCTTGCCATCAGAGAGGTGCTGGACGCGGGAGGTAAGGCCTTGCTGGTTATGCTGGACTTGTCGGCGGCCTTTGACACCGTTCCCCACAGCGGACTGCTGGGCAGACTTAAGGAGATCGGGCTGAGGGGAGAGGTGTTCAATTGGTTTAAGTCCTTCCTTGCTGGTCGCCGACAAACGGTCTGGGCCCCTCCGTTCTCCGCCGAGATGATGCCATTGGAGGTCGGGGTGCCACAGGGCTCTGTGTTGAGCCCTACTTTGTTTAACATCTACATGGCGCCCCTGGCGGCTCTGGCGAAGTCCCATGGTGCCCAGATCGTGTCCTATGCTGACGACACCCAGCTTCTTTTTACTTGCCTGAAGGGTGCTGATTTTGACGGTGTGCAGATCAGTGGCTGCTTAGGAGCGGTTTTCCAATGGTTTGAGCAACACAGCCTGAAAGTCGGAGCTGCTATTTTTTGGCTGCCCATCAGACCCCAGGTGGCAGTCTTGGTGGCCACCAGATATGTTCCCTCTCTTGGCTGTGTCCTCCAGGGCTAAGAACCTGGGTGTACAGATTGATGATGGATTGACACTAAAACCCCAGGTCATGGGCCTTGTGGGCAAGTGTTTTGGCATCATCAAAATGCTCAGAAAATTCCTCCCGATGTTGTCTCTATGTCACCGGAAAGTGACGGTCCAGGCTTTGATAGGCTCCCGCCTGGATTATTCTAATGTGCTTTATCTGGGCCTGCCGAATTTTCTCATTTCTCGTCTGCAAGTTGTACAGAATGCCGCTGCTAGAGCCATTTTTAGCTTCCATCGCAGAAGAAGCGCGACGGCACTGTTACAAAATCTTCATTGGCTCCCCATCAAAAAGCGCGCGGCGTTTAAGGCTCTCACGCTAGCCTTCAAGGCGCTCTATGGCATCAGAGCCAAATATATTAGAAACAGGATGGCTTTTTATATGCCTTCACGCACTTTGAGGTCGCTTCTCTGGGCTTGGCAACTGTTCCTCTTGTCCGACAGGCCCGACTGGGCGGGCGTTCCTTTCGCTATCTAGCTCCCAAATTGTGGAACTCCCTGCCTGACCCCTGAGACAGAATACCAGCCTTTTGAAATTTAGGAAAGAGCTAAAGACATGGCTCTTTGTACAATAATGATTCAGAAAAGGGGGTGGTGATGAACAGAGTGTCTGAATTAAGCAGACCACTCTTACCCAGTCAAAAGATCAGGGCTTGATCCATCACCGTTTTTTAGCTCACTGCACCATCCCAGCTAAGAACCTGGCTATATGCAAATTAGTCTGTCCCTGGCCCAGTGCATCATGTGAACAGGGCTGACCAAACTACCAAGCCAATTCTTGTACTGGGAAGGAAACAAGCTTCCGGGGACCGGTTTCTGGCATTTCAGCCGTCTTCGGCCCGGCTTGCTTGAATCCTGATGGTGCAATGAGCAAGGGACTCACATCTGAGTATACCCTTCCACGCTTATGGTGGACAAAAATGATTCAGAAAAGGGGGTGGTGATGAACAGAGTGTCTGAATTAAGCAGACCACTCTTACCCAGTCAAAAGATCAGGGCTTGATCCATCATCGTTTTTTAGCTCACTGCACCATCCCAGCTAAGAACCTGGCTATATGCAAATTAGTCTGTCCCTGGCCCAGTGCATCATGGGAACAGGGCAGACCAAACTACCAAGCCAATTCTTGTACTGCGAAGGAAACAAGCTTCCGGGGACCGGTTTCTGGCATTTCAGCCGTCTTCGGCCCGGCTTGCTTGAATCCTGATGGTGCAATGAGCAAGGGACTCACATCTGAGTATACCCTTCCACGCTTATGGTGGACAAAAATGATTCAGAAAAGGGGGTGGTGATGAACAGAGTGTCTGAATTAAGCAGACCACTCTTACCCAGTCAAAAGATCAGGGCTTGATCCATCACCGTTTTTTAGCTCACTGCACCATCCCAGCTAAGAACCTGGCTATATGCAAATTAGTCTGTCCCTGGCCCAGTGCATCATGGGAACAGGGCAGACCAAACTACCAAGCCAATTCTTGTACTGGGAAGGAAACAAGCTTCCGGGGACCGGTTTCTGGCATTTCAGCCGTCTTCGGCCCGGCTTGCTTGAATCCTGATGGTGCAATAAGCAAGGGACTCACATCTGAGTATACCCTTCCACGCTTATGGTGGACAAAAATGATTCAGAAAATGGTGCAGTGAGCTAAAAAACGGTGATGGATCAAGCCCTGATCTTTGGACTGGGTAAGAGTGGTCTGCTTAATTCAGACACTCTGTTCATCACCACCCCCATTTCTGTATCGTTTTTGGCCACTATAGGTGTGGCAGGGTATACTCAGACATGAGTCCCTTTCTCACTGTACCATCAGGATTCAAACAAGCCGGGCCGAAGACGGCTGAAATGCCAGAAACCGGTCCCCGGTAGCTTGTCTCCTTTCTGGTGAAGAATTGGCTTGGTAGTTTAGTCTGCCCTGTTCCCATGATGCACTGGGCCAGGGACAGACTGATTTGCATATAGCCAGGTTCTGAACTGGGATGGTGCAGTGAGATAAATAACGGTGATGGATCAAGCCCTGATCTTTGGACTGGGTAAGAGTGGTCTGCTTAATTCAGACACTCTGTTCATCACCACCCCCATTTCTGTATCGTTTTTGGCCACTATAGGTGTGGCAGGGTATACTCAGACATGAGTCCCTTTCTCACTGTACCATCAGGATTCAAGCAAGCCGGGCCGAAGACGGCTGAAATGCCAGAAACCGGTCCCCGGTAGCTTGTCTCCTTTCTGGTGAAGAATTGGCTTGGTAGTTTAGTCTGCCCTGTTCCCATGATGCACTGGGCCAGGGACAGACTGATTTGCATATAGCCAGGTTCTGAACTGGGATGGTGCAGTGAGATAAATAACGGTGATGGATCAAGCCCTGATCTTTGGACTGGGTAAGAGTGGTCTGCTTAATTCAGACACTCTGTTCATCACCACCCTCATTTCTGTATCGTTTTTGGCCACTACAGGTGTGGCAGGGTATACTCAGACATGAGTCCCTTTCTCACTGTACCATCAGGATTCAAGCAAGCCGGGCCAAAGACGGCTGAAATGCCAGAAACCGGTCCCCGGTAGCTTGTCTCCTTTCTGGTGAAGAATTGGCTTGGTAGTTTAGTCTGCCCTGTTCCCATGATGCACTGGGCCAGGGACAGACTGATTTGCATATAGCCAGGTTCTGAACTGGGAGGGTGCAGTGAGATAAATAACGGTGATGGATCAAGCCCTGATCTTTGGACTGGATAAGAGTGGTCTGCTTAACTCAGACACTCTGTTCATCACCACCCCCATTTCTGTATCGTTTTTGGCCACTATAGGTGTGGCAGGGTATACTCAGACATGAGTCCCTTTCTCACTGTACCATCAGGATTCAAGCAAGCCGGGCAGAAGACGGCTGAAATGCCAGAAACCGGTCCCTGGTAGCTTGTCTCCTTTCTGGTGAAGAATTGGCTTGGTAGTTTAGTCTGCCCTGTTCCCATGATGCACTGGGCCAGGGACAGACTGATTTGCATATAGCCAGGTTCTGAACTGGGATGGTGCAGTGAGATAAATAACGGTGATGGATCAAGCCCTGATCTTTGGACTGGGTAAGAGTGGTCTGCTTAATTCAGACACTCTGTTCATCACCACCCCCATTTCTGTATCGTTTTTGGCCACTATAGGTGTGGCAGGGTATACTCAGACATGAGTCCCTTTCTTACTGTACCATCAGGATTCAAGCAAGCCGGGCCGAAGACGGCTGAAATGCCAGAAACCGGTCCCCGGTAGCTTGTCTCCTTTCTGGTGAAGAATTGGCTTGGTAGTTTAGTCTGCCCTGTTGCCATGATGCACTGGGCCAGGGACAGACTGATTTGCATATAGCCAGGTTCTGAACTGGGATGGTGCAGTGAGATAAATAACGGTGATGGATCAAGCCCTGATCTTTGGACTGGGTAAGAGTGGTCTGCTTAATTCAGACACTCTGTTCATCACCACCCCTATTTCTGTATCGTCTTTGTACAATAGTCCTCGGCCTGTTCTGCCCGCTCCTAAGCACCTGTTCTCAATCTGATGAAGCGCCGGGACACTCCTTTGGAGTAGCTGAGCGCTATATTAAGACAAACTTTAACATAACATTCAGCCCAGTGATGATTCACCCTGCCCCTCCTGGAGCCCCACACACCTCCCATCCCCTGTCACTCAAAAGCCAGACATGCAATTCACATCAGGCAGGCAGACACATAGCACACAGAAATGCCAACTTCTAAAAGTTGTATTTCTAAAATAGTTATAATAAATCTGCGCACACCATTGCGCAGCATTCATTATTACCATTCCAAATATACTAAACTTGACCGCGCTGCTACTCTCATATCAGGAATTACCACTGAAACATTTATCAGGGAATCCCCAATGCATTCCTATGGGAGAGCATCCCCACAGTAGTGAGAAACCAAAATGATTGTTTGTCACTACCAGGACATGTCACGCACTTAAGGTACATGTCCAATCTTTTACCTACAATGCACCCTGCCCACAGGGCTAGCTAGGACCTACCTTAAGGGTGAGTGACATGCAGTAAAAGGGGGGGTCACAGAAATGGCACACACTTTAGGTGCCTCGTCACAGCGGCAGTCACACTGCCGATCAGGTAATAAACATTTTACAGTCTCTTTTTTTAAACGTCTGTCCCAGGAATTTTTTTGCAAGCAGCTGCTCTGTGGATTACATGTTTTTTTTTACCAATATTACAAATGGCTGTCAATAATTTAATGTGTAAGTTTGGTGAAAACTCAAGTTTCTAAAGAAATGCATATCTTGTGAGTGTTATTACTATATCTCCAACAATATCCCTTTGCACAATGTCACCGATTTCAACGATTCATCACATGGCTCCATGGCTCACATTGACAATGCTATGAACCCATCCACAATGTATACCGTGTAAATAGCCCTAAACTACAGCTTTATGCCTCTGTAAATGTGATGCAGCTCCGCTTATCTTACAGACAGGTGAAAATAGTGTTAGTTTCAGCTGCAATAAAAGCAGCACACCGGGCTGGATCTGTGCACGACCATTTCATATTTGTGTGAGAATTTTTGTAAACCTTTTCAGGCTTTCCAAATGCTGAAATGGAAAATGCTATATACAGATTGCTAGCAATCAGACACATAAATGTTGATTTAAAGCCAAGTTAATTATGACAATTGATGTCATTTATATGACACAGGATTCCTCTGAAGAGCTTTACTAGATTCAGTGTTGGCCAAATGAATGAGGAGAAAAATCACCTGTCACTATTTGTGAGTGTGCCATTAGGATATGTTACAAAGAATTGTAAAATGTGTAGGTAACACAAGTCGCACAGCAGCAAAAGCATTAAGATATTGAGCGATGTACAAAAATAACAATTTGCCCTGGCCTGCATGTTACACGTTGCCTGTGATTTGCAGCAGGCAGGCTACCCCTCTTTGCTATTTTATGATAAGTCAAAGATGTGACTAGACTGCAACCAGGTCTCACCATCAAGTGCATTAATCAGCAAAGTTCTCTACAACAGACACTTTAACCCGTGATATATTTTAAAATCCAGTCTGCTTGTGACTAATTGCGTAATACAGAATATACCTACTATCACACCTTTTCTTTTTCTGAATTTCCATCGGTGCATCCTTTTTATCCAAAAAACACATACACTGAGTGTCAGACTTCACTGCTCCTGGCTAGTGTGGCTGATGGGAGTAGATTTCTGCCTTTGTATGTCTGAGCCTGTCTTTCTTTCGCTCTTTTCGTATCGTTCTCTTCTCATCTCTTTCTCTCCGTCCCCTGCCACTGTTTCTGCCTCTCTCTCTTCCTCTTCCCTTTTATTTTTGCCTTTCTCTGCCTTTCTCTGCCTCTCCTTATCTTTGACCTCTTTCTTCGCTTGCTGTTTCTCTAGCTCCCTTCCGGCCCTCCCGCTTTCCATGCTCATTCATAGAGCTTAGATAAACTGGGCAAAGGCGGAAAACTACAGAGAGGCACAAGCCTCAGTTGTAATGGAGAGGGGGGAGGGGGGGCGCCTTCAATAAGGGTTAAAGTCAGATAGAAGCCTGCCAACTGATCCAGGCCCCTCCCTGAAGCACGTGGTGACTGAGAACGAGAAGTGCTTGTTATCTGAGCTCTAACAGCGGACTTTAGGACTGATATCCTAGTTGAACATTGGTTCTTGTTTGCCTTGGGATGGGGGAGGTGTGGGGGTCACTCCCTCCTGTCCTTCCAGGTGCTATAGAAACCATGTGATTTGGCAGTTGCAAAGGACTCGGTGCTTTTTGCCGAAGAAGACGATTGATAGCCAATCTGCAGTACTTTGAACTCCCAGTGCTGACACTGATGAAGAACTGATCTAATCTACGCAATGTCCAAAGAGGAGCACTGGTTGGGTTATTACCTAAGGCCAGGCCAATACAGCCAACTAAGCACACAGGCTCACATGTGTGTGGGTGGACCAGTACATGAATAGGTATGGATGCATATATTGATAACACGAGAGAATGCCATACTAATAAGGCGGTAGCTGAGCTCCATTCCTTTCCTGTGATCCGATTAACCACAATGCCTATAATTTCAAATCTGAGATTCCAATACCCAATATGGCCTTGGAGTCCTTCGGTCATGAGTGGCATTAAAGCGCCAATACCTGGCTCCAGTGGCAGGGTGGCATGCTCAATCAGAAAGGCATGCAGCAGTGTTCACAAGGGGGTTCTCCAGTATCCTACTGTACTATAGTATCGGTCTAATGAGGGTCTTTGATCTGTATTTTAATAGTATTTATATAGGGCCTAATACCCTTGATGAGGCACGGAAGTGCCCTATAGTCCTATAGTGGGCAGTAGACCACCTCCAGGCCCCATTATGAGGGGTTAGTCCAGGGGTCATTAGCTAGTGTTGGGTATTGGGATTAGTATTGTCCTCTCAGGACATCTATTGCATGCCTTTTCTCCAGTTTCTTCGTGGCGGAATAACAGTATTGGGAGTTAGGTGTGGTCATTAGTGTGGATTCATGTACATGGAGTGGGACGAGCGGAGGTCAGCCATTGTTAGATTGCAAGGAATGGTTACACAGAAGGAGAACGTGTGATTTATGAGGGGCACAGTCATTATGCAGAAATGTACTGGAGGGTTAGGTAAACAGGCCGGCATTCGAGTGTGCTCCACTCTGAAATAATAATGCATGCAGAGGATGTGGGTAGGAGAGGCCATTTGATAGAAAGGAAGGAGAGAGAAAGATCAAAGGATGGAACACAAGGTTTCATGCAGGGTATATATAGTATTAGGAGAGCATGCATGCAAGCTGAGGGTAGAGAACTGTAAAAAGAAGGTTTGAAGGTTGTTACTTGTCTGCAAGTGCTACTTGTTGCTGCACCTTTGGGCGCTCTACTTGGTGTTCGGTCTGGTCATGTAGAGACTGCTACAGTCTAGTATCTATCAAGTTGGAATTGGGGTAATATTTGTTTATTTATTTATTTTTGATATTTGTAGAGCGCAAACAAATGCCCATGGGCGTCTCGGCGCCTCGGCGCTAATATGCTTTAGAGAAATGGCCTGGGCCTCGACATACAGATGTGGACTCTGAAACTTGAGAAAAAACACCTAGCTAGCAGCATTATCTTAAAGAGCAGGAAACATTATACAAGAAGTTGTCTGAAATATCTACTATCCATCGCAGCATCAAAGTCATAACTGTATAATGTGGGATATTTTTGTCAGTAGCGGCTGGCAGGGAATGAAGGTGAAGGGATGGGGAAGGAGCCAGGGAAGGGAGAAAGGACACAGGACCAAAAAAATACCACCTACCTCTTGCGCTGGCCGCGAGCCCTGGAACCAGGAATCACCCAGGCTCCCCATAGCAAATCAGAACGCTGTTGCAATGCAGCGTTGTGATTGGCTTTCCTAAGCCAATCAGAACGCTGCACTGCAGCGTTGTGATTGGTCTGAGCACCATGGATCGACACTCAGATAAGGACTGGGGGATGTTCCCCACCAGGCTGTGTAATGCAGTCTGGTGGTGAACATGCAAAGTGCACATGACTGTTTGGTCGGGCCAAGAAGGACAGGCAAACATTCAAGCCCTCTTAGAGTGGGCAAACCACTCCCCCCCCCCCTGTCCACCCTGCACCGCCCCACCCTAACCCTGCCCCAAACTGGTAAAAAATAAAATGATAATAACTAGTTATTATCATTTTATTTTTCCTGCTCCAAGAGCAGTGGGGCGACGCACCTCCGCCTTAGTGGAGGAGCTGCCCCTGATTTTTGTGTCTCAATTTTAGTTAGAACTCAATTTCAGCAGACTGTTTGCGGAGTAGCTGAGACTGATCCCTTTCGAGAGATAATACACCGATATTCCTGATCTTGACAATTATGGAGCATCTCTTTTCTGATGTTTTTGCGGCTCAAAAGCCTTGACCTTTGTTCAGGCTGCAGCCTACATTGTCTTATTCTTGTCAGCTGCATGCACCTCTCTCAGGACCTGAGGAGTACTAGGCTCGACAGGCAATTTAATGTTATCACCTGCAGGCCAGTTTTGTCGGAGGGCCAGTAGGGCTGAGTCAGAGTCAGTCGCATTTAAAGCTTGTGCTTGATTTGTAACTCACTCCTCCTCAGTCCTAATGGTCAAAATACTTTTTTTTACAAAGTAAATGCAACATGAAACCAGCAGAGAGGCACACTTGTGTTCCTAGTGGTCTGTGTGTTCTAGGCATTGTCCTACGAAAATCATGTTACAGCAGACTCCCCACTGACATATAACATCTTCAAACATTCACACAATGCTTTAAATGTGAATGACTCTGACTCAACCTTACAGGCTATCCAGCAGGACTCGCCTGCAAATGATTACATGACATTTCCTATGACAAAATAAATGTTAAAAAATATATTTTTTTAAATTGTGTTAAAAATGACCCTGTTTGATGCCTAATAGAGCTGTTGCTTTGCAAAAGTTTGTCATTCTAAAAAGTGTCTAGTGGTTCAAAATAGGTTAAAAAACGAGGCTTTAAGGTGAATGAAGGATTAGCTTTTTTTTTGAAGAGTAATATAGGTTTGAAAAGTGGGTGACTCCATTAAAATCAATGGTGGCATTTTGTTTGTAATGTGGGTGAATTGAGGTAAAGAGAAGGTGACCCCCGCATAATGTGGGAGAGTTCATAGGAGTGTCCTAGTTTACATGATGTGTTCATCTCTGGATACATTGGCTGAGGGACATTTCTAACGCATGTGGGGTAAATCTGCCCAAGTCATGTTGGTGCTCCATGAAATATTACTCCAACCTGAATCTAGTGGCAGGGGGACACTTTTTTTTAAAACTTTCTGAAGTTGTTGCCCACGGCAGTGCAGCACTGGGAGGGGGGTTTGAACAGCCAACTCAAGCCGGATTGTGCTGGCTGCGCAAGATGCAGTCCATACACCCCCCCCCCCACTGCTGCTACAAAAGTGTACATTACACATCTCAACCTTCCGAGTAATGCAACTGGCTTACTCTTTGTGTGGGTGGGTGGCTTCCCTCTTAAACCTCTTCATGCCCCTTTCCCCACCCACTCCCTTGTCTCTCTCCCATATTTCAATAAACAAAAAAGGGGAGAGAGCTAAATCTCCTTTTCCATCTTCCCTTTGTTAGAAGTCCTGTATGTTTAGGGTGTACAGTGGCAAGACCAAACAGCCACAACATCGTCAGTGGAAACCAGGAGCACGACCCGGGGAAAAAGAGCTTAATAGTCAATCTCTCCGAGAGGACACTCACCCCTACTGAGACCAACATCCTTGAGAAAGGACTTGGCTATGTACCTACTCCTGTACCAGACAGCTTTAAAGAAATGGTGGAGGTGAGACAACTATTCAGGAAGGTCCGCCTCCGCTCCTTCTTCCAGGATAGACCAGATACTGAAAGAACAGACACCGGCTTACGTAATCCATCTACCTTCACTCCAACAGATAGCATGGTTCCTCCAGCAGTGTTGGCTTTCGAGGGAGCTGTCCTTAAAAGCCTTGACAATAGACCCATGACAAAGTGCTTTAACAACCTAAGCACATTTGAGAGACAAGCTGTCCAATCACTGGCGAATGACACCTCAAATGTCATTAAGCAGGCAGATAAGACGGGGAGCCACCGTAATCCAGAATAGCAAAGATTACGATACAGAGTGCAAACGCCAATTGGCCCATAACTTACATTACCACCCCCTTCCTGTAGACCCTACCAAACTACCAAAAGACTGACTACGACTATTACCAGTCTCATTCTAGAGGCAGAAACCAATGAATGGATCACAAAAAATGAGGCAGGTTTTTTACTAACTACTGAACCAGTAATACCCTACTTTCACACCCTCCCCAAAATACATAAGGGAGTGACACCGGTCCCGGGGAGAACCATTGTCTCAGGAATAGGTTCTCTACTCGAACCCCTCTCCAAATTTCGTGACTCCTTTCTTCAACCATTGGTCAAGAAAATCCCCTCGTATCTTCAAGATAGTAGGGATGTACTCCGCCTTCTAGAAAACATTGAAGGAAGAGAGGGAGTTGATTTGTTGCTAACACTTGATGTAGAAGCACTCTACACGAATATTCCACAACAAGCAACACTTGAAGCTGTAGAGACCGCTCTCCGAAAAGAAGAGTGGTCTTCCCCAACACCAATTTCCTTCATCATGGCTTGTGCAAACATAGCTCTTACTGAAAACTGCTTTCAATATGGTACACAATTATACCACCAGATCCAGGGAACTTCAATGGGTTCGACATTTGCACCAAGCTTGGCCTGTATTTACATGGCGACATTTGAGGAGAAAGTAATCAGTAATCCTCAAAACCCATACTTGACCAATATAACACTCTGGCGTCGTTTCATTGACGACATTCTAATTTTTTGGAAAGGAGACCGCCTGTCATGTGAAACTTTCTGCACCTGGATCAATGAGCAAAATCCTTACTTGAAGTTCACAGGGACTATCTCTGATACGTCAATCCCATTTCTAGATCTCAAAATCAACTTGAAAAGGGACAGTCTAAACACCTCACTCTATCGAAAAAATACAGACAGAAATAGTCTGTTACCATATGGGAGCTACCATCCAAGAGCACTGAGGGATAACCTCCCCTTCGGACAGTTTCTTAGAATCCGCAGGAACTGTTCCGCCCTGGCTGATTTCAAACAGGAAGCTACTGTCCCCCAACACAAATTACAGGACAGGGGTTATCCTACCAGACTAATCAGAAACTCCTACAAAAGGGCAGCCAACAACCCGAGGGAATCCTTACTGGAGACAAGATTGAAAGAACCAGAGGATGTGATAACTTGTGTCACCACATTCACCAAGAACTCATCCTTCATAAAGAAAACCATTAATAAACACTGGGGCATAATCAACTCTGGTGGTATGAACCTTCCGAATCCTAGGTTCGCATTTAAACGCACCCAGAATCTGAAAGATGCATTGGTCCACACCAGACCTAAGAAAGTGAACAACAATAATCAGAGCACACTATGGGATCTCCCACGGGTACAGTGTCACTTTCCGTCTGGTGGTTGTACAGTATGCCCCCAGACCAGTATGACTAAAGAGATCCAATTGACCGAAACCTTCACATGGCAAATACGTAAACATACAAATTGTAATAGCAGCAAATGCATCTACCTCCTCACTTGCCCCTGTGACCAGCATTATATAGGCATGATGATGAGACAGGTGAAACTACGCATCCAAGAGCATAACAGCAATATAAGATGTCTCAAAACACACACCAAACTATACCAACACTATAATCAAAAGGGACACACAGCTGACAGCATTCGCTGGTTGGTTCTTGAAAGTCACCCTGCCATCACTACCCAGGGATTGTTCAGGATTGAACAGAGATGGGTACATCGATTGAGACTGGATATAGTGGGTCTCAACGATTCCGTACCATGGGCCTCCTTTCGAGACTAAATCTGATATCGAACAATCCCCTTACCGTCACCACATAATCAACTCCAAGATGGCCGACGGCTAGGTCAACCTCCTAGTGAATCAAACCGATACTAGTCATGTCGTCCGACCAAGGCGCATGCGGGAACACTGACCTGGCAGCCACGCCCACGGCGAGATTCACGGTATCGAGACGGCGCAGAGTACAAAAGCCACCGCACTATGCAACTTCTGTACCAGCTGCTCCAGATCCCTGTGGGATTACGCGTGGGGGTAGGTTTGCAGGCAGAGACCGCACACCGCTTGGGAAAGTATCACCAAATCTGCGCCGGCCCCTTCGGGTTCCGGTTCACAATATCGGTCGAGGCCAGTGATGCCTTGACTCACTGAGGTTCTCTTGGCTCACTGTTACCACCTGCCTGGGGGCACATCAGTTTCGGCGGGATACTGAGGTTAACTAGGCGTTAACTGTTGGCGTGTGGCTTGCCGGTGGACGAGCGGGGGCGCGGTCTCTGCTTGGGTCCCCGCGCTTACCGTTCACACGGTTGGTGCGGGACCCGGGTGGTGTTATGGTGCCCCGTGCTTAACCCTGGTTGCCATTGCCGAAACGGTGATGCTTGGCCCTCTTTATATCCACCCGAACGGTTTAATGTTGCCAACACTTGTGGCCCACTATGTGCACAATTGACACCTACAGTGTTGTGGGTTGACCTGTCCCGGTCCTAAGTGGTCTCTACCACGACCTGCTACCGGCACACGTTTGAGGATACAAATTGTCCTGTCCCCCTTCCCTTTCTTATCCTAGGTTCCTGACTATTCTGTGCAGGTCCCACAGAGCAGACTGAGAAGCACCTTAGGGAATTGCTTAGGGTAAGCGTTCCTGGTCCGTTTGTCTTCAACCAGACTCCACCTGAGTCCTTTTTGATTGTTCTCTATAAGAGTGTATATATTGTTTTATGTAGAAGCATGCACCTAAATTACATAGGAGTGTTATACTGATTCTGCTCCTGTTGTATTTCCTTCCATTTAGGTTGCATTATTCAAGACAGGACCATTTGGCCTGTCCCTCTAGAGACCTTAAGACCCAAGGTTGTATAAAGTTTTTAATTTTTGATTTTCACTGTGTAGTACGAGCACCAAGGTCCTGAGGAATTGCTAGTTTAGCATGAAACATGTCGACCTCAAATGAGGGTTGTAGATAGCCTTGCCACATACTAGCGTAGCATCTATCTCCCCTCCCACCATTTTAATCAAGGGAGTTAGCCACGTTAATAAAGTCCCTTGTGGACTAACCCACCTTTTTTAACTAATCACCACCCACTCACGACTACACGTTCACCTACCCTCTCACACGCATGCACCATATGGCTGGAACAAAAGATCTCCGCTAAAGAGCCCCTTCACGGGTGCCCGTCGGACATTGCAGCGCCAGTCCGATGAGGAGCAGGACCCATATGATGAAGCATGACACCTAGCTTGCTGGGTGTGTGAGGGTTCTAGTTCCCAAGAGGGGATTCCCCCTTCCTTCCCTCTTGGTTTTTGCTTCTACTTTACAACACACACTCTCTTTTCCTCCTACCTAGTTCTTCTGGGGAACTGTGTGTACTCTCTTTTGTTGCTAGAAGTCCTGCACACACAAAAAGGGAAAAGGTGGGAATGTGACTATTCTGTGGAAACAGGAATATCACAGAATAGTCGCATTCCCTCCTTTTCCTTGTTGGTGTGTGCATGATTTCTGCCATATTTAACACTAGAATCTATACTTACATGTGCAGGGAATTTGAATCAACACATAGAAATATCAATGTGTTTGTTGCCTAGTGTAATACAGGAGAGATCAACAAGAGGAATAGTAATATCAAGAGCAGTAAACAAAGTTGTTTACCTTAAGGGCATTTGTAATGCTGCAGCGTGGACCATTCTCATTCCAGCGGCGGAAGTGGTTGGTGAGGCGTCTCAGGCAGCAGTACCTGGAGGCAGCAGCAGATGAGGGGTCTCTGGAAGCAGTCCCTGAAGGCAGCAGTATGTGAGTGGTCTCTGGCAGCAGTCCCTGGAGGTAGCAGCAGATGAGGGGTCTTGGAGCAGTGGAAATGTGAGGCTCCCTCCCACAGATATATAGCACCGTGGGGTCGTTTCTGTGGTGCTAAGCTGCTGCAATTGGTGTTCCAGGTCTGCCTTTTTCAAATGCATCCAATGACCGGCTCTGTGGTGGCGGAGCAAGTCTACTGCGATTTTTAAAATTGCATCATGCTACCACAATTAAGGTTCCCATTGGCTGTAGGGACATGGTCCATGGCAGTGACACCCCACAGGGAACAGGCGGTAGCTACCAAGATTTGGATGCCACATAGTGACATGAGTCACCGCGATTTGGGTGGTGGAGCATGCCAACTGCCATTTCTGCATGTCTCTGTGGCTATCACTACCGCACTTGTGTTTTGGGGATTGGCCGTGACACACCAGTGGTGCCAGGTGGTAGCTACCGGAATTTGGGTGTCATATATTCACATGAGTCACTGCGATTTGCGTGGCGGAGCATGACAACCGCCATTTGGGCATGTCTCTATGGCTATCACTACCGCACTTGTGTTTTGGGTATTGGCGCTGACACACCGCTGGTGCCAGGAGGTCGCTACCGGTATTTGGGTGCAATACAGTGACATGGGTGGCCGGGATTGGGGTGGCAGATTACTTTGACAGCACCAATGGACACATCATGCTGTGTCAATGGCCATCTGGCAATCATCAACAGTGCACAGTAGCCACATGGTTGATGGGACACCATTGTGCACACAATGCCAATGTTCCATTAACCCACTGGTGACTACACATGCCATGTTTGTGTATGTGATTTCTTAGATTGGCATGTACTCTCTCACATCTCACTTGTGATATTGATGGGCCTGTACACAGGTCAGTGTTGTTATGGACGCTACAATGTGTCAATGTGTTAAAGTGCAGTGAAAATCACAGCAATGTTTATCTCAATGAATGATGTTCTGATTTGCCTGTCCTCCTATGTTTCATCATGCACACACTCGTCATTCATGCTCAGCCTGTGGTCATTGTGTTGTTGAGGTGTGCCAGGTTCAAATGATGCCAGAAGGTGTGTCAGGTACACCAGCTAGGTATGAGACAGTGTGGTTGCATTGTTACACATATGCTGGATGATATACTCCCAGGTGTGCCCATGGTAAATGTGGCCATATCCCTATGTCACACAGACCGAGGTGGTTTTGGAGGTACTTGCTGTGTGTAAGTTGACAAGTGTGTGATTGGTGTAGCTGAAGGTGTCCCTACATGTAAGCTGGTCTGTAACTCAATTTTGATGACAGCCGTTGTTGCCGTTGTGTCAGCCAAAACGTGGTATACTGTGCCCATCTCATGATGTATTGCATTGACATGCGTCCACTTTAATCACAACTAGGAGGAGACCAAATCTGCATCGTCCCTTCACAGTGCTGGCAGACATAGAGGATGAGGAGATACTCCGGAAATTCCATCTGGATAGAGCCACCCTGTGCTATGTTGGAGCCCCAACTGCAGCCTCGCAGAACATATCCAACAGCTTTCACCCCAATGTCCAAGGTGATGTCGGCCCTTCATTTTTTTTGCCACTGGATCATTCCAGCACACGTTGCCCTGCGCAGGTGGGATGTCACAACCTATGTTCAGCTTGGTGCTGCGTGATGTTCTGTCCGCTATGATGATCTACAAGGACAGATATATCCATTTCCCCAGGGGTCCTGAATTGGCAGCTGTGAAGGGAGATTTTTATCCCCTCAGACACATCCATCATGTTTTTGGTGCAGCTGATTGCACCCAGGTTGGGCTTGTACCACCAAAGGCATGTGAGCACATCTACAGGAATCGTAAACATTACCACTCCATAAATGTGCAAGTGGTGTGCCAGGCAGATATGATCATCTCGCACATGTGTGCCAAATTTCCAGGCTCGGCCCATGACTCATACATCCTGTGTAACAGCATTGTACCCCAGTTGATGGCTAATCTGCTTCCTGAGCGTGCATGGATTGTGGGTGAGTATGCCTAGTCAAATAGCGAGCTGTGTGTGTGACCTGCTGTCCTATTGTTTACCATAATGAACCACTACCAGTAGAAATGTTACTAGTGTAAGTGAAGTGTTATTTTGTGAGTGCTGGCATCTCACAAAAAGTGAAGGACTGGTCTCACACACCACCGGGTGTCATGCTTCACCCGGTGGTGTGTGAGACCAGTCCTTCACTTTTTGTGAGATGCCAGCACTCACAAAATAACACTTCACTTACACTAGTAGCATTTCTACTGGTAGCGGTTCATTGTGGTAAACAGTTTATGTTGGAGGCTGCCGTCTACCAGTACCCGTGCCTCTGGTTCCCCTAGTCCAGATTTATCTGGTCATTGTGGTTATATACCTGCTGTCCTATGCCACATCGACATTGCAATGTTTATCAGTGTTTGTCGCACATAGTTGACTCTGCATATCCCAACTCTCCTTGGTTGCTGAGCCCACTGCGGAATCCCAGGACACCAGCTGTAGTCCGCTACAATGATGCCCATGGGAGGACACGTCTTGTGGTGGAGCGTACTTTTGGTCTGCTGAAGTCAGGTTTCCGCAGCCTGGACAAGACCGGAGGTGCACTGATGTAGGTGTGTCCGATTGTAGTGGCATGCTGCATGCTCCACAACTTGGCCATTTGCAAAGAGATTCCCCTGATCCAGGATGATGATGAGAAGCCAAGGCCCCCGCCTGCAAACCAACAGGTGTCCAGTGATGAGGACAGTGGAGAGGAGGAAGGTGTTGACCTGTAATAACAGCTCAACACCCGCTACTTCACTTGAAGGTGGGTGACAATGTACAACATAGCCATTGTCTGACGATTTTGCTGTTGTGAAGGTGTATGTGAGATTTGTGACTGCAGCCGGTTGTTGACTCAGTGATGGCAGACAATGTTTCTGGACAGTTCATTTAGGTACATCTACAGGGTGTGTATTAAGCATGGGCAAATTTTGCGAATCTGGCGTTCGCAAATTTTGCGAATTTGCGAACTCGCAATCCGCAAAATCCGCAAATTCTCGCGAATTTGCAGATTTTTTTTTGTGTTCGCAAGGATTTCTGCCAGTTCGCAAGGATTTCTGCCAGTTCGCGAGGGTTTTGTACCAGTTCGCAATTGCGAACTTACATGTCGGCTTGCAACGGTCACGATTATGTTGTTTCTACGTCTGGTTCATCATCACAGGTTCCCAGCACCCTCTGTTTCACCCCAGCCACCCTCTGTTTCACCCATGCCACCCTCTGGTACATCAATGCCACCCTCTGGTTCATCATCACTGTAGATTATGGGGGGAAAAGCAAGCACACCTGCCTGCTTCAACTGACATGAATTAATTTGGGGTTGATTTATTAATGTGTCACTGTTTTAAAATTCCAGTCTGGCACCTGCTTCCTTATCTGTAATTTGCTTTCTGTTGCAGTGCAATTTTTTTTCCAGGACCTTTGTGGCCTACTTGTAGCTATTCTATGAGCCTGCTGTGAGGGTCAGAGCAGGGTCATACAATTGTTGCAACTAGCAACTGAACTCTGGGGGGGCCCTTGTCAGGAAGCACTACAGGGAATGGTTACTAATGATGAGTTTGAACTTTTGAACCTGCTGAATGCTTTCACTATTGCAAAACTAGTTTTTCTGCAGAACAGCATTACAGCAACTGTAATGCCCCAAACAAGCTTATATGAGAAAGTTGATTTCTAATCCAAAAGTTATCCAAAGAAAATCAAAAGGCCTCAAATCCAAAAAAGTGCAGGAAAATGTCAACCTGAGGAGTTATTCTGATAAAAATCATCATTTTCAGAAGGTCTATGCTGCTTGCTAGTAGATTTCTTGTGCAGAATTGCAATTTTTGTAATTTCGCGAGTGCGAGATTGTTGCTGCCCGCCGCACCTACATGTTCGCAATTGCGAACTTACACCGCACGCCGCAAAATTGTATCACCAAGAAAAAAAAATCCGCTGCGTGCGAATTTGCGGATTTTCGGTAAATTCGCGAGCGTTCGCGGATTGCGAATTTACCGAAAATCCGCAAAATCCGCCAGCGGAACGGATTTTCCGCCCATGCTTAGTGTGTATGTTGGCCCTTGCTGCCCATTGTGATGTGTGCATGTAGGATTATCATGATGTTAAGTGTTGTGGTATGCCTGTGATGTTACACGCAGACTAGTAACTGTTGTTCTGTTGTGTTTTCCTATGTGCCTTCAACCTCTCCTTGCCTACATACATTCCATACACCTAGTACATTGTAATCATGGTGAAGACTGTACATCCTGGAATAAAGACGAAACAGGTACAACAACATATGTGTAAGGACTTTTCTATTTACAATGGTGACATGTGAGGGGATGGTGAACATTTACATTGAGGTGATTAGTGAAGCAGTGAGTTGACAGTTATGGTAAATGAGAGAATTGAGTGGTCACCACATTGATGAGGTGACCCAGTCCAACAGGCAGATGCCATTCACAAGGCAGTGTGGGGAAGGACAGTCCAAAAAGTCAATGCAGTGGTGAAGAGGGTTGTCATCATGACTCGCTCTGTGACTGGCATTTGGCAGGTGCTTTGCCAACAGATACTCCCAGGGTTTTCTTAGGATGGTCCCCTATGTTGCTTGGCAGGGGGGCCTCTGCTGTAGGGCCAGTGGGGTCTGAGGACTCACCCCTCTCTGTGGCCGCAGGGGAGGATGGTGAAATGTCATCCAGCAGCCCACAATTTGGCCCATGCGGGTGTCTGGGGACCTCATCAGCAGGAGGAGCTCACTGGAATCTTGTTCTGGCCGGCCCGTTTGTCCCTGGGCCCGTTCATATACCCCAAGGACTCTGTTTATGTGGTCCAAGGATTCAGCCCTAAGCCCTGCTTGTCTGTGGGTGACCCTTCCACTCCCACCTGCCCTGCTGCCGCGGACCTGTTGCCTCGCCACTATAGGCACCCGCATCTTCTCCCTGCCGTCCTCAGTCCGTTGGGTGGGGTGGTCATCCTGTGAGACAGGGAGAATGTTGCAGGCAGCACTGGTGGTGGTGGTGGAGGATGCACCGGCCATAACAGCAGGGGTCTGCAGAGAAGTCGGTATTGCCGCCGATGTGGTGGGTGGGACGTTGGGGTTCTGGTACCTGTTGCACCCTGGCACACCAGATGGGCCGGCTTCGAGCTCCTCCTCCAAATAATCCCGGGAGTCAACATCCGAGAGTCAATGTTCCTGTGGGGGACTGGCTCTGCAGGTTGCTGGTGTTGTCCTCTGCAGTCAGTTCTTGGTCACCTGTGGGTCAGTTGGGAAATGGTCATTGTAGTGCACCCCACAAGCTTTGTGTTAGCTGTGTATCATTCACTGTTTGTACACTACACAATCATCACATTGTTTTCTATGTACACTACTGTGCATCCTGACATGATGCTGTGGTACATTCATTACTTGTCCATGGTGTGAGGTGTCAATAAATGCCATGAGCCACGTGCATAATTTGTGATTACAGAGACATGTTGCCATCTAGGGACTAGCGCAACAAAGATTTTCTGTGAGGACTTTTTGTTGATTTCTCTGCCCTGGCAGATGTCACATCTGGGCATGAACTGTCCATTGTCATCTCCTGCATACCTTTGTCTTGTCATGAGCATATCTGGATTTGTTCCACCAACCATGCTTTATTTGTTTTCAAATGGTCCTTGTTGCTCTGGCCCCATGGCACTACACATGTCATTCAGTGCTGTGCATTATTGTGCACAGACTTTCTTCTACATGTGCATTGGTGTGTCACACTTTGGTTGCTGTGAAAGTTTCCTTTGCTTAGTCGTCTGCCCACTTTGACTGGCAATAGGATCTGTATGTATATATGTGCAATGAAAGGGCTGGTGTTGTCATACGGCACAATGGTTTTTGTGACAAATGGCTAGGTGCACGTACTGGCTACTTACCTGTTATGTTATCCCATTTGGCTTTGTTTTGTGACACATCTGTGTGTGTCTGGTGGAGGCTTACATCCTGCTCAGGGGTGGGGCAAGACAGCATAATATGTCTACCTACCTGTTAGTTTGATGAGGGCGATGTAATGGCTGACACATGCTTCTGGGTGGGGTGGGGGATGGCTCCATGTTGCTGAGCTGGAGTACAAGGGTGCATGGTGGGAGTAGTAGTGCAGGCCTCCAACCCTCAAACAGCTTTCCCAGGGAAGATGGCTACCTACCTGTTAGTTTGATGAGAGTAATGTAATGACTGACACATGCTTCTGGGTGGGATGGGGGGACGCCTCCATCTTGCTGGGCTGGGAGACATGGGTACATAGTGGGAGTAGTAGTGCAGGTCTCCCACCCCCAAACTGCCTTCCCAGGAAAGATGGCTACCTACCTGTTAGGTGAGGATGATCCGTACAATAGCTGCAAACTGCTCCTGGGTTGATGTGGAGTGCTACATCCTGCTCAGGTGTGGGTCAGGGGGCCTGGTGGGAGTGGTAGTGTAGTCCTAGTCCCACCCCCAAACAGACCTTCATGGCAAGATGGCTTCCTACCTATTAGTTTGATGGGGGTAATGTGATGGCTGACACATGCTTCTGGGTGGGGTGGGGAGGACATGGGGGCCTGGTGGGAGTTGTAGTGCTGGCTGCCTGTACACATGCCCCCATGGTAATGTTGCTAGCTACGTTTGGGGTGAATGGGAGGGAGTGAATGTTGGATCTGTGAGACTTGTTTTTGGGAGTGTGTGGTGCAGACGAATGGAAATTGTCCTAGGAGGGTAGCTTTGTAGTTGTGCAAGACAGTGCATAGCATTGTGGGGGTAGTCATTTGTTTGTACTTACCAGCCTCCACTCCCCAAGCTACTCCTGTGAGAATCTCTGGATACAGTATGGCAAGCACCTTCTCCTCCCATGCAGTGAATGTTTTGGGTGGAATGGGAGGGTCACCGCCAGTCGTGTCAGCCAGCTCACGGTTCTTGCTCCTCTTCTGTTTGACAACCCTCTTGAGGGGTATTGCACCGTTACAACGCAACTTTTACAACGCACTACCATTACATCGCAACTTTTACAACGCAGGTACCATTACAATGCATGCCATTACAACGCATGTCATTACATAGCAGATACTATTACAATGCGTGCCATTACATCGTAAGTATAGGTAAGTATATAATGTTTATTTTATTTTATTTTACATTATTTTATTAATTTAATTAATATTAAAAATAAATTTAAATGTTATTTTATGTATTTTTATAAAATTATTTATATTTATTAATTTAAGTAATTTAAAAAAAGGTTTGGTTTTTTGGGTACAGGGGTATTTTTAGGTTTTAGGGCTGGGTTTGGTTTTTGGGGTACAGGGGTATTTTTAGGTTTTAGGGCTGGGTTTGGTTTTTGGGGTACAGGCGTATTTTTAGGTTTTAGGGCTGGGTTTGGTTTTTGGGGTACAGGGGTATTTTTAGGTTTTAGGGCTGGGTTTGGTTTTTGGGGTACAGGGGTATTTTTAGGTTTTAGGGCTAGGTTTGGTTTTTGGGGTACAGGGGTATTTTTAGGTTTTAGGGCTGGGTTTTGGTTTTTGGGGTACAGGGGTATTTTTAGGTTTTAGGGCTGGGTTTGGTTTTTTGGTTAAGGGGTATTTTTAGGTTTTAGGGCTGGGTTTGGTTTTTGGGGTACAGGGGTACTTTTAGGTTTTAGGGCTGGGTTTGGTTTTTGGGGTACAGGGGTACTTTTAGATTTTAGGGCTGGGTTTGGTTTTTGGGGTACAGGGGTATTTTTAGGTTTTTACGACTTTACACGACTTTAAATAAATTAAATTAATTAAATTAATTAGATTAAATAAATTAAATTAATTACATTATTTACAATTAATTAAATTAGTAAAATTAATTAAATTAATTAAATTAAATTAATTACATTATTTTCAATTAATTAAATTAATAAAATTACATTATATTATTTACAATTTATAAATTAATTAAATTACATTAATTAAATTAAATTAAATTCTTTAAAATATTATTTTTAAATTATTTAAATTAAATGTATTATTATAAATTCAATTATATTATTTAATATTTATAAATTAATTAAATTACATTACCTAAATTAAATTAAATACATTAAATTAATTAAAATTTTAATATTACTTAAATTACAATAATTATATTAAATTAAATTAATTTATGTTTTTAAAATTTTTAAATTATATGTATTAATTTAAATTATTTAAATTAACTTAATTACATTTTTTTATAAAAGATATACTTACCTATACTTACGTTGTAATGGCATGCGTTGTAATAGTATCTGCTATGTAATGACATGCGTTGTAATGGCATGCATTGTAATGGTACCTGCGTTGTAAAAATTGCGTTGTTACGGTATGCGTTGTAAAATAACGCGTTGTAATGTCATAGATCCCTCTTGAGGTCATGCCACTGCTTCATGATTTCATTTTTTCAGTGTGGGGTGATCCCTACTGCATTGACCTTCTTGACTATCCTTGCCCACATTTGTGCTCTTGTGGCTAATGGTTTTTGTTGGACCAGGCTATCAAACTGTTGTGGTTCCACTCTATCTTATCTACTCTAACCTTCAACTCTCTCTTTATGAATTTGGGCATTTTATATGTTGCCATGGTGTGTGGATATGGGTGCAGGGTGTGTGAGTGGTGGGTGTGGTAGTGATGTCTATGGGGGTTAGAGATGCAGGTGTGGAAGTGGTGGTGGTGCTGTGTGTGGTCTGAGTAGCAATGGTGTGTTGTTTGCCTCTCTTTTGTACTCTGGTGTTGGGCCCTTCAGTTGTGAAATATTGCAAATGATTGTGGTCAAGGAAGGGGCTTGTTTTATACTCAGCTATGTGGGTGTGTCAAAATGGGGAATTGCTGTCAGGTGTGTTGTGTGGGTTGTCCTGGGATTTGTATTTAAATATTTGCCATGTGGTTGTGTCATAGGGGTGTGGTCTGTGTTTTCGGGGGCATGGCTAGTTTGCTGTGTGCACTTTGTGTCCTTGTTGTGGGTTTTTTCTGTTGACAGCTATATTTGTCACAGAGCGTCCGCCGCGGTGGCTATGCTGCAGCTGTTCCACCGGCTCTCCCATTCATCACTGTTTGCGACTGAGGCTGTCGAAAACAACGGAACGCACCACGGGACCATCGGGGATATCCTAATTTTCCGTGCGGTGTATCGGTCTTAAACTGATACATAATATTATATAATAGCTAGTGAAAGTGACAGAGTCTGAGTAATCATATTTTAGAACCAATGGACACATAATAATCATTTCATGGGTATGCATCCATTTACAGAGAACGTCTGCTTTGAAAGAAGTAACCTCAGACTGCTGGTGTAAGACTTTAAAAATTCAAACAAAGTAAAACATTCAAAGGAGAATGTGAGGCATGCCACTCTGTGACAATTGTTATATACTGATACTTGGACAAGAGTCCGACTAGGGAATGGCTCAAAGCTTTCTAGGAAAATGAATACAACTCAAGGCCTAAAACAAGGGTGTGTTTTAGCTCCATATTTATTTAATCTATTTTATCAGATTTTACCCCTGCAATGAACAATGAGTTCTGGCAGACTCACCAAAGCTGGCTGATGAACAAATATCGAATTTACTATAAGCTGATGACGTCGTCCTGCTAAGCCGCACAAGGATAGGGCTGCAGCGATTAATGAACAAAACATCAATGTATTCAATTGAGAATAAAATTACTATAAATGAATCAAAAACAAAAGTAATGGAAGTCAGCACCAAGAAACGGAAGTGCAGTACATACAAATGATACCACCAAAAGCAGGAGCTAGAAAAAGTTCAATGTTATAAATATCTTGGGACAGTATTCGATGAGAAAGGATCTTTTTCATTCCATAAAATGGAGATGAAGAAAAGAGCCAAAAGACTAAAAAGGGCTTTTCGCTTACTTTAAAGCTCCTTGGGAGGCCCAACTTATACCCCAATAATAAAAGTAATAAAAGCGAAATTGCTCCCGAGCCTTACATATGGAAGTTAAATTCTTATTGGTCTGGATTCTATATTACTAAACAATGCTATTACAAATACATTTAAACATCTGTTTCGGCTTCCACTCAATGTATCGCCTGCACAGATAAGGCTGGAATTTGGCTTTTGCAATCAACAACATGCAAGAATGGGTCAGTACGTTAAGACCTGGAAACACTTCAAAACTAATATTAATAACCCAATGTGTACACTTTTGTGGAAAGAAATGCAACAGAATGAAAAGTTGTCTTTCTATAAATATCTGCAAAAAGCTCTTGAAGAATTGTCAATTGCTGAGATCTGTGAATGTCCTTAACAGTTCAAAGTTTAAAAAAAATAATCAATAAATCAGTTAAACATTTATCCATTTTGAAAGACAAAGAAGTGTTCATTAAGAGATCCCATACATAGATGCTGGTCCAGGAATATACAAGTCTTAAGGTTCAACCATACTTAGAAATACCATGGTCTGTACAAACCAAAAACATATTTATGACAGCAAGATTCAGCAACTTACCTGGCTTAAAACATGCAGTGCCTTGGTTGAGACCATCTAAGCTGACTATGTGCAGACTATGCAACCTATGGTAGGAAAGTAATATGCATCTTGTTGTATATGTGCAGTAATGATGGGGGAAATTAAACAATTTTTCAAAAACTACTTCATTGACAGAGGTGTTCGTACTTGCAGAAATGCTATGGTAGATTGTTTGAGACCAATGGATATTGAAATGAACGCCAGCTTTACTAAATTTTTAATACTTGTAAAAAAAAAGTTGGATACTTGTGTGTTGACCACAGGAAATCTGGCAGTTTCAAATAATTAGAGATAAAATATAGGTCTATTTTTATGAAACTGTACATAATTACAGAAATATCAACTGATATTTTGTATATTAAGTCCTGGAAAGATGATGGACTGATGTAATGTTTATAAATTGTATTCATGTTTTATTTGAGAAAACTATTTTGAGACTTTTAGAAATTTTTAAATTATTGATCTGTAATTTTTAATTGTTTTTTAAAAAAAAATTAAGATTGTAGCATTTGTAAGATTTTTCTTACTCATGCAAATAAAATTTACCGTCACTCTGTGACGTTCAATTAGCAACAGCAGTAAAACAGGTGATTTATTTTTGGCTAAAGTTTACTTTTACGTCTGGCTTGACAGCATGGCTCTCACCAGATATTATAACATCAACAAAGGATTTTAAGTAGCCCTACCAGAGAGGGGCTTTGGCTCCAACCATCGGTTGGCAGCCACAAGTACATGTTCCTCAAAAAAAGTGCTTGTCCGCCACGCAGCTGTGATCATTTTGTTCATTTATCCAGCTGCCCCGACCAGTAACAGTAAAGTGGACTGAGTTTGCACTTCCTAGGGTGCACACATGGCAATATGAAGCTATTAAAGAATCTTAGCTAACCAACTAATTTGCGGTGTATGTTTTACTCTGGCATATAGATGGGAGGAAGGTAGCCATTAACTTTAGACTTCAGAGTGCATTATTGTGTTTGAGAGCCAAGGGCTACTGTGAATTACATGGATTTTTAGGTCTGGCTTGACAGTGCAGCTGCTCTGTGACCTTACATATTAAAAAAAAGAGCTTTAAGAGTCCTAATAATAGAGGTGTTTCGGCTCCACCCACATGTTGGTTCTCCTGAGTAAAAGACTTGATTGGGCTGAATTTGTATGCTTTCACTAAAAAGGCTGCTTGTATTGCGCTTTTTGACTTGTGGCAAAGTGTATACTCAATATAGCAGGACTGAGTTGGTTATTGTGGCAAGCGAACAAGCAAGGATAAAGGACTTATCTATTTATCATGAATTGTTATAATAATTCCACTAGGTCTGACATATTTATTGTGAAAAACACGTCTATAGATATTTATGTGTGGATTGAGCTTACTCTATGTTAATGCCTACATATAGTTACCTTGTTACATGGAATTTCACAGATTACCATAGCAAACAATGGCGTTGGTATTGGTCACCCAGAGTTCCAGCCCATGGATTCAAAAGGTTACTCTGTCAGAATCTGTCAGGCTGTTTTCGGTGAGATAATATGCCTGATGGTTGCCTTGAGGGAAATATTCCGCTCAGTAGTGTAGGCCTGAGCTGGTTATACTAACAAGACAATAACGACAGCAATAGGCTTGATTGGTAGGTAGGGACGCATTGTGACGGATGCCATAGGTGTAGTCCATTTATTCTGAAAGTTATTACAAAGGCAGTAGGCCTGGCTTACTTATTGTGAAAAGCATATGATGAAGCCAATAGGCATCTAACAATGAATTGTTATCACCTTGTGTTTGTTGGCCATAGAAAGATATTTGGTTAGATGTAATCTCACAGATTACCACAGAAGGCAAGGGTTTTGGTGTTGGTCACCCCGTCTGACAAACCATAGGTGTATAATTTCACTATGATGATTCTTGCTAGGCATTTTTGAGAGTAGTTGTTTATTGTTTTGCCAATTATAGTGTTGTACATATTTGTAATTTCTAAATGCATGCTTGATGCTTTATGCTCTTTTCAGTAGGTATGTGTTGCATATAGAGTGAAGCCAATGGTAAAGGCTAGAGGCCTTATTGGTTCATTGGATAGGGTTATTTCAAATTCATTAGGTGTGATCTGTTTATATTGAACATTTATGACAAAACAAGTAGGCTGAACTTACTTATTGTGAAAAACATTGATTATAGGCAAATGGCTTTTAAAGGTAGATTGTTATTGCACTGTGCTAAAACCTGAAGGCGGGTATTCTCTTACCTGGAATTTCACAGATTACTGTAGTAGGCAATGAGGTTTGTGTTTGTGACTCTATTGAACAAACCATGGGGTAGACGATTTTCCCTACGGTAATCCTTAAAAGGCTCTATTTCAAGGGATTTTATATTGTTTTGACAGCTGTATTTTTTAAATATTTGTAATTTTATTATGGTATATCTGATGGTTAGCTTGTGGGAAGGCTTATGAACCAACACAGTAGATGTTGGTTAGGATGGCAAGCTGTGATAAACATTATAAACCCCATTGGTTTTAATGAAACATTAAGATAAAGAGAATAGCCTGACCTAATGATTGTGAAAAACATATGTTAAATTAAATCCATAGGCAGTTGCAGGTGGATTGTTAGTACACTGTATTAAACAACAGATAGGTATTTTGTTACATGAAGGCTCTCGTATCACCTTTGCAGGGAATTTTTGCTGTTGGATACTGCCTCTGACAAACACTAGAGGGAGAACATTTACACTGCTATAATTCTTGCTAGAATCTCTTAGATGTCTGCCAGAATTTTACAATATAAAATTGCTGAAAAGTACAAACATCCATATATAAATATATTTCCATTTAAATATGTAGATGGATGTTTGTTTAGCTCTTTTTTTCCATTGGTCTGTCTAAGTGTCATATTCACTCTGGATCCATCCATGACAGCGAACGGCATGTGTCTTGCCCTGTGAATGATGGCATTTTCTGATTGCATGTGTACACTGACCTGAAAATGAGAGTGCTTCAGTGTCAGGGCTGGTTGGCAATTCTTTTACTGCTGATTTTTCTCCTTTTATATTCCTCTTTCATTTCTTTGCTTTTCCTTTTTTTTAAATGTTTCTTAGGTGAATAATACAGCTCTCTAGGCAGTGCTTACAGGTCGTTTGCTTGCAGCTCATTTCATCTTCAGTTCACCATATCCGGTTTAGCCCCTTCCTCTACCCAGGAGTCAAATATGGAATGCTGTTTTCCAGAGTGTTTCATTGTTTTACCATTCCAATACATACACCTGCTGCTATGTTTCGTTGTGTTATGTAAGCATATGCCCCCTGTCTATAGACAGCAGTATGCTTTCTTTTTTGCAATTATATTCTTTTAATTTACCCTGAATTGTCACATTTGGGTCTAGTGACTGAGTATATAACAAAGACTCAAACTGAAACAAGTAGTACTTGCATGTGATTTGAGTTATTATCAGGTATATTTGTTAAAGATATAAGTTCTCTTGGGGAATAATAGTCCTCTCTTCTTTTCCTTCCATAGACCCGGAACCAGGAGTCTTCCCACCGGTATCCTCAAAACAAAGAGAATAACTCATGTAAGTCACCTATTCCCTCATAGGGCAAATTAAATATCCTTCATCACCTAGTGCTCTATAGAAAGTGAAGTGCAGGATTTTGTGACACAAAGACTTCAGAGCTTTAGAAGAAAATAAAAAAACTACTGGGACTCCCAGCTACCTATGAGGCGGCGAGGACAGGTTGTTAACCACTGCTTTTCATGCCAGTAGAAGCCCGTACCGCACCCTCCCATCAACTCCAACCATGGAATTTAGGATGCCCCTGAAACAGCCACGCACTTCCAGGAACGTGGCTTGGACCTCTGTCAGACCGGCGGGTCACTCCCTTGACCGGGTTGTTGGGTTCCTTCTTGGGCTCAGAGTTGAGGATTCTTCTCAATTGGGATGGTTCAGCAATGGCATCTGCTAGTCCTGGTGTGATGACCAACTCCGTACCGTCTGGTCAAGATCCACAATTTTCCCCGAATCTCCTGCCTTCTGCATTGGCTCGGCGTTCGTCTTCCCCGGTTTGAACGCTCTCCATGGTGGTTTGTATCCGCGAATCAGCAAATCCGCATCTGTCATTCAGTGACAAAGGTTAAATCTCACCCATGCAGGCCTCTTAAAGATGCAGGGTTCCCAATAGAATGAGAGGCCCGACTTGTGATGCTTGAGTAGAGGGAAAGGGCCACGGTATTGAGTCGCCAACACCGTCTTCCCAGAGACAAATACATATTTTGTTGAGTTTGTCTGCATTCTATTGCAGTTGTTTCAGAGAGTGAATGCAAGAATATGTCAATTAAACTTAATTTGGCCAAGAGGCCATAAATCATGTGCATATGACAAAGTACTATTTGATCGCATATAACAAAATCACTAAAATGCGAAAAATTATAAACATAATTATAAAACAGATTAAAATGCCATAAAAGGTACAACAAAATTGGTAAGTAGGCATAATATCGATGTTTTAATATCGAAATACATAAATAACGACTTTAGTATATTGATCTTACTAAATCTCGATGTTATGTATATTGATGTTAAAAATATCGATTTTAAGGGGCCCATTAGGATGGCGGGTGGAAAACCACCCCGACCACCATGGAATGGAAAACAACTGCCCGACAGGACCGTGGATAAACCAGCGGTCAAATTACGATCAACCGCCAAAAAAGACCGACTGCGGCGGTAGCGGGCAAAAAAAAATGCCCGACGCGGGCGGTGACAATCTAAAACCGACCGCGGCATTCGGAAACGCAGCGGAAATGCTACAACCCGCCGCAAGCATAGCGGAGACATCGCACGGGAAATTAGGATATCCCTGATGGTCCCGCGGTACGATCCGGCATTTCCGACTGACTGAACAGCTGCAGCATAGCCACCACAGCGGACGATCGATACAAAACATGGCAGACGATGCAAAAACACCACAACAATGGCAAACTTGGCACAAATCAAAGTAGCCATGCCCCCCAAATACACAAAACACATCCCAATGAAACAAATAAATGCCAAACAGAAACATACAATTTCAAAGACAACTCCCACAACACACCTGACAGCAAAGGCCCATTTGGACACACCTACATAGCTGAGTATAAAACCAGCCCCTTCACTGACCACAATCCTTTGCAACACTCCAGAAGAGAAGGCATACATCAGACCTGACAGGAGAGGCAAGAGAACACAGCACACTCACCAACACCACCATCACACCAGCACCAACTATTCCCTAGCACATAACACAACTCACACACAAACACCACACCCACTACCCACACCCTTGAACACACAAACACTTTGCACACTACACACCATGGCATCACAGAAAATGCCTAAATTCACAGAGAGTGAGTTGACAGTTATGGTAAATGAGATAGTCAGAGTGGAACCACAACTATTAGGTAGCCTGGTCCAAGGAGCGCCGTTAGCCACAAGGCACCAAATGTGGCAAAGGGTCAATGCAGTAGGGACCACCCCGCGATCCAAGATGGATATCATGAAGTGGTGGCATGATTTCAAGAAGGTTGGCAAAGAGAGGAGGAGCATGAACTGGGAGCTGGCTAAAAGGACTGGCAGTGGCCCTCCCATTCCACAGAGAACCTTCACACCATTGGAGGAGACGGTGCTTGTCATACTGCGTCCCGAGAGCCTCACAGGAGTATCCAGGGGAGTGGAGGCTGGTAATTACAAACAAATGTTAACCAACACACTGATATGCACTGTTTTGCACACCCAAAAACACACACCACCCAAGAAAAATCACATTCATATGCACCACACACCCTCAAACAAATGTCTCACTGATCCAACAGGCACTCACTCCCATTTACCCTAAATGTAGCTAGCAATATTAACAGGGGGGCCTGAGCACAGACACCCTGCACTACTACTCCCACAATGCCCCATGTCCCACACCCAAGCAGGATGGATCACTCAACACCAACCCAGAAGAAGTTTGCAGCCGTTGTATTGTTCACCCTCACATAAAAGGTATGTAGCCATCTTCCCTGGGAGGCCTTTTTGGGGAGGGAGGCCTGTAGCACCACTCCCACCATGTCCCCTGTACCCCACCCCAGCAGGATGGAGCCCTCCCTCCCACCCACAAGCATGTGGCAGCCATTGCATCACCCTCTTCAAACTTACAGGTAGGTAGCCATCAACCCTGGGAGGCCTGTTTGGGGAAGGTAGGCCTGTGCCACTACTCCCACCATGCCTCCTGTACCACGCCCCAGCAGGATGGATCACTCCCCCCACCCACAAGTACTTGGAAGCCATTGCAGTACACCAAATGAACTAACAGTTAGGTAGACATCTTGCTTGGAAGGTCTGTTTGGCGGAGGGAGGCCTGTAGCACTACTCCCACCATGCCCTCTGTCTCACTCCCCAGCAGGATGGAGCCCTCCCTCCCACCCACAAGCATGTGGCAGCAATTGCATCATCCTCATCAAACTTACAGGTAGGTAGCCATCTTCCCTGGGAGGCCTGTTTGGTGGAGGGAGGTCTGTAGCACCACTCTCACCATGCACCCTGTCCCACACCCCAGCAGGATGGATCACTCCCCACACCAACAAGCATTTGGAAGCCATTGCAGTACATCAAACAAACTAACAGGTATATAGCCATCTTGCTTGGGTTGTTCCACTTCTCTAATGGGTTACATTTACCTAGGATGTCTTTTTCTCTTTTCACTTCTTCACTTTTCTATCTTTATTTCACGGGTGACTATTTGCACCCTCATGCGTGGGTGACTTTATGTACCCCGCTACAGGCACAGTGTCCCCTTGTGAAAACCAATGAAATATGCACACAGACCCTGCTCGACACACACAGTGTGCACACAGGTAAGCAAAGGGAACTGTCAGAGATAACAAAGAGTCACACACCAATGGACATGCACAAGGAAGACCGTGCACAACCATGCACAGCACACACTGATGAGTGCATTGCCATGTGGCACAATCAGCAAGGACCATGTAAAATTGCAGAAAGCATGTTTGGGCTTATAAATACAAATATGTACATTACAGGACAAAGTCATGCAGTACAATACTAAGGCCACTCCATGGCAAGATGTGACGTCAGCCAGGTCATACGAATCAACAATGAGAGAACCATGAAAACCTATTTGTGCTGGTCCCTACATAGCAACTGGTCCCTGTGAACATGATCACAGCACAATTTGCATGCTATGCATCGACACCTGACAACATGTACGAGTAATGTATGTACCCCTGACTCATGTCATGAGGCACAGTATTACACACAGAAAAAGATGTGAAGTTGTGTAGTCTATAGACACTGTATGACACACAGCTAATAGAATTCTTGCTGAGTGCACAACACTGACCATTCCCCATCTAATCCACAGGTGACCAAGAACTCACTGCTGAGGACAACATCGATAACCAGCAGAGCCAGTCTCCACCCCCAGTACATGGACTCTCGGATGTAGACTTCCAGGATTTTCGTGACGATGAGCTCAAGGCCGGCCTATCTGGTGTGCCAGGGAGCACCAGATCCCGGGACCCCATCCTCCCCACCACAACGTCTGCTGCAACAACAACACCACAGCAGAGCCCTGCTGTTATGGCCTGTGCATCCACCGCCACCGCCACCACCACCACCAGTGCCATCTGCAACACCTTCCCTGTCCCAGGGGATGACCATCCCACATCAACAATTGTGGACGGCAGGGAGAGTGTGTGTGGACCCAAGGTGGTGAGGCAACAGGTCCATGGCACCAGGGCAGGTGGGAGGGCCAGGGTCACCCCCAGACTTCAGGAGGTTGGGACCCCATCCCTGGACCACTTCAACAGAGTCTTCGGGGCCTACAAACAGGTTCAGGGACAAAGAGGCCAGTCTGACGAACTCTTACACAAGATCATCCTGCTGATGAGGCCCATCAACACCTGCATCGGACAAATGATAGACCTCATGGGCCAGCAAGTGGCGTTACTGAGGGACAGGCCTGTATCCCAAACAACACCTCCACCCCCGCTGTTGTGCTTCAGGATGACAGTTCACCATCCTCCCCTGCGGCAACTGAGAGGGTTGAGTCCTCAGACGCCGCTAGTACCACAGCAGTGCCCCCCCAGCGAAGGGACCAAGGGGCTGTCCAAAGAAGAGCCTGGGAGTCTCTGGAGGCAAAGCACCAGCAAAACGCCAGTCACGGAGCCAGCCCTGATGGCAACCCTCTTTCCCACTGCATTGACTGTTTGGAATGTCCTTCCTCAAACTGCCTTGTGAATGGCACCTGTCTGTTGGACTGGGTCACAACAACGATGTGGTGTCAACTCTTTCATCTCATTTACCATGACTGTCAACTCACTGTTCCATCACCACCTTCATGTTAATCTGCCTGCCCCCTCACATGTCAACTTTGTAAATAAAATACCTTACACACTTTCATCGTGTCAGCTTTGTCTTTAGTGTAAGATGTGCAGTCTTTAAAATGTCCATAATGTATCAGAAAGATGTACTGTATGTAGGAATGGATCATTTGGAGGCATCTAGGGAAACACAACAGAACAACATTCAGTGGTGTGAGTGTGGCATCACAGACATTACACTACACAAACCATCTACATAACCCAACATGCAGACAAACAATGGGCAACAAGTGTCAACAAACACGTCCCGTATACGTTCACACATTACATGTCACTGTAACATATCCACACACAGGTGACTTTACATCTGGCTGTCTGTAACATTCGCATATAGCCCTTCATGACAACAGCAATCACACCAGACAAAGTACATGTTGTACATTGTCACCCACCTTCAAGTGAAGTAGCGGGTGATGAGCAGTTGACGCATGTCACCACCTTTCTCCTCTCCACTGTCCTCATCACTGGACTCAGGTTCTTGTGTAGGTGGAGGCCTTGGGTCCTCGTCATCATCCAGGAGCAGGGGAATATCCTTGCGAATGGCTAGGTTGTGGAGCATGCAGCACGCCACTACGATCTTACACACCTTCCCAGGCGAGTATGACAGTGCGCCTCCAGTTTAGGCAAGGCAGCGGAAACGTGATTTGAGCAGGCCAAAAGTATGCTCAACCACACGACGTGTCCTGCCATGAGCCTCATTTTATCTGATATCAGCCGGGGTCCTGGGATTACGCAGTGGGCTCAGCAGCCATGGACGGTCGGGATATACAGAGTGACCTAGGAATGACAAACACACATTGCTATGTTGCACAGGCAGAGGTCAGCAGGTCACACGCCCAGCACGCCATACGACTAGGCATACTCACCCACCTGCCTGAGACCTTCATCTGCTGCTGCCTCCAGAGCCTGCTGCCTGAGACCCTTATCTGCTGCTGCCTCCAGAGCCTGCTGCCTGAGACCCTCATCTGCTGCTGCGTCCAGGGACTGCTGCCTGAGACCCTCATCTGCTGCTGCCTCCAGAGCCTGCTGCCTGAGACCCTCATCTGCTGCTGCCTCCAGAGCCTGCTGCCTGAGACCCCTCACCACCCAATTTCACCACAGATGTTTCATGTCCACAGGAATGGCAAGGACAGAGAAGATCCGTGCCAGTCCATTCACAAGCAAGGAGCTGGAGGTCTTGGTAGACGAGATGCTCGCACAGTACCCAAGGCTGTATGGTGCCCCAAATGTCGTGGTAAGACATTGAAAAGGGAAGTGTAGGGCAGGGAGGGCACATATGTAGTTGGACTGCTGCAGTATGTGCCTGATGGTGTGGGGTTGTGTCATACACTGACAAACATGCTGTCTCTAGGGGGAAGGAGTGTGTGTCCCAATGTCACAGGTTTCCCTGCCTGCAGTTGCATGTCTGAGTGAAGTGAGTTACATTGTCAGCCATACAGAGACATATTATGTTGGACATGCAGGTGCCAGGACAGTGATTGCTTTGCTGAATGTCTCTGTGTGTCCCTGTTGTCCGACTCAGTGTGATCCCAGATGCCCTGCACAGTGCCCGCCCACCAAGACGATATCACATCACTGCACTTACTGTGTCCTTACTCTTATTCATTCACACTGAAATCAAAATATGCACCATCTCAGTCCTGTATAATTGCACACGACCACTCTTGTGTAGATCTATATTTTGTTGGTGAGTTCATGCCCCCCAATGCCACACACGTGACATACAGACATGCTCACTGGACATGCTCATAGAATGCTGCCCTGTCATGCACACAGTGAGTCTGCCCACAGACACAGGTCGATATGTGATGTATGTAGTGGCCAGACATGCATAGGACTGGAGATGTGTGCAAACCACAGAGGGGGTTCAGTGCTGTCATCTTGCATGCGTGTGAGATTAGCAGGGACCCTGTGCGCCCTCATAAATGCATGCAGTCATATCAGCTTAGCCCATGCAGAGTGCCCATGTGAGATATACCCCAGGGTGGGAGGGAGAGAGATAACATATGGTAATGAGTCTGGGTCTTGCTACTGTACTGATAGATATTGGTACATGACACTGTGTCACTGATCACTTGTCCCTCTTTTCTCCCATGCCTGCAGCTCAACGCACACTAACCTAAGGCTGTGTGGAGGGCCATTGCAGCAACGGGGGTGAGCTCTGGGGGTATCTAGCCAACAATGCACCCACTGCCACAAGAGGGATGACATCAGCCGGCTGGAAAAGAACGTGGCAGAGATGACCTTCGGGCTGCTTCCACGCACTGGGCGTTTGGCACGGCGCATCATGACACCACTGATGGGCTGCATCTTGGCAGTGACTCATCCTGAGCTGGATGCACGTCTGAAGGAGCATCAGCAGCAAGGCAGGGGTGAGTATCTGGGGAGGGTGCCTTTGCCTGGGAGCGGATGCATGTGTACAGGGCTTGTGGCAGCGGTGGCCTATGTAATGTTTTTGGGGTGGTACAGTGCTGTGTCATGTAAGTGGCTGCTGTGATGGGTGCCAGTGTCATGCATTAGCCCAAACTGGCCTTACAAAGGTGCATTCACATAGCCATATGTGTTAGGATCTTCATGGTTATTCAGCATTGGGATAGTGTGGGCAATCTATTTGGGAGTGAACAGCAGTGTACACAATCTGAGTGTGACTTCATCTATGCATACATTGCATGCACCATGAATGTTGAGGCCTATACATCTGACAACAATGTGCCCCAGAGTACAACATGGTCCTTAGCATGGGCTATTTGCCATTGTGGACTGTAATGTTCTAATAGGTGTCTGTGTTCTCACATCCTGTTCCCTCAAGGTCTGTCAGTGGCAATAAGTGGTGTGCCCACATCATGTCCCTAGGTGTGGGCAGAGCAAGTTGTGTGTCTGGTAGACTTCATCCACGGGCAGGGCAGGGTCTTGTGCTGTGTGGCCTTTACATGGCTCAGTCATGGCAGATAATCAGGGTTACAGGCACTGTTGTGGTCTAGTTATTGAGTTGTTGCAATGAGATTGCAGAGTGTGGTGGGCAACAGGTAGATTTGGCCATCTTTTGTACTTCATCGATTGCATTGCTTTGTCCCGTTGATGACACTGACCTGACCCTGCATCTCTCTCTCATGCGGATTTACCAGTGGACATGGAGGGACATGGAGGGACAGGAGCCGGACATCAGTGGTGGTGAGACTAGCACTACAGCTGCACTGGAGCCCAGGGACACAGAGGTCACAAGCGCTTCAGAGGGGGACCGGAGTATGCAGGAGGAATCCCTGACTGAGACTCAAAGTACAACATCATCTGATGCCAGTGGGGATGCATCCATGTTGGCAGGCACAGGGAATGGGGACTCTGCATCATCTTCTACCACACAGCGGCCAGTGCCCACCCTCCCATCCACTTCCTCTGGTGCTGCCCATGTCCGTGTCAGTAAGAGGGGACGAGTAACATTCACAACTGGCACCGCTGAGCCTGCACCTGTCCCCCCTGCTGCCCTCACTGCTGCACGAAAAGCACCCAGCAGAAACAACCAAAGCTGGCCCGCCCGCAGACACCATCCCCACGGAAGAGCAAATCCAGCCCAGAATGCAAAGACAAGAGCCCCTCAGGGAAGAGCAAGGCCAAAAAAGCAAAGAAGCAGACATTAGGCTCACATGCCCCAAAGGCATCACCAGCGAAGGACTCTCCTGTCTCTAAAACTTCACGCAAAGCTAGGCGTGCAGTTTCTGTGCCCACTGAGGAGGTGTTGCATGGCAAGGGTACTCATAGGAAGGGCTCAGAGCCACATTCCCCCACCACATCGACTCAGATTCCAAGGCCAGTAAAGCAGGGGAAGGAGGGCACCGTAGGGGGTACATATGGCAAACAGGGGAAGAAGGGCCAGAGGCGTAGCCAGACAAAGCTTTCCACAGGATCCAGCACGTCACCAGAGGGAGTGCCAGTGTCTGCACCTGATGCGGCTCTGTTGGTGTGTGTGCCTGTTGTGTCATCACCAGTTCTCATTAACCCCAGTACAGGGAAGCCATTCCGAATTCCCAAGAAGTGGAAAGGCACCCCTCAAACCTCTCCCACCCACACTGTGTCACAGGTCTGCATGACTCCACCTCCACGTACCACTACACCACCTGGTCCGAACAGCCCTCCAGCTTTCCAAGCCACTGATAGCCCTACATCATCTGGGCCTCTCTCTCCCCAGTCAAGTGGTCCTGCTGTCCCCAACACACAGCCAGCTCCAAGTCCACCTGACAGCCAAGAGTGAGTGGTAGTCCCCCTCACACACCTGTCTCTCATACAGGTGGGCCAGTCCCGCCCATTGTTTCCCCCTGAGTGTGTTGCTGCCCATGGATGGCAACAGTCAAACACACTCCCTTTGCAGCTTCTCATGTCCTCACTCTGCACTTTGCCATGCCCACTGGCCTTGTCATTCACTGCTGTTCTGCGCTTGCCTGTGCAGATTCTCATGTCCTCACTCTGTACTTTGCCATGCCCACTGGCCTTCCTGTTCTGCCCTTGCCTGTGCAGATTCTCATGTCCTCACTCTGTACTTTGCCATGCCCACTGGCCTTGTCATTCACTGCTGTTCTGCCCTTGCCTGTGCAGATTCTCATGTCCTCACTCTGCACTTTGCCATGCCCACTGGCCTTGTCAATCACTGCTGTTCTGCCCTTGCCTGTGCAAATTCTCATGTCCTCACTCTGCACTTTGCCAAGCCCACTGGCCTTGTCATTCACTGCTGTTCTGCGCTTGCCTGTGCAGATTCTCATGTCCTCACTCTGCAATTTCCCATGCCCACTGGTCACTGGCCTTCCTGTTCTGCCCTTGCCTGTGCGGATTATCATGTCCTCACTCTGCACTTTGCCATACCCGCTGGCCTTGTCATTCGCTGCTGTTCTGTCCTTGTCTGTGCAGATTCTCATGTCCTCACCCTGCACTTTGCCATGCCCACTGGCCTTGTCATTCACTGCTGTTCTGCCCTTGCCTGTGTAGCCTCTCATGTACTTGCTGTGCACCCTGCCCTGGCCACTGGCCCTGTTGCTCTGCTGTGTTGGACTCTACTCTGTGCATCCTCTCATGTACTTGCTGTGCACCCTGCCCTGGCCCCGGCCCTGTTGCTCTGTTGTGTTGAACTCTACCCTGTGCAGCCTCTCATGTACTTGCTGTTCACCCTGCCCTGCACACTGGCCCTGTTGCTCTGCTGTGTTGGATTGTACCCTGAAAAGCCTCTCACGTATTTGTCGTGCACCCTGAACTGGCCACTAGCCTTCCTGTTTAGAGTTTGCTTGTGCAGATTCTCTTCCATTGTTGTTCTACTGTCACATCTGTGCAATATGTTAATAAAGACTGTTACTCCTGTTGTCTGTTTTGTCAGTGTCCTTGCTGATTAAAGTTCTTTTGGTGTGTGCATTTGGTTGACTGTGCCCCATGCCCTATGTGTCACTTCAAAATTGCCAAGCTCTAAACCCGCATCACATATTTTTAACAAGGGTGACAGGTGAGGTACTTCAGTCAGATTCAGATTAGCTTTATTCGATTTTTGTTACATAAAATCATAAAAGCAACATTTCATATATATACATACAATTCATATACAATAAAAACCTTTTGTTAAGACAGTATTAAATCAATTTAAGGTACTTCGCTAATCACTAAATTCCGTTTTCTTAAAACATTTTTTAAAAAACCAGTCATAACCATGGTACAGGTAGCGTTTCCCAGTTGCTGCAGACTAAGAAACGCAGGGCGGCATTGCCGACAAGCACCTTGTTTCAGATACTGTTTAATCCACCTTTTACGCTCACTCTCGTACAATTTACAAAACAATACTACGTGAAAGGTGGATTGTATTGATGTACAATCACATGGGAAAGGAGCTGATGTTCTTGACCAGTCATTTCTACTTGGGAATGTAACTAACCGGTGGAATAAGTTAAACCTAAATCTTGTTAAAATAAATCGGTCAAAGCCCAAGTTACATATGGTCAAATATGGCTGAATTGTGTAGGTGGTCAGCGATAGTTGATGCTCACTAACTGTTTTCTTCATCATCTCTCCTACACACCTAAGAAGTTCAAAGTGAGCCATACATAACCTCTTCAATTCAGACCTCGAAATGTTCATGATTGAGACTGGATTACTAAAATACTCAGGCCGTTGTATGTCAGTAAATATTTTCCTGATATACTCAAGCCAGGCTATGCGCTTTGTGTTTTCAAGGCCCATAACATCCTTTATTATGTCCTGATTTAGGACAAGGGCCTCTGAGACCCATACTCTGCGCCAGAGTAGAACTGGTTGCAGTTTAATCAGATCGGATATATAGTCCATCCCCACTTTCTGATGGCAATTAAAGACTGAGGTACCTTTTGGGAGAGCTAATAGGTATCTAAGGAAGTTATCGCCGATGTATCCTGATACCCCCAGATCCCTGCCCCATACAGTGCAACACTTCTGCATTTAGATATATAAATCTTTAACATGATTTCAGGGGGTCTTTTGCCCAGCTTGGCGGCGAAGTTTTTTAGTGCTCCTATAGTGCGTTTAAAAGATAGGATCCTATTCTTGACCTCGGGCCCCCAGGAGCCAGAGCCCTCAATTATGACCCCTAGGTATGGGAAAGTTTTAGTGTACTCAATTACAAGTCCCGACGCCTTGAGATTTTTACAACTTGCACGTCCCTTCCCACACTGCATCACGTATGAAGACCCCTTTCTTCCATGAATTCAAGATATTTTGTTAGGGCTTTCTGCGCTCCCACCTTAGTTCTCGCCATCAGTACCGCGTCGTCTGCATACAGAAGTGATACAATTGGGTTATTACATACCTTGGGGAGTCTATTTTGCAAGCACCCAGTTCTTACTCAAGTTTGTTCGTATAAAGGGTAAAAAGAAAGGGGGCCAATACGCACCCTTGTCTTACCCCTTTTTCTATACTGAAAGACCCAGTGCACTCCCCCTCACCCCATATCTAACTTTGGCCGTTGCCCCCGAATACAGCTGCCTTAGGAAGAGTACAATGGCAGGCTCGACTTCCATTTCCTCAAGAATTTGCCACATCTTGGTATGTATCACGCAGTCAAAGGCGGCAGATATTTCAACAAAGATGGCATATAGTTGACCTTCTTTAGCCCGAGTGTATTTTGCTTGTAACAAAACGAAGTTTAGAACCTGCTCTACTGTACCCATCCCTTCACGAAAGCCATACTGTACAGGGCTCAAAATGTCGTGTTCCTCAGCCCATATTTGTAATTTATTTAAGACCACCCTCCCCGCCATTTTCATGAGGGAGTCTAGTAATGAGATCGGTCTATACCAAGACGGGCACTCCCTGTCCCCCTTTTTGTATATCGGTATAATAACCGATTCCGACCAGTTACCAATATAGCCTATAGCACAACAAGCCTGAAGGACCCGGGTACAGAGTGGGGCCCATAGATCTGTATTTAATTTAAAAATGTCATTAGGGATCCCATCCGGTCCCGGGGCTTTATTATTTTTACTAGCTTGTCGAGCCAACTGTACTTCCTGTAGGGTGATCCCCATAGTAATAGGATGACAATTACTCCCTCTCAGTGGGCACCCTATAAATGTATCATCTGTCATGGGGGCCCCCTGTTTGTTTTTATAAACCTTTGAAAAGAAGTCAATCCAGGTTTTTTCATCTATGGTGATTTCCAGCCTTTCTACCTCCTTTTTAGTAAAGAAGGGTGCGTTGACTGCCTCCCAGAAGGCCCTGGCATCTCTACACTGTGAGGCAGGCAACAGGTTCTGCCACGCTAGGTCCTTGATTTCCTTTTTCCGCTGACACCTTGCCTGGGTGTACACCTTCCTACAATGTCTTATTACCTCGTGATCCCTTGGTTTACGACTCAAGGCGTCCTTAAGAGCGGTATACGCCTTGGTACACCTAGAGTCAAACCAACCCACCCCTTTATTGGGCTTGTCTCTCTGCACACTAGTTAGGTTATCTTGAATGATTCTTGTAATTTTGCCAAAGGCCTCCAAGATTTGTTCTTCTAGGGAATTCTCATCCAGACAGACCAATATATCTGTAAGAGCCAAGGTTATTATTTCTTTAAATTTATTAACCGAGTCTACAGTGCTCCATTTAAATGTTAGCCCATTGTAGCGAGCTATGGCGATGTTTTGAGTCCAGGTGAGTGACTCGATAGTAGTGGTACTAGTTAGCTCTCCTATGGTTATGGTCATACTGAGAGGAAGGTGGTCACTTAGGCCAATAGTTGGAATCTCAAAATTTTCTACACAATGTGTGAAACTATTTGGCACAATTACAAAATCAATAACGGAGTGACAACCTCTTGCTAAAAACGTACCACTAAATTCTACCTTGGGTGTACACATTAAATTTGCAAAGCCAAGGTCAAGATTTGCCATAATATTATTTAATACCTCTTCTTTATCGGAGTGCATAAAGTGGCACCTGCTTACATATTCCCCCCTTCCATATTCCTGAAATCCACAACTTTCTTGGTCACAAATATTCAAATTAAAATCCCCTACCCAAACCAGCATTTTGTTTCCCCCCCTTGACAAATTCTGGGCATTTAATTCCACTAGCAAGCTACTTAGAACCCCTGCAAACTCCTCATTTTTTATATTGTCATAGAAGTTAACTATTAGTAGCTCAACCCGATTGTTAAGGGTAACTGAGACCATCTGATAATAATGTGTGTAATTATTTCTCGTAATTTTAACAACTTTTAGAAAGTTGGAGATATAAATACAGATTCCTCCTTTATTTCTCCCAAACAGTGAACGAACCGCGGGGATATGAAAAGTTTTAAAACCTAGAAGATGTTTCTCATTAATAAGCCATGTTTCTTGTACACATAAGATGTCAATGTTTTCGACGAAGTCTCTCCAGATTGTATTGGGCACTTTGCTCTCTAACCCACATACATTCGAGGAGACAATCCTCACTAAGCCACCCCGCTCCCTGCGTACTTTCTGCTTTAACAACGATTTCTCCTTGTTAGTGGTCACCCCCCGTAAGTCTGGCATGAGATCTAGTCCGGCATGTTCTTGCTCATAATTTGACTCTTTATTCCCAGTTGACATTAACTCAGTGCCTCTACAGTCCCTGATATTGATTACTGACACAAGTGGGATGTCGTGTAAAACATCTTTAGTGAGTACAGCTTCCTGTATGTTGGAGTCTAATTGATCAAACATTATCCCTGTTATTCTATCTCCCTTGGTTATATGGTCATGTAGGTTATGTGGTGCAGGAGACTTCCTCCCTTGCAAAGCATCTATGTGTATCAGTGTGACTTTATCTTTTCCACCACCCAGTCAGTCACAGTCATTTAGACCGGAAAGAGGTATAAACCGGTTCGGTCCTATCAAGACAGGAGCATGTCCCGGATTTCCCCTTCGTGCCCGGAATGGGTAGCATAGATGTCTCTTTCTAGGATATTCCCATGGCTGGCGTATTTGTGAGTACGGTATCCTATCATCCTGATTTTGCTATGGGGGCCTAAAGTGACCATACTGGTGTTGAAATAGCGGCCTAATGTAATTATCCTGAAGTTGGGATGTGTACCTAAAGTGATATTCCTGCTGTTGAAATGGGGGCCTAAAACAATCATCCTGATATTGAAATGATTGAAATGATTCCCCAGAGCGATCATTCTGTTGTTGAAATAGGGGCCTAATGTGATCGTCCTGATGTTGAAATGTATACCTAAAACGATCATCCTGCTGTTGAAGTAAAGGCCTAGAATGATCGTCCTGATGTTGAAGTAATGGCCTAAGATTAGTTGCAGGGACCAATGGAGCTCTGGGGTAAAAATAGGGCAATTCACGTGGTGTAATTACATTGCTACCATCTTGAGGGTACCAATTTAAGATGTATCTAACTGCTCTATCATCTCTGAAATTAATTATGATGATATCCCCAGTTATATCTTTTACTCTGTGTCCCAGCCAGGAAAGACGCCTCACATGTAAAATGTCACCATTTATATTTGGAGGGAGTGGTCTGTTCTGCTTTAGTCAAAATATAACTTTGTTTTTTAACTGGTATTGATCTTCTCTCTTAGTATCCTCCAAAACAGGCACTCCAGTGAGAACTACCACCAGCGGAGCTGCTTCCGGAGGCAGTGCTACATTGCACCTCTTGGGAGGAATTACCCCATCAGGGATTTCACAGCAGTTTGATTTTTGTGTATTTCCTGGGTGTTTAAGTTTTACACCTGTCAGGGCCTCTTTATCACTGGTTTTAACATTTTGTCGTACTATTTTAGGAGGCAGTGATGTCAAAGATTTCAAATTATCTGTTTGGAGGTTTTGCTCCCATTTGGACAGTGCTGTTTGAGGATAGACCAGTGATCGTAGACACCAAAGGGGGCTTTGGTAAATCCTCAATAGCCCCTTTAATTTCCCCAATTGACTGCTCTAAATTTCTCAACTGCTGAGCTAATCTTTTTAATCTCTCCATTAGTGGCAATATGAGAGACCTAATTAGGTGTTCCATACTTCCCATAAGATCAGTAGATTATGTTACGTTTTCTAGGAAGTGTAATGGAGTAGATATGGCAGGTGTTATGGGTGCATTGGGTGAATAATCTTATTTCTCTGAAATCCACTCCCCCTCTTTCTCCTTCTTTTCGGGGGTGGGCCTTGGGCTCTGGGATTTTTTAGAAGATTTATTGGGTTTTTGGACAGACTCTACAGTTGGCTGCAGTGAGTCTGTCAGAACTTCTACCTCTGGTGTCAGATTGCAGAGAGATGCAGAAACACTTATATTCAATTAATTACTTGCATCTGGTAAAAAAGTTCTGTCTTGGAGGAGTAGCGGGATGCTATCAATGAGAGTTGCCTCAAGTCCCTCACATTCGGGTGGTGTACTAACGTGTGTACTGGCACACGGTGAAATAACTAGTTGTAGCGGACCCAAAGATGAACGCCTGTTCTTCATTAATTCAACTGAGCGGCGTCTATCGGCCCGCCTCTCGGCAAGTGCAATTTCCCTATCAATACCTGCTGTAACCCTGATGACGTAGTTATCTAACGTTCCATTATTACCTCCTCCTGGCAATGCAGTTTTTTCTTTGCGGAGGGTTGAAGACAAGATGCGTACAAAGGCAATGGGATCCTAACTAAACCACACTAGACCCTTACAGTTACCCCGGACAGTCTAGCAGGCATATGGTGTTTAGAGAAATCCGAAAACTGAAAATGTCAAAAAGTATATTTCTGATGAGTCCGCTTACTGGAGTGGTAGTCGTAGGTCCTTGCAGGGGTATGAGCGATAAGGGAGGTAGCCCAGCCCAGCCTCCGTTGGCCTCAGAGGGCCTAAGAGGGCCTGCCCTTTGCCCGGGCTTCGCCCGGTGCAACCCGTGCGCGATCTCGCGACGCAGGGGCTGCACGGTGTTTAAAGCGCCTCCGGGCGCAGGTATGATGGCGTCAGGGAGCACAGCCAAGGATCCTGGGAAGTTGAGTCCCCCGCTCGGCGGCCGCAGGTGTAGGCAAAGTGGCAGCGGGGGGACTCACAGGGCAGGGAAGAGCGTCCAGCGCCAGGAACACAAGCAGGTGAAAGGGGTAAACAGCGAAGTCCCAAATGAGAAAGCAGAGCCCGCTCAACCGGGGCTACACGGTGTTTAAAGCGCCTCCGGGCGCAGGTATGACGGCATCAGGGAGCGCAGCCAAGGATCCTAGGAAGTTGAGTCCCACGCTCGGCGGCCGCAGGTGTAGGCAAAGCGGCAGCGGGGGGACTCACAGGGCAGGGGAGAGCGTCCAGCGCCAGGAACACAAGCAGGTGAAAGGGGTAAACAGCGAAGTCCCAAATGAGAAAGCAGAGCCCGCTCAACCGGGGCTGCACGGTGTTTAAAGCGCCTCCGGGCGCAGGTATGATGGCGTCAGGGAGCGCAGCCAAGGATCCTGGGAAGTTGAGTCCCACGCTCGGCGGCCGCAGGTGTAGGCAAAGCGGCAGCGGGGGGACTCACAGGGCAGGGGAGAGCGTCCAGTGCCAGGAACACAAGCAGGTGAAAGGGGTAAACAGCGAAGTCCCAAATGAGAAAGCAGCGCCCGCTCCACCGGGGCTGCACGGTGTTTAAAGCGCCTCCGGGCACAGGTATGACGGCGTCAGGGAGCGCAGCCAAGGATACTGGGAAGTTGAGTCCCCCGCTCGGCGGCCGCAGGTGTAGGCAAAGCGGCAGCGGGGGGACTCACAGGGCAGGGGAGAGCGTCCAGCGCCAGGAACACAAGCAGGTGAAAAGGGTAAACAGCGAAGTCCCAAATGAGAAAGCAGCGCCCGCTCCACCGGGGCTGCACGGTGTTTAAAGCGCCTCCGGGCGCAGGTATGACGGTGTGTGCAGTTGGTTGACTGTGCCCCATGCTCTATGTGTCACTTCAACATTGCCAAGCTCTTTACCCGCATCACATTTTTTAACGGGGGTGACAGGGACTTCAGTCAATTCAGACACTGATACTTGTGTTATCTGTGGTGTCAATTTTACCTGTCATGCAGTTCTCTTTTTCGTGGTTAGCTATTGTTGGCTACATTGTTCACATGTCAGGTTGGGGGACACTGCCAGCGCAGGGTGTGATACTGTGCACAGGTTGGCATGCAGGCTGGGCAATGTCATCATGTATGTGTGTTATTTCTTTTATGTGTGCCCAGCTGTGTATGTGTATGGTCATTTTGTGATGGCCCTTAATCCTCGTCCCATGGCCTACATGAGATGTGTACTCTAGGGTAGTCAAGAGGTGTGCAGTGTGAAGGGTGTGAGTTTGTAGGGAGTGTGGATGTGTGTGTGCCCCTGGACTGATAAAGACACACATGTGTCACCCAGGAGTTGTGTGCCTGTTGTTTGGATTGTTCAGCCCTGTGGATGTGGTTGTTTGCACATGTATGAGTTGTCTGTTGTGCACTGTGCAGAGTTTTGGTGTGTCCGTGCTGTTCTGCCTGACTCCTACTTATTGTTTTAGCCACTCGTGAGTTTGCAGAGTGTGTGACTTGCACATTAGTGTTGTGTTTGTTTGATCATCCATATGTTTGATCTGTTTGTGTTGACTGTGCGGCCCTGCTGCTCCACACTGCCATTGTGGTTGTGTTTCTTATACATTGCAGGCACACGGTGCCTTTTACCCTCCTGTATGGCATGGTGTGTGTGGTGTAATGACATCCCCTATGTGTGCCACTTATGCCTACCCATTGTGAGTCTGCACTCCCTCTATTTTTGTATGGTACACCCCTTACATATCGACTACTGACATGCAAGACATTTCACTTTGATATCAGCTGTATCCTTGGTTTACATGTGTGTGTGCCTCCCCATCACTTCATTTGTGACACTGTGCTTTGTGGTGCAGCTCTTGGGCCAAGGGAAATGTTCCACTCTGGACATAGCCCCAATGGTTTATGTGTGATGTTCATGTGCTCTTTATCAGTCAGGATTGCTCATGTGCACTTCAGCTGTGTGTGCTGCCCAGTGCTCTGGTCAAGGTGGTTCTGCTCTTGTATCCCAGAGTGGTGCATCTGTTGTTGTTGTGTTGGATGTATGTGAGTTGCCTGTGGTATTGCTTCACTTCCTGGGTGTGCTGTTGTGTTTGTGCTGATTTGTGTTGTGTGTTGAGGTTGTGTCAGTCATGTCTGTGTTTGACTGTTATGCTTGGTGTGCACACACTGCTTGTTGTGCATACAGTGCTGTGTGTATGTGGCCTTGGCATTGCCTGATGTGCATCCCCTGATGTCCTGCAGTGTTTGTTCAGTTTTTATTTCATGTGCATCTGTAGTTGGTTTGATGTGGTAGTGGTGGTCTGTTGTGGTGCACTTCTTGTGTGATTTGTGGTATATTGTGTGTGTTTTGGTCCTGGGTGATGGGGTTGTGCACTCCTGTTGTGTCTGTGCTCCAATTGCCTTTCCACAGTTTGGCTGACCGGGTATGTCTTTTTCTGACGGGGTTCTGTGTGTGTTTCTGTTGTGTTTTGTGTTTATGTGTTGTTTTTGGGCAGACATATGTTCTGGCATCCCTGTGTGTGTGTTATGTTTGTGTTATTAAGTTTAGTGTCCAACACCTCCCTTAATTAATGCTAACTGGAGTGGAAATAGTAAATTAATTAAGTTTAGTGTCCAGCATCTACCAAGCATTAATGGAAAGTGGAGTGGGAATAGTAAATTAATTAAGTTTAGTGTCCACACCTCCCCTGACTTAATGGTAACTGGAGTGGGAATAGTAAATTAATTAAATTTAGAATCCAGCGTCTACCAAGAATTAATGGAAACTGGAGTGGGAATAGTATACAAATTAAGTTTTGTGTCCAGCACCTACCCTGATTAAATGCTAACTGGAGTGGGAATAGTAAATTAATAACATTTAGGGCCTCATTAGGATGGAGGATTTTCCGCATCCTCCGGACCGGCGGAAGCCACCGCCGGCCCGGAGGATGCGGAAAATCCTCTGCGGACACACCAAAGACCCACCACCACATTAGGATGGCTGGTGGGTCCTGGTTTCCGTCCGCAGCTTTTCCGTCGCGGTTGGCTTACAACCGCGGCGGAAAAGCACTAATATGGTGACGGTGTCTCTCAGACACCGTCAGCCAGATTAGGATGGGCTCTGAAACATGCTTTTCCGCGGCGGCTTTTCTGCCATGGAAAAGCATGTGTATCTTCACTGCAGGGTCCCGTTGCGGGCCCCCTAGGTGAAGAGGGGTTGGGGGGTGCACATGGGGGGTACCTATGGTACCCCCCTGCATTTGTATGCAGAAAGCGTCAGGCACCGCGCAGTGCCTGCCACTTTTTACATACAAATGCAATGCATGCATTTTTAACATTGCTGCGGTGCAGCTTGAAGCCGCACCCGCCGCAATGTTAAAAATAGAGGATGTGACCGCCAGGGTGGCGGTCACATCCTAATTGCACAGGAGGGAACTCCGCAGCCCATGCGGAGGTTCCCTCCTACTCTATGGTGGCGGACGGACTCAGGTCCGTCCGCCATCATAATGTGCCCCTTAGTGTCCAGCACCTACCCTGACTTAATGGTAACTGGAGTGGGATTAGTAAAATTAATTAAGCTAAGTGCCAAGCACATTCCCGGAATTAATATTGACTGTAGTGGGAATAGTATTTTAGATATGTGTGTATTAATTAGTAACCTCAAAATAATAATACAGTTCGTAGTAGTAATATATTTTAAATATGACATTGTTATAAATTAGAAAAATAACTTTGGATATATAGTTATTTAAAAATATTATTAAATATAGTATATGTAATTGAAACATAATGTCTAACATTAAATACAACATTAATAAAATGATACACAAAAAAATACATTTTTATTGATGTGTCTTTATTGTAAATGATTTTGTAATGATCAGAAAATATTTATTTTATTAAGTTTATATAATATAAATCAAGACATATAGATTAAAAAAACATATTTATTTTACAGATATAATAATATTTTGTAAATTTTTACATTTCATAATTATGTAAACAAAATTGTTTAACATTGGTTTTTAATACAGATATGTAAACTTTGTAATATCAAATAATGTAGTTTTACATTTGTTTAGAATCATTTCAGAAAATAATATAATTGTTTATAACAGTTGTTCATGTCAGTTTTGGATTCTGAACATTTGTTATTTAGTTACATATACTGTTAATAATAAATTTGTTTGAAAATTATTAATATATAAAATATTAATATTATTAATTATTACTTGGTTTAGTTCTTATACTTTTTTTATGATATTACATGTTTTTTACAAATGTTGTATATAACTTGTAAATATATGAAATTATAATAATAAGTATTATATGTTTGATAATATTTATTATTATAATTTTACAATGCTGTAAAAATGTTAAATACATTTAAACATATAGGTTATAAATTGTAGTATTTTAATTAAACATTTTGGCAATTTATATATTATGGGGCCGATTCCGATTCCGTTCGGAAATTGGCCCGACCGACGCGTACCCGGAACGGAGTCTGACCGACACCTAAATGCACTGAACGAGCCTTGCAGTACGATGTAAAGCCTGTGATTTGCAACCGAGCCGTATGGAAACCAAGCCGTCCGACCGAGCAGTACAAAATTCAGCCACTTGGCCGGAAAATGGACACAAGCCACACCGACCGAACCGAACCCGGAATGAACCCAACCGATATGTACCCGTAACGGCCGAGCCGCACAGTACGATGCCAAGCGCATTAAATCCGACCGAATCACACGGAGCCCAAGCCGCACGACCGACTGGACTGAAAACGTACCTAAAGCAAGAGAGACCACGGCGATAGACTTGCATGCAACACAGAACCCAATCAGCGTTAAAGATATGGAGCAGCCCGCATAAGCCAACATGAGAGTCCGATTTGGTCAGAAGAACGTCTCCTACATGGCCACCAAAAACAATGCCAAAAATACAAAAATAGGACCAGTCAAGCCATGACAAAGTCAATAAATACACAGAAATACAAAAAAAACACAAAGACACACCCACAACTCCACCTAAAAAAAGGCAAAACTACACTACCATGATCCTTTCCAAATACAACAGAGCAGCCAGCACAGAACAACTTGAGACACCAATCACAGACACACACACAACTCACCCATGAGACACCAATCACAGACACACACACAACTCACCCATCACACAAACCACATACCATCAGCACTCCTCCAAAAGCTTTCACACATACACCTACACAAACAGTCACTTGCACCCAAACACCCACCCACACACATCACTCCTCACCACCACCCATCACCATGCCCCCTAAGAAGAATCCACAGTTCACAGACACTGAGTTAAGAAATATTGGTAGATGAGATCCTCAGAGTGGAGCCACATTTGTTTGGCACATTGGTACAAAGGACCCCCATGTCACAGAAAACCAAGATGTGGGACAGAATCGTGGACAAGATGAACGCACAGGCACCAGTGTATTGCACAAAGACCGACATCCAGTACAGGTGGTATAACGTGCGCAGGAGGGTCAAGAAGCTCCTCCATAAGGAACACGCCTTGAGCCAGGTCACCGGCAGTGGCCCTCCTGCCAAACCAGTCTACTTCAGGTCCTGGGAGGAGAGGGTGTGGGACATCCTACCACCAGAGGGCATCCATGGCCTACCTGACATACCAGAACCTGGTGAGTACGCAACCAATATGCCCAATATTGTGTTGCAATACACACACAGCACCGTTAAGGGGACTGTGAAACCATGCAGTGATATCAAAGGCATAGGAAAAAAAGTCAATCAGCCCAAGAAGTCTATGCTAGTCAGACAAACACAATAATGGCCACATCATAGTGAATTGTAACTGTGTCATGACATGTACAAACCTACCAACAAATAGGGGAAGGCAGTGGCACTAATCTGAGTTAACACTGTCAGAAATCCCTGCCACCACAACCAATAGCTCACAGTGAAGCTGACTGACAGAAAGAAATAGTGGGTATGCTTGCGAAGTGAGTGTATACCAAAGCATGATGGTGTTGTTGTCACAGATAATGCACCCCATCACAATTGCACCATTAACACATCTCTTAACAATGTTCACTTCACAGGGGCATGGAAATGGGCTGGCAAGTACTCTAGGAGTGGGCTCTGTAGTGATCAGCACAAGGCCCTGCTGGGACTTGGCCACCACCAAACACCAGAACTCCACTGTCAGCCATGTTGTCAGCACAGGCACACCCCCTCACAGGGAAGCAGAGTCCAAAGTAGGGAAATGAGGGCATGCTGGGAAGGGGGGTGTAGCCCAGAGCATGGTGGGAGTTGCATGTCACTCACAATCCTCAGCCACCTACATGGCTCAGCAAGATCACACTGAACCATGCTCACCTCACAGGGAGTGGAAATGGACTGACAAGGTGTCTGACACTGGGTTCTGTTGTGGGGAGCACAGGGCCCTGCTGGGAACTGTGCACCAACAAACACCAGGACTGCACTGTCAGCCATCATGTCAGCACAGGCACACACCCTCACAGGGAAGCTGAGTCCAAAGGAGGGAAATTAGGGCATGCTGGGGAGGGGGGGTGTAGCCCAGAGCATGGTGGGACTTGCAGTCACTCACAATCCTCAGCCACCTACAAGGCCCACCAAGCCCACACTGCACCATGCTCACCTCACAGGGGGTGAAAATGGGCTGGCAGGTACCCTGGTACTGGGGTCTGTAGTGGGAAGCACAAGGCCCTGCTGGGAATTGGCCTCCACCAAACACCAGAACTCCACTGTCAGCCATCTTGTCAGCACAGGCACACACCCTCACAGGGAAGCTGAGTCCAAAGGAGGGAAATTAGGGCATGCTGGGGAGGGGGGGTGTAGCCCCGAGCATGGTGGGACTTGCAGTCACTCACAATCCTCAGCCACCTACAAGGCCCACCAAGCCCACACTGCACCATGCTCACCTCACAGGGGGTGAAAATGGGCTGGCAGGTACCCTGGGACTGGGGTTTGTTTTGGGGAGCATAAGCCCCTGCTGGGAATTGGCCTCCACCAAACACCATAACTCCACTGTCAGCCATCTTGTCAGCACAGGCACACACCCTCACTGGGAAGCTGAGTCCAAAGGAGGGACACGAGGGCATGCTGGGAAGGGGGGTGTAGCCCAGAGCATGGTGGGAGTTACAGTCACTCACAATCCTCAGACACCTACATGGCCCAGCAAGCCCACACTGCACCATGCTCACCTCACAGGGGGTGAAAATGGGCTGGCTGGTACCCTGGGACTGGGGTCTGTTGTGGGGAGCACAGGGCCCTGCTGGGAATTGACCACCACCAAACACCAGAACTCCACTGTCAGCCATCTCGTCAGAACAAGCACACCCCCTCACAGGGAAGCAGAGTCCAAAGGAGGGAAATGAGGGCATGCTGGGAAGGAGGTTGTAGCCCAGAGCATGGTGGGAGTTGCAGTCACTCACAATCCTCAGCCACCTACATGGCCCAGCAAGATCACACTGAACCATGCTCTCCTCACAGGGAGTGGAAATGGACTGACAAGATGTCTGACACTGGGTTCTGTTGTGGGGAGCACAAGGTCCTGCTGGGAACTGTGCACCAACAAACACCAGGACTGCACTGTCAGTCATCTTGTCAGCACAGGCACACACCCTCACAGGGAAGCTGAGTCAAATGTTAACAGGGATCCCACTCCTGTGTCAGCCACCTGATGGCCCTTGAGTAACAATTTTCATGTACATGGAAATCCATAGATGGACCCCTCCCAGTTGCCATATACATAGGTCAACCATTGATGTCTGTAGTAACATAAATGACAATATATGTCGCTTCCAAACACAGGTGCCACTGGGGATTCAGCACCAAGTGAAGAAGAGTCCCTGGCCCAGACTCTGGTGGAGGATGAGCTCTCTGGTGTCGATCTGGCTCTGTCCCCTTCAAATGACGACCCTCAGCCTGGGACCTCCGGTGTGAGTCATCAGGCAGCCCCACCATCAGAAACACCTGCACCCCCTTCAGCCATGTCAACACCATCTGCCCACAGACCTAACACCCACGCCAACACGGACAGAACTAGGAGACCAAGTTCAAACAGCACAGGGGCACCCAGGATGCTACCAACAATGACACCAGTAGCAACAGCCAAGGGGGCCCCGGGTCAACTTTGCCTGCCACCACGGGTACAGCCCGTGTGTCTAGGGGTAGTGGGAGTGGTGTTAGGCCGAGGGCACGGTCTGCAGAGGGGCCTGGACTGCCTGATGACCCCCAACTGGTACGCATCATAGATGCGTACCAGGATAGCACCAGAGGATTCAGCCAGGTAGTGGGGGTCCTCAAGGACATGCAATAGGAGCAGGCTGCTCATCATGACCGCATGGAGGCTAAGTGGGACAAACTTACGGCGGTGCATATGGACATATTGACCTGTTTCTCCCAGATCAGCACAAATATGTCCACACCTGCCTGTGTGCCCACATCTCTTGCAACAACATCTGCAAATGGCACAGGGAGGGAGGATGAATCTGGTGGAGACTCTGATGCACCGTCGGCACCTGCTCCTGAGGATCCCCCACAGAAGAAGATGAGGGGTTGTCTGAAGGACAAGTGAGCCACAGTTTTCCCTGCACATCCCCCAGGAACCCAGAACCTGTGTTGGATGTTGGTCTTTGTGTGCAAAGAGTTCACCTTGTTGCACATGACACAGGTCCCCATCATGACATGGAGGGTCCATGTTGTACCAATGTAGAAGATGAATGTGGACTTCACTCTGTATATTTCATCTACCAATACTTCTGACTCATGCGTGAACTGTGGATTCTAAACCTCATGTACAGCACTATCCCCATGCATCTATGTAAATAAATTCACCATTACACTATACTTGCCTATGTTGTGATTCCAACTCGGTATGTGTCATGGAGATGATCAAATGCTGAAGCACACAGTACGTGCCGACTACTACAGCAAGGTCATTACCGTCATTTTACTCATGTTGATGTGACACCTATGAGGGAGACACACCAATTGAGCTCCACAACACATACTCACCATGGATATGTGACACATTGCCTATAAAGATGGTTGCCAGATATACGGTGGAATGCACAGACACCACACCTTTCCACAGTCACTGCCAACAAGCCCACAGGTGAGGTAACCAAATGTCAGTCAGATGTGTGAAGACAGATAACACACATTACTAAGTGAAGCACAGATACATTACAAATCAGAAACAAGTTTATTACCCAACAATATCAAGGTGAATCCACATGACAGTGGGCACAGGGTCACCAAGTGTCATCAAATGGCGCTTTAAGGGTGGATTCTGGATGTCGGTGTCAGACTTGCCCCAGGAACTGGCAAAGTACCTTGGGAAGGACAGAAATGAGACACAGTCAGAAGCACACAGGATGGAAATGCAATAGACATTTCACAAGAAACCTACACACTAACAACTTAGCATGTCAACCCCATTGTGGACTACAGACCATAAGACAGGATACATCACTGCATGCTTCGAGTCAAGTACCACACTGACAAACTCAAACAGCAACAGAGCTGCACAAACACATCACAGGCTCACTTAGGACATTGACATGACAACCCTGTGAACTCAACTTGAGCTGAAGAAGTTGTTGATGAGCTGTGTGCGGACATCACCCTCATCATCATCATCACTGGCCTCGTGGCCCAGGCCAGGATCCTCCACAGGTGGTGAATGTTGGTCGTCGTCGTCCTGGATGAGAGGCACCTCCTTCCGAACTGCCATGTTGTGCAGCATGCAGCAGATGATGATGATTTTACATACCTTTGCAGGCTCATATGGGAAGGCCCCTCCGGTCTTGTCCAGGCAGCGGGAGCGACTTTTCAGGAGACCAAAGGTACGCTCGATGACTCGCCTGGTTCTGCAATGTGCCTGATTGTAGCACATCTGGGATGCTGTCACAGGATTCCTCAGGGGTGTCAGCAACCATGGCATGTTGGGGTATCCAGAGTCACCTACATATACAGAATCACACATATGTTGAGCATTGTAAGGGGGTGGGAGACAACATTGCAAAACACACGCAATGGTAAACAGTACACACCAACAAGCCAGTCTCGCTGGTTTGGCATCTGTGACATCATCAAGGGTATGCGACTCCTCCTCATGATGTAGGCATCATGGGCCGAACCAGGGAAACGTACACACACATCTGCAATCACCATGTCCACCAGGCATACCACTAGAGCATTGTTTGAGTGGTAATGTTTGTGGTTGTGGTATGTCTGTTCCTGTGCCCGTAGTGGTATCAGGGCCACATGATTGAGTCAATCACGTTTGGCATCCTCCCCAGTGCATAGAAGGCATCCTTGATCTCTGCGAGTTCACCTGGTGTAGAAAACTTGATGTAAGAGTCCAGGTGAGTCAGTCAGTCAGTCAAAAAATACTTTATTTGGTTCAATACATAAACCACAAAAGTATACAAAAACATGCAAAAGAGGTCCAAAGGAATAATATACACAGTTAGATATAAAAAACCTCGGTTTAGGGTGTAGACAAAACTCAAGACCTTATTAAGAGATTACAATAAATATACAATTACATCCTATCCGATTTAAAAATACATATTAAAAGTAGTCCATGGCTAAAAATGACGATCAAAACATTATAAGTAGTATTTTATGAAAAAATAACGGGGATTAAAATGTGTCTATGTCCAATTAATCTTTTTACTTAATCTCATTGCAGTGGTTAAAAATTTGGCAACATTGCAAATTTCCCAGATGCTTGGCAGTAATTGAAGATACATTAAAGCAGGCTTCACTTGGTTGAACCCTTTCCCCTTTAATAAGGGTACAATAAACTTTCTCCTAATATTAGTGAAATGACCACAAAAGAACATAAAGTGGGCGGTATCCATAAGAGAACACCCATCACAGTTGCACAGCCCTAGGTCAACAGGTTTCGTCCAACCGGGGTGACCACAAATCAATAGGTGGATTTTATTTAAGCGAAACTTGGTTAACAAATATCTATGGTTTGAGATGTTTACCACTTTTAGATAAAGTTCCAGTTGACACCCAGAAGATACGATCAGTTGATGCATTCTCACTGTGGGCTTTGCCAGTTCCAGGCCTTCTCTATCCATCCCTCTAATTTTCAAAAAGTTACTTTTCACCCACTTTAGGTCACCCTTTACCAGTTGAGAAGGCATATTAAAGAGTTCTGGCCGACCCAACTTTTTTGATAGGAGTTGAACATATTTCAACCACGGAATGTGGTCCCAATGGTCAAGTGCAAGACAGTCATTTAAAATAACCCTGGGCGTAGTTCGCGGAGCCGCACTCCGCGGAGCTACGCGAAGACGCACTTGCACTCCGCAACCTACGCGTAGCTCCGGGGACATGCGTAGTTGCTTGCTAGACCCGTTCGCACGCCGTTTTTCGTCTTCGGGTGCGCTGTGCGCGTGTTCGGGCGCTGCCTGCATGCTCGGGATGGCTAGCGCGCTAAGTTACCCAAGAGGTTTGTCCCGCCCGCTTGCGTTCCCTTATTTCCTGTTCCGGGTCACAAGTAACGTGTTCGGGTTGTGCAAGACATGTTCGGGAACTCATCTTCTCGTTCGCACTACAAAAGTGCGTGATCGCGCTAAATATCGCGCGAACCTACCCACGCGGTCGCGATGGGCGCAGCCATCTTGGATTTCACATGGGAAAAAGCAAACGCAGAACCAAGGTAAGCCATTGCCGCACACGCGATAATGTTTTTCAGCGCGCGAGAACTACGCTACGCACCGGATCGCGGAGTAATCGACAGCTACGCGTTCTCCGCGGAACGCGGAGTTGCCGAAACTCTGCAAGCTCCGCGAACGGAGCGTAGTTCTTCGCCCAGGGTTAATTTAAAACTAAATGGTTCACCTTCAATTCAGAGTTCAACCAGACTGAGATCCACTTCAGTAGCTGGGCCATCGCAATTCGGTCCTCAAAGTAATCTATGCCACATTCCTGATGTACTATGTAACTGTCCGTAGATCTTGGCAAGGATAGAATTGTTTTAAGGAAGTTGTCCTCCGCTACCTGGAGAATCTTAACTGGTCTAAGGCCCCACAGATCTGCACCATACATCGCAATAGAGATGCATTTTGCGGTGTAAACCTTCAATACCGCCTCCAGAGGTTTCACCCCTAATTTGCGGGAAAAACCCAGGACTGCAGAGATGGAACGGGCGAAAGCATTTTTTTTCACCAGCATTTGGGGGTTCCAGGTAGAATATTCATCAAAAACAACCCCCAAGTAGGGAAATCTAGATACTCTTGACAGTTTATGGCCATTGCAATGTAAAACCAACGCCTTTTTCTGGGGCCTGCTTTTACTACCCACAACCATTACATAAGATTTGCCATAATTGACACTAAGGTCAAGAGATGACATAAAAACATAAAATGAATTTAATAGGCATTGGAGACCCACTGCGGTTCGGGCTAACAGGGCAGCATCATCAGTATATAATAATGCCGGTACTTGGAGATTCCCTGCCCTGGGTATGTCCTTGCAAGATTTTTCTAAAACCGCTCCCAAATCATTGATATACAAAGTGAATAGCAAGGGTGCTAAAATGCATCCTTGCCTTACACCATTGGAGATACTTATCTTCCCTGTGCTATTATCTTTGCGGTCGTACCTCACAGACGCTGTTAGATCCCTGTGAAGGTCTGCCAAGAAGTACACAATGTCAGGGTCTATACCAATTCTTAATAGCAGGTCCCATAACTTGGACCTATTTACTCGGTCGAACGCCGAGGATAGGTCCATAAATGCGATGTACAGGCGTCCTTGCTTTGCTAATGTATACTTCCCTATAAGCAGTTGTAGATTTAAGCTCTGGTCTATTGTGCCACGCCCTTTTCTAAAGCCATGCTGAAGGGCGGAGAGGGTGTCAGTTTCTTCCAGCCAATCAGTAAGCTTGCACAACACCACTCTCCCTAGGACCTTTACAGCTGAATCAATGAGGGAGATTGGGCGGTAATTGCCCGGGTCCCCTCTATCACCTTTTTTGTAAATCGGGACAATAACCGACTGGGACCATGTCTCCGGAATGCCTATACTAGATATTCTGTTAAAAACGTTAGTTAAGATTTTGGACCAAAATGCTATGTTAGATTTAAAGAGGTCGGAAGGAACACCATCTGGTCCAGGGGCCTTGTTACTTGTCATTTTACCAATTGCATCGGCCACCTCACCTTCATATACTAATAACGTGTAAGGGAGCCTCACAAAGGTGGACGATGCCTCTGCCCCAGGATTCTCAACCTCATAGACTGACTTGAAATGCTGCCACCTATCTTCTTGTATTCCGCAATCAAGTTCATTATTACCAGGATCAACAAAATAAGATTGATTGACCACAGCCCAGAACTTAGCGCTATTTTTCAGCACGTCAATTGAAGTTAACTCTGCCCAGGCGTCCTCTCTAATCTCCTGTCGCCTCTTTTCCACTACAGCCTTATAATCTTTCCTAAGCATGGCTACAAGCTGCCTATTCACCGGTCTACATTTGAGCGCCAGTTTTAATTTTTTATTGGCCATTGTACACTTTTTGTCGAACCAGCCTACCCTCCCGCAGGATTTACCTTTGCCATATTGTGTCAAGTTGGCGGCAATTTCATAACAAACTTTTTGGTACGCCCCCAACACGTCATTATCCCCGGCATCGGGGTTCATGCAGAGGTCCAGCTCCACCCGACTGCTATTGTAGAGGTTAGAGAGACACTCACTCGGGACTATCTTACTCCACCTAATTCTACGTGCTTGGTCAGTAAGCCGAATATCGCCCTTGTTCACCATGTTCGGCTTACTCTTGGTTATTACTATAACCTTTCTCAACCTTAGTAGGACTGGGTTATGATCACTAAAGTGTGACCTCACCACGGAATAACTGATGATGTGACTGCGGCTAATACTGCTTAAAAAAATAAAATCTATCGTAGACCTGCTGCCTTGTCCTGTGAATGTGGGAATATCTTCTCCTTCCCTGCTAGGTAACATCAGCCCGTTTTCGGCCAAAATGGCTTCCAACAGGACACCCTGATCTGAGTGCTCAAAATGTATGCCAACCTGATCCGGCGGCCCCGTAAAAAAACATCTGGTGGGCATTTGTCCGGGCACTCATGGATGTTAAAGTCCCCCAGCAAAAGAATAGTACACTCAGCCTCAGTTGATTCTTTGAAGCTTATAAGAAAGGAGTTTAGCATTCTTAAATGACTCGTGGACTCAATCCTATCAAAGGAGTTATAAAAATTTACCACAAGGACATTGTGGCGACCCTTACATGAAATGTGTACTGCCAAGCAATACGGGCAACCAGTGGCTATTTCTTTGTAAGTGCCGGGAATTTTTGCGGAGATCAGTGTTATCAAGCCTCCCCGCGCCCGCCCCCGGGTGGAGGGAACTGCTGAGAGATGGAAGGTAGTGAACCCATCTAGTGTTAAAGCATTTTGTGTGTCCCATGTTTCCTGCATGCCGATGATGTCCATGGTGCCTAGAAAATCCCTCCAAATAGGGTCATCAATTTTGTTTCTGAGACCAGCAATATTCCATGTGGCCATTACACACTCCCCCCTCCCTCTTACTTCCTGTTTCCCAATTGTTAAATCATATTTGGTCCCATCCGTGCACAAAACACTGACTACAGGTGATGGGCTTGTATCTGCAATCAACTCCCCGGAATTTATAACATTGTTTGCCTGGTGTAGTGGGGTTTGTTTAGTGGTAACTAACTCCTTAGCCAATGATCCCTGTTTTTGTCAGTCTACCCAGCCCAAATTAGAAAGACAATCATAACGGTTAGCCATAGGGATGTGAAACAATTGATCTTGGTGGTTGTTAAAATGAGGATAGCTGTTACAGTGGACATTTAGTGACTCAGTCCCAAATCCCCCTTGCATAGGTCTGCCCCCTCTACCATGAACCATGCTCCAGCCACCCTCTCCTCCATCTCCCCATCCCTGAATGTTTGTGTTCCAAGGAAAAACAGTCCTAGTCATACCCTTTTGTTCATTTGGAGCTCTCAACCAACTCCATCTCTTGTCCACCTGTTCAGTTTGTTGATAAAAATAAGAAAGTGGTCTAGCAATGACTAGGCTGGCTTGATGGCGTGGGGGCCTGTTACAAATATATTCCACCACCTGCGGATTTTCAAATGTTACCACTATGCAATCACCTGATAATCTTTTCCTATTGCCACCCACCCAAGGGGCTCTCTCCACCATCAAGATATTGCTGGGGGTGTTCACTGGAAGGGGGTAATTGCTTGATAACCAGTGGCATACCTTGTTCTTTAAAGCTTGAAAATATTCCACGTGGGGTGGTGATAGTTCTGTGACCCCGGTCAATACCACAACATAGGGGCTGGCATCTAAGGAGAGATGAATATTTCTGCGGGGCTCAGCCTTTTCTAATGGGGCCGAGTCCAATGTCGGGGTCAGAGGGGTCTGTGATGTCTGGGGTGTCTGATCCTTAAATTTAACCTGAGGAGTAGACTTGGGTTTAGCAGTGACAGGCGTGGGGGTTTTATTAGGGGCAGATGTATTAGCATTAGCATTCGAGCCTGCCAGAGTTGAGGTATTACTAGGTTTCTTTAGCGTTGGTTTTTTACCCACTGCCACATTACTACTTGCCACGGGATGCGACCGATTGCTGTTGGTCGCAGTGGATGCCCGGTTCCCAATTGGGCCAGGAGTACTTATTTCAATGTGGATATTTTTTAATATATGCTCAATGCGACATAGCCTTGCCTCCAAAGGTGCTAATAGGGTTTTCAAGGCCTCGATGAAATTCGGGGTTACTTCTCCTCTTTCTTGATCTAAGTCCCCCGGGTTAACATTTCCCCCACTTAATTCTAAGATGTCATCCAAGCTGTCGTCTGCAAGCGTGCCATCAAGCAGACTCAATGACAGGCCCCCAGCCGCTGGATGTACAACCCCAAGGTCATTGACTGCTGCGGCCATTGTCCCACTAACAGCCGTCATTACTTTGCCACCTGTTGTCTGATTGGAGGTGGATTCCACCTTCCTCGTTATATTAACTGGTAAAATAGTGGGTCTATTCTTAGGGATCGCCCCCTCTTTCAAGCCCCTCACATTTATATCAGTGATATCAGTGATAATAGATTGATTATTCACAAGCGGAGTACCAGGATCATTACCTATATTAAGGTCTAACACAGGATTAGGATCAAGTAATGCCCCTGGGTTTTGAAGGGGGCTGGGCCTTTCAGGAAGTGTACCACATGCTAAAGTATCTGGGGACTGAGCCTGGGCAATATGGCCTAGAGAGGATCTTTTCGCTAATGCCAGGTCTTGAGACACCCTTCTACCCATCAAGACTATCCCTTCGTCTATGAGTGAGTTGGTGCGAACTATGAAGTCATCAAGGGTGCCAGTCAACTTTTTGGCCCCTGCTGTCCTACTTCGTGTCTCTCGGCACTCCATTTTAACTCTTCTCGTTATATTGGTATAAGTCTTGTGGCAGCAAAAAACAAATTCTAAGCAATTTACAACCCCCTTATAAGTTTCTGTAAAACTAAAGTCATAGGAGAGCTCCAATGCTTACAGTTCCGATGTCCAAGCGTTGGAGGTAGGATGCAAATGGACCAGGATCCGGGGCCCAGGCCAGGCTCCTCAGGCCTCTGAGGGCCACAGAGGGCCTGCCCTTTGCCCGGGCTTAGGCCCCCGCTGTGTCCCGCACGCGTCCCGCTACGCGGAGGGGGTGTTGGGGTTTTAAGCGCCTCTGGGCGCCAGTTCCCGCGTCACTTGTAGCGCCCCCGCAAAGGCTCCTGGGGGTTGAAGTCCCCCCGCTCTGCGGCCGCTTCAGGTATCAAACGCGGCGGCGGGGGGGACTCTGCTCCGGCGACTCTCCTCCTTTCCCCTTGCTCCCCTCGCTCCACTGGGCAGCACAATGATCAGCACGGCAGTCCGGAAAATAATTAGGTGAAGTGTGGCTCCCAAAGTGCTCTGGGCGCGCTAGCGTCTTAAACGCCTCCGGGCGCCAGTTCCCAGGTGAGTCAACATCCCCTCCAAGACATCTTGTAGCACACGGCTGAACATAGTTTGTGACATACCACCGACACTAGCCACAGTGTGTTGGAAGGTACAGGTGGCAAAGAAGTGCAGGGCTGCCATCACCTTCACCTTTGATGTCAGTGCTGTCGGGTATGTGCGGCCAGGTTCCAGATGCTGCGCCAACTGCTCCGCCAAATCATCGGTCATGCTCCTGGTGAAGCGGTACCGTCGGATGCTGTCTCGTTTCACCATGGTCTCGAGGTCAGGGAACGGTCTATGGACTGCTGGGGTCCTGCAGTACAGAGATTAGCAAGGTAACATCATATATTTATATTCTGGTACCCATGTGGCACTCACCTTGCAAAAAAATCACATTTTACATCATAGCTATGCACAATTAACTAAGGTGTGTGCGGTTGTTTATGGACGCATATGTTACCTTCATGCCCATCAAATCACATACAAATCACACATGTGTACATGAGTTCCTTGGGGTGCAATGGCGAATCATTGGGCTTTGAATATGTAAAACATGTGCAATGGGACCCCCTCAAAAAAGTAATTTATGGCCCTGGAACCGAGGGGAGCAAGAAAACACAAAACAAGAGGGGTGTTCCTACAGTGGCCGTATAATTCAATAACGTGTATACATCTCTAAGTAATCACAAGGGGCAGTGACAGAAGGTAAAGTGCAAGCAAAGTTCATTTAGAAAAATATTTATTTATTCTTTTTTCAAATTTTTTTCTAGATATAAATTCATATAAATATTATTATTCAACAAAAAAACCTTTTTTAAATTAATAGGTAATACATAGATTAATTGAGAAATTTCATAAAGAGCACAAGACAGTCATAAAAACAGCAGCAAATTAGCAGGTCCCCTGAAAAGCAATCATGCACCACACCTCACTCACGTGCTAACAATCATTCTACATTCATACCACATACAAAAATGGAGAAGGAACTGGATTCCAAATAGTCATTAAAAACACATATTCCCCTCCATCGAATCTTTCTCATTCTGAAAGAAACTCCTTGAATGAGCTTAAAACCAATTCCTCCATAATCATCAAACCTTGTGATAAAGGTGGAGGCATCACGGTATTTGACAGATCTAAGTATGATGACAAAATGTTGGAAATGCTAGCTGTGACCGAACATTACAGACCTGCCCAACGCAAAGAACTAGATCGCTTGAATAAATACATCCAAGAAACTACTCAAGTGGCCTTCACAGATGGTTATATTTGTGAAGATGAGTTTGTCTTTCTCAATAAAACCACTCCTACCACTTCTGTTTTGTATGGTCTCCCGAAGACACACAAATCAGAAAATGATCCACCCATGCGTCCCATTATTTCGACCATTGGCTCATGCACTGAGCCACTGTCCAAATATGTGGATAGATTTTTGTGTCCTTTAACCCAGAAATATGCCTCGTATATCCGCGACACCGGGGATATTATCAACAAAATAGAAGGCCTACCATTCAACCCCCATACAGACATCTTGGTGACGCTCGACATTGAGGCGCTCTACACTAACATCCCTCAGTGTCGAGCGTTACAGGCTGTGTCCACCCTTCTCAGTAGATATCCATCTAACCGCCCGATGCCTTCATTCTCCAGTGCTTGGAAATTGTTCTCATGAATAACTACTTTGAATACAATGGGAAAATCTATAAACAGATCAAGGGGACATCTATGGGGGCCTCTTGTGCCCCCAGTGTAGCTAATACCTTCATGGGGGAGTGGGAACTGAAAAATATTTTCAATGAACTGGCGCCCTTTTTTGAGAATATTTTTGTTTGGAAGCGCTTTATTGACGATATTTTTTTTATTTGGAAAGGGTCGGAAGAGGAATTGCAGATCTTCTACCTTTGGCTTAATGCCAGTGATACTAATCTGAAGTTCACGATAAATCTGAGCACTCAGAAGGTAGACTTTTTAGACATCAGCATCTCAGGCACTAACGGTCAGCTATCGGTCAGCCTCTTCAGGAAAAGTACTGCCAAAAATACTATTCTGGAACTTGGAAGCTTCCACCCCAATTGCCAAAGGGAATCTATACCTTTCGGCGAATTTCTGCGGATTCGCCGCAACTGTACAGATATCAGTTCTTTCCACCGACACGGAGATGCTCTTAAAGAACGGCTACTTAAAAGAGGCTACCCACATCGTTTAGTACGACAAGCCTATAAGAGGGCCAAATATTTCAATAGATCCGCACTCCTACAGGGCAAACCCCAGAACAAACACGACCGGATCACTTGCGTGATTAATCACTCTACCCTGAATCACAAACTGAGGAATATCATAAATAAAAATTGGAAAATCTTGAACGTAGATGAAAGCAGCTCTCCACTCCCTCTACCCATGTTAGCCTATAGAAGAAATAAAAACCTAAGGGACATGCTTGTCCATGCGAGACCCCAGACCAGAAATGCTTACTTCAATAACCAGCTCTCCATCACTGGCCTTCCAGCGGTTGTAGGTAACCACAGGTGTGGCGGCTGCCACGCCTGCGACTCAGCCCTTATTTCTGACACGGTCACCTACAATGAAAAAACGATTAGACTACGCTATCTTACCAACTGCCGTAGTAGCAATATTGTATACATCTTATTCTGTGATTGTGGCTTAGCCTATGTTGGCGAAACAGGACGTGAGTTTCGCGTCCGTTTCCGCGAACACAAGTCCGCTATTAGGACTAAGAAACTCTCAGCCCCACTAGTAGAACACTGCATTGAGAAGTCGCATAAGGAGGATGAGATCAGATGGTCCATCCTGGAAAAGATCACTCCCAAAATGGGCCAGTCCATGGAAATCACGCGTAAAAAACGTGAAACTTTCTGGATCTTTCTTCTTGACAGTGTCAAGCGGGGACTAAACGAAGAACTATCCTGGTATGTCACTAAATAAAGAATCTGTATCTTTTGCCCTCTCCTTCCTTCTCCTTCTCCTTCTCCAAGCCCCCCCCCCCTTTTCCCCCCCCAAAAACCCCCCCCTTCACCCCTCTGAATCTGTGCCATTATACGATTGTCTCCCGGCTAGCTTCCCGCGATCCAGTGCATATGAGTACTCACAGCTTCTTCACGACCACTCACATATGGCCCCTTTCTTCAGACTGTGACATTATTTCTCATTGTGTAGTCAGCATTAACCCACATGATTTGATTCTGACGAGATCTTTGTTGAGTCACCAATCTATGACACAACTTGCCAAGGCAATTCGATTTTACACATGACCGCATGGACATGACCCCCTTCTTCAATGCACCTTGGGAACTTCCCATTACTGACCAACTATGTGAATTTACTATCCCGTTGTTGTTTGACACTCACAATATGGCCGCCGCAATGCAGTCCGTCGTCTATTACTATGACGCTATGCTCTCGCGTCTTTCTTCGCCGCTTCCGCGTTCATTGTGTCTAATTCGGGAGAGTATAAGAGTAGGCGGACGCCAACACTACTCTACGGAGGGTCCCGGACACGCGGAGAGGCTTGGATGCTACTAACCGGACACTAAGGTAAATTCGACAGAAAACTGTCTTACTCAGAGGAGTATAGAGCAGTTTCCCCCGTAGACCCTTAGATGTAATTTCCTTCACGGCGTCATATCGCCGACTTTTACAGCAGGTTTCACCTTTCGCTGTATCTACACTTGGTTACCCGTGGAATGTGGACCTCTTATATTGATCAGCCACCATAAGTAGTCTGCCATATATTTTTTCGGCGTACGTGCAACTTGTTCTCCATTTCCGATATGCCCGTTAATCTTACTCACATTTATGCCCGAGTACTTTATTATATGCACTCTACTTTTGTTTTGCAGGGCGGAGGTGGCTAATCAACTTCAATTCCTTTTTTGGATTAACTACACACTTGTTACAATCCACCATTACTAAAAAGTAAGTTGCCATGTAACCCTTCTGGTCCTTCCACTTCTCTAATATATCGACAATGTTGAGGATCCCCTTTTACAGCCGTACTGGTATCTCTCTTCTTGTCATCAGAGTTTGAATCTACACAAACGTTTACCCTCTACGTGGACTGGAACCCTCTCCTTGTTTTTATGAGATAAGAGTATCCTCCCAGAATCCCCACCGATACGTCAACAACTTGCCCATTTCGGTATGTTCTACTAAACATTAACTATCAGGGGTCTAGCCGTCTCACAGTATTGAGGTTTACCTCGTTTAGAATGACTATGACATGGGCTATTACATATTTCTTTTGTAGCCTCCAAATCAGTAATTGGTATCCAAGACATTAAGATGAAGTTTTGAGGGTCAACTAGCACATCGGACTTGACATTATGGGTAAGCCTATGAAATAAGGACTACGCATACATGCAAACCAGTCTCTCTTTTTTACTATCACCTACCCTAACTTCCTACCTTGGTTCCCCCACAGAAATGGTGCAACTTATGTGACCTTAGCCTCTAACTCTTAAAAGAAAACTCGATCTAGTGATAGCTGATCTCTTTTACTCGTAAGTACTGTTATATGACTGGACATGCCTTTAAATGTAATAACAACTTATGCAATATGGGAATCTCCCTGCTTACTTGATTTCCCATATTTATTAGTTATCCAGTGTCAGCATTTCTTGCGCATACATGACTTGGCTCCCTTGCTTGTTATTCCATATTGTAGATTCATTCTTTAACTACAGTGATGAGCCCTGGGTTCTAACCCAACAGTGAATGCATTAATGTTCTTTTGTACATAGTTTTTTGGTGTATGTGCTAGTGACAGAGATTTATATATATATTTATTTCTTTTTTAGGCCATAACTCCTCTTGTTTGATCCCCTGATATCTTCACTTTTTTGGTCAAGAAGGTCCTGATGAAGGTGGCCTGCCCACCGAAACGCGCGTAGACCCGCTACAAGGGCCAACAATTACACCCTGGTGCCCTTGGACCACATTAGCATAGTCATCTTGCTATTTGGAATCCAGTTCCTTCTCCATTTTTGTATGTGGTATGAATGTAGAATGATTGTTAGCACGTGAGTGAGGTGTGGTGCATGATTGCTTTTCAGGGGACCTGCTAATTTGCTGCTGTTTTTATGACTGTCTTGTGCTCTTTATGAAATTTCTCAATTAATCTATGTATTACCTATTAATTTAAAAAAGGTTTTTTTGTTGAATAATAATATTTATATGAATTTATATCTAGAAAAAAATTTGAAAAAAGAATAAATAAATATTTTTCTAAATGAACTTTGCTTGCACTTTACCTTCTGTCACTGCCCCTTGTGATTACTTAGAGATGTATACACGTTATTGAATTATACGGCCACTGTAGGAACACCCCTCTTGTTTTGAATCATTGGGCTTTGGCACAGTACCCATGGACTCACACACAACACAGTCACAACGGAGGACTGATGTTTCACAGGCATCACAACTCCATGTCAGGGAAATAGCCATGGTCCCTGGAATGCCACATGTGCACTGGAATGACATGTTGTACCATGGACATCACACAACCAATAATGAGTCACACAGTTATTTGCCCCTGTGGTCCCTGCAGGCCATACATGGATGCCCCTTACACAAACACACACACAGCATAAAATTGCATGCACAGGGCACATGGTGGACCCTGTCTCACATTGGGCACATTGAACCACAAACATCAGACACAACATGTACAAAGACTGTGTGGGTAGATCATGATTGTAGCCATGGGTCTGGCTGTGACGTACATAACATGCAACCCTGTACTTATGGTGTATGTGACAGGTCATACACATCTCAAAACTGGCACTGTGTCGATTACTCATGCCCATAAGCCAACACTTTGAAATTACATTTGTGAGGTGCACCACACCAAAACTAATCTGTCCCCATGAACTCCTGCCCAGCCTGGGAGTGGCTGGACCTAGAGTGCCATTCAAGATTAGAAATGTTGCCCCCCCCTACACACACAGGTGATACAGCCTTACATGCCGGGATGCAGTGTGGACATGCTGTTGTGTTGAAGGTGTGGGCATGGCACTTAAATCTGTGTTAAAACCGTCTGCAAGTCACACCAATGTGATCCGACGCGGCTGACTTGTATGCAGACGCGCTGTACATGCATGGACCGAGTAGTGGTCACATGGTGTCCATTGGCTGCATGATGCGTATGCATTACAGTCACCCGCATCTGATTACATTGATGCCAATGGGCAATGCGTGCACACGGCTCGGTTCATGCATGTTGGACGCGTATGCAATCTGACCCGACGTGGGTGACTTGTAAGCAGACGCATCGTACAGGCATGGACCGAGCTGTGTGCACGCATAGCCCATAGAATCGTATCCAGACGGATGCGTCTTGTTAAAAAAATACACGTCGGATAGTCAGTTTACCGAGCCGTGCGCACTCATTGGCAATGGGCTGTCATGGAGACGGACGCAAATTAAAAAAACATTTGAGTCGTGCGCTGGAAATACAGTTGGATGCGTACAACAATGTTGCAATCGTAGGGTGTCCTGAAGGTGAGTGATTTGAACGATGCGGAACACGTGTAGGAGTCTTACATTTCCATGAATTGGACACATTCATAGTATGCAACCGTGTCTGGCCTATCAGTGAGGGGCAATGTCGCAGAATCTACCTCTGCAGCACTGATTTAAGGCTGGCAGGTCGCCAGGGAGCTCACTTGCCTGCACTACATGCTACAGGACCACTTTTCCAAATCCACTGCTGCTGCTGTCTGTGCTTCCTCTGGATCATGCAATGGCACGTACTTTCGAGAGGGTCCCAGCATTCACTGAGGAGGAGTACCAGGCCCTGCTGGATGGGGTTCTCTCAGAGTACAGCAAGCTATATGGGAAATGGTGGGAGCAGATGAGTGTGCAGTCCACTGCCTATCATTTTATGCAAGTTGTATGACTAAAAGTAATAGAAGTGTGCACAGCAGTGTGAGGCGTATGCAAGGAGTACTTTCATCTACCTATTTAAGTGGGTACATGTGATGAACAGGTGTCCTGCTGCAGTAGTGCAGGAGTGCTAGCCTTAAATTCCTAGCCAGTGTTGACATGTCAGACCTACAGCACAAATGCACATTCAAATGGGTCCGCTACCTGTGTACCTCTTTTAGCTTTGTGATGACTACTTGTATACTCAACTGTATGCAGCACAATTATATGGCATGTGTGGTAATGTCCTCTTCACTTTGTCATCCTCACAGGTTGATGCCCACCAGAAGCAAGAAATCTGGCTGACCATCGCCGGGGCAGTGCGATCAGTGGGGGTCTACAAGCGCCTGATCCGCAACTGCCTGAAGAGGTGGCAGGACCTGTGTGGCTGGACCCGGAGGATCGAGAGGGTGCAGCTGAAGCTGTCGCCTCCTCGCCGTAGGGGTGGACACCGGACCCTGACCCCCCACATGCTCAGGATCCTGGTGGTGATCTTCCTGGACATGGATGGGCAACTGAAGGCCAGACAGCAGCAAGAAGGGGGTAAGTCCATGCCTGATCTGTGAACATGTCTGACATGCCAGTTGCAGTCTTTTGGCCTGGTAATACTCCCACATTACGTTGGTCTTGGAGTCCAGAACTCGTGTCCCTCTATTGTGTCAGTCACACTCCTCATCTGATCCACAGTTGTGGCCCCTACAGTCTGTGAGTTTTTTAACTTGGGCACTGTGTCCCTTCGTTCTGCTATGCTGAGGGTCCAGCACAGCATATGTTACTGGGACTCGGATGTGTGCATTGTGGGTGGGTCTATTCTTTGCACTATGCCTGGTCTCTGACATGTGTTCTGTGTGTGCCTTTCATATGTGTTAAGATTGCTGGTCTGGCTCACAACATGTGTGATGGGGTTCTTAAAAAATGCACATGCATTAGGTGAGTCCATGTGATGTCCTCAGGAGTATTTTTAGGAAGTATGTCACACTTGCCAAGATACCTGCCTACTGTTCAGGCCAATACACTGTTTTAGGTTTATCTGGTCAGTCATGCCCACTTGACAGCATTGGGAGAGTCTGTACTCACAATCGCATGTATGGACCAACTGTTTGTGCTTCCTGAAATGTGCCATCAGGTGTCTGACACAATGTCATTGTGTTGTGGCTTCCTTTTTGTGACAACTGGTGTGTTGAGGATTTTGGTGTCAGCAGGACATCTGAGTTGTGACAATGGTGATCATACCTGGGGTGTGGTCAGTTGAATGTGCACAATGCAGTATGCAAGAGTGACTTTCACGCAGCTGTGTGTCAATGTCAGCAGAATGTGAGGTGTTCATATTCATGTAGTTGTGTTTGCAGTAACTTATATGTGAAATCTGAGTGATGTAGGTTCATCATAGTCCAGGAACAGTGTGTGGCAGGGGACAGAGGGGTGCACTTGTCAGCTGCAGAGTTTGGTATAGGCCTGACCTATAAATGTGACGCAGTGCAGACTGATGTTGTCTGATGCATTGCCCCATTACATGTGAGAGTGAAGACTGACTTACCATGCATGTCTGTGCCAGGGCATTGACTTGAGAAGAGTGATCCTGCATTGGAGTAAGAGGTGCGCCATGCACCCCATTGTGTCCTTAACATTCAGGACGTAAGGACATAATAGTGTGTTGTGCTGCTAGGCATCACAAGATTGGGAAATGTGAGTCTGGGAATAAATTCATCCAGACCCCTGTACTGAGTGATTGGCATTGGATGTGATGTTTGTCTATAGTACTGTACTTCTACATGGTCATTTGCATGCTCAACAACTGTGTATGTGGTGCATGTGTGCACTTTCGGGTATCATCAGCCAGCATGCAACCGACATATGGGTACAGGTCCAGAAGGGATTTGTGTGCCATGGTTGATGTTCAGACTGGCTATTGCCCTATGTACACCTATGTGTGCATTTTGAGCACATATCAGCTAAGGATGCCAGTGCATGGCCTGTGATGTGGTGTATTTACAGTGTTGTGTGCAGTCAGTGCAGGCTTGTAATGTGCTCGTTCTTTTCCTACTTACATGCAGATATATCTACGGGCACAGCGCCATGGAACAGGAGGAGGCGCAGAGCCAGCCTGGGCCAGCGACTGAGGAGTCAGAGGGACCCAGTGGCACGGAGGGTGAGGGGAGCCACACCGAGGAGTCCTCGGCACCATCCACCTCAGCTGAGGACCACAGCAGCTCAGAAGATGACTCCCTTGTGGGAGCGGGTGTCAGCAGCCAGGAACAACTGATAGTGAGGCTGTTCCCGCCACCGCCACCACCACCACCACCACCACCCTCCCCTCGGCTCCCATCCCAGAGGTCCGTGGCAGCTCCCGTGTTCGGGATCATGACTCCTTCCTGCCAGGCACCGCACCCCCTGCCCCTGTGTCCCCTGCTGCCCTGAGTGTGGAGTCTGTGGGCCTACTTAAACAGATCCATGTAGGGCAGACATCAATGCTGAGTGTCCTCCATGCACAAACCGGTCTGTTGACACAACTGGTGTCGTTCATGAAGGGGATCTCATCTGGCTTGTCTGCTCCACACAGAACCAATCAGTTCATGGCCTCCTCACTGATGGCAGCAGTATCCCTCCTACAGCAGTCCATGACCCCTGCAGCCTCAGCCCAAACAACTACTCCTAACACCCTACCTGTCCCCAGCACACACACCCCTGCACGGTCACCCAAACACACAGACACAGACAGCACACAATCACCCAAACATAAGTCTAAACGTGCAGGCAAGCTAAGTCAGGGGACTGATTCCACACACACAGGGGATGGGTCGCATACACACACAGGCATCCACAACAACTCCGCAGTCCTCAGATCCCTTTCCCTCCAAGATCCCTTCCCTTGCCTCACCTGCAACCCCATCTCCTAAGAAGCTCTTCCTGTGCACTCAGAACCGCCCGCCACAATGCTAGGAAGGCATGTTGTCCACTTCCATGCACAACATGGCAGGCACTGCACGGTGCCTGCCATGTTGTGCATGGAACTGCTGGGGGGTACCCCCCACCCCCAAGAGTACCTGGGGGCCCACAATGGGCCCCCGCAGTCAATTCCTGCATGCCTTGCCATGGAAAAGCATCTTTCCGCACCCATGTTAATATGGCTGGCGGTGTCTAACAGACACCGCCACCATATTAAACCCTTTTCCACCCGTTCAACATGTTGACCGGGCTGGAAAGCGGCTGACGGTCTTTCCGTCCGTCATAGTCCCCCCGCCATTGTGATATGGCAGGGGGGAAATGGGTGGCGGGTGGGTTCGGATCACGGGTGGATCACCTCCTCCATGCAGGCTGTGGCGATCCGCCCATGATCCTAAAGGGCCCCTTATTGTTATTGTTGATTATATTGTCATATATTCAAATAATATGTCTATATATGTATACATATTATTTTTTAATAAAATATATTAGATGAATTAATTAATTTTGTGAAAATATAAAAATTATTTGTATGCATTTTAATTATTTTTACAGAAAAATATTATATATTTTAAACTGGATTTATGATTTAGAGTAGGTTTTTGGCTATTATTTCTAGGCCTCTTGTTGTTGGGTATAATCTGACTTGATGTTGTAGGTATTCAAACATTTGTTTAGTTTCTTTGGATAGTTTAGGCCTGATTTGTGTTACAGAATGCTCCAATCCTAGGGTCCGATTCCGATTCCGGTCGGAAGGGCTTCAAACATTGTTCGGGGCCCTTCCGACCGCATCGGTATGTGCTCGCCTCTTTACGACCGAGGGAGTACGATGGCAGTGTTTCACTTCCTTTTCGTGCTGGTGTTTCTGGCACGAAAAGGCAGTCGGAAACAGTCTCTGGGGGCATTGAAGCAGTGAAGCATACGAGTGCGACCGAACAGGGTTCGGTCGCATCGTACTTGCAGGGCCGTAACCGACGACAGCAGGTCGGTCGGTTACGGCTCCTGACTGATGTCGGACGGACCTGAGTGCATCCGACATCGGAATCAGCCCCTTAGCTGTTGGTAACTCTGTTCTTTTTGGAGGGAGAGTAGGAGTTTGTGTAGAGTAGGTGGACCTCATCCTGTTGTTGCCTGGAAGGCAATATGCCAACACCTTCAACAGCATTGTTTGTTTTAGCCTCTTGCTTTAGGGTGCTAAGGTATACATTCCACCATGGAATTTGGTACTTTGATTGTCTCCTATGTCCTGATCTATGGAGTCTTCCCACCCAGGTATCTTCAAAATAGTCTAGGAGGGGACATAATTTTTGTTCGTGTTGCTGGTAGTAAGGAGTTTCTATTAATAGGTTGTAATCTTCGGCCACGTAAGTAACTAGGACATAGGCCAGTGCAAGACGTTTCTTATTTAGTATGCAAATGAACTGTTTGTCGCATATTCAACACATAGGGGCCGATTCCGATTCCGCTTGTAAACCATACCGACCGACACAGACAGAGAATGGAGACCGACCCACACGTTCAGGCACCGTTCGACCCACGTAGTACGATGCAACGCGTGTGAATCACAACCCAACTGCACGGAATACAAGCCGCACGACCCAACCGTACGGCCATCTGTGAGTTGCCTGTAAACGGACCTGAAATCAAACCAACCGGCATGCATCAGGAATAGAGACAACTGACACGTTCCCGCGCAGTACATCCAGCGAAGTACAATGCAATGCATGTGAAATGAGACCAACTCGCACGGAGCGCAATCTGGAAGACCGATACGCACAGACAAATGTGACTAGCAAACAATAGACTCCCTTGCGACCGACGCGTACAGCAATGTACAAACACAGCAGAATATCAGTGTTACTGACTTTGATTACACCGCAAGAGCCACTAGCAGCGTCCGTCCCGGTCAAATGAACGTCTCCATCATGCCCAACAAAACCAAAGGAAAAAATACAAAAAAAGGACCCAACAAGCAAAGACAAAGCCAATGAATACAAAAAAGGAACAAAGCAACACCCACAACTCCACCTACATAAAGGCCAGAAATGCCTACCATGATCCTTTGCAACATACAGATATCGGACAGCAGACAACACTACCACACTGCAGAGACACACCACATCTCATACACCACACAACGTCTACACCATTTGCACCTCTCAAAATAAGCAATCACACAATCACAGATGAACTCACACTCACTTACACCCTCACACATATCAATCCTCACAACCACCCAGCACCATGCCACCCAAAAAGAATCCAAAGTTCACAGATAGTGAGTTGGAAGTCATGACTGATGAAATCCTCAGAGTAGAGCCACAGTTGTTTGGCACATTGGTCCAACAGGCCCCCATGTCACAGAAAACAAAGATGTGAGAGAGGATAGTTGACAAGGTCAACGCACAAGCACCTTGTTTGTGCACAAAGGACGATATACAGAACTGGTACTATGATGTGCGCAGGAGCATCTAGAGCTCATCAGCAGAGAGCACGCCTTGAGCAAGCAGACCAGCGGTGGCCCTCCTGCCAAACCAACATACTTCAAGTCCTGGGAGGAGAAGGTGTGGGCAATCCTACCACCAAAGAGCATCCAGGGATTAACAGGAATACCAGAGCCTAGTGAGTACACAACTTATATACTCAACATTATGTGGCAATACACATATATCACTGTCAAGAGGACAGTGAAACCAAGTACTGTTAGCAAAGCCAAAGCAACAGAATGGCAAGTATCTGTGACATGTAAGCTAGTTACACAGACACAATACCTGCCATCACATAGTAAGATGCAACAATGTAATGACATATACATTACAAACCCAACAACAAATACTGCAAGGCAGTGGCATAAATCACCAACAAACACTGCCATCCATTCTGCCACCACTGTCACACTACCTCACGGGGACGCTGAGTCAAAAGCAAGGAAGGTTGGGTCTGCTGGGAATGTGATTGTGGCAGAAAGCACAATGGCAGTTGCAGTCTCATCCAACAGCCCCCCTCACACATGGTCCCACAGGCTCCACCCCAAACCATGCACATCTCACAGGGAGTACAAAAGAAATAACAAAATGGATGAGAATGGGCTCTGCTGTGGGGAGCACAAGGCCCTAGTGAGACTTGTGCACAAACAAACAAGAGGACACCACAGCCTCGCATCCTGAGTGTCAACTTGCACTCCCTGCAATGGAAGCATGCTGCATGGTGGGATATCTGGCCTGTGGGGGGAGGAGGCCCGCCAGCTCTGACTACATATACCAGCAGCCCCTGTCACACACACCCTTCCACCAACAACAAAATACACACCTGGGATCATGTTGTACAAGAGAGTGAGTCAAATGCCACTTCCAAGATCTCTGACAATGGGCTATGCTGTGGGGAGTAGAAGGCCATGCTGGAATTGTGCTCAAACTAACAACAGGACACCAATGTCAGTCATCTGGTTCTTGCTGTCTCACTCACTCACAGGGAAGCAGGGCCAAGGGAAGGTAGGTTGGGTATGCTGGGAAGGTGGGTGTAGCCAAAAGCATTATGGGAGTTGCAGTCACAGCCAACAGCCCCCCACCCACATGTCCCAGCAAGCTCACACTGAACCATGCTCACCTCACAGGGAGTGGCAAAGTACTGACAAGATGGCTGACACCAGGCCCTGCTGTGGGGAGCACAAGTTCCTGCTGGGACTTGCGCTCAAACAAACAACAGGACCCCAATGCCTTATTGCCTGAAAGGTAACTTGCACTCCATGCAATGGAAGCATGCCTCATGGTGGAATATCTGACCTAGTGGGAAGGAGTACTGCCATCTCGACTACATCTACCAGCAGGCCCAGACACACACACCTCTCACCAACACAAAATAGACACATGGGAATATGCTCCCCAAGAGAGTGAGTCAAAACCTACTTCCAAGTTGTCTATCACTGGGCTCTGCGGTGGGCAACACAAGGTTTAGCTGGGTACTGTAAATGCCCTGCTGGGACTTACGCTCAAACAAACAACAGGATACCACTGAGAGTCATCTTGCTCTTCCTGTGTCACTTACTCCCAGGGAAGGAGAGTCAAAAGGAAGGAAGGTTGAGTATGCTGGGAAGGTGGGTCTAACCAAAAGTATGATGGGAGCTGCAGCCCCAGCCAACAGTCCACCACCCACATGTCCCAGCAAGCTCACACTGAACCATGCTCACCTCACAGGGAGTGGCAAAGTACCAACAAGATGGCTGAAACCAAGCCCTGCTGTGCGAAGCACAAGGCCCTGCTGGGAATTGCATTTAAATAAACAACAGGACCCCAATGCCTGACTGCCTGAAAATAAAATGTGACTCCCTGCAATGACTCCTCTGTGGGTGAAAGGAGGTCCTGCAATGACTCCAAATGCTATCAAGGCCGGCTCAAAACATACTTTCTCAGCCAGAACAAATAGCACCCTTGGGACCACTCACCCCGAAAGTAAATGCCTTGGCAAGATGGCAGACACATGGTCCTGATGTTTGATTTGGCTGCAAGTCATACCTACACACTGGCCAACTCAAACACATTTACTCTCACAGCCATTGGAAATGTAGGTATCCTCTTACTGTCTAGGGATGCAGTGTCACTGGGGTGTCCCCAGACCTGGCTGTGAAGGTGTGTCTCGTAGATGACAATTGGGGAGATGCAGACATAGTACATAGCACCAAGCACACAATGTCACCTAGACATCATTGACAGGGGACACCTGACTTTGACATGTACACACCCACATAGCTGACACTGTAGGATAGTGTCATTCCCAAAATTTGCTGTTGTGACCTGCATCTCAATATCACTTTGTTCTGCAGTGTATGCATCATTCACAGCTCCACTGCAACACACACACCTCTGCCCATCACTGTCATGCGTATCGAAAAGCAAGAGAGCTGCTGTGCCCAATCCCTCTCACCATGGAAGAACTTGACAAGATACATGATGTCAGCATGGACAAAACTCTGCACCAATATCACTAGCTACGGTAACACCATGACTTACATGAAATGAGATGTGGACTAGGAACAAAGACAACCAAATTGTATCTCACATTAGATCTCAGGCATACTGGAATCTAACCATGTTGTCCAGACAGACCAATGTGACGCACAAAGACAAGCAAAAACTGCCACCACACATGGCCCAAGCTTGCAACATACCCTAATTGGAATTGTACTTATGTCATCGTTAAAGCACAAACGATGTCTAGTGGCAACTGTCATGAGCTCGAAAAGTTGATGTCAGAGAACCATAACACACATTGTGTGTTTCTTCAAACCAAAGGGGATGCAGGGGACACAGCAGGAACTGAAGAATAGTCCCAGTCCGAGGAGCTCACAGATGTGGATCAGTCTCTGTCATCTTTGGATGACGAACAACCTGGCCCCTCTGGTGTAAGTTGTCGTGCAGCACCAGCAGTAGGAACATTTGCACCCCCTGCAACCAACCCTGCAACATCTGATAATAGACAGAGTACCCCTGCCCACACGGACAGACGAAGGCCACAGATTACCGATAGCACAGGTACACAGGAAACCCTGGAAGTGACAGACAACACCACCAGCGCCAACATGCAAGGGGCTCAGTATCACATGTGACTACCACAGCAGGTCCTGCCCAAGTGGCTCGTGGCAGTGGGAGGGTGGTCATGCAGAGGTCACGGCCTGCAGAGGGGGCTGGACTGCATGATGACCCACACCTGGGACGCATCATAGATGCGCACAATGAAAGCAGCAGATGTTTTGGCCAGGTAGTGGGGATCCTCAAACAACAGAAGGCTGCCCATTATGCCCGCTTGGACTCCACACACATGTCCCGCATGGAGTCCAAGTGGGAGAAATTGGACGATCTACCAGTGGTGCATAGGGACATACTGACATGCCTCCACAGATCAGCACCAACATGACAACACCTCCCTGTGCGCCCACAACATCTGTTGCCACAACATCCGCAACTACCACAGGGAGGGAAGAGGACTCTGGTTGAGAGTCCCCGTCACTTCAGCGGCCTGCAATTAAGGGTCCCCCGAGCAAGAAGAGGGGTCATCCGAAGAAGGGCAAGTGTGATGCTGATGCCCCTGCACATCCCCCAGGAACTCAAAACCTGTTCTTGATATCATGCGTTGTGTGCAAACCATTTGACCTTGTTGACTGACACTCAACTCACCCACTTGACATGGAGGGTCCAAGTTGTGACAATGCATCAAATGACTGTGGACTTTACTCGGGACATTTCATCCTCCAACACTAGCAACTCACCTGTGAACTTTGCATTAATATCACACTACACAGCACTTCCAATTACGTTCACTATCCTCAGGCATGTTTGTAAATAAAATTACATTCACACAATACTTGCCTCTGTTGTGAATTAAACTTGCTTGGTGTCATGTAGACGATGATTTGCGGAAGAACACTGGGCATGCAAACTACTACAGCAATGTGAACACCGTTATGTGAGTCATGGTAATGTGACACATATGAGGGAGACACACCACAAGGGCAACACAACACATACACCCCATGGCCATCTGATATTGCCTTCACTGATGTTGACAGGAAAAACATTGGAATGCACATACACCGCACCCATCCTGAGTCAGTGGCAACCAGCCCACAGGTACAGAATGCAAATGACATTTGGATGTGTGTATACAGACTAAGCACATCCCATAATGGAGCACAGGTTTATTAAGGATTCACAACCTGAGAAGCCCACAACTGATGCAAGGTAACCTCACGTGACAGTGATCTAAAAGTAACCAAGTGGGAAACAATGAAAGTCCAGGGGTGTGTGGCACATCCTTGTTTGGGACAATGACTACTTGCACTCTGTAACATGAATCTGTGTGTCGAGGTTCAGGCCTCAACATACAGCAAACAAAGTACCCTGTGAAGGACATACAGACAACACAATCAAATACACAGATTGACAGCATACAACTACAATGTACATGCCCAAAAACAAATCCCAAACTACGTAAACACAACCTGATAACCAGGTAAACACTGTTTGGGAGTACGGACTACCTGAAAGGACACATCCCTGCAAGCATCCTGTCAAGTAGCACACAGCCACACTCAAGAAGCACCACTGCACCACCAACATACATCAGTCAAACACAATACTTTGAAAAAACATCATGGTATACTGACATTTACGAGAAGAAGTTGTGGATCATCTGGTCCCGGACATCACCTTCACCCTCTCCATCACTGGCATCATGCCCCAGGGCAGGATCCTCCACGGCTGGCAGATGTAAGTCATCGTCATCTTGGATGAGAGGCAACTTCTTACTCACTGACGGGTTGTGTAGCATGCAGCACACTATGAAGATCCTGCACACCTTAGCTGGTGCATATGGAAGGGCCCCTCCTGTCTTGTCCAGGTAGCAGAATGTGCTTTTCAGGAGACCGAATGACCGCTCGATCACTCTCCTGGTCCGACCGTGTGCCTCATTGTAGCGCATCTCCGCCAGTGTCACAGGGTTTCTGAGGGGTATCAGCAACCACAGCAGGGTGGGGTATCCAGAATCACCTACATACAGACAATTGCACATTAGATGAGTCTGAAAGAAGGTGGGGAACAACTTCAACAAAACACACACAATGTTAAACAGTCAGCACACAGACCGACAAGCCAGGAATGCTGGTACTGCATATGTGACATAATCGCTGGGATGCGACTACTCCTCATGATGTACGTGTCATGCGCTGAACCTGGGAAACATGCACACACATGTGAAATGGTCATGTCCACCAGACATACCACCAGAACATTGATTGAGTGGAAATGTTTCCTGTTGCGGTATGTCTGATCATGTGCCAGTGGTGGTACCAACGCCACATGTGTCCCATCAACGGAGCTAATGACATGTGGCATCCTTCCCAGGGCATAGAAGTCACCCTTGATGTCACTGAGTTGTTGTGGTGTTGGGAAATGGATGTGGTGGTTGAGGAAATGCAACATTGCCTCCAACACATCTCGAAGCACATGGCTGAACATGGTCTGTGACATCCCACCAGCAGAAGCCACAGTGAGTTGAAAGGTACCGTTGGCAAAGAAGAGTAGGGTTGCCAACACCTTCACTTTGGGGGTCAGTGCTGTAGGGTATGGCCGGCCAGGTTGCAAGTGTGGGGCTACCTGCTCTGCCAAATCATCAATCAGTGGCCTAGTGAAGGGGTACCGTCGGATGCAATCAAGTTCAACCATGGTCAAGGAACAGTCTGTGGGAAGCTGGTCTCCTGCAGTACATAGATGAGCATAAAAGAGGTAGTTAGTTCCCCAGCTATGTGCCAGTGTCAAGGCAAAATAGCATATGAAACAACATTACAGGACGCAAGTACATGATGTGTGTGCTGTTGGTTATGGGCACATATGCCAGAAACATGCCCAACATCTGACATCTCAGCTCTACATGTCTACACAACATCATCGATGTTGTGCTGTGCCAAATCTATGAGCTCTGTCACAGCACATCAGTACGAGTGTCACATACCAAACACACAACACAGTGACTAGTGAGGACAGATGTCTTACTCACGTCACAGGATTATGACAGACACACACACAGGGACCATGTATTGACACAAGGCCATTCTCATGATGTAGCGTCTCATGTACATGCCACAATGCACACATGACTTCCACATGAAGTGCCACCTGAGTTGTTTGCAGGTCATACCTGGATGTCTGTGACACACAGATGCAACATCAACTTACACTGATAACACACATGGATGTGATGAACATTTGACATTGTGCACATGAAATCAGAGTCATCTGTGTTGCAAAATACACACATACTGTGGATGAACATCACATATGTGGCACAGGGACACCCTGTGACATACATGCCATTCCACATAAGAGTCAGGGTGTATGTCACATGTCATACACAATGTACCCCTGCAACCGTGTACATGCCTCATGCTCTGCTGGCAATCACAGTAGTAAGGTGCACAACACACAAAGGTATCTGTCTACATGTCACCTTGCACAGCCTGGGAGTGGGTGCCACGAAGTGCCACATACCAAATCACATCTTGACCCACATACACACACAGGTAATGCAGCGTGACCTGCCTTTTGATATACTGTGTCATAGGCTGTATTGTTGGTGTGCACATGTGTCCCAGGCAAGCAGGGGTGGGTGGCATCCTTTTGCACAATGACTACAAGGTTGACAGACACAGGTGACTTTTCAATAGACGCGTCGTACACCTACTAACCGATCCGTGTGCATGCATTGGCTATTGACTGCAATGCTGACAGACGCGGGTGACTTTTCAATAGATGAGTCGTACATCTACTGACCAATCCGTACACACACTTTGGCTATTGACTGCAATGCTGACAGACGCGGGTGACTTTCCAATAGACACGTCATACACCTACTGACCGATCCGTGCGCACGCATTGGCTATTGACTGCAATGCTGACAGACGCGGGTGACTTTTCAATAGATGCGTCGTATACATACTGACCGATCCGTGCGCACGCATTGGCTATTGACTGCAATGCTGACAGACGCGGGTGACTTTTCAAAAGACACATCGTACACCTAGGGCCCGATCCGTGCGAACGCATTGGCTATTGACTGCAATGCTGACAGAAGCTGGTGACTTTTCAAATGACGCGTCGTACACCAAGGGCCTGATCTGTGAGCAAACATTGGCTATTGACTATCATGGAAACTGACACAGTTTTGATACTTGTACGATTCGTGTGCTGAAAATTCCGTTGGCTCCCTACAACAATGTATCAGAATCATTGGTGTCATGAAGTTGAAATTTTCGAACGATGCGGAAGGCGTGTACGAGGTGTGCAATGCAAAGGATTGGCCAGATTCATAGGATGCAAATGTGTCGGACCTTTCGCTTGGGACGCATGGGACTGAATCTGCCTCTGCTGCACTGATATAAGGCTGTCTCTTCCCCTGAGAGCTCACTTGCCTGCACTACATGCTCCAGATTGACATATCTGCTACCACTGCTGCTGTCTCTGAATCCTCTGGCTCCAAGAATGGCACGTACTGTGGAGAGGGCCCCAGCCTTCACAGGAGGAGAACAAGGCCCTGCTGGACAGCCTCCTACCACAGTACAGCAAGCTGTACGGGAAACCAGGGGAGCAGGTGAGTATGCAGTCCACATCTTCTCTCATTTTTCATGTTGTCTGACTACCACTAATGGCATTGTGTAAAGCAGTGGACAGCATGTTCACTCAGTAGTTGTCACCCCCAAAGTGTGTAGGTACCTGCAGTGAACAGGTACTGTGGTGGGAAAGTGTATTTTTTACCGGTCATACTACCCAGGCACTGTTTCAATGTTGTTGATGCAGGACAAGTGTCCATCACCATAGTTGCACTACTTGTGCACATCAGATGCCCTTGTGTAAACATCATGTATATCCAACTGTGTGATGCACAAACATATTGCCTGTGTGATAATGGTCTTTTAACTTTTTCATCCTCACAGGTTGGTGCCCATCAGAAACAGGAGATCTGGCTGACCATTGCCCGGGCAGTTCAAACTGTGGGGGTGCACAGGCATCACATCCGCAACTGCCAGAAGAGGAGGCAGGAGCTACGTGGCTGGACCCGTCGCATCGCAAGAGTCAAGCTGAATCTGTTGTTTCCTTGCAAAAGGGTCGGACGAGGAACCCTGAACCCCCACATGCTCCGGGTTCTGACAGTGGTCTTCTCTGACCTGGATGGGGAGTTAAATGCCAGATAGCAGCAAGGAGGGGGTAAGTGCATGCCTTAGACGTGCCAGAGTATCCAGCCTATTGCAGTCGCTCCACTGGCTGCCTATCCGGAAGCGGATGGAGTTTAAGGCCTTGACACTGGCCCATAAGGCCCTGCATGCCATGGGAGCTCAGTATCTCCAAAGGAGACTTGCCTTTTACCATCCGGCTCATTCTCTGAGGTCTGAGTCTCTGTTTTTAGCTGAGGTCCCCCAAGTAAAAAAGGCGCGCATTGGAGGTCGCTCTTTCAGGCTGCGAGCTCCGCAGCTCTGAAATTCTCTTCCACTGTCACTGCGCAGTACATCCAATCTACTGGCCTTCAGGAAGGGTCTTAAAACATGGCTCTATGCCCGATAGCTTTCTTTCTCCCCAGTGCTGGAGCTCTCTACTCATTGCAGTAGTTCTGTCTTATGTTGTTGATGTCTGTCTTTTCTGGTCACTAATCAAAGCGCCAGGACACTCCTTTGGAGTAGCCGTGCGCTATAAAAGACCAACCTAACATCTAACATCTTGTCTGTGAACTGTGTCTAACATGATCTTTGGAATCCTTCAGCCTGGTCACGCTACCACAGTTTGTCTGTCTGCTTGGACCAGAGTCATGTGTATGATTTAGGTTATGTCCCTTCCTCATCTGAAACACAGGTGTGGCCCTTTCAGTCTGTTAGCTGTCATGAAGTACACTGTTTTCTCCTACCCCTGTGTGTCAACCTACATTTAATGCATTGTGAAAAGTGCAATTAGGTGTCAGCCTCTGCGTCATTGTGGAGTGGCCTACCTTTTTAGACTCATGGGGTGTTAAACAGTTCGGGGTGGGCAGCCAGCTGAGATGTGACTGTTGGATCATCACAATGGGGCCAAACATAGGTGTGTTATCACTTGAATGTGCCTAATGGTGTATTCAACACTTAAGTGCAGCCAGCTAATATTAATTCTCATCAGACTGTGATGTGATCATGTTGCCAGACTTGTGCTTGCCGTCACTCAACTGTAGCATTTGTATGACGTGGGATCATCAGAAGCCTTAAAATGTGGCTAGCAGTGGGGGAACATGTGCACTTGACCACACATACATGATTGTGAGACAGTGAAGACTGGTTGCTTTTGGATGCACTGCCCCTGCGACTGAAGCCAGTAATGATTGATTAGCCAGACTGGCCTGTAGCATGGTATATCACTTCCAAATGTGTATCTTGCAGGGATGTCAGTTGTCCTGCATGCACTCAATTATGGCATTGGTCATCAATATATGAGCACATCATGGTGTGTGGTGAAGGAAGCATGTCCATATTACTGACAATGACTTTGGCCATGCTTAACCTGACACATGTACTGATTCAGTGGCAGAAGATGGGATATGTGTGTACTGACGCATTTCCATCACAAATCCTGCAGTTCAGACAACTGTTTATGTGGTGCATTTGTGCATATATGAGTAGTGCCTAACTCCATGCACCAGACAGATGGGTCCATGGACGGGTAGGATATGAAGGGTATGGTTGACTGGCAGACTGGCAGACTGACATGTGTCTTGTGCAGATATGTGTCAGCACCATTGGTGATCTACTGCAAATGATGCAAAGCCATGCTCTGTAATGTGCTGTACTGACTGTGATGTGTGAGGTCAATACAGGTGACTGATGTGGATCTGTTTACCCTGATTGTTTGCAGTTACATCTATGGCTACTGGAGGAGACAGCTCCATGGACCAGGAGGAGCCACAGAGCCAGGTAGGGTCCGCTGCAGAGGAGTTGGAGGGACCCAGTGGCATGGAGGGTGAGGAGAGCCACACTAAGGAGACCTCCGCTACGATCACCTCAACTAAGGAATAAGTATGGGCAAATTTTGCGAATCCGCGGTACACGAATACATAATCACAATTCATAAAATCTGCGAACTTTCGTGAGGTTGCGGATTTTTTTAATTTTTGGGTGTTCGCAGGTTTTTTTCAGCGCAGCTACCGCAAAGTTACCCATGCGGTCGTACATCTTGTTTTCAGTGTTCCCGTTGCATATTTTCATTTCCGGGCGCTAGTTGCATGCTCGCGTTGTGCATTTCCTACGTGCGGGGCGCAATTGCATGTTTGCGTCCATTTTTGAGTGCTCACAGGGGAAATATCGCACGAACTTACCCACGTGGTCGCAATGGGCGCGGCCATCTTGTTTTTCATTCATTGTTATGGTTCTGAGCATGCTTTTTCCATCCTCCTTTAATCTTTGTAATCCTTTGTCTGTTTGACCTTTTTTAAAATTATTTTTACTCATTATCTATCTCTCTATTTTTGTACATCTATATTTTGTGTTTTTTTCTACTTTTCGTTATTTGAAAACTACTTTTTTTACCTCTCTTTTCTTTTATTTACTTTTTCCCTGTTCTTTCCTATTTTATTTTCCTTTAACTGTCCAGGACCATGGCAAAGGGAGCCAGCAAAAACCTGAAGGGAAAGGGTCCCGCACCCGGTAGCCGGCTCCCTTGCGGGCGCTTAAGGGGGGAGGCTGTAAGTCCCAGGGAGATCTTCAGCGCGGTGGAGGTGGCCGCACTGGTCTTCTTTGTACAGCGCCACCTCTCCAAGACCGTCGCGGCAGGCGGCAGGCCCGGTACCGGGTACAGGTCCGGGAGCCTCACCAGCTATGGGGTAAGGTGTGCCGGGCCATGTATCGGAAGTCCTGGGTCCGGCGCACCTACAACCAGGCGACGCACCGGTGGTCCGACATCCTGAACCGGGAACAAGACCTGCTTGACCTGCTTGGCCTCGAGATCCCTGGGCTTGGTGAGTACTAACAGCTATTTAATCACTACTTTCTTTTCTCCGGCTCTGTGTTATGATATTGCAAATATATGTTTTTTCCGGAGAGCAAGAATGCTGCCTATTACATTGCAGGTAAATTATGTTTCAAAAGCTTCTGTGATTGCAGGTGCTCGCCTGCTCACTGGCGGTGCTACTATGCTTACTTGTTTTCAATTTTGTGCTCATTTGGCCTGAGTGATTATGTATGAGTGTACTTTACAGAACTGCGTAATGCTAGACACTAGAGATTACATTGCAGGTAAGTTATGTTTCAAAAGCTTCTGTGATTGCAGGTGCTCGCCTGCTCACTGGCGGTGCTACTATGCTTACTTGTTTTCAATGTTGTGCTCATTTGGCCTGAGTTATTATGTATGAGTGTACTTTACAGAACTGCGTAATGCTAGACACTAGAGATTACATTGCAGGTAAGTTATGTTTCAAAAGCTTCTGTGATTGCAGGTGCTCGCCTGCTCACTGGCGGTGCTACTATGCTTACTTGTTTTCAATTTTGTGCTCATTTGTCCTGAGTTATTATGTATGAGTGTACTTTACAGAACTGCATAATGCTAGATACTAGAGATTACATTGCAAGTAAATTATGTTTCAAAAGCTTCTGTGATTGCAGGTGCTCGCCTGCTCACTGGCGGTACTACTATTCTTACTTGTTTTCAATTTTGTGCTCATTTGCCCTGAGTGATTATGTATGAGGGCACTTTACAGAACTGCGTAATGCTAGACACTAGAGACTCACGTCCGGTCCTTCCTTTGTACTCCTGCCATTAAGAAGAGATAGTGGTGGTGGATTGATACTTTGAGTATATTATGTCTGGTTATTTAGTAGGAAACTATTTAGTGGTCTGCAATCATGATGGACTGTGTCTGTCACTTCGCGTGCTGCGGAGTGCTGCCTGCCAGTCCTAGTAGAACCTTTTTGTAGTTGGTTTAGTGAGTTACATAACTTTCCAAGTAGACGGTCCGCAAATCCAGCAATACTAATATCCTAGTAGACCACATCAGATAAGTCAATAAATTTACTGCAATTGTTGTCTATTTCCCTGAAATAATTTGTTATTGTTTTTTTGAAATGTTTGATTTGGCTGACAACAATCATCCATGTTTGTGTCTTTCTTTCATGTACATCAGCTTCCCCCAGGGGCAAGAGGACAGAGGAGGAGGTAGCGGCCCCGGCGGAGCAGGAAGGCCAGGATCCGTCCGCCGAGGGCTCCTCTGCTGGCCCCAGTAAGTTTTCCTGTTAATATTAATAATTATACTTCCCTATCTTTTACAGCACCTATTTATTCCAAACGTTCATCATAATTCTTTTTTTTCCTAAATCGTCTTTGATCTTCTTGTAGACTGCCTCTACTATGACTCTCTGAGCTACTACTATATTATTATTAGTCTGTCTGTGGAGCTAGCTAAGCTTGCACAGTTGGCAAAAGGTGTTAAACAAAACTCCTATTCAGCAATAGCTCTAGGCACTGAGTGCAGTCCTCTGGGTTGTCCATAATGTCTATTGAAGTCTTCTTAATGTTTATGCTTTGACAATTCCCAACAATAAAATGTCAATGGCCACCAATAATAAGATACTAGTTTACTTTTTGATTGGATAGGAGGACATACTACTACTGTTGCAGGAACTATTCTGCACATACAGTATGGACAAGAAATAGGGCATTGGTGATAATAATCACACTTAGACTTTCCACATACCTCAGTCATAACAGAAGTTGAACCCCCAATCTCCTTACTGACTAGCAAGTGTGTCAGAGTCATTATTTAGCTCCCGAATGCAGTGATGATCCCCAATGATTATACAACCCAGAACATAAGACTACGGAGTCAGAGTCCTAACCTCTTAGAGTCACAGACTCATGCTTGCAAATTGCAAACCCTTTCGCTCACTCACTCATGACCATGAACCACAGAGTCTATGTAAGTTTTAAAGCTTTATTAAAAGTCAAACAACCAGCTCTGTGTGTACTCTGTATATTAAATTTAAATTGTGCATTATATAAAAACATTTATTAAAATCAACTTCATATAAGATAAATGGTGAACGCTTGAAAACTGAAAAGTGGCTGATTTCACACATTAATTGTGGGAGAGCCCTCACCTGGTTGGAACTTAAAGTCTTGGTGGTGATGATGACGACTAACATATTGCTCTTGTTCATAGAAGGGAAGCTTCTGTCTGTTATGAGAAAAATGGTGCGTGTTAAAAAGCAAGCATGTTAAAACACAAGAAAGTCCCTAGTTGTCAGGAAATACCCTCTGTCACAGCCCCTTGTTCCCAAAGGACCTAGCGTGGCTTCAACACAATTGTTGTGTCACACCTGGTCCTATCATTCGACCTAGACCCCAATAACTATATGAGAAACAGTTTTAACTACTCGAGGTCAGCTAAACATCATAAACTAAAAATAAAACAGATATAATTCCTGTGGCATTCAAGAAAGGGATCTAACTGTAATTGGGTAAATTAAAAACAATCATTTATTAAAATTTCATCACATTACAGTACATCACAAATTGCATCATTGTACAAAAACATTACAATAAAAACCAAAGAGTCGACGCAGCGTTTCGGTGTCTTGACCAGTGTGTCACACCTTCTTCAGGACGGGTTTTTAAAATCACTAAAAAGAGAATGCCACAATTATACACAGTTTATAACAAGACCTCGAGCTATGCCTATACATATTGTTCTCATAATTTAAAATACATTGCACATTTATTAAAAAAACTAGTCATAACGGCAACAACTTTCCTATACTCATTCATTACAGTTATTCATCAATTAACTCTAGATTTTCACATACAGGGAATAATTTTCTTAAAAATTATGCCATTCCCTTTCGGATTTAAACCGGTGGCCAAAGATCATTTGTTTTCTTGTTTGCATGGCTAATTTCAGCATATCTCTCCTTTGCATTTGGATTGCTATTATTTGTGAGATCTTTCTAGTCTTTTCTCGAATGTTATCTTGAACAAATAAGTGCTTTTCTAAATTTCATAAATCCTAGGGTTGTTTGTGCATGCTCCAAAGTTATACATACCTTGGAAATCAAGTGAGACAGATTTGTAATATAATGTCTTGTTTTACCCTCTATTTCTCAATCTCATAGGGGTATGTTCTCCATATCATAAAAGGATTTGTCACCTACAAAAATACAGATGGCATCATCTATCATGTTACTCCCCTTTCTTTGACCACAAATACTTTTATTCCTGTGTTTAATATTGCTTGTTGTAATACCTTAATCCAGAAATACATATGTTGAATAGGTTTGCTGCACCAGGAATGACCACCGTTCTGATAGGTTCTATATACTTCTACTGCAAATAGACAGAAATACACACAGTTGCCAAATTGTAAGAAGGTTATGGTCTTCTGTTAATGGTTAAAAAACGACAATTAGATGGTTCTGAAAGTTTCATACCTTTCGTTATGTAGTTTGAGGTCACCTCATGGGGTCTAGAGGAGTTTTAATTACTTCCTTCTATTTCCGATTTTGATAATCGCTTTTGAACTTCTTATTTTCCTTCTTTTAGGATCAGGTTGTCTAGTTGGATAAAGAAGAACCCGGGATATGGTTGTAAACAAACCTGCTGTTAGGGTTTTAATTTTCATTTTACCTATTAGTTTTATTATGGAAACTCCTTAAGTTTTTTAGTTCGTTTAAGCCGTAAAAACTGTCTTATGGCTTGCCGACTCTTTCTGTGTATACTATATTTCGCTATTGCGCGTTATTTTTTGCATAGTACCAACTGGATTCATATTTCCTTTTATCGCCGTTTTTTAGGGGGTATTACAATCCCAGCCCTGGGTTTGTTTCCACAGTTACACCCATTAGTAGCTAGATCCCCGTTCTCATGCAGCTAGCATTAGAGGAATTGACCACATAACCCTCCAAAGACTAAAAACTCTAAATCCGCCGGCAGCCGTCGATACCCTGCTTCTTTTAACTAGCGGTTTTGTCAAATAGCAAAGACTCACTCGGAGCCTCCCGGCTTACCTGTTTAGTAATCAGCGGCCTCCCTGTCATTTCTCTCCTGGCGCAGCATCAGCGGTAACAACCGGCGATGTCTGCGCTTTGTTTTTATCTACCCAATCCGGGTTAAAGGTGACGGCGGTCCCGATCACGTGGTCCGCACTGGACGTGTCGGCCATTTTGAGATGGGCAGAGTATGTGTGCCCCAATGGTATTCGTAGTAATTTATTCCTAAAGCCGATATATATATATGTTTTCAAAGGGGAAACCCAAAGCATATATCTGTTTTTGATATTATATTAGCGCAGTTCGATTCTAAGCCAGTAGAAATTATAGCGTAATAGCGCCATTATATTTATAGTATCGGTCACGTGGTCCGCACAAGACGTGTCGGCCATTTTGAATTGGGCAAAATATGTAAGTCCACTTTGGTTTAGTAACAATCTCTGACTAGATGTTATTTGGATACGTAAAGACAAGATGATATTATATTAGCGCGGTCTGATTCTAAGCCAGTAGAAATTAAAGCTTAGTAGCGCAATTATATTTATGTTATCAGTCACGTGGTCCGCACAAAACGTGTCGGCCATTTTGAATTGGGCAAAATATGTATGTCCCCTTTGGTTTAAAAACAATATCTTACCAGATGTTAATTTATATATGCTTTCCAATTACGAAACACAGCATATGACTATTGTTGATTTTGTTTATTTTTCCAGCGCAATTCGTTTATGAGCCAATAGAAATTATAAAATAGCTCAATTATAGCGTTTCCATAGGTTCGTTCATGAGCCAATCGAAATTATAAAATAGCTCAATTAAAGCATTTCCATAGGGACAACTTGATTATTTAGGAAGATGTATAGTAGATTTATGCTTTTGGTATTGAGGAAAAAGATAGTAAAATCGAAGACCTAAGTCGTCTATGAGGCAACATGGCTCATAGCGGGTATGTTGCTCTATTATAGTTATTTCTTGGACTTTTTCAATTGTTTGAGGACAATACTTCATAGGTGCAGGGGGGGGAAATTGTGTTGTTCATATCCTTATACCTGCCCTCCCACCTAATAACTTACGTTGTGGTTTCCATATAAGTGTATTTACATATTGCACTATCTCTGGGTTATTTGCTGAAGGCATTATGTTGTCATTGTGAGAGTTGGTAATTATTAGGTTTAGCTGTTATTACATCATCTAGACTTGCCTAAATAATTCTCTCCCAATCTTCCTTGCGATTTAATCCGTTTCGTACTGAGTTAAACTTGGACATGTAAAATTGTTCTCTTTTTTTGCGTTTTGTATCAATGTCCCCTCCTCTCATATTCATTTTCACGGTTTCTAAAACACACCAATTTAGATCATGTTGGTTGTGTTTTGCCGTGATCCAATGCTCCACTAATGGTGCCGTGACTTTCTGCGTTCTAATCGCTGATCTGTGCTCATTTAATCTTACCCTTATCTCTCTAGATGTTTCACCTATGTATATAGAGTTACAGGGGCATTTTATTAGGTAAATTAAATTTTTTGATCTGCAATTAAAGAATTCATGGGCTTTGTGTGTCTTCTCCCCTATCTTGATTTCCGCACCTTTAAGAATGCCCTTGCAATTCCCGCAACCACTACATGGAAAGGTACCCTTGGGCAGTGGGTTCCTGTCTATTGTAGATTGGGTTTGATGATTGATTTCTCTATAGGTTTTTACAAGACTGTTTCTTATGGTTTTGTTACGTCTATATGAAAACATGGGTTTAGGTAGAGTTGTTTCCGTTTGTTTTTCCACCAAGTGCCAGTTGCGATTTATTATGTTTTTAATTTTATTATTAAGGCAACTATGGTTTGTGACAAACGTGAGCGGGATTGTCTGTTCCTCTCTGTCTTTAGTTTTAAAAAATTCCTCTCGATTATAATATTTTGCCCTTTTGTAGGAGTGTCTGATTAGTTTTCTGGGGTACCCCCTTTCTACAAATTTTTCGGTGAGAATTTTGGCGTGTTTGTCAAAATCCGAGTTTTTTGTACAATTTCTCCTTAGCCTGAGGAACTGGCCATACGGTATATTATTTTTCTGGCAAGGGGGATGGTAGCTATTGAAGTGCAGCATTGTATTTCTGTCCGTGGGTTTGGTGAATAGTTCAACCACCAGTTTTCCTGTCTCACACTTTATTATTACATCAAGGAATTCACATCTGGTGTTACTTATACAGTGAGTGAACCTTAGATTATTGTCTCCTAAATTGAGCCAAAGAATAAATTCCATAAGGGTTTCTCTGTGCCCTGTCCAGATGAAAAAAACGTCATCTATATAACGTGTCCAATTAGAGATATTCTCAAAAAATGGTGCAGAGGGATTGAATATATGTTTTTCTTCAAATTTGGATACGTAAAGACAAGCCAGGCTGGGGGCACAAGTAGCCCCCATACTGGTACCCTTGGTTTGCTTGAATAGGGATTCCTCGAATAGAAATATGTTATTTTTTAGGATGATCGTAATACACTCGATAATGAAGGTTGAGTGTGGACTAAGATCAGCATCTTCTGTTTGTAGGAACTCTGACACTGTTCTAATTGTGTCGTCCTGCGGAATGTTAGAGTATAGAGCCTCAATGTCTAGTGAGACCAGAAATTGGTTTTCAGGGTTAAAGTCAAGATTTTCGATCTTCTCAATCATTGAGGTTGTATCTTTTACATAGGCCTGTTGCCTCTTCACTATCGGTTGTAGGAAGATATCCGTGTACTTGCTAAGTGGTTCTGTTAAAGAATTGAGACTAGAGACAATAGGTCTCATAGGTGGGTCTTTTATGTTTTTATGCACCTTCGGTAGTCCATATAGTGCTGGTATGGTAGGGCAGGTGTTATTCAAGAACCCATACTCATCCTGGCAAATGATACCGTCTTCCTTTGCCCATTGTAGTAAATTCGTGACTTTTTTGGTCACTGAACTCAGTTCCTCTCTGTTTGAAGGGCAGTAGTTTTCTCTATTGTTTAGGAGTAAATACATGCGGGCATTATAATCTGTTGTATCCATGATCACAATGCCGCCCCCTTTATCCGCTGGCTTTATTGTGATGGAGGTGTCTTCTTCTAAGGTTTTTAAAGACTGTTTTTCTAATTTGGTGAAGTTGTTATCTACCCAGATTTTTTTATCTAGGAGGTCTTCAATGCTTTTTTCTACGCATCTTTCGAAAGTTTCTATATCTTTTTTAACCATATTGGAATGTGGAGTCCATTTGGACCTAGCTTTAAGTCCTGATTTATTTTCACATGTTATCCTTTCTTTACCTTCAAAGTAGGCATTTAGCCGTACTTTTCTAAAAAAACTTTGAAGGTCCCTTTCCAGGCTATATCTATCAACGGGGCTAGCTATGGCATATCCTAAACCCTTCTCTAGGATCTTTTTGTCAGTGTCTGAGATATTTTTGGAGGATAGGTTTATAATGGGAGCCTTCTTGTTGTTTTCATTTAATCCCAATTTTTCTAGCTCCGCGTATTGTAGTGACGTGGTTGGTATTGGGGTTTGGTGTTGTATCCACCCCTCCCTCTGCTCTTCCCTCTCTGTGGACCAAAAGTTTTCGGGCGTTGGTCTAAAAAAGGTAGACTGTCCCTAATGTCACTAGTAGTTTCTTTTTCCTTATTATTTGTCTCCTGGTGTGTTTCGTTCTCTGAGTCGGAACTTGTGTATGAAGTATCAAAGAAGCGTACCTTCTTTCTCTGAAAATTACGACCTGGTTGTGACCACTGCCTTCTATTTTGATAATCTTCTTGTACTTTTTCAAAATAGTCTTTTTAAAGGTATGGATAGACCCTTTCTAGATTATATTGGGCTACATCCTTTCCGAGTTTGTTGGATTTTTTATTAATCATAAAATCACGATACCCTGATATATCAGCTTGTATGGCTTCTAATTTACGTTTTGCATCCTCAAGGGCATCACATTCTCTTAGTTTCCTTTCTAACTCCTCTATTTCTGCTCTTTCAATTATTAAGACTTCCTGTGCTGTTTCTATTATAAGAAGCATCCAATCTCGGCTGCATCTATTCGCAATAAGGGTCCAATTGTCTATGAATTTTTTAACCTTAATGAAGACCCCTGGTTCGTTTGTTATTTGTAAGCCTTTAGGGATGATACCCTTTTTGCAGTAGTCAATTAAAAATTCTGCATGTAGTTCTGTCCTTACAATTTTTTTCTTTAAATTCCACAATTCTTTCCATTGGTCTTCCTTACTGTTGTCAATAATCACAGTTGGTGTGCTCCTATTTGAGCCATGTATCATTTTATTAAATTGCTCTTCCGTATACCCATGTGTCTTAATACCTTCCATGGTTCTACAAAAGCTCCCCAGCTGACAAGCTGTATTATTGTACAAGAAAAAAGAGGGAGATCCCCTATATGCCAATATGGGACAGGGTAGAGTAATGTTAAAACACAAGAAAGTCCCTAGTTGTCAGGAAATACCCTCTGTCACAGCCCCTTGTTCCCAAAGGACCTAGCGTGGCTTCAACACAATTGTTGTGTCACACCTGGTCCTATCATTCGACCTAGACCCCAATAACTATATGAGAAACAGTTTTAACTACTCGAGGTCAGCTAAACATCATAAACTAAAAATAAAACAGATATAATTCCTGTGGCATTCAAGAAAGGGATCTAACTGTAATTGGGTAAATTAAAAACAATCATTTATTAAAATTTCATCACATTACAGTACATCACAAATTGCATCATTGTACAAAAACATTACAATAAAAACCAAAGAGTCGACGCAGCGTTTCGGTGTCTTGACCAGTGTGTCACACCTTCTTCAGGACGGGTTTTTAAAATCACTAAAAAGAGAATGCCACAATTATACACAGTTTATAACAAGACCTCGAGCTATGCCTATACATATTGTTCTCATAATTTAAAATACATTGCACATTTATTAAAAAAACTAGTCATAACGGCAACAACTTTCCTATACTCATTCATTACAGTTATTCATCAATTAACTCTAGATTTTCACATACAGGGAATAATTTTCTTAAAAATTATGCCATTCCCTTTCGGATTTAAACCGGTGGCCAAAGATCATTTGTTTTCTTGTTTGCATGGCTAATTTCAGCATATCTCTCCTTTGCATTTGGATTGCTATTATTTGTGAGATCTTTCTAGTCTTTTCTCGAATGTTATCTTGAACAAATAAGTGCTTTTCTAAATTTCATAAATCCTAGGGTTGTTTGTGCATGCTCCAAAGTTATACATACCTTGGAAATCAAGTGAGACAGATTTGTAATATAATGTCTTGTTTTACCCTCTATTTCTCAATCTCATAGGGGTATGTTCTCCATATCATAAAAGGATTTGTCACCTACAAAAATACAGATGGCATCATCTATCATGTTACTCCCCTTTCTTTGACCACAAATACTTTTATTCCTGTGTTTAATATTGCTTGTTGTAATACCTTAATCCAGAAATACATATGTTGAATAGGTTTGCTGCACCAGGAATGACCACCGTTCTGATAGGTTCTATATACTTCTACTGCAAATAGACAGAAATACACACAGTTGCCAAATTGTAAGAAGGTTATGGTCTTCTGTTAATGGTTAAAAAACGACAATTAGATGGTTCTGAAAGTTTCATACCTTTCGTTATGTAGTTTGAGGTCACCTCATGGGGTCTAGAGGAGTTTTAATTACTTCCTTCTATTTCCGATTTTGATAATCGCTTTTGAACTTCTTATTTTCCTTCTTTTAGGATCAGGTTGTCTAGTTGGATAAAGAAGAACCCGGGATATGGTTGTAAACAAACCTGCTGTTAGGGTTTTAATTTTCATTTTACCTATTAGTTTTATTATGGAAACTCCTTAAGTTTTTTAGTTCGTTTAAGCCGTAAAAACTGTCTTATGGCTTGCCGACTCTTTCTGTGTATACTATATTTCGCTATTGCGCGTTATTTTTTGCATAGTACCAACTGGATTCATATTTCCTTTTATCGCCGTTTTTTAGGGGGTATTACAATCCCAGCCCTGGGTTTGTTTCCACAGTTACACCCATTAGTAGCTAGATCCCCGTTCTCATGCAGCTAGCATTAGAGGAATTGACCACATAACCCTCCAAAGACTAAAAACTCTAAATCCGCCGGCAGCCGTCGATACCCTGCTTCTTTTAACTAGCGGTTTTGTCAAATAGCAAAGACTCACTCGGAGCCTCCCGGCTTACCTGTTTAGTAATCAGCGGCCTCCCTGTCATTTCTCTCCTGGCGCAGCATCAGCGGTAACAACCGGCGATGTCTGCGCTTTGTTTTTATCTACCCAATCCGGGTTAAAGGTGACGGCGGTCCCGATCACGTGGTCCGCACTGGACGTGTCGGCCATTTTGAGATGGGCAGAGTATGTGTGCCCCAATGGTATTCGTAGTAATTTATTCCTAAAGCCGATATATATATATGTTTTCAAAGGGGAAACCCAAAGCATATGTCTGTTTTTGATATTATATTAGCGCAGTTCGATTCTAAGCCAGTAGAAAATATAGCGTAATAGCGCCATTATATTTATGGTATCGGTCACGTGGTCCGCACAAGACGTGTCGGCCATTTTGAATTGGGCAAAATATGTAAGTCCACTTTGGTTTAGTAACAATCTCTGACTAGATGTTATTTGGATACGTAAAGACAAGATGATATTATATTAGCGCGGTCTGATTCTAAGCCAGTAGAAATTAAAGCTTAGTAGCGCAATTATATTTATGTTATCAGTCACGTGGTCCGCACAAAACGTGTCGGCCATTTTGAATTGGGCAAAATATGTATGTCCCCTTTGGTTTAAAAACAATATCTTACCAGATGTTAATTTATATATGCTTTCCAATTACGAAACACAGCATATGACTATTGTTGATTTTGTTTATTTTTCCAGCGCAATTCGTTTTTGAGCCAATAGAAATTATAAAATAGCTCAATTATAGCGTTTCCATAGGTTCGTTCATGAGCCAATCGAAATTATAAAATAGCTCAATTAAAGCATTTCCATAGGGACAACTTGATTATTTAGGAAGATGTATAGTAGATTTATGCTTTTGGTATTGAGGAAAAAGATAGTAAAATCGAAGACCTAAGTCGTCTATGAGGCAACATGGCTCATAGCGGGTATGTTGCTCTATTATAGTTATTTCTTGGACTTTTTCAATTGTTTGAGGACAATACTTCATAGGTGCAGGGGGGGGAAATTGTGTTGTTCATATCCTTATACCTGCCCTCCCACCTAATAACTTACGTTGTGGTTTCCATATAAGTGTATTTACATATTGCACTATCTCTGGGTTATTTGCTGAAGGCATTATGTTGTCATTGTGAGAGTTGGTAATTATTAGGTTTAGCTGTTATTACATCATCTAGACTTGCCTAAATAATTCTCTCCCAATCTTCCTTGCTATTTAATCCGTTTCGTACTGAGTTAAACTTGGACATGTAAAATTGTTCTCTTTTTTTGCGTTTTGTATCAATGTCCCCTCCTCTCATATTCATTTTCACGGTTTCTAAAACACACCAATTTAGATCATGTTGGTTGTGTTTTGCCGTGATCCAATGCTCCACTAATGGTGCCGTGACTTTCTGCGTTCTAATCGCTGATCTGTGCTCATTTAATCTTACCCTTATCTCTCTAGATGTTTCACCTATGTATATAGAGTTACAGGGGCATTTTATTAGGTAAATTAAATTTTTTGATCTGCAATTAAAGAATTCATGGGCTTTGTGTGTCTTCTCCCCTATCTTGATTTCCGCACCTTTAAGAATGCCCTTGCAATTCCCGCAACCACTACATGGAAAGGTACCCTTGGGCAGTGGGTTCCTGTCTATTGTAGATTGGGTTTGATGATTGATTTCTCTATAGGTTTTTACAAGACTGTTTCTTATGGTTTTGTTACGTCTATATGAAAACATGGGTTTAGGTAGAGTTGTTTCCGTTTGTTTTTCCACCAAGTGCCAGTTGCGATTTATTATGTTTTTAATTTTATTATTAAGGCAACTATGGTTTGTGACAAACGTGAGCGGGATTGTCTGTTCCTCTCTGTCTTTAGTTTTAAAAAATTCCTCTCGATTATAATATTTTGCCCTTTTGTAGGAGTGTCTGATTAGTTTTCTGGGGTACCCCCTTTCTACAAATTTTTCGGTGAGAATTTTGGCGTGTTTGTCAAAATCCGAGTTTTTTGTACAATTTCTCCTTAGCCTGAGGAACTGGCCATACGGTATATTATTTTTCTGGCAAGGGGGATGGTAGCTATTGAAGTGCAGCATTGTATTTCTGTCCGTGGGTTTGGTGAATAGTTCAACCACCAGTTTTCCTGTCTCAGACTTTATTATTACATCAAGGAATTCACATCTGGTGTTACTTATACAGTGAGTGAACCTTAGATTATTGTCTCCTAAATTGAGCCAAAGAATAAATTCCATAAGGGTTTCTCTGTGCCCTGTCCAGATGAAAAAAACGTCATCTATATAACGTGTCCAATTAGAGATATTCTCAAAAAATGGTGCAGAGGGATTGAATATATGTTTTTCTTCAAATTTGGATACGTAAAGACAAGCCAGGCTGGGGGCACAAGTAGCCCCCATACTGGTACCCTTGGTTTGCTTGAATAGGGATTCCTCGAATAGAAATATGTTATTTTTTAGGATGATCGTAATACACTCGATAATGAAGGTTGAGTGTGGACTAAGATCAGCATCTTCTGTTTGTAGGAACTCTGACACTGTTCTAATTGTGTCGTCCTGCGGAATGTTAGAGTATAGAGCCTCAATGTCTAGTGAGACCAGAAATTGGTTTTCAGGGTTAAAGTCAAGATTTTCGATCTTCTCAATCATTGAGGTTGTATCTTTTACATAGGCCTGTTGCCTCTTCACTATCGGTTGTAGGAAGATATCCGTGTACTTGCTAAGTGGTTCTGTTAAAGAATTGAGACTAGAGACAATAGGTCTCATAGGTGGGTCTTTTATGTTTTTATGCACCTTCGGTAGTCCATATAGTGCTGGTATGGTAGGGCAGGTGTTATTCAAGAACCCATACTCATCCTGGCAAATGATACCGTCTTCCTTTGCCCATTGTAGTAAATTCGTGACTTTTTTGGTCACTGAACTCAGTTCCTCTCTGTTTGAAGGGCAGTAGTTTTCTCTATTGTTTAGGAGTAAATACATGCGGGCATTATAATCTGTTGTATCCATGATCACAATGCCGCCCCCTTTATCCGCTGGCTTTATTGTGATGGAGGTGTCTTCTTCTAAGGTTTTTAAAGACTGTTTTTCTAATTTGGTGAAGTTGTTATCTACCCAGATTTTTTTATCTAGGAGGTCTTCAATGCTTTTTTCTACGCATCTTTAGAAAGTTTCTATATCTTTTTTAACCATATTGGAATGTGGAGTCCATTTGGACCTAGCTTTAAGTCCTGATTTATTTTCACATGTTATCCTTTCTTTACCTTCAAAGTAGGCATTTAGCCGTACTTTTCTAAAAAAACTTTGAAGGTCCCTTTCCAGGCTATATCTATCAACGGGGCTAGCTATGGCATATCCTAAACCCTTCTCTAGGATCTTTTTGTCAGTGTCTGAGATATTTTTGGAGGATAGGTTTATAATGGGAGCCTTCTTGTTGTTTTCATTTAATCCCAATTTTTCTGGCTCCGCGTATTGTAGTGACGTGGTTGGTATTGGGGTTTGGTGTTGTATCCACCCCTCCCTCTGCTCTTCCCTCTCTGTGGACCAAAAGTTTTCGGGCGTTGGTCTAAAAAAAGTAGACTGTCCCTAATGTCACTAGTAGTTTCTTTTTCCTTATTATTTGTCTCCTGGTGTGTTTCGTTCTCTGAGTCGGAACTTGTGTATGAAGTATCAAAGAAGCGTACCTTCTTTCTCTGAAAATTACGACCTGGTTGTGACCACTGCCTTCTATTTTGATAATCTTCTTGTACTTTTTCAAAATAGTCTTTTTGAAGGTATGGATAGACCCTTTCTAGATTATATTGGGCTACATCCTTTCCGAGTTTGTTGGATTTTTTATTAATCATGAAATCACGATACCCTGATATATCAGCTTGTATGGCTTCTAATTTACGTTTTGCATCCTCAAGGGCATCACATTCTCTTAGTTTCCTTTCTAACTCCTCTATTTCTGCTCTTTCAATTATTAAGACTTCCTGTGCTGTTTCTATTATAAGAAGCATCCAATCTCGGCTGCATCTATTCGCAATAAGGGTCCAATTGTCTATGAATTTTTTAACCTTAATGAAGACCCCTGGTTCGTTTGTTATTTGTAAGCCTTTAGGGATGATACCCTTTTTGCAGTAGTCAATTAAAAATTCTGCATGTAGTTCTGTCCTTACAATTTTTTTCTTTAAATTCCACAATTCTTTCCATTGGTCTTCCTTACTGTTGTCAATAATCACAGTTGGTGTGCTCCTATTTGAGCCATGTATCATTTTATTAAATTGCTCTTCCGTATACCCATGTGTCTTAATACCTTCCATGGTTCTACAAAAGCTCCCCAGCTGACAAGCTGTATTAATGTACAAGAAAAAAGAGGGAGATCCCCTATATGCCAATATGGGACAGGGTAGAGTAATGTTAAAACACAAGAAAGTCCCTAGTTGTCAGGAAATACCCTCTGTCACAGCCCCTTGTTCCCAAAGGACCTAGCGTGGCTTCAACACAATTGTTGTGTCACACCTGGTCCTATCATTCGACCTAGACCCCAATAACTATATGAGAAACAGTTTTAACTACTCGAGGTCAGCTAAACATCATAAACTAAAAATAAAACAGATATAATTCCTGTGGCATTCAAGAAAGGGATCTAACTGTAATTGGGTAAATTAAAAACAATCATTTATTAAAATTTCATCACATTACAGTACATCACAAATTGCATCATTGTACAAAAACATTACAATAAAAACCAAAGAGTCGACGCAGCGTTTCGGTGTCTTGACCAGTGTGTCACACCTTCTTCAGGACGGGTTTTTAAAATCACTAAAAAGAGAATGCCACAATTATACACAGTTTATAACAAGACCTCGAGCTATGCCTATACATATTGTTCTCATAATTTAAAATACATTGCACATTTATTAAAAAAACTAGTCATAACGGCAACAACTTTCCTATACTCATTCATTATAAACTGTGTATAATTGTGGCATTCTCTTTTTAGTGATTTTAAAAACCCGTCCTGAAGAAGGTGTGACACACTGGTCAAGACACCGAAACGCTGCGTCGACTCTTTGGTTTTTATTGTAATGTTTTTGTACAATGATGCAATTTGTGATGTACTGTAATGTGATGAAATTTTAATAAATGATTGTTTTTAATTTACCCAATTACAGTTAGATCCCTTTCTTGAATGCCACAGGAATTATATCTGTTTTATTTTTAGTTTATGATGTTTAGCTGACCTCGAGTAGTTAAAACTGTTTCTCATATAGTTATTGGGGTCTAGGTCGAATGATAGGACCAGGTGTGACACAACAATTGTGTTGAAGCCACGCTAGGTCCTTTGGGAACAAGGGGCTGTGACAGAGGGTATTTCCTGACAACTAGGGACTTTCTTGTGTTTTAACATTACTCTACCCTGTCCCATATTGGCATATAGGGGATCTCCCTCTTTTTTCTTGTACAATAATACAGCTTGTCAGCTGGGGAGCTTTTGTAGAACCATGGAAGGTATTAAGACACATGGGTATACGGAAGAGCAATTTAATAAAATGATACATGGCTCAAATAGGAGCACACCAACTGTGATTATTGACAACAGTAAGGAATACCAATGGAAAGAATTGTGGAATTTAAAGAAAAAAATTGTAAGGACAGAACTACATGCAGAATTTTTAATTGACTACTGCAAAAAGGGTATCATCCCTAAAGGCTTACAAATAACAAACGAACCAGGGGTCTTCATTAAGGTTAAAAAATTCATAGACAATTGGACCCTTATTGCGAATAGATGCAGCCGAGATTGGATGCTTCTTATAATAGAAACAGCACAGGAAGTCTTAATAATTGAAAGAGCAGAAATAGAGGAGTTAGAAAGGAAACTAAGAGAATGTGATGCCCTTGAGGATGCAAAACGTAAATTAGAAGCCATACAAGCTGATATATCAGGGTATCGTGATTTCATGATTAATAAAAAATCCAACAAACTCGGAAAGGATGTAGCCCAATATAATCTAGAAAGGGTCTATCCATACCTTCAAAAAGACTATTTTGAAAAAGTACAAGAAGATTATCAAAATAGAAGGCAGTGGTCACAACCAGGTCGTAATTTTCAGAGAAAGAAGGTACGCTTCTTTGATACTTCATACACAAGTTCCGACTCAGAGAACGAAACACACCAGGAGACAAATAATAAGGAAAAAGAAACTACTAGTGACATTAGGGACAGTCTACCTTTTTTAGACCAACGCCCGAAAACTTTTGGTCCACAGAGAGGGAAGAGCAGAGGGAGGGGTGGATACAACACCAAACCCCAATACCAACCACGTCACTACAATACGCGGAGCCAGAAAAATTGGGATTAAATGAAAACAACAAGAAGGCTCCCATTATAAACCTATCCTCCAAAAATATCTCAGACACTGACAAAAAGATCCTAGAGAAGGGTTTAGGATATGCCATAGCTAGCCCCGTTGATAGATATAGCCTGGAAAGGGACCTTCAAAGTTTTTTTAGAAAAGTACGGCTAAATGCCTACTTTGAAGGTAAAGAAAGGATAACATGTGAAAATAAATCAGGACTTAAAGCTAGGTCCAAATGGACTCCACATTCCAATATGGTTAAAAAAGATATAGAAACTTTCGAAAGATGCGTAGAAAAAAGCATTGAAGACCTCCTAGATAAAAAAATCTGGGTAGATAACAACTTCACCAAATTAGAAAAACAGTCTTTAAAAACCTTAGAAGAAGACACCTCCATCACAATAAAGCCAGCGGATAAAGGGGGCGGCATTGTGATCATGGATACAACAGATTATAATGCCCGCATGTATTTACTCCTAAACAATAGAGAAAACTACTGCCCTTCAAACAGAGAGGAACTGAGTTCAGTGACCAAAAAAGTCACGAATTTACTACAATGGGCAAAGGAAGACGGTATCATTTGCCAGGATGAGTATGGGTTCTTGAATAACACCTGCCCTACCATACCAGCACTATATGGACTACCGAAGGTGCATAAAAACATAAAAGACCCACCTATGAGACCTATTGTCTCTAGTCTCAATTCTTTAACAGAACCACTTAGCAAGTACACGGATATCTTCCTACAACCGATAGTGAAGAGGCAACAGGCCTATGTAAAAGATACAACCTCAATGATTGAGAAGATCGAAAATCTTGACTTTAACCCTGAAAACCAATTTCTGGTCTCACTAGACATTGAGGCTCTATACTCTAACATTCCGCAGGACGACACAATTAGAACAGTGTCAGAGTTCCTACAAACAGAAGATGCTGATCTTAGTCCACACTCAACCTTCATTATCGAGTGTATTACGATCATCCTAAAAAATAACATATTTCTATTCGAGGAATCCCTATTCAAGCAAACCAAGGGTACCAGTATGGGGGCTACTTGTGCCCCCAGCCTGGCTTGTCTTTACGTATCCAAATTTGAAGAAAAACATATATTCAATCCCTCTGCACCATTTTTTGAGAATATCTCTAATTGGACACGTTATATAGATGACGTTTTTTTCATCTGGACAGGGCACAGAGAAACCCTTATGGAATTTATTCTTTGGCTCAATTTAGGAGACAATAATCTAAGGTTCACTCACTGTATAAGTAACACCAGATGTGAATTCCTTGATGTAATAATAAAGTGTGAGACAGGAAAACTGGTGGTTGAACTATTCACCAAACCCACGGACAGAAATACAATGCTGCACTTCAATAGCTACCATCCCCCTTGCCAGAAAAATAATATACCGTATGGCCAGTTCCTCAGGCTAAGGAGAAATTGTACAAAAAACTCGGATTTTGACAAACACGCCAAAATTCTCACCGAAAAATTTGTAGAAAGGGGGTACCCCAGAAAACTAATCAGACACTCCTACAAAAGGGCAAAATATTATAATCGAGAGGAATTTTTTAAAACTAAAGACAGAGAGGAACAGACAATCCCGCTCACGTTTGTCACAAACCATAGTTGCCTTAATAATAAAATTAAAAACATAATAAATCGCAACTGGCACTTGGTGGAAAAACAAACGGAAACAACTCTACCTAAACCCATGTTTTCATATAGACGTAACAAAACCATAAGAAACAGTCTTGTAAAAACCTATAGAGAAATCAATCATCAAACCCAATCTACAATAGACAGGAACCCACTGCCCAAGGGTACCTTTCCATGTAGTGGTTGCGGGAATTGCAAGGGCATTCTTAAAGGTGCGGAAATCAAGATAGGGGAGAAGACACACAAAGCCCATGAATTCTTTAATTGCAGATCAAAAAATTTAATTTACCTAATAAAATGCCCCTGTAACTCTATATACATAGGTGAAACATCTAGAGAGATAAGGGTAAGATTAAATGAGCACAGATCAGCGATTAGAACGCAGAAAGTCACGGCACCATTAGTGGAGCATTGGATCACGGCAAAACACAACCAACATGATCTAAATTGGTGTGTTTTAGAAACCGTGAAAATGAATATGAGAGGAGGGGACATTGATACAAAACGCAAAAAAAGAGAACAATTTTACATGTCCAAGTTTAACTCAGTACGAAACGGATTAAATCGCAAGGAAGATTGGGAGAGAATTATTTAGGCAAGTCTAGATGATGTAATAACAGCTAAACCTAATAATTACCAACTCTCACAATGACAACATAATGCCTTCAGCAAATAACCCAGAGATAGTGCAATATGTAAATACACTTATATGGAAACCACAACGTAAGTTATTAGGTGGGAGGGCAGGTATAAGGATATGAACAACACAATTTCCCCCCCCTGCACCTATGAAGTATTGTCCTCAAACAATTGAAAAAGTCCAAGAAATAACTATAATAGAGCAACATACCCGCTATGAGCCATGTTGCCTCATAGACGACTTAGGTCTTCGATTTTACTATCTTTTTCCTCAATACCAAAAGCATAAATCTACTATACATCTTCCTAAATAATCAAGTTGTCCCTATGGAAATGCTTTAATTGAGCTATTTTATAATTTCGATTGGCTCATGAACGAACCTATGGAAACGCTATAATTGAGCTATTTTATAATTTCGATTGGCTCATAAACGAATTGCGCTGGAAAAATAAACAAAATCAACAATAGTCATATGCTGTGTTTCGTAATTGGAAAGCATATATAAATTAACATCTGGTAAGATATTGTTTTTAAACCAAAGGGGACATACATATTTTGCCCAATTCAAAATGGCCGACACGTTTTGTGCGGACCACGTGACTGATAACATAAATATAATTGCGCTACTAAGCTTTAATTTCTACTGGCTTAGAATCAGACCGCGCTAATATAATATCATCTTGTCTTTACGTATCCAAATAACATCTAGTCAGAGATTGTTACTAAACCAAAGTGGACTTACATATTTTGCCCAATTCAAAATGGCCGACACGTCTTGTGCGGACCACGTGACCGATACTATAAATATAATGGCGCTATTACGCTATAATTTCTACTGGCTTAGAATCGAACTGCGCTAATATAATATCAAAAACAGATATATGCTTTGGGTTTCCCCTTTGAAAACATATATATATATCGGCTTTAGGAATAAATTACTACGAATACCATTGGGGCACACATACTCTGCCCATCTCAAAATGGCCGACACGTCCAGTGCGGACCACGTGATCGGGACCGCCGTCACCTTTAACCCGGATTGGGTAGATAAAAACAAAGCGCAGACATCGCCGGTTGTTACCGCTGATGCTGCGCCAGGAGAGAAATGACAGGGAGGCCGCTGATTACTAAACAGGTAAGCCGGGAGGCTCCGAGTGAGTCTTTGCTATTTGACAAAACCGCTAGTTAAAAGAAGCAGGGTATCGACGGCTGCCGGCGGATTTAGAGTTTTTAGTCTTTGGAGGGTTATGTGGTCAATTCCTCTAATGCTAGCTGCATGAGAACGGGGATCTAGCTACTAATGGGTGTAACTGTGGAAACAAACCCAGGGCTGGGATTGTAATACCCCCTAAAAAACGGCGATAAAAGGAAATATGAATCCAGTTGGTACTATGCAAAAAATAACGCGCAATAGCGAAATATAGTATACACAGAAAGAGTCGGCAAGCCATAAGACAGTTTTTACGGCTTAAACGAACTAAAAAACTTAAGGAGTTTCCATAATAAAACTAATAGGTAAAATGAAAATTAAAACCCTAACAGCAGGTTTGTTTACAACCATATCCCGGGTTCTTCTTTATCCAACTAGACAACCTGATCCTAAAAGAAGGAAAATAAGAAGTTCAAAAGCGATTATCAAAATCGGAAATAGAAGGAAGTAATTAAAACTCCTCTAGACCCCATGAGGTGACCTCAAACTACATAACGAAAGGTATGAAACTTTCAGAACCATCTAATTGTCGTTTTTTAACCATTAACAGAAGACCATAACCTTCTTACAATTTGGCAACTGTGTGTATTTCTGTCTATTTGCAGTAGAAGTATATAGAACCTATCAGAACGGTGGTCATTCCTGGTGCAGCAAACCTATTCAACATATGTATTTCTGGATTAAGGTATTACAACAAGCAATATTAAACACAGGAATAAAAGTATTTGTGGTCAAAGAAAGGGGAGTAACATGATAGATGATGCCATCTGTATTTTTGTAGGTGACAAATCCTTTTATGATATGGAGAACATACCCCTATGAGATTGAGAAATAGAGGGTAAAACAAGACATTATATTACAAATCTGTCTCACTTGATTTCCAAGGTATGTATAACTTTGGAGCATGCACAAACAACCCTAGGATTTATGAAATTTAGAAAAGCACTTATTTGTTCAAGATAACATTCGAGAAAAGACTAGAAAGATCTCACAAATAATAGCAATCCAAATGCAAAGGAGAGATATGCTGAAATTAGCCATGCAAACAAGAAAACAAATGATCTTTGGCCACCGGTTTAAATCCGAAAGGGAATGGCATAATTTTTAAGAAAATTATTCCCTGTATGTGAAAATCTAGAGTTAATTGATGAATAACTGTAATGAATGAGTATAGGAAAGTTGTTGCCGTTATGACTAGTTTTTTTAATAAATGTGCAATGTATTTTAAATTATGAGAACAATATGTATAGGCATAGCTCGAGGTCTTGTTATAAACTGTGTATAATTGTGGCATTCTCTTTTTAGTGATTTTAAAAACCCGTCCTGAAGAAGGTGTGACACACTGGTCAAGACACCGAAACGCTGCGTCGACTCTTTGGTTTTTATTGTAATGTTTTTGTACAATGATGCAATTTGTGATGTACTGTAATGTGATGAAATTTTAATAAATGATTGTTTTTAATTTACCCAATTACAGTTAGATCCCTTTCTTGAATGCCACAGGAATTATATCTGTTTTATTTTTAGTTTATGATGTTTAGCTGACCTCGAGTAGTTAAAACTGTTTCTCATATAGTTATTGGGGTCTAGGTCGAATGATAGGACCAGGTGTGACACAACAATTGTGTTGAAGCCACGCTAGGTCCTTTGGGAACAAGGGGCTGTGACAGAGGGTATTTCCTGACAACTAGGGACTTTCTTGTGTTTTAACATTACTCTACCCTGTCCCATATTGGCATATAGGGGATCTCCCTCTTTTTTCTTGTACATTAAAAAGCAAGCATTCATCAGTTGTGCCAAAAAGTGTGGCTAAGCATACATATGGCTGAGATACCCGCCACCCCCTCTCAACACAATCCCCAAGGATGGGAAACCGGAAACAGTTCTGAAGTTTTTGGAAGACGGGAGGGAGTGACCCTCCCGGCCGTATTTATTAAAATATGAAACAAAATTAAAACATTAAATAAACAGTTTCATATTATGTACAATTTCATTACCACATTGCGATGTTTGGCTAACCTTAACAGATTCTCTAATACAAAGGTTCTCCTAGCCGAACTAACATCCTACAAAACATTTACTTGAAATTTTGAAATTGTACATCCTAACGTTTAAGGGCCAACGGCAAGGTCGTAACCGGTGTCAAGATCCCTAACCCAGAAATATCGCCCTCACTTGTGAGGGGCGGCCCAGAGGCGTACCTCAAGTGCAATCACCAATTTCCCTTGACTTGACGGGGGCCCCAATAAAACTCGACGCCACTTAGAGGTCGTACGAGGACTCGTGTGAGGTATCTAGAAGGTAGCGTAGACCCCCCCCCAAACCCCACACAACTTACCACATCTGCCGTCGCAGACGTCCTGGCCCCGGGAAATTCCCCAGGAGGGGGCTGTAACCCCTCCTACCCAGGAAGGGGCCTTGACCGCCTTTCCTTTTCTTTCGGCGACCCATCCTTAGAAGGGACCGCCTCCCCGTTGAGGGGCCAATGGCCACCTCCCCCGAGCGCTCCCATCCGTGCTGGGTGACGCCCACTCATAGGGATCTTCCAATTAGTGCTCACCGATCATGACCTTACCGCCCGACCAAAATAAATACGACAATGCTAACTAAATGACTAAACTAAAAAAGACAGTAGCAACTACAATTTTATTAAAAGCATGCTTACCAATGAACACTAAAGCAGAATTTCTTTATTTGCGAAACGTAACACAAATCGACCATTCTTTATTACATACTCAAAATCATCACGATAATACCACAACCTGTAAAAGAAAATCAGAGTTATCCATCAACTTTATTCAAAACCACTTGCTGTCCTCAGGGGCTGGTGGGTGGGTCAAAATTGGCTCTTCGTTCCGTCTCGAGCTCACGTGCAGCGAGGAGGTGCAGCTTCAGAGCACAGGAACAAGAGGATGCCTTCTGATCTTGCTTCTCCTTTTATCCGTCTTCAGGGCGGGCGTAAACCCGCCCCTGCCTGCCCCAAGGGCGTGGCCAGCCACGTCAGTGTCTAGGCCAACCCACTCTAGGGCGGGAAAAGGCGCGCCCCGGCTACGCCGCTTCGGGCATACCAGCCGAGACTCGCCTCCCGCCCAAGATGGCTTCCCGGGGGGATCGTGGTACTCCGCCATACGTTCGGGGGGACCGAGTGGTCGCCCCTTTCCATATGGCTGAGATACCCGCCACCCCCTCTCAACACAATCCCCAAGGATGGGAAACCGGAAACAGTTCTGAAGTTTTTGGAAGACGGGAGGGAGTGACCCTCCCGGCCGTATTTATTAAAATATGAAACAAAATTAAAACATTAAATAAACAGTTTCATATTATGTACAATTTCATTACCACATTGCGATGTTTGGCTAACCTTAACAGATTCTCTAATACAAAGGTTCTCCTAGCCGAACTAACATCCTACAAAACATTTACTTGAAATTTTGAAATTGTACATCCTAACGTTTAAGGGCCAACGGCAAGGTCGTAACCGGTGTCAAGATCCCTAACCCAGAAATATCGCCCTCACTTGTGAGGGGCGGCCCAGAGGCGTACCTCAAGTGCAATCACCAATTTCCCTTGACTTGACGGGGGCCCCAATAAAACTCGACGCCACTTAGAGGTCGTACGAGGACTCGTGTGAGGTATCTAGAAGGTAGCGTAGACCCCCCCCCAAACCCCACACAACTTACCACATCTGCCGTCGCAGACGTCCTGGCCCCGGGAAATTCCCCAGGAGGGGGCTGTAACCCCTCCTACCCAGGAAGGGGCCTTGACCGCCTTTCCTTTTCTTTCGGCGACCCATCCTTAGAAGGGACCGCCTCCCCGTTGAGGGGCCAATGGCCACCTCCCCCGAGCGCTCCCATCCGTGCTGGGTGACGCCCACTCATAGGGATCTTCCAATTAGTGCTCACCGATCATGACCTTACCGCCCGACCAAAATAAATACGACAATGCTAACTAAATGACTAAACTAAAAAAGACAGTAGCAACTACAATTTTATTAAAAGCATGCTTACCAATGAACACTAAAGCAGAATTTCTTTATTTGCGAAACGTAACACAAATCGACCATTCTTTATTACATACTCAAAATCATCACGATAATACCACAACCTGTAAACGAAAATCAGAGTTATCCATCAACTTTATTCAAAACCACTTGCTGTCCTCAGGGGCTGGTGGGTGGGTCAAAATTGGCTCTTCGTTCCGTCTCGAGCTCACGTGCAGCGAGGAGGTGCAGCTTCAGAGCACAGGAACAAGAGGATGCCTTCTGATCTTGCTTCTCCTTTTATCCGTCTTCAGGGCGGGCGTAAACCCGCCCCTGCCTGCCCCAAGGGCGTGGCCAGCCACGTCAGTGTCTAGGCCAACCCACTCTAGGGCGGGAAAAGGCGCGCCCCGGCTACGCCGCTTCGGGCATACCAGCCGAGACTCGCCTCCCGCCCAAGATGGCTTCCCGGGGGGATCGTGGTACTCCGCCATACGTTCGGGGGGACCGAGTGGTCGCCCCTTTCCATATGGCTGAGATACCCGCCACCCCCTCTCAACACAATCCCCAAGGATGGGAAACCGGAAACAGTTCTGAAGTTTTTGGAAGACGGGAGGGAGTGACCCTCCCGGCCGTATTTATTAAAATATGAAACAAAATTAAAACATTAAATAAACAGTTTCATATTATGTACAATTTCATTACCACATTGCGATGTTTGGCTAACCTTAACAGATTCTCTAATACAAAGGTTCTCCTAGCCGAACTAACATCCTACAAAACATTTACTTGAAATTTTGAAATTGTACATCCTAACGTTTAAGGGCCAACGGCAAGGTCGTAACCGGTGTCAAGATCCCTAACCCAGAAATATCGCCCTCACTTGTGAGGGGCGGCCCAGAGGCGTACCTCAAGTGCAATTACCAATTTCCCTTGACTTGACGGGGGCCCCAATAAAACTCGACGCCACTTAGAGGTCGTACGAGGACTCGTGTGAGGTATCTAGAAGGTAGCGTAGACCCCCCCCCAAACCCCACACAACTTACCACATCTGCCGTCGCAGACGTCCTGGCCCCGGGAAATTCCCCAGGAGGGGGCTGTAACCCCTCCTACCCAGGAAGGGGCCTTGACCGCCTTTCCTTTTCTTTCGGCGACCCATCCTTAGAAGGGACCGCCTCCCCGTTGAGGGGCCAATGGCCACCTCCCCCGAGCGCTCCCATCCGTGCTGGGTGACGCCCACTCATAGGGATCTTCCAATTAGTGCTCACCGATCATGACCTTACCGCCACAGGCCGGATAGTTGACCGGCTATCCGGACCCCCCACAACACTCCTACCTAAAGGTCATGGTATAACGTTTTTAGCCATGCTAAGAAGTCTCCTATGAGTAACTCATTCCCCACCCGAGACAAATGCACTCCATCCCCCAAATACATACTGTCATCATTCATACACCCATGCGAAATAGAATGCAGTGTCTTGGAACGGAACAACCTACTCACTTTGTTATTAAGCTTTCTAACAGAATGATTTAAAGCAGGAACAGAAATAGCCCCCCGCCACACTTTTCGTGGGATCATATGGGACCACGCAATTGTGCACCCTGGAACTCTCCTCGCTAACCAACTTACAGTGGAAAGCATCGCCTCAAGAAGAAGTCGTCTACCAGTGGTGACCAAATCATTACCCCCAAGATGTACTATGACTACAGACGGCGGTGACCTCGTCCGCCCTAGCAAACCCTCAAAAAATGATTGAAACTGGTCAATACAGAGACCGCCTCTTCCGTAGAAGGACACACTGTACCCGTATTCCCCAGCTACGTGAATCATGTCACCTGCCTTGAATACGTCTGCGGCACGTCTCACGTATGAGTGGCCCACGACCCACACCTCCTTTTTCACAGCCGGTGATGTCTGACCGCTGGCCCGGTGTTGGGTCGACTGCAAAGTCCGCCCCGCCTCGTAGGCTTGCGCAACTGAAAACCAAACAAAAACAAGAAGCGTGAGTACATCGTTACAGCTTCACAACATGTGCAACCGCACATACCTTTTATAACAATTGGAGGACCAACGCCCCACCCGTTTAACTTGTTCCACATTCAGACCCCTGGCTGTAGCTTCTGTAGCAGCCCCTATCCGAAAGGAATGGGTCCCAAACTCGCCCGGGTTCAAGCCCGCAGCGGCAATCGACATCGCAAGCACCCGCTGAAACTGAAACTTTGTCAGTGGGGTGGCGTCAGCGTGTCTCAACAAGGTCCCCCCCCATGATGCCACCCTTCGTGCTAAATAATCTTCTAAACACTTTACCGGGCACATGGAGGACCCGGGAATCCTGCGTATGATTACGCAGTCACCCATCCCACTTTGATCGGTCTTGGACCTGACAAATGAGACAGTCATTGTCTCCCCTCTGATCTGGACGTGCTCCTGGCACAAACCTCCTGTCACATCCTGCTTGTTCCTCGCCACTAGTTCGCTTACCCGCATAGCCCCATGGAATGCCAGCGTAAAAGCGGCTCGGAATAACACTGTCTCAAACTGAGATGAACATGTAGCAGGGAGTCTGGATAATAACTGGGCCAGCCTATCCAAACCTATCGGGCGCCTCTCGTCTACTCTGCGACCCTCAAGGCGTTGCCACCCCCGTAGCGCTTTCTGTACAACGAAAGACGCTGTCGGGTCATGGATCCCATGAGCCCTAGCAACAAAGGAAATGGCAGCCCGATGCCTCTGAGCCGTGGCCACCGATTTCCCAACCAGATGTAAGGACATCAGAAAATTTACCACCCACTCCTCCTGGCCCCAAAGCTCCTCTCTATCAGTCCCCAAAAAGGCTAAATAGGACCGGAACGCCCCTTCATATGCCTTCCTCGTCCTGGGTGCTAAACTCTCTCCCACGAGGTTACGAAGTTCGGGGCACCGAGAGACCAGAGAGCTTCGGGAAAGGGTGCCGGCTCCGGGTCCGCTGTGGGAAGAAAACCCCAGAAAGCCTGCATACGAAAATGAGACAGTGCATCAGCCGCCTGGTTCATTACCCCTGGGACATGTCTTGCTTTGAATAGCACATTCAATTGCATACACAGTAAAACAATTTCCTTGAGCAGTCTCAAAATCCATTTGCATCGTGCTGCCTGGCTATTGATACACTCGACCACGGTCATATTGTCAGACCAAAATACCACAGAGTGATCTTTGAACCCTTCGGGCCACGTTCTCAGGGCCACTAAAATGGGGAAAAGTTCCAGGAAAGCAATGTTACTTGTCAGTCCACTGTCATGCCACCATGTCGGCCACTTTTGTGCAGACCATCTTGTGCCGAAGATGGCACCAAAACCTATGCTCCCTGCCGAATCTGTCCACAGCCCCAGCTCCTCAGAGGACACGGCCGGTTTGTTCCAGACGACTCGACCATTGAAATCCGCCAGAAATGCCAACCAAATGCGCATGTCCTGGCGGACCTCTGCCGAGAGCCTTGTGCGATGATGGCCCTCCTTCAGGCCGACCATGGCTTGAGCAATCGAACGGGAAAAGGGGCGGGCCATTGGTATAACCCTCAGGGCAAAATTCAACTGGCCAACTAACTGCTGTAATTGATGCAGCTTAACCTTAGGTCCACTTATACACATTTGCAGGGATGTCCTGAACTTTGACACTTTGTCAGCTGGTAAACGAAAACAACCTTCTCCGGAGTCTAACTCGATCCCCAGAAACTCGAGGCAAGTGGAAGGCCCCACAGTCTTACCTGGTGCCAATGGCACGCCAAACTGATTCATTAAGACACAAAATTGAGCCAAAGCCTGCCCACATTCCGGATCCCCGGCTGCCCCCAGGAACAAAAAATCATCAAGGTAATGCATCACATGTTGGAAACCCGTCTTCCTTGTGAAGACCCATTGTAGAAAACTACTGATTTTTTCGAAATAGGCACAAGATATAGAGCACCCCATCGGCATACACCTATCCATGTAATAATGACCCTGAAACATGAAACCTAGGAGACGCTGATCGTCTGGATGTACCGGGAGCAACCGGAACGCTGACTCAATATCAGATTTTGCCATCAGCGCCCCGGGCCCCAGGCGATTCAAAATGGCTACGGCCTCATCGAAGGATGCGTACCGCACCGAACACACTTCCGGGTCTATCGCTTCGTTTACGGGAAGACCACGTGGGGCTGATAAATTATGTATCAGCCGAAACTCACCCGGGTCCTTCTTTGGGACCACACCTAAAGGGGAACAAACAAAGTTAAGAACTGGTGGTACACTAAACGGACCGGCGACTCGACCTCGAGTAACCTCCTTCCTGATCTTATCCTGTACCACGGTCGTATGCTGGAAGACCGATAGCTGATTTTTACATTTCTCTACACCTTGAAAGTCCCCCACTGGGATGCGGAAACCATAAGAAAACCCGTTCCGCAACACCCCAGCAGAAGTACGATCCGGGTATTCACTGAGCCAGGGAATCATTGCCAAGGTATCAATCGGGGTAGGTAAAGGCGCCCCTCGGACTATGTTAGACCTGTTTGGCGCCTCCTCTACCCCCGTTATCACCCGTTTTGGCTCTGCACGTGGACTCAGGATGGGATGATTGCCCACACCCACTACATTAGTGTCTAAATTTGCACGATCCCTGGGGCCTAGTACATTTACCCCTGTTGAAGTTGACGTAAATAATTAATTTACTCTCTTAATTTCTATGCAGGTAAGTACTTAATCAGTAATAACTCAAATCGGAAAGAAAGAACCAGAGTCCGTGGTGTTAGAGTTCTTAGGGGTTTTATTCCTTAAAAAGGAATGGTCATGGCCAGGATATCTGATTCTGACCACCACAGGGGTGTCAGAAGGGATAGAGCGCTACATTTTATTGACAGTACATAGCTTATATACTTAATTCATGTCATAGGAAACAGTGCAGGAGGCGTAACAGCTGAGAGAAGACAAGATAACAGTATACACGTGTTACTAGTACGTAATCAAGAGGCGTGAACTGGAGGTGTGTGCTAGAAACGTCACAGGTAGGTGTCACAAAGGGGTGGCACTAACAGAAATGTTGCAATGTCAGCAGAAATTGGAAGCTTAGATGCGCGCGCAGCTGCATGACGTGTGAATGACGTGAAGCTGGAGGGTGCAGGGGATTTGACATTCAAACTGACGGAAAGAGACAGAAGTCTGGCATGTCAGATCAACTTGTACTTTTATCATATCTGATATCTGCTGTTATAGGAACTAAGCTATCTGGGCGGAAAGGTCTCTGGGGCAGAAGTTATTCTATACTGACTGAGAGTGCGTGTATAAGCGCCTGGATGTCTGCAGGAAAAGCGTGGGGGCATGGTCCTTTCCATGGGAGCATGGTAACAGAGGCTATGAATTACTTGAATTAATTGCACAGAGACAGGCCGGCCCTTTGGCTCTGCAGCTGGGAGGATGTTTACTTAAACTAGTAGGCAGGAATGCATTTTCGAGGAGCAGATCAGATAATTCGAAGGTTGAAGTCAGTCTTGGCAGAAAACAGGCTGAGCTGAGCGCGAGGGGCCGCGCTGGAAGTAAGTCAGAGTTCACGGGTACAGAGGCAGCCTGGGCTGAGGCCCTTGGAGTCAGAAGCCAGAAAAGAGGCTCGGTGGCAGAAATTCAGGGCCTACTCAGCTAGAGCTGAAACACAGAGAAGTACACCCAAAAAGACGTTGGCATGGCATACTTAGGAACGGACCATTCAACCCATTCAGGGTGGGTCTGAAAGAGGACATATTAACGTTGGACGCAAACGTATTTGCGTCTTCATAGCTGACACAGGAGGGAAGTTACATGTACTTTAAGCTTGATACATGGAGTCGGTGGGGTACACGATAGGGAACATAACATGACCAAAATTTATATTTCCTCATTCCCTCCTTGTTCCCTACGGACCCTTCATGAAATCTCGATCCTCATGAATCTATCAGTTTGTTCTTGCAGCATCATTTGCTCATCTTTCTTTCTTTGGCGGTTTGAGAGGAAACTGGAGTGTTCAATGCAGGATGTGGCACACAGTCCACAAATCGCTGGCCCACACTGTAGGCACAGGCAGCAACTGAATACTATGACTAGGCCAATGCCTAGGAAGGATAGGATCTTCCATCCCCAAGCAGTTAACGTTGTCCAGAACCAACCGGACCAAGTCCAGGTGCCTGGATTCTGATGTATCAGATTTGCAATTTTATGGAGACGGGTAATAGCTTTGTATACAGATGGCGCGTTTTCTGGGATGAAAACACAGCAACTTGACCCGATGACCTTACAAGCTCCACCTCGATCTGCCAAGATGACGTCAATCACGAGACGATTTTGAAGGACAACAATCCGCATAGCAGACTGTTCCTCTGTTATGTTACCTAAAGCGGAAGCGGTTTCATGTACTACTGCTTCAAGTGTTCTAGTTAATCTACGTATTGTTTTACTATTTTGAACGGGCCTACAAAGAAAAAGAATCCTTTATTAAAATCTGTGTATTGTTCCCATGCCGTTTCAGTATAATCGACAAGCGGGAGGTCTCTTCGGACTCTATTGTTTACTAGATTTGGATTACGATGGTAATCAGGGGGAGCTAAGAAAACAGGGGGCAGAAGGAAAGCAAGATAACAGGTACCATCCCAATCTGGTGGTAGACTTATGTATGCGGTATGGCCACAAACAAAATATGTATGTCGTCTAGCTCGAAATGAGGACCTACCCTCATCAGTGAATTCGACTATAGTAGTACATTTACTATGACCTAGGTGTACTGAACCCTTCTTTCTAACACAGAGGTGACCGGTGACTGGTAATACTGACATGGCAGGAAGGGCGGGTGCAGCTTCGGATTCAACAACAAGAATCATAACATTTTCTGTGTAATTTCCTAACCCATATACTTCATTTTCTAGATCAGTTCCTACTCTAACGGATTGACCTTTACTATCAGGGTAACAGGCGTAGAATAGGACTGAATTCAGGTTTCCCCATATCCAGCCCCCTTCGGGGGTTACGGCAATATCCGAATCTATAGAGTTTATTAATCTACTCCATGCACCGCAGGAGCCATTGTGCGAGAATGGATACGGAAAAAGAGGCAGAGCTCCCTGGTACTTCTGGTGGGGAGGGAGTCGGCCACATACCCAGCAATTGGTAGCATTGCTGGTCTGGTGAGAGTGATGTAACATACTAATGAATGTATTGTTGCGCAGCGCAAGTCTGTAAGAAAGCTCGTGTGGAGGCAATTCACTAAAAGAATGTTCAGCAGATACATTGTAAGCAGATTGTTCACGCCTGAAAATAGGCCAGTAGATAGGTAGCAAAATGCTAGCAATAATAATTAAGATACTCAGAATAAACATGATTATTAGTGTCACTATACAGTGACTACGAAGTGATTTACAATATGCACTTTTTTTGAATCGCCTCTCTCTCTCTCTATCTCGATCTAGGGGATACATGTCAGAAACTATTTAACCGATTCACCTAGGGGAGGACTTAAACAATTAAACTGTCTGACTTGCTAGATCGGAGTTTCGACCTGTACTCCTCTTGGGGAGTTTTTTCTCGTTCGGCAACTGAAAAGTCTTTTGGCTCAACACAGTCTTTGGTGGGGGTGGACGAGTCTCGGTCTGGTTTTAGTTCATGAAATCGTTTCACATGACTCGTATGAACCCACCCCTTTCTCCCTTCTATCTTTACTGCAGTCCTTGTGGTGAGAAGAACGGTCTTCGGGGATTTCCAGCGGGGCTCCAGCGGACTCTTCCTGTCGAAATTGCGCACCAGGACTAGATCACCAGGACGGACATCATGCGGCTTTACATCGGTGTTGTCGGGGAAGGCTGCGGCAACCTGTGAACGACATGATTGGAGTGCAGACATCAAGGAGGCAAGGTAATCTGTCAACATATTACAATCAACATCAGTGATTTTCTTCGGAATGGGCGTCCCCCACATATTCGGTGGTCTGCCAAAAACCACTTCGTACGGGGATAGCCCTGATCTCGAATGGGCAACCATTCTCATATAGAACAGTGCCACGGGCAGGGCGACTATCCAGTCGACCCCTTTCTCCTGACATATCTTTGCAAGGCGTATTTTTAGTGTCTGACTATGCCTTTCTACCAGGCCTGCGGCTTCGGGATGTCGGACACAATGGAATTTCCACTGGTATCCTAGCAGTAAAGAAACTTGCTTCATTAACTCGGACGAGAATGGCTGTCCGTTATCTGAGTATACGACACGGGGCAAACCGTACCGTGGGAAGAATTCACGAACCAACTGGCGGGCAGTGGTCGGAGCAGTGTAATCTGGGACTGGGTATGCTTTGGTCCAACGGGACAGAGCACAAACAACTACAAGGACATATTTAAAACCTCGACAACTGTTCATCTGGATATAATCCATCTGGAGGACTTCAAAAGGGTGATCGGGAGGATGAAATCCACCTTGCTCTACAGGGACGCTTTTTCCTGGATTGAACTGACAACAGATCATGCAAGTACGCACTTTCTGTTTCGCTGCTGCTCGTAAGTGTTTATTGTTCCAGAGATTTTGTAAACTGTCTAACATCGCTTTCTCTCCTAGATGTGCTGGACTATGTGCTGTATTTATCATGACTTGAACCATAGAGTCAGGGAGAAACCATGTAGATTTTCCCTTTGTCATCCAACCTTGATCTGTCTGGATCCCTCCTAGTTCAATCCATTTCTTTATTTCATCTGGGGTAGCATGTGCCTGAATATCGATTACATCTAGGGCGGGATCCTTGACTGCCATACACTTTGTCGGTACTATTGTCTTTGTCACATCAGTTGTCTGGGTGTGAGTCAGTGCTGTATGTTTTGCTGTCTGGTCTGCCAGGTCATTATCCTGGGAAACAGAATCTGTAACTTTAGTATGTGCTTTACACTTCATAACAGATATGCCTGAAGGTAGATGTATTGCTTCTAACAGCGCTTGAAAGAGGGGACCGTGTTGGATCTTGGCACCATGGGAGGTCAAGAAACCTCTTTCTTGCCATAACATACCGAAGTCGTGTACGACTCCGAAAGCATACCGGGAATCAGTGTATATGTTGACATTTCTGTTCTTGGCTAGTATACAGGCTCGGGTCAGAGCAATAAGCTCTGCCGCTTGAGCGGACAGCGTGTCAATACGGTGTGTTTCTTTAACTTCAGTTTCAGTGGTCACTGCATACGCGGCCACTAATTCTCCTGTATTTGTTCTCATGCATGAACCGTCCACATAAAGTGTCAGGTCTGGATTTGTCAGTGGGACATCTGTTAAATCTCGTCTAGGCTTTGTTACTGCATTAATGATCTCTATACAATCATGCGGGGTTAGATCTGTCACAACTGAGGGTAACAATGTTGCGGGGTTCAAAATGCTGCAGCGCCTGATTTCTATGTGTGGCTGGAATAGCGTTAATTCGTAACCTGTCAGTCGTGCTATAGTCAAGTGCTGAGTCTGGGTTCTGTTTAACAAAACCTCTACAGAGTGTGGAACTTGTACTGTTAATTGATGGCCTAAAACAATTGAATCGCTCTGTCTGATGGCTAATGCTGTTGCTGCTACTGACTTCAAGCACGCAGGAAGTGCCTGGGCTACTGAGTCCAATGTACTTGAGAAATAAGCACAAGGCTTATGTGAACCTGCTTGATCTTGAGTGAGGACAGACAATGCTGTACCATCACGTTCTGTAACAAAAAGTGTAAACGGTTTGCTGTAACATGGTGTCGCTAAAACTGGTGCTTGGCATAAGGCTTTCTTTAATTCTTCAAAAGCTTGTGTGTGTTCCTGAGTCCAAGGGAGGGCAGTTGAAGTTGCTGCCTCTTGTGTTGTTAACTGGATGAGTGGTTTAGCCAGAAATGCATATTGAGGAATCCATTGTCTGCAGTATGAGGTGAGGCCTATAAAAGCCCGCACTTCCTTTTGTGTCTGGGGTTGTGACATATTTACAATTAACTGAATGCGATCGGGAGTGAGCTGTCTCCCCACTTTGGACAGCAAGTGACCCAAGTACACAACTTGCTGAACACAGAATTGTAGCTTCGAAGGGGACACCTTGTGTCCCTTGTCAGCCAGAGAATGTAAAACTGTCAGTGATGCTTGTTCGCATTCGGGCTCACTTCGTGCGGTGATCAGTAGATCATCGACGTATTGCAGTAAAGCGGTGTTAACTGGCATTTGAATACAATCTAGTTGTCTTTTCAGTGCTTGACTATAGATGCTGGGGCTTTCTGTGAATCCTTGAGGTGCGCGGGAAAATTTGAAACTTCGTCCATTTAAACTGAATCCGAATAGATATTGGCTGTCGGGGTCAATAGGTACACTAAAGAAGGCGTTCTTGAGATCAATTACAGTAAAGAACGTTGCTTCAGAATCAATAGCAGTCAATAAGGAAGAGATGTCGGGGACCACAGGGTATTGTGGTACAATGCATTTATTCAATTCTCTTAAATCAATCACCAGCCGATATACTGGCGGTGCATTGGGGTCGGTACGTTTAAGAATCGGAATGATGGGTGAATTACAGACATTGGAGTCGGTCTCTACGACCACTCCTTGGGCAATGAGCTCTTCAATGATTTTCAGTAAAGCCACTACAGCATCGGGCGGTAACTTGTATTGTCTGATTCTGGGTAAGACAACACCTGTCTTGAGTGTAACACGGTATGGAGTGATATGCATGCAACCTACATCAGTTGGGCCTTTTGCCCACAAGTAATCTGGCACATTTTTCAATCTGACATCAAATTCTCTCAAAACATAGTGACCCTTGAAATCCCGCAGAAAGAGTCTAACTCCCTCCGGGGAACAGCATATTATAGCTCCTAGAGCTTTCAGAGTTTTTATTCCTAACAGATTTTCTGGGCATGATTTCGTGAGTAACAGGTCTGTAATACGTGATAATGGACCCACAGCCAAGGGAACGGGTTGCGTTACTTCATTTACAATAGGCTGTCCTGAGAAACCAAGGGAAACATTCTGTGAGCCTGAGAGGGGTGCCCCTGGGACTTCATCATGGCTGATTGTGGTGCGACTTGCCCCTGTGTCAATTAAAACTTTCTATCTTTTCCCAATACGTGACTGTGTACATAAGGACCTTCTTGATCTACAGGAATTTCAATAAGAGGCAGGCCACCTTCCCTCTCTAGGCTGTTTCATGTATATCGGGGGTAATCTGGATATGCAGACTGGGCATACTGGTACATCTGTTGCGATACTTGCTGAGTCGCGGCAATGGGCTGTGGCTGTGGTACTGCTACTGTCTGCGCTGTGTGGGATGGAGCATGCATAGACTGTGTGTTCTGCATTGGCTGTTCGCTCTGTGAGGTCTGTTGATGCCCATGGTCATGTCTAGGTGGATGCGGTCTTTCTTTAGTTTTACCTGTTGCTATGTTATGTTTCAGGACTGGGCATTCATGTACGTAATGACCTGGCTGTTTACAGTAATTACATGTCCCTTTAACGGGAGTTGTAGTGTGACTTGTCTGGGTCCCACCCTTCCTTTGACCGTCGGCTGGGACCGTCTGAGCTACTAACATTTTCATCTTGGTGTCTTTCATGCGTTTCTGTTCCTGATCTTGTTCTTCCCTGATTCTGTTCTGATGATATTGTAACATTTGTAACATCTGGGATGGCGTATTTGCCTGCCAAGTACTTTCAACTTTGTACACTCGGTTTTTAACTAATGGTAGGGAGTTCTCGACTAGTTTTGATACAAAAAGGTGTGGATATGACTCGCTACTTGGTTGGAGGCCACTATTAATAATGAAACATTTCTCGAATCTTGAATAGAAGTCACTAGTATCTTCATCATGTTTCTGTTTACAGGACGAGATGGCGTCCCAATCTTCCTTTCTAGTTGTCAATAATCTTGGCAGAACCTGTACTATTAAACCGGGTAATGCTTTAGTCTTATCCCCAAGGCCTACCCCTGGGACCCGTTTGCTTTCTTCATCTTCTATTTCTGCCCATGCAATCTTTGTGTCCCCCACCTCCCATTCCTTTTCCTTTAATTTCTCGTAGATGCCCGTGGGCAGCAGCACCTTCAACATTTTCATGATATCATCATACGTGTAATCCCCCATTAGTAACATGTCTTTAAGCTCTCTGTGAAAACCTGCAGGGTCTTTATCATGACACGGAACTAGTTTCTTCATTTCTAACAGTTCTAACTTAGTCAGTGGCGTGTGTACATATACACGTTTTAAGATGTGATCCGTACCCATAACTGGATGTACTTCTCGTGAGGGATTCTGACTTTCAATGCCACTCCCGCATTGCATGTGGTACGTTTTCCTTTCTGGAGGCGGGGCGGGAACATATTCAGAGCTTACAAAAGTGTTGTATTTATGTCGTTGTTCTAGAATTATTTGTATTAACTTGGTACTGAAACCTCTCCATCTGTCCATAAGTAGTGATTCTAGTGTTTCGTGTAAGGGACCTGGGTCAGAATGATGGTTTCTGTACTTGATGAGGAGGTGCTGAATCATGTATACACCTGCTAATTTCTGCTCGTCTGGGGAGAGGTTCAGGAATGTCTGCGCTAATGTATCATCATTATATATGTCTGGATTTTCGGCCCATAATACGGCCGACCGGGCTAGTTCCTGTTCATCCATAGAATTGAGTACATGGTACCCCATTCGGTCTCGAAGCCTTTTATCAGTTTCCTGGAACTGATGTTCAGAAGAATTCGGATTTGTTAAAGCAGAGAGAAAAACTCTCTTGTTTTCCGGACGGATGCCCTTCCTAAGGTAAGTTCCCTTACCTACATACGCTATAGTATCCGTAGTCCTTTCTGGTTCTTCAAGTTCTTCTCCCTCCTCGGAGGAAGCTTGTTCTTTCCCTTTTTGGTGTACTGCTATCACTGCCTTTCTAATTTTCTTGTACATACTGGCTATGCAAGTCCCCTTGTCATGTTTTCCTTCAGCTATATTTTGACCCCACTTGTTCAGTGCATCTAATTCACTCTGATCTGTTCCAGGCCTATCTCGTTCTCTTATTAGACAGTTTATGAAAAATCGTAGTATCTGTGCTTGAACGTCAACTTTCTGTTTCTCCATGGCATCCTTGATACTGTCAGGGTCTTTCCCTGTCTGAACAAACTCATATATTCTATCTAGACGGTCCTTCATTCCTACGTAGCATAGCAAGATATCAGTAGCAGATCTTAACCGTAGTGATGCCAATATCATTAGATCGTCTTTGCCGGGTACTGGATCATATCTGCAAACTGAAATGTTTTCCTTTAATGCCTCAAGGCGGGGTGACCTGAACTTGAGAGGACTCTGCATATCCCTGAGGTTGAATCTGTGTGTTAATGGCGGGGTCCGAAGACCCGCGGTCGCACCTCCTGAAGCGGAGGCTTGGGCATTATCTCCCTGTGGAGTCTGTATCTGAACTTGAATTTGTCGTTTAGTAGGATCAGGTAGACTTTGTTTCGGTAGGTCAATTTTGGGTGCGGGAAGTGGCGGGGCTGGCGGAGCGGGGGAGGTCTGTCGCGGTACCGGCGGGGCATGATCTGGGGGCGGGGTGCCACCCCCGTCCCTGTCAGTAGGCAGGGCACGAACAAGCAGATTGGCGTAAGCTGGTGCTACATCCTCTAAATACGAATTTAGGAATATGTCTTTAGTAGTCTTATGCATTACTTTAGTTGGCACTAATGGTGGCGGTAGGTTTTTCGGTATTTCTGATAGGGCCTCAGGTGAACCCTCAGCCGCGAGATACATACCGTTTACGAGATTGTTTCGGGCACGGTCTATTTGTTCTGTTTTTACTCGGATCCCTTCAGTAACTAATTCGTTTTCTTGGGCTTTTTCTGATTCTTTAAGTCTGTCTTCTCTACGGATGGCTTTCTCAGCACGCTTATGGGATTCCTTACTCCAAAATTCTATGGCGTCTTTCTGAGATTGTCTAGCTTTCTTTTTCCATAATGCTTCTTCTACCTTCATGATGCACTCGGCATCCCATGTTCCGGTAGTGGGCCATCTGTGTCTTTCGTCTAGATGCTTGGTATAGTCGGCCCATAAGTCTAGATACAATATGGCATCTATGCCATGTTTATGATACATAAAGTTACCTGGAGTGTCCCTAGGGGGAATAGGAATTTCTTCCTCCAGTATCTCTTTCCTAGTTCCTATCTGCTTTAACTTGTTGAAAAACGGCATCTTGTTTACTTATTACTGAATACTCAATCCTTACTGCTTAATACTGGTTACAGCTAGTTTATACGAGAAACACAATAATGCACATTTAAACGGTCACATTCATACCACGACATTAATCACATAAAAAGACGTTTGAAACATAGATGACTACCCCCTATACTGGATGTACTGCTCAACAGTACAGATACACTGGTGTAACAGTGCAGAAATTCAGAATACTAGATATACTGCTAAACAGTACAGATACACTGCCTAAAAACAGTGCAGACCGGACTTGTGTACCCAAACCCGTCTAGATACGTCCCAGCAATGGTACTCACCGGGAAGCACAGAAACAGAAGGCCTCGGAAAACTCGACTGGACTCGACTCGACACTTCGGAAAACTTCGGAAAACCTCGGAAAACCTCGGAAACCTGGTGGGCCTCTTGACACCTCGGACCTTGCTTCTTTCGGCTAGGCTCTGGTCGGGATCCTCCGCACTCCTCACCGCCTCGTCTGGGCACTGATCGCAGTCTTCGTCACCTCCGTGGGTCAGAGGGAGATGCAGGAAATCCTGCCGGTACGCGTAGGTTCCATCTAACTGATGGCAGGGGACAGAGCTTGCAATGCGCCAACCGGCGCGTGAGGTGGGGGAGGGGTCCCTATTCGGGCGCCAAAATGACGTAAATAATTAATTTACTCTCTTAATTTCTATGCAGGTAAGTACTTAATCAGTAATAACTCAAATCGGAAAGAAAGAACCAGAGTCCGTGGTGTTAGAGTTCTTAGGGGGTTTATTCCTTAAAAAGGAATGGTCATGGCCAGGATATCTGATTCTGACCACCACAGGGGTGTCAGAAGGGATAGAGCGCTACATTTTATTGACAGTACATAGCTTATATACTTAATTCATGTCATAGGAAACAGTGCAGGAGGCGTAACAGCTGAGAGAAGACAAGATAACAGTATACACGTGTTACTAGTACGTAATCAAGAGGCGTGAACTGGAGGTGTGTGCTAGAAACGTCACAGGTAGGTGTCACAAAGGGGTGGCACTAACAGAAATGTTGCAATGTCAGCAGAAATTGGAAGCTTAGATGCGCGCGCAGCTGCATGACGTGTGAATGACGTGAAGCTGGAGGGTGCAGGGGATTTGACATTCAAACTGACGGAAAGAGACAGAAGTCTGGCATGTCAGATCAACTTGTACTTTTATCATATCTGATATCTGCTGTTATAGGAACTAAGCTATCTGGGCGGAAAGGTCTCTGGGGCAGAAGTTATTCTATACTGACTGAGAGTGCGTGTATAAGCGCCTGGATGTCTGCAGGAAAAGCGTGGGGGCATGGTCCTTTCCATGGGAGCATGGTAACAGAGGCTATGAATTACTTGAATTAATTGCACAGAGACAGGCCGGCCCTTTGGCTCTGCAGCTGGGAGGATGTTTACTTAAACTAGTAGGCAGGAATGCATTTTCGAGGAGCAGATCAGATAATTCGAAGGTTGAAGTCAGTCTTGGCAGAAAACAGGCTGAGCTGAGCGCGAGGGGCCGCGCTGGAAGTAAGTCAGAGTTCACGGGTACAGAGGCAGCCTGGGCTGAGGCCCTTGGAGTCAGAAGCCAGAAAAGAGGCTCGGTGGCAGAAATTCAGGGCCTACTCAGCTAGAGCTGAAAAACAGAGAAGTACACCACAAAAAGACGTTGGCATGGCATACTTAGGAACGGACCATTCAACCCATTCAGGGTGGGTCTGAAAGAGGACATATTAACGTTGGACGCAAACGTATTTGCGTCTTCATAGCTGACACAGGAGGGAAGTTACATGTACTTTAAGCTTGATACATGGAGTCGGTGGGGTACACGATAGGGAACATAACATGACCAAAATTTATATTTCCTCAAAGTTCCAACAAACCCCCCTTTTTCCTGTATTGCCGGCAGGCCTCGAGTAATTGTCGGTACCCGCACCTGATCGAAAGGGCGTCCCCGCATACTGGCGGGAGGATTCGCCAACGTTACTCCCTACTAATGGCAATTTTAACATACCAGTATCCTCCATCTTGGACCATGACACAGAATCATAACAATCCCAAGTTAAGTTTTTATCATGTTCTTTAGCCTTTCTAAACAGATTATCATAGCAGAACCAATGATTACCCTCGTGTGATACCGAGTACCCCATGATTCGTGACTGATAAATCGGCAATTCGGGTAGCAGATCGGGCCTTCGTTCCCCCAAGATCGATGTAAAAACCCCCCACGCTTTGCCCCAATTGCCAATGTTTTCATTTACCTTAAAGGCGGCCATTTTAGCGCGCCAAACACTCGGATGCATAAGATCCTTCTGGCCCTTAACATGCTCAATCTCATAGTGATCAGTAAGCAACGAGAAGATGTTTACATACTCCCCTGCCCATATCTTCTCTTTAATAGCCAAAGGAACATGCTGACCCAACTTTTCCCTACGAGAGGGTGCTGACTCATCCCTCGCAATCGGCAATGGCCGCTTACCTGAACCGGACGCTGCCTCTGCTACTGCACCCGTCCCCTGTGGCTTCTCTACTGCTGCAGCCGGCGTGGACACCTTCGCTGCTTCCCGTGACTCACGCAGTTGCTTCATCAGCACCTGCGCGTCGACAGCCGTGGCGCCCTCGCTACCTTTACCCAACCACGCTGCTAATTGTGCTGCCAGCTCGGGCGGCATATCTTCCCCGGACACGGGGGTGACCACAACGGGAATCGGATTCCCTCCCTCCGGCACGGGAGTGGGTGCCTCGAGCGGGGTACTAGGACCCGGGATGTCTTCCCCAGCTGCTCCCCTCCTGGGCCTCTTGTTTTTCCCTCCCGGGGCTGCTCCCGCCAAAGGACGTTTCGGTCCCCCTTCCTCGTCTTTATCCATTCGCCTCTTTAGTTCGGTCACCTCTTTCATGAGAACGCGCAGCATCTGGTCAGTAGTCATGCGCTTTCCCGCCTTCTTCGGCATTCTCCAACAGAGTATCTGAAAAACAAACAAGAACGATTACAACGCTCAAAATTGGCTCTTCGTTCCGTCTCGAGCTCACGTGCAGCGAGGAGGTGCAGCTTCAGAGCACAGGAACAAGAGGATGCCTTCTGATCTTGCTTCTCCTTTTATCCGTCTTCAGGGCGGGCGTAAACCCGCCCCTGCCTGCCCCAAGGGCGTGGCCAGCCGCGTCAGTGTCTAGGCCAACCCACTCTAGGGCGGGAAAAGGCGCGCTACGCCGCTTCGGGCATACCAGCCGAGACTCGCCTCCCGCCCAAGATGGCTTCCCGGGGGGATCGTGGTACTCCGCCATACGTTCGGGGGGACCGAGTGGTCGCCCCTTTCCATAAAAAACAGCCTTACCATAAGAAAGGGACATTTTTAGTTTAGACTAGAGAGTCACAAATAATTAAATTTGTTTATGTAGTACTAGTAACATATTTTTTCATTCCTAGACAAAATAGGGAGTGGTGTATATGGCATCTAAAAATATTAAATGTATTTTCTAGGCGTAACACCATCGGCACAGTCCACCACCAGTGCCGGGGCCAGCGCGGAGGTGGTTACTCCAGGGGCGGATGTGGTGCCACTGCCAGCAGGAACTGCTGTGGGGGATGCCACGGTAGTGGCGGGCAGTGGTAAGCTATTGTATTCCTTACTTATTGAGATTGCAGAGTAGGCTCGCTGCAGGGGTGTATATGTTGTACAGTACAAGTACACTTTACCGTTAAGAAGACTTACAAATTTAGAACTAAGTTTTTGTAAACCAGGTAGAAGACAGTCGCATTAGCAATAGCATTAGCAATAGCATTAGCGGCGGGAGTTGACGAGTAACCAATCGCCTCCTCTAAATTGGACTTCAACTCAGCTGTGATAGTTTTATCGAGAAGCCAAGTCAGATCAGAGATGAACTTGGTGGATGGGATGCACGAAAAGGGAAAGAAGGGTGTAAGAAAGGATGAGCGAGTTAAATTAAGAACTGGCAAAGAACGATATGTGTTTTTGAATGCAGGCACAGGTGGCTGGGAATCTGATGCATGGCCGGTTGAAGGCTGAAGCAAGGATGGGTGGAAGGAGAAAAAAAAGAGGACTGCCTGGGTGGGTGAAACAGAAACTGTATGTGTGCGCAATATATCCTTTGGTTCAAATTCAAATGCAAGTCAAGCACGGATGCATGGCTGGCGGTTTACAAAATAGAATAAAAAGGTGTTTTCGGTGAGAAAAAGTAAGGTTTGTCCAGTTGAGACATTAAGAAGAATGATTGACATTTACTTTGAATGGATGGATGCCTGGATGGTATCTTCCTCATAGATAGCATAGGTGTAGGTAGACAGAGTAGACGGTCACTGTATGAAGAGTGTTACTTTAAAGAGCATGTAACTCCGCACGTCTGTGCCAGAGTAGCAAAGCCGAGGAAAGTAGAAGTTGTAATTTTTCAGAATACTACCATGACTAACAGTAGTTTGCAAGCACAGCATATATTGTGTATCTATATTGTATAGTCGTATGAAGGTGGGTAGCACGCCATAATTATATCGGATTCCGCCGGTTCATCCTGAGCTTAACAAAGCGTGCTCAATGGTAACGTGCCCAGCTCCGGTAGCACTTGTTCATTAAATCACAACGCTGGGACACTGTAAAAGTGCCCCGAACCATGGCACAATCGCTACTGCATCTGCAAACATCATTGTTCATTGTCATCCATTTAAGTCATTTGTGATCCATATTTTAATTTCTTCACTCATTTTTAATCATTTTCCATCCGCATGCAAGGAAGTATCAACAATGGCAAATACTAACAGGTTTCTAGTTAGATTATAGCGCGTTATAAAAATGCTATCATCATTGCTTTTAATAAGTTAGATTTGACAAATACGTAATTTTGTAAATACAGTGGCGCATGGGATATTAATGCTTGTTTAATTGATTTTGCAGTTACCCCTGACGAAGGGCCCGTGGAGGCCTGAAATGCATTGGGTTGTTTAATAAACTGCTTTTGATGAAATATGCTCTAGTACGTATTCTTGAATGAAGAGGTTCGGATGGCCCATCACGAATATGAGAAATATATGAAAATTGGCACTTCCTTGCATGCGGATGGAAAATGATTAAAAATGAGTGAAGAAATTAAAATATGGATCACAAATGACTTAAATGGATGACAATGAACAATGATGTTTGCAGATGCAGTAGCGATTGTGCCATGGTTCGGGGCACTTTTACAGTGTCCCAGCGTTGTGATTTAATGAACAAGTGCTACCGGAGCTGGGCACGTTACCATTGAGCACGCTTTGTTAAGCTCAGGATGAACCGGCGGAATCCGATATAATTATGGCGTGCTACCCACCTTCATACGATGTTTCAATTTACTGGCTCCACAAGGGTTAGTACCCAAACTAAACTGGAATACAAGGAACTTTCATAGAGGATGTTACGTGCCACGTGCAAGGTGGAACAACTTATTTCATTCAGCTAGTTTATTTTTAGAAGCGTCAGAAGTTATCTGGATTTGAATCATTAAACATGGGATTACTCAGGAGTGTGGAAAGGCGCTTTAGATAACAAACTATTTAAAGATGCACTGACAATTTGTATACACGCACAGCGGGACCGTAATTCTGGTGATGTTGTTAACTGTTAGGTTGCAGTATGGGAGTTGAAGTACTGGAGGCACTCCGGTCGGATTACAGCTCGACAGGTGTTGACCACGTCGCGTTAATGGGAGGGTACAATTGAGAGGAGGGGCGGAAGGTGCGCTTAAAGGTTAGGCGCTGTGAATGTTGAAGGATTCTGTTCTTGAAGTCAAGTAAGAAGGACGGATGTTTTCTAGCAGGTACGTTAGAAGAGGAGTGAATAATTAGAAAGCAATCAGCTCCAGGCGCTTGGTTATTTATGTCGTGACGAATTACAACAGAGGCACTGTATGCTTGAGCAGGCAGGTTGCGCATTAAAGTAAAGATTGAATAGGTAAAAAGCACGTTTGGTGTATGAGTTGATACGTGAAGAGAAAGGGCGGGTAGCATGTTGCTGCTAGTTGTGGGTGAAGTAGGTGTAGGGATGTAATACTCAAGAACAGCGAATTAAGATGACGGTAATGTGCCTGAAGGAAGGGGTGAGTTTAAATGGTGGGAGACATATGAGGGTTTAGGCGACATGGCGACTGAACAGGAATGTAAAGAAAAATATGCCAGAATTCAATCAGTGTATATAAATCTATCAACAATGGCAAATACTAACAGGTTTCTAGTTAGATTATAGCGCGTTATAAAAATGCTATCATCATTGCTTTTAATAAGTTAGATTTGACAATTACGTAATTTTGTAAATACAGTGGCGCATGGGATATTAATGCTTGTTTAATTGATTTTGCAGTTACCCCTGACGAAGGGCCCGTGGAGGCCTGAAATGCATTGGGTTGTTTAATAAACTGCTTTTGATGAAATATGCTCTAGTACGTATTCTTGAATGAAGAGGTTCGGATGGCCCATCACGAATATGAGAAATATATGAAAATTGGCACTTCCTTGCATGCGGATGGAAAATGATTAAAAATGAGTGAAGAAATTAAAATATGGATCACAAATGACTTAAATGGATGACAATGAACAATGATGTTTGCAGATGCAGTAGCGATTGTGCCATGGTTCGGGGCACTTTTACAGTGTCCCAGCGTTGTGATTTAATGAACAAGTGCTACCGGAGCTGGGCACGTTACCATTGAGCACGCTTTGTTAAGCTCAGGATGAACCGGCGGAATCCGATATAATTATGGCGTGCTACCCACCTTCATACGATGTTTCAATTTACTGGCTCCACAAGGGTTAGTACCCAAACTAAACTGGAATACAAGGAACTTTCATAGAGGATGTTACGTGCCACGTGCAAGGCGGAACAACTTATTTCATTCAGCTAGTTTATTTTTAGAAGCGTCAGAAGTTATCTGGATTTGAATCATTAAACATGGGATTACTCAGGAGTGTGGAAAGGCGCTTTAGATAACAAACTATTTAAAGATGCACTGACAATTTGTATACACGCACAGCGGGACCGTAATTCTGGTGATGTTGTTAACTGTTAGGTTGCAGTATGGGAGTTGAAGTACTGGAGGCACTCCGGTCGGATTACAGCTCGACAGGTGTTGACCACGTCGCGTTAATGGGAGGGTACAATTGAGAGGAGGGGCGGAAGGTGCGCTTAAAGGTTAGGCGCTGTGAATGTTGAAGGATTCTGTTCTTGAAGTCAAGTAAGAAGGACGGATGTTTTCTAGCAGGTACGTTAGAAGAGGAGTGAATAATTAGAAAGCAATCAGCTCCAGGCGCTTGGTTATTTATGTCGTGACGAATTACAACAGAGGCACTGTATGCTTGAGCAGGCAGGTTGCGCATTAAAGTAAAGATTGAATAGGTAAAAAGCACGTTTGGTGTATGAGTTGATACGTGAAGAGAAAGGGCGGGTAGCATGTTGCTGCTAGTTGTGGGTGAAGTAGGTGTAGGGATGTAATACTCAAGAACAGCGAATTAAGATGACGGTAATGTGCCTGAAGGAAGGGGTGAGTTTAAATGGTGGGAGACATATGAGGGTTTAGGCGACATGGCGACTGAACAGGAATGTAAAGAAAAATATGCCAGAATTCAATCAGTGTATATAAATCTATCAACAATGGCAAATACTAACAGGTTTCTAGTTAGATTATAGCGCGTTATAAAAATGCTATCATCATTGCTTTTAATAAGTTAGATTTGACAATTACGTAATTTCGTAAATACAGTGGCGCATGGGATATTAATGCTTGTTTAATTGATTTTGCAGTTACCCCTGACGAAGGGCCCGTGGAGGCCTGAAATGCATTGGGTTGTTTAATAAACTGCTTTTGATGAAATATGCTCTAGTACGTATTCTTGAATGAAGAGGTTCGGATGGCCCATCACGAATATGAGAAATATATGAAAATTGGCACTTCCTTGCATGCGGATGGAAAATGATTAAAAATGAGTGAAGAAATGAAAATATGGATCACAAATGACTTAAATGGATGACAATGAACAATGATGTTTGCAGATGCAGTAGCGATTGTGCCATGGTTCGGGGCACTTTTACAGTGTCCCAGCGTTGTGATTTAATGAACAAGTGCTACCGGAGCTGGGCACGTTACCATTGAGCACGCTTTGTTAAGCTCAGGATGAACCGGCGGAATCCGATATAATTATGGCGTGCTACCCACCTTCATACGATGTTTCAATTTACTGGCTCCACAAGGGTTAGTACCCAAACTAAACTGGAATACAAGGAACTTTCATAGAGGATGTTACGTGCCACGTGCAAGGCGGAACAACTTATTTCATTCAGCTAGTTTATTTTTAGAAGCGTCAGAAGTTATCTGGATTTGAATCATTAAACATGGGATTACTCAGGAGTGTGGAAAGGCGCTTTAGATAACAAACTATTTAAAGATGCACTGACAATTTGTATACACGCACAGCGGGACCGTAATTCTGGTGATGTTGTTAACTGTTAGGTTGCAGTATGGGAGTTGAAGTACTGGAGGCACTCCGGTCGGATTACAGCTCGACAGGTGTTGACCACGTCGCGTTAATGGGAGGGTACAATTGAGAGGAGGGGCGGAAGGTGCGCTTAAAGGTTAGGCGCTGTGAATGTTGAAGGATTCTGTTCTTGAAGTCAAGTAAGAAGGACGGATGTTTTCTAGCAGGTACGTTAGAAGAGGAGTGAATAATTAGAAAGCAATCAGCTCCAGGCGCTTGGTTATTTATGTCGTGACGAATTACAACAGAGGCACTGTATGCTTGAGCAGGCAGGTTGCGCATTAAAGTAAAGATTGAATAGGTAAAAAGCACGTTTGGTGTATGAGTTGATACGTGAAGAGAAAGGGCGGGTAGCATGTTGCTGCTAGTTGTGGGTGAAGTAGGTGTAGGGATGTAATACTCAAGAACAGCGAATTAAGATGACGGTAATGTGCCTGAAGGAAGGGGTGAGTTTAAATGGTGGGAGACATATGAGGGTTTAGGCGACATGGCGACTGAACAGGAATGTAAAGAAAAATATGCCAGAATTCAATCAGTGTATATAAATCTATCAACAATGGCAAATACTAACAGGTTTCTAGTTAGATTATAGCGCGTTATAAAAATGCTATCATCATTGCTTTTAATAAGTTAGATTTGACAATTACGTAATTTCGTAAATACAGTGGCGCATGGGATATTAATGCTTGTTTAATTGATTTTGCAGTTACCCCTGACGAAGGGCCCGTGGAGGCCTGAAATGCATTGGGTTGTTTAATAAACTGCTTTTGATGAAATATGCTCTAGTACGTATTCTTGAATGAAGAGGTTCGGATGGCCCATCACGAATATGAGAAATATATGAAAATTGGCACTTCCTTGCATGCGGATGGAAAATGATTAAAAATGAGTGAAGAAATGAAAATATGGATCACAAATGACTTAAATGGATGACAATGAACAATGATGTTTGCAGATGCAGTAGCGATTGTGCCATGGTTCGGGGCACTTTTACAGTGTCCCAGCGTTGTGATTTAATGAACAAGTGCTACCGGAGCTGGGCACGTTACCATTGAGCACGCTTTGTTAAGCTCAGGATGAACCGGCGGAATCCGATATAATTATGGCGTGCTACCCACCTTCATACGATGTTTCAATTTACTGGCTCCACAAGGGTTAGTACCCAAACTAAACTGGAATACAAGGAACTTTCATAGAGGATGTTACGTGCCACGTGCAAGGCGGAACAACTTATTTCATTCAGCTAGTTTATTTTTAGAAGCGTCAGAAGTTATCTGGATTTGAATCATTAAACATGGGATTACTCAGGAGTGTGGAAAGGCGCTTTAGATAACAAACTATTTAAAGATGCACTGACAATTTGTATACACGCACAGCGGGACCGTAATTCTGGTGATGTTGTTAACTGTTAGGTTGCAGTATGGGAGTTGAAGTACTGGAGGCACTCCGGTCGGATTACAGCTCGACAGGTGTTGACCACGTCGCGTTAATGGGAGGGTACAATTGAGAGGAGGGGCGGAAGGTGCGCTTAAAGGTTAGGCGCTGTGAATGTTGAAGGATTCTGTTCTTGAAGTCAAGTAAGAAGGACGGATGTTTTCTAGCAGGTACGTTAGAAGAGGAGTGAATAATTAGAAAGCAATCAGCTCCAGGCGCTTGGTTATTTATGTCGTGACGAATTACAACAGAGGCACTGTATGCTTGAGCAGGCAGGTTGCGCATTAAAGTAAAGATTGAATAGGTAAAAAGCACGTTTGGTGTATGAGTTGATACGTGAAGAGAAAGGGCGGGTAGCATGTTGCTGCTAGTTGTGGGTGAAGTAGGTGTAGGGATGTAATACTCAAGAACAGCGAATTAAGATGACGGTAATGTGCCTGAAGGAAGGGGTGAGTTTAAATGGTGGGAGACATATGAGGGTTTAGGCGACATGGCGACTGAACAGGAATGTAAAGAAAAATATGCCAGAATTCAATCAGTGTATATAAATCTATCAACAATGGCAAATACTAACAGGTTTCTAGTTAGATTATAGCGCGTTATAAAAATGCTATCATCATTGCTTTTAATAAGTTAGATTTGACAATTACGTAATTTCGTAAATACAGTGGCGCATGGGATATTAATGCTTGTTTAATTGATTTTGCAGTTACCCCTGACGAAGGGCCCGTGGAGGCCTGAAATGCATTGGGTTGTTTAATAAACTGCTTTTGATGAAATATGCTCTATTAAAATATGGATCACAAATGACTTAAATGGATGACAATGAACAATGATGTTTGCAGATGCAGTAGCGATTGTGCCATGGTTCGGGGCACTTTTACAGTGTCCCAGCGTTGTGATCTATATTGTATAGTTCACATTATCAAGTCAAGTAAGTCACAACTCACAAGTGCCTTCCTCCGGCGATTACGGGGACCACTTACTACCCCTGTTAATAATTTTTTTTACAACTCAGTCCTTCATGTGTGACCTATCGGTGTTCACTCAATCAAAAACAAAGCACCTAAAGTCATCCCTTATGTAAGCAAATATCCTGTGAAGGGATAGATGATCATATTATTTATCTTCTTCATTTTCCTTTTGTAGTAGTCAGAGGCAGGGCAGGGTGAAAGTTAAATTAATTAAGCAGTAGCCCTTGTAACAGAGTATGGCCAGTGCCACCCATAATAGAAAAGTAAGAGCTTCACCACCTGCATGTCTTGGACTGGTAACAGTAACGCAAGTCTGCGTCATCATGGCTTGGGTCTGTTTTTCTCGGGTGCGAGTTGACTGAGCTGGCATTATGCGGCTTCCACAAGTTTACGTACCAATTTCGCTAAACAAGAGAGAAGAAGACTGGTTTACTGTCTGAGTCTAATGTAGTGAGTCCATATAGTGCTAGCAGAATTCCTGAAACTCCCACTAATGTTAGAGCAGAGGCTGACGAAGTGGGAGGTTAGATAGATACATGCCACAAATGTTATGTACTGTGCTTGCAAGTTGCTAGTGCTACTGTGACACAACTTTCTGCTGAATTATTTTGTGTTAATCTTAAAGAGCATTGGTTACAGTATGTTTTTCTTTCTTCATATAGATACTCCTTCTATACTAACAAGGAAGAAGTTGGCTATCCAGGCCCGGCAACGGAAGCTGGAGGCAATTGTCGCCGAATATGGCTCAGGAGGAGGAGGATGACACGCAGTCAACAACATCCACAACAGCTGCATCCTCCTCCGCTGCCCGTGGGTCATACAGCCAGCGCAAAACTCCAAAAGTACTGAGCCGTGGTCCGGCAGCCACCCGCCGCTGCCGAGCAGCAAAAACAACAGCTGCCTCCCACAGTACCTGCAAGTGCAAGGCTCGTGTGCACCGATTGACCCTGAGAGTGGCCTACCTTGAGCAGGAGGTGGCAAGGCAGAAAGCCCTGCTCAAGGACCTCCGGAGAGAGCAGCGTGACCACCTGGCCAAAGGACAACGCCAGCGGAAGTAGAGAGAGACTGTCCCTTGCCCCTTTTTTAAAGACTTTTGGGGGGGTGGGAATTGGGAGTTGGGGTTTTTGGACTTTTGGGGACATGATTTAATGGACATTGGTTGGGGTTAGGGAGGGGGGTGGGTCTGGTCGGGTGTTCTTGTGGGATATTTTATTTTTGTTAGGGTCAAGTAATTATTTATTTCAACTTAAACATAGCATACGCGTTTTTTTTACTGTTTTGTGGGGGAGGCGGGGGGGTTAACTGTACATTTGTTTTCCTGAAACTTAACTGGCTGGTTGATTCAAATTGTCTAATCCCCCAAATTTGTACAGAAGTGCCACTGACAGAGTTAGTGAATTCAATTGTCCTACTACTTTACTAATACTACCGTCAGTCTCTCTTCTCCTCCTACTCCATTATTCTTCCTCCCCCTAAAAGCTTATCTTACCTGTGATTCCTGTTTAAGAATAGGGCTAGGCACAGGGCTGGCTGCATGGCAAATGGCGATTAAGGTTGGCTATGGAATCCTGGAGGGATGAAATGTTATCGTTGTGGCGGTAGTAGTAGTGGTACACACTGGCAGTAGCAGCATATGAAAAAAAAAGGAAATGAAACATTGAGTGGCCTGAACGGAGCATTAGAACAGTACGATAGATAGTATAGTACACAAGAACTGTTGCAGGGATTCCGTTCTCCTACAGAACTGTGCATAGAGACTTGGAACCTCAGTGAGTTAGGGTGTGCCAAAACTCACCTTAGTACCCAAAATCCCCCAACAGACAAGCTACAGTGTCTCATTGGTCATTACAAACTCCCAATGCTTAGAAAAACCAGAACATGGACTTACCTCAGGTAACGTGGAACACATGAACACTCTTTCGTTATACAATCATTTCAATACAGAATGAGGAGTAAATGAGGACGCGTGCACATTTGAAATGTTTATTTACTAATGCAGTGTTCTCTAACGCAGTATCTTAGATAATACAAGAAAACATATTATTGGAGGCAAAGTAATCAGCATAGTTACTAGTCCGTAGAATACAAAAGGTGACAGCATGCTAAAATGCTAAAATGATTAGGGTTAAACACCACCTAATTCTCACCCTCCCTAGCTAGTATATTATATTATATCTAAGAAGGTCTCATTGGGTTTTAGCAGGGCGGACCCATACCTCTGATCTTAGTGGTAAGGGATCGCATCATCTTCCACCAGCTCTCTGCATGCGAAGCACCATCAAGTGTGTGTGTATGCTCTTTGCAAAGCAATATAAAATGTGCTCAAAGCCAGAATTTGGCCGCAGCTGCATTTATGTTATGTCTAGGGAAAGTGCGAAGATCAGACCTCACAACAACCACTGTATCGGGTTATCCTTGAAGGTTTCAGCACTCACTGTACAGACACAGCTCACTAAGCAAAGCTGATATCAGAGTAACAACATATTATTATCGTGTGAATCAAAACACTCTACTAGGCTCAAACCTAACATAACAGTTATGTGTTGTGTGCAGAAGCAGCAGAAAGGTAAAATGGCGTTTAAACTCCTAATAAGCTCATGCTAACTTAACACAGCATAATGGCAAAGCATATCTATATGACATCCCCCCATGATCCGAGCACGGATAAGATAAGATAAGATAAGATAAGATAAGGGGCTCATTTTTTGAAATGCAGAGTTCAAGAACGATTAGCCAGTTCCAATTTGAGTAGGTGAGAAAAAAATATTTTCGTCACCCAAAAAAATGAACTCTCACAATCATGACAATTTAGAGTTCACTCTAATCCAAGGCAATGGGTCTGGGACTTAAAAAATTGTTCATAATTTCCAAGAAAAAAATAACAAAAAATGTAATGTCAACAAAGGCTTTGATTGTCCTCAGGCCAGGACTGAATATGCAAAATAAGCAGCACCAGCTTCCAACAGAAAGTCACTGTTATCATCCAAAAACAATTCAGCCATCCAATTTAATAGCGGGAAAGAACATACATGCTCTTCAAGCACCGGAGCCTCTAGCACCATCAGAGGACAACTCTGTGTGTTCTCAATAAAGCTGTGTGCCAAGGAATCTTGCGCCACTGCGAATATATTCTAACAACCCAGTACTCCATGCATCGCTGCCAAGGCCATAAGCCCTCCATCAGAACAAAGCAACTCATGAGCAAATAAGGGACTCATTAGTTGATTAAAATCCACATCAGGAGACACCATATTGCAGAGACACAAATCCAGGGCCCAGTCGAAATCGCAGCTCAGGCAATAAAAGACAGGCTGGACAAATTTAAAATAGGAAAATTGAAACGATAATCCATACGCTGCGCTTAAGGTGGAGAGTGACAGCGTGCCATAGTATTCAAGCATCCTGTTGTGAAACAGTGCCAGTCGCGACTGCTCGTCTTGGAACACAGGACGTACATCCATTTTTAATAAAACTAAATAACACCAGAACGCCTGCAGCCAGCACCAGAAAAACGGGAAATCCACCAAATAGGCTGGAAAAGATGGAATGGAAGAAAGCAGGAATGACTCCAAATATCTTTTCAAATGAAGTCACAAGACCGCTGCTAACTACTTTAAAAAAATGCACCAGCCCCGATGTGGAGGATGCGTTAAAGATTGTATGAATCAGTTCACTGAAATGCAATGGTAGGTCAGTATTTAATAAAGCTTGCACCTCTGTGCGGGTGTTAGCTACGTGAAAGACAAATGTTTCACGAGCTGAAGTCAGGGCAACTTCTTTTTGTGACAATAGGGCTCTTATTCTACTCATTCCATTGAACTCTGCTTTCAAGGTTGGAATTCTCGGCCAGATGGAAACATCCAAGTTCCCATGTGGGGGTGGATACAATTTTTTTTACAGCAAACCATACGTTCACTGACTGTAACCACATAAGCGATGCTTTTTATTAACCCACAACAATCTTCATTATTTAAAAGTAAATAGCTGCCGTTTGCCAGTAATGTGAATGTAGGGAAGATTGCGGGAACGGGGGTACCTTTTTATAAACACAGGCTAAATTAGGCTGTTCTTGATTGCAAGAGCCGTGTAATTGGATATGTCTACACATTAATGAGTGATCTGGTGTTTCTGTGCACTCCTCAACTTTGAGATAAACTTCCTTTCTTTCCCTAAAGCATCTGCATGTAAAAGGAAGCGACCAGGCTTCATGGAGATAGGAACTACCCAGAGGCTCGTATCTATCAATGGCAAAATATTTCATACAATTTGTAAATTTAAATAGAGCAAACGGTAAAGTAATTACCCGTGGATAAGCCACGTTGCAGCAGTGGCCTCAGCCACAGAGAATGGTAAAGACTCTAACCGTTCAATGTGTAACATGGAAAAAGATGCATCTCTCATTGACAGCAACCGCTGCTTGTCAGTCAAATTAAACGGGGCAAAGAGAGAAGAGACATTCATGTACGTCCAAGGCACTTTTCCATCCTTAACTCCTTCGACGCTACTGACGGAACCGTTCCATCACGCCCCTCGGGTGGGCTGTGCTCATGACGGAACGGTTCCGTCACGGCCCGGCCGCCGCGCCTGCGCGGCGCTGATTTCGCGTCTGCGCGGCGGGTTTCATTAAGTGGGCGGGGCCGTGACGGAACCGTTCCATCACAAGCACAGCTCACCCGCGAGCCGTGATGGAACGGTTCTGTCACCAGCATAGGTGAGCCGCGCGCCCGCCCGCGACCGTTAGCACTGCGGCGGAATAGCCGCCGCAGCGAAGGAGTTAAGCGTCTGCAGGGTCCACGCAAACTGCATATTAGAACGCAATTGATTTTGACCATGGTATAACACAGACACTTCATCTTGCACAATATCAACAACAGATGACACAATATTATCCAACGTGCAAATGCGAAAAGAAAGCGTGTTAATGCTATAATCCACTACTGCAAGCACTTTTTCTAAGTAAGCCTGATCAATAGCTCTAAGGTGGGTAGCTGCTTCAATCTGTGACGTTTTCCAGATTTCATTATAAACTGCATATATCCATCTTTTAGATCTACCGCTAGCCGGGCCTTTTATGAAATCATTCAAATCAACATCATCATTCAGTTAAGATAAATGCAGTTTAACTGACGCCAAGGTAGAATGTTTGAGCCAATTCTAACATAATTTGCCCACAGAATAAGTGGTTACAGAATGGTCACTTTCAAAACGGGGATCGACCGTGACTTGTGTAAAGCCATCAGCTAAACCCATAAAACGATGTTGGCACGACTCAGCACCTCTGTGCCACATCAGCCAACCTTTGGGATCCAAACTGGATATGTTAAAGGACGAATTTTGCAATAGAGTTTGCAATTCCCTAATGGAAAAGTTTGTAATATTACTCCAACCTGAATATTTTTGGGAAGTAGCCAATCCAAAGCATGTTGTTTGAGAAATGGTAGAATTCAAAAACAACATATGATTTGGGATGAGACATGCACGGTGCAAAGTCTCAGTGCCTTGTACCTGCCAAACAGATTTAAGGTCAATTGTTTCCTTCCACAACTCGTAACCTCCAACAGCTAGCTGGTCTAGAAAGGACTTCGAGTACAAAAACTTAGTATCAGTAAGTCTAACCTTGGACATGAACTTTTCTGTCATTTTAAAATAAAATGAAGTGGGATTGGACTGATTGAAGTCAGTAAAATAAGTGTACTTTTTCGAAAATGTACTTGAACTGCCTTGTAACGGAGCTGGGCAATTCTCCCACTGTGTATATTTTACAGTACTCCTCCTGGAATTAGTTTTATGTAAGTAGTGGTTGCCAAAATGTTGGAAGCAAAATAAATCACCATAATTAGCAGAGTCTAAATACAAATCTTCAGCATCAAAAGCAGCATAATATTTCAAATCAGAAAACAATGCCTCTACGGCCTGAACATCCCAATCATCAGAACGTATGTTTTGTTTCACCACATCCCCCATGTTTACTCTAAGCACATTAGGGACATTAATAACCTCAGTTGGGCAATGGATTTGAAATTTAACAGCATCCCATACAATCCCATCCAGGACAGGACAAGCAGTGATGTTGACAAAAGCCAAGTCTCTCTTCAATCTGTGTGCAGAATGTGATGAGGAATGGGGTGCCAATGTTCCATTTAGATGTCGAATGCATGTTCTCTCTTCGACATAATGTCCATAAACGGATCGGAAAAAATAAAACACAAAACCAATTGACATAAAAAGGTAAATAGAAAAAAGCACCAGCCAAATATATGTCCAAGGGGGAATCAAAAAATGTTTTTTAAATAAACTTGTATACACTGCAAAACATGAGGGCTTTCCTGATGTATGTGAAACAATGTCAAATGAAAATCTGGATTCTGTGGCCAAACGAGTTTGCAAATCAGGCATCGATAAGTCAGTTGGGTAAGTGTAGTCATTTTCATCAAGCTGATGTTTTAAGGAAGCTCCAACACAATTTGAGAAGAAATTTGGAGGTTTATTCCAGTTGAATAAATACAACCCTCACAGGTGCAATCCAGCTTCAAACTGACCAAGTCATAGATCATAAAATGCCAAAGCCAACAGTAATAGAATACAAAGGGCATCATACATTACATAGTGAAATTCCACACAGCATCATGTATTACATAGAGAGAGTTCTCAAGCAATATTGTTCTCAACCAATATTCCAGAAAAAGAACATAACACATCTTCCCTCCTAAAACAACACAAGTATAAATATAATAAAGAAATAGAAAGCAAAAAAAAAACATAAACAAACCTAAACATTAGCAAAGAGAAATGTGAAACATACACATTGTATGAATATATTGGCATATTTATACAAAATAACATTTTGTACTAATGGTGCATTACGTAGTCCTTGTGCCATGTAGGTCTAACTCTGGGTCTTACAGAATAGAACAAACCAACACGATCAGATAATCGTGAATAACTGCAAGGAGTTCTCACAAGACATGTTCCAAATATCACCAGAATCCAGCACAACTACATTTTTCTTGACAGCAGAAATTACAAAAGGACCCATAAATTTAGATAGCCCTTTCTTTACAAAACCAGATCTTTTCACTAGAACTTTATCACCAACACATCACACTGTGTGCTTTGTGTTATGCCTTTTGTCAAACTGAATTTTATATTTATCTTGATAAGACTTCCTATGTTCAACCAGATCAGAAAATGAAGGTTGGTTACAGATGGAGGTATCTAATCCCAACCAAACTGGATTTAACTTGCAATGAGGTTTTCTTCCTCTAAGAACAGAGAATGGAGTCACAGATGTCACTGAGTTTGGCGTTATCCTATGTACCCACCATGTCTCTCTGAGAGTTATTTTTAAAGATAACTTATTTTGAATCGCTCTTTGAACACAATTTTTAACAATCTTGTTCATACTTTCCGCAAGACCATTAGCTTGCGGAGAATAAAGTGCTGTCTTATAATGATTAATGGCCAAACTAGAGAAGAATTGATCCATTTCTGAGGACACAAACTGCGAACCATTATCTGTTATGATGATTTTTGGTACTCCTTCACTAGAGAATTGCTCACTAAGAAATTCAATAACATTCTTTGTATTAGCCATTGGAACACACTTTGTGACCACCCATTTAGAAGTGTAGTCAACAAGCAAAATCACAAAACGTTCATCATGAGAGAGTAATTCAAATGGTCCCGCAATATCTAAGCCCAATTTTGTCCAAAGCTCAGTAGGTATTTCTAGGGGAGAAATTGGTGCTGTGAAGGTTTTTTTTGATTTATCATTATTTGCACACTGCCAACAATCTTTCAAAACAGACTCCACCTCACCATCCATACTTGGCCACCAATACCACTCACAAAGTCGAGATTTTGTCTTATTACGACCAAGATGACCTTCATGTGCCAAGTTTATCAATTTTTCTCTTATGCCTGAAGGCGCAATTAAGCGTTTGCCGCTAAATATTTTTCCATTCAAAATGCTCAGTTCATCCTTGACTCCATGATAACCTGTCATAGAGGAAGACAACATCTTCATGTCAGGCCACGCTTTCACTATGAAATCCTTCAAGATGTGAAAATCTTGATCATTCTCATTAGATTCTGTCCACTCTTTGTCATCTAATGCTGACTCACAAATCCAATTCACCATGGACGCATCAGTGCAAGTCACCTTGGATTGTATAGACAATCTAGACATACAATCTGCCAGACAATTTTTTGAACCAGGTATATACTCCAACACGAAATTGTAGTCAGACAACCCATTCACCCATCGAGAGATCCTAGGAGAAAGGTTATCTTTTTCCCTAATGGTAAAAATCTTGGAGAGAGGCTTATGGTCAGATCTTACTGTAAAGGGTATACCCCATAGGAAAAACTTAAAATGTAAAATCCCCCAAAACACAGCCAAAGTTTCCCTCTCTATTACCGAGTATCTTTCCTCTGCACCTCTTAAAGCTCGAGAGGCAAAGGCAATAACTTTTAGGTCATGATTGTCAAATTGGGAAAGAACTGCTCCTATATCAGACATGCTCGCATCAGTAAATAAAATGGTCTTCTTGTTAACATCAAAATTTCCAAGGGTTGGTAATTTTGCAATACAATCCTTAATGTGTCTGAAAGATTTGTCAAAATCATCTGACCAAACAAATTGGGTATTTTTTTTAAAAGAGATCTCAAGGGCAGAGTGACTGAAGCAAAATTCTGTAAAAACTTTGAACAAAATTCAGCTAAACCTAGAAAAGAACGGACTTGATCCATATTACATGGTTTTGGAGCTTCATATATACTTTTTGCCAATTCCAACTTAGGACTGACACCTTCTCCTGAAATAGTATGGCCAAGATATGTTACAGACGTAACCTTGAATTTACACTTCTCTTTCTTTATCACAACAATGTGTGTGCATCACAGTGCACACCATCTTGTCCATACTCTCAATGAATGTCGATCCCCTTGAGAAAAACAACCAATATTACAGAAAAAGAACATAACAGCTGAGTACCGGGCAATGTACTCAATAAAGGACTAGAAATAGTAGGCATCTCGATGGCCACCTCTGGTTCTGGATTTGAAGCAGTGGCCAATACAGAATTTCTCACAATCGAAGGACAGGAGACTTCCGGTGTCATACTAAGAAGAATCCGCCACCCTGTGTATCTTGACATTGTCAATGGAGATATACCTGTTTTCCTTTCGACCTGGAAGTGGTTGTAAAATGACTGTTCTTGTGCCCTTCACACCAAGCACAGGAACTGGAGCACGATAAGAGGGACCAAATTCTTTCTTGTTTTCGATCTTCTCCCGAACCAATTCTCTAACTTGGGGTAGCCAGCCAACTACCGGGATCTGCAACGCATCATCCGAAGTGGAGGGCAAATGTTGCTTTGCCAGACTGTCTCTTGTTTTTTGTAGAGTCTGTAAAACATTGCAATGTTCATCTACGTCATAGGAGGTAGCATCAGCCACCGAGTCTAGACCGTCAAGGTCCGGTACATACATCTTGATACCAAAGAGCATTTTGTATGGGGTCCGCTCACCCAGAGACCTTCTAGGGAGATTATTAAGAGCACGCTGCACGCCATTGAGATGGGCCAGCCAGTTCCTGCCAGTGCCTATAACTCGAGCTGTCAATGATTGCTTTAAGTCACGGTTCATTCGTTCCACTACACTATTACCCTCAGGTCTGTATGGCGATGAAATCTTGACTTGGACCCCCATCGAAACCATAGCATCCTTATACGCCTTAGAGGCGAAAGCAGGACCATGATCTGAATGGAAGGTACCACAGGCAAAAATCCCTACAAAGACACGCAAATCTCTTATGACAGTCCGTGAATCAGCGCTGCGGTGCGGCCACACCCATACAAAGCATGTGCATGAATCAACTGCTACTAAGACGTACTTATATGCAGTGTCAGAAGAAAAAGGACCGCAGTGATCTAAATAAACACAACCTAGTGGTTTATTAGAAATGGACAACTGTGCTTGGGGCAGACGTGCAGCAGTTGAAGGTTTAATCTGCTGGCAAATGTCACATTGAAGGACATAATCGCGCGTCTGTTTGTACAGTCCCCGCCACCAAAAACGTTGTTGCAATTGAGACACAGTAGCAGAAACGCCCGCATGCACAGACGCAACACCTTCAATGTCCGCTGTGATCAATGTGTGACTGCGATCCGAGTTGGGAATCAATCTCTCCCCAACGTCAGGTATTTTCACATAAGGAACCTTATCAGGACTTAAGTGGTATGTATACTTCAAAGGAAACGTTAATTACAACAAAAAAGGGGGGGTCCAAGGGAATATTTAACGACCAAACAGTGCTACAACCTTTATGACTATATTTCTACCAACTAACTAGTAGCAGGGGGTCGGAACGAAAAAAATGATGTGTGTCTGTGGGCAATGAATTTAACTGTGACGATTTAAATAGCAAAATCAATCACTGGGTACTCTCTTGATGCCTTGAGATATCCCCATCAGAATCCCGACCTGTACCGCCCTACATCATTTGGGAACCATTCACATAGCAAGTGGGAAAACGTACCCAATGGAAGATTTGGCCAAATTTAGCCGAATCTACCATCTAAGTCCCAATGTATGTATGATATTAACTCGGTATCAGGTGGTAACTGAATAGCAGTGCAAAGTAGTGAAAATCTAAAAGTGTTGAAAGTGAAAAGGTATAAAATTGGGTAAGAAGGAGGAAAATTATTTTAATAGGCACCTCCCTTTTCCCAACGATAAAAAACAGTGCAAAAAGTAGTATTAACAAATAACTACTCAGATGTAAATAATGGTCGACATGTTTCCGCAGTTTACCTTGGGCCCATAGGTCACCTACTGCTTCATCAGGACCTAGTATGCTACTGCTAAGTGTTGTAAACAAACATAAATGGGGAGTAACATATTAATTGTCACCTGGAATTCTCCTGTTTTCAAAATCCCGGAGTGTAACAAGTTGACAGACACACACAGAAATAGAGAAAAGGTATGTACATATCGTTAGTGATATCTTAATATTATCATATGCCTGCTAATTTGGTTTAATAAGTCAGGAATGTACACTGCAAAGTATCATGTTACCTATAATTGGTATATCATGAGAGCGATATCTATAAGGTATAAAGAAAATAGGAATTTTCACTCACCCAATCTGTAGGAGAATGTAGCCCCACCTCACCTGGCCACAGCGCAGATAAAACGGAGCACCACTCTATTTAGGCAAAGCAGAAGAAAAGAAGTCAGAGGAAGCACTTAGAGGCTGAGATCAAGACCACTAATTGCCTATGATGGGCTGGGTTTTTTTTACAGAAATTATTTGAATCTTGCGGGTTAATCAGGGTGTTGTAGCTTCTCCCGCCATTTAATCTGCCCATAATTCGATGAAAAGTCTCTTATGGTGCATCTATAGTGTCTATCATGTCACATGGATTTGGCAAGTTCCATTGCGACTGGATGTATATTGCTGGATAAGTCGCTGGGGTGTAGTGCATACGAGTCTCAATCTGATTGCACTGTAAGCCAACGCATGTCAGTTAAAATTCGGCTGTATGTTAAGGGATACGACCCTGGTATGACGCTGCGCTTAGATTCAGGCACTCTTCGTGTCTTATTATCGACAAAGTAGTCAACTAATGTCACGCACTCATCCCACTACATCGTGCTTACCTGTCAATCGGTACTCCGGACGTCCTTCTGGGCTGTCTGTGGGAGGTACCGAGTGGACAGGTAAAGGTCTATTTACAAATTTCGTGTAGTTGCCTACGGCGTGAATGGGAGGACAACATATCGACGCTCCTCTGGGGATGTAGGGAAATGTAGTCATTAAGGTTAGGTGAACCGCTGTTTGTCAGGCAACGCAGTCCGCCTTGCGTGGAAACGCCGCGCTTAGGGGAAAGATGGAAAATGTAGTTCCTCTGTGGTTGATAATGAATGAGGTAGTTTTATGAACTCTTACTAGTGAAGGTTAATCGTGAGATAGTGTCAATCAATGATTGAGTTTAAATCAGAGTGGTCATTCATTTTTGCCGTACCAGTGATCGCCAGACGTACATTTACACACTATTCAATGTAGGAACATTATCGTTCTACTGGTGTTAATGAACATCAAGTCTGTTTGTTGGGGGTGCTTGAGAAATTGTCATTCTCCTGATCAAAGATCGTTATTATCCAAGGGCTAGGAGCAAACTCTCGTGTTCTCACTAGTTTCATCCTACTTCTGAGCTGGGCAGTATCAGGATAGTCACAAACACTCTATACTGTCAAGGAACATTCTGTCGTTCATGAGGTTCTGATTGTAATTGTTAGAGGACCTGGTTATAATGACATCCAAGGGATGTCCTCGTTCAGTCCGTGCTTATCTGTCTGGAGCTTGTATACCCATTTTTGTTCCGGTTTAAACAGGAAGCCACTGACGTCTGTAACATGTGTGGGTATTAGTGGCTGTTCGAGTACCGTCCAGTGTAGATCTGTGGGAGTGTGTTTGGCTTCTATGAAATGGTTTGTCATTCTGGTAGACTGTTTTGAGCATCTAATTGAACTCTTATGCTCTGAAATCCGTATTTTGACTTTTCTTGTAGTCATCCCCACATATTTTTTATTGCAGGGACAGGTGATTAGATACACAAGATTGGTACTATTACAATTTGTGAACCTCCGTTGTTCACACGGTCGGTCCGTACCGATGTCCACTGTCAATGATTTTGCAGTCTGCGGACAAGCCGCACAGTTGCCACATGGGTGATGCCCTGTTGCTGCTGGCATGTCCCACAACGTCCCTATTGCTCGTGGGATCTCACATTTCAGTCGTGTATGGACCAATTTGTCCTTAAGATTCTGGCCTCTTTTGAACGCAAATAATGGGGCAGGTATGGAGTCTGTACCTGTGTTCAAGATGCTCCAGTGCTTCCTCACTATTTTTTGAATTTGATTTGACTGAGTACAGAATGTATTCACACAGGTGATTCGATTCTGTTTTGGCTTAGGAGGTAGGATTTCTAGTAAACTCTCCCTGTTATTATTAGACGCTCTTTTTTTGGATTTACGAATCAGCCGTTTGGGGTAGTTTTTCAGTGATAGGTCAGTTTCTAGACCTTTGGTATGATACTCAAACGCTTGTTTAGTGGAGCAAATCTGTTGAATTCGTAGGAATTGCCCATAGGGCAAATTGTCCCGCAGAGCCTTGGGATGGCAACTGTGGTAACTAAGTAGGGAATTCTTCGCCATCGGTTTGCGAAATAGTTCTGATTCGAGGCCAATGGGGGTAGATGTTATTAACAGGTCAAGAAATGCCAGCTGTGATCTGCTTAGTTCCATCGTAAATTTCAGGAAACGGTTCCTTTCGTTCAGCCAAGCGTGGAAGTTTTGAAATTCACCCTCATTACCTCGCCACACTACTAGAACTTCATCGATGTAGCGCTTCCACAGGCGCAGGTTGCCTGTGAAAGGATTGGTATCTGCAAAGATGTGATCTTGTTCGAATCTATGCACATACAGATTAGCGAGACTAGGGGCAAAAATACTGCCCATGCCAGTCCCGCTAATCTGCAAGTAGAGAGAGTCCTCGTACTGAAAAAAGTTCTCAGTCATGGCCAGAGTAGCCAAGGTCATGATTAGCCTGACTGGAGTGATGGTGTCAAGATCTCTCTCAGTTAGAAGAGCCTCCACAACCTCGAGAGTCTCAAGCTGGGGTATCGAAGTGTATAAGCTCTCTACATCGAACGATACCAAGATGTCTAAGTCTCTGTCGTAGTCTATCTCAGGAAGAAGCCTGAGGACATCCTTCGTATCTTTCAAATGGGTGGGCATTCCCCTCACCATGGGTTTCAGAAAGACATCGACAAAAGTCGATAAAGGTTCCAATAGGGAACATATCCCTGAGATGATAGGACGACCAGGGGGTGGGCGTTGTGTCTTATGTACCTTTGGGAGCTGGTAAAAATAAGGTGTCCTAGGGTTCGCAGTGAACAAGTTTTGTCCTTCCTTGGCATTAATCCACCCCTCACTAAGGGCTTCCTCCACAATCTGGCTGATTTCTCTGGTGAGTCTCTCTGTAGGATCTACAGTTAATTTGCGATACGCCCTGTTGTCATTTAATTGGCGTAGGCATTCATTCCGATAGGTCTCTGAGTCAAGTAACACTACTGCGCCGCCTTTGTCCGCCGGTTTGATAACCACGGATTGGTTATTGGCCAAATCTCTGACTGCTTCTTGTTCCTTTCGTGATAAGTTATTGAAAGGTCTTTGTTCTTGGCGGAACAGTTCTCTCAGATCGTGGGCCACAGCTTCCTCAAAGGTGAGCACTTTCGCCGGCAGACCCACTGTGGTGGGGTTGAAGGTCGAAGGTTTTTTTAGACCTGTGTTCTCATCAATGTTTTGGCTTTCCCCCGGAGATTGGTTCTTGTTGGCAAATAGGTAATGGAGCCTGATTTTTCTAAAGAACTTGCCCATTTCTATCTGGGCAATGAACGGGTCGCCTCTATTAGTGGAGACGAATCCCAAGCCCTTGTTAAGAACCTGTTCTTCCATGTTAGTAAGCTGGTGAGAGCTGAGATTAATTACAATGCTGGCCCTGTCGATGTCCCCGCTTGGTCCTGTACGATTTTCTTCCCGCTCCTCAGATCCATGGTCTGGGGGGGTAGGTTCCAGCGAACCTGGACTTGTTGTGGTGTTCGTTGGCGGCCTTGTGTCCTCCGGCCAGACCCTAAAAAAGGCTGTTGGTTGTAGTTTTGGAAAAGTTGCTGTGGGCCATAAGGTCCCATCATGGGAGGGTACGGTGGAGGCCCCCACGGTGTGGGTTGCCACCAAGGAGGTCCTTGCGGTTCAGCAAATTGTTGGCCGTAGCCTCTCCAATTTCTCCTGTTGTTTCCTCTACCCCTGAACTTCGTCTGGATGTTCCCCTGGTTAGATGAATCGGAGTCACTGGAACCGCCATCAGAGCTGGAGGTGCCATAACTTTTCACTTTCAACACTTTTTGATTTTCACTACTTTGCACTGGTATTTAGTTACCACCTGATACCGAGTTAATATCATACATACATTGGGACTTAGATGGTAGATTCGGCTAAATTTGGCCAAATCTTCCATTGGGTACGTTTTCCCACTTGCTATGTGAATGGTTCCCAAATGATGTAGGGCGGTACAGATCGGGATTCTGATGGGGATATCTCTAGGCACCAAGAGAGTACCCAGTGATTGATTTCGCTATTTAAATCGTCACAGTTAAATTCATTGCCCACAGACACACATCATTTTTTTCGTTCCGACCCCCTGCTACTAGTTAGTTGGTAGCAATACTTCGAAGGGAACCCTTTAGGATAATTACCTCCCTTCTCAGTGGCAGCAACAGCCGCCAATATATCATCATCAATCTTACTCTTGGACCGTGTAACTGCTGCAACTAAATATGTTGATACCGCTGATTTTGCTGCTTCATCAGCAAGCGAGTTGCCAACAGCGTGAACTCCCAAGCGCTGATGACTGAGAGTATGAATTACAAACACGAGTGGCAACTGCTCTTTAAGATCAGCCACTCGGACCCAGATCATTTTATGTTTTACTGTGCTACCCTTGGAATCACGAAAGTCATTCTGAATCCAAAAGAACAAGTTCTCATTGTAAGACTGGACACAGTAGTAAGAATCACTCACAATAAAAGTCGTCACACTAGAATCAGCGTACTCCAATGCAAGCATCAGAGCACGAAGCTCTGCCAATTGTGCGGTGCAGTCCCCAAGAGTCTGCGTGTGCACGACCCTGGACTTGAACTCATCGTTCACCATGGCACCTTCCACAATAGCGCATGCGGAAACGTAGGCATGTTTAGAGCCATGCGCAACCTGCGCCGAACCATCAGTGTATATGATGCAATGGAAATCCTCCAAAGGCCGCATAGCCAAAGGTGCAGGATGTACAAATTCATATTGCAAAAACTCCTGCGACCGTAAGGAGGCATCAAATATAAACGTGACATCCGGGGACGAGAATGAAACAGCCCATTGTATCCACCGAGGGTGCAAAGCTTTAGAATTTGGTACACTGGCTTTCGTAACTGCTTCCAAAGCAGGACACGGGGTAACAACCAACATGCGTTTTCCCTGTGACAGAGCTGGTTCCTTAAGAATCGCCATCTGTACAGCTGTTAAAACTTTCTCCACAGTGGAAAATCGCATCTCAGCCGAAGTGTACAAGTGCGACTTGTAAGCAATAGGTACTGTGTCTCATTCGTTAAAAGTCAGGTAAGTGAAACCCACCGTCCCAGGGATGATTCTTATCACCAGGTTGGTGTGGTTGTCACTAGTCAGTAAGTATTTAGAAGCAAGCAGATCAGCCTGCAAAGATTGCAGAATAGCTGAGTGCTCTGGCAGCCAGCATGATTTGGTAAAAGTTGGTTGCATCAAAGCATACAATGGCTTGATATGCTGGGCATATTCCTGAATGTATGTCCGTCCGAAATTTAAAAAACCCAGCAAAGACTGTAATTTTTTCAGAGTTGTCGAAGAGCGCAGTTGTGCGTATTTCTCCAAAAAGTGAGGAGCCTATCCTCGACCTTCATTGTTGAGCTCATAGCCCAGGAACAACACTGTATACTCTGCAATGTGCGACTTTGCAAAGTTGAATTTGTAACCCATCTCTGCAAAGCTACAAATTAAGCGGTCAACTCGACACAGATGCTCCCAAAGTTCGTCGTCTGTGAGATAAATGTCATCGACATATGAGCATGCATCAGGGTCGATTCTCTCTTGGAGAGAGACTATGCGGGCAGCAAATACCCCAGGACTATTTATTTAGCCCATTGGTAAACGTCGAAATTGTTTTTGCACACCGCCGCAAGTAAAGCTGGTCCATTGGGAACTTAGACCATCCAAATGGTGGGCATAAAAAATGTTGGAAATGTCAAGCGTGGTTTTAAACCGCGTACGCACAAGACTATCCACTAAGGCAGAGCCTTGAGTATTCTGTACTGCACAGGTACGGCAATGCGAGTTCAAATGCCGGTAATCCAATACCAAACGATACGATCCGTCAGGCTTGGTTACAGTAAAAAGATGGTTATTCATCGGAGACACACACGTTTCAATCACACCTTGATATTCCAATTGTTCAAGGATTTCCCCAATGGAAGCCTTAGCTTTACGTCTAATGGGATATTGAGGTTGAGGCTGTGGCTGAGACCGCAAAGGTATTTCGTGGTACGGGGAAAATGTATCCCAACCACAGTGTGTACGGTACAGAGCCGTCACCAGAGCCTTAGCCCACTCTTCTACAAAAATCAGCTCATGCTCCTTCGAGACTGTGTGCGCAAAACTAGGGAGGATTACCTCCTCCCCTCTTGGAGCTGCGAAAACCAAAGGTGGGGGTCAGTCAGCCTCCGCTAACAAAATGTCATAGGTAGTTGTAAGATTTTCCCAAAATATCCCTTTTATGGTACGCTGTATGCCACCTTCAATTAACAGTACTATTTCATAAAGTCTGTCAGGGGGAGCAACTCTAGTGTCAGCTGTTTCCACTACAACATAATGGTCAGTCGCTGTCACCTTCAGTCGTGGACACAGGGCCTCTCGCACTATGGTAATCTCCGCCGCGCTGTCCAGCAAGGTCAGAGCCCATGTCAGATTCCGAAGTCGCGTTCTCACTATCTGTGGCATATCTCGTTGTTAAAGCGGCGACCTTCTTCTTTTGAAACTGGGGTCTTTTTGGTGTAGAATCGTCCTGCTTACCTTTGCCGTCTTTCGGGCGGGGCTGGTCACGTCCTTGCTGGCCACCCCAACCTCTGCCGCCTCCTCCACCACCGGTCGCAGAGGCAGATGACTCCTGAAAAGAACGAGGAGAGCGTTGATCAGAAACCTGAAATCGATCAGGTGATTTTATCGTCGCGCGATCGCGCAAGTCATAAACACGTTCCGGGAGTGCAGGCAATGGAGACGCAGGTCGAGACTCCTGTTTCTGTTGTTGTTGCTTTCCCTGTTTTTGTTTTTTAGGCCCATTCTGTTTTTTGGTCTTGGGCTGTTCGCCAATTTCTGACTTCTGCCCTTGGGGTTGTTTTTTCTCTTTTGTAGAAAAAGGCTTGAGACTCCTACTATTGCGGCCCGCGGTTTTATAAGCCGCTACAATAATCCTTGCTAACTGTCGGGGTTTCTCGGCATCGGGAATTGCCTGCAAAGCATTGGCTACCTGAAAGTTCACTGCATCCCCCTTGACATTAGCAAGAATGAGATTGCAAACCACATCAAAGGTGCCACATAGGCGCATACCCAATTCAACCGCAGCCTCAGGTCTGTGCTCATCCTGAACACGCTTAAGGACCGTCGGCAGGACAGTCATAGATGGAGTGCCATAACACCTCGCATAGACTGCCGCAAATGTTTTACCCAGGTCTCACAGTCACCAATTTCAGGGGTCAAGTCCTTCGGTAAGCTTATAGTCAGAATCCTGTGCTTTTCACCAGGAGTCGTGTTAGGAAATACTGCTTCAAGCTGGTCAAATATTTCGGCAAGCCAGAAAGGAAAATCATCCTTATCCTGGGGACGCTTGCCCATCACAGCGCTGACCATAACGGGACAGAGCTTCATATCGCCCTGTCTGGCAGGAAGCGCTGCACCACCCGGGGCCCCGTCTGGGAGATTACGGGTTATGTATTGCACTAACGACCTAATTACATGAATTGCGGCTACGTGTAGTTGTCTTAACTCAACCACGGTACGCGCCCCGTGTTGAGGATGAGGAGCAAATCCAGCCAAAACAGGCCAATTTGCGCCAGGAATGGACAAAGGACCTAACCTCGGGGCTGTCAAAGAGTGGGATAGGGCGCCATCAAACCAAACGCGGTGCTGCCAAGCATCAATAGGAACTTCCTGTGCTCTATATGGAGTATATTCCAGTGGCACAGCTATGGCAGTGTATGTTTCGAACACATTAGAATTTGTGTTCGCAGCAGGAACGGTCACTCACGAATAAAACATCTCGTAAGGGTAAGCTACCTCCGCACTCACCACCATAATCACGGCCATGCCATCCACAGGAACATTATAAGTCTGCAAATGATTGCGCACCGTAATGCGACTATGTTGCTGAATGTTCACCACGGTCATAGCGACACAAAAAGAAAGAGGTACAAAGTAAGCTTTGTAGCACAACTGGGTAGTAATTCAAGGAAACCGTTTAGAAAGATTCAAGCTCGAAAAGACCTATATAAATATAAGTAGGTTTGTCCGACACCACCATTAACCGGAAACAATAGTGACGGGGTTAAGGACTGAATATTGCACTACTCAAGTGTCATGTAATAAGACCACCAATGGTTGGGCGCCATGTCGCAGGGATTCCGTTCTCCTACAGAACTGTGCATAGAGACTTGGAACCTCAGTGAGTTAGGGTGTGCCAAAACTCACCTTAGTACCCAAAATCCCCTACCAGACTAGCTACAGTGTCTCATTGGTCATTACAAACTCCCAATGCTTAGACAAACCAGAACATTGACTTAGAATACCTCAGGTAACGTGGAACACATGAACACTCTTTCGTTATACAATCATTTCAATCCAGAACGAGGAGTAAATGAGGACGCGTGCACATTTGAAATGTTTATTTACTAATGCAGGGTTCTCAAACGCAGTATCTTAGATAATACAAGAAAACATATTATTAGAAGCAAAGTAATCAGCATAGTTACTAGTCCATAGAATACAAAAGGTGACAGCATGCTAAAATGCTGAAATTAATAGGGTTAAACAACACCTAATTCTCACCCTCCCTAGCTAGTATTTTATATTATATCTAAGGAGGTCTCATTGGGTTTTAGCAGGGTGGGCCCATACCTCAGATCTTAGTGGTAAGGGATCACATCATCTTCCACCAGCTCTCTGCATGCGAAGCACCATCAAGTGTGTGTGTATGCTCTTTGCAAAGCAATATAAAACGTGCCTAAAGCCAGAATTTGGCCGCAGCTGCATTTATGTTATGTCTAGAAAGGTGCGAAGATCAGACCTCACAACAACCACTGTGTCGAGTTTTCCTTGAAGGTTTCAGCACTCACTGTACAGACACAGCTCACTAAGCAAAGCTGATATCAGAGTAATAACATATTATTCTTGTGTGAATCAAAACACTCTACTAGGCTCAAAGCTAAAATAACAGTTATGTGTCGTGTGCAGAAGCAGCTGAAAGGTAAAATGGCGTTTAAACTCCTAATAAGCTCATGCTAACTTAACACAGCATATAGGCAAAGCATATCTATATGACAGAACAGTGCCATAATAAATTGTAGCCTAAGCAATGCTAAAGTATTCAAAATATAACTACTAGTTGCATGGAGTATGGCTACTACAAGAAATAGTACTGAAGGACACAGCAGCGTAAGCATTCGTCACGTGTAGGAGGAAGATGTTGTTGATGATGAATCCACTCGATGGCGCACATGAAATTCTTTTTTTTTTTTTTTTTTTTCTTTGCCAACATAAGCACAGTTCTACTTACACAAAGTACATTTTACCAATTACAGTAATTTGCTTAATTTCTAATTTATAAATCTCATCTTTGGGATATACCATACAAAGGATAACTTCAACCAAATTAAATTAGCACATTTGAGCAGTAAATGAATCTGAAACATACAATGAAGAAGAAAACAAAACATAACATAAAGGGCAATTAATTAAGAAAAGTCCCCACAATCTTCTTCCCAACCACCCCCCTAATCATTCTTTCTTTGCTTCTCTTTCCATTTACTTAATGGCTCCCATATTCTTCTCCCCAAGCATCTTCCTCTTCCCCCCTTTCCGAGCATAGATATTTTCCTCTATCTTGTAAGCGTACAGCGTATTTGCCAACCAATTTAGAAATTTTGGGGGATTTTTATCTAGCCAAGCCCTGGCTATTGTCAATCTGTAAACTGCCATTAATACAAACAAAAATTCTGTGTACTGCTCATGCTCCTGATCAGCCACTCCGAACATAATCCAGGATGGTGTAAGAGAGATCACAATACCCAAGGACCTTGCTAAAAACCCCTCTATCTCTTTGATCAATGATTGTAGCTGGGGACATGTTGCAAAGATGTGTATGCTGTCTGCTTCCAGCTCATCGCAACGGGGTCAATTAGTTCCTGTGCTCCCGCCCCATTTTGCTATCCTTGCAGGCGTAAAGTAAAGAAAATATAATGTTTTATAATGCTGGGACTGCAGAGGGGCTGCGCTTAATATTGTGCCTCCTAAATTTAGAGAATCAAAAAACAAATTGCTTTCAACCCCCAGTTTGTCTGCCCATTTCATGCTGAATTTCTCTAGATCATCCTGCTTTTCTTTCAGCAAAGCTGCGTAAAAGGACCTAATTGTGCAGTCCCCCATCAACTTTATTTTCTCCATTATTTCTATTTTATTAAAGCCTGCTGGACCTCCCACTTTGTTCTTTAAAAAACTTCTAATCTGCAGGTACTTGAAGAAACCCCTGTTATCTATACCATATGTCTCTCGCAAATCTGAAAACTCCTTAAAACCATCCTGAGCAAACAAATCTCCTATTTGCGTAATCCCACTTGCTGCCCATTCTGCCATAGTTTGATCAGCAAATATTTCCGCTGCGAGTGATCTGTTATTAATCAGGGAGACATATCTATTATATCTCCCCATCTTGGCTTTCTTTAAAAAAGCATTCCATACCGTAACTGCCGCCATAACAGTTTTGAACCTGGTTCTCTTGAAATAACTAAAATCTGTACATTTTAGAAAACAATTACAAGCATTTGGCCCTAGTACAACAGCATAAACCTTAGTAGACATGTTTTGCATTCTTACATCATCGATATTCCCCCCAATTAGTCCGTGTATATATTGCAAAACAGTAGCCATATAATATAAGCGAAAATCTGGTGCACCCCATCCCCCTTTTTCCCTAGGAAGTGTCATAAATCTATAGGCCCTCCGGGTCTTACCGTGAGCCCAGATGAACCTGTTACATAAGGCCTCTATACCATTGAACCAACTGGCTTCAAACAACAGAGGTATGGCCCTAAAAAAGTACAAAAAATTAGGTAAAATCATCATCTTGATGATATTTGTGCAGCCTACCAGTGATAGGTGTAAATTGTTCATTTTTTCCAGATCCTTTTTAACTTGAACAATCAAGGGGCCCATGTTGCTTTTAACGATCTTATCTACTTCTGCTGTAATTCGCACCCCTAGATAAGTTGCCGCTCCCACCACTCTATCGCCGTTACATACTACCCACTGGTTTTTTACAATCTGAGTGTTAGTGTTATTCAAACTATATCCTGAAAACTGTCCAAATCGCACAGCTTCATCTTCAATTGCTCTAATAGCAACTGTAGGTTTTGCAGTCAAAATGGCCACGTCGTCGGCATATGCTAACGTTTTAAATCTACATCCATTTAGAACTAATGGTGGAATTTGAACATTGCTTTCCAACTTTCGTATGTAGGGATCAAGATATAAAGCGAAAAGCAGAGGAGAAGAGGGACACCCCTGCCTTGTTCCTCTCTGGATGTTAACTGCAGATGATTGTCCTCTGTTAACCCTTATTTTGGCCGTCGGGTTTATATATAAGGTCTGCAGGGCCTTTATATATCCTGCCCCTATACCGTTCCATCTCAAAACTTCCCACAAATACCTCCAGGAGACCATGTCAAATGCTTTCTCAGCATCCAGAAACAAAGCAGCGATAGGATCTTCTAGAGTGTTTGCTACATCAAATTCCGTGACTACTTGTCTAGTATGCTGAGTTGTTCCCTTACCCGGAATAAAACCCTGCTGAGAAGGAGCTACCAATGTTTCAATTACCCTAGATAACCTTTTTGCCAGAATTTTGGAGAACACCTTGACATCTGCATTCATTAAAGTAATGGGGCGATAGGACCCCGGAACATCTGTGGGTTTACCCTTCTTCGGTATTACAATAATGTCAGCACCACCCCATGATTCTGGAACAGACTCACCCTTTTGTGCTAACAACATCACGTTAAACATTTCTTTTAAGAGTGATGGTTGAAAGATTTTGTAAAATTCTACCGGCATCTGGTCCGGACCAGCTGCTTTCCCAGATGGTAAGTCCCTCAAAGCCTCAACCAGTTCATTCAACTGCAGTATCTCTTCCAATCCATTTCTGTCCTCCTCTAGTAACACTGAGGGCTCTAGCTCACTTAGGTAAGTCCTTATATCCTCCTCCCTTTCCTGACCATCTAAGGTGTAAAGTTCTGTATAGAAATGTTTAAAAACCTCTCTAATCTGTTCAGCTTCCTTAACCGTAACTCCCTGAGAATTTTTAATCTCCTTGATATCAGCCAACCCCTCCCTTTGTCTGGCTCGCACAGCCAATATATGACCCACTCGTTCGCTAAGTTCATATACCTTTTCTTTATTTGCTATGTACCTCTCAACTGTCTTTTTCGCCATCCCATCCATAGCTTCAGTTTTAAGAGCAACTATTTTCAATAATATCTGGTTGATTGGAGAGTGTGTAAGTATAGCTGAAATAAGTGCTTCCTCTGCTTCCCTAATTAGTTTAGTAGCTTGTTCAGCTTTTGCCTTTGACTTTCTTTGAATCTTAATAACATAACTCAGAGTTTCCCCTCTTATACCGGCTTTAAAAGCGTCCCACACTATCCCTGGTGATGATGTGCCCCTGTTTATCTCCCAGTATTCCTTAATCCAAATATTCATTCTTTTTCCCGATAGCACTGGTCCTGTAGTAGTGTTCTATCAAAGGTCCATTGTCTTAACTCTTTATTTCTCTTTTGCCCAACTATTACGGTTAAAACTAATGGATTATGATCTGAGATAATCCTTGGTTCCCTATCTATCTTTACTCTATCCATCAGACCTCTCGTAATTAAAAAATAATCCAACCTAACCATTATCTGGTGAGGGGCTGAGAAGAAGGTACTCCCATCTATATTCGGGTGACATTTTAACCACGGATCTTCCAACGAATTATTCGTTACCATATCTGCTAAGGCTCTATAAGTCCTCTTTTTCCTCCCTGAGTATTTCCTACCAGGGTCTAAAAAGCTACTATCTGCATCATGTATATTCAAGTCACCGCAGAGTATGATGGGTTCCGGCCATTGCGCTAGTTCTATGTCTAAGTATTGAAAAATATCAGGGTCATCTCCTGTAGATCCATAGACCGAGACAACCGTAATAGTTTCCCCCCTGAACATTAATTCTGCTATAACCCATCTACCCCACTGATCCTCCTTCTTCCTCTTAACCTGCGTGTCATGTCTCCTGCCTAGAATAGCCACCCCTTTCGTCTTTGTATTTTGGTTAGTTTTCGCTAATACGTTAAAACCAAGCTGGTCTAGCAAATAAGCCTTAGTACCTTCAATGTGTGTTTCCTGAAGGCACACCAGGTCGGGATTTAATGATTTTAACAGGGCCGCAGTTTTAAGCCTTTTATTTAGTTCATTTAGTCCACAAATGTTTATCGAGACTATCCTGCAAGTCATTATAGCTCATATTTTTTCCTACTTTCTGTATATACCTGTGCCATCAATATTCAATAAGCTTCATTGTTTCCTTACCTACAGATTTTATTACAACAGTATTATGTACCTTGCCCACCAAGTCTTTCTTTACTCTCCTACGTGTATTGTGCTTGTACCCACCACCCAAGTGCATGTCTTTCCCCCCCCCCACCTCCCCCCCTTCCCCACTCTGCCTCCCTCCCCTTTGGATCCCACCCCCCTTGCTACAGGCAAATAGGTCAATCCTGACCTATGTGTAGCCCCTGTAGTCTGCAGAATCGCTACTCTCTCCCATCCTGCTCCCACATCTATTAAATATATCTATACGTATTTTTGTTTGCAATTACCATTACGGGGTTTTTGGTGGGCTGTCTGTTGGGGTTTTTGGCGGGGTTCTGACTCTACTCTCCTTTCTTTTGTCTAACTCCGTGATCTCTGCGAGATACTCCCCCGCTTTTATCTCAGATGTGAACATCTTTGTGTACCCCTTCCTAATAACTTTCAGTCTTGCCGGGAACAACAAATAGGCTTCTGCACCTTGCTTTTGGAAGGGTACTATCATCTGCCTTAACTTCCACCTTCTTTCCACGGTAACGTGGCAGAAATCTGGTCTGGCAAAGAATGTGTTTCCATCAGCAGTCTTTCTGGAATCAGGTCTAGCTTTGTCAATTATTTCTTGCCTTGCTAAAAAGTTCCCTAGAAAAACCAGCGTTGCTCTTGGTAGTGCATTCTCTTGCCCCCCACGATTTTTCCTTACGAACACAGGATATCTGTGGGCCCTTTGTACTTCAAGTTCCCATTGCCATTTTGATTCTGGGAAGGCTTCTGTTAGTACTTTGACTACATATCCTCTAGGATCTTGTCCCTCCCGCCCTTCCTCAAGTCCCAAAAGTCTTACGTTGTTCCGCCTCTGGCGGTTTTCAAAATCTTCTAGCTTCCATTGTAGGTCTTCCACTACCTTTTCTTGTTCCATTTTAAAAGTCTTCCAATCTGTTACCTCATCTTCCACTCTGCTAGTCCTTTCTTCAACTTGAGTTACTCTCACTTCAACCTCTTCCTGCTTTCTGTTTACTCTTCTGAGAGAGGCTTGAATTTTTTTTGTGTCTCTTTTTGCTCTTCGGCTTTCTGCTCTAGCCTCGGACTGCATCTGCTTCAGAGTTCCAAACAGCATTTCCAGAGTTACATTTTGCGATTTTGCCCTCTCATCATTTTCTCCCTCAATCTGATCTTTTTCCTGGTAGGTTTCTGACGTAGCCGAGTAGTCCCATGACAATTTCTTATTCATACTGCTTCTGGACCCTCTTCCGTCTCTTCTGACTCCAACTCTCTTCTTCTTCTTGGTCGCTAGATCTCTGGAGTCCTTACTTGTAGCTGAGCCTGAAGACTGATCCGTACTGCTCCCCTCTTCCTCATTTTCGGGTTCACTAATGTCTGTAGTGTCGGAGCCCTCATTGACTGAAAAAAATTCAGGGGAGCCTCCCCTCATGCCTCTATCTTCTCTGCCTCCTTTACCATTATCCTGGTCATACATAAGCTCTTGTTGATCTCCTAAACTCTGTGCGCTCCCCCAGCTCGGATCGAGGTGCTGCAAAGTTTTGTTGTTTAAGCCTATCTCGACATTCAGCAGCGCGTCTAACATTTGAGTGTTATTGTGCCTCTCCAGCTGCTCTAGCGCATTACCTTTTGGGTCGGTTTTCGCTGCACTCCCCTCGCTCACGTTCTCAGCAGCTGCACTCTGTAACGCTTGCTGCGTGCTATCTCCCGCAGCATTCAGTGGTTGCCCAGCAACCGGGTCCTCGACGCTTGCGTCCTCGCGGTCTACTGCTTCTCCGGCGTCCGCGTTCAGCCCATCTGAAATCCGCGAAGCTCCCGTTTTAATCTGCTTTGACAATGGAAGTCCGCTCGCTGCCCCGGATTGCCTGCATCTGAGCCAGCGGGGGTGCTTTGGAGGTAAAGGATTCCGGTAAGGTCGATTGCCGCATCTGTTCCTTTGCTGCCACCATTTGTACTCGATAGGTTTTCCCTTCTGTGTCCAGTGTTAACTCCCTTGCAGCCTTGCTCGCTGCTAAACGGGTCTCTGGTTTTGCTTCGATCTTCTTCTCTTGCCTTTTCCGTTTTTCTGAGCAGGGCGCTCTTAGTGGATCGGTTAAGGTGCTCCGTTTGTTTTTTGGCAGTAGCGGCTGGTACCTTTGGGATTGCTCCTTCTCTTGCTGCTGAGCCTTTGATCGGGCCAGACGATACTGGTTTATCTGTGTCCTTATCCAGCTTACTTTTTTGGGACATTTTGTGGGGTACTTAAGCAGTATTGATTAGCTTTCTCCAACAGCTAAGCAAAGTTGCCCCCGTATTAACTGAAAGTCTTCTTAGTAAACCTGGCCTGAATACTCCTGCCGTGATGCGAGATAGCAATCCAGCCAGGACCCACATCCCCGTATTCACGAGTCCATTCACATCCTAGGATAGGAGAGAGGAGAGTAAGCGACTGTCCTCTACAGAGCTACGGCGGCCATCTTGCCCCTGTCTTTGGTCTCTCAATCGGCGCACATGAAATTCTGATTTGATTTGCAAATACTCATCGGTGTGTGCCAAGCAGAATAAGAATAAGAATATATCCTCGGATTCCTTCACCAGCCTTGAAATTGATTTTCTGTTGCTTTGACCTTATCCTCCCCAGCAAGTGTGTGGAATTATTGTTGTCATTTAGTCACACCTCAATGAAAACCACACAGCCCGGGGGAAGAGGGTTAGGGTTTGAAAATTGGATAGGAATGAGGGTTTCTGGGAAAGTTTTGTGGAGAGAGTAAAAAAAACACAGCATGGACAAACAACAAATGAAGAAAAACAAATCTTTGGATACGAAGATATCCATAAATCTTTTAAGGGACATAAAGGAAGTGCATGCATGCAGTTGTTTGCTAAATGGATGGTTAGGTTACTGAAAAGTAGTACATACTACAACTTACTAACTGTTAATAAACAATTTGACAATACATGGCTGCAGTAATTACGCAATTTCACTTGCCTATCTGCCCTCAGAGAGAATAAACACTTATTAATACATTAAATTAGTTTTAAAAATGCAAAGAAACTTATCAAATAGCTGTAGGGATGAATTTGAAGCAGAGAGCAACTCATAGAAGTTCACAACAATAACATTATTTAAAAGATAAGGAGAAGTGAAGATGATACTGTAACTGTATATTGTAGTTGTCCTGTTCAATTTGGGAAGTTGATTGCATCCAGCCATTCCTCTTATTCGCGGTACTCCTCCATTCCATCTGATGCTCCGTCGATCAATCTTGGTGACCAGACACACTGTTCACTGCCTGCCTGGCGGATGCAGAATTGCGGATTGCTATGGAAAGCCTGAGTTAATGTTTTTCCCATCGCACAGGGTAAAAGCCGGCCTGTAATTGTCGATGAAAAAACAGGAAGGGATATTAAAACATCACGGAGAAAAAATATAAGGTTATGGTGTGTAGTGCAAAAACAACACTTTCACGTTCAGAGGCGACAGTATTACATACAAGCATCATTTCTAAAGTGCGTACTCTGAGTCTCATTTTCAAGGATAATAATTAGCCCACAGCAGGCCATGGCCATGCAGACGGTCAAGGCAGGCACCACTGAGTGAACCAACCTCTGTGTAGCATACCTCTTTGACATAGACAGACAAAGCAGATCTAATTTTATGCAGCAAGCCACATAGCCGCAATTTTACATGAACTGCTGTCTGGACTCTGGCATAACAACACTACACTGGCTCGACCACTCCATACCATAACTAGACAGACATGTAGTTCTGCTGTGGTTATTGTTGACTTGTTTACCTGTTTGCCACTCACGAAATGGCCATAGTTCTTCCGTAAACCGACGATGATGATCCATCTATCCCAGTGAGTGACTGTAAAGATATTATGTAACTTTGATCATCAAGACTCATCATCATGGTGTTGGCAAACTCAATGTTGTTCATGCAGTCACAGTCTACACACAGTGAGTCCAAGGACATTTTCCATATTAAAAAATACAACGTAGTGGACCCTGTAGTAGAAGTACAATTTGAATTAAACAATGTAAAAACAGAGTAGACTTGACTTACATTTAGTGTGTAAAAGATTAAATAATAACAGAACACATAGGATTCATTTCATGCACAACAAACAAACAGCAATTGCTTTCTTCAGAGCCAGACAGCCAGTGTTGTCCACTGCATGCCATCTCATCATTCATTACCTGCTCCACGTTTTGTCTGCATCTTATTCTTAAAGTGAAGGCCCACAGGGCAGCCTCTCGTGTCAATTTCAGAAGTGACAGTCAGCTTAAAGTCAGTAATTCCAGTCCCACTTCTTTTGAGGGAACTCGTCTACGAAGCGGCAGTTTCTTGATTCTGCGTAATCCAGCCATCTCCCTTGAGGGAAATGGATAGGGGGAGTCTGGAGGAGGAGGATAGAGGAGCATGACTGAGTTGTGAACTTGTGAACTTCTGGAATGCAGACAGTGGCACCTTCAATAAGGAAATAAGACGTAGGCAGGGCTGCTGATGGTTTTGTTGTGATTAGAGTTTTGTTGTGCTAAAAGTTGCAAAACAAAGAAAGACGCACAGTAATAAAAGTGAATAAGGACGAAAAAAAGAAAGTCGGTATTTCAGACCTAGGTGTCAGGGAAGTAGAGCTCGTCCTCAAACTCTGTGAATTGAAACGGGAGTAGGTCAGCTAACAGAGAAGAACTTCCGTCACCTAAGTTGGTGTCCTCTTCTTCCTGCGTGGATTCACGTATTTTGTAATCTGGTGGTATGAAGTGCTGATTCATCTTGATCATTGTTAACCTCTCCACATTTTTAGGCGAGAGGCGGGTTCTTTTTGAAGTTACAATGTCACCAGCAGCACTGAATACACGTTCAGAAGACACACTTGCGAGTGGGCAAGACAAATAATTTAGATCCAGCTTGGTGATTAGTGGCCATTGAGCCCTTTTCCCATACCAATACAGCAATGGGTTCTGATCAAAGAAGACCTCTGTTGGGTCATCCAGATAGGCCTGCACCATCCACTCAAGGTCAGATTGTGTGAACAGCACTCTTCTGCAAAGCTGCCCCAATCAACTCCAGCACATCTTGATGTAGTGCTGGAACCGCAACTCTGGCAAAATAGGACCGGCTAGGAACCTTCCATTTAGGGCAGACTGTTGCCACAAATTCTAGAAAACCCACCCCTTCCACGAAAGAAAAAGGGAGAAAGTCCAGCGCGAACATTTTAGCCAGCATTGCATTATAAAGACGTGCCATTCGGTGGTTGCGTTCAAATGGCGCCTCCGACCAAAACATGCTCTTAACCCCTTCGGCGCTGATGACAAGGCCAGCTGGTCATGGGTGTTACCTGCCCTGCGCTTATGACGAGCTGACCTTGTCATGAACAATGGGAAATAAGAGTAATCAGCGCCCAGCGGGAAAACCCTTAGCAGCCAAGGTGTTAATGGTGGTCTGGACCGTTTTCATATGTGAGGAGGATCCAGACCTCTTCAACCCAGTTAGGCTCATTGATGTACTTTTTCGCATTGGTGTCTCTACCAGACTACTGTGCCTCCTTGATGTTGCTGGGGTAGAGGAGGGTGTGGGCGCTACCGCTACAGTGCTGCTGCCAGGAGTACTGTGTGTACCAGAAAAAATGTCTCTCGGTTGTTCACCTCCCCCCTGCACGATCAGCTTCTCCTCGTCATCAGATGCAATATCAATGTCTACATTTGGATTTCTACTTTCGGCTTTCCGGATGTTACTTAGGTGCGCCTCCCACTGGATAATGTGGTGTTTTTTTAGATGACCTCTTTGGCCTCCGGTACCATAGTTGGTACCAAGCTTACCCCGACTAACTACTTGTTTACAAATCGAACAAATGACTAGGTTTTCCGCTTTCTTTGCTAATACTAAAGAAGTCCCAAACTGGGGAGTTGAGATTTCTGGTGGTGGTGGAGGTGCTACTTTCAATACCAGATGAAGTGGAGGATGGGCTTGGCGGAATTTGACTATGTTGTGCACTTACAGCACCACTACTTGAGGTAATGGAGGTCGAGCTGGATGAAGGTCCCTGCCGGCCCTTCTGACGTAAAAATATGGAAGCTGTAGGTCCTGTTGGTGTAGTAGTTACCTGTGTTGATGGTGGTACCACCAGTGGTGCCACGCCACACACATCCTGCACAGCAGCATTTTTGGATAGGGTAAAAATGTCTGTCTGCTGCATGCCCGCTGGGGCTGGAGTGACGACTGTGATGACTGGGTCGTCATCGTCGGACTGTTCATCAGCAGCAGAATACATCACTTCTACTTCTTGTTCGTCATCTTCCATAAGTGAAAGCCTTGCGGGAACCTTCCTTTTACCTAGCTTTGTCAGCTCATGGCATGCTTCCCTCTCAGACTGCATTGGTGGGTGCCAATCAAGATCTAGATCATCAGAAGAGTTACACCCTGCATTGATTGGATGCTACTTTGCGATGAGCCAACGCCAACATCACTGGTCGATGGTGAAAGAGCAATTAAACTGGCTGCCTCTGCGGCACTCATGGACTTGGGCCTAACTTGGCGTGGTGGCACTGAGACCAATGAAGCGGAGGTGCTCCCAGCTTGGTCCCCGGCGGACACCACTGCTGCAGCCATAGTTTTTTTTCCCCCCCAAAAAAGTGTCTGTCGGCACACCAGTCTCCTTGGTAAGTGACGCTACTTGCTTCTTCTGCTCCTTCTTACTGGCAGTGACACTGGCAACTTTCTTGGTAGAGGAGCTACGGCCACCTTTCTTTGGGCCCATCTTCTTCAGATATCAGAACAGCAGGACGCAGTTGCACGAGTTGCAGAGTTGTCTGTGGCCACCACACGTGACGTCATGTGACGTTGTGCACACACCACAGCAGGACTTCTTCCTGGCACTACAACAAGTGATGATGATGAGGATGATTCCTGGTTTTCAGTCTTTGTGCACCTAAAAGCAAAGGAAGCCAGAGGAACATCAGTTAAATAAATGTTGCATGTGTCGTGCTTCAATTAATATTTGCAACTAGGCATTTATTATTATTAACACAACACACCCAAAAAGTGTTGTTACTTTTAAACTTATTTGTGTGATTTGTTTTTTAACCTCACTTGTGACCACCCTCGCCTTGGGGCACTCACCCCTGCTCCCCTGATTACTTTGCTCCGCACAGCCAATTGAGGCGCTGCCGCGGGATTGCCGCCATTGTCAGGGAAGCCCTCGGCCCAGGCCACGCCCACTGCTGCTCGCCCACGCCCCCCCACTATATAAATCACACCTTTTTCTTAGCACGTCTTAGAAGGGATCGGACTCCTGAGGCGGAAGCCGGGAATGTTGTTACTTTTAAACTTATTTGTGTGATTTGTTTTTTAACCTCACATGTGACAACCCTCGCCTTGGAACACTCACCCCTGCTCCCCTGATTACTTTGCTCCGCGCAGCCGATTAAGGTGCTGCCGTGGGATTGCCGCCATTGTCAGGGAAGCCCTCGGCCTAGGCCACGCCCACTGCCTCTAGGCCACGCCCCCCCACTATATAAATCGCTCCCTTTTCTTAGCACGTCTTAGAAGGGATCGGACTCCTGAGGCGGAAGCCGGGAGTGTTGTTACTTTTAAACTTATTTGTGTGATTTGTTTTTTAACTTCACTTGTGACCACCCTCGCCTTGGGACACTCACCCCTGCTCCCCTGATTACTTTGCTCCGCGCAGCCGATTAAGGCGCTGCCGCGGGATTGCCGCCATTGTCAGGGAAGCTCTCGGCCCAGGCCACGCCCACTGCCGCTCGGCCACGCCCCCCCACTATATAAATTGTGCCCTTTTCTTAGCGCGTCTTAGAAGGGATCAGACTCCGGAGGCGGAAGCCGGGAGTGTTGGTACTTTTAAAATTATTTGTGTGATTTGTTTTTTAACCTCACTTGTGACCACCCTCGCCTTGGGGCACTCACCCCTGCTCCCCTGATTACTTTGCTCCGCGCAGCCGATTAAGGCGCTGCCGCGGGATTGCCGCCATTGTCAGGGAAGCCCTCGGCCCAGGCCACGCCCACTGCCGCTCGGCCACGCCCCCCTCTATATAAATCGCGCCCTTTTCTTAGCGCATGTTAGAAGGGATCGGACTCCTGAGGGGGAAGCCGGGAGTGTTGTTACTTTTAAACTTATTTGTGTGATTTGTTTTTTAACCTCACTTGTGACCACCCTCGCCTTGGGACACTCACCCCTGCTCCCCTGATTACTTTGCTCCGCGCAGCCGATTAAGGCGCTGCCGCGGGATTGCCGCCATTGTCAGGGAAGCCCTCGGCCCAGGCCACGCCCACTGCCACTCGGCCACGCCCCCCACTATATAAATCGCGCCCTTTTCTTAGCGCATGTTAGAAGGGATCGGACTCCTGAGGGGGAAGCCGGGAGTGTTGTTACTTTTAAACTTATTTGTGTGATTTGTTTTTTAACCTCACTTGTGACCACCCTCGCCTTGGGACACTCACCCCTGCTCCCTTGATTACTTTGCTCCGCGCAGCCGATTAAGGCGCTGCCGTGGGATTGCCGCCATTGTCAGGGAAGCCCTCGGCCCAGGCCACGCCCACTGCCACTTAGCCACGCCCCCCTCTGCTCTCCCTTTAACGATGTGCTTACCCCAGCCGTGCAGCGGACGTGCGCAGCGGGCGCGCCGCTTGCGCACCAAAGGTAAGCCCGTCTGCGCCCGTCCGCACCAGCCCGGGCCCCGGGGCCATCCACCCTACCCAGCCCCCCACTTACTCGCTCAACCAACTTCTGGCCCGCCACGGTGACTGGCCCATCAGCCCTTTCACCTTGGCCCGGGTCAACTCCCTTGATATTACTCAACCTGAAGCCACCAACTGCTCATACCCACACCCTGACCCCCTCAAAGGTGCTGTCACATCCAGCCCCTCCACCCTCCCACTCCCAGCACTTGGAAGGCCTCCCTTCCACGGCCTCAGTTTCCCTCCTCAATACCCGGTCTGCGGTCAAGCACCAATTAGAGCTCTTTGACCTCATCGAGACCACCAAACCTGAGATCTTATTTCTCATGGAAACCTGGTATAATGCTGCTTCCCTACCCGACATCCTTACTTCCCTCCCGGAGCCCTACTACATCCTCCGCGCCGATCGCCCTGAGGGGAAGACCGGCGGCGGTGTGGCAATGATAGTGCGATCTAACTTCCAATTCCAGCCCATTGCCCACCAGCCTATTCCTTCCGTTGACCTTCTGATAGTACGCTCCACTAATCTCGCGATCCCACTCACTCTTGTGCTTCTTTATCGTCCCCCTCAACCTCTGCCCCATTTCATTCCAGCCATACAGGATCTATTGGCTACTCTTGTGGTTAACAATGCTGCTGCTCTCCTATTGGGTGATTTCAAGTTTTGGCCGGGTGATCCACGTGAAGATACCATGTCCAAAGATTTTTCCGACACCCTCCATTGAATGAAGTTTACCCCTCACATCTTCTCCCCCACCCACACTCACGGTCACATTCTTGACAAAGTCTGGTCTACCAACCTCTCAATCTTGTTGTCCTAGATATCCCCTTGTGTTTGGTCCGGCCACTTCCTGATTACCTTTTCCACTCCCCTGGGGAAGATCAATACCCCTCCTCTACCCAAAAATACCTTTGCTCGCAACTGGAATAGGGTGGATCTTACTGCCTTAGGCCATTCCCTAGCCTCTTCCGCTCCCACCCTGGCAGAAATGCCCCCTAACAGGCAGGTAACTACCATTGATAACTGGCTCTTAGAGGCTTGCAATCTAGTTGCACCTCTCAGACGGGTTAGAACGCGCCACCCCCCTGACGCCAACCGTTGGTTCTCCGACACCCTGAAAACCCAAAAACTGGCACTCCGGCAGGCCGAGCGCCATTGGCGCTGCAGTTACTGCCCGGATCTCAAGACTCATTACCTGACTCTTCTTTGGGCCTACAAAAAGGCTATACTCACAGCCAAGTTAGAACACTTCTCTCAGAAAATCTATCGGGCAGCTAATAAACCCAAGGAGATCTTCACGATTGTGAATGAGCTTGCTGCTTCCGACAGAGTTGTGCCCAGACCCATCCCCTCCCAATCCCTCTGCAACACTCTTAATGACTTCTTTATCGAGAAGATCACCACTATAAAGCAGAACATCCCCCTGGCACCTCCCTCCTTCTTCTGCCCTCCCTTACCCCCACCTGCTTCCTCTTTTGACCAGTTTCCCACAAGCTCAGAAGAGGTCTTCTGCTCCCTGCTGGGAAAGGTCAAAACAGGCTCCCCTGCTGATGCCTGCCCGGCTCACATCCTAAGGGAAATCTTTTCCCACTGTCCAGCCCCCCCTCTGACTCTGCTCAACGCCTCCATCTCCCTAGGCACCGTACCTGACGCGTTCAAATCAGCCACGGTTATTCCTATCATAAAGAAACCCGGCGCCGACCCCACCATCCCCTCAAACTTTAGACCCATTTCACTCCTTCCACTCCTAGGTAAGATCTTGGAGAGCCACATCACCTCCTCACTATACAACTACATTGAGACACATCACCTTCTAGCAGACCACCAGGCCGGCTTTAGGCCGGCTCACTCTACGGAATCTATTATTCTCTCGGTAGTCGATGAGCTCAGACGTAGCGCCGACACCAACTCCTCCCAGGCCCTAGTCCTCCTCAATCTCTCCGCTGCCTTTGAAACGGTCGACCACTCCATCCTTCTCGACCGTGTCAGGGGCGCCGGCATTCGAGGGTCGGCTCTCGCCTGGCTCACCTCCTTTTTAGCAGACCGCTCTCTAGCTGTTCGTCTGGAGGGCTTTATGGCCCCTACTCGCTCGGTCTCCTGTGGAGTCCCCCAGGGCTCCTCACTTTCCCCCCTCCTGTTTAACCTCTACATAACCCCCTCATCGCTGCTTTACAGGGCATGGAGGTCACGGCGTTCAACTACGCCGACGACCTCCAACTTATTTTCAACCTCACCCCCTCTTCTGATTCTATTTCCACGGTCCACTCCACTCTTACCTTCATCTACAAATGAATGAACCTCAACCAACTAAAATTGAACCCTGATAAAACGGAGCTTGTTCTTATCGGTGGTCCCTCTAATCCTTGGTCCTCCGCTTTCTGGCCCCCCATCTTTGGCTCTCCCCCGTCTCCCTCTGCCTCTGTGAAAACCCTGGGTATTAAAGTCAGCCAAGATCTCTCTCTGTGACCTCAAATCAGCTTGGTGGTCTCCTCTTGCTTTCTGTCCCTCAGAACCACCCGCAAAGTCTCGCCCTACTTCTCAGCCGAAGCCCTCAAAATCATCACTCTGGCAATGAATCTATCTCGCCTAGATTATGGCAATGCCCTCTATGTAGGCATCCCTGCCTATGAGTGCCGGTGCCTACAGCTCATCCAGAATCAAGCGGCGCGCCTTATCTACAGGCTCCCCAAATCCAGTCACACCACCCCCTGCTCAAGACCCTCCATTGGCTCCCCATCAGGGAACGCTCACTTTTCAAGATGAGCTGCCTGACTTTCATGTCCCTAGCTGACACTGCCCCTGCATTCATCAGATCTAAAATCACTGCCTATGCTCCAACCAGAAACCTCCGTTCCTCCACCCAGTCCCTTCTCCAGGTCTACCGCTTCAGCAAAAAGAAATCGGGTGGCTCCAGGTTCTCGACACTCGCTCCACTCTTCTGGAATGCCCTTCCCTTATCTATCAGGTTTACTCCCTCTTACCTTGACTTTCGGGCAGCTTTGAAAACCCACCTCTTTTCTTCCGCCTATTCCTCTTAACACCTACTCTTCTCATCACCTCTCCCCTCTTTCCCTCAGTTTCAGGTCCCTTCTACAGCGCCAAGAACCGCCTGGTAGTAGAGCGCTTTACAAAACCCTTCAACTTCAACTTCAACTTCAACTTTAAAAATGAAAGATCCAAAATAAAAATTGCAATTCTAATCCAAAATGGATGTTTACATTAATAGAGGAGAGACCAAACAGAAAGACTTGGCCCATACACCACCGACTACCCCTGGGCATAATGGATGAAAGCAAGGAAGACTGGGAGCAGGCCTATGGCACAAAGCACACTGCCTGGCTTCAAAATGGCCCCTAGACCCCCACCCACATGGCCAGGCCCTGGACCAGGCCCCGACAACACCCAAAAAATCGAAATACACACAAAAATCACCCCAATCCAATGACATCCATGCCATAAATTATGTTTAAAATCAAGAGAACACACAGCAAGACTTAGCCCATGCACCACTGACTACCCCTGGGCATAATGGATGAAAGCAAGGCAGACTGGGTGCAGGCCTATGGCACAAAGCACACTGCCTGGCTTCAAAATGGCCCCTAGACCCCCACCCACATGGCCAGGCCCTGGACCAGGCCTCAAAATGGCTCCCACCCACATGGCCAGGCCCTGGACCAGGCCCCAACACCAAAAAAAATCGAAATACACACAAAAATCACCCCAATCCAATGGCATCCATGCCCTAAATGATGTTTAAAATCAAGAGAACACTCAGAAAGACTTGGTCCATGCACCACTGACTACCTCTGGGCATAATGGATGAAAGCATGGCAGACTGGGTGCAGGCCTATGGCACCAAGCACACTGCCTGGCTTCAAAATGGCCCCTAGATGCCCACCCACATGGCCAGGCGTGGACCAGGCCTCAAAATGGCCCCCACCCACATGGCCAGGCCCTGGACCAGGCCCCAACAACACCCAAAATATCGAAATACACACAACAATCACCCCAATCCAATGGCATCCATGCCCTAAATGATGTTTAAATTCAGGAGACCCCACAGAAAGACATGACCCATGCACAACTGACTACCCCTGGGCATAATGGATGAAAGCAAGGCAAACTGGGTACAGGCCTATGGCACAAAGCGCACTGCCTGGCTTCAAAATGGCCCCTAGACCCCAACCCACATGGCCAGGCCCTGGACCAGGCCTCAGAATGGCCCCAACCCACATGGCCAGGCCCTGGACCAGGCCCCAACAACACCAAAAAAAATCAAAATAGACACAACAATCACCCCAATCCAATGGCATCCATGCCCTAAATGATGTTTAAATTCAAGAGACCCCACAGAAAGACATGGCCCATGCACCACTGACTACCCCGGGCCTACTGGCTAGTGTGGCTTTAACACGCACCCAAAAATTACAAAAAACATCCACATAGATATAATAACAGTGAGCTATTCAATTCCATGCCATCCATGTCATAAATAATATTTAAGTTCAACAAAACTCACAGAAACAGTTGTATCAATCACCCATGACTAACCCTGGGCCTACTAGATACTGTTGGTACCCACAATATATATTTTTTAAACTTGTGAAAAAGTTTATAAATTGTAGTTGCGGCAACTGCAATGCCACAAACAAACAACACCAACTTACTTGTAAAATCTCAACTCCAAAAGTGATCCAAACAAAAAGTCCTCAAATACAAATATCCAGCAGCAGCCACAAAGAGTAATCTTTCCAGCACAGATCCAAATGAAAAGTGACCAGGACATGGACAAAGCACTCGGAGGAGCCTTCTGGACAGGAATAGGAAGTTTGAGACTCTGGGGCACTTCTTTCCTCCTAACCCCCCAAAAATGCACTGCTTGCACAAAAAAGTGCAGCCAAATGTCAATCTGAGGAGTTATTCTGACCCAAATCATCAGTTTCAGAAGGTTTATGCTGCCAGCGATAGATTTCTTGTGCTGAATTGCAATTTTTGCTATTTCGGGAAGCGAGATGTTCAAATCTCCCGCCGATGTCAGCTGCGCGGCGCATCTACGTATTTGCAATTGTTTACTCTCGCGATGCATGATCGCGGGCCTTTATGACGTATTCGCGTTCTGAAAGTCTCGCAGTGCAAGATGGCGGGACGCTATGACGTACTTGCGGTCAAAAAGTCTCGGGCGATCATGCCATGATGTACTCGCGGTCGAAAAGTCTCGCGCGATCACGGAGCATGATCGAAAATGGCGCAGCGGACGCAAACCGGGAGGAAAACAACTCGGCGAACTCAGAATCACGGTAAGTCAACGCCGCGTGCGCGAGATTGTATTTTTGAAGTGCAATCAAGCAAAAAAAATCCGCCAACTCGCAAATTGAGAATTCTTTCACAATTTCACGCGATTCGCGGACCGCGAAATTGCCCAAAATTTGCAAATTCCATGAGCGGAACGGATTTTCAGTCCATACTTACTGAGGAACACAGCAGCTTTAGTGATGACTCCCTTGTGAAGGCGGGTGTCAGCAGCCCCCAGACAACACCCATCAAGTCTGTCCCAGCCACCATCCCCATCTCCACCCTCCCATCTGCTCCAATCTCAGATGTCCTTGGAGGCTCCTCTGTAAGGGAGCATGTCTCCTTCGTGCCAGGCACCGCACCCCCAGCTCCTGTCTCCCCTGCTGCCCTGAGTGTGGAGTCTGTGGACTTACTTACGCAGATCCATGTAGAGCAGTCAGCAATGCTGAGTGTCCTCCATTCACACACCAATCTGTTGACACAACTGGTGTCCTTCATGGAGGGCATCTCAACAAACATGTCTGCCCTACACCGGACCATTCAGGCCGTGGCCTCCACGCAGATGGCAGCAGTCTCCCTCCTCCAACAGGCCCTCACCCCTCCTACCTCTGCCACATCCATAATCCCCACTACCCTATCTGTCCAAAAAACATACACACCGGCACAGGCAAGCACCACTACAGACACAAGCAGCACACAGCCACGCAAGACAAAATCCAGAGCCACAAGCACGCACACTCCGGAGACTGATGGCACACACACAGGGGTGGGCCACAGACACACAAACAGGCATCCACAAGCACTCCACAGTCCTCAGATGCCTCTCCCTCCAAAATCCCTTCCCTTTCCTCACTTAAACCCCCCTTCCAACCAGCTCTTCCTCTGTGACCTTGGCCTCTTCCCTACCGATCCATCTGCTCCAACTTCCCTCCCATACAGCACTGTACCCAGCCCACCATGTCCTGAAGATGATCCTCATTCAAACGGATCGAAACGTCGTCGACTAAACAGCCAGACTATAGGCACCCCTTCACAGTGGCTCTCCTTAGAAACATTGAATTAGGACACCATAATTGATTTGGAAACCATTGTGTATTTTCACTGTATATATTTGCACCTTGCGTGTATATTTAGCAAGGACCCCCTGAAGGTATGAATTGTATAATTCCTAGGTCAGGGAAAACAATGTATATGCAAAGTAACAACCTAGGCAATCAAAATTTACACAAACACAATTGATAAAGAATAATAAACAACTAGCTACAACTGACTAAAAGACATAATTTTTTATTAAAACAGTAAACAGTTCATTAGCATAATACACAGTTTAAGAAAGTCACAAAATTATTCAACAAGTTAAAAATAAATTATACAGTAAACAGCAAATTCATTATCTATAGTAGATGAGTGGCAAGGTTATATGACTCTACGCGCGTTTCGGCGGCCAGGGCCTTCTTCCTGGAGTAGCCACGTAATATTACTAGAAAAGAGCAGACAATTGATTTTGTTTTTTCAAACGGGGTAGTCAAGATTAAAATGCTGTTTTTCTTATTATGGTTTCTGTCGCCTCAGGAATTGCCGAAGCTAATTGATACAAAGGATAAATAGGTAACATCCGCCACCGGAACCCTTAGTGTTGATTTGTGCTCTGTATGGTCCACCGATTGGGTTTTCTTGAGTTGTCCTTGGAGTCTAATATTTTGGAGACCATTCGAATTAGACCATTCCTGTATTCGTTTTTATCTATGTTCTTCAATCATAGAAAAAAGAGGGGATCGCCAGCACTGTTCAGCACTTTGCCGCGCTTGCAGTTGCCAGTTCGAGCTACCCGCCACCGGACGTACGGAGCCCTGCCGACCATCCTCAGGCAGGGAGATCTTTTAAATATCACCCATTTGTCCAACTCTACAGAATCCATTACAACTCTCACCTCTATCCTTGAAACAGAAGAACTTGTGCCTCTAGGCACATAGGAAGTTTCCTAAAAACAATATCTGGCGATCCCCTCTTTTTTCTATGATTGAAGAACATAGATAAAAACGAATACAGGAATGGTCTAATTCGAATGGTCTCCAAAATATTAGACTCCAAGGACAACTCAAGAAAACCCAATCGGTGGACCATACAGAGCACAAATCAACACTAAGGGTTCCGGTGGCGGATGTTACCTATTTATCCTTTGTATCAATTAGCTTCGGCAATTCCTGAGGCGACAGAAACCATAATAAGAAAAACGGCATTTTAATCTTGACTACCCCGTTTGAAAAAACAAAATCAATTCTCTGCTCTTTTCTAGTAATATTACGTGGCTACTCCAGGAAGAAGGCGCTGGCCGCCGAAACGCGCGTAGAGTCATATAACCTTGCCACTCATCTACTATAGATAATGAATTTGCTGTTTACTGTATAATTTATTTTTAACTTGTTGAATAATTTTGTGACTTTCTTAAACTGTGTATTATGCTAATGAACTGTTTACTGTTTTAATAAAAAATTATGTCTTTTAGTCAGTTGTAGCTAGTTGTTTATTATTCTTTATCAATTGTGTTTGTGTAAATTTTGATTGCCTAGGTTGTTACTTTGCATATATATTTGCACCTTGCACTTTGCGCCGCTCACGCTGTATTCTTTGTCACTTGCGCTGCCGTAGTGTCACAATTCACTGCACTCGTGCACCTTGTACAACCCTTAGGGCTGACACTTGTTACTTGTTATTTGTTTAATTGTTCACACAGTGCTGTAACCAATTGTATTGACTTGTTTCCCCCCCAACCCCCCCTTCCTTTCCTTGATTCTTTATAATATAAAATGATGCTTTCTAGCACTACTATGAACGAAATAATTGACTCCTTGATCTTTTTAGGATAATACTGTATAGATATCCTTACCAGTCATTGTTTAAGAATCTGTTCAATCATACCCTTTGGGATATTGTTTTGTATACACTTCCTTAGACCCCAATCCCAATAAGTTGATGGGTTCATACTCCTGTTCCTTTATATATACTGGTGGAAAGTACAGTACACTCACGAATGGGGCTATCCTTACAAAGGATGATAAGCCAATATGAGTGGTTGCTCAAAGAAGGCCTAATAAACGAGGCCGTAGTGAATTAAATTATAACAATACCTTAAATTGAGTAAGCAGGGTAGAGCACTGAAGTCCGTAGTTCTCTCAGTGATAGAAGTCACCAGAACTGTAGTGCATATTACTTTAGGTTTACTATAGCAAATAGGAAAAACATGACACAAATGCGAGGGTACAGTTAGTCTCGGCCAAACCAAGCTGTTTATCTAATTTAATCTGCAATATCGCTGATGATATACCTGGTAGAAGGGTAAACAGTCAAAATATCGAGTTTTTAATTTCGACCTACACTAATATCGAGTTGCTAATATCGATGGGACAGAATATCGATGTCCAGAATATCGATGGCCAGAATATCGACCCTAAGGTAAGTAATATCGAAATTACTAATATCGATAGCATATATATCGATGTAAGTAATTTCGATTTACTAATATGTGTTAGAAATATAAGTTAAGTATTTAAATTAATTGTTATAATATGTGTTTAATATGTTTTTATAATTTAAAAATATATAAGAGTAAATAATATGTTTTACTACCACAGCGGGTTGTGGGTTTATAGGGGAATAGGGTGGGAAGTAATTTATTTGTAATTAAATAATTAATTTTTCAATGATTAATTTATTTTGCAATTAAATATTATTTGGCAATTATTTATTTAAATTGATTAATTGATTAATTAATTGATAATTTATGTATATTTTTAACTAAATTATGTTTTACTACCACAGCGGGTTGTGGGTTTATAGGGGAATAGGGTGGGAAGTAATTTATTTGTAATTAAATAATTATTTTTCAATTATTAATTTATTTTGCAATTAAATATTAATTGGCAATGATTTATTTTAATTGATTAATTGATTAATTAATTGATAATTTATGTATATTTTTAACTAAATTATATGTTTTACTACTGGAGCGGGTTGTGGGTTTATAGGGGAATAGGGTGGGAAGTAATTTATTTGTAATATTAATTAATTTTGGGTAAAGGGGTATTTTTAGGGTTCAGGGTCAGTTTTCAGTTTTTGGGTAAAGGGGTATTTTTAGGGTTCAGGGTCAGTTTTCAGTTTTTGGGTAAAGGGGTATTTTTAGGGTTCAGGGTCAGTTTTCAGTTTTTGGGTAAAGGGGAATTTTTAGGGTTCAGGGTCAGTTTTCAGTTTTTGGGTAAAGGGGTATTTTTAGGGTTCAGGGTCAGTTTTCAGTTTTTGGGTAAAGGGGTATTTTTAGGGTTCAGGGTCAGTTTTCAGTTTTTGGGTAAAGGGGAATTTTTAGGGTTCAGGGTCAGTTTTCAGTTTTTGGGTAAAGGGGTATTTTTAGGGTTCAGGGTCAGTTTTCAGTTTTTGGGTAAAGGGGTATTTTTAGGGTTCAGGGTCAGTTTTCAGTTTTTGGGTAAAGGGGTATTTTTTGGCTTCAGGGTCAGTTTTCAGTTCTTTGGTAAAGGGGTATTTTTAGGGTTCAGGGTCAGTTTTCAGTTCTTTGGTAAAGGGGTATTTTTAGGGTTCAGGGTCAGTTTTCAGTTTATGGGTAAAGGGGTATTTTTAGGGTTCAGGGTCAGTTTTCAGTTTTTGGGTAAAGGGGTATTTTTAGGGTTCAGGGTCAGTTTTCAGTTTTTGGGTAAAGGGGTATTTTTAGGGTTCAGGGTCAGTTTTCAGTTTTTGGGTAAAGGGGTATTTTTAGGGTTCAGGGTCAGTTTTCAGTTTTTGGGTAAAGGGGTATTTTTAGGGTTCAGGGTCAGTTTTCAGTTATTGGGTAAAGGGGTATTTTTAGGGTTCAGGGTCAGTTTTCAGTTTTTGGTTAAAGGGGTATTTTTAGGGTTCAGGGTCAGTTTTCAGTTTATGGGTAAAGGGGTATTTTTAGGGTTCAGGGTCAGTTTTAGGTTTTTGGGTAAAGGGGTATTTTTAGTGTTCAGGGTCAGTTTTCCCTACTGTTGCACCCACTGGAGTGGGAATAGTAATTATTGTTAAGTAATTATATATTATATATGATTCATTTTTTTTTTTATTAAATATGTATTATTATTTTTTTTAACAATTATTACATATATTTAAATATGTTTAAGTAATTATTATGTATTATTTACAGTTTTTTTTATGTTATTTTAAATTTAAAAAAAATCGATATATTTAACAACGATATTTTTTACATCGATATTAAATTTTCGATATTTTGGTACTTACCATGTTGTACATAGGGCGTCGATATTTTTGCTATCGATATAATTACGCCGATATTTGTGTAGGTCGAAATTCTGTCTGTCGAAATTCTGTCATAGATCCTGGTAGAAGGCCTGTCTTATTCCTGTAGGTAAAACGAGCACTGGAAGAAGAGAATTATGGATAGAAAACAGTAGCGGCGCCCACTCGAGATTGCTAAAGAACAAAAAAGAATGCAAAGATACAGACATGGTATAAGATTCAATCTTATGTTGTTAGATTCTAATTGCTAACTACCTGAATGGCAATGTTCTACCTACCATAATGAGACATTGTGTTCCAACCGAACAAGAAGTTCTGGTATAGTTGAGAATGACTATGATTCGTCAAAACTACCGTGTATACTCCATCTGCGGAAGATAATATGTATAAGCAATGTAACTACCTGATGGAACAGATAGGCAGCGTGCTCAATATAGTTCTATGATGAACGATAAGGACCGAGTCTTCAACAAAGGTGACAATAGATGTGATAATCAATAACATAAGCATGTCGGCCGGAACACCGGCAAGGTAGTTACGGCAAAGATCAAGGGAAGAAGCCGAGCCATTAGAACCAGTTGTGGTATGCGCTCTAGTCTATGCGCGTATACGCGATGACGCGTCACGCCATAGACTAGAGCGGATAGGCGCGCATGCGCAGTGACGCGAAAGGAAAGGCGCGAACGCTAGGAAACGGCAGTTGGCGACCGGAGCTTGAGATAGTTAGACGCTCGGCGCCCTTAGCTCTTAAACTTCTTGTCTGATTGAATAAACCTGAGTTATACACACTACCCTGTCTCAGCGTGTACCTGTGGGGGAACTACAACATTACAGTGGCGACGAGGCTGAGATCCGAACACCACCTGGTGCAGTGGACGACGGCAAGCTCCCCCTACAGCCCACACTCACTTCCAGCAAGGCAGGTCACCTGCAAGGAAGAGCAAAGGGCGTGGCAGCAGCGCAGCAGCACGGCACGGAACCAAACACCAACCTTACAAGTCAGGTTAGTGTGGCCCAAGACTCCAGGAGCCCTCAGGCAGCAACCTGGCAACCAAGGGAGACACCCCCAAGCTAGAGGAAGGGGGGAAGATTGTACAGACTGCGCAAAGTGCGAGGGATAATCCCCCAGGTAGCCCAAGGGGCCAAGGTGACACGGCAGAGAGCGCAGGAGCGTCCGGTGAACCTACCCAACGAAGGGCCCAGGAAGGAGAACCTAGAGGCGAAGTCAGAATGGCGAATCAAGCGTCAGCCCTAATGGCACCCGTCCCGTTCCTACCCAGACCGGGAGAACCCCAACTAAAATGGGAAGACTGGAAAGAATATTTCCTCAATTACATTGAGGCTCTCGGAGATGAAAGTGAAGGTGAATACACGCCGGAAAGGAAAAAGAGACTGTTGCTCCACAACTTAGGCCCAGAAGGGGTGAGGGTGTTTAAGAACCTGGTGCCCAAGGAGAGGGGTGCAGCGGAGACGGATGTCTTTGTGAATGCACTGGACGACCTGGACAGCCATTACCGCCCAGCAGTTTGCGTCTCGATAGACCGCTATAACTTCCAACAGAGAAAACAAGAGGCGGGAGAATCCATTGATGACTATGTGGCAGCTCTTCGACGGCTAGCAATCACGTGTCAGTATGGGACTCTGCAGGATGAATACATTAAAGACCAAATTGTAATGCACACCACCAGCAGAGCAGTTCAAGACAAGCTATGGGCGATGAATGAGACAACCCTGAAAGAAGTTGTGGCGATGGTCAAGAAGGCGGAAATGTCGAAGAGAGGCGCAGACGCGGCGAAAAGGGAAAGTGGGCTGAGACAGATGATCAACAAGATTGATGAGGCACCACAATCCAGCAAGCCCAAAAGCGCTTATGGAGACCCGAGGAAGGATATAAGAGGGTCTGGAAAACAGATGGCCCGCTCCAGCCCGGGGACAAAATTCACGTGCTACAGATGCGGCAGTGCAGCGCACGCGGCCCAGGACAGGCGTTGTCCCGCGTTCCGCGCCAGGTGCTCGTTCTGTGGGTTGACCGGTCACTTCGAAAAGGTCTGTCGGAAGAAAGGGACGAAGTCCACTGTCAAGTGCATCGACGCGGCCACGGCCAACGTAAGTGAGGAAGACGATCCGGAATAGGATGATCTGGTTCTGTGCATAGAGGATCAAGTGCTGGACGTATCCGGGAAGCGAAGAGATAAGCCCCGCACCGACATGCTCATCGGGGGCGTCAAGGTACATGTGGCCGTGGATTCAGGGTCCCCCTGGACCATCGTGCAAAGATCGATATGGGAAGAGGACTTCGCGCCAGTCGTAGGGCCCGACCTAATGCCGCCGGACATCAGACCCATCTCGTATACCGCGAATTCCATCCCCCTGGTAGGGTGCAGGGACCTCGAGTTCGAATTCAGAGGACGGTCGGCCACGTGCACCCTGTATGTAGCGGAGAAGGGCCCATCGGTACTGGGATGGAGAGACGCAGGTGATCTCGGCATCATACTCAATCCTGGAGGGAAAGAACAGATTTTGTTAACAGACGAATGGCCCCTCTCGAAGGAGGAAGACTGGAAGGCAGCATACCCCAAGGTCTTTGAGGGCACGGTTGGCAAACTGGACAAATTCGTGCATAAAATGGTCCTTAAGGAGGGAGCAGTACCAGTTGTGCATAAGGTCCGGAACATACCTATATCCACGAGTGAGGCGGTGCGCCAGGAACTACTGAAGTTGGAAGAGCAAGACATCATCGAGCCAGTGGATAGTGCGGAATGGCTATCGCCCTTGGTAGTGGTCAAGAAACCCAATGGCAAGGTCAGGCTCTGCGTGGACCTAAGGGAGCTCAACAAAAACCTCATAGTGGAGAGGTTCCCGCTCCCCAGAATAGAGGAGATGCTAGCAAGGACAAAAGGCATCACCCACTTCTCCACCATAGACCTCACGTCTGCATATTACCAGATAGAACTGCACCAGTCGAGTAGGAAGTACACAGCCTTCATAACGCCCTGTGGATGCTACCAATTCCGGAGAATGCCCTTCGGCCTAGCATCCGCTGCGGCCGTTTTTCAGAAGTTGATGCACAGGTTGTTTAAGGACATCTCGGGAGTGCAATATTTCCAAGACGACATCCTAGTGATGGGCTCCGACAAAGGTGAGCACGATAAGAAACTACATCGAGTGCTGGGAGTGCTGCAAGGCAAAGGCTTAACGGCGGAATGGAGCAAGTGTAGAATTGGGTCTCGCTCAGTGACCTACCTAGGGCACGAGATAGGAACGCATGGCATCTCGCCGAAGGAGCAAAATGTGAAGGCAATAAGGGACGCCAAAGCCCCAACAACCAAGGAGGAAGTGCGGTCATTCCTCGGAATGGCCGAGTATTACAGCAAGTTTGTCAGACATTTTGCCACTAGAACGTACAGGATGAGACAACTAATCAGAAACAATGCAAAATTCGAATGGGACGCAGAGGCCCAATCTGAATTTGAGTCCATTAAAGACTGTATCAGCCACGCCATTCCATTGCAAGGGTATGTCCCCACGGGCAGGACCATTGTGACAACAGACGCAAGCGACAAGGGCTTGGGGGCTGTCTTGGCGCAGGAAAGGGAGGATGGAGCCAAAGAAACGATCAGTTTTGCATCCCGGGCGCTGTCCCCGACGGAACAAAGGTACAGCGTAATTGAAAAAGAGATGCTGGCGGTCACGTGGGCGTTGAACAAGTTTCGTCAGTTTATATGGGGCACGAGGTTCAGGCTCCAAACGGATCACAAGCCACTCATCAAAGTGTTGACGTCATCGGGCCATGACACTGCCACCCCGAGAATAGCAAAAATGACCTTGAAGTTGCTGGATTATACCTATGATGTAGAATATCTTCCAGGTACGCAGAACAAGGTAGCTGATTACCTCAGCCGGGCAGCAGCAATGGAGGAGGCGCCGGGAGAGACCCCGGACACAGAGGAGATGGTGGCCAGCATGGAGGATCACGAAATGTCGATCAGTGCACAGGAATGGCAGGCGGCTTACGAGCTTGATGAGGAAAAGATGGAAGTAAGGAAACACCTCACGTTGGGGTGGCCGGACAAGAAGAAGCTCACGGAGGGAGTGCGACGATTCTACGAAATGAGAGAAGAATTGTCCCTGAGTGACTCGGGGATATTCTTGTACAGAGGAGAGAGAGTTGTGCCCCCAGTGACACTGATACCCAGGCTGCTGAAATTGCTCCATGAGGGGCATTTGGGCATAGTGAAAACCAAGGCGTTGGTCAAGCAGATGTATTGGTGGCCAGGAATGGATGCCCACATTGAGAGACAAGTGCGGGAGTGCGGGCAGTGCCAAGGAGCGGACAAGGTGCTCCGCCCACTCAGACCAGCACTGGGGAAGTTCGACACCCCGCAAGGCCCCTGGGAAGATGTGGCCATAGACATTCTGGGGCCCGTTCTGGACAGTAGAGGTGTGAATAAGTACATCTGTGTGATAATAGACAAGTATTCCAAATGGCCGGAAGTGGACATACAAGAGTCGATGGACACGGACACGATCTTGAAGTTCCTAACCTCGGTGTTCCTTAGAGAGGGAATACCCAAATCCATTCTCAGCGACAATGGACCGCAATTTGTGTCGGACAAGTGGGGAAGATACATGAAGAGGAATGGGATCGAGGTGAAACACACAGCCGTGTACCATCCGGCTTGCAACGGCCAGGTCGAAAGGTTCAACAGGGTGCTCATGGGCTCAATTCAGGCAGCCATATCGCAAGGAAAAGACTGGGAGGTGGAAGTAATGAACATGCTATGGGCCTACCGGATAACGCCCTCTGTAGTGGGGTATAGTCCGTTCCAAGTGCTAAGGGGACGGCATCCCTTCACCCGGGACAACGTAGCATGGAGGGAGAAGACCATCACCAGCAAGTGGTCCCCAGCGGTGGTGCAGCACAACCTGGAGAAGGCCCAGAAGATCTATGCAGCACACTATGACAAGCGACGCAGCACGAAGGAAACGGCGCTGGAAGAAGGGGAGTGGGTTAGGATCAAACTCCCCACCCTACAAAAGAAAGGCGAAAGTAAATTCAGCCAGCCGCTACAAGTTAAGGAGGTGCGTGGTAGGGCGGCTCTCCTCAGTGACGGAAAGGTCTGGTCACAAGATCGCATGGCCAGAGTCAACAAAATATTAGTCTGGCCCAAGGCTGAGGAGGGCGAGAGATGCATGAATCACCAGGAGGCTAGACCCCTTTCTGAGCACGGCACAGACAACCATGGAGAAGGTGCAGGTGATGACAGTGAAGCGGATGTCCTGGGAGCCAGGCCTACCGACGGAGGTGGTGTACAGGCGAATGCAGAGCAGAGAGCAGATGTGAGAGAAGCTGGGATGTCCCAAGGAGAGACAGAAGCGGGAGAGAACATGCCGGTAAGACACACCCGCAGCGGAAGGGCAGTTATCGTGCCCTCTCGTTATAGAGACTTTGTGATGGATGGACACTAGCTTGGTGCCGCCTCCCAAGGTGCCCCACATAGACACTTTTCACAGCTGGAGGACACTCAACCTGTTGGGGGGAATGTTATAGCCTTGTTTTCATTAAAGGGGGGAGATATGTGGTATGCGCTCTAGTCTATGCGCGTATACGCGATGACGCGTCACGCCATAGACTAGAGCGGATAGGCGCGCATGCGCAGTGACGCGAAAGGAAAGGCGCGAACGCTAGGAAACGGCAGTTGGCGACCGGAGCTTGAGATAGTTAGACGCTCGGCGCCCTTAGCTCTTAAACTTCTTGTCTGATTGAATAAACCTGAGTTATACACACTACCCTGTCTCAGCGTGTACCTGTGGGGGAACTACAACATTACACCAGTGTTCGATAAATAGGGACACATCTCGCCCTGAATTAAGTCTTATGATTTAAAAACGGGGACGAACCATGCAGCAATATTAACAGGTCCAGTTCAGTTCAATAGTATTCCCTTAATGTTAGTACCACCGATAACATAGTGGACAAAGAACTAGCTAAGCAACCGCATGGGTATTGCTGTCCGGAACACGGAGGGAAGATAGAAAGCCATTTAAACAACGCTGGGTGGAGCGCAACTTCTCTCGCCCTAATGACGAAGGAAAAAGAGGTCCGCATAGAGCAAGGTTGAACCCCAAAGGGTATTTGTACTTACTAGAGGACGGATAGCTGGGTACATGGAGCGGGCGTCTGTCTGCCAATCCTTCAAACGCTATGGCTACTATAATTGGCCATTTTAAAGTGTAGAGACTTGGCTCGAAATTCGACAAGTCTCGCAATAGTACGCGGTAAGCTAATACAATAATGTGTGCTAGGTAGCACTCTACAACATCAGAAAAATGTGGGCGCCATCTTAAAAGAGGTTCAAACTAACTGTGGATGTGCACAAATCTACTTAGAGAATAAATGTACTTACTATCTTAGGACTGTAGATGTGCACTTACTAAATATTTAAAATAACAGTAACTACCATGGACCCGAAAATAGTGATATCGGGCTCTTCTCAAGAAGTAGTGTTATTCGAATACTAATTTGATAATGGAGAAATTATGGGCCTCAAAATAGAATATGTATCTTTAATGAAAACGGTACGTTAGAGAGCTTCTCTATAGGTAAGAGAACCCATGTATAGTGGCAATTTGTTAAAACTCATGGAGTAGTCAAGTCACCGAAAATGGCATGTATCCAAGTTCGGCGATATCATATTTGAGTAAGTGAAAACTAGCGTTCTTGAGTAAGATATCGAGGTTTTAATCGGAAATACCAACTAATTATACCTCCAAGCCGTGACCAAGGTACTGCTTCATTATTTGTCACTGTCTGCATCCAACGATATATGAAAACTGCGTGGCGAGGGGCAGAATGAACTAACTGCCAATTCGACAGATGTAGATATTGTCACTGTCACTGTTAATGATGTAAGTTACGCTGTGTACTTCACCAGATGACATCACAATTGGGGGCCCCTCTACTAGTTCTGCCAATTATAGAATGAAAAGTCATGACAAGTTAGATCATATCTGGCATATCTATAGGGAAGGTCAGTTGGGCACAGGGCTAACAGAAAATAATAAAGAAACGGGTGCTAAATAAAACAGAAAAAAGAACAATTATAATAAGATCCTAATAGTGCCCCATATGTATACTAAAAAAGAGTCATGTTAATAGACCACCAGTTCGAAAATCCCTTAGTGAAGGACTATAAATAGTCAACATGTATAGGAAGTATTATCTGTAGGCACAATTCAGTCACAGTACATTAAAAATCTATGCATCAGAAATTGTCAGGTTGTGTCTAATCTAATCAGTTGCCATATTTGAAATTTATATTATAGCCTGTTCCCATGGCATTCCTGCATTTAATCCTGTTACTGCTGTCCCCAAAGTAAAGATCCAGTAAACCTCTCGTAGTTTCCTGATCTTATCTTGATCTGAACCTATCTTCGGGCGTATCCTCTCCAGGATATACCAGGACATATTGTCGGGTTCATGGGTCTGCTCTAAAAAATGAGAGACCATGGGGGCTGTTAGTTTGTGTGTCCTGATTGCAGACCGATGTTCTGTCAATCTAACATTCAAAGCCCGACCTGTCTGTCCCACATAGCCTTTTTGACAAGGGCAAATGATTAAGTAGATCACGTTGGAGCTCTTACCATTGTTAAGATCTAAGGGTTTAATGAGTTGTTTATTAAATAACAGAGTAGGCCCCTGCAAAGCTGATGCACATGATTTACAGTTCGAGCAACTAAAAGTGCCTGTAACTGGAAGTGTGTTGGTCAATGATTGTTGCCCACTTGAGGTTCCTTTTACCATACGGGAACGTACTATGTGATCTTTTAAAGATTTGTTCCTTTTGTATGCGAACATGGGTTTGGGTAACTGATTCTCCTTTGGTATGTTCACATTTAGTATGGGCCAATGGGCACAAACAGTTTGGCGAATTCGTTCATTGAGAACTGAGTGTTTGGTGATAAACACTAGGTTGGGAGTTGTTTTCTCTTTACTGGGTGGAAACAAATGCTGGAGATCATAAAAGCGAGCCCGCTTATATGAATCACGAATTATGTTTTTTAGGATATCCTCTTGACAGAAATTTAGACTTCATCATAAGGGATTTGTCATCGTAATCTGATAAATTTGTACAGTTACGTCGTAACCGAAGAAATTCACCAAATGGGACACAGTTATTCTGTACGGTCGGATGGTAACTGTCGTAATGGAGTAATGTGTTTCTTGCCGTGGGCTTAACGAATAGGTCCACAGCAAGAGCCCCAACAAGGGGAGATGTCCTTTGGCCGTAGCAGTGCAGGCAACCAATGGGTGTCAAGTTGGCACATGTCACCCTGTTAGGACTCCTGAGATGGACTGGCCATTGGCCTTTTGACATTGTTGAGTTCACAGTTACATGGATATCATTGCTGAATAAAGCCAATTGTTGTTATCCAGTGGTGTTGCATCTAATGTACATGATATTGATAATGTGTATTATGAACTTTCTGTTGTAATGGTGTTTTAAAGGTATAAGAGACTGATTTGTTGATGTGATGGACTCCATGTGGTCCATCGGATATGTGTACTTTCCTGGTATGTATTCATGACATAATTTGCTGCTATTTCATGGTGCAATGTATGCAGAATTTGTGGACCAGGTGTTACTCCTTCCCCAGGAGTGGAGTCCTCTCGTGGCAGTGTGTAATATTGTGCCGTTGCCTGAGCCCATGGTGTGTGTAGTGTGAGCATGTCTGTGTGTGTTCCATTCACTTCTTCTACACAGCCTGTGTTCCCTACAGATGTTTTTGTTTGTGGCGCTTGCTGTGTTGTCCTGTGTTCATCCAAGTGATTAAAACTGATTGCCAAAAGGAAAAATGTGTTTATTATTTTATCCTTTGGTGTCAAAAGATAAAAAAGTGCATGAGCGCCCTCAATAGATGTATGGGCGCACTAATGATGCGGTCGACATGTTTCAGCCAACTAAAATGAGGCTTTCTTCAGGACCATTCTCAAACTACTGCACATGATATTGTGGAAAAGTGAAATTAAAAATAACACTATTGTATTAAAACAATACAGCCATATACCTGTACACAGCAGTGTTGTAGCGACAAGGCATAGGTATCACACTCCTGTAAAAAATGTGAAGAAATTTTACAGATGCAAAATTTTACAGTGGAAGTACATTAATGTCACATTCTAATTTTATGTGTACCCACACAAAGCCCACCAGGTGATAGACTTTATATTAAAAAAAACTCCTTACCCGTTGCAAATCGGGAGGGTACTCACCGCTCCTGGCAACCACTCAGGGTGTGAGGCAACGCTCTGTAGAAAAAGAGGGGAAGTGATTATACTAACCCAAGTCTATAAAAATCTGGTATTCATCATGGTATAAAAACCACATCATGAGATATCAGATAGAAATGAAAAGATTAGAATTAAATGGGTGGATTACATAAAACTTGCATGGCATAGCAAGAAAAGGATTTAACAAAATATTTACTAACAAAAAACTATCACGAAAATAGGGAATAGCGGTTAGAAAAACATCTAAACCACCTAAGTGGCTCTGCAGAATATGAGCGGGAGAAATGCGAGCAGAAACTGCTGCAAGAGCCATGTACTGAGTGACTCGGTAATGGTCTAAGCTAACAGAGAGAGTTTATCTGTAACCGAGTACTTCAAGGTTACTGCTGAAGTGAAATGAAAAAGTGATTTGCTCTCACCTACTCCGTCACTACCCTGGACCGGAACCTGAGAGTCACCGGCGGTGACGTCCTGTCCGGGGTGGCAGTTTAAGTATCTACACACAGCTGACCCAATTGTTTTCAGCTGTAGTGATACTGTGTGGGAGAGACACGTGGGTTTATCCACCAATCAGACAGGCACTGTGGAAAACTACAGATGATCCTGTATGCGGCTCCCGCAGGTTGACATTTACGGCACGGACATCCTTTTTTCCGAATTGCGAACGCTGCGTGGCGACATATCCTCCCCCAGCTTTATCGCGCCGGCAAGATCCAGCTGCTTTCCATTAAAAACATAAGAATACGGCAGCAGTAATACTTTCTTGTTTCCGCATTTCAATGGACAATTTATAGAATCGTTTTCGCAGTGAACATATTATCGACTGCACACCCCTGATATCCTCGCCTGCGGGTTCGAAGAATACAGATATCAGATGCTATCTCTTATTCTTTGATTCAGTTTCCGCCTTTAAGACAACCTGTAAAGAAACCAGTCGGTCGGTTATAAGGACTTATTAGCTTTCAACCCAATAAGGCTGCATTGATTGCAAATATCTGGCAATCACATACCTTGATTTTAATTGTGGCTCCTGAAGAAGGCGTTTCTTATAACGCCGAAACGCGCGTCGAACAATATAGATTGCCACCGTTAAAATAGATATTTTTACTATATGTATATTGTATGTATTATTTGAATATTGTCTAGCTTGTCCCTTGTATTATTGATTTGTATATATGTTTCTCACTAATTGTTTTTAATATGAATTTTTATACACTTATTAAATGATACTTGGTTTTTTATATTTATTGAGTTCTGTTTCCTTTGTGCAGCTTCTCCCTTCCATTGTGTTGATATTATGCCAAAAAGTTTTTTACACTGTGTTGTTCCCTGTACTATGAATTGATTTCTTCCACAGGGGGTCCTTGTTATTTACATTAAGAAAACTACAGATGTGCCACAAAATTATAAGAAATGTAGTTTTACATCAATTATCGCTCTGGCACTCACTGGATTCTGCCAAAGGCGGAAAATGTTTATAACAAATATAAGCTCACGTTTTAACGCTATTTTAATGATTGCTAACCTACGTCAGAAGGATAGATGTATGTAAATGTAAATGTATAGGCATTTATATAGCGTACTACTTACCCGGAGGGTCCCAAGGCGCTTCGACCGCTGCAAAACCCTTCCTGGCTTCCCTGAGAGATGGTCCCTTAATGGGTATCTCCAGGGTGAGACCAGGCATCCCCGGCGGTCTGGTGGGGCCGTTAGTGAAGATGAGGCAAGCTAATGCCCAGAGTTGCCGAGTGTGATCGCTGATCAGAGTGGGCACCGAGGCGAGAGAATTATCGAGTCCGCTGACCCTGGTCCAGAAACCTGCCGCGCCGGGAATCGAACCCTGGTCCCGGGCCGTCCTCTGCTCTCGGGTCTGCCGCCTCTAACCAGTGAGCCACACTACTTCACTAAAGATTAAACATAGGAAATATCAACTGATTAACACAAAAAAAGAAAAGAATCTCTCTTTCCTATTGGACTACAGATGCACCTCAGATTCATGGGAAATGTAGTCTTATGTCAGTGACCGCTATCGTTCCCACAGAAAAACTACCGGAAGCGGGAAGTGTGAAAAGCAGTTGAAAGCTCGCATATCATTATTATGGTATTGTTCATTAGATTGCATCTGGTAGATAATTGTAGTGTATCAATGCGCTTTTTAAAAATAAATCAAAACAAGTCTAGAAAATAATGACAGCAGCCTGGAACACCTGAGACTAAAGAAGCACTTAACTAAGTCAATAGCCTCTCTGTGGGCTGAGCTACACCTTCGATATATTACGAAGATGGAAATGAAAATAAAGCAGGGCTAATGTAAAAGACTGTGGCCAACAGCATTAATTTAATATAGAGTAAGGAGTGTTCTATTGCTGCCACGGTATGTGACTTGGTCACCTGAAATCTGCAGTCTCCAGAGGATTCCTTAGTTTGTGTGTCTGTTCGCATAGATTTGTGTGTATGCATCATGGTGCTCACTTGTCGCATTGTCTCATTGTACACTGGAGTAATTTCCGGGGATCATGACCATTGCTTGTCTGCACATGGCAGCGGGTTTTCTTGTGATACACAGCAATCTTTGCCTCACCAAATCTATGCTTGTAAGTGACACAACCACTACATTGCCACAACATGTCTTGTGGTGTTGGGACCAGGAATCATGCATATTGGTTTGGAGATGCTGCTATTTTCAAGTCATCACTTACCTTATGGTCACTGTTGTGATGGGGGGTTTAGGTCACATTACCACATTGGTCCTAAGATGCTGGATATTTGAACCCCACTGTCACCTTTTAGTCACTGTAGTGATGGCGGTTTAGACCCCAATACGACATTGGTCCTGAGATGATGGATTTTTGAACCCCACTGTCACCTTTTAGGTACTGTAGTGATGGGGGTTTAGACCCCATTACCAAATTGGTCCTGAGATGATGGATTTTTGAACCCCACTGTCATCTTTTGGTCACTGTAGTGATGAAGGGTTTAGACCCCATTACCACATTGGTCCTGAGATGCAGGATGTCTGTAACCCACAATCAACTTTGGGGTACACATGTGTTGGGAGTCACATTGTATGGTCACTGTCAGGATCAGTGTTGTGAGCATTTTACACACAAATACATTCAATCTTGCAAAGATGGTAGGGGCGGTTTGCTTACTCATCCTATGTGTGTGAATCCTGGTAGTGCTAGGCATTCAGCCCCCTATGAGTGGGGATGGTAATAGTGATGGGCATCCAGCCTCCTATGGGCGGTGGTCCTGGTGGTGATGGGCATCCAGCCCCCTACGAGTGGGGATAGTAATAGTGATGGTCATACAGCCCACTATGGGTAGGGAGTACTGGTGGTGATGGGCCTCCTGCCCTCTATGCGTAGGGGGTACTGGTGGTGATGGGCATCCAGCCCCCTATGAGTGGGGATGGTAATAGTGATGGGCATCCAGCCCACTATGGGCACGGGGTACTGGTGGTGATGGACATTCTGCCCCCTATGAGTGGGGATGGAAATAGTGATGGGCATCCAGCCCACTATGGGGAGGGTGTACTGGTGGAGATGGATATTCTACCCCCTATGAGTGGGGATGGTAATAGTGATGGGCATTCAGCCTCCTATGTGTAGGGGTACTGGTGGTGATGGGCATCCTGGCCCCTATGAGTAGGGGGTACTGGTGGTGATGGGCATCCTGCCCCTATGAGTAGCGGGTACTGGTGGTGATGGGCATCCTGCCCCCTATGAGTGGGGAAGGTAATAGTGATGGGCATCCTGCCTTCTATGGGTGGGGATGGTAATAGTGATGGTCATCCAGCCCACTATGGGTAGGGGTACTGGTGGTGATGGACATTCTACCCCCTATGAGTGGGGATGGTAATAGTGATGGGCATCTGCCCCACTATGGGTAGGGGATACTGGTGGTGATGGACATTCTACCCCCTATGAGTGGGAATGTTAATAGTGATGGGCATCCGGACCACTATGGGTAGGGGGTACTGGTGGTGATGGACATTGTACCCTCTATGAGAGGGGATGGCAATAGTGATGGGCATCCAGCCTCCTATGGGTGGAGGTACTGGTGGTGATGGACATTGTGCCCCCTGTGAGTAGGGGTTATTGGTGGTGATGGGCATCGTGCCTCCTATGAGTAAGTGGTACTGGTGGTGATGGGAATCATGCCCCCTATAGGTAGGGGTTACTGGTGATGATGGTCATTGTGCCCACTATGGGTTTTGGTTACTGCTGGTGATGGGCATCCAGCCCCCTATGAGTGTGACCTGCTGGTTGTGATGGGCACCCCCCTATGTGTGGGGACTGCTGGTTGTGTTGGGACCTCCCTATGTGTGGGGACTGCTGTTAGTGATTGACATGCATCCCCCATGGTTTGGCTGTTGCTGGAGGAAGGGATATCCACCCTCTATGTGTGGGTAGCATTTCACGGGTTCTTGACGTTTGTTTGTGTGGTGGATGTCGAACTTACCATCTGCTATGTACGCGTCTATTCCTGATCCGGTCATAGATATACAGTACTGGGATGACCTGCGCAATGGGATTCATCATTGGTTCATTTCGTACTTGCTGATTGTTGCTCCGTCTCGTACACGTTGAGAGTTGTCCGTCTCGTAGCCGTGGATTATGTTGTGGCGCAAATCGTACCTGCTATTCAACTCTCCCGGATGCTGTGACTTGCTGGATGTGGCGACCCATTCGGCACGTATGAAGTACGCATCGTACTTGTGCGGCCAGAAACTGCTGTGTGACAGCTTCCGGGTGACTCGAATCGGCGTTTACGGTTCCGGCTCGTACAGGAAATGTTGCTGGAATTGGTCTCTACGTGCCGGTTGGGATTTTTACACACTTGCACATCGTACTTCATCGCCAGGACGGACCGGCTCCCGGAACGCTTCGGTCGCAAGGTAGGGCTACGGACAGCTCTTGGAGGGCAGTTCAGGCGAGATCGGAATCGGCCCCTTAGGGGTCAAATAAGATGGTGGAACGACCGCCACCACAAGGCCGGCCTATCATACAGGAATTTTCCCACCATCGAATCAGGATGGCGGTGGGAACTGCGGCGGAAGCAACGACCGTCCACCACGGAACCCCAAAGGCAATCGTTCTGATTGCCTGGTGGATGGCGCAGGGAGCATCAAATGTCTGGCGGTGCCTAGCAGGCACCGTCCACCAAATTATGATGCTATTTTTGAAAGGCCTTTCCATGGCGGAGGCTTGTGGAGACTTAAATCGGGGGCCCGTTGTGGGCCCCCCTTGTGTAGGGGGTAGTGAGGGTGCACTTGGGGGGCTACCCATGGTACCGCTCTACATTTCACAGCACTACGTGGCAGGCACCTTGTGGTGCCTGCCCCGTAGTGCTGTGAAGTGCACAACATGCCATTTGCACTTTGCAGCGGGAGCTGCTTTCAGCAGCACCTGACGCAATATTAAACATCAGACTCTATCTGCCATTGTGGCGGTCGCACCCTGATTTGTGGTGCAGGACCACCGCATGTATGGCAGATGGCCTCGAACTACACAGGGATGGCGGACGGACTCCAGTCCATCCGCCATCCTAATGAGCCTGTTAGTGTTGATTTCTGAAGGCGTCTTCATTTAAACTGATTGAAATGATAGTAGCAACCCTGAAATGATGTGTGGGGGTAGGATTTTAGAATTGCATTCATCATTGCCTGTTCAAAATCAATAATTATTTTCTGTGGAAAATAATTATTTCTTTTTTGTTTAATTTTACTTAGCTTAGTATTTCCATATATGTGGAATTTTGTTTATTAGGTAGTAAGGACTAGATAAAAGGGATGTTAGTGTTTTGATATAGGACATAGATAGTATATCATTGATAGAATGGTTTGGGATACATTTTAAAAGTCCCATCCATCATCCATGTTTCTGATTGTTGTAGTTTGATTAAATTATTTGCAGTTATAAACATAATTATTATTTTCTCTTTAGATTTGTTGTCATAAAGAACAAAGGGTTCTTCGTTATGAGTTATAGAAAGTTCTGGTGGAATTTCTACCTCTTCAAATGTTTTTTGGGCTGGTGTGGTGGTGGTTGGGGCTTTTTTTGTTCGAGTTATAGTTCTTTTCAATGAAAAAATAGATGGCATTTGGCCAGTAGCATGTTGGGGTACGTTCGGCAGCACTTCTTTAAGTATTTGAGTGGTAGGTTTCTGTGAGATAGTGCTAGCTTCTCTAATATTGTCTAGGGCATTCCTAACTCCTGTTTCAGTAATATTTGGGAGGTGGTTATGCTCCCTTGTATACAAAACAGTTGTTTCTCTAGTTCTTCCCCTCCCATAACACTTATTCGAATAGTATTTGTTACATTTCCAATTTACTTTAAGTCCACTTTGCTTTTCCTGGGTATAGACATACCCAATGTAATGGACAGGGTTTTTAATTAATACATACACATTGTTATTAATACACTTACGATGTTGATTTTGAGCTTGTTTTCAATGTCAATCTCCTTTCTTTGTTAGTTGAATTCTGTTTTGTTGCTGATGTTTCTGTTGGTAGAATACAATATATTTTTAATTATTTTGTTCAATTGTATATGGTGTGGGGTGGGGGTTTGGGATGAAGTTGGGGTTTGGTTGGGTGTTTTAGATAATTTTTAAAATGTATTTTGCTGAATACTTACTTTATTTGTTAGATGATTTTAGAAGCTGGTCTGTAATTGTTCGGATGCTTTGAGAATTATCTCTAGAGGAGACATAGATTGAAAAAAGATATATATGAATTATTTATGCATGATAACTAGTAGTTTTTGAAGATTAGCATTACTGTTATATTATAAATGGTATTTTACTTACTTTTTGAAGTATTAAATAGATTGTTCTTTAATGAAGTCCTTGCTTCTGGGAGAAATCCGCTAGAGTTTCGTCCTCTTTATTCTTTTTGGTTTAGGGTTTAAAATAAGAATAATTTTTCGTTCTTTTATAGTGTTTAATTAATCGTTTGGTTAACGTTAATGGTTTATTTTAATATTGTGTGTATTTGATTGGTTGTTCTTTATTGTCTTAACGGTTTTGGTAGTTGTTTTCTATGTATGAAAAACGCTAATTAAGAGTCGGTTACAGCTTTTTTAAACAGGTTGATTTATTTAAATGTGCATTATATTTTATGAGATGTAACATATTGTGTGTATATTATTTAAATATAAAATGTAAATAGTTATTAATAGTGTATTTATGATTTATTGTTTTATATGTTTTACTATTCTCTAAATGTATTGTAATTTATTTATTTTGTATGCAGTGTATGTTTATTTATTATAAATATATTCATAGTCTTACGTTTTGTTTGCTTTATCTGTTTTTAGATTGTTGATATTTAAAAAAATGATATTACTGTCTATATTATTGTGATGGATATTTTTGACATGCGGTATATTTTAAAACAATGTTCGATATTTTAAATAACAATATTTATGTGTTCGATAATAATGTTATCGATGTTAATGTTTAACGATTTTTTGTGTGTCAATAATAGTGTATGTTTTTTATTAGGTTTAGAGTACGATATTAGTGTATTCAATATTTTTGTGCTGATAAAAATGTAGGTCGATACTGTGTCTGTCAATATTATGTCAGTGATTCAACAAGAATGATCAGTATAACAAACAATCAAACCAAGGAATTTTGGTAAAAACCATACAAGCTAATGTATTATTATCTGCAATGGTAGCCCTTCATAGATGTCCAATAACTAAGAATTAGAATATGGGTAGCACCGCTAGCTATGTTGATTAGAAGTTACGTGCCTTAAGAGTGACAATAAAATACTATGCCGAATACTTAAAAATAGTTTATAAAGTGATGAAGGTGCAGGATATAATGTGCAACAGGTCAGCTTGCGGGTGCACAACACAGCTGTTTGTGTTCTGGCAATGTCAGAAGGGGTCGCCAAACTGTAAAAAGTGCTTAAGAACTGGTGGGGCAAATCATATGTTAAATAGCTGTCCTGAAAAGTAGCACAAAATCCTCCAAATTCCCTCCACAAAAATCTCTAGGTAGTGCCTGCAAAGTTGATCTGAAACATGGGGATTAACCTGCGATTACTGTAAGCAAAAATGAACAGTAACACTGAAAGTCCATAGGTCATCCACAACAAAAAATGTTCTCACTTATGAATAATGAGTTTCCTAATGTGGATTGGCCTCAAGATAAAAGAGGCAGCACGTAAACAAACATTTTGGTCGCCTAAAGAGCATAATAACAAAAGAAAACATCCTGATACCTCCTGATATTATGTGCTATACATAGAGGCTTTGAATAACATTTCCTAATGTCAGTATAAAAACTACAATATAAAATGCAAAGTGGACTGAAATGATCTACTATCACAAAGGCATTTTACCAGCACCCCAACTATTGGTTCATTTTTGGGGAAGCCACCAGGACCTGGGCTATGCCAAAGCTTATGCACGTCAAAACAAAGCAGTGTTGGATATTAGTTGTAGACCGCAAATACAGCTGTAACCTCTTGCATGGTGTTACGGAAAGGTATGTGACCACAGAGGGCCTTAGAAGGGCATTAGCACACCTGACAGCAGATTTTTTGTTAAGAAGCAAAGGCTTCAAATCCCTCTTGCTCAAACGTGATAGATATACTTTCTGGACAATCTAGGGACAGGGTGTTGTCACGCTGGGCCAAATCACTGGAAGTACAAGAGAACCACTGGATTCTCATTGCCCTGTCCAATATGATTGGTTTTGTGAACACAGTCTTCTCTTTGCACCAGCTACTGTGCCACGCCTGTAAGGGTTTCAAAAGAAGTAGGTATTCCTAATTTGGCAGCCCAAACTCTCTATGGACTCTATGGAAACGTGTTGCATTGCTGGGGAAAAACAGAGATGCAACACTTTTCATTGTGCCCTCCTTGCAACACCATGGATGTGCTGTATTTACACTATGGCGCTCCATGTTGCAAGGATTGACCAGATACCACAGGAATATTGATGTATCTGGTGGCGCAATAATGACATATTGCTGGAGCGTGTTGTTAACCTGACGCAACTCCAGCAATGGTGTCATTACACATGGGCGAGTCCCATGTGAACGGCCCTGTGACACTCCTTACGCCTGCTAGAAGCAAGTGTAAGGATTTGACGCAGTCAAGTCGTAGAAGTGGCACAGTGAAATCTCATAGATTTCACTGTGCCACTTCTACGAGCCTTTTTTACATAAGAATGCCCACCCTGCACACATTATACCTGGCACATATATAATGTAGCGCAAGCATTTACAAAGTGATGCATCCACCTAGATCTGTCACTTTATAAATAGGGCACAGTGTGGCGCATTGATTACACTGTCTCAGCGTCACTGAAAAGTGATGCAACAGCGGCGTAAGGCTTTCATAAATAAAGCCCAATGTATTTTGAGAGACAGCGAGTAATCGCTGTAAAAATATATTCTCTTGAGTTTGAGGCTAGAGTGTTTGACATAGCCCCACAAACTGCTACCATAGGTGGCTGCTGATATGCATTGGGCTCTGTAGATTATGATCATTTCCCTGATTGGTATAAAACCTAAATTGGAAGCAAACCTGAAGATACAGTCACAGGACTGCACCATTTTAGCTTGTTACTTTCAATGTGCATGGACCACGAACGATTGTTAGTAAAGAGAATGCCCAGATTAGAGAACAATGTAACACTGATGATCTGTGTATCATTACTATACTGGCTATTTGATTTACACAGCCCCTCCCTACAGATCATTATATAAGCTTTCTTCAAATTTATTTTTAGTTCTCTCACCTCCATAAATTCAGAGAAAATGTCCATTAAGCATTGCAGGCCATTAGCTGTCCCGGACAATAGAACTGCATCATCTGCATAAAGGAGGACCGGGACTGCCCTACCGTTAATGGGTGGAGGGTCAGCGGCCACACCCTGCAGCAATCTGTCTACTCCGTTTATATACAGAGAGAACAGGAAGGATGTAAACACACACCCGTACTTAACAACTTCCCAAATATGCAGCTGTGGGGAACATTCCCCATTAGACCCATAGCACTTCCTAGCTGATAAATTCCTATAAAATTTCGATGAGACATAATTTTAGAAGGTGAGCCAATGGAAGACAGAAAGTTCCACAACATTTTGTGATTGACTAGATAAAAGGCACTTGACAAATCAACAAAACATGAATGTAAATTGCCAGGTTTGTCCATCTTTTACTTGCCTATTAGGAGGTCCAAGTAGACTCAATATTCAACTGTTCCAAGTCCCCTCCTAAACCCATAGTGAGACCCTATCAGCACGCTGTTGGCCTCAGTCGTGTCTTCTAGCTTTCCAGCTACAGTGTGTCCTCATCATAATGCCCTCACACACCCCGAAGGATGTCATGCTTTATCATTTGGGCTTTGCTCCTCATCGGACCGGCGCTGCAATGCCCTACTGGTCCCCCGAAGCATCTTTTTATTGGAGATCTTTTGTTGAGAAGCCGTTTGGGTGCGTGGATGTAAGTGGCAGTAAAGTCTAAAGTGGTGTGTTAAAAAATGACTGGAGGGAGAGTGGGTACTATTTATTGGGGTGATCCCTCTCTCATTGTTAAAACAAAGTGTGTAGTGCTGCTCTATGGGATATTATGTCCATCTGTAGCTGGGTATATGTCCCTAATGGACATATATAATGGTCATCATGTTTTGCGCTGTATGAGGCCTCAGAAGGAGATCCAAAGCACAATTTTAGTATCAGTGGTGGCCTGAACTGACCGGTGCCCCCAGGTTTGTAGACAGGAGTAGGATTTCTGAAAAGAGAGAAAGTGTAGGACAAAAGTATACTATGGTTAATATCTTGTCATGATAGGTTGTCCGGTTCATCCACTGGAGGGCCTGGTGCGCATTACCCTTAGCGTGAGTATTATCGCTATAGGTTGGCATAAGTACATGTATAAAAACAGTGATGTGAATAATTTAAAATATTTTTTTCAGCATAGTGAAGGACATACATAAATAGGTATATCTCTGGGAGTTGCACTGAGAGTGAGGCATAACTTTTTGATGCTCTATCAAACCAAACAGATTTGACTTGCTAACATTCCTTAGATCCACGAAACACTCTGGCATTAACAGAAGAAGTAATTCCAATCATCATTCCTCTCCAATTGAACAAAGGTCTTACTGACATTAATGCATTCAAAAAATGTTGACAATGTGAATATTTCTATTGACTGATTCATTATGTTTCTTTATTGCTTTTCAGTAGTTGTCGATAACATGGGCTTAGATAGGTGTGTTTCACAGCATTCCCAACCTACTCAGATTTTCTCTATGGATTCACAAGTGTGCATGCTTCTTTATTTTATCTGAAAAAATGCTTCAGGTCTGTTGCGCCTGTTGGTGTCCAGGGAATATCAACACTGAATAGCAAGTCAGGGCAAGGGGGTTACATGCTGAAGATAATCCCTGCTCACCCACTTGGTAGCTTGGCACGAACAGTCAGGCTTATCCCAGAGTCAATGTGTAAAGCATTTGCACAACACACACACAGCAGCAACACACTAGGTACACCACAAAAGAACCTCCACACAAAGGCTAGTTTGTATTATCCAAAACACATTAGAATAGTAATCACACAATATATTCTGTGCCAACTGCACTAGGCAATACTTACAGGGGATTATATACACATGACAGGGCCAATGGGGCCACTGTCAGAACCATCAGAAAGTAAAAATAGTAAATGTAGAACACAACCAGTAACTACTGGCAAAACACTGTACTCAGCATTATATCCTTCAACATTAATCATATTATGCAATCAGTATCACATCAGGCGTAAAATACATTATGCACCAACCTGATAAGCCTAAACACATTAGGTAATAATATCCTCACCAGCATAAACACATTAGGTAATAACCTCATATGCCTAAACCTAAGATTAGGGAATAACCTCCTAACACTGTTCCCCTGGCCAACTCAGAGGGATCAAATACCCTATGTCCATAATGTCAGGGCATGCTGCCAATGCCGCAGAATCTAAAGTGCGCAACTGCGCTGGCCTAAATGTTGTAGCTGCCACTAATTGCTGAGCAGCTGTGAAGCAAACTGTGGGCCTGGACCCTCACTGTGCCCTATGGGTGGGTCCCCACTGGGACTCTAAAAAAAACTGCCAAACGTTGCAGCTGCCCATGCAGCGCAGCTGTGAATAAATTAAAGAGGCCCTGGCACGACTGTGCCTCTCCTGTCCCAGTCAGGGACTCTACACCAAAATGCCCCCAATTGTTGGAGCGGCCGGCTCTCCTGCAGGTCCGCTCAGAAAATGGGAGCTGATAATGTGCCATTCATGAAGCCCCTCTCTGGGGCTCTTTAAACAAAACTGCCCCCAAAGGAAATCTGGCCCGCTCCTGGCTACAATGTGCCTCGAAAAGAGGCTATCTCTGCATGAAATAGAGCCCCCACTCACCGGGCTCTGCAGGCTCCTCTGGTGGATGGTTCTGCGCTTGGGCCTTCTCCGGCCTTGCCTGGACTTGGGACAGATGCGGGGATCCTATGCGGTGTGTGCAGGGGTTCCTTCAGATCACGGGAGCCCGCTCACTTCCAGTGCCGCGCGGCAGGCCCCGCCCACAACCAGGCAGATTTCCTGGCTTCTGGGCTGTGCTTGGCAGCGGCCCGGCGATTCCTCTTGGTGGCTTCCTTCCCCTTCGGCCGCAATGCAGGGTGGCCTCCCGCTGTTATCAAAGACACTTGCGGGGTGGGCACCCGCTTGCAAAACACCATTAGGTGGGTGGGCAAACACCGCCACCCACAAAGTAGGGGGGGAACCGCCAAACAGTACAAATGCGGGGTTGGAACCCGTCGAACTTCCTCCAAATGTAGGGTTGATACCCGCGGTTCAATCTTCATAAAGCGGGCTAGGCTCCCGCTCGGCAGCGCAATATGGGGTGGGTTCCTGCTGGAGAAAGCAGCAAATGTGGGGGAATCCCCATGTCGGGATTCCCTCTAAAAGGGCTGCAGCTCTGCTCTGCAAAACACACGCTCTCCTCCTTCTGGGCAAGAAAAATACTGCGCTCACCAGGCGTTAGCACACAGGACCCTCCAGCAGGGAGGCAAGCCCTTGTGGTGGTTCCTCCTGAGCCCCCAGCAGCAGCAAGCCCCAGCAAGTTCAGGAATAGCACTACATCTTGGGGTCAGAGCCCCTATATTTATATTGCCTTTTCCTTTGTCTGCAGTACAGGGCTTTGGGGGAACCAGATGCAACTGGTTCACAGGGGAATTGGAGCACTTTGTTTACAAGGTTCCTCTTCCCCTTTGTCAGGTAGGGGCTCAGTGATCAGACACACCACAGGGGCGGAGCCAGCATTGTACAGGCTAGGCACAGACCTATTCAGGGTCAGTAGATTACTCCTCCCACTATTCCAAATGTGTGCCTCTTCCCCCTCTCTTTCCCTAGATGATGGTCCTATTTTTGCCAATTTTCCGTTTCTTTCATTAACCGTTTCTCATGATCTGTTGTCCAAGCTTAAATCTGGCTCACCCTTGGACCCCTGTCCTGCAACATGCCTGGGCAAAATGGCCCCAGTGATAAACGATCTTGTCAACCCAGTGCTGAACTGTTCGCTCAGCACGGGTGTGGTCCCCCAGGCATGGAAGCATGCCCTGATCTTGCCGCTTCTGAAGAAGCCTGGTCTGGATCCTTTGCTGCATGCCAACTATAGGCCTATCTCCCTTCTCCCGGCCTTGGCTAAGGTCGTGGAGAAGCACGTCCACGCCACTCATTCCAATTGTTTGGAAACTAATAACATCTTGCATGACACTCAGTCGGGCTTCCGTGCTAATTTAAGCACGGAGACAGCATTACTTGAAGTCACTAATGCCATCAGAGAGGTGCTGGACGCGGGAGGTAAGGCCTTGCTGGTTATGCTGGACTTGTCGGCGGCCTTTGACACCGTTCCCCACAGCGGACTGCTGTGCAGACTTAAGGAGATCGGGCTGAGGGGAGCGGTGTTCAATTGGTTTAAGTCCTTCATTGCTGGTCGCCGGCAAACGGTCTGGGCCCCTCCGTTCTCCGCCGAGATGATGCCATTGGAGGTCGGGGTGCCGCAGGGCTCTGTGTTGAGCCCTACTTTGTTTAACATCTACATGGCACCCCTGGCGGCTCTGGCGGAGTCCCATGGTGCCCAGATCGTGTCCTATGCTGACGACACCCAGCTTCTTTTTACTTGCCCGAAGGGTGCTGATTTTGACGGTGTGCAGATCAGTGGCTGCTTAGGAGCGGTTTTCCAATGGTTTGAGCAACACAGCCTGAAATGCAATTCCAATAAGTCGGAGCTGCTATTTTTTGGCTGCCCATCAGACCCCAGGTGGCAGTCTTGGTGGCCACCAGATATGTTACCTCCCTTGGCTGTGTCCTCCAGGGCTAAGAACCTGGGTGTACAGATTGATGATGGATTGACACTGAAACCCCAGGTCATGGGCCTTGTGGGCAAGTGTTTTGGCATCATCAAAATGCTCAGAAAATTCCTCCCGATGTTGTCTCTATGCCGCCGGAAAGTGACGGTCCAGGCTTTGATAGGCTCCTGCCTGGATTATTCTAATGTACTTTATCTGGGCCTGCCGAATTTTCTCATTTCTCGTCTGCAAGTTGTACAGAACGCTGCTGCTAGAGCCATTTTTGGCTTCCATCGCAGAACAAGCGCGAAGGCACTGTTACAAAAACTTAATTGGCTCCCCATCAAAAAGCGCGCGGCGTTTAAGGCTCTCACGCTAGCCTTCAAGGCGCTCTATGGCATCGGAGCCAAATATATTAGAAACAGGATGGCTTTTTATATGCCTTCACGCACTTTGAGGTCGGCTTCTTTGGGCTTGGCAACTGTTTCTCTTGTCCGAAGGGCCCAACTGGGCGGGCGTTCCTTTCGCTATCTAGCTCCCAAATTGTGGAACTCCCTGCCTGTCCCCCTGGGACAGAATACAAGACTTTTGAAATTTAGGAAAGAGCTAAAGACATGGCTCTTTGTACAATAGTCCTCGGCCTGGTCTGCCCGCTCCTAAGCACCTGTTCTCAATCTGATGAAGCGCCGGGACACTCCTTTGGAGTAGCTGAGCGCTATATTAAGACAAACTTTAACATAACATTCAGCCCAGTGCTGATTCACCCTGCCCCTCCTGGAGCCCCACACACCTCCCATCCCCTGTCACTCAAAAGCCAGACATGCAATTCACATCAGGCAGGCAGACACATAGCACACAGAAATGCCAACTTCTAAAAGTTGTATTTCTAAAATAGTTATAATAAATCTGCGCACACCATTGTGCAGCATTCATTATTACCACTCCAAATATACTAAACTTGACCGCGCTGCTCCTCTCATATCAGGAATTACCACTGAAACATTTATCAGGGAATCCCCAATGCATTCCTATGGGAGAGCATCCCCACAGTAGTGAGAAACCAAAATGATTGTTTGTCACTACCAGGACATGTCACGCACTTAAGGTACATGTCCAATCTTTTACCTACAATGCACCCTGCCCACAGGGCTAGCTAGGACCTACCTTAAGGGTGAGTGACATGCAGTAAAAGGGGGGGTCACAGACATGGCACATACTTTAGGTACCTCGTCACAGCGGCAGTCACACTGCCGATCAGGTAATAAACATTTTACAGTCTCTTTTTTTAAACGTCTGTCCCAGGAATTTTTTTGCAAGCAGCTGCTCTGTGGATTACATGTTTTTTACCAATATTACAAATGGCTGTCAATAATTTAATGTGTAAGTTTGGTGAAAACTCAAGTTTCTAAAGAAATGCATATCTTGTGAGTGTTATTACTATATCTCCAACAATATCCCTTTGCACAATGTCACCGATTTCAACGATTCATCACATGGCTCCATGGCTCACATTGACAATGCTATGAACCCATCCACAATGTATACCGTGTAAATAGCCCTAAACTACAGATTTATGCCTCTGTAAATGTGATGCAGCTCTGCTGATCTTACAGACAGGTGAAAATAGTGTTAGTTTCAGCTGCAATAAAAGCAGCACACCGGGCTGGATCTGTGCACGACCATTTCATATTTGTGTGAGAATTTTTGTAAACCTTTTCAGGCTTTCCAAATGCTGCAATGGAAAATGCTATATACAGATTGCTAGCAATCAGACACATAAATGTTGATTTAAAGCCAAGTTAATTATGACAATTGATGTCATTTATATGACACAGGATTCCTCTGAAGAGCTTTACTAGATTCAGTGTTGGCCAAATGAATGAGGAGAAAAATCACCTGTCACTATTTGTGAGTGTGCCATTAGGATATGTTACAAAGAATTGTAAAATGTGTAGGTAACACAAGTCGCACAGCAGCAAAAGCATTAAGATATTGAGCGATGTACAAAAATAACAATTTGCCCTGGCCTGCATGTTACTCGTTGCCTGTGATTTGCAGCAGGCAGGCTACCCCTCTTTGCTATTTTATGATAAGTCAAAGATGTGACTAGACTGCAACCAGGTCTCACCATCAAGTGCATTAATCAGCAAAGTTCTCTACAACAGACACTTTAACCTGTGATATATTTTAAAATCCAGTCTGCTTGGGACTAATTGCGTAATACAGAATATACCTACTATCACACCTTTTCTTTTTCTGAATTTCCATCGGTGCATCCTTTTTATCCAAAAAACACATACACTGAGTGTCAGACTTCACTGCTCCTGGCTAGTGTGGCTGATGGGAGTAGATTTCTGCCTTTGTATGTCTGAGCCTGTCTTTCTTTCGCTCTTTTCGTATCGTTCTCTTCTCATCTCTTTCTCTCTGTCACCTGCCACTGTTTCTGCCTCTCTCTCTTCCTCTTCCCTTTTATTTTTGCCTTTCTCTGACTTTCTCTGCCTCTCCTCATCTTTGACCTCTTTCTTCGCTTGCTGTTTCTCTAGCTCCCTTCCGGGCCCTCCCGCTTTTTCCGCTTTCCATGCTCATTCATAGAGCTTTGATAAACTGGGCAAAGGCGGAAAACTACAGAGAGGCACAAGCCTCAGTTGTAATGGAGAGGGGGGAGGGGGCGCCTTCAATAAGGGTTAAGTCAGATAGAAGCCTGCCAACTGATCTAGGCCCCTCCCTGAGAGGTACTTGCACACGGAGATTTTGTTCATCGCCTCAGGGTGCTTTTTGATTCTAGTTGCCTCACGCCCTACGCCTCGCGGCCCCCGCTTCGTGGGTGCCGCTCGAGGCATTCACCGTGCCGGATTGCCTGACTGGAGAGGAGACCGCCGAGGGACATTAACTGCTGCAGGGACTGCGAGGACCAGCGGGCGCTGCGTTTCCTAACTTGCCGCAGCTGGTCATCTTCCCGCCCCTCCCGCTATTTAGAGATAGCCACTGACGCGCCAGCGGGACGCGCGCGGAGCAAAGCGCGGAGGGAAGACCGGGCAAAGGGCGGGCCCTCTTAGGCCCTCTGAGGCCTGAGGAGACTGGACTGGGCCAGACCCCCTGGCGGTGGGACTGTACTTAAGTAAGTTGCGTAAATTTTCCGTACTTTGACACCATGGAAATGTCTACCTCTGTGCATAATTCACTAATTGCTACAGCTTCTATCTCTGCCCTTGATAAAACAGGGAGTTTGGTGAACGGCACCCTAGATAACTATTTTCCTAAACGTACCTTTGAAGGGTCAAAAGACTTACTACTAGCAGAACGTCGGGCTGATCGCCGTCGTTCTATTGAACGAATTAAGAATAGGGCCCTATCTGAGCCTACTCTTGATGTTACAGCAGACAAGGATCTGTTTGGCGATACCATGGATATTACATCAACGGGGGATAGTGTTCCTATACTTCTAAGGGAGTGTCTAGCGCCTTCTAGTGGTCCAACACAATCTGAATCAGCCACTATTTCTCTTGAACCCTTTGGAACCCCTAATGCACCAAACATTATAATTTCACCAACACCCAGGCCAGGGAAGGTGGTGAGAGGAAAAATAATGAAGCCCCTACCACATAAGATCCGTGGCCCTCCACCCACCAAAAGGAGACGAAAAAAATTGGACCCAACAAAGCCAAAGATGAGTCATTCTGAAAAAAAGCCCAATTCTACTTGCTTTGAAGCCTCAGAAACATTGGTTGCTAAGGAAGTTGTAGAAATTGCGCCAAACTCTCCAGGACTATTTTTATCCACCCCTCATCTGGTCACTGATCTCAATACTGAACACACCCCAAGCATAGAAGGGTCTACATCTATCCCTACTAGTAGTTTGCTTGATAGCATTGAACTCATTGTGAGAAGTTACGCGCAAGCCATAGTTGAAAGACTAAAAGGAGTGGAGTTAAGACTGGGGAAAATAGAGGCAGACCTGGCCACACAAAGGACCTCTACTAGGCCCTCAGGAAATAAAGGCCCAACAACAGCAACAATCCCCAGCCAAGTATCAACCTCAGCGCATACTCCTTTATTAGATAATGCTGTGGCAACATCTTCTACTATCACTCCTTGTAACAACAATCTGACAACAGCCTTACCAGCTGTAACCAACAAACAGTCTACAAGCATTCTATCAGCACCTAAAAACCTCCCTACTCCCAAACCAAGCCTGGCAAAAAAATCAGCAAATCGTATTCCGGACACTGCTGTTAATAATAACGCAGTAAGGGAACCGGGTAACTCATTTAATGGGTTGCCAAGATTGGAAGCATCTGAAGCCAGATACACAAGAGGAGCCCAAGGCAGGAGACCACCTACTGAACTCCCGCCAGAAGCTGTACCTTACGTGGTGGTGCTCACTATCTGGAAATAAGCGGGAAGGCTTCTTCCAACTCAAGAACAAAATTATGCACTGGTTGTCCTTATATAGACCAAAAGCCAGTAATATTAATGGTGAAATAGTTCATGTCCGATGTTTGCCTTGGTTAGGTGGAATACCAAAGGATATAGGGGGAGATGTAGTTGTGGTGAATTTTGGAGACATAAATGCTGCTCAATAGATATTGTCTTGGCCACATGGTAATGTGAACAATTGTATTATACCACGTCCACTAACTTATTTTTACCCAAGATCTATAGTATTTCCACAGCAATCGGTAACTGGCAAAGCCCCTCTTGATAATTATTTTTCCAATATAGAATCTGTAAATAACCCTGTTCATATGTATCAACCTCTACCAGCCCCTGTTGTTCCTGGGTGGAATACCACACACCCCAGATACAACACAAGAGAACACAGTAGAATGGCTCATTTAATCCCATTCACGCCATTGGAAACATCGAACAGGTTTGATGTGTTCAGTGGGTTGGATGACTGCGATTGATGTTTAATGAACAGAGAGGGAGGCAGTGGAGACAGTGGAGGTGTATACATTTGTAATATTGATGGCACTAAGGTGAAAGATGGAAGTAGACCCCTGATGGCTGAAAACTTCGACATTGCAATTGGTATCGGGGTTAATAGTGGCCCGCCCTCACCTATATTAGCGGGCAATTGTGGGTCAAGTGAAGGCCCCTCTCGAGTTTCACTAGTTACACTAGTTTCATGGAACGTTGCGGGGGTGCGTGCAAAAACATGTGACCCTCACTGGAATTCCTATGTGAACTCTTTTGATATTTGCATGTTACAGGAGACATGGGCTACGGACCAGGTCCATAGAGTGGGATATAAAACATTTCAAATTGAGGCTGTGCCTTCACTAAGAGGACGAGCCTCAGGAGGCCTACTAATATGGATCAGTGTATCTATTAATATCAGCATAAAAATTCTAAATGCCGATTCATTGGATATACTCGGTCTGGAAATAACCACTGAGGACAAAAGGGTGATTAACCTCATAAATGTGTATAATAGTCCTCATCCATCTTATAAGGTGTCGCCATGTATTGAAAAATTGGAGGCTTTCATGGATACCCTAGAGCCAGATGCAAGTATAATTTTATGTGGGGACATCAATTGTAATTTCGAACCAATCACGGGTATGGTCAATCTGTATGAAGATGAAGATATAGCTAACAAGATACCTCTACTGATTGATAATGGAACCGTAGCTGGGACTACTCTAGCCCTTCAGATCACTAGGCTCCTAACTAGCCATGGTCTGAGGGCTTGTAATGGGCGTATGCCATCCGATAGCCCAAAAGCTCCCACCTTTAGGAGGCGAGATTACAAAAGTAACCTAGACTATGTTATTATTTCTTTTGAGCTGCGGCCATACACAATTGATTTAAAAGTCAAGGAGAGATTCGACAGTGATCATTACCCCCTGGAAACTAGTTTTCATAAACACCTATTAAACGGACAGGGAAATACTGAGGGTGGCGTCACACAAGTACATTTACCAACACTAGACAACATCATAGTTAGCAATAACCGAAGGGCCGTCAAATGGGCATACATACTGGAGAGAGAGGATCTTCTATCCAGTATTTATCGCACCGTTGCAGATACATTTGAATCGTATTGCCCTCTCAGCTATGAAACTGGGGAATTTATTAAATTACATAAGTTATTCTTCAGTCAATTACTGGGTCTTTTAACAACAAGACCAAAAAAGGGGATTGGTACAGGAAATGGTAAACCAGCCGGAAAACCTTGGTATAACAAGGAATGCCGTGCTGCTAAAACCGCACTGATTGAGGCAATCAAAAGAAAAAGTCCGGAGGAAATTAGAGACAAAAGGAAATTTCACAATGTAACTTTGATAAAAGCAAAAACCTCTTGGGACGAGGAACTGTGGTCCAGTATGCTACAAGCTGCTATAACCAAGGACCAGAGGCACTTTTGGGAATTAGTGGCTAAGGGGAATAAACGCGAGAAAGGCTCCAGAGAGGTTTTCTTAGATGCGACCATGTGGGTCAAACATTTTACAACGTTGTATGCAGCTAAAACCACTGAGGTCACATCTCTGGAAGAACCGTTTACAAACCAGCCAGTGAATCTATTCCCACAGGTAGTTTTCGATTTACACGAAACGGAACTAGCACTCGCTTCAGTTAAACAAGGGAAGGCACCCGGACTTGATAAAATCCCAGGCGATCTTTATTTGCATAACACGGATGTTTGGGCACCATATTTAAACCATTTATTCAATGCTATTGCGGCTGGTGACCAAATCCCAGACACTTGGGAAGGAGCAGAAATTATCACTATTTTTAAAAAGGGGGATAGGGGCGATCCAGCCAACTATCGCCCCATTAGTCTTTTAGATATAACCCAAAAGATATACGCCAGGCATATATTAAATCGTATAAACTCATGGCTAGATGAAAAACTAGTTTTATCAAAATATCAGGCGGGGTTTAGGGAAAAAACTGGGACCATAGACCAGGTATTAAGGTTATGCTGCTTGTATTGGAAATATATCATCATCCGCAAGGGCCACTTGTATGTGACCTTTGTGGATTTACGAGCAGCATTTGACCTGATACCACGTGACTTACTTTGGAAATCCTTGGAAAGGCAGGGACTACCTGGGGAACTTCTAAAATTGGTGATGGGCCTGCATCAGGAGAACTATGCTAAGGTCAGGTGGGGCCCAAACGGGGAACTCACAGACCCTATTCCAATAAAAAGAGGAGTACGCCAGGGATGCGTACTGGCCCCCACACTATTCTCCCTTTTTGTCAATGATATTGCGGCTTATATGGAGAATTGTGATAATGATTCACCTCGATTGGGTGGGGAACGCGTACCGTCCCTCCTTTTCGCGGATGACACGATTCTCATCTCACAAACCCCAAGGGGCCTTCAGATTCTACTTGATAGATTCCAGGAATATTGTTTTTTAAAAGGGTTAGAAATTAATGTAAAAAAAACTAAATATATGGCGCTAAACCCGCATAAAAGTTTAAAAAAAAATCTAGTTTTAAATGCTCGAATATGACCAGAGCTTCACATATTTAGGGGTCTTATTAGACTCCACAATGGGATGGAGATCCCAGGTAGAAAAATCTAAAATATTGTTTAAACAAAATTGTCTTCCTATCCTAAAAAGAGATGATAAATGTGTAAATAAGGCAGTAACCCCAGCAATAGAGATCTTTAGGTACAAGGTCCAATCAGCTGCTTTGTATCGGGCTGATCTATGGGGACCTGTTTGTAGGAAAACCTTTGAAACACTAAAGAACAAGTTTGTTAGGGGATTACTAAAAATACCCACTAATACTCCATTGGTCCCACTATTTTTAGATTTAAACATCAAGCACACTGACCACCATGCTATGCTGAGACCATTACTTCTATGGGTTAGATTATGGACAACCCCTGAACTGACTGACTACAAAAATGGGTTGAAAGAAGTACTGAACCTAGATAGTGGTAACCAAATGTATTGGTTTAAACACGTAAGAGTTTGGTTATCTAAACTCGGTTTAGCCCACTTCTGGAGTGAGCCAGAGTCCTTAATTATGGCCTCTAAGAAAATTGTAAAATTGTCTTTTTGGTCCTACATGAGCCACGACTCTGCGTATGTTAGAACGCATGGTCCTTTAACTGAAAATTTTTTAATGGTTAAAAATTTGGCTAGTTTTGAATCATTTCTTGATGAGGTTCAGCCGCCATTGGCTAAAACCCTGTACCTTAAATATAGATACGGAACATTGAAAATTAAGGTATTAGAGAAAAAATGGGGGACGGCAAATAGTGACTGCTGCACTTTATGTCCTAATAATATAAGGGAAGACATTTTACATATATTGTTCTTTTGCCACAGTTACAGTAAAGTAAGGAAAAAATGGATCGTGCCATTATGTCGTCTCATTGGCTCTAGATCCCATAAGGAAGCTGGTAGAATTTTAAAATCGGATACCAGCCAAGTAATTGTGTTTGGAATTAGTAGATTTCTCCTGGCTGTAAATTTCGTTAGGTTGAAAATGTCTCTTCCATTCTAATCATTATATTATGTTTATCTGACCAAATTATGGACCATGTTTTTCTGTTTTTCTGCTTGTTTTACCTTTGGAATTTTTTTTTTTTTAAACTTTATGCCTTGGCTGTTATAAAGTCCATTTAATGATTTTTTAATCTTGTAAGGATGTATTTTGAAACTATTTATACATTCGTGATAATTGTAATCTATAATTGATTGTTCCATAGTGGTGACGCATAGTATTGATTATTGGTTTCTTGTATAATGTATTTTTTATCATTGTATAATTGTACTTCTTTTATGTTGCATTAGCAACGAAATAAAGATTGAATTGAATTGACTAGACTGCAACCAGGTCTCACCATCAAGTGCATTAATCAGCAAAGTTCTCTACAACAGACACTTTAACCTGTGATATATTTTAAAATCCAGTCTGCTTGTGACTAATTGCGTAATACAGAATATACCTACTATCACACCTTTTCTTTTTCTGAATTTCCATCGGTGCATCCTTTTTATCCAAAAAACACATACACTGAGTGTCAGACTTCACTGCTCCTGGCTAGTGTGGCTGATGGGAGTAGATTTCTGCCTTTGTATGTCTGAGCCTGTCTTTCTTTCGCTCTTTTCGTATCGTTCTCTTCTCATCTCTTTCTCTCCGTCCCCTGCCACTGTTTCTGCCTCTCTCTCTTCCTCTTCCCTTTTATTTTTGCCTTTCTCTGCCTTTCTCTGCCTCTCCTTATCTTTGACCTCTTTCTTTGCTTGCTGTTTCTCTAGCTCCCTTCCGGCCCTCCCGCTTTCCATGCTCATTCATAGAGCTTTGATAAACTGGGCAAAGGCGGAAAACTACAGAGAGGCACAAGCCTCAGTTGTAATGGAGAGGGGAGGGGGGGGGGGCTTCAATAAGGGTTAAAGTCAGATAGAAGCCTGCAAACTGATCTAGGCCCCTCCCTGAAGCACGTGGTGACTGAGAACGAGAAGTGCTTGTTATCTGAGCTCTAACAGCGGACTTTAGGACTGATATCCTAGTTGAACATTGGTTCTTGTTTGCCTTGGGATGGGGGAGGTGTGGGGGTCACTCCCTCCTGTCCTTCCAGGTGCTATAGAAACCATGTGATTTGACAGTTGCAAAGGACTCAGTGCTTTTTGCCGAAGAAGACGATTGATAGCCAATCTGCAGTACTTTGAACTCCCAGTGCTGACACTGATGAAGAACTGATCTAATCTACGCAATGTCCAAAGAGGAGCACTGGTTGGGTCATTACCTAAGGCCAGGCCAATACAGCCAACTAAGCACACAGGCTCACATGTGTGTGGGTGGACCAGTACATGAATAGGTATGGATGCATATATGGATAACACGAGAGAATGCCATACTAATAAGGCGGTAGCTGAGCTCCATTCCTTTCCTGTGATCCAATTAACCACAATGCCTATAATTTCAAATCTGAGATTCCAATACCCAATATGGCCTTGGAGTCCTTCGGTCATGAGTGGCATTAAAGCGCCAATACCTGGCTCCAGTGGCAGGGTGGCATGCTCAATCAGAAAGGCATGCAGCAGTGTTCACAAGGGGTTCTCCAGTATCCTACTGTACTATAGTATCGGTCTAATGAGGGTCTTTGATCTGTATTGTAATAGTATTTATATAGGGCCTAAAACCCTTGATGAGGCACGGAAGTGCCCTATAGTGGGCAGTAGACCACCTCCAGGCCCCATTATGAGGGGTTAGTCCAGGGGTCATTAGCTAGTGTTGGGTATTGGGATTAGTATTGTCCTCTCAGGACATCTATTGCATGCCTTTTCTCCAGTTTCTTCGTGGCGGAATAACAGTATTGGGAGTTAGGTGTGGTCATTAGTGTGGATTCATGTACATGGAGTGGGATGAGTGGAGGTCAGCCATTGTTAGATTGCAAGGAATGGTTACACAGAAGGAGAACGTGTGATTTATGAGGGGCACAGTCATTATGCAGAAATGTACTGGAGGGTTAGGTAAACAGGCCGGCATTCGAGTGTGCTCCACTCTGAAATAATAACGCATGCAGAGGATGTGGGTAGGAGAGGCCATTTGATGGAAAGGAAGGAGAGAGAAAGATCAAAGGATGGAACACAAGGTTTCATGCAGGGTATATATAGTATAAGGAGAGCATGCATGCAAGCTGAGGGTAGAGAACTGTAGAAAGAAGGTTTGAAGGTTGTTACTTGTCTGCAAGTGCTACTTGTTGTTGCACCTTTGGGCGCTCTACTTGGTGTTCGGTCTGGCCATGTAGAGACTGCTACAGTCTGGTATCTATCAAGTTGGAATTGGGGTAATATTTGTTTATTTATTTATTTTTGATATTTGTAGAGCGCAAACAAATGCCCATGGGCGTCTCGGCGCTAATATGCTTTAGAGAAATGGCCTGGGCCTCGACATACAGATGTGGACTCTGAGACTTGAGAAAAAACACCTAGCTAGCAGCATTATCTTAAAGAGCAGGAAACATTATACAAGAAGTTGTCTGAAATATCTACTATCCATCGCAGCATCAAAGTCATAACTGTATAATGTGGGATATTTTTGTCAGTAGCGGCTGGCAGGGAATGAAGGTGAAGGGATGGTGAAGGAGCCAGGGAAGGGAGAAAGGACACAGGACCAAAAAAATACCACCTACCTCTTGCGCTGGCCGCGAGCCTTGGAACCAGGAATCACCCAGGCTCCCCATAGCAAATCAGAACGCTGTTGCAATGCAGTGTTGTGATTGGCTGTCCTAAGCCAATCAGAACGCTGCACTGCAGCGTTGTGATTGGTCTGAGCACCATGGATCGGCACTCAGATAGGGACTGGGGGATGTTCCCCACCAGGCTGTGTAATGCAGTCTGGTGGTGAACATGCAAAGTGCACATGACTGTTTGGCCGGGCCAAGAAGGACAGGCAAACATTCAAGCCCTCTTAGAGTGGGCAAACCACTCCCCCCCCCCTGTCCACCCTGCACCGCCCCACCCTAACTCTGCCCCGAACTGGTAAAAAATAAAATGATAATAACTAGTTATTATCATTTTATTTTTCCTGCTCCAAGAGCAGTGGGGCGACGCACCTCCGCCTTAGTGGAGGAGCTGCCCCTGATTTTTGTGTCTCAACTTTAGTTAGAACTCAATTTCAGCAGACTGTTTGCGGAGTAGCTGAGACTGATCCCTTTCGAGAGATAATACACCGATATTCCTGATCTTGACAATTATGGTACACAAGGGGGTGGTGATGGAGGGAGCATCTGAACCAATCAAACACTCACACCCAGTCAAAAGATCTGGGTTTAATCCATCACCGTTCTTTAGCCCACTCTGCCACCCCAGTTCAGACATGGCCATATGCAAATCAGTCTGACCCTGTGCCTCATGGGAACAGTCCAGCCCGAACTGCCAAGCCATGCCTTCCCTGGACCGGAAACACGCTTCCTAGGACCGGTTTCTGGCGTTTCAGCCGTCTTCAGCCAGGCTTGCTTGAATCCAGTGGCAAAGTGAGCAAGGGACTCACGTCTGAGCATACCATGCCAACTTATGGCGAACAAAGCGGTACAAAAGGGGGTGGTGTTGGGGGGAGCATCTGAACCAATCAAACACTCACACCCAGTCAAAAGATCTGGGTTTAATCCATCACTGTTCTTTAGCCCACTCTACCACCCCAGTTCAGACATGGCCAAATGCAAATCAGTCTGACCCTGTGCCTCATGGGAACAGTCCAGCCCGAACTGCCAAGCCATGCCTTCCCTGGACCGGACACAAGCTTCCTAGGACCGGTTTTTGGCATTTCAGCCGTCTTCAGCCAGGCTTGCTTGAATCCAGTGGCAAAGTGAGCAAGTGACTCACGTCTGAGCATACCCTGCCAACTTATGGCGAACAAAGCGGTACAAAAGGGGGTGGTGATGGACGGAGCATCTGAACCAATCAAACACTTACACCCAGTCAAAAGATCTGGGTTTAATCCATCACCGTTCTTTAGCCCGCTCTGCCACCCCAGTTCAGACATGGCCATATGCAAATCAGTCTGACCCTGCGCCTCATGGGAACAGTCCAGCCCGAACTGATTAAACCCAGATCTTTTGACTGGGTGTGGGTGTTTAATTGGTTCAGATGCTACGTCCATCACTACCCCCTTTTGTACCGCTTTGTTCGCCATAAGGGACGTGTGTCCCTTGCTCACTTTGGCACTGGATTCAAGCAAGCCTGGCTGAAGACGGCTGTAATGCCAGAAATTGGTCCTAGGAAGCTTGAATCCGGTCCAGGGAAGGCATGGCTTAGCAGTTCGGGCTGGACTGTTCCCATGAGGCACAGGGTCAGACTGATTTGCATATGGCCATGTCTGAACTGGGGTGGCAGAGTGGGATAAAGAACGGTGATGGATTAAACCCAGATCTGTTGACTGGGTGTGAGTGTTTGATTGGCTCAGATGCTCCGTCCATCACTACCCCCCTTTGTACCTTTTGACAATAATGGAGCATCTATTTTCTGATGTTTCTGCAGCTCCATAGCCTTGGCCTTTGTTCAGGCTGCTGCCTACATTGTCTTATTCTTGTCAGCTGCATGCACCTCTCTGAGGACCTGAGGAGTACTAGGCTCGACAGGCAATTTAATGGTATTACCTGCAGGCCAGTTTTGTTGGAGGGCCGGTAGGGCTGAGTCAGAGTCAGTCGCATTTAAAGCTTGTGCTTGATTTGTAACTCACTCCTCCTCAGTCCTAATGGTCAAAATACTTTTTTTTTACAAAGTAAATGCAACATGACACCAGCGGAGAGGCACACTTGTGTTCCTAGTGGTCTGTGTGTTCTGGACATTGTCCTACGAAAATAATGTTACAGCAGATTACTTACTGACATATTATCCGATCTTCATATCTCCCCCTCTCCCAATATTCCCACAATGCTTTGAATGTGCCTGACTTTGACTCAACCCTACTGACCTTTCTGCAGGTCTTGACGGCATGTAATTACATTAAGTTTACTATGACATAATACATGTTAAACAAATATAGATTTTTTTTAAATTTCTATAAAAAATGCATGTTCCATGTCCATTAAAGTGAACGCCTTTCATTCTAAAATGTGGTTTGTGGTTCTAAATAGGTTAGGAAGCATTGCTTTTAGGTGAATGAAGGATGAGCTTTTTTTTGAAGGGTGATATAGATTTGAAAAGCGTGTGACCCCATTAAAATCAATGGAGGCATTTTGCTTGTAATGTCGACAAATAGGCTTGCTGTAGGAGTGACTTACAAATACTATATGCAGAGGTAGGGAACATGGCACACAGGGCTGTGTGACATGTCGAGTTTTCATTTTTCTCCTGCACCAAGACGTGCAGTCTGCAAAAGCAGCAGTGCAAGTGCTTGGTGAGGGGTCCCTTAGGGTGGCACAATTCAAGCTGCGGCCATCAGGGACCTTCCTTAGTACCTTAGGTCCTGGGTACCAGGTGTACCACTTACTAGGGACTTACAGAGGGTGCTAAAGATTTTTCCAAATGGGGGAAACTATTGTACAGTTTTGGGAAAGAACTCTGGCACTAGGGACCTGGTTAGTAGTGACCCAGTGCACTTCCAATTGAAATCAGATCATGTACCTGACAAAAAGTGGGAGTGACCATGTCAAAAAGGGGCACTTTCCTACATTATGTGATCAACAGAGATAGCATAAAGAGTTTTATCGATAGAGGGGCTTAGGCTCCATCCACATGTTGGTTCTCCTGAGTATAAGATTGATTGGAACGAGTTGGTGTGCTTCCACTAAAAAGCCTGATTTGATTGTACTTTTTCGCTTGAGGCAAAGCTTATACTCAATACAGGAGGACTGAGTTGGTTATGGTGGCAAGCGAACAAGTGAGGCTAAAGGCCTGATCAGTTTATTATGAAATGTAATAATAACTGCACTAAGTCTGACATATTTATTGTGAAAAACATGTTAAAGTCCATAGATATTTAAGTGTGGATTGATTTTAACCTATATTAAAGCCTACATATCTGTACTTTGTTACATGTAATCTCACAGATTCCCATAGCAAGCAATGGCGTTGGTGTTGGTCACCCAGAGTGTCAGCCCATGGATACAAAAAGGTTGCTCTGTCAGAATCCATTTGGTTGTTTTCAGAGAGATAATATACCTGATGGCTGCCTTGAGGGAAAGATTACACTCAGTAGTGTAGGCCAGAGTTGCTTATACTGCAAGACAATATTGACTGCTATATGCTTGATTGGTAGGTAGGGACGCATTGTGACGGATGCTATAGGTGTAGTCCATTTATTATGAAAGTTATTACAATGGCAGGAGGCCTGGCTTACTTATTGTGACAAGCATATGGTGGACCCAATAGATCTTTAACATTGGATTGTTATCAGATAGTGTTACAAGCTACATAATGGTATTTGGTTACATGTAATCTCGCAGATTACCACAGTAGGCAAGGGTTTTGGTATTGGAAACCCAATTCGAGAAATCTTGGGAGTGTAATTTTACTACAATGAATCTTGTTAGGCCCTATTGAGAGGAGCTGTATATTGTTTTGCCAACTATAGTCTTGTACACCTTTGCAATTTTATAAATGTATGCTTGATGGTTGCAGATTTATGCACACTTCAGTAGGCATGTGTTGTATATAGAGTCAAGCCATTGGTAAAAGCTAGAGGCCATATCGGTTCACTCGTTAAAGTTATTTCAGATTCCTTAGACGTGATCTGTTTATATTTTATTAAGATAAAAATCAGGAAAAATGTGTACATTTACTACTGTTTGGTATTCATAAAGGTAAACTTAGACCAAAAGTCTAACTTTACTAGTAGTAACTTACCTTTGTGAATACCGAAAAATTGTAAAATTAGACGTTTGGTGTAAGTTTACCTATGTGAATACTGAAAAGGAGTACATTTAAACAAAAGTGTAAGGTAATACATAGAAATGGGCAAAGGTGGAGACAATTGCAGTAGCCATTGGTAGCTAGCCAGTATAGCAACTTGCCTGACTTATCCCACCACTCATACACACGCCTGGTAGAGGCCATCTAGCACTTATAGGTTTCCTCCAAGCATAACTGACGCAAAGATACCCTCTCCAATGCTAGGCGCTGTCACATGTGCTCTGTCTGCTGGTCCTGCATGCCCCACTCCAGTGCCAATATGGAGGTTTCAAGTTCTACAATCTTCACAAGTCTCTTGCGCTCCTGACCCCAAATATAAGCTCGGGGAACCCCAAAAGGGGCGCTTTGCACAACCCCCCACAGTACCACCGTGGAGTCCATGGTACCTTTGTTTGTGTTCAAGAAAACCTGGAGTTCATCCGATAGGTAGAAGGAAAAGGATTCCTCCTTGAGGAACCAGGCATTGAGGCACCATACAGGGCTAGCCCCCTCCAGGTGTGAACCCATGTGTTGGGTAATCGGGGCATGATCAGATATCTCCACACAGGATTATATGCGAGTCAGTGGTGTGTACCAAGTCTGGTGACAGTAGAAAGAAGCAATCAATACAGGACAGTGATCCATCTGCTGCTGAGGTGTGAGTGTCTTCCCAAGATGTGGGGTGCCATTTTCGCCATGTGTCAGTAACTCCTAGCCAAGAGGCCAATCAGATAGACTCCTCCCAGCCCTCTGTGAGGCCCTGACAGTCTCCTGCCAGTCTTGGTCATCCATAATGTCATTGAAGTCCCCTTGATAATCATAATGCTCAGTGGCAGGGCCAATATCAGACCCCTGATGCTTAACAAGGTGAAGCAGGCCCTTTTGAGGGGCTGTAAATACAGATTACATTGACAGGGGCACCCTTCAAGACTTTTCTAGGATCACTTAGAGCCCACCCTCATCCTGGGAGACTCCAGTAGGGGTAGGGTTGGTGCAGCAGTATGGCCACCACCCTGGAGTCATGGGAGAACCCCACATAGTACACTATGTCACAGCCTTTACGGGACAAAAAAGGGCACCTAGTACCCTGGAGGTGGGTCACTTGTAGCAGCACCACTGTTTCAGGGTGCTTTGCACAAACTACATCACTGTTCCCAACTTAATCCGATCCAGCAGCCCATTGAATTTCCATGTCATGGCAGTGAAGGCAAACATATTGGTAGAGTGAATGGATAAACTCGGGGGATAGGGCTATATGCCCCCAGTCCCCACCCGTCAAGGAGGCCACAAGGGCAGACCTCGGCTTGGGGCCCACATAGTACAGTGATTACATGCAGGGGTGATAAGTGTTCTTGAAATTGAGAGCATACATGCCATACAAGAAACCAAAAGTACAAAATAAAAATCAACCAGTCCCTTTCCCCTCAATTCCCCCCACCCTCTACTTCCCTCCTGGCAGAAGCATCTGTCAAGCAAACCCCTGAACTAAAACTAGAATAAACCCGGGTTGGTGTTACAAGTCCGCTGTGCCTGTGAGCCCGTACCACCTCTGTCCGAGGCGAGGCATGACAAGATGCAACAGCAGGATACATTGGTGCTGGTGTTCAAGTGTCAAATATATCACGGGCCTGTTTGCAGCTGTATTGCTTCCTATGCCTCCGATCCTGCCCCCTGGGGCTGGTCCTCCTTAGCGGCCCTCTGGGTAGCTCCTCAGAGCTCGGGCCAGGCCACCACCCCAGCACCTGTCCCACCCCCTCCGACTCAGTGGAGGCCTCAGTGTCTGCCGGGCCTGGAATTCTTCATCTGCGCCTCTTGCCCAGTTTCCCCTTGATCTAGTGTCTCTGACCACGTCCCCAGGGCCCAGGGAGAATGTTTGACTGCCATTCGAGTGGCTGATGGACCATAAGTGGGTGCGGCTCCGTGAGTCGAGTCCAGGCCTCCTCTGGATTGTCAAAGAATTGTGAGTTGATTCATGCAGCACTCTTAGTCACAATGGGTAAGGAAGCATGTAAGACATATTCAGGTTGTGGAGTTTCTGCCTCACTAAATCATAAGCTTTCCTTTGGGACTGAATGTGGTGGGTATAGTCCGGGAAGATTATAATGCCCTGGGCTCTCATCCCCCTTAAAACTGCATCTCTGTCTCTGCATTTCAAGAATTTGCTCTGTCATTGGGCGAGACAGTGCTCTCGGTGAGGGCTTCTGAGCTAGGGATCTATGTGCCCTTTTGATGATGAAGCATGAGGTAGTTGGGCCACCTCGAGCCCTGATCGAATCCATTACCCCAAGAATGCCTCTAGGTTGACTCCCTTTGACCGCCCCCCGGAAACCCAATGAAGTAGAGATTATTCCTTCGGGCTCTATTTTTGACGTCCTCCACATGGCCAAGAGCATCTTGGAGAATCGTGTACGGCGGGCCACCTCCGTGGACAGACAACTCACCATATCTTCCACTTCGGAGGTTCTACCTTCAGCTTCTGTGGCTCAGTCCACAGCTGAGAGGAGATCTTTATGTAGTAGAGCCACACCCTCACTTCTTTAATCTTGGTCAGCAAACCATGCCAAATTTGCTTTGGGCAGGGAGACTGCTGCCATGGCGCATGCTTGCTGGTGGGGGAATTGAATGAGGGGTCTTAAACAGCTCAGGGGAGTATCTCTGCCACGACGCTTTGCTCCCCGCCTTTGGAGTCCAGTAGAGCAGGAGGTCCAACCCGCTTGTCCCAGTGAGTGTTGAACAGGGCAGCATGAGTAGTCAGACCCTAAGCCAGTAGCGCCAGTGTGCTGGACAATTGGCAGTGGGCGGGCGGATGGGGAGCGGTGGGTTACTGCGGCAAAGGGGTCGTGGGAGATACAAATACAAAATGAATCATTAAAAAAAAGTACCTGTAACCGGCTGCGTCACGGTCTCCTGTTCCTCTTCTCCAGATGACACAGGCTCTCAGAATGCTTTGCTGCCAATCCTGAAGCTGCTCTCATGCATGAGAGAAGCTTCAGGATTGGCCTGAGCACCCTCAATTTGCGCCCCAGGACAGACTGGGAGTGTGTGCCTGCTCTCTCCAACCCAGCTGTGTTGTTGGGTTGGAGAGAACTTTCACTGCGCATGATGGTTTGGCCGATCTGAAACAGCCGATCAAACCGTCATTTGCAGTGAAGGGAGTGCACCTACCACTCCTCTCAGTACCTGTCACCCCCAAGGCCCCACCCCAAAACTTATCAGGAAAGGAAAAATAAAACGACTGTTTATTATCGTTTTATTTTTCCTTTCCTGGAGTATTTGGGAGGGTGACGCTCCTCCGCCAGAGTGGAGGAGACGCCGCTACCCTAGGCAGCCTAGGTGGGGTCTCACCTCAGCACCAATGGTCAAGTCCAGGACTCAAGCCTCCAATCAACCTAGAAGCACAGTCCACAATGTAGTGGGCTCACCTCCAAAGAGGATCAGTGGGGAGGTAGCCTCGGGGCCTCCACCCCCCATGCGCTAGATCCATGTGTAACAACTTGCTGTAGTATAATGTTATCCTTAGCCATACGGCTTGTTTGGCCGTTAACTAGCTATCTGAGTTCTTGCCTTTAGCAGCGGAGGACTTCAGTAGGTCAGCATGGGGTATCTCCTCCGGTTCTCCTCTGGACCCGGTACCACATAAAATCTGGAAGGAGTTCGAGGAAGAGCTGTTTCCAACTCTCCGCTTGATTTGTAATTAGTCTCTAGCTAGCGGAGTGGTTCTATCTCAATGGAAGCAAGCACTGGTGACACCTCTGCTTAAGAAGACTTCCCTTGATCCAGAGTGTTCTAAGAACTACAGGCTTATCTTCCTATTGCCTTTCCCGGCTAAGATTGTAGAATGCGTGGTTAGTAACACTCTTTCTGGGCACCTGGAGCAACATAACTTACTGGAGGAGGTTCCGTTTTTGATTCCGGCCATCCCATGGTATCGAGACGGCCTTGGTGACCGTTATGGATGAACTTCAGAGGCGGGCAGACAGGGGTCAGGCAGTGGTGCTGATCCTTGCCTTTGATACGGTCAACCATGAGATCCTGCTTAGAAGGCTGAGAGAGGCGGGGGTGATGGGTTGCGCCTTACGATGGTTCCAGTCTTTTTTACAGGACAGACAGCAGGCGGTGTCCCTCCCTCCCTTTCAATCTGCCTTCTCCAATGTTTCGCATGGTTTGCCACAGGGCTCGGCAATCAGCCCGATTTTATATAATATCTATCTGAAACCCCTGATTGCGGTCATCAAAGCATATAATATTGTCATCGTAAATTATGCTGATGACACGCAGTTGATTCTCTCCTTTGAGGAAGAGGAGTCAACGCCAGTGGAAGTGTTTCACAATCGCCTGCGGGATACGGCCTTTTGGTTAAAGGACAACACGCTACAATTTAATGCAGGTAAGACTGAGGTGATTTTCTGTTCAGTGAACAGCATTCCTCATGTCCTGCCCAGCAACTTCTGGCCCAATGATGCTTCGACCGCAGTCCGGTCTGTTAAAACGGTCCGTAACCTGGGCATTATGTTTGATAACAAACTCACTATGGAAGCCCAGGTTACACAAACGGCGGTTTGTTGTTTTGCGATTTTCAGATCTCTGCGGAAAATCTTTTCTTTGCTGCCCCTCAGGTGCGTGCGCTAGTGGCAAGCAGCACGATTCTCAGCAGGCTAGATTATTGTAATGCCCTGTTGCTTGGCTCTCCGAAGTTTCTTTTGGACAGATTACAGAGGATCCACTCAGCGGCGGCCAAGTTAGCCCTAGGGCTGCCCAGAAGGTCCTCTTCTTCCACGGCCTTGGCAGAGTTGCACTGGCTCCCTTTGAGACAGAGAGTTAAGTTTAAATCTCTCTACCTTGTCTTTAAAGCCCTCCATGTGCTGGGACCTGCGCTCATGCGGAGAAAATTTGAATGGTATGTCTCCATGAGAAGTCTCCGCTCCAGAGTCGCGAGATTGGTGAAGGTACCGAGGTTTACGAAAGTCAGGTCAGGTGGTAGATCTTTTGGTGTGGCAGCGACCAAACTTTGGAACAAACTCCCGTGGGAGATTAGACAAAATCGGGAGCTCCTCCCGTTTAGAAGGAGTTTGAAAACCTGGTTGTTCCCCAAGACTTAGTTTGCCTGCCTATGTTTCGGACACACTCTTTTCCTGTACTCTGAGTTGCTTAGCGCCAGGATGCCTGTAAGGTGATAGTGCGCTCTACAAGTTAAATAAATAAAAATAAATTAATAAATACTGTGCCTTGCAGTATTCGTTAAGAAGCTGACGTCCATTTTGCCAACGTTTCTCCTTGACTGCCTTCCCCATCCCTTACATTCCATCCACTTACACCAGCAGACTCTTAACCCATTAGTTGCTAAACCTTCTCTTTTGTTATGTTATGTTACTTATATTTATAAAGTGGAAACAAATCACCCCTGAAGGGGTCTCTCTGTGCTGGAGCACTTTAAAACTGGACCGCAAACTCAGAAAGTAGTTAAAAGAAGTTTTGAAGAGTTTCTTCAATTGTGCTAAGTTGGACCAGGGTGGTATGAACAAGGGTAATTTGTTCCAATGATAGGGTACCAAATATAAAAAGGGTCTGCCTCAGTGTCTAACAGTATGAATGCGGTGGGGCGAAGTAATGATTACCCTTTGGATCTAAGGTTATGTGTGGGAGTATAGAACTGTAACTTGTTCCAGATGCAGAGTCCAGTGGCCATGCTCGGTCTTGTGGCTTAGTGGACTAATACATCCACTGTAGCGGCCTGTGTTTGCCCTCATGGTCACAGGTTCAAATCCAAGTGGGTTTACTCAATCCTTCATCCTCCTGAGATTTATAAAATGAGTGCCATTAAGTTGGGTAACAATAAACATCTGTTATTTATTACCAAGATGCCCACAGCCCGGTGAACGTGTGCTTTACAAATACATGTGTTAAGTTAAGTGAATAGAGGGGCCTGTTTCTAAAAAGTGACTTATGAACAAGACAGGAGTTTGAAAAGGGAGTGCTTTTTTATCAGAAGCCAGTGCAGGGTTCTAAGAGTGAGCTCAGATGAAGAGCAGGGTGGCAGGTTGCAAATCATGTGGGCAGCTGTGTTTTGTATCACCTGAAGTTTAGCCAATAACGCTTAGTTTGCAGCAACCATAAGGGCATTTGCATAAACCAGGTCACTTATATAAAGCATGCTACAACCAATGTTATATCATTTGGTTTTCCATCAAGGCTTGTCTTCCCCAGAGTCAGTTTTATTTGGCATAATTCTTCTTGTTATGTGAGTTTAAGTGTATTCAAGAGAGAGTGAGGGAAGGCTCAATCTGTGGTCCCTTTCTTCTTGTGTGTATAGACTTATAATAAGTGCCTGAGTTATGGATTTTCAATACTGCAGAGACATCCATTGGAAAGCTCTCTTGAGAAGGTGCATAATTCAAAACCAGGAACCAAAGATGGAATTGACCTGATCTTTCATGGAGAGGGTGTCATCATTCAGTATGCCCAGATTTCTAACTGCCTTTTTAGGGGTAGGGGCTGGACCCAGTTCCAGAGGCCATCAACCATCAGACCAGAAAGAGGAATCCTTTCCTAAAAGCAAGATTTCCGTCTTGCCTGCATTAAGTTGGAGGCGATTGAATGACATCCAAAGGGTTATTCGCTCCATACATTCCCTGAAACTGATCTTGGTAGATTCAGGATTTTCCCCCATGCTAATGAAAGTTGTGTGTCATTCGCATATGATATAACTTCGAACTGGCATCACTTGAGCCAGGGGGCAACAAAGATATTAAAAAGTGTAGGGCTCACATCGAGCCCTTGGGTTCTACCCTGTCCAGGGCCATGGTTTAAGAAGTAAAGAGGTCTTACTGGACTGCATGGGTCCGATCTTTTAGACAGTTTTTTACCCAAACCAGGGATTTTCCAACAACACTAATCTCCATCAGTCTTTGGACTAGATTTGAAAATGAGATGGTGTTGAATGCTGCAGATAGGTCTAAAACAACTAACACAGCTGGATGGCCACCGACCAGAGAGAGTCTAATGTTATCAAGAACCTCCACTTATACTGTTTCTGTACTATGGGTTACCCGAAAGCCAGACTAGGAAGAGTCTAGCAAAGAGTGGGCTTCCAAGAAAGACATCAGCTGTTTATTCACTATAGTCTCCAGAATTTTTCCAAAGAAAGGGAGCAGCGATCTTGTTCTGTAATTAACGAGTTTGAGAGGATCTGCCATGGGTTTCTTTTAAATAGTCTCAGCTGCACTGCTTTCCATTTTTTGTGGGAATAGTCTCATTTATAAAGATTGATTAAGCAGAACCGTGACCATGGGAAGAAATGCTGGAGCCAAGGTTGCCATATTATTGGGAGGAGCAAAGTCCTGGTGCGCCCAATTTAATCTTTTATATCAGGGCCAAGATTTGTTCGAAGGAGATTGTGTCAAAATATTTCAAAAGAATAGGGGTCATATCAGCAAGGGCCGGCAATAAATATCACTCAACACGCTTAGCGCAAGGATAATTATCGCCGGCTAATGCAGAATTTTATCGCTGAGATAGCGTGCTATCAGCAACGCTTATCTCAACAGCGATAAAATGTAGATTTTCCTAGTTATTATGACAGAAAGTCTTAATTTTATTAAAGACACGGAGTCGAGTATTATGCCTTCTTTTCTTGCTTTATTCTCAATAGCAGCAAGATAAGTAACAACTACAAATACCCAGAAGGCACAGCAGAAGAATTACTGGCCAATGGGATTAGAGAAAACAAACAACGGACCAATCATGACCCGGATAGTATATATGACCAACTCTGACCACACAAAGTCCTCTTTTCTTGTGCGAGAAAGTCAATGAGAATGCATAAACAATGGAAAAATAGACAATAAAATGCAAAAAGTCATAATCCAAGCCAGAAAATCCTGAAGGAAACCCAGAACTGCAGGATAGTACTGGAGGAACGTCCCACTGCAACGAGGCGAAGAACCAGATGAAGGAAGCTCATCCACAGGAACAAACACAGAGTTAATTGGAGGCTGGTGGTAAAGCCGGAGTTCCTAAGGGTGGGAAAACAGACATAATTAGTAAAGCAGAGGTGGGATAATACTCGCCCCTGTGTCTTTAATAAAATTAAGACTTTCCGTCATAATAACTAGGAAAATCTACATTCTATGTCAAGAACGGAGGCTCCTATTATGCTTGTTCAAAGCATATCAACAACCAAAGAAGAAGCAGTAACAACAGGTTTACAATAAAATGTTTTGAAAACAGTATCATTAGACCAATCTGCTGATTTCAGGATATCCTCCAAACGAGAGCCTGCCCAAAAGGCTTTAGAGGCCATAGCACCCCTAGCGGAGTGAGCACCATAAGCAGCAACGTCAATGCCCGCTAGGAACATGATCCACCTCACCCAACGGGCTAAAGTGGCAGAGGACACACGATGATGGGGTTTGCAAAAAGAAATGAGCAATTGCAAATGAGAGGAAGACCTGAGATCAGCAGTTTTCTGTTCGTAACTTTTTAGGCATTGTCCAACACAGAGCTGAGGCTGAGAAGGAAAATAGGGATAAAACACAGATTGCAAATTAGTTTTGGTACGCCTGTGAACATGAAACAAAACACCAGAAGGCGAAAATTGTCTGGAAGACAAATCCAAAGCTTTGACATCAGAGACACGTTTGTTTGAAATTAAACATAATAACATGGTAAGCTTAGCTTAAAGCATCTTGAGAGAAAGAGCATCATTGTCAGGCCATGAGATAAACAATTTGAACACCAAATTAACATCCCATAAAAAGGAATACTTAGCCAACGGAGGTTTTGAGAATCGAACTCCACGAAGAAGGCGACACACCAAAGGGTGGGAACCCACTGGCTTGTTGTCAATGGGACAATGGTTCAGCGAAATAGCAGATCTGTACAGATTCACAGTGCGATAAAATGTACCCGCACTGGCCTCTGAAGCTAGGAAATTAACCACAAAGCTTAGAGGGGCTGAAAAGGGATCGACAGACCGTTCCATACACCAGATTGCCCATAAAATCCAAGCTGACTTGTAGGCTCTGGATGTACCAGGGGCCCAAGCTCTGCTGATAAAGAGTGAAGCCTCCTGTAAAATGATGACGTCAGAAGAGGAAGACCGGAAATCTTCCATGCCGACAGAACTAGAGATCGGTCTAGAATAATGGTGTGGGGAAGACCCTGAGGGTCCAGCAGGAGGTCTACGCTGAAGGGAAGAAGTACCGGAAAATCCACCGCCAGCTCCAGTAGAGAAGGGAACCAGATTTGAGCTTGCCAGAAAGGAGCCAGGAGAACCAAGGATGCCGACTGGCGACGTACCTGGCCTAGAACCCTGTTGATCATCAGGAATGGAGGGAAAGCATAGTTGAGATGTAGGGACCAGTCCTGTAGAAAGGAATCCGTTGCCAGAGCGAAGGGATCCGGTCTCCAGCTGAAGAAAACGGGAAGTTGGGAATTGAGACGGGAAGCAAAAAGATCAATAGAAAAGGGACCCCATTTTTTGGGAGAGAGATTGAAAGACGGAGTGAAGCAGCTTCCAGTCGCTTGAATCTCGAAGGTAACGAGAGTGCCAATCTGCTATGGCATTGAGACTGCCTGGAAGATATTCTGCTCGAAGAGACAGCTTGTGTTGAAGACAGAATTCCCAAAGACTCTTTGCTAGCTCCGCTAGAGGTTTTGACTTTGTGCCACCTAGATGGTTTATGTAGCGGACTGCAGAAACATTGTCCATCCGAAGGAGAATGGAACAACTTGCCTTGTTCTTTGTCAGACTGCGGTTTGCAAAGGAGCCTGCCAGCATCTCTAAACAGTTGATGTGCAATGATGACTCCTCTGGAGACCATGTACCTCCAGTCGAGATTGAACCACATCGGGTGCCCCAACCCGACAGACTGGCATCTGATTCTAATACAAGATCTGGGGCCGTCGCGAAGATTGTTCTCCCGTTCCACGCAAATGGTCGATCCACCATTGAAGTTCGAGACGGGACTCTAGGTCTAATTGGACGAGATCGGAATACACCAAGCCTTGGCGAAGATGTCTTATCTTCAAGCATTGCAGGGCTCGATAATGAAGAGGCCCGGGAAAGATGGCTTGAATGGAGGCTGGCAGAAGGCCCACGACTCTTGCAAGAGAATGCAGAGACACTTCGGAAAGACGAAGAATTTGACATAGCTCTGACCGAATGGCTGAAACCTTGGATTTCGGAAGGTAAAGAGATGCGGTGGAAGAGTCCACACGGAAGCCTAGGAACTCTACACTCTGAGAAGGGATTAGCATAGATTTCTCGGAATTGATGAGGAAACCCAGGTCGAGGAGGAGAGACTGAGCGACATTGAGATGGGAAAGAAGAGTCTGCTTGTCTGAGTGCATGATCAAGATATCGTCCAGATAAATGATGAGACAAATACCTAGGGAGCGCAGGTAAGATACCACAGGCTTCATCACCTTGGTGAAGCACCAAGGAGCGGAAGAAAGTCCGAAAGGAAGTGAACAAAATCGGTAAGTGTCACCTGACCACTGAAATTGTAGATATTTCATGTGAGATTCGTGAATGGGAATTGAGAGATAGGCATCTTGAAGATCAAGTCTGACCATCCAATCGGATTGGCGTAAGGTATCTCTGAGATGGAGGATAGTCTCCATCTTGAAGTGGCGGTAAACCACGAACATATTGAACCACTTGAGGTTGATGACTGGATGAACTTTTTTGTTCTTTTTGCGAACCAAAAAGAGAGAGCTCAGGAAGCCCGAGGGGTCGAAGGGAGCGACAAGGATGGCTTGTTTTAGAAGAAGATTTTGAATTTCTTGGGAGACGAGCAGAGCGACGTCTGCGGAAAAAAACAAAGGAGGAAAAATAGACTGGGAAGGTTGAGCGTAGAACTCTATGAGATAGCCTTGGACAGAATTGAGGACCCAGGGATCTGCTGTGAGTGTGCGCCCCTGTGAAGAAAGAGAGCAAGACGACCTCTGATTGGAGGGGATGGGCTCACCTTGGTTGTTGACGTTGTTGTTGGAACGGAAGCCTTTCTGTCCTCGGCCGTGGAAGCCACAACCTCGTTGTGGATAAAACTGTGGCTTGTATTCCTGATAGCCGGAATTGGCTGCACCTCTGTAACCTTGGTTCTGATAGCCGCGGCCGGAAGAGCGGTTCCTGCCTCTGCCGGCCCTGCGAAAAACCCGGGGGGTAAAAACATTTTTGATAGAAAACTGGGCTTTGTCCAAGGAAGCAAAAGTGGACACATATCGGCTGAGATCTTTGACAAGGGAATCACCAAACAAAAGACCGTCAGCCTTGACACCAGGATCCTGGGAAGCCAAGTTAGCCAACTTTGGGTCCAATTTGATTAACAGGCCCTTACGGCGTCATGAATGATCACTGCATTCGCATTACCTAAAAGGCAAAAGGATCTCTGGAGCCACAAAGAAATTTCTTCAGGATTAAGGTCCGAACCTTCCAAACGGGCTGTCTCTGCCATATCCAAGACCCGGGCCCAAGGACCAGCCACATCTAACAGCTTGTCCTGGCAGGTGGACCAAGCTTTATCCACACCCTTACGTGGATCTTTGCCATATTTCGAAAAGAAAGTAAGGAGAGGCTGATCAATGGAGGGAGTAACGGTAACATGGCAAGGAAGGGAAGGTTTAGGACATTCAGATTTGAGTTTTGCCCGAACAGACTTGTCCAAGGGAAGACGGAGCTTAGATGATATGTACTCTCCCACATGAGGAGAGGGAAACCACTCAGTAGAATTAGGATCTCTGATAGTAGAGGGGTCAAACATAGGATTGCCCTCCGTATCCAGCACGGGCTGAGACGCAAAAGCATCCAATCTAGCTTTCTTGGGGGAAGGAGGATCAACCAACTGAAAGAAATCTGTCAAATCATCAGTTTCACCAATATCATCGTCATCATCCGTGTCAGGAATAGTGTCTATGACCAGCTTCTTAGGAACCTCCACATTTTTTGCTTTGGATTTACTTTTTGACATAGTAACCTTAAACCCCTCCTTGGTAGGAGGCCTGGGAGGAACCACGTCCTCAGTCAAATGCGAGGAGGACTCGCGACCCAATAGTGACACATTTTTTGAAAGAGAAGTGGAAGGAACCAGTTTACGCTTTCTGCTTTCCCCCGCAGAATGGGCCAAAGCTTTGGTCATGAGGCTCAAAAGGGAATTCTCCATGTGTTTAGAAACACGGTTCATTGAAGCCTCGACAGCTGTCTCTACCGAATTATTAATAAACTGACTGAGGTCAGTCTTGAAAGCTTTGCTTTCCTCGTTGTCCAACTCCTGGGAGCCTGGAATCTCCATGACAGAAATTGTGAGGTAAGGGTTAATAAGCAACAGGGAAACAAAGGGGCGTAGACGGGCGGGAATGGCAGGGAGACACTCCCCTGGGGGCGGGCACCGCGTTCGTCGAAACGGGAGACAGACGAGCCGCTGGAAGCCACATAGAACACACTCGGGAAGCAGCCGGTGAGGAGAAGGGAGCGGGAAGCGAGCGCAGCGGTATGAACCAAACACTGTAGCGGGCGAGGGGGGAAACGGTCCCGAAACAGGACCGGAACGAAAGGGCAATGTAGCACGAACGCGCTCAAAACACAGAAATACAATAAGGTAATAAAATAAGCAGTAACCAAGACAATAAATGCCTAAATACAACAAAATATATAAGAGAAAACAGTAAATGCGACTTATCTGACTGCGTAGCAGCAAGAAAAGAGGACTTCGTGTGGTCAGAGCTGGTCAGATATACTATCCGGGTCATGATTGGTCCATTGTCTGTTTTCTCTAATCCCATTGGCCAGTAGTTCTTCTGCTGTGCCTTCTGGGTATTTGTATTTGTTACTTATCTTGCTGCTATTGAGAATAAAGCAAGAAAAGAAGGCATAATAGGAGCCTCCGTTCTTGACATAAAATTCCAAGTGCAAGCTGCCAAATGTGCGATTATTGCTGGAAATCAAGTGATAATCACACAACGTTTGGTGATAGCTTGATGATAGGGCAGGGCAGACTCAGCCATGATATCCACCTTCCATTGGATATCATGGCTAAGCCAGATTGAAAGCAGACATAAGGAAAGTAGCGATAACCGAGATTAGCGCTACTTTTCTTATCGCTATGCATGTTAGTGTGCAGCTTGATAATTGGAGAATTGTCGGTTAGCGACATTTCTCCCGTTACTTTGGGGAGGAACGCCCACCTTGCATCTCATTAGAGATGCAAAGCTGGGCGTTAAAGTAAATGGCTTTGAGGCATGGAAACACGCTAAAGCTAAAACGGACGCTAAAGCTGTGATAATTTTATTGCGGGCCTTGATGGTATGTCCCAGGGTGATTAGAAGATGAACACGCAAGTGGACCCTTCACTTCCTGTGTGAGACCTTTAGAAATGTTTTCTTCAAAGTGATCTGCAAGGTCTTTACAGAGACACTGACATGCTGGGATAGAAGAGGCGCAAGCCAAAGGCGTAGTAAATTCCTTTAAAATAATATATAGTTCTCCTGTTGTGTTTCCAGCGTAGTTAATTCTGTCCATTATATGAGTCATTGTAATGGATTTAATATTTTTGTGGTAAATACCTAAGGCTACGTTATAGATGACTTTGTCTGCAGAAGTTTTGGTGGTTCTCCACTTGTGTTCCAACTTTCTGCATGCTGCTTTTTCCCCTATAAGGGACCCTGGGAACCAAGGGGACATAGTTTTTGTGTTTTGGAGTGGCTGAGTTTTTCAGCAGCGATGGTATCTAATGCCTGTGTAAACGCTTTCTCAAAGTCCTCCAGAGCAAGATTCATATCTGAGTGCTCTCATAATTTAGAATTTATGGAAAACAGAGGGATTAGACTGCAGTAAGTTTCCTTTTTCCACAACACCAGGGGCCGTATTACAGAAAATGCCCCAGGGCGCAACGGGCGCGTGTACCCACTTTGTGCATCCCAGGGGCACTTTGGGATTACAGAAGATGCTTGTGCTGCCCCTTCTGTAATACTAAAAGGGCTGACACATGTTGCGCCTGCGCTGTCATCAAAAGGCATCCCCTTTTTTGCAGGGGGGCATAGCCTCATGCAAATTAAGCAATCACTTTGGCTCTGCACCCACACCACATTACTGACGTGGGCACAGTCTGAAATATGTCCTTAGGAGGCATACTGACAGTGCACCACAAAAAGGTGGTGCCTACCTAGTCAATGCGCCCTCTGAGGGCAGCCCTCTCAAGTGTTAAATGGAGGTCCCATGGACCCCCAGAAATCCCCCTGCAGGCTCCCTGCACTGTGAAACAGTGCAGCTTTTAAACAGCTGCTTCTTGTTTCACTTGAATGCGCTGCTGCCAGGGTAGCGCCTAGCGCGAGTTCCCTCATTCTTCATAGTAGAGGGCATCTTCCCTGTTTGTGGCCAGTGCACCTGTTTAAAGGTGTACTGTGGCACAAACATGGAAAATGCAACCTTTAAGTAATACGGGCCAGGAAGTGCTATACAAATGACATTATTTTTCTAATGTATTTACTAAGATTATGCCAAAATGGCACTGTAGTAATTAGTCTGGCATATTTCCACTAAGTTCTGCTGATATTCTAATGGTTATGTTTTATTGATAACTATATTACTGTTACTTATTTCCCTAAAAATAGGGATGTGCAGCACCTTCAGCATTTTGACTTTAACACGTGCTCTGGCAAATACTTGGCACATGTTTGCAACTAAAATTATGTACTGTATATATGATGCATATGCTCGTAATGTATACTGTTGCTATGTGTATCCCGAAGTAAAAACAAGTTTAAAAAAAAATAGTTTTGCTGATATGCAATGGAGTAGAAACAACAGACCTGGACTGCCAACCAAGCAGGGCGTACAAGATGTGCTGGAGGATGCAAGAAGACAAAGTGACTCTCACTTCCACTATCCTTGTGCAAAGTCATGTCACTGGTGCTGTGCTCAAGCGGAAGGCCATCACGTCACCGACAAGGGACAGAAGTAGGATCAATTACTGCAAGGCTTCAAAATAAAGACATAAAGTCATTGGTCATGTTTTGTAACCCTCCTGTTCCCACGTTGCCCTATAAGTGTGGGCCGGGCGGCAGGCCATCCTAACCCACAATGACCAGAACTAATCCATATATTACTGTCAAGCTCTTGGAACAACGCAGGGATTGGTTGGAGCAGGTAAACCCAGCTCTTCAAAGGAGCCAAGAAGGCTGTGCGTGTTACACTGATCCATTAATAGCGTGGGCTTGAGAGACCTGAAGTGCGCATGTTGGGTTGGCCATAGCAAGAGACCTAACAAATCTAACAAGTGCACTTAACTTTATCCCTGCTGTCTGCCAAGCAACAGGACTGACCCTGCCCTAGGGACCCAACTAACACAGCGCTGCAGCCTAAGGGAAGCTCTTATAGACAAATATGGGGGACTAAACTAGTACTTTTAAATTACACATGTTGCTGCTAGTAGGAGGGCTAAGCACCCTAATAATCCAATGAATGAGCTTCCATCAGTTTTGGACTCTCATGAGAAAGTTACAAGTGGATGTGGTGTTGCTTGTAGAGGAGGGTCTTTGGGGAGTTTTGTGTGGTGGGCAGCATGCCCTGCCACCCTTCCCTCCCCCCCCCCCAGGATCTTCATGCGGCCCTTCCCTCCCTCCCCCCCTAGGATCTTCATGCAGGTGGTAGGGTCCAGGGACTAGAGGGAAAAGTCATTGTCCAGGAACGTTTGAGCGGATCTTAGAGATATAGGGACAAGGGATGTTGATACCTGCCGACCATTTTGTATGACAGTAGCAGACACACCGGTTGGCAGGGCACCGGCAGTTATTTTTAGAGAGCCTCGAAACGGGTCTCTACCGGGCTCTATTTTCGGGCCAGAATACGTTTTTTTAAACATATTTTAGGACTGTAAATAGAATAGTTATGGCCTGTTTAGGGATAAATCGATTTTATACTACTGAAAATCGAATAGCGCCTAGAAACGTGCAGGGAATGTTAGTGCAGCAGTCAGTGCTCTCGAGGCGCAATCCGGAGAATGTGTCTGTTATGCATAGTATTTTCGACTCCAACTACAAAGGGCGAGGCTAGACGAGCCCGCCTTTAGGGCCCGGCCCCCCGGCCCACGCCACGCCCTCATTGGCTAAAGTATCTGGCCGGCTGCCCTATTGGCGGCCGGCCGGCCGGGGAAGTGCATCCGGATCGGGGAAGGGTGACGCACGTCCGGTGGGGGCGTGGGGGAAGAGGCCATGACCTATTTAGGTCAAGGGCGACGGACCTTTGGGCCCTAGTCTCCCTTGTGGCGGAAAAGAGACATTCGACCACTGATAGACTTACAAAATGGACGGGAGTCCGCCTTGCGCACTCCCTATGCCAGCACTGAGGGGAGAGAAGGTAAGCTCTCAGCAGGGGGATGGAGACCACTGGCTGGGGAGGCTAGGGCGACAGGTACGAGACTCCTAGGCAGCCTGGTGGACGAGAGGTGGGGCCCTGGAAATGGCGGACAAGGACCTGAGGGCTGGGGCCCATCGCTCAGGGGCGCAGGTGGGTTGCACCTTGCGTGGGCATCTCAACCTGGGGGGATGCGAACCAGAGGGCCCCTTGGTGCTGGGGGAAGGAAGAAGAAGTTATGAGCGAATACAATTTGAATAATGCATAATACAAGTTGATAAGATGTTTTAATAATAAATGATAAATGTTGCTCATAATTTGTTAATGTTTTAATAATCTTATATGTCATGTTTATGAGTCTGTTATTAAACACGGCCTTTTTTACACCCACCACTTTTCTCAAAGTTATGATTCATTGGTGGGTAGGCGGGCGTGGGGCATACTGGGGGATCCGGGTCCTAAGCACAGCAAACCCTGTTCCATCCTTCACGCTCTGGTTCTACAAAGGCCCGGTATTTCGCACATCATTTAGCAGCGCCGCCCACCCCCCATATAATCAATCACGGATGTGCCTCACCTCGACGACCGGGCTTTTATCCCTGCTGATGACACTAGCACCGCCGCACGCTGCCCGCAGAGCGCGGCTCTGGGACCTTTTATGCTCAAATAGAATTTGTGTAAAGATTCATTAATGTACATGAAAATGCTTTTGCGGGCCCTCCAGGCAGGAATCGTTAGTGCTACAAAAAAGGAGATTCACAGCCTTTAATTTCCTTCCAGGCTTCTATTCCCTTAAGTGTCTCACACAGGGTTTATGGGCTCAGTTTCCCGCACTGTGTCCTTCTGCCTGGCTGGAAAGAGTGCCCTACACCAGTGGTTCCCAAACTTTTGACTCCTGAGGACCCCCATTGAGTCACCACTAGAACTCGGGGACCCCCAAGCAATTTGTATGATTTAAATTACAAACATTAAAATAGTAACTCGAAAATAATAAACACAGGTGTGCACACAAAACAAATACTCGAATTACTAAGGATTTTAGTATTTTAAATTGAAAGAATTTGCAAAAAACAGGAAGGTTAGTGCTTATTTATTATTTTATATCATTTCTAGAGCGCACTGTCACCTGTCAGGCATCCTGGCGCTAATAGTGAGTTGACCTTGCCCACCTAGTGCAGCACCAACCATGTTTTTAACTTCCCTCTAAATGGCAAGAGATCACTGATTTGTCTCAGCTCATAAGGCAGAGTGTTCCAGAGCTTTGCAGCAGCGACCTCAAAGGATCTACCACCTGCTCTAACTTTTTTAAATCTAGGGACTTTTATCAATTTTGCCACAGAAGAGCGTAATGTTCGAGTAGGAACATACTTCTCAAAATTGCTTTGAAAGGAGGTGCTGCATCTCCTTGACTAACTTTTAAATGATTGGTTTTATTGCGCAGTACGAGACTCCTGCCAGGGAAATCCAAAGTTTTCAGACCAGTCCCCATACAGTGCACACCAAGTGCAGTGAGTGAGCCTGACCACTTCAATGGGGGCTTTGGGAGACTCTCCCCCCAAAAATATGTAGGATACAATGGTGCATTCTGCAACAAATGTATCATTGCATATTGAATTGTATAAGATTTTAAAGAATAGTAAATGATGGCCTTACTATGCACCAGGATACGACAATCTTTGTTGGGTTTCTTCAATGATTCCCTTATTATCACCCTCCAACAGTGACTCATCTCTGCATAGTCCCTCTGTCACATGTATGTCATTTGTTTTATAGCATCTCTCATACAATTGAAGGATGTCAGAGCACTTTACATCACACACATATAGGGGCAGATTTACAAGCCCCTTGCGCCAAGGGCACGTCATAAAAAGTGACGCACCGGTGGTGCATTTTAGTGCCCCATATTTCCAAGACAGGAAAAGCTACCCTGCATGACTTTTCCTGGTCTTGTAAATATGACCCCATTTGCACACAGCACTTTGCGTGAAAGGGGTTTTTCATGTGTGTTGCTGTGGGTGTTTCTACACAACAACCATGAAACCAGACACATTTCCGGATTTACTAGAAATCGTAAATCTGGAAATGTGTCTGAATGCTATGCCTCCCCAGGGGAGGCGTAGGGAGGTGCAACGAGGAGAAATGTATTCATTTCGCCTAGTTTTTTCCTCTTTCTATGCGTGTTGCATTCTGCAGCACACATAGAATCAGTAAAACAATGATGTTTTGCAGATTCTATGTGTGCTAATGCAGCACACTTAGAAGTTGCAAAACGCAATTTCGGATTGTTTACGTGCAGGAAGGGAATCCTTCCTGCATATAAACAATCTACTCCCGAAGCAGGCACCCTTGCACCATGGTGCAAATGTGCCTGTGCAGGAGCATAGCAGCAATTTGTGCGCCAGCGCAGGGGGAAGCACAGAGATGCGACATATTGTTGTAAATATATGGCATCCCTGTGCTTTGAAAGTGACTCAGTGCGGCGCAGCCAAATGGCTTGCGGCACACACAGAGTCACTTTCCTTGAAAATCTGCCCAGAGGAGAAAATTATTCATATGTGTAAATCAGTTTATAGAAAATGTTACATAAGGCAAATGCGACTACAAGGTGTAGGATTCACGTCATTCATATTGGTAGGCATTTTTAAAGAGTGCTTGGTCTGGAGAAGCACAGACTCAGGTTTCAGAACATAGCCGAGTGGTTAGCATTGATAACAATAAAAATGTATTTCCAACCAAATAAACCTATTTATGCAGCATCAGGATAAAGAAAGACTTGGAAAAACATATGTTTCTAACTTGTACCATGCAGGTTGCAAGCAGCTCTTTGCTGATATTTTATAGGTCACTGTGCTAGATTAGATTGTCACTTATAAACTGCACAGTAACAAAATAATCTATGTGACAAAAGCAGTAACCCACTAACCTATGCACATAAAAAAACAGTTTTTTAAAATGCATGGTACACATTCTTTGCAGTAGGCATATTAACCCTATGTGCTACATTAGATAAGTAAAAGCTGCCACTTGACAAAACTCTCATTTCTCTCCAGCAGGTACATCAATCACTGATGTTATCTTGACACTTTTATTGTTGTTGGAAAACTGCTAATTCTACTAGGAACTTTGTTGTTCTTTTAAAACTACTGCCTGAGGACCCCCTGGGAATGTGTCACGGACCCCTGTGGGTTCGTGGACCACAGTTTGGGAAACACTGCCCTACACTGTGCTCCAGATGGAGGGCAGCGAAATCATGGGTCAGAGTGGACACGGCATGCTAGGTGAGCTGCCTTGTAGGAGGAAGTGAAATCCTTTGAAGAAAAAGTTTTCCAAAGGTAGGATAATTGGAGGGGTTTTTCATAGGCACACAATGCTAGTTATCTTGATTTAGACCACACCCCTGCAGGAATAGGCCACACCCCTTTAAGAGGTTTGCCCTGCCCCTTTTAGAGCACCCACAGTTTTTTTCCCACTTAAAGCCCTGGGCAGGACTGATTTATTGCAGCCTGGGGTCCTGTAGCAGGCATGAGTGCCCAGTCAAGGGAGGCAGCTGAGAAAATCGGCCGGGGGTGGCGGCAGCTGTTTTAGCCTGCTCGCCCCCAAAGCTTAAGCAGTAGCGTGGTTTAAAGGCAGCAGGTCACGAGTGGGGGTTTGTGGCAGAGAGAGCTCAGGGCCAGCCCTCTAGAGTGGATCCGTCCCAGCATGTGATGGCAGCAGGAATAGGTTGGCAAAATCAGTAGGACCCCAGCAGCAGTAATTGCAGGAGCAAGGTGACAGTGTGCCAGCGAGCCACACCAATAGTGTTTTATGATCTGGGAGCACAGAGCCCGAGAAGCGAGTGCAGGACAGGAAATGTAGCCTGCTAAGCATAGGCTTAGCTCATGGGCCCCAGAAGGTTTTGAAGTGGGCGCCAAGTTGCTTGTTGCAGGTAGGGCAGGCGGAGGTGCGGCACAGGTTGGAGTGGCTATACCTGTACGGCCTGGCTTAGCCGAGGAAGTCAGGAACTACTCACCGTATGTGGCACTGCTATGGAGCACAAGGGCTAGGCCTGTGGCACGCCGGGCCTGCCACTGTATTTGTCTAGCCCGCACAGGCATGCCCAGAGAGAGGTGAAAGGAGCAGCAGGGGGAGATGTCATGTACAGGCTTGCGAACTCACAGTGTAGCCTGTCCTGTGGCATTATGTGAAAGGCGAGAGCAATAGGAAAGTGCATATGTGTGATGCAGGAGGAGTCGAGTTGGGGAGGCTCTCCCATGTCTTTGGCAAGAGGGATGGGACTAGAGTGGGGTCTATCAATCATTCAATCAATCAATCATTGGGATTGTAAAAGTCAAACTACCCCCCCGGGATGGGTCTCACGCACTGGGGGATGTATGGGGGAAAGGGAGGGGGTTCACAGCAATCATGGGGTCACTGAGTTCCATGGAAGAGCCAGGTCTTGAGGTCTTTTAGGAACTTAGGGAGTGATGAGGTCTGTCGAAGGTGGTGAGTAAGGGAGTTCCATGCCTTGGTCGCGAGGTGGGAGAAGGAGTGTCCTCCTGCACTGGTTTTCTCGATCCAAGGTACCGTCGCAAGGGAGAGCTGGACCGAGCAGAGAGAACATTGGGGAGCGTGGAACGTTATGTTATGTTATGTTAAACTGATTTATAAAGCACTCGGCTGCCCCAGCAAAGGGGCGTCCTGGTGCTGAAACCAGATTAGCGCAGCTGGTGGCAACTGAACAGCTTATAGTGGAGGGAAGAGAAACGTTTTAATAGCTTTACAGAAGGGCAGATAAAGCTTTATGCTGTGGATGGAAATAGGAAGGGAATTCCAGAGTCTAGAAGCCAACAACAGAAAGGAGCGGCCTGCAGCACGAGCCCTCCTCACCCTGGGGACAACCACAAGATTCTGTCTCATGGAACGAAGTTGGCGGGGGGGGGGTTTAGAAAGAGTGCAGGTTGGACAGAATGCTTGGCAATGAAGAGTTGAAGATTTTAAAAGTAATGCAGAGGGCCTTGAATTCCACAAGCTTGGCCACAGGCAGCCAATGTAGGCAGCGTATTGCGTACGAGGTAGAACACCACCTTGACAAGCCAGGCAGCGCTCGGGCTGCAGCATTCTGGACCCTTTGCAGTCCCACAATCTCAGCCTGGTTAGCCCCGAGGTAAAGGGAGCTGGTATAGTCCAGTCTAGACAGAATCAAGGGCTGGACGACAACCTGCCTGACTGAGGGTTCAAAGAAGCCCAGCAGAGGTTTAAGCCCCAGCAAGAGCCCAAAGCACTTCCCTGACACCTTCTTAGTTTGGGTTCTGGAGTTAATGGCAGTGTCAAGCCAGACCCCTAAGTTTATTACCACATGTTTAGGAGCGGGTGCCGACCCCAGTGCGGCGGGCCGCCAGTGCTCACACCACAGCTCTGAGTCTCTCCCCACTAACAGAACCTCAGACTTACTAGCATTGAGCTGAAGACTGTTGGCAGTGATCCACCACGAAACAACCTCGAGATCGCTACGGATTGTAGACGCGTCTCGAGTAATGTGATCAGTGAGAGTGACAACCAGCTGGGTATCATCTGCATATGACACCACCATGAGCACTCTGTTTTTTGCCACCGTCGCCAATGGTTGCACATACAGATTGAACAGGGTAGGGCTTGAAGCCGAGCCCTAAAGAACCCCCTGCTTGATAGCATGAACTCTGGATGAAAAAGGAGGGGCAGTCAGCTGGAAGGGCCTCCTGGAAAGAAAAGAGGCGAACCAATCTGGGCGGCATCTGCTATGCCCACCTCCTCCAAGCGCCTGAGCAAAATCTGGTGGGAGACCGTGTTGAACGCGGCACTGAGATCGAGCAGAATCAGTGCTGACATATACGACCGGCGTCTAAGGCCCATCTCAGATGTTTGGTGACAGCAAGAAGAGCAGATTCTGTGCTGTGACCAGGACGGAATCCATTCTGAGATGGGTCTAGAAGATTATTTGCCTCCAGATACTCCATCAAGATAGTATTGATGTAAACCTCAGGAATTTTCTAGACCCAGGGCAGGAGGGAGATGGGGCAAAAACTCTCCAGCCTGGTAGCATCCAAGTTAGGTTTCATTAGTAGGGGGACCACCTTAGCATCCTTCCAAGTGCATGGCACAGTCGCTGTAGAAAGAGAAAGATTGATCACATGGCACAAATGGGGATGAGCACTGGCAGAATTCTCACCACATAGGCCGGCTTCAGTGGGTCTGACGGGGAACCAGACGTGACCTTCCTACATATCGCCGATAGTCTCTCCTGGGAGATGGTGGGGAGAGTGGTCATAGTGTAGGAAGTAGGGGACTCGGCCATGGGGACAGAAACGGATGCAACCTGGGGGAAAGATTTATAGATCTTCTCCACCTTCTCCACAAAAAAGGAGGCCAGGGCATTGCACTGATCATCGGATGATAACGAGGTGCCAGGCAGGGCTGTAGATGTTTGCAGCACTTTCAGTATCGAGAAGATATTTTTAGATGTATTAGCGCTGCTCTTGATCTCCTCCGCATAATAAGTGGCCCGTTCCGCCTGAATAGACCCATGGTATTGCTTAATAGCTTCACCATATGGCTTTTTTTAGATTAGGGTCATAGTTCCTTCTCCATGTTCTCTCCAACCTCTTACACTCTTTAGGCATGGAAACAAGCTGGAGTGTTATACCAAGTGCTACGGCCTTTCGACAATTTTACTGAGACAAGAGAATCAAGTGCATCAGAAATCCAGACAGACACTGATTTATCGGCCAAGTCACAGTCTGCTGAAGACTAGGAAAAGTTGATGAGAGAAACTCTTGAAAATGTGCAGCGTCAAGTTTATGCCAAGGGGGCCTAACTACAGGCTTATGAGGCAACCTACTCGTCGGTACCACCCCAGAGAGTGTCATCATTATAAGATAGTGATCTGACCAATACAACGAGGAGGGAGGGTGGACCGTCAGGAGGGCCAAGGTGGTAAAGACAGGATCCAATAGGTTCCTTGCTGAATGTGTAGGCGCCAGCACCAGTTGAATAGCTGGCAGGCCTCAAGATCAGCCAGAAAGTTACCCATATAAACATCGTGAGGATTATCGGGATGTAAGTTCAGATCCCCCAGAATGCTGAAGTTGGCAGCCCTCATGGCTAAAGACCCTATAGCGTCAATAAGAGCCATTCTGAACTCTTTGGAGGGTCCAGGCGGGCGATAGATCAATAAGCCTGACAAGGTGTAGTTAGCATTGAGGGAGATCCCAAAGCGTGCAGCCTCACACCCTCCAAGAGGCTCCCTCACAAAGGAGTACAGGTAAAAAGATTTAAAGATAACTGAAATGCTGCCCCCCCTGGACCTTCTGTTGAGGGTCTTGATGCTAAATCCGGGAGGAAGAGCTAAGCCAGGTTCTGCTGCATTTTCTTCAGATAACCATGTCTCTGTTACAAATAGAGCATCCGGAACTTTGTCCAGCAGCAAGTGATATACATCAGCATGATGTTTAACCAAAGAGCGGCAGTTAAAACTAAGCAATTTTACCCTGGAGCTAGGGTTACTGGCGGGACCTGGGGGGCAGGTGTGGAAAGCGCCCAGGAGGTAAACCTACGGTGCCAACAGTAAAAAGGTCCCTCCGGCATAACACCTGTAACATAACTACAGGGGTGGATGCCCACTTGGATGGCAAAAAGATCTGCTGCAGAGTAAGAGAACGTTTCTCTACGGGAACCAGCAGGAATTCTGGTGACTGGCGACGGCCAGGCGCGGATGGGCGCAGACGGGCTTGCCTTTGGCGCGCCCATGGCGCACCTGCTGCACGCTCGCCAGGGCATCGATTTAAGTACCGGTATGACCCGGAAATGCCACCAGGGAATGCCGACCCAGCTGACCCTGGAAGCACGCCCTCCGCTCAATCGGCACACAGCTGTGACGGCACAGGGCGGAGCTAGGGGAAAGCGAGGACAACCCTCGGCGGAGAGAGTGTAAGTAAGTAAGTAAGTAAGTAAGTACATTTTTTATTTGCTTAGTTAATTAAAACCATTGCAATATCTCCATAAAAAAAAAATATCTACACACAATACATTTTCACCCTAACCGTAAAATTACATCTACCTAAAATATTATATGTTCTATTTTAGATTTCCCATTTAAAATCATGAAGTTAATACATTTTAACGAACATTATTAAATAAGATTCAGCTTGATTTTTATGTCCTCTAAGAACTTAGTGAAGGGTCAAGTTTCAACATCCTCTTTTCCGCCACCTTCATAAATGTAATGCTTTTTAAACGAACATTATTAAATATAATTCAGCTTGATTTAATATCCTCTAAGAGCTTAATGAAGGCTCAAGTTTCAGCATCTTTTTTTCCACCTCCTTCATAAACTTCACCAAGCTACAGTTTAACTGCGGATCGTTGGGTACAAAGCAGGCAAGACCTGCATGTCTTCGTGAGCGTATTCCTCGCTGTTTAAATTGTAATTTCAGCAGACGTTTCCATTCCTCCAGCAATTTGTCGCAGGAGCACAACAAATGTGGCATGTCCTCAGACGCCATGCCACATAAACGACAGAGGGATCCCACTTTATCCTTAAGCCAATGTGGAAGATGGCATATACAGGGTAACAGGCCCAATCTTTACTTTAAAAACTTCAATTTTGTAGTTCTTGAGTAACCCAAGTCAAGGTAGCTCTATTGACCTTGCTTAGAATAGGAGTTTAGGATTATCCATCCATGTGACCTCTTAGCTAGAGGCGCCTTATCTTCAATCCATGAAAGATGTTTAATTGTTTTCTTTACTAATCTTTTAACCATTGTATGATTAGTAAGGGTATTCCACAACTCCTGTAATCCTAGGTTCACCAAGATTTTTTCTGAATACTTAGAGGATGGCAAGGCTGGATTTCGCTCTAGTTCCGACCATAAGTAACCATTTAAGGTTCCCTTTTTGGCCTTCCGGATTTTGTCCCAAGTGGTTATGTACGCCCCTTGTCTTGCCAGAGACTGTTTCTGGCCGCCAAACTCTAGCCTAAGTTGAGCCGGGGAAGTATATTTTGGCAGGCTGAAGATGATCTTATATACAGCTGTCACAGTTTTATCCAAAATCGCTGCATCTCTTCCTCTCTGTACTTCACTCCCGTAAGTAATTGTGGGCAAGAGTTTGGCTTGTATAACTTGTGACAGAGGCAGAAGAGATGGAATGGTAAGTCTGCTATTTAGTTTTTTTAGAGAAATTGCTATAGCAATGCCTTTACCTCGGATGCTGGCTTTCTGAGTGGTAAACTGGCCACCATTGTCAATTTTAACTCCTAGATACTTACACTGTTGTATCTTCTATACAGATGTTATTCCAAAACCAGCCATGTGGATTTTTTCCTTTCTTGTTAATTGACATTGTTTGAGTCTTCTCCAGATTTTCCGTCAATTGGTTTTCATCAGAGTATCTCTGTGTGGCATCCACAAGATTTTGCAGCCCTATTTTTGTGTGGCTGATTAGAAGTATGTCATCCGCGTAGAGTAGTGTTGGCAGTATTTGACCTCCTAGTTTCGGTGCATGAGAATTGCAGTTATTAAGAATCGGAATAAGGTCTCCTAAGAACAAGTTAAAAAGCTTTGGGGCCAGAACACATCACTGTTTGAGACCCTTATTGGTTGGGATACGACTTGACAAGTGGGGGCCGTCGCCCAACTTCACCTGAATCCATGTTTCACTATGCAAGGTAATCAGCAGGTCTAACAATGGCCCTGGTATCCCCCACTTCTTCAGTTTGGACCATAGAAGATTCAGATTAATGTGGTCGAAAGCCGCCTTGTAATCTATAAAGCACAAATGGATTGGCATTTTAGTAGTTTTGGCTTTGTCAATTAGAAGACCCATAGTTAAAATATTGGTTGTTGTCCGAACCGATTTGGCAAAACCCGACTGATTAACAGGAATTAGGGATTTTTATGTAGCCCAGGCCTGCAATTCCTCCAAGAGGATCCCAGCAAAATACTTTGCCTCGTTATCCATAAGAGCGACCAATCTATAATTACGTGGTAGAGACTTATCCCCTGACTTGAATATTGGAGAAATAATAGAGCCCTTCCAGGAACCAGGTAAGATATTAAATTGTTTAATTTCCCAAAATAGTGGCTCGAGTACTGCAGCCCATTCACTTTAATTCTGTTTGTAAAGAATGGGAGGGATTCCATTCGGGCCTGACGCCCCCTCTATTCTTCCTTTTTTGATTTGGCCCGTAATTATCTTTTGTAGGTTTGTCACTCCTATGTTCGTAGTTGTAATACGGCCTTCTTGTTTGTATGGAATTCCGCGCAGTGGCTTAGATTTGTTGTTATCAGTTTCTGTCTTCAAATTGAAGTCTCTATGTTGTTTGAAATGATCTTTAAGATGGTTTGCCCATGCTTCTTCGGTGATATTAGAGGAGACTCCGTCATGCCTTGAGTTTATAAAGGAATTGATGGTTTTCCAGAATCTTGCCCTGTCATTCTGCTTGATATCTGCATGCAGTTTTGCCCATATACTGTCCTCCATTGCTCTATTCGCTTCCCATTTTGTTTTTTTTCAAAGATGCCTTCAATACTCATAAAAGGTCTTGTTTCGCCGTATCCCTTGGGGAATACCTAAGTTGACGCATTGTGTGAAAGATACGTTTTTTGTGCGTTTTATCTTCACTTTGTATTCTTTTGTAAAAGAAATCGTGTTACTGTCATTCATTCCCTTTTGGAGGTTTGGATTTGTGGAGTATCCTGCCATAGTTGTTAGAAAACTCTCCCATTTCTCAACTTTGCTTACTCCAATTCTTTCATCAAAGTGCTGCTTTGCCATTTCTTGCAGGCCTCTATCATTCACTGCCGAGTACTTAATCCTTTTTTAGTTGATGGTATGAATTGAATCTTTAGGTACCAGGATTGCTCAAAATTAGGCTTGCTGATATTGAGTATGATTTACTAAGGGCAGTGGTCGCTATCAGCTTTTTCCCCTATTTGAAATGAGGCAATTTGATGAAATAAGGATAGTGACATAAAGGTATAGTCCAATATTTTACTGAATCTTGTTGTGTGAAATGTACACGCTGGTGGATTATCTCCGATAAATCTCCCATTTAATGCTCTGATGTTGTAGGACTCGAGATTCTCTAGCACCTGCTTATCTAACTTGGAATATTTGGATATTTCTGAGCTCTCTTGGTGCGGTATATTCCAGGCTATATTTTGACAATGGTTCTCGTCATCTGTCGAGGTTCCCATCAGATTAAGGTTGAAGTCCCCGGTGATCATAAGATCTGTTGTCAGTGTATCGTTTATACATTCCTCCAGGTATTTACATAATTCTTTTACTATCTTTCCTTTCCTTTTTGGATGGATATAAGCGTTGATCGGTATAAGATTTGTGCCCTTCTTGCCTGATTTTAAGGTGGACAGATTTAATGTCTTTAAATCAGGAGTGATTGGTCCAAGTTCCTTGATCTCATAGGCACTTGTGACCGAAACATAAGTCGCTAGTCCGCCTTGAAGTCCGCACAGTTTCTGTCTTCAAATTGAAGTCTCTATGTTGTTTGAAATGATCTTTAAGATGGTTTGCCCATGCTTCTTCGGTGATATTAGAGGAGACTCCGTCATGCCTTGAGTTTATAAAGGAATTGATGGTTTTCCAGAATCTTGCCCTGTCATTCTGCTTGATATCTGCATGCAGTTTTGCCCATATACTGTCCTCCATTGCTCTATTCGCTTCCCATTTTGTTTTTTTTCAAAGATGCCTTCAATACTCATAAAAGGTCTTGTTTCGCCGTATCCCTTGGGGAATACCTAAGTTGACGCATTGTGTGAAAGATACGTTTTTTGTGCGTTTTATCTTCACTTTGTATTCTTTTGTAAAAGAAATCGTGTTACTGTCATTCATTCCCTTTTGGAGCTTTGGATTTGTGGAGTATCCTGCCATAGTTGTTAGAAAACTCTCCCATTTCTCAACTTTGCTTACTCCAATTCTTTCATCAAAGTGCTGCTTTGCCATTTCTTGCAGGCCTCCATCATTCACTGCCGAGTACTTAATCCTTTTTTAGTTGATGGTATGAATTGAATCTTTAGGTACCAGGATTGCTCAAAATTAGGCTTGCTGATATTGAGTATGATTTACTAAGGGCAGTGGTCGCTATCAGCTTTTTCCCCTATTTGAAATGAGGCAATTTGATGAAATAAGGATAGTGACATAAAGGTATAGTCCAATATTTTACTGAATCTTGTTGTGTGAAATGTACACGCTGGTGGATTATCTCCGATAAATCTCCCATTTAATGCTCTGATGTTGTAGGACTCGAGATTCTCTAGCACCTGCTTATCTAACTTGGAATATTTGGATATTTCTGAGCTCTCTTGGTGCGGTATATTCCAGGCTATATTTTGACAATGGTTCTCGTCATCTGTCGAGGTTCCCATCAGATTAAGGTTGAAGTCCCCGGTGATCATAAGATCTGTTGTCAGTGTATCGTTTATACATTCCTCCAGGTATTTACATAATTCTTTTACTATCTTTCCTTTCCTTTTTGGATGGATATAAGCGTTGATCGGTATAAGATTTGTGCCCTTCTTGCCTGATTTCAAGGTGGACAGATTTAATGTCTTTAAATCAGGAGTGATTGGTCCAAGTTCCTTGATCTCATAGGCACTTGTGACCGAAACATAAGTCGCTAGTCCGCCTTGAAGATGTCCAGATTTTGCTATTCTTACTGCACTGGTGAAAAAACGCAGAAAACCATGCAGATGCGGGGGCTCTATTTGCCATGTTTCTTGAAGGATCACAATATCAAAAGATCTTATATAGCTGGCAAATTCTGAATTGGACATTTTAGACGCCAGGCCTTTGATGTTCCACAAGCATATTCTAAAATGGTTATGCCCGCTTGATTTAGGGTGATTGTTTGTTGGTAAATTTATCTGATTATTAATTGTTCTGGCGATCCATCTTAGATCAATTGGTCCTATTGATGTGCCATCTAAAGTACGTCCCCTAACTTTAAGATCTTCCACGTTTCTTGCTTCGTCTGTCCCTATTGCTCCTCTAAGTACTGGTATTCCAGATCTATTGAAGGAGTTCTGTTCTCCATCTATTGCTGCTGTGATTAATAGATCAGGATATTTTGGTTTTACATAAGGGCCTATTGTTATCCCCCAATTTTTAAAGGTTTAAAACTCCACCAGTATTTTATGTGCAACTAAAGATGTTATCCATGTTGCTTTTGTTTTTTCCGCCTTTGTTCCGTCTTCTGTTATAAATTCAATTGAGACCAGATCCAGGGTTGTCACACCAGCCAGGGATGGAATGTGAGATAATAACAGCCATAAAATATTGCCCCTATTTAGTATATCATGCCTTCCTTTCGAGGTGTAATCCTGGTTAAACCATACAATATTTGTTGTACTTCTTATATCTCCAGGGCTCCTGTTATTTTTGTTGTCGTCATTTCTTCCTTGTCCAAATTCATGTCCTTGCGATGCTCTCAATAATGCTTGATGTGTAGAAAATTCTACTTCATCGCTCCCTTTCTGGCGGACTGTTTGTTGTCCTCCTATGTTTGACTTTTGGATCACATCTCCATGGCCGATGACAGCTGGTTCTGGTCCCGCACCACTTACGTGTACCTGTATATCATCTCTCAGGTTTGCCCTTGAATGTATAAATATAGATGGTTGTCTGCTAGAAACCAGTTCGCTGTCATCTGACTCTTTGAGTTCCCCCCTCTTTGTTTTGGGTAGTGTATGCTGGTTGCTTTCTCTCCCCAGCCTTATTCCATTTGTTTCAGTAGTATTCCGTGTAGTGTTGATGATCAATCAGTTCATGACGTTCTGCTTTACTCGCTGGCTCTGAACTGGATCTTTGAATTTGTTTTCTTTCAATATTGGTGGAGAAGGCCTGCTAGTCTCTTCCTGATGCGGAACTTCTCCTTCTTCTTTATTATTGGTGTCCTTTTTGGGCTCTCCTTCTTCATTCTTGTTGATGTCCTTTATGGAATCGGGTACACCTTGGTCAGACTGTGACGTCGACCTGAAGAGATGCCTAAATCCTTCTCGATCTAAATTTGTTTTTTGATTCTTGCCTTAACGTTTTTTTGCTTGCCTTTGTTTTGCATTCAGTTGTTTGTCAACCTTATCTTCCATTGAGACAATGGCAGTTGATCATCCGCTGTTATGGTCTCTTTGGCATCTTCCTTTCGATTCTTGTAGATCTGTGTATCCTTTGCCCCAGGGCATACTTTTTTAATGATTTTTAGAGTTCTTGTACTTTTCATTTTGTCTGTTTTGTTCACAGTGCAGCTTTCAAAGGAATGCTTATCTATTTCAGCATCGGTTTGTCCGTCACACAAGTGACTCACTTTTCCTCGCAAGGGCTTTTTTATTTGTGTACATAGGTTGCTCAACATTGATGGTAGTGTGGCCAGTTTGTCGATGATTGGGCCACATTCACAACCCAAAGTCTTATTTTGGGATTGGTTCTGCTTGTTTTGTAGAAATGTATTTAATGTGCCCAGCTTTCCGTCGATAGCAACCACAAAAACAGCCAGGGTATCTAAAAGCGTCAGCTGGGTATCCATCTTTTCTGACTGGTAGTGGAGTGCTTCTACCAATAGTTGCATTGTTTTTAACAAGCTAGGCCATGCCGTTCCCTGGGTTGCATTTTTTGGTGATCCCTCCACACAAGCTGGGTTTATTATCTCATTTCGGTCTTCATTTGTTTTTCCTCCCTCATGTGATTCCTGATTGTGTTCAATTATCTTATCCTGAGATTTGGCATCGAGCCCACTCCTGCTTTTGTCTTGGGTATAAGCGCCCATAAGGCCTTCCCATTCTTCTGTTCCGAGGTATGAGGAGATCTCTATGTCTTCTGTGTTTTCAGCTAAATATTTTGCTGACATCAGCTCTTTGTTTCTCCCGCCCCCCCCCCCCCCCCCCCCCCCCACTGTTTGGCTCTAATTGATGATTTAATGTTTGTTTATTTGAGATTGGGGTGGGTGGTGCTGATTTAAATTATGTTCCTTCCCGCGCCTCCTCATTCCTCGTTTGGTTGGGGTTAGTGCTCCTGAGCAGCGATTTTTCAAGCGGGCTTAGGCTATGGATCGTTGGTGAATTGATTATAGCACAGTTGCCAATTCTGTTTTTGCTATATATTGGTCCACTGTCGCTATTTGCATCAAAGCTATTTTCTTGATTTTCTCGATTTTCTCCTTGGACATCATTGGACCTCTTTTTTGCTTCATTTTGCCTGTGAACTTGGACTATCTCGACATCCCCTGTCTGCGTTTTGCCTGTAGTTTCATAGCTTATCCGTGTTTGTTTTGTTGAGGAGTTGATGTTATTTGTAAGGGGCTAGTGGCTACTATACTAGCATTTCTTTTTACGCTGGGACTTCTCTTTTTATAGTTTGTTTTCTGTTCTTCAGTAATTTGTGATAGTTGATTTGATTGTAAAGGCTGAAGAGGCGATTGAAGACCTGGCACCTCTCTTGTAGTTGAAAGTAGAGTATCCCCCACATTTTTTAGAAAGCAAAATTTTGGAAAGATTTTTGGTTGATACGAAAATTGCTTTTTTGTTGATTTGTTACTTATCTCCAAATGTAGTGATTCCTCACTCTTTTTTAACCCAGAAGTGTTTCCATCTACAGATATTGCTATAATGGAGCAGTTCTTCTGGGTTGCCAGACCGGTTTCTAGTGGTATTTCATCCCTTGCCTACTCAAACATCTTGGTTATTCGCTTTTGTTTTTTTGTCTCTCTTTTAACCATTAAATTGCCCCGGACGCGACTTGATCTCATGCTGCCTCTGCTTGCTCCGACTATCTTGTCTCCGGACTTTTGTATTCAACGCAGCTTGACGCGATTAGCCTATATTTGACCTGCTTAGATTTTACAAAGCAATCAATATCCACTTTAGGCACACCAGACGCGCCAGTCCGACAATCCACTGTTGCCGCCCTCCTGTAGTTGTTTTGTTGACTCTTCACCAGCCGTTCTGCTCTGCCGGCCCCAGGACAAGAGAGACCAAGCGGGGGACTTATTCCGCTCTCCCGTAATCAACACGGCAGTGGCTTGGCAGCTCGGCAGCTATAGGCAGCCACACACAGGCGCAGCTGTTCATCTGTTCAGCTGTTCAGCGCTCGCACTCGCATCCGCACCCGCACTCCCGTCTTGCTTCGCCTCAGTTCTGAGACCGGGCCAGCCGCCACCGCATACAATGGGATCAACACCCACAACACCCACAACACCGGCGGAGGCAGAGCCAGGGCTCAGCAGCAGCGGGAGTGGGGGGGGGGGGAGCAACAGGCTGACCTCAACTCAATTGTTCCTCTCTCTTCCTCAAGTCTCACAAAAAGCACGGGGTCCCCCACGGCTCCCCGCAGCTCTCGTCGATAGAAAGCAAAACAGACAAACAAAGCTAAGCGGGGCGCCTTTGTCAGCGGTAAAGACAGAAGCAGTGCCCCTGCTCGAGACCCAACTGCAGGCTGCCGACCACCAGCAACAGCAGACAAGCGGGATTAACTCACGATGATGGTGGCTCACCGTGGCTCACTGCTCTCAGCAGGGTTGTCTCGCTGTTTCGCTGTAGTGGCGGTAGTGGCAGCTCACTGCTCTCGGTGACGTCAGGCTCCTGCACCCACTCTCTGCCGCTTCTTGCTTGCTTGCTTCTTTTGCTCCAAGCCCTCTGCTCAGCTCGCTCCTCCACTCTTCACAGTGGTTCTCGGCGGGAGCAGTTGTGTTTATGGTTACGGATGGAAGCCGGCGGAGAGAGTGAGATTCACCGCCCCAAAGACAGAAAACAGCCCATGCAGACCTCCGAACCCTCGTAAGCAAATAAAAACACAGAGTGGGCAGAATGCTATTATTAAAAAACAGAGCAACACAATAAAAAGCTGCAAGTTGTGACCAACCTCAGCGCAATCAGCCAACGGGAGGTGGTGGTTCAGGTTGGCAGGTTCGGTGTTGTGGAGGGCTTTGTGTGCGGGGGTGAGAAGTTTGAAGGTCATTCTCTTCCTGACGGGTAGCCAGTGTAGGGTCCGTAGGTGTTGGCTGATGTGGCAGTGACATGGTAGGTTGGGGACTAGTCTGGCGGCAGTGTTCTGGACGTTTTGGAGTTTGCGGTGAGGTTCTTGTTGATCCTGGCGTAGAGTGTGTTACCGTAGTCTAGTCTGCTAGTGATGATGGCATGTGTGACGGTTTTCCTGTGTTCAAGGCGGATACCGTTAAAGGTCTTTCGGAGTAGGTGGAGGGTGTGGTAGCAGGAGGAGGTGATGGCTTTAAACTGGCGGTCCATTTTGAGTTTGGAGTCCAGGATGATTCTGAGGTTGCATGTGTGGTCTGTGGGGACAGGGGAGATTCCAAGGGCGGGGGTCACCAGGTTTCGTTCCAGGTGTCGGGGTGTGTGCCCATGATGAGTTTGGGGAGAGCCGATGGGCTGTAATGCTGTCTGGCTGAAGACCCAGGGGTCCTGGCACTTGTCGCGGTCAGGTCGGGTCGCGGACGGGCACAGACGGGCTTGTATTAGGCATGCCTTCCACGCGCCAGCAGCGTGGCCGCGCACGGCTGCCATTAAATTGGGAAGGGGAGGGAAAGTGCAGCTGGGAGCATGAAGCTGCATGTAGGGTGGGGCCGCGGGGGCAGTAGCTACGGCGGGACAAAGGGCGACGAGAAATGGGCACATGCAAAAGCAAGCAGAGAATACCAAAATACCAAAATAAATGCAAAAAAACAAAGATTCCAAAAAGCAGAATTCAATAAGGGAAAAATAAATGTAAACAGCAGAAAACAGAACTCAATGTACAGAAGGCAGAACTCAGTAAGGGCAACAATACCAGCTGTAAGAAACCAGGGCAGGCAGAGAGCAGGCCAACAGGGGTCTCGAACCCTGCTCACACGGGGCAGCACAGCGGCAGACCAGCAGAGATGCAGAGCTGCGGGGGGTAGAGCGGCTCTCTGGCCAGAAGATCAATCCGACGGTGCACGGGCAGGTGGTGGGCAGCACGGCTTGGTCGGTAGAGATGGCAGGACAGGAGTCTCACAGGCAAGACAGGTAGGGGAAAGCGTAGTGCCACCCAGGTAGGTCAAGTAGGCGATGCAGGTGGTACATGGTCCACGGTGAGCAGAAAGTAGGGAGGGTTTAGTGCGGCCCTCCAGCCCAACCGAAAGACAGAGCTTGTGCCTGTTCTGGGACAGGGGTGGACTAATCGCATTAACAGCAAGGATGGTGTTCAGTGGCCGTTTTTTAGTTTTGATGGGACAGGTGTACAGAGATATATGGATTGAGGTTTTTTATTGCTGAGAATGTGCAAGTGCTTGTGGTGGTTGGTTAAACAAGTTTTAAAGTTATTGCAAGAAAGTTGGTAATGTTGAGACCCAGTCGAGAATGTGAGGGGGGAGGTTGAAAGCAACAAGAAGGCAACAGTGATGTTTTGGTCGTGCCAGTGGCAGTGCTGGAAGAGGCAATGGGTGATACAAGTAGTAGTGGTATCCTGACATGGGTACTGCCTCCTATTTTTTTTTTTTTTTTTTACTAATTAAGCACTGTTTGATGCATAAAGTTTGAGTGAGGAAAGTTGTGCTTGGGTTTTGGTCATTGGTAAGTGCTACTTAGGGGAGGAGAATGAGTAGTTAGTGATATGTCTAGTGAGGCCGCAATTAATGTTTATTAGAACATTGGAATGTTGAGCGCTTAATTGAAGACAATGGAGGGCTCTGGGCTTCTAATGGCAGGTAGAAGCCCGGAGAGCAAAATTCCAATGTGTTTTTCATTTTACAGTTGCTGTGAACAACGGCCTCTCTGAGCCCTAGGGGATTTAAACTCCCTCAGGCTCCGAGAGGCCTTTGTTTTGACATATTAGAATTGTCCTCTAAGGGAGGAATGTTCTAATAGTCTTAGAGCCCTCCGTAGCGGGCTCTGCCGCCCATTAAAGACCTGCTCCTTTGTTAAAGACATGGCCTTCAGCTTGGGCCTTTAACGCTGGAGAAGGCTTTTAATAAGCAGTGGAGCCCGCAGAGGAGGGCCCTAAGGTTATAGTATGTATGGCTTGCTGTCAAGGTTTCTGTAGTTAGAGTTATGCACCTGTTCATTAAAGCAGCCTTTTCCACACTATAATCTTTTCTTATTTGTTCTTGGTTGCACCATCCCGCCCGAAGATATATACTGAAAACCAGAGCGACCTCTAGCGTTAGACATAGGGTACAAGATGCATCCTGCGTGGGCTCCAGCTGGCATCCAGCCCAATCCTGCTATCTTGGAAAAAAGCAGTTTCACTTTCAGGTATGGCTGGGTAAATAAAAAGTGGGTGGGGGTTCACAGAACAGATACCAGTATATAAAACCTGCATGGGAAGGAGCCAGAGACAAAGTGAAAACTGATAAAACGGGTGAATTTAAGAGCTGATCTAGAAGCCAAGGCGCACTGGAAAACAAGACGCTTTACTCCAAAGAACAAGTGAGTACTGCTGTTCGATGCCTCGTCATTTAACAAAGGAATCTTTCTGTAACCTGCAATGTACACATTTACTGTAACTTGCAGTGTGTGCACAGCAGATGGATTCTGCTAATCTACCAGTTTGCTACATAATTCTATAAAAGGAGCTTGCGTAGAGCCCACAGGTTTTCTAGAGGGTGGGTCTTGTGGTAGTAGAGAAATGGGTTTGGTATGCTGAAGTACGTATGCACATGTTTTCATGATGTTGTGCAGCATCTAAATCAATACTTCAGATTAGCAGTGCTAAACAGATTAAAGATAGAAAACACTTCTGATTTAGCTACAAATGGAGAGAGTGAGAGGGAAGCATCGTTTACAACACATGCGATACATTACATGCCATTGCAACGCAGTCATTACAACGAGCGCGCTATATCGCAAACCATTACAACGCAAGTCGTTTCAACGACTTGCTGTAGGGGAAGAAAGGTGTTGGATTTAAAATCCAACACCTCCCCATCTGTCCGCACAGACTGGAGTTGGAATAGTAAATTATACTATTCCAAAATCCAGCGTGCCCCTGCAGTAAGTTGTTGTAACAACTTGCGTTGTAATGGTATGTGATGTAACAACGAGTCGTTGTATTTGCATGCATTGTAACGTGGCCTATTCGAATGAGAGAGCTGGAACAGGTGGATCAAAGGATGGTCGGGTAGGAGACACAGAAGTGGGGCGTTAAATTCCTAACTTGTGGGACTGGAAGTGCAGAGAGAACTTGACTATGCTGTGAATGCAGTGCAAATGCCGAATTCATAGCAAAGAGAGAGAGAAATGGGAGGGGAAAAGAGAGAAAGTCAAAGGAGGGTGAGTGGGAGCTCAAAGGTGAAAAAAGAGGAAACACAACAAAGCGGGAGAGGATGAAAACAAAACAAGGGGAAGAACACGAATGGGCGAGCCAGGAGATGGCGAGGGGCAAAGACAAAGAGTAAAAGAACATGAGGTATAGTCATAGTGCAAGAAAGAAGAAAGTGATGTGAGAAAAGTGACAAGGTAGAGAGAATGAGAGAGTACAAGTGAGTGTGAGAGAGAGAGAGAGAGAGGGAGAGAGTGTAGTGTGGATACCTTTCCGAATTATACATCTATTGCATGACCTGTGTTTGTGGGCCTTAATCTGTAGTGTCTACAGTGTACCTACGTGAGAACATGCATACGACTGGAAGAAGTGAGGTTGTGTTTATGGCCTGGATTCAAAGCACAATTGTCACCAGACAATTATCTGACCATCTCTAGAGAGGGGCTTTGGATCTGGGAGCTAGGAGTACATGCTTTGATGGAGTAGACGTTGTGTGCTACCACAAAAAAAGTGCTTGTGTGGTATTGGTCGTAGGTGTTGTGTTGTCGGTGTCGCTGTAATGTACCTATTACTCGAATAAAGAAGAAGTGAGTAACCCTGATCCCTACGACTTTCCTTTTCACAGCTTGCCCTCCACACAGCTGTGACCATTTTGTTTATTTATCAAGCTGCCTGAGCTTGAATTTTCAGGGGCACACATATGACATTGTAATGCTATTGAAGTGTTTTTGAGAACTAAGTAGCCTATTGTGTTTTCTTTGTTAGCAGCACAGATGGGAGGAGGGCAGTCATTACCTACATGGATGCTAGGCCTGGCTTGACACTGCAAATGTCACCTGACCTTTTAACCTACACCAATATTATTCTTCAGTTATTAGCTTTCACAGAAATGCATTTTCATTCCCTTGTTTCCTTGTAATGCTTCATGTTACTTTATAACATTCCTTTAAAGTGTGGCCTATTGGCATTGCCAATGCTTGTTTTAGATCTAGAGCTAGAAGCAGAGTTAGCTGCCTTCCAGAGATGGTACCATCACTACAGAGAAACGGACAATGGGATCGGCGACTCAGCCATTGGGTATTGTGAGTGTCATTCAAACTTTGAGTAACTCACATCATGCCCAATTGTTCTGTCAGTCAAGACATGATGCAGTTAGGGTTCCTTTCATGACATAATGCCATTATGTTAATGCGGTAGGATTGTGAGTCAGCATACGGAGAGGCTGGCAATGCCAAGGAGTCCCTTTCAGCCAGAGCATAATTTGTAAAAAGAAAAAAATAATCTCCATGGCCCAAAGATTTTTAAGAGGTCGCCGCCTGAGCCCATCAATGATGCAATTGTCTCTCACTGCTAGCCCTACTTTGGTGCCTCCTAGGATGTCTCACTACTCGTCTGTAGTTGTATAAGTCTTTGCTATAAACCCTAGTGTCCCTAGCTGTCTCGCGGCTTGCAGGCCTAGCCTGAGCATGCACTCATTGGGCTGCTGCACTTTGTACTTGCTGTGGTGGCTCTAGCCTTCTTATGGAGCATTGGCTTGTCTTCAGTGGGTTGTGATTCTACTCCTGTTTGTGACTTACCGCTCCTGGGCAGCACAACTCGGGGGAGGGGAGACTGGGCTTATATTGGATCAGTGGTGAAACAAAATGTAAGCCCCCCGCAAAGTACACACAGGGGACCCCTGACACTTCAGATGTAGTTTGGAGATCTCAGGCCAGGGACCAGCCAGAGGAGGTCCCCGGAGCTTGGGGCTGCAGAGACTTTTGTTAGACCACTGTTTTGGATCTCATGACGTCATTCTGGTAATTCTTGACATAATGTGGGCATAACTGCCCTGATGGTGCCTATTGCTAGCTAGGTTGACCACATGTCCAGTATTTTCTTAGACCCTCTGCAAGTTGAGGCAAACCTCTGTTGTCTGTAATTTCTCTCCTAACAAAAACCTTCTGTCTAAAAGTAATTTCCATTAAAGGAGTGACACTCAAGGTTTCAATCCGTCTGCTTCTAACATTTTATCAATGTAGGAAATGTGTGGAAGTTTGTTATTGGCTGGTGCGCAGTCTCCCCAGCAAAGGCTACCTTGGTTCTGTTCATCAGTTCTACAGCTTCTATCACTGTTCCCGCTGCGCTTTGGTCCTCCGCAGCACCTGCTTCGTCATTCCCTTCAGCATCTGCCACAGTTAATGCTGCCTTGTCCTGTAGTTCCTGCAGCTCCTTCTCCCAGTGACCGTACATTCACAGTCACTCTTATCGTTGACTTCTTGGAAGCTGAATCTTGCTCCCAGGAACCTCCTGCTATGACTTACCAGCAAAGCTCAGCTTCCAAGCGCAGACTAAGACACAAGTTATCCAGCGAGGCATCCATTCCAGGTTGTCTGTGCGAGGTGGTCCTCTTTGTATCTTGGGATGGGCCTGAGTGTTTCCACTGCCTTTGTATTCAGAAGTGGGAGGGAGGGGACCGGAGGTGGCTGTCTAGAGCTGTAGTATAATTTATGCACTAAGAGATCCTGTAAAAAAATATAGCGGCGGATTTACAAGCCCCTTGCGACACATTTACGCCTCGGCGTCACTTTTGTGACGCAGCTGTGGAGTAAACCATGCGCCACGTTGCGCCATATTTACAATGTGACGTATCTAGGGAGATGCGTCACGTTGTAACCCCCTGCGCCACATGAAACCTGCGTCAGGTTTCATGTGGGTGTTCCGGCACAGGTTGAGCGTTCCCTCGCAGGTACGCCTTGTAAAAGTGACGCAGTGAAATCTACAAGATTTCACTGAGTCACTTTTATGGCCATGCCTCAAAACCCTGCGCCTGCTTAAAGCAGGCGCAAGGAGTGACGCAGCATATTAGGCATAGGGCGCCCGAGCCTTGATGGAGCCGCGTCGCACTTGCGACGCAATTCCAGCAATGCGCCGCTATTACGCAGGGAGATGCGACTCGAATCTGCCCATCCGTGCGACACGGCGTGCCGCATTGTAAAAGCGGCGCATCAGAGGTGGTGCACGAGTGGTTTTGCGTGTTGCAAGTGTTCTGGCGCATCCCTGCTGATTGCATAGAAGCGCCAGACCTTGTAAATCTGCCCCATACAATTTACTGTCTGGTGCATTGAGCTGTTTGCAGACTTACCCCTCACTACCTACCATTCATCAGCTATGGTGCCTCAAGAGGCCAGAGAAGTATAAACATTTTCCTACAACCACCAAAATTCAGAAGAGCTCCCGCCAGAAACAATCATTCTCTTGGGTGTAAAGAAGCGAGGGAGTCAGCAAAGTTATAAAAATAGTTATTTATTTATGTGCCATAAAAGGACCCACTGGTGCTAAGGAAAGCGTCCAGCATCAGCAAACTCCAACCTCTTCTCAACAATTCAAACACAAACTCTTACATCCATAATTTCTAAAGTTACATCAAACAATTCTACATGAAATGGATAGATTCCAAAGACATAGGAAATTCCACATTCTAAAATAAACATAAAAGTAAGGATACGATTACCACATGTATCCTTTTACAAAAATAAATAAATAAATACATTACTCTAAAATGTAATCGTCAAACTTCTATGGTACTCTAGTACTTCTTTTTTGCAACACAAGAATATCTTCAAAAGAAGAGTCAACACATACTTCTGCAGTAGATTCAATCTGGCGTGCACAAGGGATGGTGATGTCTCCCTTTTCGTTGGAACCATTGGCAGGCACACATCCAGTAGAATAGGGCCACCATAGCAGCTTGGAATATGCTGACGCCTATCCTCTGAACTTCCACTCCACTCTCAGTCTTTCGTTAGCAGCTCAAGGCCCAGCTTTTGAGAAAATTCCTAGAGGAACCCCCTACAGAATCGTTGAACTTTAACTGTCAACAAGATAAGTGATTAAGGGGCACATGCATTAATGGAAATTGCATTCGCAAATGGTGCGAATCGCAAAATTCGTCCGTTTGCTAATGCAATTCCCATTTTTGGGATGCATTATCATTTTTGGTATTTTCGCAATTTAAGAAATCGCAAAATTGCGATTTCTTAAATTGCGATTGCAGTTAAGGAATCTCAAATTGAGATTCCTTAAATGCAATGCATCAAACTTTAAAAATTTGCGAATTCGCATATAAGGGGTGCAAATTACCATGAAGTTGACCTTCATGGCAATTTGCGAAAACTTTGAAAAATGCACTAAAGTGCATTTTTCAAAGTTTCATTTTACACACACACATGCCCTTGGGGCATGTGTGTGTGCAAAATGTACTCATGGGCAGATTTCAGGGGTGCAACAGGGTGTCCTTTGGACACCCCTGCACCCTTGAAATTGCATTCTTAATTAGCGAATTTCTAATGGTGAATCACAAATTAAGAATGTCATTCCCATTCATTCCTATGGGCCTCTAGGCCCATAGGAATGAATGGGGTGGTATTCCTTAATTGCGATTCTCAATTAGAGAATCGCAATTAAGGAATTTTAGGGAATCACTATTTTTTTAGCGATTTTTTGATGCATTGCATTTTGCAATTCCTTAATTGTGATTCCTTATTTTTCGCAATTAAGGAATCGCAAAATGCAATATTGATGCATGTGCCCCTAAGTGTACGCTTCCCAGTGTTTTAACCCTCTCTCCATCTTGATGTAATCTTACATTTTAACCTCTGGCAAAATGTAAAAATACCTCCTACTCAGTTTTCTAGGCGCTACATAAATTGTTAACATAAATCCCTTTAATTCTGAAAGTGATTAACAGCAGAAGACGCCCTTATCCCAGCAGTGAATGGGTTAAAATTGGCTTCCCCTCCAAACTTCTCCTGCTCTAAGCTGTGTCAGGCACCTGCTAAAAGTTTACGACTCACTGGCAGTGAGAACAGATGCATGGGGGAGGTTTATTAATGTGTTAAAGCCCACGACCTCCCAACTACAACAGAATCCCAAGCAGGTCGCAGAGCAAGGCACAGTCCAGCTCATTGGCAAGATCCATCTTCTCAAAGTGTCTTCCAATAGTCTCCTATCCCACCTTCCAGTGCTAAAAACCACCAACCTTGCAAACTCCAGGTTTACCCTCATCCACCATCCAATGATGAGACCTCATGTTTTTTGAAAACTGGATACAGCACATTTCTACCAAACATACACAATCCTCTAAATATATTTTTATAGCTGGCTTTAATCTCCAATGGGGAGATCCTTGTAACTCAGCTGCCTTCCTAGTCACCGACTCGTGATAAGGGTTCCGTACTTCATCATCTCATATTCTCTAAACCAGACATCCTGTCATCCTATGACCCTAGGACATGAGATTGGCTAAGTGATGTAATCCAAAAGAAGTCCATAGGTAGCCATGTAGTAGGTTGTAAGTAAGAGATTTATTAAGCTTGGTTACAGGTCGGATGTAGACAAGTAGAAGATATAAAGTTGAGCCCCACCAGGGGCAGCATCCTTGCTGTTCAGCCCACCCACTCCAACTGTCTCACTCTCCACTCCACAGGCACTCCAGCATTCCACTCCCTCATCAAGCATTCTAACATTCCACACACACATCACATTCATACTGGCTGAGCAGCAGGGAATGGGTAACCAGGGAAAGGATGCATTATAGGAAATCAAGTAATGACACATCTTCCTTTGGGAAAAAAATAATAATTACGAAATAAAGTTATAACACCAAGCTATCTCAAACACCCTCATATGCATTAAAACATCAATCACTGGACAACCTAAAATATCTAAAACTAATCTCTGTGGTGCCAATTATGATGACCTCACCAATGTAGCTGTTCGGGTCATTTACCCATCACCTGTCAACTCCAGGGAGTAAAGCCCTTTATTTTCCAACATACCTTGTCAGACATCCTCAATGATGTAACTTCTTTCGATGAAAGAAGAACAAAGACTTACAAAATGGTGCCCTCGTATACAGAAGAATTCAACTTTGCTAAAAACAAATGTGCCACTTTAAAGACATGGTCTCAAAACTGTTCCACACCAGTGGCGTAACAAACGTTTAAGGCCCCCCCTGCCATGTATACAGAGGGGCCCCTGCTCCTTATTTTAATCGGAGCGCTCAGGCCTGAGTACTGTGCGGAGGATGCGGGGACCTGTGTTACACCCCTGTTCCACACCCAAACTTATTAATTAACTTCTTCTGAGCCAGAAAACTTACAAAAATAAAGTTTTATACAAAAGCTTGTTCCAGCAAACCCAATTAAATTCTACCAAAAACCAATCCAAACATTACTGACAAAGTCGAACCAGCCTCCAATCCCCCACCAGCATCTACTGTCGTCTATTCTTTGTAACCAATGTCAAATCCATTGAACTCTTAAATTCACTTTGAACCATTCTCTACATTCTGTGTTTGGTATTTCAAGGAGCTCTCTCTGATAGACATTACTAACTTTTTAAACTAAAACCTTCAAGCAGCTTCTCCGATCCTAGCCCAAAGTGCCTGGCCAAGGACCTCAGTTTACCTCTTGCACCCTGCAGGATTAAGTAGGTCAACATATCTCTTGACCAAGTGAAATTCCCCACCTGCCTCGAAATTAATCAATTACCCCCTTTTTAGGTCTCGCTGGAATAGCATCCGAAGGATGCGTCCAGCTGGAGTTAGGTCTCGCTGGAATAGCATCCGAAGGATGCGTCCAGCTGGAGACTTATAGCTGCCCGTCTCGGGGGAATGAGGGACAAGAGGGTGTTACGAGCTTTTCTGCCGGATTTGGGTGCGCGAACGCGCACGTCGGCTCCGTCCACATTCTCAGCAACATGCGTGCGCATACACAGACAGACACTCGCTCGCTCACATGCGTGCGCATACACACACAGACAGACACTTGCTCGCTCACACACACCCCCTCCCGCCCCCCCCCACAGTCATCGGCCTCTTTTAAACACACACACACACGCATACACACACGCATACACACAGACTCCAAGACACATACACACGCGCACGCTCACACACATACAGAGCCCCCCGCCGCCGCACGTGCACACACACATGCCCCCCGCCCTCGCAGCTCAGCAACAAGGCGAAGCCCCACTCACCGGCGTCCTTGGTGCGGCGGCTCTCCTCTCATCGGCAGCTGCAGGGCTCTCTATGCCGGTTACCACGGGCTCGCCCTCACTCCTGGGAGCCTTGTGGAAGGCGCCGGCAGCAGGACTCTTCCTCCCTCCATCTCAGGGCGAGTGCACCGGGGCGCAGGGTAGGCTCCTGCCTTCTCCGGTGCTCAAAACAGCCGCGGCTCTTCCATGGGAGGCGGGGTAGGCTCTCGCCCTCCTACTTCCGGTTTCCGGTTGTCCCGCCCGGCCTCCCTGACTTCCTGGTTGCAGGCCGGCGGCGATGTTCGGTTTGTCCCGGGCTGCGGCGGTGATGCGGGGGGACACACGAAGGGTAGGCTCCCTCAGTGCTTAATTTGTTGACAGGGCCGGGTCTAAAGCATCTCGCACGAGCGCCATTGATGTTTTTAAAATTTACCTTAAGTAGTGTACTCAGCGTGTTCACTGAGCGTTTAACAATGACTGCGTGCCTGAGACGACTAACACACACTTGCTTCTCTTAATTAGCTGCCGCGCACGGTGCTGTTCAAGATAGAAGAATACATTATTATGTTGTGGTGGCGCTTGTGATCATGGCGGCCGCAGCCCTTCTTGGTCACTTATTCAGTCACAGTACACAGTGAGTGGGCTATGCGTGTTCACTTTACTTGAAGGTGGGAGGGCGGGCGGGGACCAGTACACAACACACACTGGCAGCAGCAGTACTGTTTGTCGGACTGACACACTGGTGTATTGGAGCGCCAGGGACGGGCTGGATTTGGCTTCTTCTGACTGTACTGATAGGGGGGTTGGTAGGGGTCGCTGTACGTGCAGCGCGTGGAAGCGTGCGCAGATTTTTGTCACATGACCACGAGCGCGCCACGACCCAGCATAACCACCGCAGCCAGTATCACTGCGAACGGCTCTGGTAGCATTGTTGGGTACTGCTGGGTAGAGCAAAGAGCAGCAGCAGTACACCAGGTCCACCGCCTAATTGCGTAAAAAATTCAGTTACTCTGAGCCGGACCGTCCGCCCACCACACGAGTAACGGTAAGATTGAAGTTAGTTAATAAAACAGTGAGTTTGTTACTAACTACTAAGTGAGCTAAGCAAGCACTGTAAGCGGCTAAGCAAACTGAACGAACTTCTTGCCATTCCAATACCGTCAGTACTGAATACAGTGCAAAATCAAACCAACGCTGTATTTTTATTTTTGGTATTGTGCAACTGAGCGTCCGGTTGTAAGATCACCGGAGTGGGGAAGGGTGGGGGGGGGGGTGAAGGAAGGAGGTGGGAAAGAGGCAGCTCCATAATACTGTTTATTTATTAGGAATAAAAATAGGATGCAAATGATGCACCAATTCAGATTCAATAAAGGCCCCCCGGCTGTAGCGGTGTATAGTTGTGCTGGCGCCGCTGTACTTACTGCTGTACTGACCTGCACAGGCTGCGGGTTTAAGTAAAACTACTCGGCCCTGCTGCCCTAGTCTACCCACCCAGCCGCTCGCTGACGGTCTTGTCCAAACTGGTGCGATCCCGATGGTAATGGTATCACTTTCTTTCTCGGGTGTGGTGTGGCGTTGTCGCAACGGATAGTGATGCAGGCAGCAATATATAACTTTTTAAAGTGATTCCCGCAGGGTTCATTGTTCTTGTGTTTAGTCGTTGTCGACATCTGAGGGCAGAGTGCACATCCTGTTGATGGTATGAATATTACTTAAAGCTCTAAGCCATCGAAGTTGCCTGCCCTCATTTGCAAGGTTTGCATTACGGGATTCTGAGTCATGTGGTGGGGTGAAAGGGTGCAAGGCAGCAATTGGTACTGAAACCTCTCCTCTTGAAGTATTTTTGTTTCCTTCTTGTCAGCCCCTCCCGGACCCGAAGCTCCAGGGAGCTCGCATCTTTATAGCAGCCAGCAGGGGTTGCAGCTGTAGGTCTGGGCGTCTTATTCTCCGGTTGCAGGTGTAAGGGGAGCAGGTGGGGATTAAGGGGTGGGGGGTTGTAGCAATGCTGCCATTTCCTTTCTTTAGTTGCTAGACTCTTAGAAAGCGCACTTCCTGTCACACCCTTCCGGCTGGCATATTAAGCACAGCTGGGCTCCGGCAGGCACTGCTGGGGGCGCGAGGGTCTGGACCCAGGGCGCAGCCCCCCTCACCCATCTAGGATGCAGGGCCCACGGGGAGATGCGTGGTATGCATTTATATAGCCCCGAAGTACTCTACAAGGCACTACTGAAGATAGCAATCTACCAGGTCGATTAAAAAACTCCCAGAATTAAAGCTGCGCATTTTATCACGTGGTTTAAATCTATGTTTTGAGCGAATGTACAACTTTCATGGCATTTGAAGGATGTAAGGTGTGGTCTTGGTAGTAAGAATCTAATGCTAGACTAACCCCTACCAAATTCCTAATACTTTGTAGTAGTATGTTTACCCACACTGCTTAGAACAAGCACACGTGACTGACACAAATTTCGATCAGCAGCTGAACGGCTTTCTCATGGGAAAAAGGACATTGAAAAGAGAAATGCAAACTCCAAATGCAGAGCTGGTTTTCGGTGATTCCTTGCCAAGCACTAGGGGACCAGACTAGAGACTTCAGAAGCCACTGAACTGACAATGTATAACATCGCACAATACAAAAATCAAAATGGTATCAAAGTAATGTGACAGTGACATCAGTCAGTATGGTCATTTTGAAAACCATTTCCGTGCCAATCCGCACCAAGTTGTAAACGTCTTCTTTCAGGTCACCGTTATTTATCTGACCTCTTATTTTTGTTAAAGCAAAGTTTCAATCAAATGAGGTGTTCTTATTAGTGCAGTAATCGATCTGTTCAATATTTCAGCTTTACTCTAGTGATTACTTGGCTATGGCTTGATTGATATGTTCAAGACAGTCCATCTTTAGCTTGGGTAAAATCAGTACTGGGTAAAATGTCTAATTCAATGTACTGAGTGAGTCTGAGCGGCATGAATACTTTTAGTGTGGCTAGAATTGTTTTACAATTGCTCGCACAACGCACTCTGTCTTTTCGCAGGCCAGTTGAGGATGTGGGTGGAGCTAATAGAGGAAGTGGGTGGGCCAATTGAAGAAGTGGGTGGAGCCAGATAAAGGTAGGTGTGGCCTCTGACAAAGATTTGAGCACCTGCACTTAATATTTTACAAATTAAGCACTGGGCTCCCTCCAAAATTTAATTATAAAGCGAGGTGACACTCGCTACAAGTGGAAATACGCCGCAATTTGGGGCAAATGCCGGGTGGGCACCGGCTTGGAGCACCACGCGCTTCAACGGCAAACACAGCGCTCTCAAGCGCTAAGGAGGCAAATCCCGCGGCCAATGCCGGGTGGGCACCGGCCTCCTGCAACAACACTGAAAAAAAGGACAAATTAACACTAGGTATCAATTACATTAAACAATGTTCTATGTGTAGCGCTTAACACAAAAACGAATGAATAGCCCCTGACAACTATCCAACACTGCCAGCTCTTTCCTGTATACCCAACCATATTGTATAATGCTATTAAAACAGAGACTTTTTAGGTCGATCCTGAGCAGCGCATGTGCTGCTCTTCGAAGCACGCTGTATTCAGGTATGGACTTGCTAAGAGAAGCTTGCAGTTTTGTACTATCGCTGAAGGTTGGTAGGTTGGGGAAGAAGTGTCTGGGGCCTCCTTTAAACAAGCATTTGCAATGCAATAGGTCTCACTTTTGCGAGAGTTTAAGCTATTAGCATTGTAAATGACAATGCCTTTTATTTATGTTTAAAAGCAAAAACATAAATAAAAGGCATTGCCATTTACAATGCCAATAGCTCTAACTTTAATAATGCGAGACCTATTGCATTGCAAATGCTTGTTAAAAAAAGCATTTGTAATGCAATAGGTCTCGCATTTACGCAAGTTTAAGCTATTGGCATGGTAAATGACAATGCCTTTTATTTATGCTATGGAGTCGGTTCCCCATATATGCTTCCAAATATAAAACGCTTTGGTCAAACGTTTATTGAAGTTGCTGTCCAAATATTCAGAGTTATGTGCCAAAATATTTCTGGATGCAATTGTGGTGTTGTCAGAAAACCTAAAGACTCACAAATGAACCAATCAAATACACATTCTCTCCAATGTGGAACTGTAAGTATTTAAGCTGCTTTGCATATGCTTACCTTCTCCCACCCCCATTGCCCTCACTTTTATATGAACACCTAAGTGTATTCACGTATCAACAAAAGAGGGGTACCTGCATTACCCCAGACCCACGGAGACAGCCTTTTGCACACTCCAGGACTGGGCATTCAACTCGGGGATTATGGCTTCCTCCTCCCGCCGCCGCTAACCACATCTTGCGGCCGCCGAGCGGAGGTGGGGAACTTCGACCCCCAGAATCCCAAGCGGGGGAAAGGAGACGGACTTCCGCCCGGAGGCGGATTTAAACATCAGAGCCCTTGACAGAGCGGGCGTATCAACGAAAGAGGGGTACCTGCATTACCTCAGACCCACGGACACAGCCTTTTGCACACTCCAGGACTGGGCATTCAACTCAGGGATTGTGGCTTCCTCCTCCCGCCGCCGCTAACCACATCTTGCGGCCGCCGAGCGGAGGTGGGGAACTACGGCCCCCAGAATCCCAAGCGGGGAAAGGAGACGGACTTCCGCCCGGAGGCGGATTTAAACATCAGAGCACTCGCGTCGCGGGAGCGCCGGGCGAAGCCCGGGCCAAGGGCGGGCCCGTTTAAGCCCGTTAAAGACCGGGTAAGACTGGACTGGGCCACCTTATTAACTCCTCAATATTCAGACTCCGCCCTCTGTAATAATACTGTTTGACCACGTGCCAAATCTATCTCTCCTACATTACTGCTGGCAAGAGGGGTCCCTTTTGTTACGAGAGGGCTTTCCTTTCCTTACAGATATACGCCGTTGTTACCTTATTATATCTTATTTTATATACAGCTTTTTACTAAAAATATACGCTGACTTCCGCCATTAATTATGAGTACTAGAGGAAGTAGAAGCAAAACGGCACAGGGTGCAGCCCAGATCACAGGCCCGATAGATCAATTCATTACGAGGGCCAATGAAGCTATAGATCAGAGCATCATCCTGTTGGAACGAAGGGTATCACAAGACCTAGCCCTAGCAAGAAGGTCCTCAATGGGCCCCTTGGCATCAGCTAGAACCCCAACCCAGCCAGGAGCAATCGGACCATTGCTGTTGGAAATCCCAGCAGATATTCATAGTATGCCTAATATGGTAGACCTATCTGCATTGCAACTGTCGATGGACTCAGAGATAAGAGAAGATCTAGAGAAAACGCCAGACCTAACTATGAGTCCAACCCAAGTAGAACCCCCTAAAAAGCAAGAAATGGGGAGGAGGGAGGGAGCCATACCAAAACAAAGGAATAATAAGAAAAAGAAAGAGTCCAAACAACAATCTACCAAAGCCCCTTTAAAGAACCAAAGGCACCAAATTACTCCATCTACACAAAGAGACCCAAATCCTATAAATACATCTACAATCAACCTCTCTCCAACGCCCGGAAACTTAGATGTTACGGTTGGGGGGGGGGGATGGGGGTGTGTAAACTATGTGAAACAAATAAACAGTTGCTAGCTAGTTTTGGGGAGCTTCTTAAGATCCATCTGCAACCAATGGAGCGAAGCTTAATGAACATTGAAAAACAACTAGCCAAGCTGAACACTCAGCCAAACAACCCGAAAGGTCTAGGAGTCGCTAATGTGGGGGGTACTAAAGCTAACATTACACAGAAACACTCAAGGCCACCAGTAAAAACTAAAACATCAGCATGGGTGCCCAATGTGCAAGAAAAACCAAATGTAGCACAAGATAACATACAGATAATATCTGATATCCCAAAAGGCCCTATTCAGGTAGAAAAACAGAAGCCAATGCTATCCAAGTCGCCAGTACCACAACTTGATGGAGATAAAAAAAAAAGGGAGGGAGGGTTAGGCGTACCATTGATCTCCCACCCGAAGCAAGCCCATTTACAGTGATCCTTACCGGGGTTCCAGAGCTCTCTGAAAATGTGAAAGAATCTACCTGGTCCCTAAAAAATTAAGTACAGCAATGGCTTAGTACAAATAGACCACTCCCGCCCTACCGCAGCAGCAGAATTTCTATGGTGCGTAGGGTACCCTGGATCGGAGAAGTAAAGAAAAGAACACAGGGGGATTGTGTTATCATAAATTTAGATGACCCAGGTACAGTTGATTATATCTGCTCATGGCCAACTTTGGCAAAAAAAGAAGGAATTGATGCAAATCGTCTATCCTTCTTTTATCCTCGACATATGCTTATGATCAAGGACCCCTGTATAATTGGAATCAAGGCTCTGACTGGAATTGGAGTCAAGTAGACCCCTGGAACAGGAGAAGGGACTGGGAGGTTCGGTCATGGAACCCACGAAGAGATCAACCCTACACGGAGGGATGGAGGGGCATACCAACCAGCAATCGATTTAATTGCCTAGAAATGGTGGATTGACCATTACCAAGCTTAGTATCAAGTGATACAGACGCTATAAACCTCAGGACGCTTATAGTCCATGGGGGAACCTATAATCAAACTAACGAGAGGATTCACCATCCATCTAAACATAAACTAGGAAATAATATCTCTGATCTGCTTATGGATCAAGCACCCCCAGCTTGCCCTCATTAGTATTAAGCAACGTACCTGGGGGGACTGATGTTCTAACTACTGACAGGGGAGATGAGAAAGCTTTACTGGATGGTAACTCAAACAATTTTGTAGCCCAAGGAGCTAGTGCAGGAAATAACGGGAGTATAACCCAGCCAAGAATGGAGTTAACTCAAACAGACTCAAGGGATAGTGTGGCTATTGTAACTTGGAATATCGCGGGACTTTCTAAGAAAGCTGTAGACCCAACCTTTTTGACCTTTGTTAATAATTTCGACCTAATATGTCTTCAAGAGTGTTGGGATCAGGAGGCCACCCATTTAGACGGTTTTAGTACTAACTTCACCCCGGCTTTACAGACTGATAGAGGTAGGGGCTCAGGTGGTCTCTGCATGTATGTTTCAAATATGGCAAATATGACAGTAGAGAGAATAGATCTTGAGCGGGATAAGAATAAAAATAAAAACAATAAAATTAGGCACTCAATCCAGGTATTTACTGTGAAAGGGATGGGGACCCAGAGTTTCCTGCTGATTAACTTATATAACAATATTGCGAGGGATGATCAAAAAGAATATATGGATGAGCTATCACACGCCCTGAGCTGGGGAGTTGGAAGGGACAAAGTGGAAAGATGTGCTACATTGGTGGGTGATTTTAATTGCCATTTATGCCCCCATAGTGGACTGAATGTTTGTGGCATAACAAGCCTCAAAGGCGAACCAAGCACACATTTTGAACACACTCACTTTGGAAACTTAATGAACAAATTAATGCACGACTGGGACTTAGGTTTCGTTAATGAGCTCAGTGAGCCAATGGTTAACTTTCAATCCACTTTCCACAGACGGGGGACAAGCTCCCTAATCGACTTTGTGCTGATGTCCAATAGCCACCACCGAAGTGCTATGGCTTTTAAAACTGAGGATATCGCTATGTGCGATCATTACCCGATCAGTGCAAAATTTGATGCAGGTCCTAGGGTCAGTCAGACATCGGATTTGACGGAAACTTTATACTGTCACTCGATTTCTCTGGCACGCACAAACGGATATTCTATAAAGTGGTCTAAGGTAAACCCGGAAATGTTTTTGAAAGATCTGATTAAGGAGGATCTTGATCAATTTATGATATGCCTCGAAGAACCTCTCAACCCATGTATAGTAAAAACAGCCTTCGGAAAAATAGCATCCACAATGAAGAAAAATTTGACAAGGAAGCAAAGAGACGATGATAGGGATAAGATGCTGGGTTGGTTTAACTCTGAATGTTCTAAAGCCCATAATATCCTTAAAGATACATTAAAAAGGGTACCCAAAGACTTATTAGAAATTAGAGCAGCCCGATTGGAATATAAACATTCAATTAAGAAGCGAAAAAGGGAATTGAAAGATGCTGCCTGGGAGGTGTTACTAAAAGCTAGCACCTTGAGGGATAATACGGCCTTTTGGAGGGAAGTGAATGCTCCCTTTTTTATAGAGAGGAAGACAGACCTTCTAGAGGTTGCCATAACAGAGGATGTCTGGATTTGTCACTTTACAGATTTATATAAAAAAGATGACTTGGATGAACCAAATAACCCTGACCCTTGGCTGATAAATGAGACTGACCTGCAGAGACCCTCTGTAGATACATTCCCGCTACAGATACATTTCTCACTTCTAGAAGTAGAACAGGCCATACAGGAAAGTGCAAACTGTAAAGCCTCTGGGCCGAATGGCATCCGGATTGATATATTTAAAGATAACATTTCTTTGTGGGCCCCACTCCTTACAAATGTTCTTAATTGTTACAGCCTAGAAGGTTTTCCAACAACATGGCAGGAAGCTATCGTAATTCCTATTTTAAAAAAAGGAGACAGAACGGACCCAAAATGCTACTGGCCAATCTCCCTACTTGATTCGATGATGAAGGTAGCTGGAAGAGTTCTGTTGAACAAACTACAAACCTGGGCAAAAGAAAAGGGAGTCCTTTCTAAATTCCAATATGGATTTGTAGTGGGGCTAGGTACAGTAGAGCAATGTCTTAACCTGGCCTGGATTACAAGTAAATACACGGTGGCAAAAAAAGGCAATTTATACATGACTTTTGTTGACCTAAGTTCAGCATTTGATTGCCTAAGCCACAGCGTGTTATGGAGTACCCTTATAGACTTAGGAATTGACCCAAACATTCCTGACTTCATAAAAGAATTATATAGAGCGGCGGGGGCAATGGTCCGTCATGGGAAAAATGCACTAAGAAATTTCCAATAAAAAAAGTTGTCCGCCAAGGATGCATCCTTGCCCCTTTTCTTTTTAATTTATATATAAACGGAGTGGCAGATCACTTGATTAAGCTGGATGTAGATTACCCCAAAATCAATGGAATGGGAGTGCCCATCTTACTTTATGCAGACGATGCTGTTATAATGTCAAGAACACAGCTAGGTCTGCAGAAAGCTCTAACTGGATTTTCCACATTTATGGGCACAAGAGGACTTAGGATAAATGTGGGAAAAACCTTTACTATGTGTTGTACGTCGAAAAACAAAGTAGATTGTAATACTTTTTTAAATCAAACAAAGATAAGCTTGACAAAGACCGTTACCTATTTGGGCATTATTTTTAACAGTAGGGGATCATGGAGCACAGCCATTAAAATACGCAATCTGGCCTTCTCTCGAGAAATAGGCGCGGTAAAGAAATTCGCAAAAAAATTGGGCGGAAAGCCGGTCCAGATTCTGCTCAACATCTATGCAGCGAAATGCGTTTCTACCGCGACCTATGGTGCAGGAATCTGGGGAATGGCTGATTGTCGAGAGATCCAAATTAATGAGAACGCTTTTCTGAGATATTTATTAGCAGTGCCCAGATCCATTTCTACCACTATTTGCCACAAGGAACTTGCTCGGGTCCATATCACTGATGTAATTAAGATAAGTCTACTAATGCTTTGACACAAGATATGGACCTCACGTGAAACAGTGTTTAGCAGGGACGTTATTAGAGACTGCATGATTCAGGAAATCTAGTGTGGCTTTCTTACGTTGGCAAATTTTTAACTTCTATAGGTCATCCAGAACTGTTTGAAAATCCTATTTCCTGTTCTCTAATCTCAAAAAAAGCTCTCAAAGAATGTTGTTTAGGTTTGTTGGAAGATAGGCGATCTTATTTAGAGGGAAACAAGCTAAGTATTTCCCACCATCGCCTACTGTTGCATGGATTAGGTTTACAACTATACCTATCACCACTACACTCTAGTTACACGAGATTATTATTAACCAGGATGAGAACTGACTGCTTTTTCAGGCTGATATAATTTCCTATTGTAAATGATTGGTCTGGCAAATTAATTAACTGCCCGTGTGACAATATTTCAAACCAGTCAAATATTCATTGTATTCTATCTTGTAAATATTTTGAATGGGGAAGAAAGAGACACCTGGTCCCGTTGTTAAAAATGTGGGGACTAAGGCAATGCAGACCAGCCTTGATCAAATTGTATATGCTACAAGATGAAGTCACTGTGGTAGCAGTATCTAAGTTCCTGAAGTACGCAGTAAAATGTAGAGCCTCGATGGATTGAATTTTTTTTAACTTACTATACATTATATATATTATTTTCTGGACTTACCTTATTATATGTTTTTATCAAATTATATACATTTTAAACGTATGCATAATGTACAAATGTAAGGAAATGTTTTTAAATTGTATTTAAAATGTGCTTTTATGGTTTTTTATATCAAAAATCGAATAAAGCTATCTTTGAATTGAATTGAATTGTATTCACACAATGTGGTCTTCTTAGTGGTTAAAATATTTCATGTACGCGAAAGACTGCGTGAAAGCCAGAGGGGTGAGCAAAGCAACACAGAGATACTTGGAAGATGCGAAGAAAGAGACTACGAGATACAGAAATAAAGCCACGCTGAGCCAGGGGAGGGGGAAGCCAGAGCTGAGACAGAGACAACGACAGAGGGAGACAGATAAAGAACCAGAAAACAAGCCATTGGGCCACAGGTAGGGAGACAGACAGGATACGTGGATAACAAGATAGACGGGATAGAGTGTGTGCGTGGAGGTAGTGATGAAGCAAGAGAGACTCGGAGAGCGAAAGACAGGCAGAGACAGATCGAGAAATAGAGATTGACGAAGAGGAAAGAGGGAGAACAGAGAGACTGGAGATAGAATCAAAGATAGCTAGAGATTAGAGAGGGTTAGACAGAAAACATATAGGATGATGCAAAGTAAGAGAGAAATATGTTCTGCACTTTACAGTTGATGTAAATAAATTTGTAAAAGTACCGAAAAGTGTATTCTCTTATTAAACCCTATGAGACACTCAAAGGTTGACTTCAGCACAATCACAGAAACTACTTTCAGATGTGCACATGCGTGGGGCAGATGAGTCAGTGTTCGGTACCACCACGCCAACAGGTTCTGGGCGAGAGTCCGCAGTCACTTACCGGCTTTGCAGGAGTCTTTGTAGTCTATTGTTTCTGCCTTCTTCTCGTTGGCGGCATCGAACAGTAGTCGAAATCAAGTCCATGGCAGGAGGAGAGCTTCCCACAGAGAGTCCAGGCTGCCAGGGACAGGGTGATCCAGGCAAGCATACTCAGCAGAGGGGCTGGTGTGAGGCGTGCGGGACTGAGGCTGTGCCGGGACACTGAGGAGTGAGTGTGAGTCCAAGGCGAGGAAACTACGAACAGTGCTGGGCTGAGGCAGGGATACTGTGATGTGTGCGGGGTGCAGGATGGGTACTATTAGGTGTGTGGACTGAACACTGCAGGGCAGTCAATGCTTGCTGTGAGGTGGGTAGTTCTGGGGCAGTGGCTTCCTCTAAGGCTGAACTGGAGAGCTGTGATCCATGAGGGGTGTAGGTAGGGGTCTCTTACGAGGCTGAACCACAAGGCTTACTGAGAGATGTGCCGGGCTGGGGCAGGGACTCCTTCTCAGTCAGGGGATGCTGTGAGGTATGGTGAGGCTGGGTGTCTCTCTGAGGCAGAGTCTAGCTTGAAGAGAGGCTGGGGCAGGAACTCATGGGAGATTGGAAGCAGAGGACCCTCTGATGCCTAGTCTAGACAGTTGTGCTGCGAGATGTGCTGGGCTGAGCCACGGTATCCCTCTGAGCCGGAGTCTAGTGCGGGGGGATCTGACATGACAGCAGCTCCATCTAAGGCTAAGCGAGGAGCTTCCTACTGTCCCACTCCCTGGGGCAGGTACTCTCCTGACCAGCTATTTCTTCTTGGCTGTCAAGCCTTGGCTTGGATAGCCCAGGGATCTTCCGCACTTCCTGTAAACTGACCAAGTCTTCTATATTATCCAGACTCTGCCCCAAAGGGATGATGGGTGGGTGCCAGCCCAGGTAAAAACTTCCCCATGCTAGTGCTCTGCGAGCAGGATGTGCCGCGCCTGACCTCCTCCTCCCCTGCCACCTCCTCTCGGGACGGGATTCCAGGACATCACTGGGGCCGCTGCTCCTTTATGCACACTGCGCTTTCCTTCCTTCCTGTCCCAGGGAGAGCCTTTCCCTAAGAGCTGCCGAGCCAGAAAGTCTGAAACCCTATGAATTATGACTTGGAGAAAAGAAAAGGCTTGCAGATACTATGCAGCTTTTGTAGGCATCTGTGTAAGCCTCGCGCGCCCTCACCGCCCTGGTGAAATCCTCCAGTACATCTGTGGTACAAAACAGGGAGCGCTGGGAAGAGTGAGCTTTAGCAGTATGGGACGAAAAAAATCAATAACTCTTCCATGGAAACCAACAAGCATTTGCAATGCAGCAGGACTCGCATTTACGCAAGACCTATTGCATTTTAAAAGTAATAATTTGGGGAGTTTTATATGGCATGAACTATACCTGAGACATCGGGTATTAGAGGGCTTTACATGAGCACCAGTTTCATTACAGATTGATTTTTGTTAGGCACGGGGAGGTTAAGTGATTTGCCCAGAATCACAGGATGTTGAGCATTGATACTCAAACTCGCTTCCCCAGGTCCGAGGTTGACTGATCTAGCCATAAGGCTACATCCTGCATTGCAAACTGGAGTGCGGGCGGGTGAGAAGGCATGAACAACGGGAGGGGGTGGGGGGCCGAGAAGGCCACCATTAACTCCATCCACTCAGGAGCACAAATGGACCCCTGTACCCACCATATCTTCAAACTTGGGAGCAAATCGATCCGCATCAAACTCACCCTCAGGCCTCCTTTGTGCATACTCTGTTAATTGTTTCACCCAGCATAGCAGCCGCTCACCTGTTTGTTATCATTCTGTTGTTTGTTTTGTCTACTCTGTTTCTCAAAGTTGCCATTTTTTCCAACCGTTTTGCCCAATCCCTCCTGTTCTCTTCACGTCTCCCCTCCCAGTGACCCTACCTCCTCCCAGGACCTACTCCCCTTCCAGTGACCCTCCCTCCTCCCAGGACCTACTCCGAAGATGAGGCGTGGAGTGGTGTGGCTCACTAGTTAGAGGCGGCAGACCCGGAAGCAGAGAACGGCCTAGGACCAGGGTTCAATTCCCGACGCGGCAGGGTCGTGGACCAGGGTCAGCGGACTCGATAATTCTCACCTCTGTGCCTACTCGAACCAGGGATCACACTCGGCAACTCTGGGCATTAGCTTGCCTCAACTCTATAACGGCCCCCCACATTCACAGGGGATGTCTGGTTTCACCTTGGAGATACCCAGTAGGGACCATCTCACACGGATAGCCAGGACGGGTTCCCCAGCGGTCTACAGCGCCACGATGCCTCAGGGCAGCAGTGCGCTTTACAAGACACATACATACATACATACTTAATGTAGACCGCAGCGCGGCCGCGCAGCTGAGACATGCAGTGTGCATGCTGCTGGCACATCAAAGACAATACCGCCTGCACTTATTCACACCTGAACTGTGCTCAGTGCCAAGAACAATGGCTCTCCTGCAACCCGAAGCTACACTGAAAACTGAGACCTGCACCCCAGACCCTGCAGCAACCACTGCTGCTGCACCTCACCTCACTCTACAGTTGGACCTTTTGCTTGCTGGCATTGCCTCTTCAGGAGCACCCACAGGATCCACTTCTACAATGACCACAACCACCTCTGAACAGCTCCACTGCCTTCTGCTCAAAGTATGATCTCTCTGCAAACACGAGTTCTGGGACACCATCTCCTCCCTCACTCCTAATATTATACTCACCGAGGCATGGTTTAACCCCACATCAGCACCCGACATCACCCCAGCCACACCCGAAGGGTACAAGATAACACACTGAGACAGCATCAACAAATATGGAGGCGGGATTGCCATCATCCACAAGGAAACTATCCACTGCACCACCACCACAGACCACAACATTCCAATCATGGAGGGCTTCAACTTCTAACTCCACACCAACAGCAAAACCACCATCAGAGGCACTCTCACCTACAGACCTCCAAGACCTCATCCCAGCTTCTGCAATGACATTCCTAGTTTCATCGCCCCACTTGCCATAAACTACAAGCACTGCATCTTTGTTGGAGACCTCAATTTCCACCTCAAGGTCCCTGACGACACAAATACCACCAACCTCCTCAAAAGCATGAACACCCTCGGCCTTACTAACCTAGTTACTAACCCCAAGCACATCTCATGACACACACTCGCACCTATCTTAATGGCCAGTGACAGAGTCATGTACAGCCATGTCACCAAACTCACCTGGACAGACCGTGCCATTGACCACTTCACCATCAGGTCCCTCCAGCTACATCACCAAACCTCCCAGCACCTCTCACAGAAGCTGGAACAAAGTATAAGAAAGCCATTGGACAGACGTCCTAAACTCCTCTCACCCAGACACCGTAACTAATCTAGAACAGTCTGTTATGAACTTCTCCACCTGGATCACTGACTGCTCCTAAGAAGTTACCCCCATCAAGCCACTAAAATAAAAAGTCCTTCAGAGCAGGCAAGCTGGTACACAGTGGAACTAAAAATAACTAAATTCAACTGCAAGGAATTGGAGAGAAGGTGGCATACCAGCAAGGACACCACAGACCGAATATCCTACAAAGCATCGCTCAATCAATAAAGCTTGGGAAAAACTAGACATCAATAAACTTGAGAGCTCTCTTAGTAGTTCACTACGACCCACTCCTACTGGAGTGGAAATTGCGGTCGCCGGTTACCTTCAATGTCTTACCGCTTCTTGTGACTCTTTAGCTCCTAGTAGGAAGTGGCTCCCTAAACGACCTATGCCCTTAGCCCCCTGGTATTCAGATGAACTTAGAACTAAGAAACTGGAGTGCAAATTATTAGAAAGGGCCTGGCGTAAAATGTATACAGACACAGATAAGGCTAAATACAAACGATCCATAACAAGCTATAAGTAAGCCTAGCTGAAGCCAAAAGAGTTTTTCTCTAAACAGATAGTGTTAGCCAAGTCCAACTCTAAGAAACTGTTCAATACCATCAAAAAACTGACCTTACCTCCTAGCTCTAAGAGTCATAGGGCCACATGCATCAAAGTCCGGTTTTGCGATTCCATTTTTGCGATTTTTAGGGAATCGCAAATAAGGAATCGCAAAACGGGATGCATGATTTAAATCGCATAAAATTTGCGATTCGGTAAAAATCGCAATGTTTACCGAATCGCAAATATTATGCGAATTCCAATTTGCGATTTCGCAATTCCCATTGATTCCTATGGGCCAAAAGGCTGATAGGAATCAATGGGAAGGCATTGACATTTTGCGAATTTCTATTTGCGATTCGCAAAATGTTAATGCATTCCATGGGTGCAGGGGGGGTCCAAAGGACCCCCCCCTCTGCACCCCTGAAATGTATTTTGAAGTGCATGTTTCACACACACATGTCCTAAGGACGTGTGTCTGTAGCATGACAATGTTTTAAAATGCAATTTTGTGCATTTTAATACATTTTCGCACCCCCTATTTGCGAATTCGCAATTTTAAATGTAATCATGCATTGCTTTTAAGGAATCGCAAATTTGCGATTCCTTAAAAGCAATCGCATTTTTGGAATTCGCTAAAAATAGCGATTTTGCCAAAAATGCTTGATGCATCCCAAAAAACTTTTTAGGAATCGCAAACGGCGGAATTTACCGATTCGCACCGTTTGCAACTTTGCACTTACTAAATAGGCTGATGCATGTGGCAGATAGTAATCAGTTATTTTGTAATAATATCGCCAACTTTTTTAAACAGAAAGTGGAAGTGATATATTCCTCATTTACTGAGGCGGAGGAATGTATACAGGCCAGTAATAATATTAGTGAACTGGAAAGCAGAGACCTATTGAGAACTTTTGATCAATTTACACCATTGAAGATTCCAGAATTCATCAGGGTTTTGACCCAAATTCGATCAGGAGCCCCTAGTGATCCCTGCCCTGCTTGGATTATTAAACAAATACCAGAGGTTATGGGAAAGGCCCTGACCCCGTGCTAAATAATATTTTTGCTTCCGGAATTATTCCCAAGACCTGGAAAGTAGCTTCCGTCCTACCGCTCTTGAAAAAGCAGAATTCAGATCCCAACAATTATAGGCCTATCTCTCGGCTTCCTCTCCCTGCTAAAATCCTGGAAAAGGTGATGAACACCCAGCTCAGTGCTTTTCTTCACTCTAACAACTCGCTGGACCCTTCGCAATATGGGTTCAGGCTGATCACAGCACTGAGCTGGCTCTGTTGAAATCTACGGAGGAAATTAGAGAAGCCGTGGATGGAGGAGGAAGTACCGTTTTGATTTTGTTAGACTTGTCGGCGGCCTTTGGCACGGTCCATCATAATATTTTGATGGACGGCCTGTCTGGGATTGGTGTGGCAGGACTTGCTTGGAAACGCATACAGTCCTTTTTAGCCGACAGGTCTCAAACAGTGGATCTGGATGGGAATTCATCCAAGCCCTTCATACTCCCATGTGGGGTACCACAGGGCTCTTTATTGAACGCCCTCGCTTTTTTAATATATATGTGGCTCCTCTAGCCGGAGTTATCAGGTCCTTTGGCTTCCAGCTCACCTCCTATGCTGACGACACTCAAATTGTGTTGGCTATAAGCAAGGGAGGTAAGAAAGAGACTGGGGAGCACTTTCATGACTGTATGAGTGCCATATCCTGTTGGATGTCCTCCAACTGTTTGAAACTTAACTCCAATAAAACCGAGGTGTTAAAATTTGGGAACAATCCCTTGGTGTGGACACCAGAATGGTGGCCAGAAGAACTAGGCCCTTGCTCCATACCAACTAAGAAGGCCAAAAATGTGGGGGTAATGGTGGATGATAGGCTTGTTATGTGGGACCAGATTACCCAGGTGACCTCAGCTTGCTTTATGATTCTTAGAATCATTAGGAAAATAAAGTTCTTTCTGACGGAGAACAGTTTGAAGACAGTGGTCATGGCTCTTATAACATCACGGCTGGACTACTGTAATAGTCTATATCTGAATTTACAAAAATGTCAGTTGTATAGACTTCAGTTAGTCCAGAATGCAGCAGCCAGGCTGCTGGCTGGCGTTCCCAAGTATGCCCCTGTCAGATGCGAGCTTAGGAAGTTACACTGGCTACCTATAAAACAGAGATCTCGCTTTAAAGTGCTTTGTATCGTCTTTAAGGCTATCAAAGGTATCGGCCCGGAATTCCTCAGGCATAAGTTCCAATGGTATGTGCCCAGGAGGACACTGAGATCTACCAGTGCCAGTGGCAAATTAACACAGACTCCCAGGATAAAAAAATTTAACTGGGGTGGTAGGAGTTTTTTCCACTGTGCATCAAGATTCTGGAACAAGATTCCGTTGGCTCTCAATATTGCCCCCAATCTCCTTATGTTTCGGAAGAGTCTGAAGACGTGGCTTTTCTCTCAATGATATCTCAGCTAGTTTCAGGAGGCCAATGCTTAGCGCCAGGACACCCAAGGGTAATCGTGCGCTCTATAAGTGTTAAATACATACATACATACATACATACATAAAGACCAACTCCTGAGAAAGACGAAAAGGAGCACCCTTGCCAAATGCATTGAGGCCGGTATCAACCGCAGTAAAGACCTATTCAACAGTGTCAGAGAGTTCTCCAACCCCCTCAGCCTCTTGGAACATCATAACACCCTCCCAAGATCTTTGCGACACCCTGGTGGATTTCTTACACAACAAGATCACCGAAATCTACAAAAACTTCGAGCCACAACCTACTGCCACCAACATCCTCCCATAGAGGTAAACCATGACCACCTGCTAACCACCTGGGACCAACTCACTACTCAAAGCACCACTGCCACCATTAACTTCATCCACTCAGGAGCACCAATGGACCCCTGTACCCAACACATCTTCAAACTTGGGAGCAAGTCGATCCGCATCAAACTCACCCTCATCTTCAATGCATCCATCGCCACAGCCATCTTCCCAGATGAATGGAAACACGCTGAAGTCTAACTCCTCCAACCGCCTGCCAACCCCAGCAAACTCAAAAACTTTCATCCCATCTCTTTGCTCACCTTCCCCGCTAAGGTTTTCGAAAAAGCCATCAACCTTTAACTCACCAAACCCCTGGGGAAAAACAACCTTCTGAACATTCCCCAGTCTGAATTCTGTGCCAGCCACAGTACCAAAACAGCCCTCATCACTATCACAGACAACATCAGAGCCCTCCTGGGCCAAGGTGAAATGGCATCCATGATCCTCCTCGAACTTTCAGCAGCTTTAGACACCATTTCCCACCACACCCTTATCAAGAGATTCCACAACATCGGAATTCAAGGAGGCTCCCTCAGATGGATCGCCTCCTTCCTCACCGGAAAAACACAGAGAATCCGCCTGCCTCTATACACCTACGAACACCACTGATCACCTGCAGAGTCCCTCAAGGCTCATCCCTCAGCCCCACCCTGTTCAACACCTCTATGACCCCCCTTGCCAACATCATTAGAACGTAACAGACTTAACATGATTTCCTACACTGACAACACCCAGTTCATCCTTTTGCTGTCAGAAGAGCCCTCCACAACGAGGGCCAACTTCTACAGGTGTATGACAAACATCATCGATTGCATGAAAGACAACTGCCTGAAACTCAACACAGAAAGAATTTAAGTACTGGTCTTTGGAAATAAAACTTGCCTGTGGAACACCTCCTGTTAACCCATTGGATCGAGGACCCTCACCCACACCTACTGACCTTTCCCGCAACCTCCGCATCATCCCGGACAGCTAGATCACCATGGAAAACCAGATCAATGCAGTCTCCTCCACCTGCTTCCTCACTCTTCCGATGCTCCACAAGATCTTCAAATAGCTACGGGACAACACCAGACATACCAAAACCCAAGCCCCAGTCACTAGCTTGCACAACTACGGGAACACACTCTACACCGAAATCACCTCACACCTCCTGAAGAGACTCCAGACCATATAAAGCTCTGCTGCCAAAATCATCCTCAACCTCCCCAAATGGGCCCATATCACCCCCACCTCAGGAAGCTCGCCATTCAGAAGAGATGCCACTTCAAGATGCTGAGCTACACCAACAAAGCACTGCAAAACCAAGGACGAGCATGCATCAACCACCACCTGAACTTCCACCAACCCTTCGGACTCCTGCTCTCCACCTCCCTTCACCTCCCTCACACCCCTCACAGTGGAGGTTGTTCCTTCCCTTACCTTGCGGCCAGAGCATGGAATGACCACCCTTTTCACCACCGGTCCTCACACTTATTGCTGGTTGTCAGGAAATGGCTCAAACCCAGTGCTCCGCAACAAGAATAATCAGCGCCTGGATACCCTCATGGGTGATGAGCCACACTCTACAAGTCATGTTTGATTGATTGATTGAGGTGTGCCTTCTAATTCTTTGCAGCCTGTGTTCAGCCTTAAATACCGTCAACCACAAAATCCTGCTCAATGTTTTGCAGAATGGTATGGCCCTTGATGGAACCATTTTGAAATGGTTTACCTCTTACTTTAACGAGCGTTCCAAATAGATTAAGCTGGACAACTCTTTCTCATTTCCTGTTCCTCTTTTGCAAAGGGTGCCACAAGGGCTTACTTTGGCCCCTTGCCTCATACCTATTGCCGCTCTCCAACACACTTCTAGAAAAACTCAACAGCGATTTACTAGTGAAACACAATTTTACTTGAAAGTCTCCGCCTGAGTATGCCATTAGCACACTATTATGAACTCAAGCTGAACCAGAGGAGTTGGCCTAACGGCTAGGGCGCTCGACCTCGGACCTGGGGAACTGGGTTCGAGTCTCAGTAATGACGGTAAATCACCTGTGATTCCGGGCAAATCACTTAATCTCCCCGTGCCTAACAAAGATGAATGTGTGTCTTCATGTAACTGTAACACGTAACTGTGTAAAGCACTCTGAATACTGCTTCGGGTCAAGTTCGCACTATATAAAACTCTGAAGAAAAAAAAATGGATTTGCAAACCCGATGGGTCGGCTTCTAGATGAAATTGCTTTTTAATTGATTGGCAGGTTTGGGTGTTTGATCACGTTGATGGGTTAATGGATGACTGTAGAGACAAGTCAATTGTCAGAAGAATGGATGGGGCATATTCTCAAGGATGCATCGCCGAGTTATCAGCACTTTATCGCAGCCAAAGTTGCGATAAAATTATCGCCCATTCACAAAATGGTGATAACAGCCCATATCACCAGTTTACCTACGATAGCTGTCGCAAAAAACATCGCCACAGATGACCCCAGCAACTATCGCTAATGAGATGCAGAGTAGGCGTTCCTGTGCAAAAAGCTTCAACAACAACACTCCGCAACATTCTCAACGACCAGCCAGATCAGCAATAAGAACCCAAAACATGTGATAAGGCGCGTTAGGAGCAGGAAATCAAAACCTGCCCTGACCTGGTGTAAAGTCAGACGACCAGAAAAGGAAGCCCAGCCCAGAGCCACAGCTGAAGGGCAACAGATGCCATGGAGTCATTTATCATGCAGCTCGGAGCCCCAACAGGGCAACAACACCCACTGCCACCACCCCCAGGACCTCCTTACCCCCCCAGACCTCCACCACCACCTCCTGGACCAACACTAAGGCAGCGCAAAGACACCTACCTTCAGAAAATGCACCAACCTCACAGACCCAACACCAGAGAATGTCATTGCCCACTACAGGCTCAAAAGGACAACCATCCTCCGCAACCTGAACATCATTGCTCACAGGCTGATGGTACCCACACAGCGGACAACCAATATCCCCCCACAGACAAAGATGCTGGCCGTGCTGAAGTTGTTGGCCTCTGGTACCCTCCAACCAACAACCACCAGGGTCAGAGGAGTCTCACAGCCAGCCCAATCCAAATTCCTCACAACGGTTGTGGATGACATCATCAGCTTGGTACCCCACTATCTATACTACCCCACACTACGCAGTAACAGCTGGAGACTAAGCAAGGCGTCTACACCATAGCTAGCTTCCCGCATGTGTTAGGGGGCAATTGACTGCACACATGTCCTACTTGTGCCACCTGGCAACACTGCACACAATAACCGCAACAGAAAGCACACGCATTCCATCAATGTGCAGGCAATAGTGACCACCGGGGAATCTCCACCAACGTTGACGCCAACTACCCAGGCAGTATGCATGATACATACATCTACTGACAGTCCATAATCAACCAGCACTTCCAGGCTGGCACCTACGGAAATGCACTGCTCGTTGGCAAGTACCAAATGAACACACCACACAACTCAACTCCTCAATCATGCAACTCACAACACTGGGAATGCACACGTTACAAACTCACAAACAACATGCAAAACAACATGCCCACCCACCAGACACAACAGCACAACTTACTGTGGGAACCTGGGCCAGCCATGTACATAAGCCATCAACAGCAAGGCACCTCAGCCACACGATAGCAGATTGTGGGAAGAGGTGGGAACCAGGCATGTGCGAAGGAGGCAATTGACCTGTGAATGAGAATGTACACAATGCCAAGTGTGGCGTGGATGTGATGGCCAGACTGCTGTATGCAGACCACACACATATATCGATGTTGACATACACCGCTGGTGTTTGGAGTGTAGTGGACAGTGGACGCAACCATGTCACCCCAGCCAGTGGGGAAGCTCGCGGAAATGTAGCTAGTTATGCCCCCCCCCTGTAAGCGTGAGCGGAGTGGGCTGGCCCGGCGTTTGCCAGGCCAGCAAAGGGGTGTGAATAAAAAGCACGTAACTCTGGCCGGGGTTCTCTTACAGAAAGCCCAAGGTCCATGCCAGGGCAGTGCCTCTCACCCCACCACGACCCTGCCACGAGGCCCACGCCATCACCGTGAGCGGTGTTGCCTGTGATACTGTGCGCCTGCTGCACCCCAGGCCACAGGTCCCCGAACCCGTCTTGACTGCCCATGCGCACCCAGCCCTCAATGCTCACCTGCCAACACCGATGTGTGTCAAAGAGGGCCCACCACATGCCGGTGCAAGCTCCAAGCCCGAGGGCCGCGACCTTGGTAGCCTCCTCAGACCAACACGGCCTCCGCGACACAGGCCTCAGTACTCCTTTCTCGGTGACGTACTCCACCGGCATACACAGCGGGCTAGTAGGTCACACATTTAGAACTGAGTCTTGATTACACTATGGCAGAGACCATTATTTATGGCAGAGTTTATATCATTATACTCCCTTCAATGTAGTGCCATCAAGTCTGTGTATAGCATTCCAAACACACGTGTCTGTGGGCCGATGCAGACTACTTCCCTGGGGCCACATTGCGCTTGAGTAGGTCACACATTTCGGACTGATCCTTGATTTAGCAATGGCAGAGTTCATATCATTGTACCAGCATCCTCAAAGACTGCATCCCCTCTCAGTCCCGGTGCCACTAAGTCTGTTCCCCGCCATTCATGGATACTCTCTGGTTGAACTTTGGTGGTGCCTGAGTCTATGGACTGGAGGTTGTCTTCATCCTCATGTAGCTGATACCTACTTGGTGGTAATAACGATGCTGTAGCATTGTCGCTTCCAGATGACTTCTTCCCTCTACATCAGGCCCTGGAGGACACCTTCCACTGTCCCCCGCAACCCTCCGCCACATTCACCTTTGACATCGACGAGGACTCGCTCAGTCAGCGTGGTCCTGCCTCAGTGCACCGCAAGTCATGGTCCCGTGGCGGTGTGCCTGTGCCGGCCGCAGTGCATCCTGGGCCACTAACTCTGTGCAGCTCAAGTTAGAGACCCTGTCTGATGAGATACTGGATGGCCTCTGAGACGATGGCCTTGAGGTCATCAACGCCATGTGTTTGTGGCCCTGCGCTGGCGCTGCCTCCGGCCTCAACTGCAGTCCACCAGGGCTCACACTTCAAATCGAGTCCTGACCGGTCCAGACGCTGCATCACTGCAGGAGGCACATGCCACCACTGTCAATACCACCTCCAAACGCCAACTGCCAGAGTCGAAACAGTCGTACTGGCAGACAAACGGAGTAGCTAACTCCTGCCGTGGATGCCATCATCTGCTGGATACCCTGCTCAGCACTCCTGGTGCCACTAACTCAGTGCACCGCAACCCATGGACCGTTACTGATTGAGTTTTGTGCGGTTGAGAGGTTACGCAGCGATGTCACCTCAGGCAGTGTGGGAGACCTGGGACGGTGATGAGGAAGATGATGCAGGTGTAACACACCCCACTGCAGCTGCATCACGAATGTCCCAAAGGGACACAATCCTAGACAATTTCTTCACATGAGCACACTCAGCTCTAGAGCCCCAACCTCAGTGCACTGCAACTCATGGACACTTCTGCTTGCATATTGGGTGACCTCTGTACTTGCTCCGGCTACCTCAATGATGTTCCGCAGTTGTCTCTGTTATGCTGGTGTTTTCAGTTTCCGTTTTAATAGTGTTCACTGTTCAAGTTGTTGTCAGCACCAACCACTCCGTGAGGGCTGGCTTACACTCACCCCACACACATCCAGCACAGGCGTCACTATACATGTGACCTTGCCAATAAAGGGGGCCGGGCGCATGTGCCCGTAGCCAGTTCCACAAACTATCTGCATGTATCCGTGTGGCCATCAGGTATGCATGAGGGCCCCGGGCCATGCAACATTAAATTGTTCTGTGTACAGCGGACGCAAACATGTCACCGCAGGCAGCGGGTTAGACCTTGGACATGTAGCTTTGTCATCACCCACTCAATACATAACAGGAGTGGACTGGGCCGTCGTACGCAGGTCCAGTGCGGGTGTGTGAATGATAATTGCGTGTCTCTGGGCGTGTCATCAAGGAACATATATGTAGAGGTATACATAATACAACTTTGCTTACTTATATAAACTTACCTTCACAATATTTTTGTCCTCGATATTCTTGCCACAATCTTTTTAGATCACAATATTTCTGTTTCTGATATTCTCTCTAAATACCAAATCTAACAACTGCTTAAAGCTGAGACATTCAGATAACAGAAATGTCTTCCCATTCACTCTATTAATCACACATCTCCACCAACCAAATCAGATTTCAGTCTGCAATGGACACCTCAGAACTATTTGTAAAGTCATTATTGTGTTAACAGGATTGCTGCGGTACTGGTGGCACCACAGCACTCTTAAAAGAGCACACTATCTAGCATACCAGCGGCAGATAGTATGCTAGCTGTAACAATAGATGAGTGATTACATACATAGAAGCCTACATGAATGGTTGAGCACATGGATGGGTAAACAGTTTAAGAGATCTAGATTGATTAATGAGTGAGTGCACAGATTGTTCATGGGTAACCTAATGAGCAAGTGCATGGTTTTATAAATGAACAGGGCTTATTAAATAAATAAAATGATGCCGGTTCAGTACAGGAAATGTGCAAATGCATGTGTCTCTGTCGCAGTGTGGATCTCCTTTGTGGGGTGTAAGTGGTCCCTGAAGGGAATTAGACACCCACGTATGTGATCTAGTTTGTCTTCCCTGGGGTCGGACCTTACCCGCACCTGTTCGGCCACCTCCTTTTGGCATTCTGACATCTGGCATTGGAATGCCATGTGTGCCTCGGTAAAGTGTTGGGAGCAGGCCTAGCTGGTGGGTACTTCCTGCTGTGTGGTCTGTGCAGGGGCTGGGTTCTCCTCAATGTAGCTTGGCTGCTCTGCTCCTGGTGGTGGGTGCCTGGGAAGTCCATGGGCTGTTATAGGGCTTCGGTGTTGAATGTGTGGTTGTCCTCTCCAGCATCACTGATGAGTTGTCTGGTCTGCTCTACTGAAGGTGTTGTTTGTCCCTCTGCAATGTGAAGGGGAAATGCATGTTGACATTGTGTTAACCTGTTTTTTGGTGCATTGTTCTTGTTTACATGCAGACTGTATGACAATGTACATTGTGACTGTTTGGGAGGTACTGAATTTTGATGCAGGACAGTGGACATTTGGACTACATGACGGATGTGAGATTGTACGCGTACATTTCCATCTCACAGTTTTCTGCTCTGTTAGATGTAGTTGGCCTGTTTCTGCGCATGAGCGGAGCCAGTTGTGTCCTCTGTTCTGCAGTGTTGGGGTTTCACATTGTACCACATTGTCATCAATGTGGATGTGCTATTATTGCTATGTGTGTGTGCTGCAGTGTGCCACGGGGATCAGGGACATGTGGGTGTGCAGTGTGCTACACATCATTGTGCATGTATGCCATTGTGCCTATCTCTTCACGTCCCCCCAGTCCCTGGTCGTTACTCACCCTGTTGATGTTGTATCAGGTCCTATCGAGCTGTGTCCGTACTCCCAACTCCTTTCACCGTCTCTACCCTGATGACTGTGGCCTCCGTTTCCTCCAGCTCCTCCTGTGGCGCGGTACTCCCACCTCCTGTCACCGCTGCTGCCTTCCTGTTGGCAATGGGTTTGTGCTTGGTTTTGCTTTTCACATCAAGCCTGCGCCTCTTGGCCTCCTCCATTGACCTCCTCGACATTCCTTCTGCATTCTCGTTAGACTAATTGTAGGTCAGTTGATGGTAGTGTTCTGTCACCTCCGTGACGCTGATCTGGTTTTCCTGCGGATTGCACCCCGTCTTCCCCTCCCGCTTCCCCTTGGCCTTCCTCAACCCCGTTGTTCCTTACTGGTGGTCTGTGGGGCTTGTGGGGTTTGTGTTGACCTCTGCACTCGGTACAGGTGCATCCATGGTGCTACGTGTTTTATTTTTGTTTCCCTTTGTTTTTGTTCTGCTTTTATGGAGCCTTTTCCCGCTTGAAACGTGGGGATTGCAGGTCTATCGCTGGTTTTCGCTGATTTTTGTATTGCGATTGGCCTTATCGCAAGTTTTTTTGCATTCGTGTTTCGCATTTTTGCAGCAGCTTGTTGACTTTATCGCGGACATTTGACGCATTATCGTGGGCTTATCGCATGGTACCGCCGTCTTGTGATTGCTACGTTAACACAGCATTATTTTCCTGTAATAGACTGCGATAAGAAGAGCTGCGTTAAGCTAATTTTGCGATAATAATCATACGTTATTGTGAATACCCCCGAAGAGTGAGTGCTTGAATGCATAGATGTTTGGTTGAGTACACGGATGGATGAAAATCTCACAGATCACTGACAGAATATCGGAAACCGAAATATTGCGTGGACATATACATTATAATCCTGTCAAAAATATCAAAGACCAAAATATTGAGAAGGTAACTGAAAACAGGTAAGTATAGATTTACTATTCTTATCTCCATATCTACGTACCTTGAAGATGTATGTATCATCAATGAACATATATGTAGAGGTATACATAATACAACTTTGCTTACCTATATAAACTTACCTTCACAATATTTTTGTCCTCGATATTCTTGCCACAATCTTTTTTGCTCACAATATTTCTGTTTCTGATATTCTCTCTAAATACCAAATCTAACAATTGCTTAAAGCTGAGACATTCAGATAACAGAAATGTCTTCCCATTCACTCTATTAATCACACATCTCCACCAACCAAATCAGATTTCAGTCTGCAATGGACACCTCAGAACTATTTGTAAAGTCATTATTGTGTTAACAGGATTGCTGCGGTACTGGTGGCACGACAGCACTCTTAAAAGAGCACACTATCTAGCATACCAGCGGCAGATAGTATGCTAGCTGTAACAATAGATGAGTGATTACATACATAGAAGCCTACATGAATGGTTGAGCACATGGATGGGTAAACAGTTTAAGAGATCTAGATTGATTAATGAGTGAGTGCACAGATTGTTCATGGGTAACCTAATGAGCAAGTGCATGGTTTTATAATGAACAGGGCTTATAAAAAAATATTTAACTTGAGTCTTAGAGTGTGAAGTTATAGCAGTGCCGTATGCTGCTAGAGGCTGATGTGCCTCAAAAAATGTAATATTGTTTTATCTTACACTCTGCAGATTTATTTGAATGAAAATCGTAGAATAAGTGACATGCTTGAAACTATACAAAGGATTGGCAATGAGATGTCATTGACAATGTTGAGCCATGGGTGGTTAACATCATGCCACACAAACTATGGCCAACCTACCCTAAAATGTGCAATCATTATGTCAGGATCAGCACTATGTAAGAAGTGGATGCCATTATGTCATGGATGTTCACTGTATACAAGTGTAAGCAATTAAGTTATTAGTGAAGGGTCACTAAATTAACCTGAATTCAAGCCCCTGGTAGCTATGGCACAGAGCAGGCAAGTTTAGCACAGAGTCACTGTGTAAAGTATTTATGGCATACCATAACACTAATAAAGTCAAAACACAAGACAAGAAAAATACAAAACCAAACATAGAGTATATTTTAATAAATAAAATTATGCCGCATTGGCCTTGGGACTTAGTCTCAAAAATGGAAGTTCTAAATCTTCAGTGGGGCAAGGCAGCAGGCTTTTGCAAAAGGAGGGCTTCAGGGGTCAGATAGCTTTCAGATAAAGTCTCAGTGACGCTGGTGTTTTTTGGTGGAAAATCTCAGAGTGGGCGAAATTTAAAATTCAAACCCAGGAAAGATCTCTTGCCGATTGAATACTTTGGTGTCTTCTCCCAGTCAAGATGTCTTCATTCTCACTTAGTCACATTCTTGGAGCTCGGATTCTTCCCATGGAGCAAGACTGAGGGATGTAACTGAAGAGGACTCCATGGGTCTGGATACCTTCTCCATGCGATTTTCTGAATCGCAGTTGCTGCTGTTGAAATGCTCAGAGTGGGAGAAACTTGAATCTTTACCCAGCGGCAACACACTTTGTTAAACCGACTTGGCAGCTTTGTCCCGGTCCTCTGGAGCTCTTTGTAGCCAAAATATTTCAAAGTCCCATGTGTGCAGGGGTGGTCGGAGAAGTTCACTCAGACACAGCAAAGGGTATCGGGACCTAAAGACTTGGTGGTCAGAACTCACTCCAGCAGAGGCCACTATGAGGGTCCAAGTCAGGTCCAGTCAGAACAGGTCACCTTGGAATCTTCAAAAAAGACCTCCTGTAGCTTGATGTGTCCCTGAAGCTTAAACAGGAGGTAGGTCAACATTATTACATTCGTGGTCCACTTATTTGTCCTGGGTACAAAAGAGGGCAGGTCCAGTCCTTCAGCCTTTTCTTGGATCTCAGACCCCATGTTCAGTCATCTTCTGGTCTTTCTCAGGTCCAATAGTTTTCTGAGGAGGGTACTGGGGATGCCACATTTATGTCTGGCCCCAGCCTCTGGGTGGAGGTGACTCCTGGCTCCTCCCTAACCCTGGGGGTAAAGGTTTCCAGGTTTTACAGTACCCACTTTTGTAGCATTTCCTATGTATACTACAACAGATAATCCCAAAGTGCCCCTCTGTGTCTAAATCCAAACTGGTGAAACTCTTCTCCCCCTGTGCAGAGCCTGTGTGCCAAGCTCAAAGTAATAGCGAGGGAAATGAACAAACCTCTCCTCTGAGGTGGTCACTTCAAACCTTTTGTGAGAACATCCCCCACCCCACTGACATTTGAGCCTGCGTGACTGGGGGAACAAAGAAGGGGGTGTGCAGGTACCAACTGACATCTACCTGTAACAGGGGGGACCCCATTTAAGTTAATCATGGTCCATGGTGCTGCCCAAATTGTCATCGTGGCAGAAAAACAGAAACACTGCGTTATACCCAGGCCTTTGTATCTGCTCTAACAGCAGTTTTCACTCCTTACTCTGGGATTGAACACTCAGAGTGCTGCAGCTAGATGGTAATGAAAATTAGCCTCCAGAGGCTTTAGGCAAGGGCAAGGTAACCTTCTCAATGTACCATAGCCTTAATATTGATTAATATTCTTACTTCACCAGTGAATTGGTATTGGCCTTGGCCTCTCTGCAAATCCAACCCCAAACCATTGACCTTCACCCCTCTTTTTCTGAACCCATTTTGTTGGCTTTTAGGACTCTGTGCACTTTACCACTGCTAATCACTGCTAAAGTGCTTGTGTTCACTCCCTAATACATGGAAAGGTCCCCTTACACCTGAATGGCATATTTAATTTACTTATATGTAACTGTTACAGTGCTATACAACATACCCAGAGCTGGTAAATTAAATGCTACTAGTGGGCCAGTGGGCCTGCAACACTGATTGTGCAACCCACTTAAATAGCACTTTAAGCCTCTCCCAGGTCTGCCATTTCAGTCTGTATGCAGCTTTAAACAGCTAATTTGACATTTACCTAATAACCCACTGGCCAATTCTAAAACTCCCTTTTTATTAGATATAGGTCACCCCTAAAGTAGGCCCTAGACAGTCAACAGGGCAGGGTGCATTGTAATTATAAAGTTGGGCATGCACTCTTAAGTTTTACATGTCCTGGTAGTAAAAACACCTACATTTGCGTTTCACTATTGTGAGGCCAACATCTCTCATAGGATAACATTGGGTTACCTTATTATATTTAATAAGTTCTAGGATTGGATTGAAAGTAGTTAGGAAAGTCAATTTTGATGGATGAAAAATAATTGTAATTTAAAATCATCTTTCATTGTAAAGTTGGATTTTAAGTAAGGGTGGGCGTAGTGAGCTGAGTACCACTACAAGGAATTCTGCAGAATTGTTCAAAAACTCTGTTCAGTCTCACCCCAATTAATAAAACAGAAACCTCACATACCCTCACATACCCTTGAGAGTGAGAGAAGTGATAATTTTGGTGTCCTCACTATCCTAGGGAGAGAACCAAGCAGATGCCTTGAACATGAAGAGTGAAAATGAAAAAATAGCAAGCAGTGAGAGAGGTGACGTTTTTGGGGTCCTCCCTAAGCTAGGGAGAGAACCAAGCAGATGCCTTGAACACAAAGAGCACATCATGCTGAAATGATTCGGTGGTGGTCCCATCCTCCTAGGACCACCCCAAGCACAGTTATGGGCAAAAATACAATCCCAACCAAAGGCCCTGCGAAGCATTATGGGACAATAATATAGATTGCAGCGAATATTATAGTATCTAATATCAAAACATTCCTCAAGGGGCAAGCTCTCGGGCTCAGCTGAGAGCTAATACTATAATATTCACTAAACTCTGGAATCTCGCCCCATTATGCTTTGCTGGGCCTTTGGTTGACATTGAATTTTGGCCCATAACTTTGCTTGGGGGGGACCCGGGAGGATGGGACCACCACTGAATCGTTCAGCATGATATGCTCTTTGTGTTCAAGGCATCTGCTTGCCACCCACCAAGGTTAGGGATGACCCCAAAATCATCACCTCTCTCATTGCCTGATATTTTTCAAAGTTCACTTTTGTGAATTGGTTATATGCTTTTTAGTATGTAAAGACAAAGTTATTTTATCAAAGGTTTGTGGGTGCAGTAGCTTACTCCACTAGTTAGCGGAGTTGGAATTATTACATGAATTCCGTATTAGTATTACCAATGAAATGCGTAGTTATCAAATCTCTGCAATCTCTGCTAGCGGAGAGTGGAGTTCATTGCCCATGGTTAATTTTAAGTCACTAATCTGAAAATGCCATTTTAAAAGGTTGCCATTTGCTTGATCTAACCATTTGTTATGGTATGTTAGGTCATGTTAAAGCGATTTATAGAGCGTTCAACTACCCAGAGGTGTCATGGTGTTTACTTTTCTCGAGCACAACAAAGATACGCCACTTAATTATTTTTAAAAAACATGTTTTCGGCTCTTTTATGAAGGATAGCAGGGAGGGCAAGGCCCTAATGTGAGAGGGAAGAAGAATCTTGGTCATACCTATAATGAAGCTTCTTCCTTCCCAATTTGTCCTCTTAAATCTGGGGACCCCTATTTTATTTTCAAGAAGTTTTATATAGCGCTAGCCTGACTGGAGGGTATCGGAGCACTTCACATCAGTTACAGAGCATAGCAAAAGAGAGCAGAACATAGTACAATAAATCGAGACATTCCAGATAAGAATAATAGTAATGACAATGATGAAGAGTTCCATTTCAGGGTCTTGTTAACACCGCATCCGACAGGGGTGGGGTGTCAATTTCAGTACTCCGACTGCTCCTATCTGTTCGCTAGGGATTGATCGAGGAAAAGGATTTTGAGCTGACTTTTGAATTTAGCGAAGGAGGGAATAGTTCTGATGTGGGGGGGAATAGAGTACTAGATTATGGGCGCATTTCTGGCGAAGGACCTGGCTGCAGTTTTTTGTTTTCGTGATTTTAGCGGGATGAGATGTAGGGTGTTAGAGCTTCTGAGGTTCCAGTTCAAACCTGCTTTTTTTTAGTTTTGCCACCAGATATTCTGGTTTGCCTGTGTGAAGGGCTTTGTGGGTGAGGCAGGCTGTTCTGAAGTTCGCCCGCATTTCTATTGGTAGCCATTTGAGTTCTTTGAGTGCAGGAGAGATGTGATCAAATTCCTTGATTCCGGTGACCATTCTGGCAGCCGCGTTGAGAGTTGTTTTCAGAGGAGCAAGATGTGTTTTAGCTATTCCCGAGAGGACTGCGTTTCCATAATCTAGTCTTGGCAGCACCAATGCTTGGGTGGCTTGTTTGAGATCTTTGGGCGGAGTGAAAGGTTTTATTTTGTTTAGTAGCTTCAGGGTGAGGAACGCGCTCTTAGCCGAGATCTTAATATGTTTGGTCATGTCCAGTTTTGAGTCTAGCGTGATGCCTAATGATTTAACAGAGTCGGCCAGGGGGAGGTTCCCAATTGAGCGCATCAATAGCTTTTAACCACTCGACCATTTGTGGGTTCTCTTCTTTGTTCGAAATGAGTAGTCCGGTTTTGTCCCAATTCAGTTTTAAGTGGTTACTTGACAGCGAAAGTTGCACTTCCCTTAGTATTTCATTGAGTCTTTGAATGTCTTTAGCAGGGGAGATTTCCAAGCAGATTTGAGTATCATCAGCATATAGGTGGAAGGGGATGTTAGCTTTTCTGAGTAGGGTGGTGAGGGGTTCCATGTAAATGTTGAAGAGTTGAGGGGAGAGCACTGATCCTTGGGGGACTCCCCTAATGACTGGGTGAAGGTCGGACTCAAAGCTTTTGATTTTGATTCTCTGGGAGCGGTTGTGAAGGAATGAGGAGAACCTAGTCTAGGGCGTGAGATGAAGTTTTGGAGGTGGAAATAAGTTTGACTATCTCTTCTTCTGGAATGGGCTGGAAGTGTGACCTGGGTTTAGTGATGGGAAAGGGAGCGCTACCAAACACCCCAACCAGGCTGCTATAGGGAAGGGAGGCGCACTTGATGTCCAGAGAGCTCTCGATCTTGGAGATCTTATCATTTAAGAAGTTGTCGAAGTTGTCGCACCGTTCTTTGGATGCCTGGCCTAGGGACGTATCAGGATTGGAGGTTTGTTGTCTGATGATATTAAAGAGCTCCTTGGGTCTGTGTTTTGCGCTATCCAGTGCGGAGCAGAAATACGTAGATTTTTTGTTCTTGATATGACTGTTGTAATTCTTCTGGACTGTTCTGAGTTGATCGCGATGGATGGTAGTGGGTATGATCCTCCAGCGTCTTTCTGTGGCTCTTAGTTGTCTCCTTTCTTCATTGATGTCTGAGTCGAACCATGATCTGGACAAAATATCTTTTTTTTTTTTTAGTTTCAGGGGTGCTAGTTGGTCAAGCATGATTACCATATTCGTGTTACAGAGCGAGGTGAGATCGGTTGTGGAGAGATCATTGCCGCTGGGTAGGAGCAAATTTAGCCTTTCTTCCATGACATCCAGGAGAATCTGGGTGAGATTTCTAGACCATTTGGGGGGTTGTTGAACAGGAGGCAGGGCTAGAACTCTTTGGTTGATCTGGAATAAGATCATGTGGTGATCCAACCAGTCCACTGGAAGAATGTTGTCGATCGTAATTGCTTCTCGATGGGCAATGATGGCATCCAAGGTTGCTCCTTTGTTGTGAGTTTCTTCAGAGCAGTGTTGGGAAAGATTATTGTTGCAGTGGAGATTATTGAGAGATTTAATTAGTGTGTTGTTGGCTTTGTTCCAGCGTAGGTTGAGATCACTCAGGATTAGGTAGTTAGTGTCTTTGAGTGCGCAATGGGCAATCAGGTCGGATAAGTGTTCCCCAAAAGTGGGGGTGTTGCCTGGTGGGTGATAGAGAAGGTGACAGACTAATGGGCTGTTATCCTTAGTCTTGATGTTGACAGAAAGATATTCAAAGGAGCTATACTTGCAGGAGTCCATTACAGCGATGACTATGTTGTCCTTATGGATGATGGCTACACCTCCACCTCGTTGATCTTTTCTATCTTTGTTGATGATGGAGAAACCTGGGGGCACAAGCATATCTAAACAGGGTGGGGAGATCTCATTTAGCCATGTCTCCGTGATGAACGCAATGTCTAAATCCTTAGAGAGGATGGCTCCTGCTAATTCCGTTGCATGCTTGGGGGCTGATCTACAGTTAATGAGCATGCAGTTAGTGGATAGTTTCTTTTTGCTAAGATACTTTCCTGATGGGGCCCTCGGTATGGAGGAGCGGGAGGGCAGGGGTCTTGTGATATTTGAGGGGGGTAGTCTCTTGTGAAGCCTGTGATCACTTGAATATTGGATTTAGGGGAGGCTGTGGGAGGAGAGTCGTATTTGGAGGCTAGGTCCGCTACTTCTTCAGCTGACATTGCTGCTTTGTTCTAGAAGGTCTTTGTGTCTGGATCTCAACATCCTTACTTGGGGGACTCTGTACCCCAGACGCGGGGGCTTTGATTCTTGTGAGAGTCTGTAACGGGATCTCAGCGTCGATTTTAGTAGGCCTCTGTAGCCAGTCCTCGAGGGTGGATGAGGGCCCGAAATGGGGTTTTAGAAGGTTAGAGTTGGTCGGTTAAGAGGCCCTGGGTTGGGATTGCTGAGGCTTTCGAGCTTTGTCTATGTTGGTTAGGATTTCATCAAGGCCCGTGAATATTATTTCTAACTGACTTTCTAAAAGTGCCAGCCGGTGCACCATGTTTTCCGGGGCTGGGGGCATGCAGTTTTTGGTAGGGACATCTCGCGGGGTGGGGGGCAAGGTCGAATTGTGAGGTCTAATGCTAATTGGGTCAGCTAAGCTGCCTTTGTTAGCGACCCTCTGTAGGGGGTCGAGTCGTGAGCTCTACCTCAATGATTTTGCGGGAGTGAAAAAGAGGTCAATAGACCGAGCCCGTGGGATGGTGATGGGATGTTGGAGAAGATGAGTCTGTGGGAATGGTGGGGTCTGATCTTCCTCGGAAGATTGATGGTCTCAATTAGTGGGAACGGAGGAGTGGGAGGAGCTTTGAGAGGGGAGGCTGAAGGATCTCACCAGGGGAGTGGAAATAGATATTTGCTTCACATGGTGGGGCAGGTTGACCTGGGAAGGGGGTTGGGGCGGAGCAAGACGAAGAGAGTGAAGATGGGCAGAATGAAGAGCAGGGAAGAGGGAGTCCAAGGCCTCTAGGTTCTCGTTGTTAGCCTGTATCAAAACTGTGCCATTTGAATAAATGGTCACTGATGTGTTCCCGTTTCTAGTCGGCTGGTGAGGGAGAGAGGTCGGCAGTTTGCAGTTATGTGTGGGGGTCGTCGTTTTAGATATGTGAAGTTGTATTCTTAATTTAGTGATCCAGTTCTCAGGTCTATCCGTGTGGAAGATGAGATCCATCTTTACCTGCCCTTTGGAGGTGTAGTGGTATTTGACCCAAGAGGACAGCAGATTTCTGCTGGGCTCGCACCATGTAAATGCCTGCCTCAGAAACTCAGGGCCAATGTCATGCAGACCCTTAAATGTGAAGCGGTCCCTGACTAGCAGCCAGTGTAGCTTGTAGATTGCCTTGCCAAAGAGACTGGTTGAAATTTGGCAATGCCCAATAGCAAACTAGCTGCCGCATTTTGCAAGGTCTGTAGTTAATTAAAATATTGTTCTTATATATTTAAATATAAACCACTGCAATAGTCAAGTTTTGATGAGACTAGAGCTGTAATTACAGTTTTTTTAGCATCTAATGGGATGTATGGAAGATTTTTTTAATCATCCTCTGGGTTTAGAAAGAGGCTGAAGCAACTGAATTCACCTGATAACAAAAGCCCAGTTTGTCATCAATGACAGCTCCTAACTTCTTTGCATTCCTCACCAGAGTTCTAAGTGCCCCAGTTCTTCTGCCCACCAGGATGGGGGACAAACCGAGGTTTGCCTTCCAAATAAGACAACCACTGTCTTTCCTAAATTTAGCTATAACTTGGCACCTTGCAGTCTGTTCCTGGGTTACATGACTAGGTGTAGCTGGCAGCTAGACTTTTGTTTTCCTCCCAGACAGCATCACAATAAAGAGTCTGGGTGTTGGCAGGATGGGCCATCTCTGACTTGAGAGGGAGGGAGAGCTGTTGCCCACCATGGTCATCTTTCTCTCCAATTTCTGTGCAGAACTTACAACAAGCATTCTCCAAACCACCTTCAGGATGTCACTCCAGGTTCTATCAGCTAATGTCTTGCCTCACATCTACTCCACATTTGGACCACCATGGTAAACTCTGCTCTCAAACAGGGCATTTTTCCAGAATTATTTAAAGTGGGCCAGATCTCTCCTCTCTTGAAAAAACAGCCTCTCGATACAGAGAACTTGAACTACCACCCAGTCTCCACACTCCCATTTTTAGGCAATGTCATTGAAAGTTGCATAGCATCCCAACGTGCTTCACACATTCAAGCAAACAACCTCCTAGACTCTCTCCAATCAGGTTCCCACCAGGGTCACAGTACAGAAACTGTGATCCTCCAAATAGACAATGCCTCCTCCCTCCTGGACTTATTGGCTGCATTCAACATTGTCAACCATCTGGACCTCACTTGTACTCTTGAACAACACCTTTGATGTGGAGGAACAGTTCTCAACTGGTTCTCCTCATACTTCACCAATCATTCCCAAATTGTGATAATTGGCATCTTGTTCTCGAGACCAGTCAGCTTTCACCAAGGTGTCCCTCAAGGTTCGATCCTCTCCCCAACCATCTTCAACCTCTACCTAGAACCACTATCTGTGATTTGCAGAAACTCTGGCATTCTCTTCCATCTCTATGCCGACAATACCCAAATATACATGAAAATCTCATTCCTGAAGACATTGCCCTGCTCTCACATACACTCTCAAAGATTCAAAACTGAATCTCAAACCACCATTTAAAACTCAGCCCAACAAAAATAGAATTCTTTTGATATCACCTCGGAAATCTAAAATCCCAGTGCAAGAATGGATGGCTAACCTTCTCGCTCTGGATGGCTGCCCTTCCATTGTCCAGAGTGACAGATCACTTGGCATCACCCTTGATAATCATCTCAACCTTCACAGACACAGTGCAGCCATGGCCACCAGAGCACAGCACCAACTTAGGCAGCTGTGGAGCATCAGACATTTGATTCCGGAACAAGACCTCAACACAGTGGTGCAGCCTCTTGTTCCCTCCAGACTAGATTATGGAATTCCCGTTCTCTCAGGCATTTATAAAGTTCACCTGTGCCCACTGGGAACAACACTACATGGTGCAGCATGCTCTGTTTTAGTTCTCAAGAAATTTGACCACATTACCCCTGCCCGGTAACCCTCCACAGGCTTCCCATTGAAGCGCAGGCCCAATTCATAACTGTTTGCATTACTCACAGGGTAGGGCGCTGCACTCATCTTCACTCTCCTAACTAAACGAGAAACTCAAAATCTCCAGAGCAAACAGGGGTTCCAGGAATGCCCAATCCCTGCTCCTGGAACCCCCTCACCTTCAATTGAGAAAGATACATGACCCAGTCTTTCTCTGGTAGTGCCACCAGAAACTGTAATTCTCTGCCTTCCTCCCTCTACGTAACCTCCTTCTTAGTCACCTTCAAAAAAAGACTTCAAGCTCCTCCTCTATGACAGACATCTTGGTTTATCCCCATTGACCAGGCATAAGTACTCTTGCCAGTGTGATCTGAACCACCTTCGTTATATGATCCCACCATCTAAATCGATGCCTTAACTGTGCATGTTTTCTGCCCAACTGCGGTATTGATCTCTTGTGGTAATTCCTGCACACATCTACTAATGTAAACGTCTGAGTTTAATTACTATAACTGTAACCCACTGTAAACAATGTATCTTGCTTGTTTTAAAGCACTCTGATGCCTTCGGGCCATGTCCACGCTATATAAAATTGCAACAACAAAAAAATGTATAAAACAATAGTGACAACTTCCATCAAGATTACTTTAGTGGTCCATGCATGTAGGATTTCCAGCATTGACAAACTCAGTTCACCAGGCAAGGTCACTAGCAATAATGCCAAAAAAGCTTTATCAATTTTAATTTTGATGCCTCTATGTGTCACAGCATTCATATACGCAATAATCCCTGGTACGTATGTTATGTTAATAAATGTATTAAGCATGGGAAAACCCGGGGGTGTCTCGGATTAAAGCAGTGGATTGAGCCAGTATTTGTAAAGATGAAGTGATTATTTCTCAAATAGCCAGGTTTTCAAGGCATTCCTAAAGGCAAATAAAGTTGGTAAAGTTCTAATGAAGGGAGTGCATTCCAGAGTTTGGGGCAGATGTTCTAAAGCTACTACCACCCCAAGTAGCCTTTAAGACTCTTAAAGCTGCTAGCCGTTTAGCTCCTTCGGAGCGTAAATACCTTTCTGGAAAAGACCAGTAGAGAAGGCGCCACAGAAACATGGGGCCAGTATTCTAAAGTACTCTATAGGTGATGCAAAAGGCTTTGAAAATGATGCAGTTTCTAACTGGGAGCCAGTGCAGCTTATGCAAATGATATCGGACTGATGAGTGTCTAGGGATACCTAACAGGAGACGCGCAGCTGCATTTTGGATCATTTGCAATTTTTTGAGTTGTTTTTCAGGTAGTCAGATATATAGAGTAGTCGAGTTTTGCCAGGATCAGAGTCAGAGAAGAAATCACTGTTTTTCTGCTGCCCATGGGGATAAAAAGGTAGTATTTTTGTATGGTTTTCTGTGAGAAAAAGCTTGATGAGAAGACAGCATTTACCTGTGGTTTAAAATTCAATTTGTCATCGATGATCACATCGAGGTTCTTTCCCTTGGTGACTGGAATAGGTGCCGATCCCAGTACGTCCGGCCACCAGTTCTGTGACCATTTAGGCAAAAAGTTGCCAGAAGTGATTACTTCTGTTTTGTCCGAGTTCAATCTCAGACAGTGAGAATTCATCCATTAACTGACTGCCAACATGCAATCCTCGAAATTTTGCATTGATGGTGCGGAGTTTTTTGATAAAGTAAATACAATTTGTGTATCATCTGCATAGGATGTCAATGCTAGGCAGAAAGATCTTATGAGTTTAGGCAATTCTGATACATATATGTTAAATAGTGTGGGGCTCAAGGATGAGCCCTGAGGAACTCCACATGGGAGGATGAAAAGCAGAGACTCGTAGCTTCCCAAGGCTACTGATTGTATGCTGTCTGACAAAAAGGATGAAAACAGTGTAAGTGTTTTGTCAGAAACGCTGATGGAAATGAGACGACTTAGCAGAAGATCATGGTCGACAGTGTCAAATGCTGGCAGCAGAATCAGGGCGGCAGCTCCCCCTAAGTATAAAGTTCCTGTGATTTCGTCTGTGGCTTTGATTAGAGCTGATTCTGTGATGTGTTCTGTTCTGAAACCGAACTTTGTTTCATCTAGATAATTATGTTTTAATAAATAGTCTGTCAGCTGTTCATTCATGACTTTCTCTACTAATTTGGCATGTAGAGTAAGACGAGAAATTGGCCTATAATACAGTACTGACCCCCAGAATAGACCTAACTCTGAGCAATCCCATATCATATGTAGGAACTGGGCGTCACTGTGACCGCACCTAGGACATCCAGCAGGACGATCCGGGTATATTTTATTCAGTACACTTGGTGTTAGGTAGGTTTGGTGCACTATATTAAATTGTGTGAGTTTAAATCTGGTATTTGGACTTATAGATTTAACCCCTTCATGCACCTTTTGCCATTCTGGGTCTGTGAAGGGCTCCTCCAGCACCGCATCCCATTTAGCTTGAATGTAAGGGCAAGTGTTGGTGTCGAAAATGTCGTAAATTTGCTTCACTTTCTTTAAAAAGTGTTGTGATAGAGAGTCACAGAATTTTATGTGATGATTCAATGGAATTTGTTTCTAGAGGACCTGATAGTTTTGAAACCACTTGAAAGAGTTCCCTAGTGGAGTTCTTTGACAAACTAATTTGTTTAGTGAAATAGGCGCATTTTTCTAAATTAATTAGGTATTTATATTCAGTCAAAAGGTGGCGAGGTCCCAGTCATTGTAATCCTTTCTCCAGCTCCTTTCCTGTCATCTACATTCTTGTGTTTTTTGCCCTAATATTTTCTGAAAACCATGGGGTAGTACGTGATTTTCTTTTGTCTGTGTTTTTTTTCAAAGGGGCTAACTTGTCGGCCGCTTGTGAAAGCCAATTATTGAATTGTAAAGAGGCAGTTTCTGCGTCTTCTGAGAGCTCAAATTGTTTTTGGGATAATTGGCCTCTCTGCGTATTACCGTCAACCTGTTTCCAGCTACGGTAGGTCCTGGTTAAATATTTCAAACAGTTCCCTTCAGAAGTAGAAAGGTTCAGTAGCTCACAAATGATAGATGGGTGATCTGTTCAAGTCAGAGGCAGGATATCCTTGACTGAAATGGATTAATTATTGGTAAAAATATCATCAAGAGTGTGCCCTGCTCTGTGTGTAGGGCCTGTGACTATTTGTCTTAGACCAGTCATTGTCATAAGTTTGGTTAAGGCGTCCGTATTAGTGTCCAAGCTATCTTCCAAATGAAAATTAATGTCACCTAGAATAGGGCCAGTTTTTGTTCCCATTCCGGTCCTGCAGTTGCCCAGCGAAAATGTGGTACTTATATACCCAAAAGGTACCGTCATGGGTTCTTCCTAGATGTGTCATGATACCGTGGGCATGTCGGCCAAGGATTTTTTTGTAAAATCTTTTTATTGTTTTCCAACACAAACAACACACATGAGAATCGCTGAGCATGTATACATTCAACAATTTCTCGATACAGATCATAAGCACAAGGCATTAATCCCTATTTCCCGGTAGGGTAAATTAAGGTACCATCTCTAACGTCCCGGAGGCACTCACCCAAGGCAATAACTATGGCAATGATAGGATACCATCACAACTCAATACCTCGCCGTCACAACGCCCCATGCACCATATCCATTCTCAATTCGGCCCCCAGCTCCCCTACCCAATGCACACCCACCCACCTGCCGGCGCGGCAACTACGAGACAGTGTGCAAGAAAATGTCAGATCTAGTCAGCTATGGTGACCATTCCTGCCTTCCGATTTACCTCTTAATCAGGACTATTGACCATTAAGGAAGTACAGGGACACCTCACTGCGCTTCCCATCCCCATGATGGCATTGTTCTTTCAGTCCTCATCCCCGGTCGAGGCGCTCATCTCTGACTCAGACTCCGCATCCGCCCCTTTCAGTCCAGTAACTAGTGCCTCCCACGCCCGCGCCCCTTCCAGTGCTTTATCATCGTGGGATCTATGCGCCTGCTGCAAACGAACTGCGCCCTCGCTGCTCGCCCATAGGATCAGTGTAGCCTTCCATCTAAGATAACTGGGCCCCACCGCAGCCTTCCAATGGGACGTAATATCTCTCTTGGCGAGCAATAGACCCAAGTCCAAGAATTTACTAGTTAGTTTTGTTTTGCTCGTATGCGGAAACCAATGCAACAAGCAGGTTCCCTTATCCAGAGCAATCTGCCGTCCAGTTACCCTGCAGAGCAGCCCGACCGCCTCCTCCCAGTACTTGCCTAATTGCGAGCAATCCCACAACATATGCATCAGGTCCACGTCTCGCAACCTGCATCGGGGGCACTGTGCAGTGTCCACTTGGAAATATTTATTGATTTTTGCCGGTGTAAGATATGCTCTGTGCAAAATAAAAAATTGGACCAATTGAAACCTGGCATTCCTAGTACCTTTCCACGCCCTCTTAAGGATGTACGTCCAGGCAGTGTCGGGTATCTCCCTTCTGATATCCGCCGCCCACTGTTCTTGTAGCTTCTGCAATGGTGTCAGCCCCTCCTCAGTCATGCGCCTGTATATACAGGTAACCGCCTTATAAGTGCCCGCTGCCATATTGACACGCTTCGCTGACTGGCGGGTTCCGAGAGGCCCATGCCCCAGTATTTTTGGATGGCAGCAACCAGGGGCACATGTATTAAGAAGTGATCCAGTGGGAGCCCAAAACTCTCCTGAAACTCACTATAAGGCAATAATATACCATCTCCGAATAGATCTCCTATCATCTGCAGTCCTAGCCTCTCCCACTCTGCAAGCACCGACCAGTCCCCCAATGCGGAAGGGCTGTGCACATCCCCAGTGGTATCTCCGGGGCATAGGGTCGCTGTACGCCAATCCTATTGTGATATTGCTTCCAACAGTGCCATAATGCACTTTCCTCAATCGATAGGTCGGCTGCACGTAGTTTTTGCTGCAGTATCACATACAACAACACATGCCTCGGTACATCCGGTTCGAGTTCCCGTTTTGGTCCACAGAATTCCTGTGCCATCGCCTGAGTAAGGCCCTGGAACTGTGCAGCCAGATAATACAGCTCGAAGTCAGGGTCTGCAAGGCCCCCCTCAGCTCGTGGTCGCATCAGTGTATCCAGCGCTACTCGGCGCCTTCCCGTTCCCCAGATAAAGCCTCCAACCGGTGAGCGGAGTTGACGGAATAGTGCAACGGGTATCCGTATAGGCAAGGTACGGAAAAAGTACAGCAGCCGAGGAAGTGCCACCATTTTTAGCAAGGCCACCCTACCCGCCACCGACAATGGCAAGGTTCCCCAGAACTGCATACTGCCCCGAAGACCCCTCAGTGCCCGGCCTATATTACCCTCCAGTAGGTCTTCCTGGGTATGATATACATGCATCCCCAAATAGGGCAGGCATGCAGGTTCCCACGTTACATCGGACAGATTCATCGGCTGGGGCCGCGCTCTGGCGGCCGGGAACACACAAGTCTTTGTCCAATTAACTTGCAGACCGGATATATCCCCGAATCGGCAGAGCATGTCACGCGCTGCCTCCAGCGCTCCTCCAGCGTCTCTCAAGAAGAGCAAGAGATCGTCTGCGTACAGCGAAATATAGTGTATGCGGCCCCCACTCCACAGGCCTCGAAACTCCCTCCCCATTCTAGCTCGCGTCGCCAATGGTTCAATAGCAAGGGCAAAGAGCAATGGGGAGAGCGGGCAGCCCTGTCGGGTGCCACGCTCCACCGAATACGAGGAAGAAATGATCCTACCCACTCTCACCCTAGCGCTCGCAGAGGCGTATAAAATTTCAGTCCAGCGGATATAGCCCTCCCCAAGTCCAAAGGCTCTCATGACAGAAAATAAATAAGGGTATAGGAGTGAGGCATTCTCTACGCCCCTGCCAGCTGCACAGCTGAAGGCACCATTGTGGCAATCTTGTATTTAGTCCTTTTTCATTGCTTCAACATTGTTAACCATTTTCTCAACAATTTTTTCAGTCAAATTATAGTCATTACTTTTATGTTTCCAAATCACACGCAGAATTATTTGCCATTTTCTAAGCTTCTCATGCTCCAATTGTGACCATCCGGACCTCAAAAAGGAACACGACCAATGCAACAATTCATCCAAGGCAGTGCTTTTATTAGTAAAAACCCAATGCATTTCGGACAGTCAAGTGCCCTTCTTCGGGGGTCACTGTAAATGACAATGAAAACAATTATAATAATTACCATTTTGATTCATAATTGTGAATCTTGCTTCAATATCACATTCACATGTTCTTTGCTTCAATATGCTAGTTGCAAACCAGCCCTCGCTTATTTACCCATTGTGCATTCTCCATGTTCAGTGCTTAAAAAATGTCCACCCTACTCCTACAGAAGCGCTATGCTAGAAAGCAAATAAATAAAGAGACATACACTGCTGTTTTCCCAATGGGCTTCCCGGCCTGCTGAACAGTCAACTTTCCCATCCTTTCCCACATATTCCATACCATGTGTTATCACATAACTCCCGAAAAACTCCTCTCCCCCATCAATATGTCTCACTTTCAAACTAACCAAAACCTACTTTCTCTCTAAAATACCATTCTTAACCCAATCTTTCATTTTACATCACTTTAGCCGGTTTTCTCCCTTTCACTAGTTTTTCTTAAGAGACGCTTCAGCTTCAGCTCTGTTCCTCCTGTATTGATCCTACCCACCTAATCGCCAACCATCCTATCATTACTCAATCCCTGCCCACACATTCGCCCCTCAGTTAAACTGTACAACCCTTCTCTTCCCGTACCTGCCATGAACTTGTAAAATTCACCCAGCCTCTGCTTCGTCCCAAACCGCCAGTACTCTCCCTGCCCCGCCCTTATTTAACCACTTGTGCATCTCTTTTCAGCTTTCTAACAGGCTGATTACAAGCCACTTTCCCGCCAGCATCACTTCGTGCAATTTTGACCGAATACTAACAACAACTATATCACCCATAATGCAATGAACCGGCATGAATGCAGACTGGAATGTCATTGTTATAATTATAATTGCCATAACTCATGTAAATTGAACATGCAATAAAAATCATCGCCATCAAATAATGTTCATGGTTTTCTAAACACAAGCATTTCCTCGTAAATATCAACACCGGCTTGTGAGATGAATGCGGCTGCCCGAGGCCACGCAGTGGCCATCAGGAGGGCGGCCCCTTAGACACCGAGGGCTTCCCCCCGCCACTCTCTAGCCTCTCTCCTCCCCCGGGCAGGCGGAGTCCCGAGGGGAGCTAGGAGGAGCTGAGTGGGCACGTCCGGTGCGGCAGGCAGGGCGAGGGGTACTTAAGCACCCCTCGCCATTTTCCCTGCCTCTTGGCCGCACTGGACGCGTCGTAGTGTCCTCGCGGGGTGACACACTTTTTCGGTTGTCCTTTGCTGAGCTGCTGTCTTTGGTCAACCCGGTGACGCGTCGTTCTTGGGCTTGGCGCCGTGTTTGTCCGGTGAGTGTGGGCTGGGTACTGCAGCCTTGGGTTTTCTCCCGCTTGTCTGTCGGCGGCTCCGGGTGGGAGCCTGGTAGTACCGGTCATGCGGCATGCGGGGCATAGGTTGGGGCCTGGGGCAGCCTCTGGCCACAGCCTCGCGGGGGGACTCGACAGGGAAACCCTTTCTTGTTCTCTTGCATGGCGGCGGTTTGCAGGGGGCAGCGGGGGTACAGCTTCGCACTAGGAGGCCCCTCGGTACAAGGCCTCTGCATCCTTAGGGGGTTTTGAAGGCCGCAAGGGTCCGCGTTTATGAGACAGGCTGGTAGCCCTTTTGAAAAGTACAGGCTGGTGGCCATTTTGAGGAGGGCCGTTTGGTGATGGGGCAGGCGCGTGAAGCCCGGGCTGAGACATTGTTTCTCCAGCGGGGGTTGTGTCTTCTTGATGGCAAGCCTTTTGCTTTCGGTTTCGTGTATCCCTAAGGGGATGGTAGGGGTCAAGGCTGCCGTGTCCCAGGTCGGCTGGCGGCCATTCGGGCTTTCTTTCGTTCATTAGGGTGACCCATTGTCGCCTTTTCCGCGCGCTGCTGGCATCACATTTGGTTGCTTTTATCGCCAGCTACTTGCATGCATCTTCGAGCATTGTCACGTGTGGAGCCCCACAAGGTGATGAACCGATCCAGTAAGTCTTGCGCGAATTATGTGCCCCGTAACGGTTGAGCGGCCGTTCATATGCAAGTAGAACGTTCAACCTTTGTACTTTTCCTTAGGAAATGACAGGTTTCGGGGAAAGTTGAAGGTACTTTTAAATGTCCGGGCAGGCTGATCGCTGTATGTTCCATTGAGTAAGCTGCTCTAACCAATTCGAGTGATCACTTAGTAATCTATTAGCGGTATATACAATTTGAGGTAAAGGTTTTCCTGTGGTTGGGGCTGCAGAGCGTTTTTTTTTTTTTTTATTGTTGTTGTCGCCCGCATAAGATGCAGAGGGGGGAGGTGACCATCCGCCCGTTTGTATTGCGACCAGCTGCAAATTTATTTCATTCAACACATTGGTTTTCTTTTGTTATGTTGTGTATGGGAGGCCTGGTTTAATCGTTTACGGTGAACGTTAGAAAATTCGATGTCTGCTTCAATCTTAGAGATCGCAATGCCCCTGGGTCAGATGGCCATCCCAAGGCAGTAGGTCTTATACTGTCCGGCGCGATATAACCCGGATAAGTGACTTAGGTGATTCCTCCATGCGGTATGTTTAGTGGAACGGTATACTGGGGTGCGCATGCAGAGTGCGCAGAACACGCAGCGCTGCATGATGTGTTAGTGTTGGTCTCTCAGAGGGTATGCACCTGTTACAACGCAATTTTTACTCCGCACTACCACTACAACGCAGGCATTACAACGCATACCGTTACAACGCATTGCGCTGGGGGGCGCTCTAGGATAAGAGGTAAGTTTAATTTACTATCCAACACCTTCCCTAGGGTCCACGGGGACTGGAGTTAGAATAGTAAATTATACTTACCACTATCCAGCACCCCAAAGCGCTATGCGGTGTAGCGGTATGCGTTGTAAATACCGCGTTGTAATGGTATGCGGAGTAAAAGTATGCGTTGTAACGACATACATCCCTCTCAGAGATTCGCATACCTTCTAACCTCCCACCCCATGTGGCCTCATTACTTTGGATATATGCTACGAGTGTTACAGGGGGGCAAGTGAAAATAGGAGTCTTATTCGGGTGTTGCTTTATTTACAAAGAAGGAGACGGTCTATGGTGTCTCGACATCTTGGAGTCCTGTGTGGACCCGTCCTTTCGTGATGTGCATTGTTGTGGTAGTAACATGGTTCCAGCCCTGGGATGCCCTCCCCCCTCCTTTATGGACGGGTGCCGTATGTGGTGCTGGGGGAACAGCTTGTACGGGGAGCCCCTTTGGCTTGGTAGGGCAAGGCCGGGCTGTCAGGTAGGCACTCTCGTGAGATGCTGTTTCTAATAGGGAATACATTTGCTTGCGGGATTCCCCTGATTCTGCTAATCATAATGTGGATTACATTCGCAGCTTTACACTGGCTGGGCACATCTATGGGGGCATTCTATTAAAAATTTTCTTGGTAAACAATCTGGGCGGGCGTTTGATTATATTGCGGGTGGTTGGCGCTACGTCCCCAGGGAGGCCTCGTGCTAGGTGGGATGTGGTGTAACAAGCCGGTTCGATCAACATCGGTTTTAACGGATGGTGTGTGCGGATAATCGTGGGAACAGGGATCTTGCGCTCGTAGTATATAGCCCGATTATCTTTGCATTTAACGTCCAATTGAGGTTTAAGGTTTGGACCGCTGCGGAGTCCGCCGAGCGGCCCGGAACGGGCGTGCGCAGACTTAGGAGCTACGCGTTTTTACACAGAACTTTGTTTATAAGCATTTATCTCTGCGGCTTGTCTAATGGGGGAGCAGGCCTTACGGTGCGGCCGCTGTACAGTCCGCATTTAAGTGAAGCGTTGGGGTACTTACGAGCACCACCAGGGGCTCATGCCAGCGCGTCATTACCTGTGGGGCGAGCACGCGCCTTTATTATAGGCGAACAGATATACATTTAAATATCATATATTGATGCTTGTGCAGGCCACTTTGCGGTACCGGTTGCAGTATCGCCTGCCAATTGCAATAGGTTCTGCCTTGGATCTGGTGGTTTCGAGTTTGATGTGGAGCAATGCCGCCCGGCTACGCACTATGCCTGTCCAGCCCTTGGGGTTAAGCATTGCATCGTTAAGTCCGGTGTGGTGGTTCCGGGTGTCAGCCGGAGCCCTGGCGGCCACTGCGCGACCACTCCTTGCGCCTGAGCTCGCAGGCGCGCCCTGCAGTGGCCAGCTGCTATTTACATGACACGATGTGTTTACGTGGGTCAGTACTCGCGAGCCTGGGCAAAACGGTATTTAGGGTTTCATTTCCTAGGGCTCTCCCTTCTGCGAGGCCTCTTTGATGCTCCGGGGAAAGGTTTGGGTCGCTTGAGTGCTCCCGCGTTCACGTTCAGAGAGGGAGCCATGGTGTTCGGTTCTTCGGGGAGGCCTTGTTGCGGCGAGACGGGTAAGTAGATTTTTATTCAATATTGTGTTAGACAGGGAACACCGTGCCCATTTGAAGTAGGACTGCAATAAGGAAAGCTATGCGGGTGTTCATTAAGTTCACGGAGGTATCGTGGAAGTATTTTCTGAACACTTTTCCTTGTTTGGGTACTTCCTCCTACACGGACCTTATTTGTCAGTAGCGTAAGGTGTGTCCTTGGTTACAATGTGCAGAGAGATCATCGCGATGGCCAGCTGTGTCTCAGCATTGGTCAGACCGGTAGCGCGCAACTTTTGTATAAACAGGCATTCTTTGCGCGCGAGCGATGGCTGCTATCAAGACCGGGTGGATAGGGGGCCTTGCTAATGCCCCCTCCCTTGTGTCTCATTGTACACAAAAAGGTCCTGCTTTGTGAAGTTGGCGGGGGCGGGCTCTGGGCTAGACACGGGAGGGCACCCTGACCAGGCTCTCGTCCCGCCGGGGCTCCTCCACCATGTGCCGCGGAGGATCTGTTTGTACTGGGCATTGGCCTGACTTGCCCGAGCCCCCAACACAAGGGGTCAGGTAGCAATTTGAATTTGGCCCCCACATGAACGAGGCCCCGCCTCCTCCCTCGGGGCCACGAGTTTTTTATAAAATGGCGCCCAATTTTAAAGGATGCCCACAGGGGACCCGGGGTGTGTTCAGGGCAGGGGTTGATATTTAAACCCAGGTAACTTTGCTTTGAGCTGTAGTTGGCCTTGTGTACAGGTGAGCGCTATTATATCCTGTATTCCTGTTTATTTAATCTAGCAGCACTCTCCTGCCGACGGCAAGGGTTAGGCTGAGCTCGTACGGGCTGAGTCGCAGTGTGCGCCTTCATAATGTTCCACCTTTTAATTGCTTAATAGTTTCGAATTCCTCCCCAATTTCATTGGATGCGCAGACAGGTAGGCTCACAAGTGCCCGTATTCTCACCTCCTATCGTTTGCCTTGCTGGCGAGATGGCGGCGGGTCTTCCTCCTTCAGGTATGAAGCTGCCATGTAAGCAATTCATTAGCACGTTTCTTAAATTGGGCCATGGGTGTCAGCCGGGTTCCCGGGGTAGCGGTCAGCATCGCACTTGGATGTCGCACGCTTCTAAATCCCAGAAAAATACGATGATTATCCCTGAGTTAAAGTATATAGTGTACGTATTTCACCGGCCTTCGGTTGGTGGTACCTGGTGAGGTACCAGGCTGACCTTGGTTTTTATTTACTATGCCACACCAGAAGTAGCAGAAGGGCATCATTTGGTGAAAAAGTGAGCTTGGGTAGAGGTTATTTCAAGACTGCTTGGCAGGCAGTCTAAGGCATGTTCTATAGATTCCACAGGCTTTTGGTGGCACAGGCAAACTATCGGTAACGTAGTCTAGGTTCAGAAGAGTGACGTGTGTTTGTTACACAAGAGTACCAAGCTCAGGCGCAAACATACCCTTGGGTGTCAGAGCGTGGCACAGGAGGACTAGTTCTATTATTCAAACCATGTTCTGCTTCCCTCATGCTGCCGGCAGGAGTTGCAGCGACGTTTATTTTATGGTGTTTTATACAGCGCAAACATTGGGAATCCTCATTGAATTCGCGGGGGCTAGGGCTCGCTATATACATAGCGGGGGGAGACAGATTGCCGTGTGAAAGCAGTTGTAATTTAGGTGAGCGTGGGGGTGGGTCTCGATGCTGTGCGCCTTGACTTGAGAACGAGTGCAAATACAAGTGCTTCAGTGCGTGTGGGGCATCCAGGCCAGCAGCATGCCAACTTTGCATAATATACTCAGTAGGTACATGGGACTAAGAGCCTCCATACAAGGAAAGAGGATAATCTCTGTAAGTACAAGGACTGAGTATCTGCTTATGAAGGGGGTGTGTATTCTGCATGATACCGTTTTTAGGTACACTAATTGGGTGACCCTGTGCAAGTGGGGTGTGACCATCAGACAAGCAGCAAGCGAGAAAGGTATGATGTGCCAATTGGGTACATGTTCTGGGGTGCCAGGAGAATGAGGTTGTGTTATTCAGACTGGCGGGATGCTACGCTGCTTTAGGTGATGGGTATGTACATGCGACCTTTTAGTCTGTCCTAAGACATGCGATACACCAGTCATCCAAATGCTACTGCATGGGGTGGACAATATGTACACACAACAGTTTGCTGGTGTACAAGGGAGGGGCAGGACTCAGGCCACCAGCATACACACAAGGTATGATTTGGATAAACTACATGTGGGTTTGGAGTGCTAATTTTAAGGGGACGTTTACTAGAGCAACCCGTCCACACGTGACTGAGTGTATGTGTTAGGGGATGTGCAAATCACATGAACCCTGCATGGCGTGGTATGTGGCATATAAAGGAGTGGCCAGGCAGAAGAGTTGCATGGAGCAGACACTGTGGTGCGCAGTGTACATGGGAATGAGCGCCTGTCACCCACTGGAGAGGGGCCGAGCAATGGGTCTTGTGTGCACAGCAGGCCTAGGTAGACTGCTTGGTCCAGTTAGGTGTATAGTCGGTCGCACTGTGTACAGGTATATGTATGGACAAATGCTCCTGCGCATTTTGTAAGGCCATTTGGAGCGTATTACTGGTTTACATCTAACATTGCCTCAAAACATGTAAGTGCTGCGACTGCCATAACAGAATGTATGCAGGCCACAAACAGTGTGGAACTACTATACCTAATGTGTTCACTTCCAGTCATTTTTCAGGTGTTTGGCATCTGTTTCGGGCCATGTACAGCGTAGGGCAGACACTCCTGAGATACTCACGCCTCTTTTCATCGTTTCTATCCTCATCGTCCTATCCATGCCTGCGCATGCCGCCGCAGTATGGCGTTTGTCTCCAGTCTGGGTTCTTTTTGCTGCGACTCAGGGGCACTCTTGCCGCCTTTCCTTTACGTTTACCACCCAGATCCTGCTTGTCTATCCGCCCTAAGAGTAGAGAGGTGTAATAACTTGCACAGTTTAATTCTACCCAGCAGGCTCTTTAGCCTAGGCTGAGCTGTTTTACAGAAGGGCCACTAGACATCCGTGGATTGTGCTACTTTGGGCTTATATATAGATTTGGTGCGTGCATGGGCACAGGGAGTAAGGGTGCAAAGTTGGTGAGTAGATTAAGGGAGACACACCGAAGAGCTTGGTGTACCTTATCGTAAGAGGCATAGCAAGGGTGCCATGACCCATAATGCCAACAGGATATATGGAACTGAAGGTTTTGTTGTAAGACTGCTAGTACTATGCAATATTGTTTTATCTGCTATTACCGGAATATTGTCACGGCTTTTATTAACTCAAACAATATAGAGTGTCACGGAATGAAGCCTCACTGTAGCAGTACCATATCACCTGCTTCATTATTGGTTCAATGTTGACCAGAAGTGCTGCTTTGTAATGATAGTCTGGTGGTGTTTTGACTTGTTTCACCAAAGAATCAAACTAAAGCTACTTGGTATAAGTTAGTGTAGCTTGAGAAGTCTGCGCTCACGGCTCTTTTGGCAGTCCTCTCGTTATTTAATCTATTGCAGATTATCAGCAGGCACGGCTGAAGGGTGGTGGTGCTCCGACAGATCAGTGCCTGTGTATTCCAGGACCGGAATAGCACAGGGACGGTGTTGTTTTGGGAGAGGTGTCTCCGGGTCGGGCAGATTTGTAGTGTCTGGCAGACTAGTGCGCGTGTGGGTGGTTGACCCGTCTGGGCGCATGGGCAGAGTTCAGCGTGTGGGCGCCTATACCGAGGTTCTCTCAGTAGGTAGCAACCAGTGGGGCATAAGAGTGTACATACTGTATATCCCCTGGGTCACCACGCAGTCCTCTCCTAGGTTCACACTGAGGTTCATTTACGATGGTCTCTCCTGTGAGTTTAGCTATTGGTGCTCTTATCAGCTGTTTGCAACCCCTTACTGCGGCACGAGAATTTCCTGGCCACCTGGTATTACACATTTTTCATAATTGCTGTCAGGGCGTTCTGCTGGTGGCGCTTTTTGGGAAGTGGCCCTCACACCTTTCCCAGCTTTTGGGGGATCTGATTGTTCGGTCGGGGAGCTTTTCGCCCCCTTTGCTTGTTCCACTCAGAGGGAGGGGGCTTGGCTAGGGTGTTTCTTTTCGTAATGGGACGCTCGGCATCACAAACACGTTCACGAGTGGCTGGGCTCCCCTGGCCTGTGTCGGAACAGCCTCTCGTGTATACTGGAGTATCCTTAGATTCTCAGGGAGCCCCTCACAATATGAGCTGTTTGCCCGATGTTTGTTGTCTCCTATTCCTGGGGGGATCTGATTGTTCGGTCGGGGAGCTTTTCGCCCCCTTTGCTTGTTCCACTCAGAGGGAGGGGGCTTGGCTAGGGTGTTTTTTTTCGTAATGGGACGCTCGGCATCACGAACACGTTCACGAGTGGCTGGGCTCCCCTGGCCTGTGTCGGAACAGCCTCTCGTGTATACTGGAGTATCCTTAGATTCTCAGGGAGCCCCTCACAATGTGAGCTGTTTGCCCGATGTTTGTTGTCTCCTATTCCTGGAGGCACCTTGTACCAGTTTGAGCAATCCCTTAAGTGGGTGTTTAAAGTCAACTGCAAGCAAGCTATCTTAGAGGTGGCATGGACTAAGCAGTCTACATGCAATAATCACGAGAGCATGTGGGGCCTGCTCTTTTTTCCTTTAGATCCTGTTATAGCTAATTGTTATAGCTAATGGGGGTACACCTCACTAGTTCATTATCAGGATACTATCGTATTTCCCTACAATAATCGCCTGTATGCTTTGAGTATAGAAGCACAAGCGTTTAAACTAAAGCATAGGGTACGCCACCCTCACCCGGAAGCAGTGGCGCCTGGGCCTTGGCCTGCGACATTGTCTGTTTCAGGAATCAAGCAAGCGCTGTTGCCAGTTGTATGTGTACAAGGCTCGAGTGCAGCAGGAGTACATGACGCCCTCGGCTCTCGTGGACTGACAGATATCTTGGGGTTTTAATGCAGTTTGCCTTGGAATAAGTGAGAGGCCTGCACAGGCATTAACGTTAAAAATGAAGGTGATGCCGCATAGCCCACAATCAGGTTAGAGTTGACAGGGTGTGCTACTAGCTGCTGGGGGTCAGAGTATGATCCTTATGGAACTCAGCTGCATAGCTTCCTAGCGCAGAGGGATAGCATTATCCCTTCAGTCTTATGTAAATTAAATGTGCACAGCGTAGGATGTACATAGGCCTTTGTCAGCTTGAGTGGCTTAGGCCGGCAAGTATGTTTTGGGTAACAGCTTCGGCCTACTTTGGGGGGATAGGTTCTCTCCCCTTTTGTGGGCGGGACCTTTCTTCTAACCGGTAGGAAGCAGTCCGGTGATAAGGTTGCACTTCTAACTATGAAAGGTTATTTGAAAGACATACGTACAAAGGTTGCAGGTAGGAAAGAAGCTAAGTGGTGGGGGGCCCGGGCGGCCGCGGTTGCCGCCGGCCGGGCTGTGGCGGAGTTACAGGGCAATCCGGAAGCAGAGAAGTTCAGCACTGGACCTCAGCGGGCACATAGGGGTGCCAGAGCCTAAGACCTGGGGCCTCATGGGAGGTTCCGGGAACGCGTGTCGGCACCCCATTCGTCCTTCGGGCGGTTGTGGGCCTGAGCAACCGGGGGTTTGCCTAGTACGCCCCGCAAGGGGCGTGAGTATTATGTTTACCATAAGGGGCAGCACATGGTGGTTTGCCACGGTGCTGCCTGGCTCATCAGGCGGGCAGGTGGTGAGAATGCGGCCAGCCCTTGGATTGTCCGTAAGATAACCCACTAAGATTACATAACGTTGTATGTAATAAAATAAACCTGCGACAGTTTCTTCCCAATATAACACTGGTGTCTAGTGTGTTATTTGCGGGATGCATGCTAATTGTGGGGTGGGGGGGGTCCTGTTGCCCTGAGGTGTCTATGCGGCTGCCCGAGGCCACGCTGTGGCCATCAGGAGGGCGGCCCCTTAGACACCGAGGGCTTCCCCCCACGCCCCTCTCTAGCCTCTCTCCTCCCCCGGGCAGGCGGAGTCCCGAGGGGAGCTAGGAGGAGCTGAGTGGGCACGTCCGGTGCGGCAGGCAGGGCGAGGGGTACTTAAGCACCCCTCGCCATTTTCCCTGCCTCTTGGCCGCACCGGACGCGTCGTAGTGTCCTCGCGGGGTGACACACTTTTACCCTCCCAACCTCTCACCCTGTGTGTCAGATTGTGGAGGACAGTTTGAACGTTTTAATGTTCAAATTTTCGTTGCAGGCGGAGTTACAGGGCAATCCGGAAGCAGAGAAGTTCAGCACTGGACCTCAGCGGGCACATAGGGGTGCCAGAGCCTAAGACCTGGGACCTCATGGGAGGTTCCGGGAACGCGTGTCGGCACCCCATTCGTCCTTCGAGCGGTTGTGGGCCTGAGCAACCGGGGGTTTGCCTAGTACGCCCCGCAAGGGGTGTGAGTATTATGTTTACCATAAGGGGCAGCACATGGTGGTTCGCCACGGTGCTGCCTGGCTCATCAGGCGGGCAGGTGGCGAGAATGCGGCCTGCCCTTGGATTGTCCGTAAGATAACCCACTAAGATTACAAAACGTTGTATGTAATAAAATAAACCTGCGACAGTTTCTTCCCAATATAACACTGGTGTCTAGTGTGTTATTTGCGGGATGCATGCTAATTGTGGGGTGGGGGGGGTCCTGTTGCCCTGAGGTGTCTATGAAGATGTTTTGCCGCGTGTGGTCTCTCATTCTCTGTCTCTGCTTCTTATTCATGTTTAACCTGGTGGGTGCTACCCCAGGGCTGGGCAGATATCTTTAAACATCTAATGGGGGGGTTGGTGTGCACCCCAATCCCCCCATTAGATGAAAATAAATAAGGCCATTCCAGGCTGTCAAATGCCTTCGCAATGTCCACTGAGAGGACTATTGCCACGTCATCCTCCCCATAGTCCACGCTTAGTATTCGTATCAATCTACGTATGCTTCCAGCCGTGTTACGTGTAGGAATAAAACCGGAATGATCCGGGTGAATCAACCGTGTCATGAGGGGAAGGAGTCTAGTGGCCAGCACCCGACTCAAGATCTTATAGTCGGTGGTGAGCATGGACAGCGGGCGGTACGCTCCTGGGTCCGTGGGGTCCTTCCCAGGTTTAAGGAGGGGAATCTTAATGGCCTCCCTAGTCGAGGTCGGCAACACTCCCAACCGCTGAGCCTCCCTGTACATTGATAGCAATCTAGGAGCTAGAGCATCAATGTAAGCCCAGTAAAACTCAATAGGCAACCCATCGCTGCCCGGAGTTTTGTTACGCGCCAACTGTTTGATGGCGCAACGGATTTCAGCTATCGAGATATCTTGCCCAAGCGAATCTGCTTGCTCCTCCTCCACCGCCGGCAGTTCTAAGTTCTCTAGGAACGCCTGTATGTCCCTTTCCCCGGTCCGCAAGTGGCTCTTATATAAGTCAGCATAAAATGACCGAAACCGATCATTAATTCGATGTTGCATGTATTCCAACACCCCCAATTCAGAAGTCAGCGCCAGGATAGGGACACATCTAGGGAGGGGGTTGGCCAGCCACGCCAGCAAGGTGCCCACCTTATCTCGTTCGGCATGCGCGCGGGCCAGGTAAGTTTTGTAGTCGAAGCACCGTAGGCGCTCCACGACCACCGCCAACGCTTCCTTTAAGGTCCGGACTGTGTCTCGCACCTCAGGGTTAGTGGATTGGTACCGCTCAGCCGTTCGGAGGGATGACTCTGCCGACTGTATTTCCTGTAATAAGAGCTTCCTCACTCCCACTTGTTTAGCATTGCAGAACCCTCGGGTCACTACCTTGAAAGTGTCCCACTCCAAGGCCACCGTAGTGGCCGTGCCCTCATTCTCAGCAAAGTATGTCTCAATCCCCTCCCCCAGCTCAGTGCGGAAGACCAGATCCTCCAGCAGCTCTGGGCGCAAGCGCCATGTCGGGATAGCAGACTTCTCCGCGGCCCAACAGAAATTCACTAGCAGCGGATTATGGTCCGAGATTGTGCGCGACAAATACTCGCTATTGACTACCATAGCAGCTAGTCCTGGACTACACAAGACCGCGTCAAGTGCACGTGCAGATCGTGGAAGGCCGAGAAAAACAAATAATCACGTTCGGCCAAGTGATGAGCCCGCCACACATCCACCAGCCCCCAATGATCCTGCCATTGAGCCCCGGCCTTCGCCAATTTTTGGATCGGTGCTCCTGCCAACGGGGGATGGGACCTATCCAACATCACACCCGCTATAGAATTAAGGTCTCCACCAAGCAGCCTGCTCCACATTAGGGGCATAAATACCACAAAGGGCCACCACCCGTCCATGTAGTGTCCCCTTAACTGCCGCAAATCGGCCCTCTGGGTCTATTAACTGATCAGTCATCTAAAAGGGGACCCCAGCTCTAATCCAGATCAACACTCCTCGTGCAAAAGCCGAATAAGTGGTGTAATAAAGCTGCCCTCGCCATTTACGCTGCAGTGCCAGCCCTTCTGCCTTGGCCAAATGCGTCTCTTGTAAAACGCTATCTGCGCACCCCTGCGGACCAAATAGGAATGGACTTTATATCTGCGCTGCATGGAGTGCAATCCCCGCACATTCCAGGTCACACACTTCACATCAGGTAACGGACCCATAGCACAAACACAAAAGGAAACTCAACAACACCTTGCCTCCCTTCAGTCGCGCCGGCCGATACCTGCCCCACCCCTCCCACACCCATCCCCCAACAGTCCCACCCCACCCTCAATGTCATCCTCCCCCCACGAACAGGCACTAACATACTGAATCCCATCCAAACCAGCCCAACTATTGCACAAACGATGCAAGGCTATCTAACTGGGAACCATCCGGTGGGGGTTGGATAGAGCCCAGCAAGTAACCCACAAACAGTCAATGCAGCATCCGATTGCTGCCTCGGGAATCCCCAAAAGCCCATAACCACCCTATCCTACTGCCCCCCCACAAAGCTACACCCTCTTCATTTACATAGGCGTTGCACCGAGTCACCCAGAACCCAGAAAACCTAGAATCGATTCACTACTAGCCCGCCCCAATTTGCACTATGCGACACCCCCCCTCCTCCTCGCAGCCCTTAGAGTCTACTCATCCAGCAGTCCATCCGCCGTATCCAGGGTGACCAGCGGCAGATGTACACTGTCCGACGCTGTAGAGTCCGCTTCTGACTGACCTTTGTCAGTGTCCAGGCCTGAGCCACTAGGCGAAAGGAGCAGCTTTTCGCCGGATATCACCGTCACCGCTTCCAGTGCCTCCCTTCGCTCCACCTCCGTTTGTGAAGTAGATGGTTTCCGCGATCCCCGTCTCCTGCGCCTTATGCATTGCGACCTGCGGGGCTGTGATTCTGCAGCCAGTTCTCGTGCCTCCTGCTCCTGTCCATCTTTGCCAGCTCTATAGGCCTCCAGCCAGGCCCACGCATCCTCCGGTGTGTCATGAAAGTGGGTTTTCCCATCCAGGATTATGTGCAATTTGGCCAGGAAGAACAGGGAGTACTGAATCCCCTCCGCTCGCAGTTCCTTCTTGACCGCCTGGAAGGACGCACGGCACCTCTGGGTTTCAAAGGAATAGTCCGGGAACAGCGTGACCTTACTATTATCGACTTGGAATGGGCCATCCGTGAGTGCTTTCAGGAGAAGCAAGTCTCTGCCCCGAAAATGCAACAGGCGCGCCACCACCAGTTTGGGAGGTCACCCCTGCTGCGGAGGTATTGCAGGAACTCGGTGCGCCCGCTCCAGGGTATAGAATGCTGACAATCCCTCGGGGGCCACCACCGTTCTCAGCCAGTCTACCAGGTAGCTCACCATATCCGATCCCTCTGTCTTTTCCGGTAGGCCTACCACTCGGATTTTGTTCCATCGGTTCCTCCCTTCTGCGTCTTCGGCGTGCTTTTCTAGCGCTGCAATCCGGTCCAATGCACCCATCATCGTTGCAGCTAGTGCAGTATGCACCGGTGCAACCTCCAGGACAGTGTCCTCCACACTCTTGACGCTATCTGACAATTTGGCATGGTCAGCACGCAGAAGGCCCAGTCCCGTCGCCACCTGCGCAATGTCCTGTTGCATGGTCGTTTGAGAATCTGCAATAGCAACCAGGATCTTATCGAGCTGTTGCTGCAGCCCTGAGTCCTGCGGCAACCCCTGCAGTTCCCTTTCAGTCGGGAGTGGGTGCTCAGTGTCGGAAGGCTGGTGTTCTTCCTCTTTTCTCCCCCGGGGCTTGCCCATAGCCCCAGTTGCTGGAACTCACTCACTGGGCCCGTACCGCTGGAGCTCACGGCCCTGTCCCGCCCAAGGCAACTGGCTCTCACTCGCCGCCTGTCCCAGGGCCCAGCCGTCGCCCTGAGCCCCTTCAACTCACCAGGGTGTCGTAGGGAGGGAGGGGGACCCCCTTCGGGGACCCTGTATTAGCAGTCTAGGCCCGGCCTCGGCAGCGCTTGCCACACCCTCGGTGCCACCTCTTGCCGAAGGCCGCGCCACTCAGCAGCTTCGACCAGGCAGTAGCCCACAGCCCGGGGGCCCCCAGGACTCCAGCTCCAGCGCGCCTCCTCCGCCTCATCAGCAGGTCCCCACTGCGTCGTCACCAAGGCCGGATCGGCAAGGCTCGTCACGCCACTCCATTTCCGATTCAGCTCGCAACGCCGCCATTTTAAGATCCTCGGCAACCATCGTCACAGCTCATGGCACCGCACTGATATCCCATACTCTGCCGTTTTTCGGGGCGAAAACACGCCAGATCAACTCCCCTCTGCTTTGCCCGTCCCCGATTGGTGAGTGGGGGGTCTGGGGGTCAATTAATCAGGAGAAATGCGGGGTTCCTCAGCGGAGCTCGGCGCTCACTCTTTTCTTCGTGTCGGCATCCAAGCCACGCCCCCCGGCTTGTCAGCCAAGGATGACGATAGTGATGATCCTTATACAGAATTATTATGCTGAAGATGGTAATCCTGCTGTGATACTCAGATTCCTCATGCATAATAAATTAGACTCGTTTTCAGAGAAAACCACACGACTAGGGAAAAGGTCAGCACAAAATCCATTATGTAGAACAATAGTAGGAATAATATAGGTAAAAGGTTGTGTAACTACCTAGGCCTATATAGGAGTACATTTGGGTTCATAACATAGTAGTACTTACAAAAGGCTGGAATGAAGGCCTGGATACAACTGACTCCTCTCCACCAGCAGTCTCATCTGGCTTTTGTCTTCCCCTTTCTGTCTATGTGCAGCGTTTGCTCCAGCTCCAATGAAAGACTAGGTGCATGGTGGCTACAGCAGTTGACGGGTCTCAGGAATAAAAATGACCTACATTCTGGCTGCTCACCTTCTTAAATGGTGTGCAACTAGAGGTGGGTGAACCACTCTAAGCTTGAACCGGGTGGCTGGCTCCGGCTCACTTGGAGTCTTCTTGGGACCTAGAGCCCAACACAAGACAAACTTTCATGTGGCTTCTTCCTGCCACCATGCTCTAACCTTGTGTACCGAGAACTGAAGACAAAGCATTAATGGATTACAGAGAAAGATACCCACCTGCAGGATGAACTGAACAATGTGCAACACGAAACCAATGATCAATTGTGGTTTTCACGCTTGTCTATTATGTGGATTATGTGATCCTAGGCAAGTATTTTATTATTCTGAGCTTCCTTTTTCTCTATCACCACTCGTTAAAGCACATTCAGATAGGTGAGTTCAGGATGTGCGCAGTTCAAAAACCACCTGTGTTTCATTTACAAATAACTACAATGTTGCTCCATTTATAATAAGAATCTGGGCCATTTTTGGGTTATATATGCCAATTGACTCGCTTTTTTAGCTTACTAATGCCATTGTAGCCTGGCGGGAGTGGGCAGTGATGCTTACAAGTTCATGTTTAAAAAACATCACTTTTAATAAATCTTTCTCAATGCAGTGATATCATCTGATGTACTAAGGTGACGTGCTTCAGCGTGCTACATAAATACACTTCTATGAATTCTGAAGACACCTTACCATATTCTAACATAATGTTTCTTGGATGATTTACTTGCCAAACATTTCTAGGGCTTGGTTCATACATGGGCTCATAGAGCCAAGCCGGAACGTTTGCTTGGCACATTTCAGCTCTCCCTGTTAATTTGTTGGTTCGTTCATCTCTATGTGCAAAAAATGTTTATATACTGACTTCCTGGTGCCCTGGGAAAATCCTTTGTCATCGTCTGTTGAATCTCCCTCCACCCGGCCCCACCACCCCCACCACTCTTATCTGCATGGGCCGCTCCTGGTTAATGTATCTCCCACAAAGCACATTGTGTAACATACAGATGACAGATTTTTATTTTATGTAGATATCTAAGTGGGCTACTGTTTTTAACACAGAGATCCTTTTGTTACCTGCAGTTCATAAACTGCCTTCCTTATAATCTATCACAGTGAACTATGAAGGATGACGTGTGACTCCTACACTTTGTAACCCTCCTTCATGGCCACTGGATTTATGCAATTTTGCAGCGTTGGCGTTTTCCGCATAATCATTGATTTACCGCATTTGCCACACAATCCATCATCTACTGCATAATCTTCAGATTTCAACCAAATTAAATCATATGTTGCTGTGGAGTAGAAGACCCTTTACAAAGGTTGACTGTTCACATTTTTGTTGCTTATTTGTGTATTTGGGTGTCAAAGTAGTCCTAGTGTCCAAAATAATGAGGTAATACTGTAACTCAATGTGCTGCATTATGCCACATAATCTGCCTTTCATTGATGCATAATTTAGTCAACCCTGATGCATAACGCCTGTCGAATAATTCTGGTGGCCCTAGCCTCACCGTCATATGTAACAAATCCTGTACATTGATTTGCACACTTATATGATTTATTGTCAATGTATGTGATGCAAAGTGCTCTAACACCTACACTTGGAGGAGCAGCACTATACATGAATGAAATTAAGACATGTGTGGCATTTAAATTGTAATCATGTAAAAATTCTTACAAACCAATACATTTCACATTCCAGGGCATTCATATTTCTTTTATATAGGATTGAAAAAAGTTAAAAGCTTGTTTACAAAGTTTCTGAATATCTCTTAAGCACTGGTGAAGCCCTAACAAACGATGTGCCTTTGTTTCTCCGCCATTGCTCTGACATCTAGGTAATAGAGCCAAGATAACTCCCAGCCACAAACAAAAGGAGAGCTGATGGCCGTTTAAATCAGCCCTTTCTCTTGGGCCCAGCAGAAGGTGAAATAAGAAAGCCCCATCACCACCTGCATGTTGCTGCTAAGTAGGGCACGAGTTGGGGATTCACGCGGGTGGACGGCGTCCACCCACTATTTTCACAGGGTGGACGCCATCCACCCTTTCAAGAAGTTGGGCCACACTGAAAAATGTGCTGAACTCGTCCCAGTGTAATTTTCAAACACTTCCAGCAGTGCCTGCATGTTGTCTGCTTTCGTTCAGAGCACCAACGTTTAGGTGGGGAGGGAGCTCTCTTATTTCAGACTCCAGCTGGGCCCATAACACAGGCCAAATTTGAAGGGTCATCAGGCCTCCTTTCGTTCGAGTCTCCTGGCTGGGAGCAGTCAGGAGCCTCACACCTGATGCAAATACAGCGGAAGGGAAACAAATGCTCACACCTTGTTAGCACGTCACACATACTTAAGAGAGGCAGATTTTCACATTGTTCAGTCCCTGTTTACAAGATAGGCATGTACCGTAAGAATGCCATATGTGTTGATCTTTCCCAGTATTTACACAAAATAAATTGCATTTATATAGCGCTTACTACCCCTGGGAGGCGTTTAAATACCACTATTTTTTCTTGTATAGCGCTACTCATCCCAGTGCAGGATGCCAGAGTGCTTTACATCACACGTACATATTACATGTAATATAAATCATGTAAGTTTGTAAATAAATGTACAGGATGTGCTACATAGAAGTCACATTTCATCTTGCATCGCTCACTGTGCTGTATTAGAAGGATTGCAGTGCAACTATAAGTAATATTAGGATCTCTGTGTTCAAAGCATTACCCCACTTACCTATCTACATAATATAAAATCTGTCATTTGCATATTACCTGATGTGCTTTGCGGAGACACATGAACCCTCTATACTACTTTGAGTCAAAACTGAGGTTAGACAAAACACAGATCTGTCCAGCAAGCGCATTCACCACCATATTAATCTTACCATTATTATTCACTCAGATTTACCGGCAACACACAGATATTTGCAGCAGGTGCCTTAACCCCATAAGATATTTTAAAATACAGATTTTTCAACCAATTAAGCAGAACAGATTTACCGTCAGTTTTCTCTCCTTTTTGGCACTTTCATTGTGGTAGAGTTTAAAAAAAAAAATTTACAAGTTGAGGCCCAGATTTTGCATCACGGTTGAGTCACTTTCCTGGCACAAACCGGACATTAAATCTATTTTGGGATTTAAAATACCACACAAATCCCGTTTGCGTTGGTTTTGAAAAAAAACAAACGCAAGTCAGCACATTGCCCTGCTTTGCATTACCTTACGTCATTAAGCATTACATGGGTGGTGCTAGGGCTTTCCATAGCATCCATCACTGTATTTTGACGCAAACCCATATTTACAAAGGCTTGTAAACCTAGGTTTACACCAAACTGGTGAGTATACCTGAGGGTGGCGTAACAAGCAAAAATATATCCATTTCTCCTCGTTATTTCCTCTATGCATCTATGTTGCATTCTGCAGCAGAGATACAAAGAGGAAATAGCCTCATAGGAAAGTTTTTGCATGACTCTAAGAAAAAAAAACTATACGCAAGGCAGTTTATTGCGCTATGCGTCAGGTAGGTTTCACATGGGTGGTTCATTGGTGTTTCTGTACATCCACCCAAGTATTTTGTGTGCAAATAATATACGCACTCTTCTAAAGGAAACGGACACTAGCTTTCCTTGGATCAGCTCTTGAGTTCCACTTACCTGTAAACGGATCGAGGTTCTTCCCTATTTATGCAAGGTGGCATTCCTGCTAACCTCACTACTGAGTTCAAGTCGTAGAAGTTCCATGATGGCTTTGAGAAAGTCAAAGTGCACCCACACTGTTGTGTGTCAATCAGAGCAAGCTCAGTATTGGTGTCCCAGTATTCAGTCTTACCTGCTCTCGCTGGAGTGGAGGGTCAGAGTGCCCTGTTACGTGTCTGTGGCCCAGTGGTGAGCAGAAGACTGGATGCCCTCTGCCTATGTGGTAAGCATCCCTGAATCCGGGGGTAGGTCTTGAGTCTTCATGGATTGTTGTGTAGTTTAATTGTTGAACTTCGTCCACAAATAATGGCTTGCTTCTCCTTCAAAGCTCCACACTGCTCCAGGGCGACACCCCTCTCACTTCACCACAGCCCCCCTCCTGGCATACAGGGTTTTGTGGCAGTGCACACAGGAAAATAGCCCTTTAAGGTCACAGCATTACACAGTCCGATGGCCCTCTTCTCGATAGAGCAATGCACCAGGCCGACGCCCTCAATCATCACCATGGCCCCACCTGGCAAACGAAGGTCATGTGCAGCGCACAGATTTTATGCATTCACTTTGTGCAATTCGTCCACTAAATAGACATCTTTTTATTTCTCCAATTTCACATCAGAGGTCAATGCTTTTTCTTTAATTCTTGGTGCATAAGGTTAGAGTGTGGCTGGTAGGTAGAAGCCACATTAAAGTTGTGTCATATCGATTATATATGTGGCTTAGGTTCTTAGTGCTATATACCAAGAAGGAGTAAGTGAGAGAGAAGTGATTCAGGGTTTGCTCACCTTCCCAAACACCTAACCATAGAAACGTACAGAAGTGAACTCCTACCATGCTTAGTCTATCTCTCCATGCCAGCCCAAGGGGATCAACATATGGTAATTAAAGGGCTCTCACTCACTGGAAATCCAAGTGGCATGCTTCATCATAGAGTAACTAATGTACCTGGCTGGGCTCAGCCTTGGTTGCCAAGGAAGTTCTTTGGTTATTGGGTGGGATCCTATATTTAAAATTGTCTAGGGTGTCCCGAGGGTTCATTTGATTTTCAAAGGTCGAATATTATGAAATTAGCATTAATTGTGCTGGGCGATTGAAAATCAATTATTGTGATTTTTAAACGCAAGTTTAAGAATTGCTCAGTGTTGGTATTTGGAATTGCTGCAGCCAAAAAAGAAACAAATATTCAAATAATTACATTTACTGAAAGTGTTTCAGAATGTGGAAGTATTTATTTTTTCTTTTGATAATCAATGTTATTGTTTTTTGCAAACAAAAGCACAATACATTGCTACACTGTGGAAAATTACACACTTTTTTAGTTCCCCAGTTATTACTTTACACTCGCCTAGCAGTATTCATTGTGTGTTGAGTCCTCGGGTTACCCTCCCCCCAACAGATCGTCCTCAGCTTGCCAGACCCAGCCATTTGCCCCATGTGCGTTCATGTTTGGCAGGACATCCTCTCGCGTCGTACACTGTTTTTTTCTTGCATGGTGCTCCAGTCCACTCCTTTTCACCATCTGGAAATGGTCGGGGCAGGATCTTTCCAGGCGGTTGCAATGTCTCTTTTGGCACCATAGTGGCTGCCCCTAGGAACAATCTATCGGCTCGGGAGCCGTTCAGTCCCTCCATCACTCCCAGTACAGTACAGACAGTGTAGCCCAATATATCGCTCAGTTCTGCCACTATTGCTGTCCAGTGGCTGGTCAGGGAGGTGCAGGACCAAACCATATAATAGAAATCTGCGGTGTCCACTATTCAACACCGGCACCCAGGGGTAGGAAGGAAGCCAGCTCAATGTAAGCACTGTAAGGTAGGTGCAGTGGAGATAGATAGTATATTTGGATTAGGCGGGGCCTGGCAGAGATGGTGAGTACACAGGGAGCCATCAGGGCCTCTCTCCAGTCCTCCTCCTCGAGATGACCCAGCCATTGTTCATCAGGGATCGGAAAATTTGAGAGACCCCCCCCCTCTCTAGGTGGCCCATGAGGATTTTGGCTTCTTTTTTGGGCTGAATTCACTATTCGAGTGAACTTGGAACCCATTAGGCAATTGGGGCTTCTTATCTTTAGGCATAATATCTATGTCCTGATGATGATCCGCGTAATGCTTAGGCCGAACGAAACGCTGTTGACACTTTGAAACACCTTATACACTCCAAAACTTGTGTGTATTGAATTTGTAAAGATGTATATTGTGTTTTGCTGTAGTTTGACATTGTGTATTCATCAAGTGCAACAAACCGTTAAGCTGTTGCATAAAAGCCCCTTGTTCCCTGTTGTTGTCCTTACCTAATTGTTGTTCATGTGTTAAGTAGGACAAAGGCTTGTGTCCTACCTTGTGTATTGCTGTGAAATACCTCTCTATTGTTTAAAAGTAAATATTAGACCTCTGTCCGGCTGGACATGTCAATCCAATATAGTAACGACTGAGTCTATATTAATTGCTCCTTATTTCCTCCCTTTTCAGGGGCCACTGCTGTCTAAAAGAGTAAGTCTTGAAAGGAGCCTAGGTGCCCTCCCTTCCACATGTCTCCAAGGTGTGTAATCATTATCAGGTCCTACATCCGAAACCCGTCCAGCGTGTCAACCTCCCCAAGCCAGTTGCCATGCCACAGCGTTATCTGTAATGTGAGTTTGGCATCCCACTGACTTTATTGCAGTGCAGAGCACCATGCAAGTACGACCCCTCAAGTTACCGCTGGGATAGTATGAGGGACGGGGCCCCGAAGAGCATGGCTTGGGCCCGGGAAAACTGGAGGCTCTTCAGTTCCAGCCAGTAGGCCAGATCAGACCAACCTCTGTTAAACCAGTGGTCTATCACCAGGAGACGGGTGGCCATGTATTATAGTAAAGGGTTTGTCATCCCCATACCTCCATCATAGGAGGCCCATTGACAGTGGTTAAGGGCTCGTCATAGCCTTGAGTTACTCCAGAGAAAAGTTGTGATTTTGCCATCTATTCCACGGAGCCAGTTGGGGGGGAGATGGAGTGGGAGGTTCTGAATAACATATAAAAGCCGGAGTAGTATGATCATTTTGAACAGGGCAGTCTTGCCGAGGGGACTGAGGGGGAGGGATTGCCATCTGTGGAGCTCCTCTTTTATGTTTTCAAGTAAGAGGTTGATGTGGAGGAACCAGGTCATTTCTGGGTGGAGGGCCACCCAGATGCCAAGATACTTCAAGGAGAGGCGACACAGGGGAATGGTAATCTGCCAATCTATACATTCCTGAGAGCTGTTAATGGGTACCAAAGTTAATTTGGCCGGGTTAAGGCACAGTCATGACAGCTTTATGAATAGCAGGAGGATATGGAGGCACTTGGGACCTGAGTGTGCCGGGTCGGCAAGTAAGAGCAGGACGTCATCTGCAGACAGAGCGATGCAATTCTCAGGTGCACCTTGCCAGTTACAGCCCTGAATACGTGTGTCAGTGCAAATAATACAAGCTAACGGCTCTATTGCTAGAGCAAAAAGGATGAGAGATAGAGGGTATCTCTGCCAGGTTCCTCTTCTGATAGGGAAAATCTCTGAGAGTGCCCCATTGATGAAGGCCCTCGCGGATGGGTTTGAATAGAGCACCCCAGGGGGCGTAAAAAACACCCCTGTAGCCCCCGCGATGCGGGGGGGTCCCCATTCTTCGGTAGGTGAAGGGAACCCCCTCAGGCAGCTCATCTGCAGAGAGCTGTGAGAGCGAGGCATGCTCTAAAGCAGCTGCAGGTGCAGCTTACTCTGACCCAGGACTGAAGAGAAACAAAGTAACAAGTTACAATGTTTCTCTTCAGCAAGAGACAGGTCCGGAACAAGGATGGGGGTGGGGGCCCCAGAGAGAGCATTCACGCAGGGTACTACTCCTCTGAGGCAGCACAGAGCTGAGAAAGTTTGCGGCTCCAGAAACAGGATCTGCTAGGAGGTATTGGAAGCAGGGGCATAACAAAGGCCCATACAGCCCCCGCGGTGCGTGGGGGCCCCCAGAGAGAGCATTCTCCAAACGCAGGGGTCTCCAACTGGTCGATTGCGAGCTGCTGGTAGCTCTCCCAGAGCAGAAGGTAAACCTAGCATAAGGAGCCTGGTGCTAGACAGAGCGGCTCCACACCCTTAGTGAGCCCCTGCCCTGATAGTTGTTTGGGCGAGGCGGCTCATTTATCTTCTAGTGTAACATCAGCGTCATTGGCAGGGACCAATTATTTATGTGCTTCATTAATGGGACTCTTGCCAGGGCTAGTAAAACGTTTTTTTCTTCCTCAAACCCCCGCCTGCCACACCGGTCCCTCCCTCGTCCTTCTTCTACTTATTGTTGGAACATCTCGTTCCTCTCCCCTCCTCTCGCTCACACTGTGGAAAAGTAATTGCTCTGCCCGGTTTATGTGAGAGAGGCCAAGCAGAGGTGAGAGACTCTGTGCTGGTGCAGCTGCTGACTCCTCTTAAGGCCTGCGTGTTATTTATAGCCATCCTGTGCCCTCCTGTAAGCAAGGAGCTGGTGATGGCACCTACGGCAGAGGCCCGTATATCCTGCTGGTGGCTGTGGTGTTAGCTGAGGCCTGCGGGCCAGGGAGGCTGAAGGCTCATTAAGATGCTGTAAGCATCAGCTGCATTGGATCCAAATTACGCTTGCCAAGGCTTCAAAAAGTGTTTCCCCACCAACGTCACCTGCCACTCTTGAAAATCCCTCACCCTTGTTCCACTTATTGTTGGGACAACTCACCGTCAACCAAACAACAGCCCTCTTCCCTCCACTCCCCGCATTGTGGAGAAGTCATCACTCTGTCCAGTCTGCATGAGAGAGGCCGAGCAGAGGTGAGAGGCAACACACCCGGGGCTGCTACCGGCTCCTTATAGGGCCTGGGAGTAATTCAGAGCAATCCTGTGCCCTCCTGTAAGCAAGGAGCTGGTAATGGGACTTATGGCAGAGGCCGGTGCATCTTGCTTGTGGCTTTGGTGTTACGTGCAGCCTGCGGGGCTGGGGAGGCTAAGGGGGTGGATGAGAAGACCGCTACTGGGCTGAGTAGAGAGATTCAGAGGGACACCAGCCCCTACTTAAATACGGTCCTGTGGCATGGCAGCCCCTGAGGCCTAGAAGCCTTTATCTAGGAGAGGTGTCCACAGTGAGCCAAGTGACCAGCACCCCTAAGGGACACGAAGCCCTGAGACTCTCAGGCAGTGTCAAACACCAGTAAAGAACCACAGGCCCGGGCTCAGCAGGGTGTAACTGATTCTGTTTTGTAACGCTTGGAAGCAGCTTTACATGTTTATGTAGACTTGAGCCAGTAGACTCAGCTTCTTGCGTCTGGCTTCTGCTGCTCGGTAGTTCCACCAGCCGTACTGGAAATGCAGAAATAATTAGCTGGGTCTCACTTACCATCAAAGAAAGCCCTTGCAACTTGTATAACACCCAGCCCAACCCATTTCGCAGCTCAAGGAGGCGCAATGGTGATGGAGGTCTCACACATTACCAAGGGCAACAATCTTGCTTCTTATCTATCTCAAGTGCATATAAGCCCCTTTGACTTCTTCCTCCATGATCATACTCGCACTGTGGGGAGTTGCCTCCATTTTTTCCCTACCTGTCTCAAAGGCCATTACATCGGCTCACTGGGTGTTGCAGATATTTTTCAAAGGTTACACTCTATTCTTGGAAGGAGAAGAACGCGGCAGAAGCGCTGACATATTTCCTAGCAGAACATATCCAGTTCCAAAGCAAGGATAAACCCATATATGCCCGTTCATGAGAACATTTTAATTCATAGCAAGATATTCGGAAAATTTTAGAAGGAATCCAATATAAAGAGGGGATCCAAGCGCACCTGATCTTTGAACAGGAAAGGGACTTTCTTATTCCGAGAAGTTTCACCACCACCAAGGTACATCAAAAACCTACAGTGAACGTCTGGAGAAGGTTCCTGGACGCTGTCTTTCCTGGGGGATTCCTACAATCATACGGGAGATTTTTTAAATATAAGCCTAGAAGCCGGTGACCCCAAAGAGACGGCATGTTCTGATGAAGGTGTTACAACATCAAGTAATAGAACACCGAAACGCGTCAACGCAATTGGAATTAGAATCCAAACAAGGTCAAGGAAGTAGCAGATACTCATGTATTGCTGACACTGTCTACTGTACCACTAATATCAAAGAAAAGACCAGTGGATCTATACTAGTAGTGGCAGGAGAATATCAAAGCCACAGTGTTAGTGGGTTTGAAAAGAATTCAACAGTTTATGTACTGTATTAATGTTGATTATTTTTTTCCTTTGTTGTATAACTTTTATGATTGTGATATTATGTGTAATGAATTATTATTAATTGTTCTTTGAAATTTTATTGTACTTGTCCAAAGAGTCTTCTTTGGATTTTTAATTGATTTCTGTATAACTGAAGGTTTTTACCTTTATAAAAATTAAAGAGACTGTGAACGTTCACTTTTTTTTTTTTTTTAATTTTTATAAACCTTTATTGTGCATAAAAGGGTGAACAAATACGGGCCCACAACCATCAGGCCGGCCACGACACATTTAAGGCACAAGTGCAAGCAATACAGTTCCCCAGCGGCAGCAGGCAGTATGTCAACAATCCAATAACGTTACACTGAGTAAACGTGTCGCCGAGGAAAGGAGCAATGTAGGTTAATTTTGAAATTTTACCCCCCCAAAAGCAATCAGTGAAGGATAGAAACTAAGGAGAACTGCGTCCGTGCAATAACGACCCAACATGAACAGGCAGCAATATACTTTGAAACCATCAGTGTAGGTAAACATCCTAATTAGTCTAGCGGTGCTGGGTAAACCACAAGAGTGTCAGTCAGCATTTGCGCATCGCTAACAAAGCCACCCACTCCCTACTAAACCTTGTCGCGGACCCAGAACAGAAGCAAGTTAAGAAAAGCGCAGAGAATATACAAAAATAAGGCCCATAGAACGAAGTATGAAAATGAACCCCCCCCCCCACCCTACACCAATGCGGAGGCTACGGCCTACCCCCCCCCCGGCAGTGTGTCTGTCGCCCACTAAAGAACCCGAAATATAGTCCAAGTAAAGAAGAGGAGAAAAAGAAATAGAAAAGAGAAAAACTATAACACTTTTAATATAGGGAGTGAGAAAAGAATAAACTAATCTACAGCTCCCAAGTAAGAAGGTGGGGAGGAGCCCACCTAACCCCAGAGCTCCCGGACTCTCCAGCCGCGAATAGCTCCCACACCGTATGCATTAAGATTAGGAACACAGTGGATCCGGAGGGCCAGGATCGAAAACTCTCAGGACCCCAGGTCAAAATAGATTCACCTCCCCCCCCATCAGCAAGAATGGACATCAGGACAAAACAATTCGCAGTATGAATAATAAGGAACAGGATATACCGTAAAACAATAAACATATCAAAAATTAAGTTCAATCCGGGTCTCCGCCAGCCAAGCAATCAGAACCAACGAGGAGGTCACCTTCATCCCTATCCCGAACGCCGAAAACACCCCAAGCATATCCACCACTGCGAGCCTCCCTCAGGCAGGACAAAGGCGCAAGATGGCCGCTTCCGACAACAAAGAAGCAGGGGAGGAAGGGACAAGAGTCTCGAGTCCACAATCTGTAAAGTGTCAACAGGGACAATCTTCCCCTCCATGGCAGGATAATGAGCACTCCTCACTCTCGGAAAGGGAGCACTGGGGGCAGAAGTGTCCGAAGGAGTCAGAAACTGGGAGACCGGGGAGTGGGCTCCCGGGGACGAGGTCTCAGGCAGAGTCACAGCAGCTGGGGCGGAGGGAGAGATTGTATCCACAGTCTCCTCGATAGGAAAACGCACAACATTGTTGCCAGGGACACGCAGCTCCCACGCCGTCTCACTCGACAACAATGTATCCCATACTGAAGTGGGTAGAGGCCCCGGGGGGCCAGCAGGACCCAGTCGCCTTGCTGCAGGCACAGCCACCTCGATCTTCCGAGTCAGCTCACGGACATTTCTCCGCCATGTTGTCCGCAGATCGTAAAGGGCTGCCAGGACATCCGCGTAGGTCCAGTCCCCCTGCATTCTCAGGCGGCTCACAGCACACAGCGAAACCCTCAGTGTGGTCCCTCGCTCAAGGACAGGCAGAGCATCACAGAGGTGCGATTGCAAAACAGACCTCACACAGTCCGGGAGCTGGGAAGGCGCCCCAAGATGGAGTCCCTCCAATCGTGAAGCAGTGTAGCTCAGAAAAGCGCCGCACGAAGTGCCGGCCACACAGGGAAGGAACTCCTCCGGCAACGGGGGACCAGCGGGAAGGAGGGGGTCAGCCACATCAGCCCCGCGATCAATCGTGCTATCCGCAAGCTACGACGCCTTCCCAGCCCGCTTCACCGGTAGTGTCCAGCCATGATCAGCGACGGCGATCGGCGAGGGCTTCAGGGGCAGCATCGGAGGCCAGCGTACGTCCCGGGTCTCGCATCAAATCAGCCGGCGGAGATCTCGAAAGAATGCCATCCGCAGCAGCGCGTTAGTGTCTCCGCTCCTGCTCGGTGTAGGGGCGGACAAGTGCCAGGATAATAGTTTAAAAGCAGGCGGCGTGCGGAGCCGGGAGCTCACACGTCCGTCCCGTCCGCCATCTTGGCTCCTCCCCCCGAACGTTCACTTTTTAGTGTGGAACTCCTTATCTAATGTTTCATTCCCATATGAATTTTGCGCCTTAATGTACCTAGAAGGAATGTTTGTATGATTGGTCAGAACACATACAGCAACATAATACGTAGCTGATATAGTGTACACCCGGGATTTCCCTTTGACTGAGTTTACACTCTATTCTTCACATTCTGTCACCAGTGCCCTCCAACATGCCCCACCTGCTTTCATACTGTATGTACCCCATGCCACCTTTCTTCTGCAGGAGCATCAATCCTTTTTGGCAAACGGGGCCATTGAGGGGGTCACAGAGGTGCAAAAAGGCAAGGGGTGTTACTGCTACTCTTACTATTTGTTGGACCCCAAAAAGGGTGAAGCGCTTCATCCTCTTCACGCCTTCTTGTCTGTGAAAAGATTGAAAATGCTGATTTTAACCCAGATCCTCTCTGCCATGTATCTGTGGGATTGAATGGAGTCTTTGGAATTGTAGGACACCTACATTCATGTGTCAGTCATGCAGTCTCACAGACGCTACGTTCGGTTCATGGGGGTTTGGAAGCATTTGCAGTACATAGTTATGTCATTACACCTCACCTTTGCCCTTTGGGTGCCTGCGAAGCTGATAACTGTTACAGTGCTCCATTTTTGAAGACCTCCAAATAGGTCACCTAGCAGGGTGTGAGAGGCTAGTAAGGAATCACAGGCCCTGAACAACCATTGATAGGAGACCATATGCCTGGGCACTTCTGGAAGCCAAAATAAGCAATCAGATCAGCCAATGAAGTCATGTAAATGTATTAACTAGAACACATTTAAAAATGCTTTCTGTTTATATTTGCTGTTTGAAGTATGTACAAAGGGCTCACTAAAAATACCGGCTTTAGGTGATCTTACTTCATTTTTGTACCCTGCTTGGACATTAAAATACAGGTGGCAAACCAGTCAGGTGGCAATGCTAAGTAAAAATAATGCCAAGTATATACAAACCATAAAAGTATGCGCTTATTAGGCTTATAGTCATAGAACTTGGGCGTGGGAGGTTTCTCTGAAAAATGTGTGAGTTGCTAAGCCTTTAGTAGCTCACAACGATTTTCACTGATCAGAAGTAGCTCTCACTAAAGGTTGGAGGCCCCTACTCCACAGTGTACTGCTCATCTGAGAAGTGGCGAGGCAGCACAGAGCTGACTGGGGCAGGAAAAGGTTTGCAGCTCCAGGAACAGGATCTGCTGGGATGCATTGGAAGGTAAACAAGCATTTGCAATGCAATTGGTCTCGCATTTGTGAGAGTTAGAGCTATTGATGTTGTAAAGGACTATGGGGCACATGCATCATTGGAAATTGCGGACGCAAAGGGGCAGATTTGCAGATTCCCAAATGCAAAAATCGCTATTTAAGTAATCGCTAAATTTGTGATTACTTCACATTGTGATTGCATTTAGGGAATCGCAAATTACGATTCCGTAAATGCTATGCTTTGAGGCAGTAGTGCCTAGCAGGAAGAACTGGTTTGGGGTGGTCAGTTAAAGAGACTGTTTAACATGTTTTAAACTACCACAGTGGCATTGAGGAGGGCAGCAGCTAAAAAGGCTATGTCTTTACTGGTAGGCAGTGGTTAGATAGGGACTGGCCATCAGTCTTTCTGTCAGTGATGGACAGGGGAGAAGTGGGCGGCGGTCAAAGGTTCGCAGGGACATCCGAGGGGTGGTTTTAAAGGTGGGCGGAAAAGCATAACTGCAGGTTTCGTAGGGGTGAAAGTAGAGTGTAATGGATGTGTTAGTAGCAGGCACGAAGGCAGTGGTCTGTGTTTGGAGGTGGTAAAAGTGAGCGGGCTTTGCTTGAAGGTAGGTCATCAAGTAGGAGGATGTGTTTGGTGGGCTGGCTAGAGGCAGTGTTATGTAACTTTGCTGGAGGGTGCAGCAGCAGTATTTACTGATGTATGTAAATCTCCCGATGAGAGGGCAGATGTGACCAACGGAGGAACCATAATCCTTTTTATATGGCTGGGGTGAGCCCCTGCAGTATGGCTGGTTGCTGGCCCGAGAGCTCTTGACTGGCGTGGAGAATGGGGGGCCCCCTCCATGTACATTGCAGGGGGCCCCCTCAAGTTTTGTTACGCCACTGGAGCACCCGCACAAGCTTAATTTAATTTCTGCCAAATCCAGTCCTCTCCAGTACTTTATCCAAATACAACCAATCAACCGTGTCAAAGGCCATTTCGAAGTTGATTAGTAATAAGACTAGATACGGGGGAGCAGGTGGCGATGAGAGAGTGCCATGTATAGGCGTCGCAGGCAATGTCTCAGGCTTTGCTATGGCATGACGCAGCATTGATCAGAGTGTATTAAGCTGCTAAGTACCCGTTTAGACGTGTTACCAGGATGGTTGCATATATTTTGACTCTGGTATTTATGAGCGAGATTGGTCGGCACTGTTCCCTTCAAGGTGTGTGCCTGCGCTCCCGTGCACCTTCGTGAATCTGAGTGCGCAGTGACTTCCTTGAAGCACACATACCACCAGAGGCAAGTGTTAATGTTAATCACAGCGCCCTGTAGAAGCATGATGGGTGCTGCGATTAATATGAATACTTTCAGAAATCAGAAAATCTGCCCCCCTCCGCGTTCCATCGAGAAAAGGCATGCAGCAAGCCTAAAATCACGATGTGCGCTTTCACAATCATTAACATATATTAGTGATTGTGAAAGCACAAGTGGTGCTAGTTGGCTTGCTGCCTACCTTTTCTTAACAGAGCGCAGCAGTTTATGTGCCTTTTTGAAAGTTTTTATGTTAAATGCAGCCCCTTATGTAAGCATGTCAGGCCCCGCAATTAACATGAAAACTTTCAAAAAGGCACGCAATTTGCCGGGCTCTATTACCAAAAGGCATGCAACAATACTAACAACCCAACGTGTGCTTTCACAATCACTAATATGTATTAGTGATTGAGAAAGCACACGTCAGGCTGTTGGGCTTGCTGCGTGCTTTTCCTTAATAGAGCGTAGCAGTTTGTGTGCCTTTTTGAAAGTGTTTATGTTAAATGCAGCCCAGAGTGTAAGCATGTCGGGAGCTGCAATTAACATTAACACTCAATAAGGCACACAATATGCTGCCCTCTATTAACAAAAGGCACGCAGCAAGCCTAACAGCACAACATGTGCTTTAAAAATCCCTAATATATATTAGGGATTGTGAAGTGCTGTTATTTATTTATTTATTTATTTATTTAAAACATTTGTATAGCGCAGCTGTCACCTGGCAGGTATCCTGGCGCTGAGAGATTACTCCTAAGATGGTAAGTATCGGGAGACTGGGAACTGGTTGTTGGGAGGGGGATTTAAGGAAAAAGCCAAGTTTTGATCCGCTTTCTGAATGGAAGAAGTTGCGATGTTTGGCGAATGTCGACAGGCAAACTGTTCCAGAGTTTAGCGGCTGCCACTCTGAAGGATCTTCCCCCCGTCCTGACCTTGTTGAATCTAGGCACAATGACAAGGCAGGCTGAGGCGGATCGGAGAGTTCTGGTGGGGGTGTACCAGTTAAATATTTTTTGTAGGGATCTAGGGCCAGCTCCGTGCAGAGCTTTATAAACAAGGCAGAGTGCTTTGAAAGCTACACGTTGCTTCAGAGGGAGCCAGTGTAACTCGGCTAGGGCTGCTGTGGCCGAGGATCTCCTGGTCCAACCGAGGGCTAGTTTGGCGGCGGCCGACTGGACTCTTTGGAGTCTGTCCAGCAGAACAACTGGGGATTCGAGCAGAAGTGCATTGCAATAGTCAAGGCGACTAAGGATGGTACACCTGACTATTAGTGCTCGTGCCTGTGCGGGAAGAAGTGGCATGATCTTGCGTAGAGAGCGCAGTAGGGCCGAGCAGGTGGAGACTGTTTTTGTGACCTGCGTTTCCATGCTAAGCTTGTTGTCTATCATGACACCTAGGTTGCGGACAGAGGTGACCGGCTGAGGTTTTTCTGGGGCTTCCAGGGGCCAGAATTCCGCGGGAAATGGGCGAGGAATCCGGCTTCCGGCGCAGAACAAAACCTCGGTTTTAGAGGAGTTGAATTGCAGGGAATTTTTGTGCAGCCAGCCAGCTGTGTCGCTCAGGCAGTCGTGGAATGATTCCATGGGGATTGAGTCTTCCCCCTCCCAAGAGAGGATAAGCTGGGTCTCATCAGCGTAGTTTATAGCTTTTAGCCTATGGGATTTGATCAGAGTGACTAACGGTTTGAGATAAACGTTAAAAAGGATTGGGCTGATGGACGAGCCCTGGGGCACCCCGTGAGGTACTGGGGAGAAGGCGGATTGAAAAGGGGGGAGGGACACAGCCTGTTTCCTATCTCGCAGGTATGAGTGGAACCAAAGCAGGGCGGTGCCATCGACCCCTGCCTATCTGAGTCTCTTTAGCAGAGTCACATGGTTGACCGTATCGAATGCGGCAGACAGGTCCAATAGGATCAAGGCCACTGCATGGCCCCAGTCTGCTCGCATACGAAGTTCCTCCATGGCTGTAAGTACAGCTGTTTCGGTGCCATGGGCTGGACGAAAACCAAATTGGAAGTCGTCCAGAATGTGGTTCTGCTCCAGATGTGTCGAGAGACAGGAGCTGACCCAGCGTTCAACAACTTTCGCCGGGAAGGGTAGGAGAGATATAGGTCGAAAGTTTGATAAACACTCAGGGTTCAGTGAGGGTTTCTTCAGCAGCGGGGTGATGAGTGCTTGCTTCCAGGGGGTTGGGACAAATCCACAACACAGGGATTGGTTGCAGATCCTACAGAGGGTGCGGAAGAGTTCTGTTCCACACGCTTTCCAGGTTTTAGGGGGCAGAGGATCGAGGGGGAACCGTAGGTGATTCCGTGTGCCATTCTCTCGAAGTCGGCTTCCAAGATAGGGGGAAAAACCTGTAGACATTCCCTGGGTAGGTGTCCTGGGCTTATCGAGTCGAGGTTGGTAGTGGCGGCTTTGGGGGTGTTGAGAATATCTAGTGAGGGGGAGGTATTGAGGTTGTGGATGATGGTCTCAATTTTATCCTTAAAAAACAATGCGAGATTATCGCAGAGTGTTTGTGTAGGAGGGATAGTTTTTTTGGCGCAGTCGGGATGAGTAAGATTGTTAAGAATCTGGAAGATGCTTTTGGAGCTATTAGCGGCATTGACTATGGTGGAGCAGTAGTAGGAGGATTTGCTCTCCGCAATGGCAGATTTATATTCCAGGAGCTTATTTTTCCAGAGGATTTTGTTTGAGTCGCAATAGCCTTGTCTCCATTTCCTCTCAGCCTGTTTACAGGCTAATTTGAGGTTTTTCAGGGAGTCGTTAAACCAAGGGGCTGATGCTCTGCCCTTAGGTTTGCATCTTTTTAATGGAACTAAGGAGTCCGTAGTAGATGATATCCTCGTGCAGAAGGCCTTGTAATGGTCTTCAACCGAGTTAGCAGGTGAGAAGCTATCTTCCACGTTAAACACGGAACTAGTAGAGCTCAGTTTTTCCAGAGCTTTCCAGTCTCTGTACATGAATTCTGGTAGGGCACTGTGTTTCGGCGTTCTAGCTTCCGTGCTGGTAATGTAAAATTTAAGAAGAGCATGATCGGTCCAGCCCATAGGCAGGATGTCGTTCAGATGTACTAGCTGAGGAGTGGAGAAAATGAGGTCAAGTCGATGACCTGCTGAGTGAATAGGTTGCTTAACCAGTTGGTAAAGTCCCACGCTTTCGCAGGAGAGCAAAAGATTTTGTAGACCAGTGTCTAGACTACCGTTTGGCCAGAGGTTGAAATCCCCTAAGATGATTAATTTATTATGGGAGGTTGCCATGTTCGTGAAGGTGGTGAGTAGCGATTGTTGTTGTTGGGAGATGAAGGTCCCCGGGGGGCGGTAACAGATGATTGCCGTAAAAGTTTCTCCAGTATGGCAGTTTATGGAGAGGCCGAGGATCTCGGTCCCGGCAACTGAGTCCATGTCTATGGTTTTGATGTGCCAGGAGGCTCTGTAGATAATACCTACTCCACCACCGCGACCTTTGGGTCTAGGGAGGTGCAGAATTTTAAAGTCCTGAGGACAGGCCCAATCTAGTTCGATGTCACAATCAGCGTGGGTCCACGTTTCGGTTAGGAAGAGGACATCTAAGTGATGAGTGTCGATAAGTAAATGAATTTCGTGTTTTGGTAGCGATCTGACATTCAATAGGCCTCCCAGGAGCAGACCCTTGCTTGCGAAGTCATGCAGTGGAAAGGCGGTGTCAGCAAAGGTGGGCTGACCTTCATGTGCGTACTCTCTTAGATTGAGCAAGGTTTCACGGGTGTAGCGCGGGGGCCGCGTGAAGATCTGAGCAGAGTTGTCTGAGCTAGTCGCGTCCTCGTCGCGGATGAGCGCAGACGAGCTTGCCTTAAGCGCGCCTTCGGCGCGCCCGCTGCGCTCGTCCGCTGCGCTTCCGGCATAGACTCATGTTTTTATGGTACATTCTCTGGGCGTCGGAGGGGGGGCGTGGCCAACAGAGGTGGGCATGTCTCGTGGCTTGGTGTGTGCTTTTTGTCGATAGATAGGGCGACCAGAATTTTAAAGCCAAAAACCGGGACATTTCACACAAACAGAAAATGGACTACACATAGCTGCGGAGGATTCAGATTGCCAAAAGTGAAATGTTCAAAATTTCAGTGCAATCAGGGCACAAGTCCTAAAAAAAGAAGTGCAGGGACTAACCTAATTAGGCAGTATGCAAGTGACATCATGGCGTGCGACATCACGGCGCGCAACATCACACATGTCATCACTGGAATTGACATCACAAATGGCATCACAGGAATTGACATCACAGAAAGTGACATCACACATGTCATCACAGAAATTGACATAATGGAAAGTGGCATTACAAGCCATGACTTTACAGGAAGTGGCATCACAAGAAGTGACATCATAGAAAGTGGCATCACAAGCCATGACTTTACGGTAAGTGGCATCACAAGAAGTGATATCAGATCAGCAGCTCTTCACATATATGTTTAGCAGGTCTGCCATGTGTATGTTTGATCGCATTGCGAGGATAATTGCACAGTGAACTATGGAAGGTGCAATCCCCCAGTTTTATGTAACACATCCTGTATATTTATTTACAAACTTAAATAATGAATTCTACATGTAATATGCATGTGTTGATGTAAAGCGCACTAACAAGGTTTGAGCCGTTCTTTCACCTCCGCTTCATTTGTGCCAGGTGTGAGGCTCCTGACTGCTCCCAGCCAAGAGACTCGAACAAAAGGAGGCCTGATGACCCCTCAAATTCTGCCTTTGTTATGGGCCCAGCAGTAGTCTTAAATAAGAAATCCCTGTCCCCGCCTGCACGTTGATGCTTGTTGCAGATGGAAATCAGACAATGTGCAGGTGCTGCTGATAGTGTCCTGATGTTTGAAATTACACCGGACGAGTTCAGCACATTGTTCAGTAGAGCCCAAATTCTTGGCAAGGTGGACGGCAATATCTACTGCAATAGTGCACATGACATGCACTTTGCAGCTGAAGTTCCAGCTTCTCCCTCACAGCACGCAGGTGTTGTCAAGGTGCTACAAATGTATGAATAATGCATTTTAGTGTAATGATGCAGACCACCACACTAAAATGCATTATTCTAAGCCTGATGTGTGGTGCTTGGCAGGGCTGCGAAAGGCATGCAAGAATGCAGTAGGAGATAACGCATATAAGGAATGTTCTGGGGTTGGCTAAGGATAGGTCACAACAATGCATTTTCACAGAACCCATTGTGGTGCAATCTTGAATAACACCGACACCTCTCAGGGATGTAGCATTTACATTTGACAAGTGATAATAAGGGACACATTGTTACATTAAAAGACTTTTAATGGAGAATATGCTTTTGAATATTGTGTCCTTTTTATGTTTGTTGATTGTTTCGAACCTGCCTTAAGACCCTTCATGTGGTGTTGTATGTATAGAAAAGCACTGTCTTTTCACTTCATTAAGCAAATGTTTGAGCGATATTTGCACGGATATTTGTCACTGCACCCACACACGTGGTTGTGTTCTTGGCATACATAGCCTTGGTTGCAGCGCACAGAGACCTTATACTGCTGCATACAGAAAAAAAACATTGGAAGGTACATTGTCGGTCGGTAGTCTGAGCAGAAGGCCGACAGGGGATCTGTTTTGGGTATGATCTGTACTGTAGCCATATCAATGTCTGGGGGAAGACTTCTCTCTCTGTTACATCCTCGCATAGAGCGTGGAGACGTGGGACCAAAGTTTACCGGAATGCCGCGTAGTACTCCTCTGGGAAGCTGTCCAGGCCAGGAGTCTTTTGAATTGCGAGCAATGAGATTGCCTCCTTGATCTCTTCCCTCGTAAAATGGTTGTCAAGGCCCTGGGTTTCGTCTTCCGAAACCTTTGGGAGAAGGATACCTGGTAGAAACTGAGGGCTGGAGTCTAGAGCATGCAATTGATCTGTTGAATATAGCTCCTTGTAGTAATCCGCAAAGGTCTGTGCAATTGCAGTTGGTGTGCGAGACGTGTGCCCTTGATTATCTCTGACTTCTGGGACTATCTGGTAGATGAGGGGATGTAGAGCAAGCCAGTGGACCAACTTACCATTTTTATTGCCCCATTCGTAGACTCGGGGAGCAGAGGGTCTCCACATCCACTTGGTGGATTCAAGTGATATATGTCTTATATCTTCCCTTAGCAGATTAAGCTGCCAGCGCTCATCCTCGCCACTCGCCATAGTAGTGTTCTGCTCTAGGCAAAGGGCCTGGGCCTCTAGTTGGAAAGGTGCTGGTCCTGCATCAAACGCTTGTGCTTCAGATGCCCTTTAGCGTAGCCTCGGATCATTGCCTTGCCCACTGCCCATAGTGTGCCCTAAGAATGTACTGTGCAATCATTGGAGTGGAAGTAGTGTTTAAGTTTGTCTACGACTGCCAGTTTGTACTCCTGATCCTGATGAGGAGGAGAGCACCCGTAGGGCCCCCCCAGATGAAGGAAATGGGGAGAGTGATCCAATATGCCCCATGCTAGGATTTGAATATTGGTGACCAATCGACAGTCTTGGGCAGGCATAAAGATTAGATCAATACAGGAGTGGGTGTGGTATGCAGCGCAGGTGTGGGTTTACTGGTGTGTTCTGGGTAAATTCACCAGACATCGCAGAGGCCCAATTTGGATATCCAGTCAGCAAGTTGCCTAGCGCCTAGCTTTGTGTGAGAAAAGGGTATCCCCGTGGCATCTCTGGTGGGGTCTAGCACTGCATCAAAGTCCCCCCCAATCACTGTCAGGCTCAAGGAAGGGGAATATAATTTGTTATTACTATAGTAGTGAGGAGGGTGTGCTCAAAGGTCGCTGGAGGTATATAGATACTAGGTTAACAGTGGCATTTCCCAGGTTCCCCATTATGGTCTCAAAGCGGCCCGAAGGTCTATAATTGTTTGGACCAGTATGAAGGGAAGGGATCACCGCAAAAGGGTCGCCACTCCTTGGGATCCCCGGGAAAACCCTGAATGCCAAACCCTGTTCAACACTTGGCGCGCTAGAAAAGGGCAGTGATTCCCATAAGATGTGTCACCTGTAATAGAAGGACATCCAGGGCGGCTTTTCGTGAGTACTTTAAAATTGCTGTATGTTTCACTTCATCTAGAAGCCCATTCACATCACAGGGGAGGACCTTGAGGGATTCACCCTCATAGAGTGGTGTTACCAATATTGAATAAATCTTTTACGAGTCCATCAGTTGCACTCTTGTTATCTTGATTTATAACACTATTTAGAACTTTTTTTTAACGTTGTGCAACTCCCTCCTGAAGTGTTTTGTCTGGAAACACTGTCAGCGTACATTCAAGGATGGGTGAGAGCAGAAGTTCTACTCTCTGTTGGAGGTGTGCACATTTACACTTGGACCCTGATGGTCCTGTTCACTGATTCATCACAGTTCAAAAAAAGTTATCAATGAGAAAAAGTTTTTTTCAACATCTTCCAATGCAGTATTTATTCCATGTTTTTCTTCATTGAACGTATATTTCAAATAGTTGCGAGATTCATTGCTTAAAGCATTTCAAATAAACTCAATGCCTTTTCGGGTACAAACGGACCCTTCCTCGGGGGTCTCTCATACACTATGTATTCAATCATGGTTCAATACCCTTTTGTCTGTATACTATAATTAACCAAAATCTCTGAGGGATTAGCGCTGGCTCAATGTGACTTAGTTTCAAGAGGTAGCCATCTCACAGGAAGACAGTCCGGTAGTAGGAAATCCTTAGCTCCTGCGGGCCATTTCTCACTCGTTGCGAATCCTGTGGAAATACTGCATTGGAAGATGTTGAAAAAAACTTTTTCTCATTGATAACTTTTTTTGAACTGTGATGAATCAGTGAACAGGACCATCAGGGTCCAAGTGTAAATGTGCACACCTCCAACAGAGAGTAGAACTTCTGCTCTCACCCATCCTTGAGTGTTACCAATATTGGCATGTAGAGCCATTGGTGTGGGCAACCTATTGGATGTGAGTGGCTAGGACCTGGGAGTAGATGGGAGAATCTTGCTTTGCTATGGTGAATGCACGCAAGCGCATCCCTGATGTAATGCCCAGTGCTGCAGCAAAATGGAGAAACTATAACAAAAACAGGGACAACGGTGCCTACTCCACCCCCAACCAACCCCCCACCCTATATTTCCCTCGTTGAAGCATCAGTTGCCCAGTTAACTAGAACTCAAAACAAACTAGGCTATGAAGTTGACTGAGGGAGCGGAGAGGTAAACTCCTCTGTCTATTATGGTTTCCAGTCCTCCAGAGCATGAATAGTGGTGCAGTGCATTGTAGATTAGATTTGAAGGGCTTTGCGATAGGTCTGTGTCCTCCGACCCCAGCACTGGAGACACGGGTGGTCTCTCTCCGGTAGTCCCTTCCGAGTCATCAATGATCCTTGAGAGGTTCGATGATCCCTGCGGCGCAGGCGACCTCTGGGTCCTCTGGGGGGTGATCGCAGGTGAGATAGAAACTGCCCTATGGGTGTTATGTCCTCTGCAGTATTGAGTGCGTCACCTTTTATAGCCCATCGGTTTAGTTGTTTGTGATAATGTCAGAGCGCCCGGTGGAGGGACGGTCACCCACGGGTTGAGTGGACATTTCCCAGTTATCCAAGTCCATGCCGTCTCAGGATTTTCAAAGAAAAGGGTTTTGTTTTGGACTACCACCCTGAGATGGGCTGGAAATAGGAGTCTGTATGGAAGGTTAAGGGCTTACAGTTTGTGTTTTACAGAATAATATGATCTCCTTTGCACCTGCACTTTCCTAGTGTGGTCTGGGAAAATCATTACTTTGGTGCTCTGATCGGACAAGGTAGGATGGGTGCGAGCTGCTTCCAGGATGGCGTCCCTATCTTTGAAGTTTAGGACCTTGGCAATGATTGGTCGGAGTGGGGCTCCCGGTGGCGGTTTGGCATGTGAGAGCGCAGTGAGCATGTTCCATGACAAACCACACTGAACGTGTGCCCAGTGGTATCCAGGATTGGAGCCAGTCCGCAGGTTCTGTCCCTTCAGGGACTCCAACTGGGCAAAGATAATTCTGGCGTGATTGATTTTCGTTGACTTCTGCACGGCTATGGAGATCGTTCATGTAGGATTATAGCTGTGTAACCTGTTCCTTCAGGTGCAATACATTGTCTTCCACCTCAGATAATCTTGATTTGGCCTATGTTACATGGGCAGTGGCATTACGAAGATCTTGGCGGATGAGGGCCAGATGTAACAGTATTCACACACCCACTCACTCCTCCATAAGGCTACTCACACACACACTGACTCACTCGCATAGCCACTCATACAAGCATTCAATCAGCCCTACAGCCACCTATACAACCAGCCACTCACCAATACAGCCAATTACATAATCACACACTAACCCATACAACTACTCACACACCCACCTATTTACCTACAAAGTCACTCAGACATGACTCACTTACCCAATCAACCTCTCAACACAGCCATGAGAGGCTGTATGGATGAATGAGTGGGTGTGTGTATAGGACTGTATGAATGAGTGACTGGGTGTGTGAGTTGCTGTATGGGTGAGTGAGTGGCTGTTTCAGTGGGTGTTTGGTTAAGTGGGTTGGTGTGTGAGTGGCTGTATTGGTGAGTGAGCGGGTACATGAGTGGTTGTATGGATGTGTGAATGGGTATGTATGTGGTTGTGTGGGTGTGTGACTGGGTGTGTGTGAGTGGTTTATGGAGGAGTGAGTGGCTGTTTTGAGAGGCTATAGGGGTGAGTGAGTGGCTGTGTGAGTGGCTGTATGGGTCAATAAATGGGTGTGAGAGTAGCTGTATGGGTGAGTGTGTAGCCATGTGAGTAGCTGTATGAATGAGTGGGTGGTTGGGTGAGTAGCTGTTGGGTGAGTGAATAGTTGTGTGAGTGGCTCTATGGATGAGTGAGTGGGTGTGTGAGTAGTTGTATGGGTCTGTGAATGGGTATGTGAGTCATTGTGTAGGTGTGTGAGTGGCTATATGAGAGAGTGAGTGGTTGTGGAAGTGGTTGTATGAGTGAGTAAGTCGGTGTGTGAGTGGCTCTATGGAAGAGTGAGTGGGTATGTGAGTAGCTATATTGGCCTTTGAATAGGTATGTGAGTGATTGTATAGATGTGTGAGTGGGTATATGAGAGGTTGTATGAGGGTCTGAATAGGTGTGTGAGTGGTTCTGTGGATGATGTCACCAGTGATTTCATTTGAGATGTCATCAGTGATGTCCTGAGTGATATCACGGACCATGCCATGAGTGATATATTATGAGAGGCCATAAGCAGTGCATTGCTTGGGCATAAGTTATAGTTAGCTCAGGTAACTGTACCTGCTGAATTTCTATGGTTTTGTGAGTATGAAATTCGAACCGAACTATGGATGTTTCCAACCTAGTTCTGTGACTGGGGGCGAGTGTCTGAAAAGTTTGAGCGCTCTGTCCATCATCTCCTTGTGTTTGATTTAAATCCCCTTGCCAAACCTTAAACTCTACATTTATTACCTATACGTCACCCCTAAGGTTGGCCCTCGGTAGCCCATAGGGCAGGATACTATGTAACTAGAAGGTATGACATGACTTTTAAGTTTTACATGTCCTGGTAGTGAGAACATTCCCAAACTCGTATTTTACTACCAAGAGACCTACCACTCTCATAGGTTATCTTTGAGGATTCCTTATTACATTTAACTAAGAGAAGGTAGAGTTCAGGGCCGGCTCTAGGGTGATGCGAAAGGTGCCACCGCACCGGGTGCTGGCTTCCGGGGGGCGCCGTGTTTGCAAGTTTATTATTATTTTTTAAAGCTCCTGCTGCCAGGCTCGTTTCCTCCAGCAATTTCCAGGCAACACAAAATGTCAGGATAAATCCTGTGATTAATGTTCTTCCTGAAGAGAGTTACCAAAAGAGACTGCCAATACTGCGCATACTAATTAGCAAGTTAGCAATTGAGGTAACCTTCACTCAATTGAAAAGACCACTTTTTCAGTCAACTATCTCTTTGAATCAATCTTTTATTTTCGCTTATTTGTTAGCATGAATTTATGAATTTTCACGTTTACATACAACAGGTGTTCAAACGAATTTCAGAAATGTATTACACATCAGTGTGTTCAGTGGAAAGAATTAAGCCGCAGTCCCTAATGAGGAAAGAGCGGGGACTACTTAGTAAGATTTGTGAGATAACAAGACAATTCACCAAAAGACAATGTTAGACACATACTCGTGAACAATGATGGACGCTTGACAAACAAAGTACACAGTAATGAAAGATGTGCGCAAGGTTGTTTTTTGAGAACAGGGGTGCAACGTACTGAAATGATAGGGGTCTGCACAATGGTATTTTTGTGACAGGTAGCCTAATTACATAATGAACTCAAAGTGGTTATTCAAACACATTGGGTTAGACCATCGAAATATGCTTCACATTTTCATTCAATTTAGTAATCGATTGGTCAATGTGTTAACAATCAACACAAAACACGGTCAAAATAATCCGCAGATTGCAACAAAATCATATAACAAGGTCACAACAGTGACCGCAGTTATTTATAATCACAAAAACTCAACAGGGTTGACGCGTTTCGAATCCCTTTGGCACTCAAAGGATTCTCTTCAGGACCACACAAAATAAATCTGAAAAAACAAATAGAAGGAATAACAGTCAGTCCAATACGACGGGCAACCCTCAACTTACATTCAAGTCAGCACACAAAACAGGCCCTACCTGTGTTCTGTAGTGGGGGTATTCTTGTTTAAGATTCTGTGTAGAGGAGACAGAGTTTAAATTATTAGAAACGGGGGCCCAAGGTTGCATTTTTAATAGGTCGGTGTCCCAGGGAAATGTACTCACTTGGATAGCGGGAGTATGATTTGCAACAGAGCTTCTTAATGACCAGGTGGTCGCAGGGCGGACGTTTTTCTTTTTGATTTACTAGAAACCGTGATTGTCGTTTTCTAAGGAAGAAACGAAGGTACGGTATTTTAAAAGGTGGGAGTGACATTTTTAGGAATTATAATGAAAAATAAGTGGAGCGGTATAAATCATGTAGGAATGAGTCGGCAAACATTAAAACTAAAACTTTTCCGCGCGATATGCCCACCACCGTGATCGGAGGAACGTTCGCGGGTAACACAGTCCGAAGTGAAGAGAAGAAACATCACGGGGTTGCGGATGCGTTTGGGATGAATGGCAAGGAGTGGGAATCCGGATTCTTACCTCGGTTCGAAGTCTGGATCGACTGTTTGGGGTCGCTTCCTTGAAAGTCGGCGCCATGTAACAATCTCCGGGTTAGCTCTCCTAAATACGAGCGAGCTTCCAGGTTAGTTTGGCGCAAGTGCTGTAGGGAAATGTAGTTTGGGTGGGGTGATCCGCGGATGGCTGTATGTGGTGCATGGAGTGAGAGCTCCAAACAACAATTTGATGATTCATGCGGAGATTAATTAAATTTTCTTTCACACACGTGAAAGATGGTTCGATAGTGGGATGAAGGAGATATCTGGAATTGGTATTGTCCAAAGTGAGGATCATATAAAGGGTCGTATATTTGGGACAAAAAATGCAGGTTAGGTCTCGGGCAGCCAATTTAATGATAAGTTGTACAGTTCTGACATTTCATTCAAGCCACATACCGTGGTATTACATTTCAAAATAAGCATTGCTTCCCGTTGTCGCAATCTGACCTCCACGTCTCCGCCTCTCGGGTCAGGTTCGATCTTGGAAATAATTGGCCATTTTAAATCATTTTCCGAATGGAAGTGCTCAATCCAATGTTGTACAAGGGGGGCTGTCAGCACTTTTTTCTTAATACGAGATTTGTGCTGAGACATCCTTTGTCGAGCTTCTTGGTTAGTCTTCCCAATGTATAGTTTTTTACATGGGCATAGGATTCCGTAGACGATATTTCTTGTCTTACAGTTAGTAAATTGTTCATGTTTCCATGAGATGCCCTCATGTTGAAACAAATTACCTTCCATGGTGGAGGAACAGCAAACACACGTTTCGCATTTGCGGTGGCCAGTGATGGGAGGGAGATTCACATATTCTCGTAATGTTGGCTTTTGTGTTTTGGGTACTGCTGTCCGCACTATTTGATTTGCTACGCTTTTGTCTTTTTTGAACGCAAAGAGTGGTACTTCAGAAAATTGGGTATCAAGATCTTTTAAAAGATGCCAGTTTTGCAAGATGATTTTTTTGAAAGAATTGGATGAAGGGCAATAAGTAGATACACAAACCGTTCGTTTGAGGGGTTTCTTCACTTTTTTTATGAGAAGTTCTTCTCCTGGGGTCCACCATGCTCGTTTGATAGATTGCCGTAGTAGTTTTAAGGGGTATCCACGTTCAAGAAGTCTTTCCTTAAGGGCATGTGCATGGTACATGTATTCGTCCTTGAAGGAGCAGTTCCTTCGGATGCGGAGGAATTGACCTACCGGTAGGTTTTGTTTTAGGCTTCTTGGGTGGTTGCTCGTAAAATCCAATGCTTTGTTTCGGTCGTTTTTTTTCTTAAAAAGCGTTGTTACCAACTGGCCGTTAGTGCAGTATATCTCGACATCTAAGAAAGATAAACAAGTTTTTGATGTTTGGAGACTGAACTTGATGTCTTTTGTTCTGTTGTTGAGCCATTCATGAAATAATCCAAGCTGTTCTGAGGTGCCCGACCAAGTGAAGAAGATGTCATCAATGAACCTAACCCATCCACCCAACCATTGGTGGAATGGGTTATTGTTGTGGATATATTTCTCCTCATATTGGCTCATAAAAAGGATTGCCAGTTCCGGGGCGAAAGGACAGCCCATGGCTACTCCTTTTATTTGAAAATAAAAATCATCTTTGAATCTGAAGTAATTTTTGGTCAATGCCAATTTGGCTAGTTCCAAAATAAATTCGGTTGGAATTTTTGTTGGACTTGGTCGTTTCTCGAGATAGAATTCCAAAACTTCCAGAGCTTGGTCCTGCGGAATTTGAGTATATAACGACACTATGTCCATGCTCGCTAAAAGATCTTGATTCTCATTGAATGGAAATTGTTGTAATTTGTTCAGAAAATCAGTAGTATCCTGGAGGAAAGATTTTACTTCAAAGGTGAATGGTTTTAGGAAAAAATCAATACATTTCGACACAGGTTCAAATAGTGAATCGCATCCAGAAAGGATGGGTCTTCCTGGTGGTTTTTACTCATCCTTATGTACTTTTGGGAGCACATAAAATAAAGGAATTTGTGGGTGTTTGTTGGCCAAATAGATGTACTCATTCTTGCCAAGGAATCCTTGCTCTGAGCCCCTAGTTAGGATTTTAGATAGTTTGTTCTTCAGTTCGGTGGTTGGATCTGCATTAATTTTGCGATAACATTCCGTATCAGATAGTTGTCTTGTGGCTTCGGCTATATAGTCGTTTGTCCCCAGGTGACAATGGCACCGCCTTTGTTGGCTTGCTTTACTGTGATGTTTTCATCGTTTTGAATAGATTTTAATGCTTCTTTTTGACCTTGAGACAGATTTGATTTGACGTATCTGCTTTTCGTCTTCTCCTGTGCCGCCATGGCGGATAGGACAGTTTTTTCAAAATAAATGACTTCCTTGGGGACTTTGTGTGTCGGTGGACAAAAGCTAGATTTTCTTCTTAGTCCTGTAGTTTCAGTTTGTTGACAGGTGTCCTTGTCTGAGAAGAAAGTGACTAGTCTGATTTTTCTACAAAACTCGATAAACTCTAGCTTTAACCGAACAAAATCAGTTGGTTTCGTTGGGACAAAAGTGAGTCCCTTTTGCAAAACACTAACTTCCATGGGAGTGAGAATTTTATTTGAAAGATTGTAAATTGAGGCTTTTTCTAGTTTTTGTAATACTGTCGCCTCGTTGACATCTCCCAAGGTTGCTGAAATCTCGTTTTTCCTCTGGTTTTTGGTTGGCCCTGTGCTAAAAAAGATTGTTGTTGTTGGTGGGTCTGTTGGTAATTCTGTTGGTACTGTTGTTGGAAATTGTTTTGGTAACCACCTCTGCGTGTGAATTGAGGGCGCGGAATACCTTGATCTGATTCACTTCCGCCTGATGATGACGTATCCGAGAAAGACAAGTATTTTGTCCGAGATCTACCCTGGTTGTCCGGAAGAAATCGTCACACTTCGGGGCGAGAATAGAAGTCTTGTTGGAGGTATGGATAGGCTTTTTCAAAGGTAAAATTGCGTTTATCCCTTTCAAAGTTACTATCCTTTTGTTGGATGGTGAAGTGTTTGAATTCCAAAATCTCCTTTTCGACTTTCTCAAGCAAGTTCTTACAGTCTTGGATCAAAGGGTTTGATTTGATTTCTGTCTTTAGAGTCTCAATCTCTTCCAATTGTAGTTTAGATAAACGTTGTGCTGTTTCAATAGTCAGGACCATTTAGTCCCGGCTACATTTAGTTTCAATATGGCTGAAGCCTTTTTTGTAGATATTGTCCTCTGTAAATATTACCGGTATATTTTTAACTATTAATCCTGATGGAATGGTGCCTGACCTGAGATGTTGGAGGAGGTAGTGGCCATGTAGGTCGGTGCGTATTTGTTTTTTCTTTAAACGAATGAGTTTGTCTGATTCATTGTTACTCTGAGCACTGCTACTAAGAGTGGCTGATCCAAATAAAGGAGGGTCGCTCAAAAGTTTTTTAATATGGTCTTTGCTATAAGCGAATGTTTGTTCCTCGGACATAATCAATGAAAAAATGAAATAAAAAATTAGAAGTGTTTTTAAGAGAGGGATTGACAAACGACATAAATCATTCACACACTGCAAGACTTTCATACACAAATGACAAAATCAGGAAATAGAAAACATCTATATAGAAAAGAATATGGAGAGCCACACAGGATATCAACCAGTGATATGCAGAAAATTATTCTCGTATAATTACACGCTCTTTTTAGCGTCCAGAGAACCTCGCGGGCCAGCGCCCGCTAAAAAGCAAAGAAACAACAAGGGTTTTGGCAGAGAACGCAGTAAGGCTGCGCCAATATCAAAGTTACCAAAAGAGACTGCCAATACTGCGCATACTAATTAGCAAGTTAGCAATTGAGGTAACCTTCACTCAATTGAAAAGACCACTTTTTCAGTCAACTATCTCTTTGAATCAATCTTTTATTTTCGCTTATTTGTTAGCATGAATTTATGAATTTTCACGTTTACATACAACAGGTGTTCAAACGAATTTCTAAAATGTATTACACATCAGTGTGTTCAGTGGAAAAAATTGAGCAGCAGTCCCTAATGAGGAAAGAGGGGGGACTACTTAGTAAAATTTGTGAGACAACAAGACAATTCACCAAAAGACAATGTTAGACACATACTCGTGAACAATGATGGACGCTTGACAAACAAAGTACACAGTAATGAAAGATGTGCGCAAGGTTGTTTTTTGAGAACAGGGGTGCAACGTACTGAAATGATAGGGGTCTGCACACTGGTATTTTTGTGACAGGTAGCCTAATTACATAATGAACTCAAAGTGGTTATTAAAACACATTGGGTTAGACCATCGAAATATGCTTCACATTTTCATTCAATTTAGTAATCGATTGGTCAATGTGTTAACAATCAACACAAAACACGGTCAAAATAATCCGCAGATTGCAACAAAATCATATAACAAGGTCACAACAGTGACCGCAGTTATTTATAATCACAAAAACTCAACAGGGTCGACGCGTTTCGAATCCCTTTGGCACTCAAAGGATTCTCTTCAGGACCACACAAAATAAATCTGAAAAAACAAATAGAAGGAATAACAGTCAGTCCAATACGACGGGCAACCCTCAACTTACATTCAGGTCAGCACACAAAACAGGTCCTACCTGTGTTCTGTAGTGGGGGTATTCTTGTTTAAGAGTCTGTGTAGAGGAGACAGAGTTTAATATTGAAACTAAATGTAGCCGGGACTTAATGGTCCTGACTATTGAAACAGCACAACGTTTATCTGAACTACAATTGGAAGAGATTGAGACTCTAGAGACAGAAATCAAATCAAACCCTTTGATCCAAGACTGTAAGAACTTGCTTGAGAAAGTCGAAAAGGAGATTTTGGAATTCAAAGACTTCACCGTCCAACAAAAGGATAGTAACTTTGAAAGGGATAAACGCAATTTTACCTTTGAAAAAGCCTATCCATACCTCCAACAAGACTTCTATTCTCGCCCCGAAGCGCGACGATTTCTTCCGGACAACCAGGGTAGATCTCGGACAAAATACTTGACTTTCTCGGATACGTCATCATCAGGCGGGAGTGAATCAGATCAAGGTATTCCGCGCCCTCAATTCACACGCAGAGGTGGTTACCAAAACAATTTCCAACAACAGTACCAACAGAATTACGAACAGACCCACCAACAACAACAGCAATCTTTTTTAGCACAGGGCCAACCAAAAACCAGAGGAAAAACGAGATTTCAGCAACCTTGGGAGATGTCAACGAGGCGACAGAATTACAAAAACTAGAAAAAGCCTCAATTTACAATCTTTCAAATAAAATTCTCACTCCCATGGAAGTTAGTGTTTTGCAAAAGGGACTCACTTTTGTCCCAACGAAACCAACTGATTTTGTTCGGTTAAAGCTAGAGTTTATCGAGTTTTGTAGAAAAATCAGACTAGTCACTTTCTTCTCAGACAAGGACACCTGTCAACAAACTGAAACTACAGGACTAAGAAGAAAATCTAGCTTTTGTCCACCGACACACAAAGTCCCCAAGGAAGTCATTTATTTTGAAAAAACGGTCCTATCCGCCATGGCGGCACAGGAGAAGACGAAAAGCAGATACGTCAAATCAAATCTGTCTCAAGGTCAAAAAGAAGCATTAAAATCTATTCAAAACGATGAAAACATCATAGTAAAGCAAGCCGACAAAGGCGGTGCCATTGTCATCTGGGGCACAAACGACTATATAGCCGAAGCCACAAGACAACTATCTGATACGGAATGTTATCGCAAAATTAATGCAGATCCAACCACCGAACTGAAGAACGAACTATCTAAAATCCTAACTAGGGGCTCAGAGCAAGGATTCCTTGGCAAGAATGAATACATCTATTTGTCCAACAAACACCCACGAATTCCTTTATTTTATGTGCTCCCAAAAGTACACAAGAATGAGCAAAAACCACCAGGAAGACCCATCATTTCTGGATGCGATTCACTATTTGAACCTGTGTCGAAATGTATTGATTTTTTCCTAAAACCATTCACCTTTGAAGTCAAATCTTTCCTCCAGGATACTACTGATTTTCTGAACAAATTACAACAATTTCCATTCAATGAGAATCAAGATCTTTTAGCGAGCATGGACATAGTGTCGTTATATACTCAAATTCCGCAGGACCAAGCTCTGGAAGTTTTGGAATTCTATCTCGAGAAACGACCACGTCCAACAAAAATTCCAACCGAATTTATTTTGGAACTAGCCAAATTGGCATTGACCAAAAATTACTTCAGATTCAAAGATGATTTTTATTTTCAAATAAAAGGAGTAGCCATGGGCTGTCCTTTCGCCCCGGAACTGGCAATCCTTTTTATGAGCCAATATGAGGAGAAATATATCCACAACAATAACCCATTCCACCAATGGTTGGGTGGATGGGTTAGGTTCATTGATGACATCTTCTTCACTTGGTCGGGCACCTCAGAACAGCTTGGATTATTTCATGAATGGCTCAACAACAGAACAAAAGACATCAAGTTCAGTCTCCAAACATCAAAAACTTGTTTATCTTTCTTAGATGTCGAGATATACTGCACTAACGGCCAGTTGGTAACAACGCTTTTTAAGAAAAAAACCGACCGAAACAAAGCATTGGATTTTACGAGCAACCACCCAAGAAGCCTAAAATAAAACCTACCGGTAGGTCAATTCCTCCGCATCCGAAGGAACTGCTCCTTCAAGGACGAATACATGTACCATGCACATGCCCTTAAGGAAAGACTTCTTGAACGTGGATACCCCTTAAAACTACTACGGCAATCTATCAAACGAGCATGGTGGACCCCACGAGAAGAACTTCTCATAAAAAAAGTGAAGAAACCCCTCAAACGAACGGTTTGTGTATCTACTTATTGCCCTTCATCCAATTCTTTCAAAAAAATCATCTTGCAAAATTGGCATCTTTTAAAAGATCTTGATACCCAATTTTCTGAAGTACCACTCTTTGCGTTCAAAAAAGACAAAAGCGTAGCAAATCAAATAGTGCGGGCAGCAGTACCCAAAACACAAAAGCGAACATTACGAGAATATGTGAATCTCCCTCCCATCACTGGCCACCGCAAATGCGAAACGTGTGTTTGCTGTTCCTCCACCATGGAAGGTAATTTGTTTCAACATGAGGGCATCTCATGGAAACATGAACAATTTACTAACTGTAAGACAAGAAATATCGTCTACGGAATCCTATGCCCATGTAAAAAACTATACATTGGGAAGACTAACCAAGAAGCTCGACAAAGGATGTCTCAGCACAAATCTCGTATTAAGAAAAAAGTGCTGACAGCCCCCCTTGTACAACATTGGATTGAGCACTTCCATTCGGAAAATGATTTAAAATGGACAATTATTTCCAAGATCGAACCTGACCCGAGAGGCGGAGACGTGGAGGTCAGATTGCGACAACGGGAAGCAATGCTTATTTTGAAATGTAATACCACGGTATGTGGCTTGAATGAAATGTCAGAACTGTACAACTTATCATTAAATTGGCTGCCCGAGACCTAACCTGCATTTTTTGTCCCAAATATACGACCCTTTATATGATCCTCACTTTGGACAATACCAATTCCAGATATCTCCTTCATCCCACTATCGAACCATCTTTCACGTGTGTGAAAGAAATTTCATTAATCTCCGCATGAATCATCAAATTGTTGTTTGGAGCTCTCACTCCATGCACCACATACAGCCATCCGTGGATCACCCCACCCAAACTACATTTCCCTACAGCACTTGTGCCAAACTAACCCGGAAGCTCGCTCGTATTTAGGAGAGCTAACCCGGAGATTGTTACATGGCGCCGACTTTCAAGGAAGCGACCCCAAACAGTCGATCCAGACTTCGAACCGAGGTAAGAATCCGGATTCCCACTCCTTGCCATTCATCCCAAACGCATCCGCAACCCCGTGATGTTTCTTCTCTTCACTTCGGACTGTGTTAACCGCGAACGTTCCTCCGATCACGGTGGTGGGCATATCTCGCGGAAAAGTTTTAGTTTTAATGTTTGCCGACTCATTCCTACATGATTTATACCACTCCACTTATTTTTCATTATAATTCCTAAAAATGTCACTCCCACCTTTTAAAATACCGTACCTTTGTTTCTTCCTTAGAAAACAACAATCACGGTTTCTAGTAAATCAAAAAGAAAAACGTCCGCCCTGCGACCACCTGGTCATTAAGAAGCTCTGTTGCAAATCATACTCCCGCTATCCAAGTGAGTACATTTCCCTGGGACACCGACCTATTAAAAATGCAACCTTGGGCCCCAGTTTCTAATAATTTAAACTCTGTCTCCTCTACACAGAATCTTAAACAAGAATACCCCCACTACAGAACACAGATAGGACCTGTTTCGTGTGCTGACCTGAATGTTAGTTGAGGGTTGCCCGTCGTATTGGACTGACTGTTATTCCTTCTATTTGTTTTTTCAGATTTATTTTGTGTGGTCCTGAAGAGAATCCTTTGAGTGCCAAAGGGATTCGAAACGCGTCGACCCTGTTGAGTTTTTGTGATTATAAATAACTGCGGTCACTGTTGTGACCTTGTTATATGATTTTGTTGCAATCTGCGGATTATTTTGACCGTGTTTTGTGTTGATTGTTAACACATTGACCAATCGATTACTAAATTGAATGAAAATGTGAAGCATATTTCGATGGTCTAACCCAATGTGTTTGAATAACTACTTTGAGTTCATTATGTAATTAGGCTACCTGTCACAAAAATACCATTGTGCAGACCCCTATCATTTCAGTACGTTGCACCCCTGTTCTCAAAAAACAACCGTGCGCACATCTTTCATTACTGTGTACTTTGTTTGTCAAGCGTCCATCATTGTTCACGAGTATGTGTCTAACATTGTCTTTTGGTGAATTGTCTTGTTGTCTCACAAATCTTACTAAGTAGTCCCCGCTCTTTCCTCATTAGGGACGGCGGCTCAATTTTTTCCACTGAACACACTGATGTGTAATACATTTCAGAAATTCGTTTGAACACCTGTTGTATGTAAACGTGAAAATTAATAAATTCATGCTAACAAATAAGCGAAAATAAAAGATTGATTCAAAGAGATAGTTGACTGAAAAAGTGGTCTTTTCAATTGAGTGAAGGTTACCTCAATTGCTAACTTGCTAATTAGTATGCGCAGTATTGGCAGTCTCTTTTGGTAACTTTGATATTGGCGCAGCCTTACTGCGTTCTCTGCCAAAACCCTTGTTGTTTCTTTGCTTCCTGAAGAGAGAGCGGAATGTTGTTTAATTGGGGTTTTGACTCACTATAAAATAGCACAGAGGGTTAGTGTGCCTGCTGCAGAAAACAAGTACTGGGCACATTACAAATTGCATAGAATGTAAATTGGTCAGCCGGTTACTCAGTAACCCACTGACCTATTTACATTCCATGCACTTTGTAATTGTACTGAACTATTAACTTTAATCAAAGAACTGCATGCACGCTGCAAAGTATAGATCTGAGCAAAGAATAATGTTGCACAAAGGATTAATTTGGGCAGAAATATATTCTCATTATTAAAGAGAACTCCCAACTATGGTGTTCCTTTTTAAATTCTGAGTGTGCTTCTCTAAACCAAGCACTATTAAACTATACTGCCTACCAGTATTTATGACATGTGACTCCTACGCCTCTTAGTCCTCTGTCTTATGTATCATTTCCTATACGCTGAGTTACACACGTATGATTGTCTCTGAGTAATGTGTGTGTGTGTGAAGTAAAGTGCTCGGCCACCCAACACTGGTTGGGTGGCTGTATATATATCCATCTGAGAGAGAGTGGTTATGGAGACTTGGGCACTATTAAAATGTGGTGGTGAAGGAATCTACGGTGGAGGTGGTCTTTGTGTGGGGAACCAACAAACATTGTCGCACCGGGCCTAAAGCCTAAAGCCGGCCCTGAGAGTTATCATGTTTCGTAACTATCAAATGGTACTGATAAATCATCTTTAACTATAAAGTTGGATTGGTGGTTACTATTCTGAAAATGGCACTTGTAGAAAGTTAGGCATGTTCCTGCTCTTAGCCATTTGGTGTCTGTTGCCGGTCTCTGGTCACTAGCTGGGCTGAGTGACAGCTTACTTTGTGTTGTGTAGTACTTCTAGACAGCCACACACGAAGGAAGCCTGGGTGTGACTTCATGCATCTTCCTGTGAGAATGGGAGGGAGGAGCTTGGCACAGCCTCAGGCTAACACCTGAATAGACTGTGTCCTGTCCACACACAAAGAGCTATATACCCCCATATAATGAGCCTGGAGCCAGGGAAGGAGGAAAGGACCTTTGTATACTTCAAAGACCCTTCTTTGAAGTCACTCCAACTTTTAAGGCACAACTGGGTATTAGTACTGGATCTTTGACCCTATCAACTCAGTACACTTCTACCAGGAAGAAAAACTGCTGTACTTAAGGACAGCCATTTTGCTGGACTGCTGAACAAGAGGACTCCTGCCTTGCTGTGTTGCCCTGCTGCCTGCTGCTGTCTCTACCTGGGTAAAAGACTGGACCTCCATCACTGCAACCCAGTGTGACTCCGGGAGCTTTTTGAGTAGCCTCCTGTTACAAGACTCAGGGACATCAAAGTCTTCCATCCTGTTCCTGTGCCTGGTCCATTGGAAGTGGACCCAGGTGCTTGCTCCAGCAGAACTGATGCATCATATGCTGCGAGACAAGAATCGCTGCATTGCAGCTTTTGTGGGAACGGTTTAGCGCAATGCTATCAGAACCACCACATTGCTGCCACTGCAGAGAGACGATTGATGTATCCCCTTGACTGTGTGGAGAAACTCAGCTCATCAGCTTTGGAACCTGCACTTCATCTTCAGCAGTGGTGCATTGCCATTGTTGCGTGGAGAAAATCGGCGCATCATGCAGGATCGACAACGATGCATCGCTCGGCTGCACCCTGCATGTCGCGACCAGAATCAAAGTACTTTCGTTCAGCAGGTCTTGCATGGTCCCTGTATCTGGTCGATGCGCCATCACGGTCAACCTGAACGGTTGACTTTGCTCTGGTCCAGTGTGACCAGATAGCCCCATAGGTGCTCATTGCTTCTAAGTGCTATTTTCACCTTCATTCTTTAAAAATTCATATCTTAACTTGAATTTGTGTAGTTTTGGTCTTGTTTTATTTATTAAATTAAGAGCCATTTTTCTAACCTGGTGTGCAATCTTTTTGTATGGTGTTTTCTCTGTTGTACTGTTTGATGTGCTGCACAAACACTTTACACATTGCCTCTTAAATTAGGCCTGACTGTTCAGGGCCAACCTACATGAAGGTGAGCACAGGTTAATTTAGGGTGTGTTTTTGACTTACCCTGATTAGGATTGTGGTTCCGGCTTGGGCAAAGTGCATACTTCTGCCAACCAGAAACCCAAATTCTAACAACCAGGTAATCTTCCTCATAGATCTGGACCTTCCAAGAATGGCATCAAGACCCTCCCTTTATGATGTCATTGCACCCAACTTCCTGATATGCACCCAATAAACTAATGGGTGCAAATTGGACACCAGGCTCAAAGGTATTAGTCCAAGGTGAAATCATAAAGTAGCATGGGTTGTTCTTGGGAAGTGATAGCAATTATTGCACAAACTTGTTTTCCTCGCAACTCAGACTGGTCAAATCTGATTGGGCCCATAATTTGCTTCCATACAATACAGCACTTAGAACCTGTGCACTATATATTTGGAGGAGGGGGTTAGTGGGTGAGACTTGGCTGGTTTCACAAATCGAAGTAAGATCCCAGCGCTGTGTTTGAATGTAGTAACACTCTTTTGTAGCTGGGCCTTCCACGAATTGGAGTCTGATATCCAAAACCAAGATAATCAAAATCCCTCACTATATCATGGGAGACTCCTTGCAGTGATAAACTCCCCCTATAGTTTTATGTGGATTAAAGACCATGGGCCCGATGTAGGTAAATCTACATTTACCACTTCATAAATACCGAATCATACCGAATCAGTATTTATGAAGTGGTAAATTAGAGGGGGGGAGATGTAGGTATTTCAGATTCGGTAAATACCGAATCTGTAAGATTCGGTATTTACCGATTCTGTAAATACCGATTCGGTATCCCCCATTGCTTCCTATGGGCCTTGAAGCCCATAGGAATCAATGGGCATTACCGAATCGGTAATTACCGATTCGGTAATTATCGATTTGTGCAAGGGTGCAGGGGGTGTCACTTTGACACCCTCCAGCACCCCAAAAAAAGGCATGTGAGCCATGTGGCACACAGACATGCCCTAAGGGCATGTCTGTCTGTCACATGGCATAGGTGTGCATGCACACATGTGCATGCACACCTGGATTCGGTATTTTAACACCCAATTGGATTGGGTGTTAAAATACCGAATCTGAAGGGCCTGTGGGACTGAAAGTAGTCCCACCTACATCCCAAATTAAAAAAAAAAAAAAAAAAAAATCGGTACAATTACCGAATCGGTATTTTTGCGATTCGGTCATTTTACGGAATCGGTAAAATACCGATTCGGACAAAAAAAGGTCCCCTACATCTCAGTAGGCCAAATACCGGTCGGAAACGGCCGAAATCGGCCGTTTCCGACCGGTATTTGGTACCTACATCGGGCCCCATGTACTCTATCTTGGCTGTATTCAACTCAAGGTCATGCAGGTCAAAAAAGAGGGAGAATCGCTGCAAAACAATTGACAACCCCTTAGCGATCTTTGACAATAAGAGTGTATTATCAGCAACCAACAAGGCGGGGACCTTAGTTCCAGCTAAAGAGAGGGAGTCATTCTGTCAATCACTTAAAAAATCCATGCACCCTTTAATAAATAATAAAAACAGGGAGGTGGCCAGGACACAGGCCTGGCTGATCCCACTTTCTACAGGAATCCATCTTGTCTAACGTAGGCATAAGTGCCCTCATGCAAACTAATTTGAATATCTAAAAGTTCTTGAGGGCATTCCCTGCTTTCTCAGTAGGCCCCACAATTTCTCCCTCAGAACCAGGTCAAAGGCAGAAAGGAGATCTACAAAGGTGACAAACAATTTGCTGGCACTGACGTCCACGAACTTTGACTTGGTGACCAAGAATCTAAGGTTTGGTCAATGTGCCCACATTATCTTGGAAGCCAGCTTGAAAGTGGGTTATCAGTTTGCTATCGGCTAACCACCCATTAATGTTATCAACAATGTGTCTGCAATAGATTTTTCTAATAGAATCTATCAGACTGATGGGGCAGAATTTCTGAGGCAAATCCCTAAGTCCCCTTTTAATTATAGGAACAACCTTTGCCCAATCCAAGTTTGGGGTATAGGTGCACCTTCAAGAATGGGTCTTGGGATTGTATTAACATATGGGGACCGTCTATCCAGATTTAATTGATAAAGAGCCACAGAGATTGTATCTAGCCCATAGTTTTCCCTCTTCTTTTGCATGGCTACAGCCCTCTCAGTGTCAATTAAAGAAAAATGCAGGAGTGGTTCAATTGCCCAAATCAATTAAGGGGCATGAAATTGTAGCTACAACTACACATAGTTCACAGATGGAGGGGGCGCTGCTTCCATAGAGGGATTTAAAATGATTCAACCTGAATGTGAATTTCTAGATGCATTGGCCCATGTGGAGAACTATGTTTGACAACAGGGCAACATTTATAAAACATCTTTGCTAGTTGGAGCACGTAACCATTCGGCCTATAATTCATTGTTCTAATTTGCTTAAGCTGTAATTTTATACTGCGCTCTAGCTAATGGAATCACACTTCTATTCCCTTCTGTTAGACCTGGCATAATTGGCGTGCATTTCCCCTGTATTTTTTGCCTTTGCCTCCTGTGGTTTTGCTGTGTGTTAGACTTCATTTTTGCTGGTCGAGATGCTTTGGGCACTTTGCCACAGCTGTTCAGTGCCCAAGTGCTCCCTCTGTAAATTGCTGTCATGGATGAGTGTTTCCATTATTTGCTTATTTGGTTTACTATTAAGCCCCTAGTACATTGCACTGTGTGTGCCCAAGGCCTGTAAACCAACTGCTGCTAGTGGGCTTGCAGCACTGATTTTGCCACCCACACAAACAACCCTTCAAAGGTAACTCAGACCTGCCACTGCAGTGACTGTCTACAGTCTAGTACTGCCTTGTTGCCTTGGAAAGAACACACACTTGCCAGGCCCTAGCCTTCTCTTTTCTCTTTTTTGGACTTCAAGAGGAACATCTGCCAAGGAGAAGAGCTGGAAGAAACTGGAGGAGGAGTACTGCCCCTTTGTTGTGTGCTGTATGGGGTTGGCCTGCAGTAGCTGTTCCTGCCAAGGAGTGGAACTGTGTGTGTATCCTGCTTGAGAAAGTATCTCCAAGGGCTTGGAAGTGGTTCCAGGAACAGCAACGACCTCACCATCCTTCTGCACACTGTCGCTGGAACCGCTGGTTTCAGTAGCCACAGAAGAAAAGGGTAACTGAATCTGTCACTGAGTCCATTGCAGGATTCCACGTTCTGGAGGCCCCGCAGAAGGCACAACACACTTCGCACTGCATTTTTGGTCTCACTTATGCCATTTGGATGATCATCACTGAACCACTGCATCTTGTGGGCACCGCACTCCACACTGCCTTGTTTCACCCTGCCTGGACGTCACCAACACCATGGCTGCCTGACCCAAACATCGACCGGCTCCATTGCCTTCACAGCAGCCTGCCAGGACCGTATCGATCACCGCCTCACCCCACACCATACCCCTTGGTGCTGTTTTTTAGTCTGTTGGCGCTTTAGCTGACACGCACCGGCGCGGTCGCTAGAATAGTTAGACTCTGTCTTTTTCAGCATCATGGTAGCCCTGGAAGGAACTACCAACTGTGTTTTGCTGCTAGTTTTGCTTTTTAAAGGTTATCTTGCAAAGTAACTACTTTTTCAGTATTGTCTGTTGGATTTTTGTTGTATTTGGGCTTGTTGGTTTATATTTTTGCTTAGTTTTATAAACTGGTGTGGTGTCCATATGTAGTATTTTCACTGTGTTACTGTAAGCATGCACAAATGCTTTACACACTGTCTCTGAGATAAGGGGGTGAGCAGGGGTTATTTTAGAAGTGTATCGCCCTTACCCTGACTTGGAAGAAGGGTCTCTACTTGGACAAAGGTGCAAACAATTGCCAACTACAGAAGCCCATTTCTAACACCTTCTTTAATAGATTTTGACAGGGCATGCTTGCATGCAGATTTTAACCAGGGACTGGTTTTAGCTGGTTTCCTAGCAGACGAAAAATCTTTCAAAAAAAACTTCTTGTGCTTAATGAAGCAATCCTTATGGTTAGCTTGAAGGAGTTTGTTAAATGTTAAATGTTAAATATTACTGGATTTCTAAAGCGCATGGCTGCCCGTGAGCGTCCCAGTGCTGAATGAGTACAGGTGGAATCGTAAGGGGGTTTCACAGGAACAGCCAGGTTTTCAGAGATTTTCGGAAGGCCAAAAGATTAGGCTGTGCTCGAATGTCAGGAGGGAGGGAGTTCCATAATTTGGAAGCGTTGTAGGAGAAACGCCGACCTCCTGATCTTGGGTGGCAGAGTTAAATGTGCATTAGAGGATCGGAGAGGTCTAGAAGTGGTGTGAGGAGTCACCAGGTCTTTAAAGATGGGAGGGGCCTTGCCGTTGAGGATTTTGTGCGTAAGACAAAGCGCCTTAAATTGCACTCTTTCTACCACGGGTAGCCAGTGGAGTGCTTTGATAGCTGGCTTGGCCAAGCACCGGCTCTTGGTGTTGGTGAGGATCCGTGCGGCCGCGTTCTGCACCACCTGCAATTCGGTAGTAACTTTCCACGGGGCACCCAGAAACAGTGCGTTGCCATAATCCAGGCGTGACAGGATGAGGCCTTGGATAAGGAGTTTCCTTGATGCAAAAGGGAGTAATGGAAGAATTTTCCGGGCGGATCGCAGAAGGCCATAGCAGACCCCAGCCGTTTTCCTAGCTTGAGTGTGCATGGTGAGATCTTGGTCAAGCCATAGTCCGAGGCTTTTGATCTCGGTTTTAGGGGTAGGAGGCTTGCCCATGCATGGGGGCCATAGAGATTCTGGCCGGAAATGAGCCTGATTCCCCATTACCAGTATCTCCGTCTTGTCGCTGTTGAGCTTCAAGTGCGAGCTGTCCATCCAGCTGACTATGTCTTTCAGACAGGAATAAAGATTGGGGGTAGGGTTTTCCTGCTGAGAAAGAGAGACTACCTGCTGGGTGTCATCAGCGTACGTTAGGAGTTTAATCCCATGGGGGGTGACTATTTTTTCCAAAGGGGACATATATACGTTGAAGAGCGTGGGGCTCAACGAGGAGCCCTATGGTACTCTGCAACGTATAGGGGTCTCCCTTGATGTATAGCCACCCTCGATCACCTGGAATGAACGGTCATGAAGAAAGGATTTTATCCAGGTCAGGGCAACATCTGTAATCCCAAGATCACTGAGTCACTGGACCAGGATTTGGCTGGTTGACAGTGTCGAAGGCCGCGCTCAGATCCAGGAGGATCACTGCCACTGATCCTCCTGAATCCATGATCTTCCTGGCCTCCTCGACCACCGTCACCATTGCTGTTTCCGTGCCCTGGCCGGGGCGAAAACCCGTCTGAGATGGGTTAAGTAATTCATTCGATTCCAGGTCGTGGGAATGCTGGGCATTTATGAGTTTTTCTGTCATTTTACTGATGCAGGGGAGGAGCGAAATAGGCCTGAAGTTGCCTAGGTTGAGGGGGTCTAGATTAGTTTTTTTTAGTAGTTCTCTAACCTTCGCCTTTTTCCAGCTGGGGGGAACCACTCCGAATGCCAAAGAGGCATTAATCAGGTGTACCATAGGTCCGAGGATGGTAGGTGTTACTTGCTTTAGGATTTTAACTGGTGCAGGGTCAGAAGGTGAGACACTTTTAAGAGATTGGAGGATGGGGACCAAAGTTTCCTTATTTATGGGAGTGAACGTCTCAAGTCTCGTGTTGAGGTTCTGGGCTTGTATTAGGGAAATAGGTGGTGGGTCCAGAGGAATGGGCGGAAGTTGCTGCAGGATGTTTTGAATTTTTTGATCGAAGTACGTGGCCAACTTATCACAGTGGTTGTCTGCGAGGACAGACGGACAAGTGGACTCCGGGGTTTTCAAGAGTAGTTTTACGATGCGAAAAGTCTCCCTCGACGAGCAAGATGCAGCAATAATTTTCTCTTGAAAAAACGATGTTTGAGCATTTTTCAAGGCTTTTTTATAATTGAGGATGGCCAGTCTGTATTCCTTCTTGCTATTGGGGTCGAAGTCTTTCCGCCAAGTTCTTTCAGCCCTTTTGCATTGCTTCTTCAGAAGGCCGGTTTCCTGGGTGAACCATGGGGAGGAAGTTTTTTTGCGGGATGTCCGATATGGTTTGTAAGGGAGGATGGTATTAAGGGAGTTTTCTATCCAAGATGAGAACTCCGCGTCCGCTGTTACGGGGTCAATGGCAAGGCTGGGCTTGGAGAGGTCCAGGATGTGTTCCCATTTTTTGGGGTCTAATTTAGCCCAGGGACGTACCGGTCTACCGGGAGATAGAGTGGGAGGAACGTTGGCCAGAATCTCCCAACTGAAGGGAATGAGCCTGTGGTCTGACCAGGGCAGAGGGATCGGGGCGTTGGTTTTCAGGGTATTAATGTTACAGAAAATGGGATCAAGTAAATGCCCATGACTGTGCGTGGATTGGTCGTTCTGCAGATGAAGATGATGAGTGGCAAGGTCTAAGAGCAGCTCTGATGCGGTGTTGTCCTCCCCATTATCGAAGTGGATATTAAAGTCCCCTAGGACAAGTAAGTTAGACAAAGTGCTTGTCATGGCTGTGGAGAATTCCACAAGGGAGCTGCAAAATTGGCCCAAGGCTCCTGGGGGGCGGTAAATAAGGGCTCCTGAGAGTGATTTACAGGGGGACAGTTGAATGCTAAAATGAACATTTTCACAGTTCAGTAAAGGGCTGTCCCGGAATCTGCATGAAAGTTGTTCCTTATGGATAGTAGCTATCCCTCCTCCCTTTCCCTTCACTCGATCCAAGTGTTGTATAAGATATCCCTGCGGTAACGCCTGCACCACATCAAAGTCTGAGTCTGGGGTGAGCCATGTCTCAGTGAGAAATAGTATCTCAAATTGCTCTTCTTCTAGAAGCATGAAAATTTCATGACTATGTTTGGGCAGGGATCTGCAATTTAGAAGGGTCATCTTAATGATGGTCCGGGGTGCTTGAATTTTCATCACCGGGGTGAATTTGAAAGAGCAGTGCGCGCAGTGGGTAAAAGAACTCTCACCATGAGGAATGGTCGTACAGGGAGGCTGGAGAGGCCGATGTAGTTGCATCAGAGAGTCTCTGGAGTATGATATAGTAGGTTGAGTGGAAGAGACCAGGTTGGCTGGCCCTAGGCCCGTCCTGGCTCGGACGGGCGCAGACGGGCTTGCCTTAGGCGCGTCTTCGGCACGCTGACGGCGCGCCCGCTGCGCTCGCCTCTGCGCTTCCTCCAAAGACAGATTTTTAGCGAGGAAGAGGGGTTAGAGGGGGTGTGTGGCCTCACAGGGGGCGTGGCCTCGGTGCACGCCGGCAATGGCGTCCACAAGTGGTGGTCTGTTTGTGTCCTTGACAGCGCTAAGATCCGCTGTGCAGGGAGTTAGAGTTGCTTTTTCTGCAGTAAAGTTGCCAGGTAAGAGAGTTATTTTAAAAGAACAGAGAAAATATACGTGACACTCAAATCTTTAAAAAATCGTGTGACGCTCCCGGCTTCCGCCTCAGGAGTACTATTTCTGTTGAAGCGCTCGTTCTCAGTGCTTTTTAAGCTGGGCGGGGGGGGTGGCCTCAAAGGGGCGTGGCCTCGGTGCACGCCGGCAATGGCGTCCACAAGTGGTGGTTTGTTTGTGTCCTTGACAGCGCTAAGATCCGCTGTGCAGAGAGTTAAGAGTTTGCTATCGTCTAACGTATCAACTGCTTGATTTATTGTAGAAAATACGATGTCATACATTTTTGCAATGCATCTTCAGAGGTAGCAAATGTGTTCCAATTCAGGGCCCTCCTGGAGTTATTGACTTTGAGCACAACAGTCTGGGGCATTTCTCAGCGCCTCTTCTCATACTTTCCCATGTCCAAGACAAGAGGAAAGTGATTGTCTTTGGGGGGTTACCATATCAGTCAAAAACTCTCATACTCTAACTTGTAGGAGTACTTTCTTTCTTTCTTTATTATACAGTTAATAAAAACCGTAATGTACAAACATAACAATACATAATGGAGTAAAATGTAAAATATATAAAAACATGATCGGATACTTAATGCTGAGCATTATGCAGTGAGGTTAAAATAATATTAACAAACTTCCCAGCTCTTGCTAAGGCCTGGGCTGAATTGTTGCTAAAACACAAATCCAATGCTTCCCTACAATGTCTCAGTGACTGTTCCCGGAAGACTGGAGTCAGTAACCGGCGTCGGTCTGTAGCAAAGAATGGGCAGCAACATAACAGGTGAAGCCAGGACTCGTGTATGTAATTGCAAAGCCTACAAGTGGGCTCCTCTTTCCACCGGGCCCACTGCGGATTAAAGTCAAAAATTGGTAGGGCTAGCAGCCTCATGTATAGTATTTTGTTGCGAGTCTGGGAGTTAAGAGAGTAGTTAAAATATGGTTGAGGTTTCCCCTTGATGTATGATTCATTCAAAGCTGTGAAAAGCACGTTTTTAGAAAGCCCGGCAGCGTCTGTCTGAAATGAAATAAAAGTGATTTGATTTGTTATTGTTGTTTTCCACATTGACAAGGGGATGGTTGGATTAGTTAGGGAGGTGGCTTCAATCTTTAGTGTGGAAATGGCGAGGTGCAGCTGTTTGTGCCAAGGGGAATGTTCATCCTTGAACACAACTTGTAATTGTTCTTTCATAGATTGTCCTGGAGCTCGTAAAGTGTGAATATAAAATTTGATTAAGTCTCCCAGGCAGTAAAGGTTTGCGCATGTCAGGCCCAGCTCAAGTCTCGTCCTCGACCTCGACCTCCTTGCGTGTTGCGGGACAGAAAAGATTTTCTTGTAGGCTTTTATTTGTAAGTTTCCCAGAAATGCATCAATTTTTCCGGGGAAGGCCAGGAGGCCATAGGACACTGCTGGTAGTAGTTTGGCCCGTAGCACCCTTAGAATTGGTTCGGCTGTGGGGCTGTGTAGGTGACGGTTCAAGCGCCTCAGGCTGTGAATGATCCCCATGCTCTTAGGCCTTAAGTATTTAAGGTGTGCTGCTTGATTAGCCTTTGCGTTAAACCAGACTCCTAAGTAGTTGTAGCTGGTGCAGGTCGCTATTTGTAGTCCCTCTGCTCTCCAAGTAAGATTTTTCTTTTTTTTGTGGTTCCCAAAGATCATAATTTTGGTTTTGGATTCATTCATCAGAAGATGTTTCTTTGTGTTGTACTTATTAAGAGCAGTGAGCGATCTTTGCAATCCGATTTTTGTGTGGTCCATGATAATAATATCATCGGCATATTGCATTGTCTGTAGACGTGTCCCACCCAGTTTTGGGGCGGCCAGGGCTGCGCCTGCCAATTCTTTGGGTAGATCGGCAGTGTAAAGATTAAATAGTAGTGGTTTTGATCCTCACCCAAGTTTTGTGATGCAGGGATATCAGAGCTGAGAGAAGTGGAGATGGTATCCCGCAGGAATTTAATTTGTACCATAGCATCCCTCGGATGACTCTGTCGAAAGCTGCACTGTAGTCCACGAAGCAGCAAAATAAAAGGTAGCTGGTTAGCCAAAGTAGCTCTCCACGACAGGTAGGACAATGCTATTATGTTGTCCGTCGTGGAACAGCCAGCTCTAAAGCCTGACTGGGAAAGAGGCAAGATGCTGTTTTCGCTGACCCAATTTTCAAGTTCCGCCAGTAAAACACGGGCGTATGCTTTGGCTTCAATGTCCAACAAAGCTATTAATCTATAATTGGCCGGGTTTGAGTGATTGCCCTTTTTATAGATTGGGTGTAATATTGAGCCCTGCCAAGAAGATGGAATTTTGGCTGTGAAGAAAGCTTGTCCAAAGAGAGGTGTGAGAAGTTCTGTCCAAAACTGCCGAAATGTTTTAAAAACTGCTGCAGGTATTCCATTTGGTCCTGGCGCCCCGTCGTTCTTCATACGACTGATGATCTTACTTACTGCGGTTTCAGATATAGCCAAGCCCAGGGTATTTCCATTGAGTGGTGCTTGGGGCAGGGAGGGAGTTAATGGCTCCACTACCCCGCAGTTGTAAAGCTGGTTGATGTGCTCCACCCATACGTTCTCGGGTATCCCATTTTCTTTAGTCTGGCCGTTGTTACTAAGCTGGTTGATGTATCTCCAGAATCGGGCCGAATGTTTTTCTTTTAAGAGAGAGAAAATTTTTAGCCAGGCTTCCTCTATGCGTTTAGTTCGTTGGGCCCATGCGCGTTTCTTGCTGGCTGCTCGAAGTGGTCCTTTTGTGGCTCGCTGAGCTGCTCTTTCTCCTTTTTTCCTTCCATTTGGGCAATTTTGCTTCTTCCATTCGTTTTCAGATGTTTCCTGGTTTGAAGCTTGATTAGGAGCCTTTGGCGTCCGTTGGAGTATATTATCAATTATACCCCTAATATTGTCACTATGGTAAGTGGGAGACAATGAAATGTCTGATTTTGCAATGTCAATAGCTCGGCTTTTACAGCCAAGACCAATTGCCTTAGCTGTTGCTAGTTTACATTAAATCCTGAAGGGAAACTAATGAAATATTCCATAGCCTACTACTGTGTCCAGACATCATACCACCATAACTAAACATAGAGTTATTGCGAGCTCCATGTGTGCAGAACTGAGGCAGTGGCAATGCACCTGCATTCACACAAAGTGTGACCAAGGCTGGGTTAAAGGCGCACATCAGTTTTTGTGCACACTTACAGAAACTACCAATTATGTGCTATTAATGGTAATGAATGTGGATATATATGATGGATGTATATGTAGATCAGTAAGTGATATTTCAGTATATTAAACCTTGCTGAAAGGCAGCAGAAAGTTGCACATGGTCAAGGCAAAGATACAGTCAATGAGCGATTCGGTGGGTAGCTCTTTTTAGATCTCAGGAGTGAACAGTTAATTCATTGTGATGTAGTAGCAATGGTAATGGTGGTAACAGATGGCAGTGGTTGTGGTGATAATAGTAATGATGCTGGTAGAGGTACTGGCGATGGTGCTGGTCAGGGTATTGATGGTGGTGGTATTGGTGATAGTGGTGGTGGTGAGGGTAGTAATAGATCTTGGTAATGATGGTGGATTTGTGTGGTGTAATGGTGGTTGGGTAATGGCAATTGGGTAGTAACTGTGGTAACAGTAATAGTATTGATGGTGCTGGCAATAGAAATGAGTGCTCGACAAGCATGAAAGGAGAGCTGTGAGGGCAGTAAAGCTCCTCAAAGTGAACAGGGCAGAGTAGAGGCCTGGACCGGAATGCCTCATGGTATGAATGAGGCTTGAGTAGAGCAGCAATCGCAATCCTGTGAGAGAAGTGGCACAGAGATAAGGAGAGCAAAGCAGAGGCGAAGCTGTAAAATACATAAACCACAGAGTCAGGAAGGGTAGGGTACAGGAAGAGCCTGGGTCCTGTGAGTGTCGGAAGCATTGACGAGGATTCTGGGGCACAACAAAAGGTGAACAACCAAAATGCTGATGTAAAAATATTGCGCTACCTAAATAGTGCGTCGAGAATATTGTTACTTCAGAATTTTGTGCAACAGAATATCGTGGTCAAGAATATCTATTTTTGTACTCTCTATTATTTATATTGATATCTTTGTATTTAATATTGTTTACATAAATATAGTTGTAGTAAATGTTATTTTATAATTATTTTAATATAGATTATTTAGAATAATAAGTTTAGGTGTTCATTTTGTTAGTATAATTGTTCATTTTCCTAAAAATATAGTTTGTAATTTAAAATTTGGAATTCAATTTTTAAAAATTTAATTTGTAAATGATAATGAGGTAGTGGGTTCATGGGTTTGAAGGGGAATAGTGCGAGAGGTTTATTAAATTATACATCTTTTATATTAGTTAATTTTTTATTGTAAATAAATAGTTTATTGTTTATTAATGATAACGTATTCAATTGCTTATCTATTTTATTTAGTATTTAACTTTTATTTGCTGATATTTATGCGTATTTGTTTTTTAAATTGTTAGTAATTTATGTTTCAGTAGCAGGCTGTTGAGTTGTCAGGGAGTAGGGTGTATAGATAATGCAATTAATTTGTTTGAAAATTAAAATATTCTATTCATTAATAATTATGTCCATTGCTTAATTGTTATTTTATGTAATTAGGCTTAATTTATTAATGTTAGTGATTTTCTTTTTTTACTTTTATGTTTATAATTTTATTTTAATAGTGGTCTATTAGGTTTGGAGGAGAGTGGGATGGGAAGTTAATTGAATTACAATTAATTTTATAATAATACTATTTTGTTTTAATTGTAAATTTTAATTTTAATTATTTATTTGAGTAATTATTATGTCAACTGTTTAAAGTTTTAACTGTTGTTTATGTTTCACAATTTTAATGTATATTTCAATTTTCATACTTTCATAGTCATTCATATTTTAGTAGTGGGCTGTTGGTTTTTATGGGTGAATGGGGTGGGAAGGTATTGAAGTTATAACCTTTTGCCTTAATGAATTGTTTATTACATTTAATTTATAATTAATTATGTATGTTTTTAATGTTTCACTTATGTTGTAAATTATTTGTTTTATTATAAATAATAATTAATTTAGTGGTAGCTATTTTTAAACCAATGTCTGAAAAATGTTTTGTTTTATTATAAATAATAATTAATTTAGTGGTAGCTATTTTTAAACCAATGTCTGAAAAATGTTTTGTTTTGGTTTTTTGTTTTGAGTTGTATTGCTTTTGTGTAAGTAATGAATTAAATCAAATACTGTTGTATAAATGTGCTTCTTTTTTTCTTCGAGTACACCTTGCTTTCAAGCGTTGATGAGTGAGATTGGCCTATATGAAGGCATGTCAGTGTCGGCCTTCTCTTTCTTCTTAAATTACAATAGTTGCCATAGACCAGGATTCTGGGGGATTACCTGAAAAAGCTTGTTGAAATAATTCTATCAATTCTGATTTTAGTACTTTTCTAAAAGTACGATAAAATTCAAGAGGGATATTATTCGGTCCCATAGCCTTCCCTGAAGCTAAACCTAATAAAGCCGCTTCAATTTCCTCCCACATTGTGGGAGCTGCTAACAATGCTTTTTGTATCTCTGTGAGTTCTATGGTATGTAAATTCTCTAAATATTCCACAGCACCGTTTTCGGCTCGCTCCCCATCTACCGGTTCACTATATAATGCTTGATAAAAATCTTGAAATGCCTTTAATATACCCGTTTTAGATTCTTGCACAGCCCCCTTCAAATCAAAAATCTTTGAAATATCATTAAGATCCGCCTTTTGACGTAGTCTTTTTGCCAGGACCCTTCCAGTTTGTTCACTAAGTTCGTAACATTCTGCTTAGTGTTGTCTATAGCTGCGATTTGATCTGCTATATTAGAGTACACTAAAGCCCTTTTGATTGTTAAATCTTGTTGTGCTCCTTCTATATCCTGACCCAATCTAATCTTATCAGCTAACTCACGTTCTGCCTTCATAACCATATTTGTTTCGTTCTTAAATTTAATCCATCTTGCTTTGCAACGAAAATGCGAATAACTTAAAGTTTCTCCCCTAACTGACGCCGTAAATGCATCCCAGACTATTATTTGATGCCGTACTTTTATTAATTTAAAAAAATTCCTCCGTGAATTTAGCCATATGTTGACAATAGGCCTCCTCTAATAGTAAATTTCTTTCAAAAGACCACATAATAGCTTTCCCTTTTCTTATCTGTGAGTCCAAGATTAATTTGAGTATTAGTGGATTATGTAAACTGCTCAGGGGTTTTTAGCAAAACTCAGATATCAAGGGCGCACTACCTCAATTTCTACGTTACAGTGTGTAGTTAAAATAGTTGATGTGTAGTGCGTAAAGAGCAGGCGGAAAAACACCCTTAACCGTCTGAAAAGTCAAAAGACTATACAACAATTATACAACTGTGCTCTCGCCACTACGATAAGCTGTCACAAAATTAAGTACAATGACAAATGTAATTCAATGAACAGAAGCAGATTCTTTAGTGTGTTTCTTGTCCCAGCAAGATGAGGATTTATTGTATCCAGACTTGAGGAATGTCACAATAAGCCGACACGTGTTTCGTCGTGTGCCGTTGAGTCAACACGACTCTTCAGGGCTTTAGACTCAACTCCAAAATGTGGGTTGAGAATAGTCTTTGTCATTGAATTACATTTGTCATTGTACTTAATTTTGTGACAGCTTATTGTAGTGGCGAGAGCACAGTTGTATAATTATTAGTGGATTATGGTCAGATACGAGCTTTGTAAGATTTCAATTTAAACTTTTCCTGTAAACTGCTGTGAAATAAAAAAAAGAATCCAACCGTACAAATTTCTTGTGTGGGGCTGAAAAAAAAGTATATCCTACTTCTTCTGCATTGAGCATGTTCCAAACATCAATAAGCCCGTGTTCTATAGTTAACTCACGTAGGGCCCTAACAAGCTGATTTTTTCTTCCAACGTATCTTCCATTCTTCCTAATATCAAGGTCCGCATCCATGTGAATATTCAAGTCCCCACAAATAATCAGTGGTTGAGGCCATGAAGCTAATTCAACATTAATAAAATCCATAAGCTCTGAATCATCCAAATTAGGACCATATAAAGTACACATGGTGACTCTACTCTCATCGATCTTGAATTGCTCTAAAACCCATCTCCCCCATTTGTCGTCCTTGGTCCTTAAACAAATCCCTAGACCCCTTTTCATGAGGATAGCTACCCCTCTCTTAATCCCTGTTTGTTTTGAGCACAAAACTAATTCTAAACCTAAATTTTTCAGCCAACCTCTCTTTTCCCATGCTATGTGCGTTTCCTGTAAACATAATATGTCGATTCGCAATAATTGAATAATTTTAGACAATACATCCCTTTTCTTTGGATCATTGAGCCCACTAATATTTAACATACATATCCTTAATTTCCTATCCATTTTTTATTGAAAAAGGTTTTTTTTGTTTTTTTTTAACATCCTTTCTTATTTTCAAAATATATGAATTGTTCTTCGCATCTAGTGCACCTCTTTTTAACATTTATGTAAAAATGAGTCATACAGTATGTTTTAAAAAAAAAAAAATAGTACAAACTTCAAACAATCAGTGAATGCTGCCGACTCTTCACCCCACCACACACCCACCTCCACCCTTCCCTTCACCCTGAACCCCCCCCCCCCTTCACCCCCTCACACCCAGCCAACCATATGAGGCACAAGGACTGTAAGTCCCTGAGAATATGGAGTGCCACCCTCTCCACCCCTATTCTAGGTACGAAAAAGAACACTGTTTTCAATTAACTCCAACTTTGGATCCCATTGGACTGGGTGTTCACACTCTAAACAGATATTACTGGCGTATCATCATCATCATCATAGTGACAACAAATATTCTTTAGCCACGATCTCAGAAAAGAAAACCTGGTTTGACCCTTTACAATAATTTTTAGCTTAGCCGGATTCTGAAGACAGACTACCGCTCCCTTTTCTTGAAACCCAGGAATAAGCTGACGCAAATGCCAACGTTTGGACACCGTAGCCTGACAGAAATCAGGCTTAACAAAACAATTGCAACCTTTGGCCTGCCCTTTTTTATCATGTCTAGCTAGCCCAAAAACAGCTTCTCCCCAACTAAGAAATTATTGAATCAAACAAGAATAGCTCGTGGGCGATCTTCCTCTTTTTGCGTTCCCTTTTTTATAGTAAAGGGAAACCGATGCGCCCTCTGTATCTCGGTGGTCCAATCCCATAAAGTCAGCTCTGGGAACTCTTCTGTAAAAAGTTCACATACAAATTTACGAACATCAGACCTTCTCTTCCCTCCTGGAACCCCCAAAATTCTTAAATTATTCCTTCGTGCTTGATTTTCCAAATCTAATAGTTTCCAATTAATGTCATCTCGGTGGAATTTTATAGAGCTAATTTCAAGATTCTGGGCGGCCATATCGTCCTCCAGTGTTGATATTCTTGATTCTGCTTCCGTCATTCTGAGCGAGATATCTGAACATGTTTTGGCAACTCGCCGTATAGCATTCTGAACCTTTCGACATGTAGCTTGTGTGCGAATGTATTTCCGCTCTATGTTCCATCATTGTCTAACAAATCAAGGATAATGTTACTTCCTGTTCCGGACTCCGTTCGTCTGGTCTAAGAGCCTCAATGGGAGGGATCCACTGCACACAAAGTTCTGGAGAGCCCCCACCCATGTCCAAAGATGTGTTTTTACCATTTTGAGTCTTTCCTACTCTATGTTTTTTAACCCCTTCCGTGCTCATGACGAGCTCAGCTCGTCCAGAGGCACGGTGCTCGTGTGCTCATGACGAGCTGAGCTCGTCATGACCACACCCATTTACATCAGGGTCCAGCACAGGAGAAGAATCTGACAAGCAGCCATGGTGTTAACTGTAGTTATTCCTGAAGGGGTCTCATTCGTTCTCATCTCCTCATCCAGACTACTCGCATCATCTTGATAGTCTGCCCAATCTTTACTCAGACTCTCATCAGATGAGTGATCAGATATTGAAAAAAAATTATCTGCAATATCCTGGGAGCCAGTCAGATCCTGTGAACAAGCCCCTTCCATTACTGCAAACACAACAGGTGATGGACCGAATGTGGATCAATGTCACACACTCACCCCAGTCCAAAGATCTGGGCCCAAATCCATCGTTTTTTTGCACTCCACACCACCCTGGGTTAGACAATGGCGATATGCAAATCAGCTCTGACCCTGTGCCCCATGGGAACAGTCCAGTCCGAACTACAAAAGCCATGTCCTTCCCAGAACGGAATCAAGCATCCGAGGACCGGACCGGTTTCGAGGTAACACCTCTCATCAGCCCGGCTAGCTTGACTCCAGTGGTGTGGAGTGCCTGGGACCCACGTCTGGGCATCCCCAGCGCACTTAGGGCGGAATATGCAAACACAACAGGTGATGGACCGAATGTGGATCAATGTCACAAACTCACCCCAGTCCAAAGATCTGGGCCCAAATCCATCGTTTTTTTGCACTCCACACCACCCTGGGTTAGACAATGGCGATATGCAAATCAGCTCTGACCCTGTGCCCCATGGGAACAGTCCAGTCCGAACTACAAAAGCCATGTACCAGTTACCAGAAACAGGGTTACTCAAACTGCCATTGATTTCTTCTTCAGAACGATTCCTGGGGACTACAGCTCCCATAATGCCGGTCTCTGGGTTTATTACACCAGTATCACCTAATCCTCTGTCTTTTCCTGAGTTGCCAGATAGTATTTCTGTTGTTTCCTTTTGGGGTCCATTCGAAGAAAAGTCTAAAGCAGATTTAGCAGGAGAAGAACCCGAATAAGTATCTTTATTTACGGTGTTTGATGATTCCTTTAATTGCGTCTCTAAACTTGTTGCCTGTATATTCTCCGACAACTGTTTCCCAAATAACGCTGGTAATGTTTGTGTTGCCTGTTTTCCGACTTGCTTTAGTAGATCGTTCCCCTCCTTTCTTTAGCCCCACGAGTGAAGGAGCCTGCGAGACAGTTTGTTCTCCCGCCTCTCTGTGAGTTTCCCCCTCCATACCTGCAGTCGGCGCAGGCTGTAGTTTCGTTTTTCCACTTCTAGTTGTCGTTTTCGGAGGCATTCTAATCCGAGCTCCTCCACTTCCACAAATTACTCCCAGAGGCAGTCCGGGGAAAAAAAACTGGAACCGCCAAACCGGCGCTCTCGGTGTTCCGAGAAGCAGCAGCTGCCACACCATCCAACCTTCCGTATTTCGGACCCGTGGTCTGTTCTTAATAATTGCCCACAAGCTTCTCTCGACGATACTGGTAAGTTAAATTTCCTGAATTTGCAAAATCCGAAGTTTTCCAGGCTAAACCCAATTATGGAACGCACAGTGAACACACCACATCACATCCTTCTTTTCCCAACCAGGAGCGGGGAGCTAGCTGCTCACACAGCCATCTCTGCGGCCGCCATCTTGCCTCTGTTGTATAAATTTGCTTATCTTTTTTCGTGTTTGTTTTTTTGTTTGTAGGTATGGAAAGTGAGTTCTAGTTTTTATTACGTTTTTTAATTTTATTTTAATGTTTTGGTATTCTTTTTGTTTTATCATGTATTTTTAATGTAAGATATGATTTAAAAATATCTGTTGTTAGGTATTCAAATGTTTTTAATAAAATGATTAGGAGTTGGAATGCTTTACGTAATCCCAATCAAGTTCAACATTTTCCCTACCGTTGCTTACACTAGAGTGGGAATAGTAAATTGAACCAGTCTGAAATTCAACACTTTCCCTACTGCTTCTTAGACTGAGGTGGAAGTATTTAGGGCTTGTTTACGATTGTGGTGGCCCGACTGCTGGACCAACGTTGCGGGGGTCGGAAGAATGTTGTCAAGGCGGCAGCATCCTGACAACCACATTACAAGTAAATCATCAGGCTGGTGATGTGCCGGCAGCAGTTTCGAGGTGACTGCATTTTTTGGCTCACAGAGTGAGCCTGAAGGCAATGCCACCACACTGCACCAACTCCACTGTTGTGGGCACACTGTTGCCAGACACCAGTCGTGCATGGCACACAGTGCACGCACAACAGTGCAGGCATAGGGGGACACAACATGTCACACCCAAGCCACAATGCCTAATGGACCAAAGCACCTGGGGGCCCTGTTTTGGGCCCTTTCCATGCCTTTCTGCTGAAAATTTCATGAAAAGGTTGTTGGAAATGCAACTTGTAATTGGCATGGCGGTGCCTTCATCGGCACAGCCTCCAACCCCCACCTTCCCCACCACCATGGGATCCAGGATCCTGGCAGTCCAACCGACATGTTCGTAATGTGGCGCTCGGGCTACCTACTTGGTGGTGATGTTCCTTCCGCCGACGACATAGCGGTCATCAGATTGCCACAAAAAACAGCCCATAAATCTAACCCTCCAGTGTCCAACACTTTCCCTGCTAGACTGGAGTGGGATTAGTGCATCTAACCCCTCTGAAGTCCAACGCTATCCCTACTGTTGCGTAGATTTGGTTGGGAATAGCAAACGTAGCCCCTCCAGAATTCAACACTTAACATTCTGTTGTTTAGGCTGGAGTGGGAATAGCAAATGAAACCCCTCCAAAGTCCAAAACTATCCTAACTGGTCCATAGGCTTGATACAAATAGTAAATAAAGTCCTTCAAAGATCCATGTTGCATTACGTGCAGCTCGTCCTCTTCTAGTTTCAGGATCTGTTTGTATCTGCATGTCTTTACAGCCAGTCTTTGGTCTCTTACCTGTATTTAGCCATTGCTTGTCCATGTCTTAAATCTTTATCCTTTCGATTGCTAGATTCAACGTTGTGACCCATGGATCTTGATATGAGAGCCTCAGTCACGTAAGCAGTAAAGTAAGCATGTGGTGGTGCAAGTGTTGACTTAAATGTGGGTGAGAACCTTACCTCGCATTAGTCTGCAAGACAGGATTGCATCTGCCTTACTCTTATCTCCATTTGGCAATTTAGCAGTCTCGGGATTCCCCTGTGTTGGCGGGCACCTCAATGAGATCGTATGCACCGGCAGACAATATTTGCCAAGACCTTTGGCTGAATCATACCGTCTCTGAGGAGACCATCCCTCTTTAGGCAGACAGTGTCATATCTTTATTTACCTTCCTAACAAGAGATATTTTTAAAGATTCGTTGAGACTTGAGACTGCAGCAGGTGAATGGTTTAAATCCCTGACATGACTGAGGTAGCCTTTCATTCTTGTGATGTTGATAATGAGATTATAGTTAGACTGTATAATAGTAATACCAAGTATTTCTAACACTTTTAATTTGAAACTGAAAATCTACAGTATTTGGGCACAATTTCAAACAAGATGTTGTTATAATTGTTGTCTTTATTTTTGTGAAAATAAATGTGTTGCACGAATGAAACTCGAACTCAAGCTAACATTGTGATGTTAGGTCTCATACTTTCATACTCCTGTATAATAATGTTTGAATGTGTTTCCTGAGCAAGGACAATGCCCTTCCCAAGCTGTTCACAATGGAGTTATGGTAACTCAAGCCTTACCTAGCTGCCTCAGCAGAGTCTTCCACAGTTGTAGCAACAGGTAGTGTTCGTCAGAAGCTCCAGGTTGTAGAATTATGAGAGATTTCCTAAATGGATTTGTTTGCAACTGCTTTGTTCTGCTTAGTGCTGATTGGTTTTAATTGTGAGAAGCTAAATGTAGGGAATCCTTCATTCAGAACCCTACGTAAGTGTGCTCTTTTTCGTTGTGTCTGGAACTCCTTTCCTCTGATCCTAGGAGGTGGATTCAAGTCTGATTGCTCTCTCATTTTATTCTATGCACTTTGCTGACCTGCACTTTACTGCGTTCTCTGATTTACTCTGTATTTTAACGGAGCTCTGAACTCTGATTAGTGACCGATTGATTTTGGCTATATTACTCGATGTCTGTATGACTTACAATCTGAAGAAAAACCTAGGGACACTAGGTGTAGTGTTATGTCATAGCCAGTTATTATCACAGCCTTTAAAGAAGGATTCACCATACTCGTTGAGCTTCAGGCTGCTTGTTTCCTAGGGGTCTTACCGGTCTGGTGGAGCACAATGGAGCATTCTGAGACTGTCGGACCCCCTTTTAAAATGTTCCTTCTAAACTGTTGATCCTTAACCAAACACGCAGTGGAAATGTCAATCCTCCTCGAGGATATCAACCCTGACGCTGTATTTTTAACAGAAACCTGGTTAAGGGAAGAAACTGACCCAGACATTACCGCCATATTACAGAAGGGATACGGATTACAAAGGGTCGACAGGATAGAGGGCAGAGGAGGAGGACTAGGCATACTCTTTAAGGACTGCTACCAATGCAGAACTAGTTCTGCGACAATTCCTTCCTGCAAAAGCATGAACTTCGCACTTGATTTATCCCCCACCTTAACTTTCTCTGGCCTACTTATTTACCGCCCCCCTGGCCAAATGGGAGAATTCATGAACCTTCTTCCATCCAAAGTCGCTGAATCAGCCGTATCGCTGCCTCATTTTACAGTTCTAGGTGACATGAATATTCACTTAGATGATCCTATGGATCCTCTGGCTACCACCTTTCTAGGCAGTCTTGCAGCCCTACAAATTGTTCAGAAGGGTTTTGAACCTACACACAATAAAGGTCACTTGCTAGATGCTGTCCTTAGTAATGATCGGAGACTTAAGATTGGGAACCCAGTTCCCCTCCCATGGACCGATCATTTTTTGGTCCCACTCTTCTGGCATATCCCCAGCCCCCTCTCTGCGCCCCCTCGAACCACATTAAGAGGGAGGGACTGGGCGAAACTATCCAGAGACCAGTGGGTAGACGCCCTCTCCACTACTCCCATTATGCCAATTGGATACAGACCACCTTAGACACAATCGTGCCCCAGAAACCCCTTAAAGTGAAAACCAAGTCCAAACAATCACCTTGGTTCACCCCAGAGCTAAAAGAGCTAAAACAAAATTGCAGAAAGCTTGAGAGAACCTGGAGACGTAGTCTCAAGGAACAAGACAGCAGTAGCCATCGAGAGGCAATTAAAATATACAAAGTTGAAATTACACTGGCACAAGCTTTATTTTGCGATGAAAAAATTACCTCATCCGCTAATTCCCGGAGGGAATTATTCCGGATAGCGAAATCCCTGATCAGCACCCCCACAATTTTGCAGGACCCCGTGAAGCCCAGACTCGCTGTGACAATAAGGCAGAGTATTTTTATCAAAAAATCCAAGCCATCTCCTCATCATTTGACCTGGTTAGTCAACACCCAGTGGGAACAGACACCTTTCCTCCAACCACGGCCTGCCAGCTAACTGAATTCCCACTGCTTGAAGAAGATGCGCTTAATACTCTCATGTTGAAAGTCACAACAGGCTCCCCTCTAGATCCTGCTCCCCCTCGCTATCTTCTGAAAGTCGCAGACACCATTAGACCAGCAATTTTAAATATCGTAAACAGGTCAATCACCACAGGGAGAGTTCCAGAGATCTGGAAATGTGCACAAGTTAGGGCTCTGTTAAAAAAACCTAACCTTGACCCTGAAAAAATGACTAACTACCGTCCCATCTCATTCCTTCCCTGGGTAGGTAAGCTACTTGAGAAACATATTAACACCAGCCTTATGCTTTATCTGGAAGCCAACCATCTGCTCCATGATTCTCAAGCTGGCTTCCGCCCCAAATTGGGGACAGAGGCGGCATTATTGACCGTCACAGAACTAGCTCGCAAGTACATGGATCAAGGCGGCACCACAGCAATCATGCTGTTGGACTTGAGTGCCGCCTTTGATACCGTGAACAGCAACATCCTTATCGCCCGATTAAAACAAATTGGAGTGACGGGAAACGCCATTTTATGGCTACAGTCTTTTTTGGAAAATCGAACCTTCCAGGTGGTGGAGGGTGACATTCATTCCAAAACCTGGCCTCTGAATCAAGGTGTGCCTCAGGGCTCCTCCCTGACCCCCACACTTTTTAATGTTTATATGCAACCATTAGCGGAGGTCGTTCACCCTTTCGGCTTTGAAATCGTGACCTACGCTGATGATACACAGCTTGTGGTGGCCCTGAATCAGCCAGGACAAACCCCGTCTAACTTGAACAACTGCCTAGTGGCAGTCACAAAATGGATGGCCTCCTCCCATTTAAAACTTAACGGAAATAAAACTGAACTGATGTTCCTGGGGAACACAGCTGGCCCCAAACCAACTCTACAATGGCCACCCTGTATGGGCCCCCCCCCCCCCCCCCACCCCCAAGCAGAACCAAAAAAGCAAATTAAAAGCTTGGGCATGTGGCTGGATAGTGCTCTCATCTTTAACCAGCAAGCCACAATACTCTCCGCCACCTGCTTCGGGCTGATGCGTATATTGCGGAAAATTCTACCACTTCTCCCTCACCAGTCCCGCCGGATAATGGTTCAGGCCATCATCCTGTCTCGCCTCGATTACGGGAATGCTTTATACCTGGGTGCACCGACCAGCACAATTAAAAAGCTGCAAGTCACTCAGAACGCAGCAGCACGTCTACTGCTAGGCCTGTCCCGTAGTCACTCAGGCACTGCTGCCCTGAGAAATTTACACTGGCTGCCCATCCAAGCCAGAGTAAAATTCAAGGCCATGTGCATTATGCATAAGGCCATGTGGAAAAACGCCCCTGAAATGATCTGCTCCCTTGCTACCCCTTACCATCCCCAAAGATCACTGCGTTCCAGCACGGCCTTTCTGGCAGCAACACGCAAGATCAAACGGGCCAGGTGGGGAGGACGCTCTTTCTCCCTGAATGCGGCCATGATTTGGAACTCTCTACCTCTCGCGCTCCGTAACGAACCAAATCTCTTAAAATTCCGTAAAACCCTTAAAACCTTCCTTTTTTCTAAGTAACTCAGCAGACCCTCAGAGAAATGCATTTATAGCGCTACGAGGCCTTTGGGTAGTAATGCGCTTTACAAAACCCACTTTCATTTCATTTTCATTTCATTCAGGCCCACTCAAAAGCATGTTCTTTTGACAGCTGTAAAACATTTTTGCATCCGAATATAGCATACGAAGAGGGCAATATAGACCGAGCGCCGCGATCTATGCGCGGATCTCTCCCCTTTTGGGGCCACATTATACCTGATATGGCACAGTATCCTTCATTGAAAGGTGCGCCCAGCGCAATGAAGGAAAGTGCACCATATTATGATGAATGCGCTGCCCTCAGGGCTGCCACACACTCATTCTGCCCTGGGGGCAGAGCATTTGTGTGAAAAACGGACTCGCCTGCACTTTGAAGGGGTTTACAGATCCCCTTGCAGGCAGGTGTAGTCAGGGACTGCACCCACCTGCAAGGGATGTCTGGGGGGTCCATACAACCCTCTTTTCCCCTGCCAGAGGGCTGCTCTCAAAGGGGGCATGGACAGTGCACCACCTTTTAGGTGGCACACAGTCAGTGTGCCTCTTGAGAGCTTCTTTGCCTCTGTGACCAAGTAGGTTATGAGGCGCGGGCCAGAGGCAAAGATATTCTCTCATTTGCATGGGGCACGCCCCCATGCAAATGAGGAAACCCCTCCTGAAGATAGCGCTGGCGCTTTATGTGCACCAGCACTATCAGTATTACAGAAGGGGCTGCACAAGGATTTGCGGCCCCTTCTGTAATACAAAATGCCCCAGGTGCGGGCAAAGCGGGCACAAATACCAGTTGCACCCCCAGGGCACTTTGTGTAATATGGCTCCTGGTATTCATTGCCATTATATATAGAATAGAATCTGAAACTGCTCGTCCCTGCTCTCAAAACAGCAACAACTAAAAGAGGACTAATGACGCTATCCCCCCTACTTTGGCGGCCATGTTAGACTATTCTTTCTCTTTGGCGGCCATCATGGACTAGTCTTTCTGACTATTTTTGACTATCGGTTCAAACTTTTCTCCCATGCTCTAAAAGCAACAACTCTCAAAAGAGAGCTACCGGCTATTTCACCTACCTCAGACTTTATATAACTATGTATCTATATAGACTTTATACAATAGGTATCTTTGTGTGATTAAGTGTCTGCCTTCCATTGCAGTATTATACTTCTACTGGTATTTTATACACTGTATGTAACCTGCACCCATTTTCACTTTTGCATCACCGGTAGTGCACTGATCGCTACCTCATATGCTACCGGTTGCTCACTAGTGTCATGTTTGTCTATTGCAGCCTATTGTTTGCACGTATATTGGTTCCAGTGTTTCTTTAACATTTTATTGCAGTATTATACTTACACTACCGATATTTTATACACTTTATGTAACCTGTACCCTTTTTCACTTTTTCCTCACCGATAGTGCACGGATCGCTACCTCATATGCTACCGGTTGCTCACTAGTGTCATATATGTCTATTGTAGCCTATTGTTTGCACCTATATTGGTTCCAGTAATTCTTTAGTATTTTATTGATCGCTACCTCATATGCTACTGGTTGCTCACTAGTGTCATATATGTCTATCGTAGCCTATTGTTTGCACCTATACTGGTTCCAGTATTTCCTTAGTATTTTATTCCTATTTGTATACTGTATACTCTGTAAGCTGCACCCATCTCTCCTTTATCCTTATTATGCACTGATTGCTACCTTATATATATTTTATTCAGTCCTGTAAGCTGCACCCATTCACTTTCTATCCCTGGATTACACCGACGCTACTTCTTACATTCTGGTTATTTTTTCTGGCCATTCACCAGTGTCACTTTGATTCCATTTAATTGATTGTTACCTCCTATATCTTGTACATTTGGTAAGCTGCGCCCACTCTCTGTATGTTCCTGGACTGCACCGATTGCTACCTCTTATATTTGACCACTCACTAGTGTCTCTCCTGTGCCATGTAACCTACGGTTGACAGTTGTTCTTTGTATAAGCGTATCCTCCCATACCTACCTATACAGCCAGCCCAACATGGAGCTCATCGGCAAGCACACATATAGAATCAACTACCCATCCACTCTCACCAAAACAGCCGCTAAATGCTTTAAACACAATTTCCTGAGGTCCCACCCTGAAACCCCCTTTGCCGACACCTACTTCTCACCGGTCAATGGAGCCCTGAACATTGATATCATCTTCCACACCCCACGCAGAGCTCAATGGAAAAAAGCGTTCCTCACCCTACTCACCGTCTCCACCACCAGGAAAACCGCTCATGGTCTAACTCTCTCCATCACACCATCCCAACTCTTCCCTGGCAGAACCACCATTACTATTTACAATAACGGGATTGTCCTAATTCAATCCACAGACAAGAACCTGGAACTACTAGACAACCTGTTCCCCAAGTTCAAAGAGCACCTTTCCAAGCCGCGGACCTCCACCCATGACTCCTCCAGCACTATCACTCCTGACGTCACAGCCCTCACCCACAACCCCTCTAACCTAGCTCAGCATCAGAACGACACGCACCTCACCTCTACCCCTAGCACCCTAGTCAATCACCCACCTGCTGTTACCACCCCACACACCTCATTCACAGTCACAAATCTCTCCCCCTCATACACTAGCCCCCCTCTAACACTAACCCTTTGACCCCCTCACATACCACTACCACTCCCATTCCTCTCTCCCCTGACATAACAACTCCCACCCACAACCCCTCTAACTTAGAGCAGTACCAGAACGACACGCATAGCGACAAATCCCACCCTTTGTCCCCCCCCCACTCTCAGTCCCCACTACCACCCGCTAATTAACGAAGCAGAGCACAGCACACCTATTATGATAACTCCCCCTCCCCATGACAGGACCATCCCCAGCCCCATCTCCCCCCCACTCTAAGCCCTCACTACCCTTCAGGCTCCCCCATCACCACCAACATACACTCCACTTCCACCCCGCTCTCTCCGCCCGCTACCAATGCCCTCCTATACGCCACCAACCTCCGCCGTACCTCATCCACTCCCATCGCCCTCATACCCTCTCTCCTCCCTAACACCAACCCGTACGCCGACACCACGGAACCCTGCGGGAACACCAACCCACCTCCCCACTCGCACGATAATCCCCAGGTCAGCCACTCACCCATGACTCCCACCCCCAGCACTCACACTTATCCCACGCTGGACAAGATTATGTCCTCCCTCCTCCAGCTCAAAGAATACATTCACACCATCAAAGAAGACATTCACACCATCAAAGAGCTACTCATCACACCCCCCAGACACACCTCACTCACCACCACCCCCCCTCTCAACTTGCCCTACACCCGGCCTGATGACGCTTCCAAGCTACACCCATCACACAGGACAGCGATCCCTGTCCACAATCGCAACAACCGCCCCCGTCGCACATGCAACCCTCTGTCGGATCCCGACACTCTCACCCTCCTCCGCTCCAACGACCCAGCTGCCATCAACCACCCAACCGCCTCGCACCTCCCCATTCCCACGATTCACTCAAATCCCTGTAGACCCTCCACACTAAACAACAGAATCTCCGTCTCAAATAACCTTAGGATAGTCCCCCTCTCTCTAGTACCCTCTACCTCCACTGACACACCCCGTCTTAAATGCACTCTCCTAAACTGCAGATTGGCCTCTAGACACTCCTCCGCCATCGCCGACCTAATCCTAACATTGGACCTTGACCTAATCATCTTGACTGAAACATGGCTAACTGAATCTTCCACACCTATAATGGACATTCTGGTTCCTCCCAACTACCACATCATTAGGCTTGACAGGTCTGGCAAGATAGGTGGTGGAATCGCATGCATATACAGGAACAACCTTGCTGTTATGAAAGTCGCTGCATCGTCCCTACCCTCCCCAACTTCCTACTAATACATCTGCTTCGATATTATCAGTGAGGGCAAACCGACATGCTCTCTTCACGGCATTTACCACCCACCCAGAGACAACCTCTCCTTCGTCCAACAAATCATGGACATGATTTCAATCAACGCTGGACGACAGCTCACCCAAATATACCTTGGTGACTTCAACCTCCACTGGAACGATCTCAATGATGCGGTGGTAAATAGTCTTAAAAACTTCCTCGACGCACTGGACCTCACCCAAATATGCAACAGCCCGACCCACGAGAAAGGATCTATCCTCGACCGTATCATTGCCAAAGAGGAAGCTATCCAACTTGAGTCTATCCAACCATGTGACTGGTCAGACCATCATATTGTCACATTCTTCATCAACGAAAAAGTCAAACTCAACACGGGTCAACCCCCCAGACTTAAAGTATGGAAAAGAGATCTGAAAAAACTCAACCCATACTCCCTACCCCCGAACAGCCGCGACCTCCTGCTCCCTCCTACGGGCGCTAAAGATGTCCAATCCTTGACTGACCACTATCTCAACGCCATGACCTCAATAATTAATGAGGCTGCTCCCATACCGCTAAAAAGGGTCTCCGCTAAAATCTCCAATCCATGGTACGACGGGAGTCTCAATGAAGATAGACGAGCCATGCGAATGGCAGAGCGCACCTGGAGTACAGCTCCCTCTGCACTGCACCTGAAAATCCTGAAGAAAAAGAGAAACGCCTACTTCAGGAAAATAAAGCGCTCAAAAGCAAACTACTTCAGCCTCCTGTTTGAGCTAATCAGAACACAAGCCAAGGAACAACCCCAACCTCTAAGTACTTCATGCGAAGCTACCTCCTGTGAAGACTTCGCCGCTTTCTTTACCCAAAAAACTGACAACATAAAGAGTGATCTCCGCACTGACCCAAACCTCTTCGCCACACCCAATTGCATAACACCCTCCGAACTAAAAAACAATGCTACATGGTCTTCCTTCGACACCTACTCCGAAGAAGAAATAGGCAAACTGCTCAGCACCTTGAAACCTTCCAATCACCTCACGGATCCCCTCCCTGCTAATGCTGTCAAAGATTTCACCCCATTGCGCCTACCACTCTGGACTAAAATTATCAACAGCTCGCTCCAACAAGGAACCTTCCCAGACTCCCTCAAAGTTGGACAAGTCACACCTTTACTAAAGAAACCCACTGCCGACCCATCCGACCTGAACAACTACCGTCCCATTACCAATATTCCCACTCTCGCCAAACTATTGGAAAAATGAGCACAACTGCAACTGACTAAACACATTGAGAAGTTTGATCTCCTCAACCCGCATCAATCAGGCTCCCGAGCAGGACACAGTACGGAAACTGCTATGACCCACATAATTGACGACGCCCTTCAAATCCTAGATCAAAATGATACCTGCCTCCTCATCCTTCTTGATCTCTCTTCAGCATTCGACACTGTTAAACATGAGAATCTACTTGATCTTTTGAACACAAGAATGGGTATATCTGGGACTGTTCTCAAGTGGTTCTCCTCCTTTCTACATAACAGGACGCAGAAATTCAAGAGTAACAACCTGATGTCCTCGCCAATACCTGTTTCGTTAGGCGTCCCCCAAGGATCCTCCCTATCACCAACTTTGTTCAACCTAGTTATGGAACCTCTCACCACCTTACTACAAGCATCCAATGTACTCTTTCACATGTACGCAGATGACACCCAACTATATCTCAAATTACAATCCCCCAATGACATTTCACTCCTGAACTCAACGATCAGAAACACCCAATCCTGGCTTGCCAATAATCATCTCAAACTCAATGCTCTGAAAACAGAGTTCCTTCTGATCTCACCTCCCGTGAAGATCTCTACCACTCAAACCTGGCTTAAACAGCTAACTGCACTCAATGTCCAGCCCACCTTAGTGGATTCAGCAAAATCTCTAGGCATAACTCTCGACTCCAACCTCAACATGCAGCATCATATCAGCAAGGCTACTAAAGGAGCGAACTTCCAAATCAATACCCTGAGGAAACTTAAACCCTTCCTGCCAGCCAAAGACTTCCAAACTGCAGTACAAGCACTAGTAATCCCGCAAATTGAATACGGCAGCATCGCCCTCTGCGGTCTCCCGCTAACGACTACTGCACCCTTAAGAGCTTCTCTAAACGCTGCAGCGAGACTCATCACGGGGTCAAAAAAACACTCGCATATCTCCCCTGACTTGAAATCCTTGAACTGGCTGCCGTTTGAAGCCAGAATACATCTGAAAATAGCCTGCATGACACACAAGGCTGTACACCACAGCTCCCCCGCATACCTCAATCAGAAGCTGTCAATCTCTGGCGGCTCTAGAAACACTAGAGGCACAAACAATCTTCTGCTAAAACCTCGAAGATTCCGGAAGGAAAAAACCTATAAACGCTCTTTCTCAGGAATGGCACCCAGGATCTGGAACTCACTCCCTCCTGAAACCAGACTCATCTCCTCCTTCACAATTTTTTTTTTTTTTTTTAAATTTTTGGAAGACCTTTATTGATGGAAAAAGGCAATTACAGTTCAACAATGAGCCCGAGGGCTCACACATAAGGTACATTGCAGAATAATAAGAGCTCAGAGGATACATTACAGAAGGACTGAGGTCTAATTTTAAAAGTTTTCCCTGTAGGATAGACGTGATCAGGATATCGTAGCACAACAAGGCAATGCTGGTGGTAGACAGTCAGGATAAACAAGCATATAGCAAAGAAAACCACCAGTGTCGCTGCGCAGCACCCAAAAGAGAAATGTCTAAACCCAAAGGAAGAAAAAAGGGAAAAGAATAGAAGGCCCATAGAACAAAAAAGAAAAACAAAAAGAAGGAAAAAGAAACCCCCCCCGTGTACCCCCCACCCTGCACCCCTGCAGTCGGCTACGGCCCGTCCCCCCCTAGCAGTGTGCCTGTCGCCCAATAAAAGGAGTCCCGAAATACAGAGAGTAAGAAAAGGATACTATCCTAAAGCTCTCGTAAAATAAAGAAAGGTGGGGAGGAGCCCACTATCCGTCCCCCGGCTCCGCTCTCTCGCGCAAATAATAGCAACACAAAACCTGACGCCCAATAATAATAACACACGGAGGAAACTGGAAGCACAGCAGCAGTGCACAATGAAAGCAAGGCAGCAACACCCAAATAAGAGTTCAGGGCAGCAACAAAGAAACCCCCCCCATGAATAGCTGCGGATGCCCCCGACACAGTCCTCCAGCACCATCTATGCGTGCCCCGAACACTAAAGAAACCAACCCCCCGGCTGCCCCACCCGCATGAGCGATACAAAAACAGGAGTCGGTAGTATGGTGGCAAAAAACAGTTCCAGAACACAGAATGGGAAACAGAGTCAACACCCCCAAACCATAAGTAATAGCAGCATTGCCCCCATCCGCCCTAATCAATAAAAGGGAATCCGTCAGTCCGAAAGGAGAAGTGTTTATCCTTGTCCCGTTTTCTCCTTACCACCGCAAATCAGTGCAGTCGATGCGGGTGTAGTCGACAGTCCATGGAATCCCCCGCAGTGCAAGCAATTCGATGTGTCCAGAATAAGCAAGTCCGGGAGCCTCAGGGAAGGTGCAAAGTACGCCATCCTGAACTCGTAGGGTACAGCCAGAACAGAAAGGGAGATCACCGCGTCCAGCATCTCTCGGGGCGAGTCTCGGGGATCCGCGAGCACGACACGGAGGGAAGGCTCACGCTGCAGCAGAAGCTCCGGAGGGACATACGGGCTCAGGAGCCTGTCCCCCTCAGCAGATGTTATCGGCAGGCTTTGGGTCATGAGGGCTCCATTGTCGCCAGATGTCGCCATTTTGCCACAGGCGGAGGTAGAACAAAGAGCGACGCCGAGACCCTGCGAGTCGGCCATCTTAGGACGGGCCGATACACTGAGCATGCCCTCCATCTTGTCCAGCAGGACGCAGCCAGAACGTATAATCTCAGAGCGGAGGGAGAGTACCGCTGCCAATAGGGTACCATAGCCATGAGTGGTAGAACACGTTGTGTCAGACATTCCTTCCCCCAGAATGTGTCACGATAAACAAGGCCCATCCGACTTATCAGGATATATCACAGTGTGACCACCATAGCGTCAGGCAAGGAATCCCCGGGTCGGTGCAGGCTGCGCACCATATAGTAACCAATTATCGTGCTGCAAGGGGCAGGTGACCGAGCCCGGGTACAGACAGAAGCACAGTCCGGTCAAATTAGCATCCCGCTCGGGTAAGAGTACCTGGCCAGGCCGGGAGTCCACCGCCAGTAGCGGGTCAAGGTGCAGGCAAAGTTCACCCGAATAGCAGCACGATGGTCCATAAAATCCTATGTGCAGCCAGGGTACAACGTCTCTGTGCCCGCCGTGCAGCGGGACGTGGGCCACAGGGTCCGCAACCCCTCGGTAATTTCCGGTCGGCACTGCACAGTCGCCAAGCCCGATGACGCGAACCAGATGGCCGGCCTCAGCATTCACGCGAGGTCCCGGTCTTCGTGCCGACGCAGGCCGCAAACTGTGCCCGAGCGTTTCCTCCGCTTGCAGTGGAGCAAAAGCCCCAGGATTTCGTGGCGGATCGCCGGAGCGCGTCAGCTCTCGAAATCAGCCGCCGCAGTACAGGATCTCTGGCAGGATAGACTCGAAGGCGGAGATGGTCCCCGGAGCCGAGGGACTACACGTCTGCTCCAAGCGCCATCTTGGCTCCTCCCCCTGCCTTCACAATTTTTAAGAAAGAAGTAAAAGCTATTCTCATGGCCAAATACACTTGACCTATTAATGTTGAGCTGTAAAGATTCTGCACCGATCTGTATTATTCTGTTCGATTCCTATGACTATGTGTTTTACCTGTACTATTGGCTTACCTGACTATCTTTGCACACATTTATCTGTAATATTTGCTTTATTGTTGTATCGTTGCTACTTTACTCCTTAATGACCTGCTTTTCATTCTCTTGTTGGTATTCCCTGCATTGTAAAGCGCTCTGATATCTGCAAAGATCTTGTTCGCGCTATATAAAACTTTCAAAATAAATAAAAATAAAATATATTTATCCGCTAGGCTGAGTGGCACTGGCCAAGATGTTAGCATTTCCCAGATTGCTATATTTCTTTGCTGCATTGCCAGTAGTGATTCCCAAGTTGTTCTTCTGTGAATTAAATGGTCTCCTGTTGCACATGATGTAGGGGGGGGGGGGGGGGGGGACGCTGTCATGTTGCCTTGGTGACGGTGCAACATCCACTATCAGAGGGAGGTCTGAGCAACTCTAACTTTGAAATGTACTACACTGCAGCACAGCTGCAATGGCTGCTGCGCTGCCTTGATGGGGCCCGAGTGAAGGGCAGGCGGCTGTCCGGGCAAGGTTGGGTGCCACCAGTGTATGCACTTGGCGGCCTGATCACACCTGTCCACCGCAAAGGGGCCTCTGGTCTGATGAAGACGGTGTGCATATGCTGGCATAGATTTGTACATCGGCAGACTCCTACCGTATCCTACTCTCCCTCGATCACCCTGGATCAGTTATCAGGTATGTTTGCACTGGAGAACCACCATGATATGACACTATGGAGGGCGGTGGGAATAGGACGTTTGGGAGATCTCTGTCATGAAGGGGCCCTGATGTCTTATGCCGAACTTATGGACACTTACAACATAAGTGCAGGCCACTTCCTGATGTATTATAACATACAACACATAGTGAGGGCTAACAACGTACTATCTGAAGTTATATGTGGCACGGTCCGCTGCTGGCCTGCTGAAAGCGCTGGCTTGCTGGACTGACGTTTTTCCACAACCACTGACCGCTAAACCCTGGGCGTGAGCTCTCCAACAGGTGAAGGAAGTATCTCAACATCCTAGATTCCATTCCTCGCCATGTAATTATGTACACCAGGCATATCTATCCCCCCAATGCATAAAGCATATGTTTCGGATGTACAAACCTGAATGCCCCCACTGCAAAACTGCAGAGGCCTGATTTTATCATTTTGTCTGGGATTGCTCTCCCTTACAATTGGCCTGGGTCGAATTGATGGGTCATGCACTACCTCCCACCGCTGAATCTTGCCCACTTGGGCTGCTCCCTAAAGCCAAAGGAGCTAAGACTTGCAGAGACTTATTGACTTTGCATTTGTGCTCTTCAAGCCACAATTCGCAATGCAGTGGAAGGCGCCCACTGTTACGGACATGACTAAATGGTTGAATACACCACTGCCGTGGGCGCGTGCTTAAGCTAGTGTATTGTGCGGGCCACCACCGTGATGAGATGTGCTACCAGGGTCCTAGGAGTGCTCTTTAGCATTGCTTTTGCCTTTTGGTACCTTTATAATGATTTGTGCTCCTGGACGCCCGCCACCATGTCTACTGGTGAGCGGCCTCCCTCTCCTCCCTTTTCCACCACACAGGCTAATGCTCCACAAAAATATGTTATTAATGTTTGAATATTTATTTCTATCTGGAGTACATTCTTTACCAAGAATGTGCTCCAGATATCTGTGCCTACTGCGTGTACAACTATGTACTGCATAGATTGTGGCGTGGCTTCACATTTGATGTTATTGATGTGAAATAATAAAATAGATATGAAATATATGATAACACGCATCTTTTGTAACTGTACATAGCAGACTTTAGGCAATGTTTAATTTCATTGTTTAGATAAAGAAACCTCCAGCTCTGACATTTTTGGGTGAAACCGTTGTAATCTGCATTGCTCGGCTGCACTGTATCTCTCTTCTATCTCCAGGTCTTTAGCACTGGCTGCTTGTCCTGTGCTGGGAAGGGAGAGTGTAGGAAATGCTGCTCTAGTGCTCCGAAGGCATCAAAGTAATAGCTCAGTTGGCTTTGTACCCACTACTAAAAAGTCCTTTTGATGGTCGTCATGCTATGTATAAATTGATGAAGAGATCCTGGGGGGATGTAGTGCGAGAATATTGTTGCCAAAATATTGTCTTAAAAATATTCTGTCATATACTTTCGGCACATATAGCCCCAGTTGAGATAATAATAGAAAACCTGCATCCGGTGGCACAATATTTTTGAAAGCGATATTTAGGGCACAATTTTTATGTCACACAGTAACAATATTCTGACACAGGATGACAACATGCCCCAGTGAGAGCTCTCATCATGTGTACAGCCCTGACACATGCTAATGATGTTTGCCAGTAACTTACAGCCCTTACTGATTGTCCATGATGCTCAAGATACTCCCTATTCTCTACCCAGCAACTCAAAACTGAGCACTAAAGTCACTTGTGGAAATGCTGTCACCGGGCAGCAACATTATTACCCTACGGGGAGGGTGGGTGATTTTTCCTCCCAGTTATATCGGCCACCTGAGAAAGAAGGCTCATGTTTTCCCGTTCAAGAGGGCTAAATAAAATAATCTAAATTAGACTCTGCCAGATATTCGTCTAAAAACAATGCCGTTCTCTGACTTTGATTGTTTTTTTTTTATCTGCAGGTAACAGCTGTAACTGATACATTTAACAATGCGTTTGGCTATTTTCGGTGCGTTTCTGTCTGTGTTCATCTCTCTCGGACATGCTCAGGTAAATGTACATATTAGATGACATTTTTCTATTTGATGTATTTTCCGTCTCTCTGATTGTCCTAGTATGGGCCTCTAGTTTGTGGCAAGAATCAGTAAATGCCGGAGTTCTTTTTTTGTCAATTATTATATCCCTCCCTTGGGCAAATAATTGTGTAGCAGAGGACCCTTTTTCTTTACATAATTAGATGTATTACAGTCATATCTAACAGAAAGTTTGGTGTACATGAAACAACAATGGCATGGAAGTGCTTGACAATGACCTGGAGGGGTAGGGGTAACTTATTGTGCTGTCAAGATGGCAGGCTGCTCTACAGGCTGCTGCTATACTGCGGAAATGCGGAACCCCAACATTTAGATACCCAAAAATGTAGACAGCCCAAAGTTTTACCTCATCTGGACGCCAAGTTGTTCAATTGGAGATGATGTTAAACTTCAATTTCATGAGGGCGTGTGTCCCAAGAAAAAGCAGCAACCAGTCATTTAATTAAAAAAAGAGCTCACTCAATAATTGAGTTCTAAACAAAAGAATAGTAAAAAGATTTACTATACACTAGTAAAAGAGAGTACACATTGTTTACATTAAATGCTATAAAAGCTTCTCAGCAATAAAGCAAATACAGAAACTGCAGAATCAAAAATTATTCTACATCCCAAATGAGCAGCAAAATCGATAGAAACTCGAGCAACATCCATAGTAGCATAGGAAAGATAGCTCGAGAGTTCTCAAAATCAGATATTTTTTTACACTATTACTGCATATCAAATTAGCAAAGCTATGAGCTCGCACTCGCATGATTGGAAGTTTTATTTCTTCAGCAGATCAGTAACCTAATACATTTCACATGCCTTAACATTGAGGCACTATCCTACTACATGACTATTGATTTTGAACATTGTGACCTAATGTCATCCAGTATTGACAGGAAGAAATAGTTGCATGAACAATAACAAATTATTATATGAATGACTGGGTCACAGCACGCAGGTGGAAGATCCTTTAAAATAGCAACACTGTGTGCACAAGCTTCATCGTGATCAGCAAAAACAGTATATAAATGGAAATGAACTAGCTTGTCTCTGGGTGCTTATTCTCTGTGGACAGCCAGGGGGAGAGAGATGAGCAGGGAACCAGACAAAGGAGGGGTAGGAGAAGAGAGGAGAAGGCATCCGTGTTTTCTAAAATGGAGCAAAACTTAACATGGGGCACAACTAATAAAGATCAAGGAAACACACTTTAATATATCATGGGAAATGTGTTCTAAAAACAATAGTTTTATATCTGTGTACAAATATGTGAAAGGTATAAACGGCAACAGTTCTATAGATTGCATATGCCATTGATGCAGCCAAAATGAAATAACCGGACATCATCATCTACAAACCCCCCTCTGAATTATTTCATAATCACTAAAACCCAGCATATTAAACGGTTATAACACAGTATCCATACTTTTCATCTCCTTTAGGATTGATTCCTCCATCCCATTCAACCACTTGTATTCGTAGTCTTAGATATCATCTAGCTCATATTCTTCTCTTTTCCTCTCTCGGGCCTCTTCTTTTTTTGCACTCACACCTCTGAAAAATTACTCCAGAAGATTTAAACAAAAGACGATTGCTAAAATCAACACAACAATTCCAGGGGTTAGTATGAATCTCCCCCTCCCTAATGCAAAGGACCCAACCCAAGCAGAACCGCAGCGGGTTATGATAAGAATGTGTTCTCCCTAAGTATTCCGACTCAGTAATTAGGGGGAGCAGCGACTGGGTACCAACAATCCGGTCTAATCTAACATGCAGGTCATGCTCTGAGGAGTAATAAGAGTATACTTTGTCTGTGGGGTGCTGCACGCGCCATAAATCTCGTATCTCCCAGTGTGCAAGCCAGTCCCGGTAAACCTGCGCATTGGACGTCACTGCTGTGGCTAGGAGTGGGGGGAAAGAGCGGTCTAATACCATATTGAAGTCCCCATCTAATAGCCAGGGAAGACCAGTATAGGGGTGCAGGACCTGGTTCAGTGACTCTAGGAAGGAGGCCTGGTCCGAGTTCGGGGCATAGAGCGACCCTAACAGTATTTCCTGGCCATTTAATACTCCCTGCAATAGGCAATACCTCCCCTCCGGGTCTACCTTTACGTCTTTGCAGATTAATGGGATGCCTGCTCTCACCCATATCAGCATGCTACGCGCATGCGCAGAGAAGGTGGTACCATGAATTTGTCCCCGCCAGCGCCTACGTAGCTTATCAAGCTCAGATTGTGTCATGTGCGTCGCCTGTAGTAGGGCAATCCCCGCCTCGTGCCGCTGCAGGTAGGAGAATATTGAATACCGTGGATATTCCATGTCAGTATATTAGTGTGTGTCATGTGTCTGCGTAAGACGTATCCTCATAGTGCCAGGGGAGCGCCTCTCGAGGGGCAACGGGCAACATCTGGGTGCAGGAGGAGGTCAATGTGCCACATTTTAAACAGTAAACATTTGCAAAGAACATTCGAACTATAAGGGCGAGGCCCCTGCGGGCGTACGTCCAAACTTTAACAAGTTCCACTCTATAGGAAGGTGGAAAGTCAGCGCAGTGGCTGTCTGGGTGAGTGTGTTACCAACGGCCCGATCAGCACCCACCCCTGCCGCGGACCCCCAATCTATCAAGGAAAAGCACAGAAGGGACCTAGTGTGGGCAAGCACGTATGGCCCGCGCGGGCAGCGGGAACCGAGACCGGAGGCTAAGTAGGTGTCTAGTGCCTCCGCTGCGGGGTGGCAACAGTACTCACTGATCAGCGCGGAGCCTCATGCGCATGCATACCGGGCAACCCCCCTTCCCCCAGCAGATACAACATCAGGTACAGTACTTATCCAGAAAGGATACAATGAACTGTGCACTCAGGGTCCTTAACGGGTCTACTGGGACCAGCAGTCTATCACATGAGTTGGTCAGCCGTTAGGGGCGTCACCACCGGCATGTTCATATCTTCAGAAACCACAGTAGATGGGGACGAGGAGCTACTGGTATCCAGTTCCCTGCGTAGCTGGGAGTCTATGCGGCCAGCGGCATTCACCACTCCCAGGGTGGCCACTGCATCAAGGGCGTCTTGCCTTTCCATTCTCCATTTCTCCGGGCTTGGTGCAGCAGGACCCGGGCCCCGGCGGCCCCCTCTCCTCTGGCGCTTCCGCGATCGCCGCTCCTGCCATCCGCCGCCTTCCAAATCTGTGGGGTGCGCTCCCGTCGATTGACCAGTCTCCTCCAGTCAGTCCCAGACGTCCGAAGGAGTGTCGAAGAATTTGGCACCATCTTTCGAGATCACGCGAAGGCGGAAGGGGAATAGCAAAGAGTAAGGCAACTCGAGTTCTCAGAGCTTCTTTTTCACCGCCATATATGTGTTCCTCCGCTTCTGCACCGCTGGCGTGTAATCTGGAAAGAGCATCACATGACTATTCCGCACTGCAAGATCTTCCAGTTTCCTAGTCTCGCGCAGTACCACATCACGGTCTCTGTAATTGAGGAGTTTGAAGAGGAACGGGCGGGGCCGGGCCTCCGGCCTCGGCGCCTGCGTTGGTACCCTGTGTGCTCATTCGATTGCAAAGTGTGGGGACAACACCCCCGGGGGTAGGATTTCCTGCAACCATTTCTTGGTGAATCGCTCCGGATCTTTCCCTTTTTCTCCCTCCGGCAGACCCACCACCCGAACGTTGTTGCGTCAGGAGCGCACTTCTGCGTCCTCGATGCGATCTTCCAGTGTGTGCAGTCTTTCCATGACGTCCTGAAGTGCTGCGGCATGTGTGTGTACCACCGGCGTCAACTCCTGAAGTGACTGGCGCTGCGTGGCAACCGACTCCGACAGCTTGCGATGGTCAGCGTGTAGGAGGGTAAAGTCTGATGTGACCTTATCAATCTGGGCCTCCATCGACGTTTTGGTTTGCTCCAGTGTGTTTCCGATGCGCTCCACCGCCGCCAGCACAGTATCCATTTTGGAGGCCAGGGCCCATGATCCCCTTCTGGTGTCCGCGAGGCGAGCCAGGATCTTCAGCCTCGTGCTGTCTTTGCTGGGATTTGTCTCGTAGTCTGCCCATCGCCAGTTGTTGCGCAGTAGGCATTCACACGAAGCCTTATGAACTAATGGTTGTACCGCTTGTGACAGGACACTGCGTATGGGCCGGGAAGTAGGCCTCCTCACTCGCCTCGACAGAGCTCCGATCTCGGCGCAATGCCCCGATCCTCGCTGGGCGCCACAGCAGCGGAGCGTGGTTTGCTGGTGTCGCTTGTCAGCCCGTCAGCCACCTCACTCACAGCAGCTCCGTATCGCCCCCCTTGTCATGCGGAGGGACTCCCTGGACTTTCGGTCCTATGACCACCACAGTAACAACTCCAGGACCTGAAGTTGTGCGCTGTCCACGCAAATGTCGACGGGTTTGTGGCCCCAAAAACCCGCGAGGGGCCGGGCCAGACCTTAAGCCCCTAGTGAATCTCAGTGGCCAACATGGGCTGCTTTTCAAGGTAGGGAGGCTAGTTGTAAAGGTGAAGTCGACAGTCGTATCCTAGGGTGGCACTCAGCATTCCACAGGCCCAAGGGCGGCACCCCAAACGTCACTTCCGTGCATGTAGGGTCCCCCGTGCGTGCCACAGTCCCAGTTCCCTGATGTTAACGTGGCCTCAGGAACCTCCACGCCGGCAGCGGCGTGCGAGCACAGTTCCAGCAAGGTGACCCCTCCACTGCAGGGCCCCAGCGCTAGTAGTCACTACCGGTGTGCGGACACTGTGTGTAGGCTCCCCCTCATCTGCAGAGGTAGGCCTGTGTGTAGTAAGAGCTTGGGCCACTGGAGTTCAACAGCGTTTCACTCCCTCTTGTCCCATCACTAGTCAGCACCCGACTCCTCCTCAGCTGCTCCAGGCTCTCCTGAGTTGCCTCCGCGTCCTCCGCACCTCCTCAGGGCCTCCCCAGTCCACCCCGGTCCGGGTCCCCCTCCTCACCAGTTGTCTAGCTGTCTCACAGGCCTCTGTCCCCAGCAGCAGTTCTCTGTGTCCCGCAAGCTCCAAGCGGGAAGGGGCGGTATTTCAGGGCTGCAGGCCCGCTCCGGGCAGCAGTATCTCAGGGCCTCCTCACTCCGGCCTGGCCCCGCCTCTCACCTTGCTCCCGCAGGCCCCCTTAGTCCCGTCAGCGACAGCGTCATCAGATGACCCCCCAGGCCTCCTAAGCCCCGGATGGCAGAGGTCGAGGGCTCCGGGCCTCTTCACCTGCGGTGAGGGCCGGCCTGGGTTTACCGGTATCCAGGCGCCGGTCACCTCAGCGTCAGCTTCACATCGGGCCCCGGTCCGGCCCCGCAGTCCTCTAGCAGCCGCCCACGACAGCAGCTCCCAATGCCAGCCAGCCGTGCAAGGCCGCTCCACCGCCAGCGGGAGCAGGCGCCCGGGGTGGAGATCTCGCCCAGTACCTCCGCAGCGGCTCCGGTCCCTCCAACGGTCGCCAGGCCCCGGGAGGAGTTTCGCGCCTATCTGCAGTCAGGCCGCGACTCGCTGGCGCTCCGCAATCTTCTCTACCGCAGCTTCGTTTTTCGGTCCGCTCAGGTTCCACATGCCTCCCACTCTCTCACGGCTGGACACGGGTGAAAAATCGCTCTAGCAGGCTGGCATGCAGAATAACCAGGGGTCTCAGGCGACGGAGCTCTAGGAAGACACGTCTGCCATGTTGGCTAGTTAGCCACGCCCAGTCTCTTCTTAACAAGATTCTTTATAACGTTCAACTAATTTCAGGACTTTCAAATTTCAGATTTCAAGACAGTACTTCTTCCAAATCACTTTCAAAGCTATATTGACAACAGTTTATTTTACTACAGTTCTCATTGTCTGACTCTTCTTTTAAAACTGATGCATCATATGCAAACTCAGGTGAGCGGTATTTTCTATACAGGATTCTCTGTCTTATTGGCCTTTTAGCAACTGGTAATTCACTCTCACTACTTTCTAAGTTGATTTCAATCACTTCAGGTTCTTCCTCAATTGCCTTTAGCTTTTCACTTCCCAGGTGTTTTCTTGTGCAGGCTTCACAACCTCCAATGTCTCATCTATTGTTTTTCTCTCGTGATCACTGCTGACGCTTTCACTATTCACTGTGAATGTTCTCCCTCTGGGGGTTCTTGAAACCAGAACTGTCAGCTGGAGTCTTTCATTAGATCGAGATGGATCAGAGACTACTTCTTCTTGCTGTCACCTATGACTTTGCAACAGGTCTTCAATCTGACTCAGTGGCCAGACTGAAACTGGCCACTGGTACTTGTTCTTTCAGCTGGGGCTTCACTTTCACTCTCATTTGCAATTTCAACAATGTCAAAAACCTCAGGACACTTTCTCTAACCACCCTCTGGATCCAAGCTGCAAACTTGAACTTGACTCTGTGGATCAATAATTGATGTCACCACTTCTTCACTCCCAGCCTTTGCTCTCTTCTTGTAAGAATATATATGCTACAATAGTTCAGGGATAAAATACTAAGAAAGAACAACAGATAATCTATAATCAAAAACATGTGCAAATCAGATCAACAATGATCAACAACACATAAACACAAGGTAGCCACAGAAAAGTATTTTGTAAACAAAGTTTGTTTTTGGGAAATGTAATTTTTTTTTTTACAAACATACAAAATCTAATACAAACAAAACCAAATAGTTAGTGCTCACAAAGTTACAATGACTTGCTTTAGGGAAGCGCTGAACTTTGGAATATTATAAATTACTATGCCAACTCCAGAAAGTGTATCAGTAGTGAAGGTGTTGGACTTGAAATCAAACACCAGTCCAATAATGCGTTCCCTAAAGCAAGTCGTTGTATTTACTTGTGTGCTACAGGAACACATGGAAACGTCAATGTTGTGGTAGTGACTGCATTGTAAAGGTATTGTATGGTTTTCACTGCGTGGTAAAGAATGTTTCTTGTATGCCCATATTATGACCGGTATCTGTTGCAATTCATGCTTCCTCTTGATTTGCCAGAGGAAAATCAACGGTGTTTTGACCTCAGTCATTTGTTAAGTCATCATCAGGACAGACATAAATATTCAAGAGCAACAATACAAATAAATCTGAAAACAAATGATAATATACATCTATATGGGGGTACCAAGGAAAGAATAACTCACAAAAATAGGATCAGATTCTACACATTGGTCAGACTACCAAAGACAAAACTAAGTGCATCATGCATCCCAAATTAAAAGCAAAGGGGGTAAAGGAACGAGAATCCCTATACCCAACTTAATCTACAAACCCAATCCACAACTGATATAAATCACCATAAAGTGAAAAGAAATAAACACCCCAAAAAATTGAAAAAGTTACCACATGCAGAATTATTACCCTAAGATAAAAGAGTATGTCAATCATTCAAATGAGAATCATTATGCATACACCATAAATAGTGCATATGCAATAAGTATTCAAGACAATAAATAATATTGCTACCTTGCGTGGAGCCGTAATAATTTCATCAGAGGTTTCCAAACATCTTGTTGGTAAATTTATGACCATCATACCTCCAAACTCACTAGAAAAGAAAGCACACATAATTATCAAACCCTTGAAGGGCCCGAAGCAGGAGGAAAATAATTCTATATTAAATTGTCGATAAAACTCACCAGGGAACCACAGTTCCCATGTCACATGTAGGCAGAAATCTACTATTTCTCAAGAGTCAAATTCCTTCGATATCTTCAGATTTAGGGCAGATACACATTTCAAAAAGCCCTAAAATTAACCAAATTATAGCATCATGTATCAGTTAGTATAATAATATGTGCAATCTCTCAACTAAATGGTATAAATTTTAGTTTGCCTTAACAGGGAAATGAATTCACCTCGAGTCATCTAACCATAAGAGTCTCACAAAGTCAAGAGAATTATCAGAACCGAGACAGCATGTAAAGTAGCACTAGCCACCATAACCACTGAAGTAGGACTATCTGTTATTGTATTACCATTCCACGTCGGAAGCGGGGGACTGTGGCGGGGGCAAGGTCGGTGGAGCGTAGCTGGTGGGTGGGGGTGTAGAAGCTGAGTCGTCTGTTGAGGTACGTTGGTCCGGTGTTGTGGAGTGCCTTGTGTGCGTGGGTGAGGAGCTTGAAGGTTATCCTCTTGTTGACCGAGAGCCAGTGCAGGTCTCTCAGGTGGGGTGTGATGTGGAGGGATGTCGAGGATCAGGCATGCAGAGGCGTTCTGGATGTGTTGGAGCCGTCTCAGGAGTTTGGCCGAGGCTCCTGCGTACAGGGCGTTTCTATAGTCCAAGCTGCTGCTGACTAGGGCCTGAGTGACCGTTGTTCTCGTTTCAGTGGAGATCCACTTGTAGATCCTGCGGAGTATGCGGAGGGTGTTGAAGCAGGAGGAGGAGAGGGCGTTGACCTATTTAGTCATGGAGAGGGTGGAGTCGAGGATGACCCCAGGCTGCGTGTGTGGTCGGTGTGTATTGGAGCGGTTCGCAGTTCGGTCGGCCACCAAGAGTCATCCCAGGCCGAAGGGGTGGATCCGAGGATTAGGACCTCCATCTTGTCCGAGTTCAGCTTCAGTCGGCTGTTCCTCATCCAAATAGCGACGGCCTTCATTTCTTCGTGAAGGTTGGTTTTGGCGGTGTGGGGGTCCTTGGTAAGGGAGAGGATCAGCTGGGTGTCATAGGCGTAGGAGATGATGTTGAGGTCGTGCCGACGGGCGACGTGGGTGAGCGGTGCCATGTAGATGTTAAACAGAGTTGAACTGAGGGATGACCCCTGGGGTACGCCGCAGATGATCTCGGTGGCTTCGGAGCGGAAGGGGGGAAGGCAGACACTCTGTGTTCTGCCAGAGAGGAAGGAGGTGGTCCAGTCCAGGGCCTCCTCTTGGATCCCCGCATTGTGGAGGCGTGTTCGTAATGTGTGGTGGCAGACCGTGTCGAAGGCGGCTGACAGGTCCAGGAGGATGAGGGCCGCCATTTTTCCGTTGTCCAGCAGGGACTTGATCGGTGGCAGCGATGAGGGCAGTCTTGGTGCTGTGGTTGCTGCTGAACCCGGACTGGGAAGGGTCCAGGATGTTGTTCTCCTCGAAGTAGCGGGTCAGTTGTTCATTGACGGTCTTCTCAATGAACGGGAGCAGGGAGATGGGCCGGAAGTTCTTGAGGTCCTTGGGGTCCGCCCTGGGTTTCTTGAGTAAGGCGTTGATCTCGGCGTGCTTCCAGCTCTCCGGGAAGGTTGCTGTCTCGAAGGAGGTCTTGATGACTTTCCGGAGATGGGGTGCAATGGATGTGCTGGCTTTGTTGAAGATGTGGTGTCGGCATGGGTCTGATGGAGATCCGGAGTGAATGCTGTTCATGATCTTGATGGTGTAGTCGTCGTTGATGTTGGTCCAGGAGAGCAGGCGGTTGTTGCGGATGGTAGTCATGGGGGCGGAGGTCTCAGTGGTTGTCGGGGCGGTCGTGGCATTGAAGCTGTTGTGGATGTCTGCAATCTTGCTGTGGAAGAAGGTGGCCAGCGAGTCGCACAGGTCTTGCGAGTGTGGGACGTCGTTGGTGTTGGAGGTGGGGTTGGAGGCGTTGTTGTCTAGGCGGTTTTTGAAGGAGGCCATTTTGGCAGATCTGATGAGGTGGTGGTGTCTTCGGGTGGCGTTCTTGTGGGCTGCATGGCTGTCCGGTGTTCGTTCACAGAGCCAGATCTTCTCCAGCTTTCGGCAGCTTTGCTTGGAGGCTCGGAGGTCTTCAGTGAACCAGCTGGCTTTCTTGTTGGTGTGACTGTTGGAGGGTTTCTTGATCGGGGCGAGGGTGATGGCGCAGTCGTTGATCCACTGTCTGAGGTTGCGGGCGGCGGTGTCGGGGTCGGGGTAGGTGGTTTCGGCGGTTGGGCTCTGGGCGAGGGTGGTGGTTAGCTGGTCTTCGGTGACTTTGCACCAGCAGCGGCGAGGCATCTGTTGGGTGCGGTGGTGCGTGGTGGGTTTCTTGAAGGTGAAGGGGATGCAGCGACGGTCGGTCCAGTGGAGTTCGGTGGTGTGGTTGAAGGAGACGTGGGGGCTTGCGGAGAAGATGGGGTCAAGCGTGTGACCGGCGGAGTGGGTGGGTGTTGTGAGGAGTTGTCTGAGTCCGAGGTTGGCTAGGTTGTCGATCAGGGTGGTGGAGTTGGTGTCGTTGTTGTTCGCGAGGTGGAAGTTCAGGTCCCTGAGGAGGATGTGGTCCATGGAGGCGAGGGCGTGTGTGCTGATGAAGTCGACGATAGAGTCGCTAAACTGTGGTCAGGGTCCGGGGTTCTATAGATGAGGGTTCCTCTGAGGGTCATGTTGGGGTCGGTGTGGATCTAGAAGTGCAGGTGTTCTGCAGTGCTGAGGGTGTCGTCGGCGTTGGTCGAGACTTTGAGAGTGTTCCTGGGGACGATGGCGACTCCTCCTCCTGCTCCATTGGTGCGGTCCCTGCGGGTGATCTTGTAGCCTTCCGGGACGGCTACGGCTATGTCGGGTGCCAAGGCGGGGTTCAGCCAGGTCTCCTCAGGATGGCGACGTCTGGGGAGGTTGAGTCGAGTAGGTCCCAGAGTTCACCGGCGTGTTTGCGGGCGGAGCGGGTGTTGAGAAGGATGCATCTGAGGTGGTTGGGTTCTTTCCTGGTGGCAGCATGGTGGGGCGGTTGCTTGTGAAGCTGCAGTTCCAGCAGGTGAAAGCTCCATGGGTGCCCTTCAGGGTGGCCAGGAAGCAGGTGTGTGATCGTCCGGTGTTGAGTGCGTGGAGGATTCTGGCATCGTAGCGGTGTCGGGCATCGTGGCGTTCGCCGGGTATAGGGGTCCTGGTGCAGGGCGCGGTCCAGGAGCGGACGGGCTTGCCTTAGGCGCGCCGGTGTGGGAGGGAGGAGCAGCTGGGAGGCGGGAGCATGGCGGCAAATGGGATTGCAGAGGGTCAGGGCCTCAGGGACGCAGCGGCGGGAAAAACGGGCGAGGGCCACGGGAGAACTGGGCACAGGAAGGAAAAACAAGTTTAAGCAAGAAGACAAGTATAGGCAAAGAGGAATAAAAACAAGTGTGGGCAAAAAAGCAAGTACAGCCACAGGGGAATAAAAACAAGTCTGGGCAAGAAAGCAAGTACAGGCACAGAGGAAAAAAACAAGTCTGGGCAAGAAAGCAAGTTAGGCACAGGGGAAAAATACAAGATTAGGCAAAAACAATGCAGGCAGAGCTGTGCAGCAGCGTGGGGAGCGACCTGCCTGCAAGCAGGGTCAGAGGTCACTCAAAGTAAAGAAATAATCAACTGCGACAGGAAATGCATACAAGGGTGTTAACCACTTCATTCAGTAGAATGAAAGTGTAGAAACTCAATGTTGCTGGCTTTGCTATGATGTTACTTTATGTGCTTACTCCATCATTGTAAATAAAACCAGGGGTATATTGAATGTAGAGCTTTGACAAACATAAACAAATTTTACACGTGAGGCCGAATAAAACATGTCAGGACCCAAATATTAATTAAGGTCCCAAATTCAAAGTAATAACGCCCCAGTTATCACTCATTTATACATAAAAACAAAATTAGTCATTAGTACATATTAGGAAGCACTCATGCATTCGGTATCAAAAACTAGAAAATACAGTATGTGAAAAACCCACTCATCGAGGTGCAAGGAACAACTAGGGCAACAGAAGAGGTAGATGGGCCACCCTCATTAATACTGTGAAACAGGCAGTCAGTGTTATTTGTACCAATGTAACAAATGTGTTTGATAGAATCAGACCAATGAAAGAATCAGCAAAAATCCCACAAGCAGATAATGCAATATTCATGTAAGGTACATGTTGCTAGAGTGACACAATATTATCGAATGATCAACATATTAAGAATCATTGCATGTAACTCAAATAACAGAATATTGTCAAAACATCATACATACAAATACACAGTAAGGTCTCCATGAGATTAAACAGTGAAGACGGTTACAGAACTATAGAATTCTTCCATCATATTGAGTCCTCTATTAATACTGTTACATTGTAAAATCCAGCAACAATCTGCTCTATTTAGCATCATCTATATGTTACCACCCCTGAGGGATGGTTTTCAGACTCGTTCAATAATTTGCCACTTGATGTCATCAGGGGAATGGTTGAATTCCAAGAAATGTAGTACCAAAGCAGCAGTGAGAGTCTTGTAACATATGCAACTCTTGTGCTGCTACATGTGTGTTTTGACTTTTTGAGTTGAATGCCCCAGATAGATTAAATTACAGGGGCACCAAACCGCGTTCACACATTTTGAGAGTTGCAGTTGGCATGATCCCTAAGATTGTGAACAATATTTCCATGGATATGCTTCAACCCATCCAGAGATTAAGCAGATGCTCATGAGAGCATAGTCTAGCCGTTGCAAACTGCCATTGTAGTGAAATCTCCTTAAGGTCTTGTAAATAGGCCTTTTGATTTGTTGATATGATTCATTAACACTACAATATACTGTCCCTGAATATTTATTTGGCAAACACACCTTCAATAGCTAACAACAATAACAGTCTCCCTAGTTATGACTTTAAAAAAGGTAGTATATCCATAGATTTACATGTCCCATAAACAAAGTAGTTTTTTTACAAAGTTTATTAATTTTACTAATACATGTAAAACATTAATGTAAATAACATGTAGAGATCACGCATAGAGTAAAATCATCATAAAATCCACAATAGACAGTGTGCAGTTACAAACTTCGAAACAATACATAAACATAAAACAGCAAGTCAAATACATTAAAAAACAACAAAACTGAAATAATAATATCGTAAACAAAATATACAATACAAGTGATTACAAGCACACAGGAAATGTGCCGATCTACAGTCAGTCATTTCTTTGAATTGGAATTTTGGCTTCCCCATTCCAGTTCTGCCGTAACAATAGCAAAGTTGCACGCATGGCAGTTGCTCCATTATATTATTATTATTATTATATGAAACTTGTAACACGCTCAGCTTACCCGGGGGCATCCCGGCGCGACAGACCAAAGAAGGAGAGACTCGATTACTCACTACTGTGGAAACAAATAGGTTTTAAGGAGTTTCCTAAATAGTAGGATCTTGGGCTCTGAGCGAATCTTAAGGGGCAGAGAGTTCCACAGAGATGCCACCTGTACCGAGAAACGCCTGCCCCCAGTCCTAGCTCTCCTAACTCTCGCAGATTGCAAAAGATGTTGCTGGTCTGAACGCAGAGGGCGTGGAGGTTTATAAGGACGGGCCAAATTAAAAAGGATGGGGGGGCCTTTGCCATGTAGAATTTTATGGGCCGTACACAGCGCCTTGAATTTCACCCGCTCCTTAACCGGGAGCCAGTGAAGCGCTTTGAGGGCCGGGCCAGCGGACTGCCTTCTAGGGATCTCCATCAAGACTCTGGCAGCTGCGTTTTGCACCTGTTGGAGAGTTTTAAAGGTCGCTTCAGGGGCACCAAGAAACAGGGCATTTCCAAAGTCGAGCCTCAAAAGGATTAAACCACGCATCAAAAGCTTCTTAGCTGGGTCCGGAAGCAGTGGTAACACCTTTCGGGCTGACTTCAGTAGACCGAAGCAAACCCCCGCGGTCTTCCTGGCGTGGGTCCTAAAGGACAGATCTTCCTCCAACCATACTCCCAAGGACTTGATCTCCTTCTTGGGAGATGGTGGATCGCCAAGAGACCGGGGCCAACAGCTGGCAATAATGGAGGGACTGGAGTTGCCCAAGAGCATCAGCTCAGTTTTTCCTCCATTGAGCTTTAGAGCCGAGTTGGACATCCATTGGTAGACATTAGCCAGGCAGTCATGTAACACGTTAGGTTGTTCCGCCAGCTGAGTGAGGCCCACCACCAGCTGAGTATCATCAGCATAGCTGATGATCTTCAGCCCCTAAGGGGCTACCACTCTTTCAAGTGGAGTCATATATGCATTAAACAAAGTAGGGCTCAGCGATGAGCCCTGCGGGACTCCACATTGAAGAGGGAATAGGGAAGACTGTTCTGCCCCTTCCCAGACTTGGTAGAAACGGTTGGAGAGGAAGGATCCCAACCATTTCAGGGCCGTCCCTGAGACACCTACCTCTGACAGGCGTTGGAGGAGCACCTGATGACTCACAGTGTCAAAGGCAGCACTCAAGTCCAGGAGGATCACTGCCACTGATCCTCCAGTATCAAGAGTGCTCCTTGCTTCCTCCACAACCGCCAGCAGGGCTGTGTCCGTTCCCTGGCCGGGACGGAAACCAGTCTGGGAGTCTCCCAACAGGTGGTTGGACTCAAGATAGTACGAAAGCTGACGGTTAACCAGCTTCTCGGCGATTTTAGAAAACCCCGGCAGAAGCGAGATTGGCCTAAAGTTGGTCAAATTGGCGGGATCCAAGCCTGGTTTTTTCAGTAAGGCTTTTACTACTGCCCTTTTCCATCTCTGAGGAACTATGCCATGAGAGAGAGAAAGGTTAATAAGGTCGGTTAGCGGAGCTGACAGAGTGTTAGCCACAAGTTTAAGATGTTTCATAGGCACTGGATCACTCGGAGAACCACTCTTCATCTCCAACACGACCTTTGTGACCTCCTCTTCCGAGAAGGGGCCAAAGGAGACAAGTTCGGTCAGACAGCTTATTGGACCAACAGCCGGCTCAGAGGTTTGAGGCATAGCGGGCAGAGAGGATAGGATTGTATCTATTTTTGAATGGAAGAAACTAGCCAGTTCTTCACATTTATCTTTAGGATTAGCATGCACGACTGGCGGGACCGGGGCTTTCAAAAGTTCTTTAAAAATTTTAAACGATTCTCTTGGAGAATTACTTGCCCTCTCAATCCTATCACTAAAGAAATTCTTTTTGACCTCCTTCAGTGCACTTTTGTATTTCCTCATCTCTCTTTTATAATTAGCCCGGCTTTCTTCCGTCTGCACTCTCCTCCAGGCACGTTCAAGCCTTTTGCAAGAAGTTCTACAACTCCTAAGTTCCGGAGTGTACCAGGGGGCAGAGGCGATTCTTCTCCCCCTGATAAGCCTCCTTTTTTTAGGAATCAATAGATCAAGAGAGTTAGTGAGCCAATTAGCCAGGTGTTGATCAGCAATATTGGGGTCATCTACAGGGTCAGGGCGAGTTATAGCTAGCTCTTCAACCCAACTGTCAACCGGCAGCTTCGACCAGAGTCGTTCCACAGTATGTTGTCTAGGCACGGGATCTCCCCGGTTCTTCAACAACCAACTGAAAGGAATAAGGTGGTGATCCGTCCAGGGAAGGGCCAACATCTGGAGGGCTTGCAGGTTGGCAGTGTTAGCAAAAACAGCATCAAGCTGATGACCTTTATTGTGAGTAGCTCCCAGATGAGCGAGGAAAAGGTCGAGAGCACCAAATGAGCTCAATAAATCTCTTGCTACTACATCATTGGGGTCATCAAAGTGAAGATTAAAATCCCCAAGAAGTACAAAGTTGCATGAGGCAGCGGCTAATGGAATAATGGCCTCAATGAGAGAGTCCACAAAATTCCCCAGCGTAGCAGGAGGCCGATACAAAAGGAGACCGGAGATGGAAACGGAAGAAGATATGCCAAGGGAGAAATGACAGCTTTCAGTGTTGGTAATACCGCAGTCTACAGCCTTGCACACGAAAGTATCTCTATACACGATGGCCACTCCACCCCCTCTCCCATCCGGCCTATCAAGATGGAAAATGAGGTAGCCCGGCGGGAAAGCATTGACAATATCGGGACCAGAACGCGCGGTCAGCCACGTTTCCGTCAGGAATAACACATCCAGACAGTGGTCCAAAAGGAGGGAGTGTATTTCCATCGCGTGACAAGGCAGTGATCTGCAATTAAGCAGAGCCATAGTGAGTGAATTTGAAGTCACACAGCTATTAGACAAACGACACCCAAGACAGTGTTTAAAGGCAGTACCCTCCACCCAATAGTAACGGCAACTAGGCAGTTTAGGCGCGCGAAGCGAGAGCAATGAGTTCCGTGAATACCTGAGGGGAGGGGCCAGAAGTCTAGGTGGATTGAGCAGAGTGGTATGCCCTGAGCCCGTCTGGGCCCGGACGGGCACAGACGGGCTTGACTCTGGCGAAACTCCGTCGATATTTCGGCATCCCCGCTGCGCGTCTCCGCTGCGCGTGGATATGGCAGCTTTTAAGCCCTAGTCGCCTCCTAGAGAGAGGACTAGCGCGTGCACCCTCTTCCCCAACCAAAGATGTCTGCCAACAAACAAACGAGGGCGAGGGACCCGCAAAGAGCGGTGGTTCCACCGAATACAGTGCGTGTTGGAAGATGCAGTTACAAGTAGGCGTGTGCCAACTAATTTAAAAACAGGGGAAACAATTTAAACTCCAATATACACAAATACAAAAACGGGTAATTTTAAAAGCTCAAGAGAGCAGCTAGCAGCTAGCGAGTTCGAGTAGAGTATTCTATTATATATTAGTGATGTTGTATTACCATAACTATCTTATCTCTTGTTATCCCTACATACGTATATAGTATGTATTTTTATTGAGCCCCTCTTATAGCACTGTGAGGAATAGTGCTTGTATTCAGGATTGCTGTTGGCCACCACCCTATTTGATCTCTCAACGCCCTGATGAAGGAATTGGCAAAAAGAATTCTCACCTCCGAAACACGCGTCGGCGCATTTCCTGTGTACTTGTAATCACTTGTATTCTATATTTTGTGTACAATATTATTATTTCTGTTTTGTTATTTTTTAATGTATTTGACTTGCAGTTGTATGTTTGTGCATTGTTTCGAAGTTTGCAATTGCACACTTTCTATTGCTCTATTGATCTTGATTATGGGGCTTCATAATAATTGTTGTCCACTATTGTGGATTTTATGATAATTTCACTCTACACTTGATCTCTACATGTTATTTACATGAATGTTTTACATGTATTGGTAAATGTAATAAACTTTATAAAAAAACTACTTGTCTATGGGGCATGTGAATCTATGGATATACTACCTTTTTGAAAGTCATAACTCGGAAGGCTGTTCTTGTTGTTAGCTATTGTATTTCCCCTGCTCTCCCCATTAATTTGTTTCAGGGGCCCTCTTTTGTTTTTTACAAACTACACACCTTCTACACAAATCTACTGCAATATTTTGAAACTTTGTATTACGCCACTATTTACTGAATGTCCTGGTCATTCCATTTCTTCCTATATCAGTCTGACAATTCAGGTATCGGGTCATTTTCTATTACATCCAAACAGGCAAAACATATATGTATTCTGGAGTTACATATACCTCTTGGTAGTTCTTTTTAAAACTTGGCATTTCCCACCTTTTCCTTTCATTAGCTGGCACTTCCTCCCACAGGTTCCTCAGTTAACTTAGTGATGGCTGCATTGACTTCAACAAGAAACTGTTTACATTTTCAACAAGATTTTCACATGACTTATTTTGTTCTGTCGCTTAAATCACAACTATTTCACCTAGTTTCACAGTCTGCTCTTCAATTGCACAATAATGTGCCACCAGATCCGCATAATTATTGCCAAGTGTGACCTTGTCCTTTTTAGCCTTATGGGCTGCGTACTTAACTACTGCAATATTTTTGGGCAGTTGTATTGCCTCCAATAAGTCAAATACATAGGAACCATTCCAGATGGGAGTGCCAGATGATGTGACCACAACTGTTCAAAGTATTTGACCCCACCAAAATTAGCTGTCTGTATAAAACAAGCTCTGGATAATGCAATTAACTCTAATACTTGTGCTGATGTTATTTCTGGCAGATGTGATGCTTTCAAAAATTTCTGAAATGCAAAATACTACCTAGACTGCTTTCATGCACCACTCTGGTCTCTCAGACAAGAGCCATCAACAAACTCAGATCAGCCATTTTTAAAGGAAGTTCTTTGATATACAGACTTGAATTGGTACATAACTCTGTGACAGTAATAACGTAATTTTCTGGTTTACAATGATCATCATCATTTCTGTCCTCGTCTTCATTGCTCTCTCTGAAACTGGAAGCAGTGCCGCAGGATTAGAAAAAGTACACTTCTTGATTGAGATGTTTTAGCTGCTAGTATGATTTGTTGATCTCTGGTCAGATGACTATTCATCTGTTGCTGAGTGTTAGTACGGGTCAGTAAGATCTCAACTGAATGTGGAATAAACAGAATCAATGTACATCCCATACCAATTTCTTCACTTTGTTCAATTACAATATAAACTGGTGTAGGAAGAGTTACAGCTACTGGATCCAAAATAGCTGAGAGGTAGACTATTGATCCCATAGCCACACCATGTTTTTAGATCAAAACTGACAATGCACAGTTGCAACTTAAAGGGTAAAAGAGATCAAACATGTTTGTCATAACCAGGCATTTCAATGGTAGGTGCTTTGTATAATTTCTCCCTCATTTCTTGAAAGGCGTCTAAACATTTGTCATCAAATGGTACGGGTTCTTTGATATCACTGAGAGTGAGCCTTATTGAAGGCGTTGCACTCAGAGAAAAGTTTGGAATCCATGGATAGCAGTAGCCAACAATTCGCAGAAACATCCTCTCCTTCATCTGGGTAGTTGGAGAATTCATCTTCAGAAATCCAGAAACACATTCTTTTGAGACTTTCCTCGCTCCTTTCTGAGTTCGATGACCAGGATAAATTACTTCTTTCTTACAATAATTCATTTCAGTTGGGTTAACTTTATGACCATGCTCAGTTAGATGATTTGTGTTGAGTTTACAGTCTTCTTATATCTTTGATGCCAGCAATAAGTTATCAATATACTGTACTAGCACGGATTTCCAGGGCATTCTCAAACTTTCCGAATCTTTATGTAGAACCGGACTAAAAATATGCACCAGTGGAATACGACACTAAATGAACTTTCTGGAATTGGAACACAACTTGACTGTCCTCATGCAGAGAAATGGAGAACAACGCTTGCCATACGTCAATTACTTTATACCATCCTGTATCTGTTGGAATTTGAAACAAGATTACTGCAGGATTCGGTCCCTCTGCACAACATGACATCACTATTTTATTAAGCTTTTATAGGTCCTTGCACTTATCTCAGTTTACCCGTTTTTTTAATGCCAGTCACTGGAGAGGTGCAAGGATTACCACATACCTCTCACAGTACTCCCGTTATATCATCTGACACCCTATTCTGAAGTCTGCTTCCTTCTGATTCCCTCATCACCCTCCTTCTTATCTTTTGTTTCCGTGACAATTGCAGGATAAACGTTAACTTCCTCTCTCATATCCCCTCCAGTATCTCTTCAGATGATCCCTCTTGCTTTACAATCAACTTCAGGACTATCCCTTCAATTTCACCTGCTTTTTCATTTACTTTCTTTGCTATGGCCGTTCAATCCCATTCATTCAAAGCCCCAAATTGTGTGGGCCTAACCATTGATCTTAAGTTGTTCACTGTCTCTCGCAAGATATCTAACTTTCTAATGTTAAACATACCTTGTAAAGGAAATTGAAATTTCTTGTCACCAGAGGTATATTCATGCAAATCTCGAATCCATGTATAGTATCCAATATACAACATCATCCTGTATGGAGGGGAACCCTCTGATGTTATTTTCCTACCCTCCACAACAGGTACACTTAGAGCTTTATTCTTATTCAACAGAGCACCCATTATTCCCCTAAAAATAATACAAATACTGAACAAAGCAAGCTAGCAATCAACAATCAATGCCAACGTTGCTATGCCACAGGTCACCCAATCACTGCACGGCTTCGACAGCTACAAACCAACCAATGTTAGTGCAACTGTCTGCAGACATCTCACCAATCCCAACGTGGCTCCTTGACTGACTAACCAATCATAGCACAGCTTCTACGTGAATGAGAAAAAAATATAAACCAAATAAAATAGTGTCTGCTTAATCTAAATGAGTGAAAATCAGCAAATTAGAAACTAAGAGTTCTCACAAATCACTGAATTCGTTATAGAATCATTTTCCACATCATCTCTGATCATACTTACTCAGTCACACCAAATCAGACCCCCAGTCCAGCAGAAATATACCCCAGTTGATTTATTCACTCCTGTGCTCTGAAGAGCAATTATCACCAACCTAATTAAACATACAAAACCTGGGAAAGAAGCTAGCTAGAAAGAACTCCCTATCTGTGTGTATGAGGTGCCTCGCAAAGCACCCTACCTTAGTGCAGACAAGTTCAACAACAAACATATCTAGAGATCTTGGATTTCGATGAATCCGATAACCAAACCGAAAACAATGTAACCAAAAACTTTTCCAATAGAGTTTAGGACATAGACAAGTACATCAAAATTACAGTAATCAAATCACCAATAGAACCCACAACCATTACAGCATAAGCAAAAATCTCAAATTCAGAAAGAAAATCCATAACAGATTACAATTTCATTAACTCTCACCAGAACACTCTCAAACACACCAAAATCACTCTGTCCTATTCATACTTATGCTCCTTTTTATTCAGGAACAATAGCAGTACTGTCCAGAGCAACAAAACCAACCAGGAAAATTCACCTCAGAAAATCTGCAAATCTAGGGACAGGACAAAAATGAAGCGCAAAAGCAAAGAGGAGGTGCTCTCTCTCATCTTGCAACCATCCTCTGCTACTTCAAATTTGTTGGCAAACCGAACCCCAAAATTTAGACACCCCACAAAAACATAGACATTCCTAAATTTTACCTCTTCTGGACACCAACCATTTAATGAATCGGTGACGGTGATGCAGAGCTTCTCCGGAAATAATTTCTAAAATCCTCATCACCTCTCCCTGAAGTCACAATTTACACATTTACTCATCAGTGGGGCCCATAACACTGGAACCACTTACACACTTTCTCTCACCTTCATGGATTGGTGGGATTCAAAGGAGTGCAGCTGGATCATAGCGGAGTGTCTAAATTAAGCTAAACTATTTATAATATGTACACCTGCAGTTTAAATTCATTTACCATGGTTCTAGTATTAAAACAATTTATTCAGACACACCACCATTCTAATTTTGATGGATCATGCTAGTAAAAATTAGGCTAAGGATGAACAAGACCAGCTTAATTCTTCATTTATCTAATTTTTATTTAGCAAAGATTCTTTGTCATGACTTATTATATTCACACAATTAGTAAAATTGAATTCAGGTTAATTAATATAAAATTCAAACATTTAATTCTATTAAGTGAAAGCTTCAGAAATAAAACATTTATTTTAAATTCAAAGGACACTGATATTAGAGAAAAGACATAATAGTTCCCAAACATTTTCTCCTATCTCACTAACTATCAACCTCACCTAAAGACTCCGTTCCCATTCAGGCTAAGTTCAAATTCTAAGGAAAATAGACAAAGTTCTTACACATTAGGATTCAATCAGCATTTCAGCAGCATGTCAGGACACAAAGATGAAATCGGAAAAGAGAGTTTTTTTACTTCATCGGAACGCCTTCTTTAATACCCTTTTTACTAAGTAAACTATCAAATTTTCTGAAACATTTGGGGTCTCTGACAATTTCGATTGGTTCTTCCAAGGGGTGGATAAGCATAACCTCATCACTTCATTATTTGACTTCCGCAGCATCAGCAAAACTGAATATGGCCATTGTCTCTGCAATGTCCATTTCATTTGTGTCCTTAAATTGTAATATTCACTTCAGTTCTCACAGTTTCAATACGGACTTCCATTTTGTTGGCAGTCATTCAGGGTTTCAGGACATCCTGTCCTTGACCCATCTCGTACAGCTAGAGGCTTCGCAAGCTCGCCTGCAGTCTATTTCACAACTCTGCTCATGCTCAGTGCATCTCAAACTCGAGTTCATGCAAGCATCCATTTTTTAGTAGGCCTCAGAGGCCCACATGGGAACTATTATAGAAACAAACACAAATAACTGTTAATTATTGAATTAAAACCCATTCTGTTTACCTCCCCCTTTACTAAGGTATCCCTGTTAGTCAATACCTAGCAAATAAAGCCACAATTATGTGTGATTTGCTTACCCATCTTCATGTTTTTGCCACAAAGGGACAAACACAAATCACATTTATGCCGCTTTTGGTTAATTTAAAGCTGCGTATTAGTTTAGGACATAACAAAATCACTTTATTAGTTAATTATGGTTGCAACATAAGCAGAATTAGTTTCCCACGTGTACTTGTCTAGGTGCAATTTTATTCTAAGTTGATTAGTATTTCAAACCATTCAATTAGTTCATGTTACTAATATGAGAGAGTGACTTGACGAGGGGCATACACAATTTTGTTTCTACCCTCGCTCCATCAACAGTGTTAAACCTCAATTTTATGAAGGAATGTGTCCTCAAGATAAGGCAGCACCTCCCAACAGTAGAAACATTGAAAAACAGTCATTTAAGATAAAGTCCCCACTCAATAATTGAGTGCTAAACAAAAGTATAGCTAAAACATTTATTACACAAAAATTAAATAACCGAGAACAAATTGTTTAAATCATGTGTCAAAGGTTTCTCAGCAATTAAAGCAAATACACAAAATACAAAATCAAAAATGATTGTAAATCCAAAATGAGCAGCAAAATCAAGAGATAATCAAGCAGCTCCCAAAGTAGCATAGGAATGATCGCCCCAGAGTTCTCAAAATCAGGAATTTCATACACTATTTCTGTATTTTAAAGTATCAAAGCTATAAACTCACAGTGGCATGATTGAAAGTTTTATTTCTTCAGCAAATCAGAACATCACATTTTTATAGTCACGTTACATCAACAGCCATGCACCATCCCACTAAATACATTTTAATTCTGCATATTACGACCTAATGTTATCCGGCACTGACAGGAAGTACTTAAATGGACTACATCAGAATATATGAATACAAAGTTCACTGCACGCCAGGGGAAGGTCTTTGAAAATAGCAACATTTTGTGATCAAGCTTCACTGTGATCATCAAAAACAGGAATGAACAATATCAATTGAATTAACCCAGCTTGTCTCTGGGTGCCTATTCTCTGTGGACAGCCTGGGAAGCGAAATGAGCAGGGGACTAGAGAAGGGAGGGGTAGGAGAGGAGAAGGCATCTGTGTTTTCTAAAATGGAGACATAACTTAAACATGGGGATTTAAATGTGTTTTTTGTCAGAAAATATTTGGAATCTAGATAATTCAATTGAAATAATAGATGTCATGTTTTAGAGATTATAAGGTATTTTCTACTTCAAATTATTCTTCCTTGTATAGCTTTTCTTTTCTTTCTTTTTCCTAGATCACTTGTGTGGCATTCCTATTGTATTTTAAATATTTTGTGTTTATATTCATGTTTATAGTTTCAGTCTGTGTTAGTTGAAACAATCCCAAGTTAGTCATAGTTATATGTTGAGAGATCCATTCAAAGAGAGCAGTCAACCTTAAGCCATCCATGCACATACTGGGACACATTCACAAGCTTCCATTCGCCCATCCCTACAGTCATGCACCCTTAGACTAAGGAACAAGCAGGCATTCATAGAGAGTATGGTGTATATAAGGACAGCATATCTATAAAAAAACGACAGCCTTAGAGGCACTTTTGCACACACTTGTCCAGAGACACATACGCAATCACGCACACACACAACATCACACACAACATCAACCCTAGAACATTCACGCACAGAGAGAAGCAGGTACACATGTCACTGGATCACCACAAAGGCATCCAAGAAGATGGATTGATAGGTCGAAGAGTGGATGGATGAATGTGAAGATTTCTTTTTGAGTTGACTGTTCGTTCAGTGGATGGGTAAATGGTAGGATGTAGTGATCAGCAAATAAAAGAGTGAGTTGATGGATGCTTGGATAAGTGTCCTATTGATGCAGGTAGATGATAGATATGAATGGCTGGTGTGGGTGAGGACAGTTTGTGAATGGATGGATGAAAATCTAGTAATTAGAGAGAATTAGTATTAAATAAGGAGGAAAGGAAATACAATATGATGAGGGACTGGAGCCTTGTAATTTTAATGCTCCATATTATCATTATTCATATGTGCTCGATGTGCAAAATGTGAATCTGTGAGTCAATGTGTGGCAGTATAACAATATAACAGAGACAATTTATAATCAAAATGGAAACAATGTATTACTTGTGAGATTACTTAATGTGTGATCAAGATGTTTTAATTTATTTATTTTTGTATACTTATAAAGCGCAACCTATCACCCAGAGGGCATCCTGGCGCTTTGAACTTCGGCAGACACACAACTCACTGCTCAAACAATTTTCGGGAACAACATTCGCCTTACTGCACAGAGGCCTCAGGTTGATTAAACTTTAGAGTTTTCCAAAATGTAATATTTTCTTGAAGGATGTTCTCACATTTTCTTTTAAGTTCTTTTAGGTTTGCATGTGTCTTATCAATCTTGCTGATTGAAATAGTCTTTTGTTTTAAGCTGAGCAACTGTTTTTAAAAGCTAAAAAAAGAAGCAAACTAACCCTTTTGAGGCTAAGCAGAGTGCGTTTAAGAGACTGCTTAAGCGACTTATGGTTTGAACTGTGTTTGGAAAGTGTATGCTGCACTCGTTTTTACTAGAAATAGTGATTTATTCAAGTGTGCGGAAAGCAGTATTTTAAGAAGTTTTAGATTTAGATTTGGGCCTTACCTGCTGGCTAAAAAAGAGGCCCTGAAAAGTGTGGATTGAGCCGGATTGTTCCAAGGAGATTCTGACTTTAGGAGCAGAGCTCAAAGCCCCTTGGCCTCCAGCCTGTGCTTCACAGATTGGCCATCTAGCTCCCAAGCAACCCTGAGTCCTCCTCCTCCCACACCTGCAGGATGTTAAGGCCTGTGTAGGGAACCCCAAGACCGCTACCTCCATCTTGTTGCCCCAGCCTCTCTTTGTCATAAACAGTACAATGATCAAAGAACAGAAAAGGTGGTAAGAACATGAACTTTTTCCTGTGTATTCTTGATTATTTACAAATTGCTGAATGGTTTACCTGTGACTGCTTAAATTGAACTCTTTGTTTCTGTGCAATCTGTACTTTTAAAACTGTTGGCTTTTCTACCCGTGACTGTTTAATTTTTCTCTTATTCTTCCCTGCACTGTGCTTAGGACAGCAGGGACAACCATTAGCACCCCTCCCCCTTTGTGTTTATAGAAGTAACAAGCATTTGCAATACAATTGGTCTTGCATTTGTAAAAATTGGAGCTATTGACATTATAAATGACAATTGCGGAATTATGGGGGTTGGATTGAAATTGTTAGTTGTGGAATTGTGTGGCGTGTAATAGTGTGGTGGAGAGGGGATTTGTGTATTGTAATTATGTGGCATGGTGTGCAGTGGAATTATGCAGTAATTAAGTGGTATTAGGTGTGCTGGAATTATGTAGCGTGGGATTGTGTGCAATCACTGGATGTTAACTCCTTGGGTGCCCATGACGAGGTCAGCTCGTCATGAGCCACGGCGCTCCGGTGCTCATGACGAGCTGAGCTCGTCATGACCGCGCCCATTCCGTGGAACGCTCGTACGCTGGGCAAATTCCCCTGCTGTGCTGAGCGTTCCATGGGGACGGGCGTGGTCATGACGAGCTCAGCTAGTCATGAGCACCGGAGCGCCGTGGCTCATGGCGAGCTGACCTCGTCATGAGCACCGGGGCTCTGTAAGCGCCCCCCCCCCCCGCCTCCCAGCACAGCGGGGGGAATGTGCCCCGCACTGAAGGGGTTAAACAAGCCTCCCACTAATTAAAAAAATCATTTATTTTGTATATACAAAAAATCATGTGTGCTTACTACACACCTCCTTTGCATTTGTGAAAGGATCATCTGCAGTATACCCGAAGTAATATTTTGTTGTATTGAAAAGGGCTAAGACATTAAAGTTACAAAATAAAAAGGCACTTAAACAAATACCCTGTTTACACACTATACAAGTTGCTCAGTGCAGGAGGTTATTTTTCCAGACGTTTTACTGAGCTCATTGGCACACAGAGTTGATAACTGTCAAGTGGCTGAACGCCATGCAGCATCCCCTCAGCCAGTTGTGGATGTTTGTGTTTGCACTGGAGAATCACATAATCAAAAAGGTAAATACAAAACTACAAATCCCACAATGCAATGTTCCTGGCCCCCAAAAAAACAGAACGAGGTAAATTGAAAATCAGTTTCCTTCATTTCCCACATAGCATATTTTCATTACAAGGAAAGTAAATGATATGATTAGCAAAACAATATATGGCTTTCCCCGCTATCCGTGCTTGTGACTGCATTGTCTGGTTAATGGGAGTGTACTTTTTATGTCTCAGACATTCCTGCTTGTGTGAGGAATGGAGCAGTAGAGGAGACTGCCTTGGTTATGCCGCCGATACCTCAGAAGGAAAGAAATGTGCTGAAAAGACTGGTACGGTAAACATAGATAAAGAAGTGGAAAAGGTAAAAAAATACCATAACACCAGGTGCCCCTATCCATAACGTAGGGACAACATGTGTTATGGAGTTCATCCAGGTGTGTGTTCTTCGTTGATCAATATTGGGGGATAAACCAAGAATCCTCCAGACAGGAAAAAAATACCTTCCAAGTACCGACCAAATTCATCAGTAAAACCGTTCTCATTCGGAAATCTCTCTGCCCTATAACGCAGGCGCGGTGCGTCCATTGGGGCATGGGGCGTAGCCCCCCCGCCCGCCCGCAGCCGCCCGCAGCTCCCTCTGCGTTTCTGTTGAAAGACGCCAAGGCAGGAGAACTGACATTCCAATCATGTCAGTCAGCATGACATCACATCGCCCACCCCCTTCAGAGTCTGAAGGGGGTGGGCGGGGTGGGGTCATGTTGACTGACATGATGATGTCACCAGGGCAAGCAACACAAGTGCGCAGGAGTGGGGACGGAGGGTGAATTTTTTACCCGTGCCCACGCATGCGCACTTGCGTTTGTGCTTTTTTGCGCATACCCATTAGGAGCCCTTTGGGCTCCTAATGGGCGTGCTGTGGGCGAAGAGAAACCTGTGCCCCAAGCGCCAGGATTGGCTGCGAGGGCTGCCAGTCTCCATTTGTGCCGTGAGGCGCCAAGGGGTCGGAGAACAGAGGCGGCGTGGACCCGGACCGGCGGTAACTAAGGTAAGTTTTGTTTTTTATATTTAATATTTAATTCCCCCCCCCACCCCCGTGCGACATCGCCCCCCCCCCCCCACCGCCCCGAGCCGCGACTGCTGGCTATGATGCTTTGTTGTGCAATTGCAAAACATACTGTAACTCTGCAATGGCTCAGCCACTACGACTGAATGATGCAATAATACTTGAACGCGTTTTGCTGCTTAGAAATATTGTGTATGGATCGATTCGCTCTAATGGCGTAGGCAGTGTGTGTAGTAGAAATGTATTGCGTGCTGTTATCTGACCCCGCTGCCCCTGCTTTTTGCAAGCTCGGTGCAGAAATGGCAGCTTCCTTTTGGCACTGCTTGCTTGGAAACACTTGTACTCAAGAGAGTGCTTCTGTGCTGTCTCTGAACCCCTGGGCCTCACTTGCATCAGAGCTCCGGGCACAGCCAGCGAGAGAGGCCAGTTGTACAGCACAAAACCGTGCTGCACATCCCCGCCTCTAGGCGCTTTCATTGTCAGGAGGCCTTCTAGGTATGCTTTTCAGCCAACAATACACGCTTTCTGCTTGCCCCTGCTAGTTTCATGTTTTATTTGTGCAAGGGTGGATGATGGGAAGTGGAAGTGGCACAGAGGTTATAAAGAGTGTGCACTTCGTTCCAGATCCTCCTTGCACTGCCACCCAGCATGCGAGGTCAATCGTGTGCTTTGCTCTGCTACCCCGTGAATCCGTGTACAAGCGGTGAGATGCGCCTTCCCTAGAATATCCCCTGGGCACAGCCTGGCTGTACAGTAAGCACTTTTTTCCCAGGGCAGGCCTACTCTGCAACCCCTGCCCTTGTCCTGCAAGCCAAGAGATTACAATCTTTACTGCAAGGGGGTCAAAGCACGTAATTAGGTTGTTTGAAATAGCTCTCCACAGCAATGCTTTCTGCCCACATGCCGTGCTGTCCTGGCTGAAGAACTTCTGGCAGCAGGGTCGCGAGAAGAGCAGGACTGGGTCTGCTTATTCTTTATTTTTATCAAAACAGTCCTTCATGCCTGGCTAATATCCCGAGATTTCAGCAATCCCTTGTAGCATAAATAAATAGGTCAGCATGGTTAGTCTATTGCCACTTTGGTCATGAGGTATTCATTCTATGACAGTAGTGAGGGTGCATTGATATGGGGGCAATTAAAAAGAACAATCTGTGACCCAGACAGGTACAAGTTAATGCATCGCGCAAGTCTCAACATGTAAGGCTGCACTGTTAGGACCATGTTATGTCCCTTAGTTAGACCTTGCAAAAGCCCCTTGTAGGTTGTTCAAGCTCGCTTGCTCGCCGTACTGCAGTACGACAATTTTACGCCTCACCACTTTTAAAAGTCACCAGCCACCACTGGCTCTCAGGTGAGTTCCTGTGGTAGCAATAGAAAAATGAAGTGGTGTGTGCTTAGCAAAACGAAAGGCTGGGGGGCATTAGCTGAGCTCTGATGCTTAGCAAGCACGTGGACAAGATGCACACCGAAAGGGTCGGGGGAGGGAAACGCTGTGTTTGGGCTCGGAGGGTGGGTATAATGCTTCGAAGTCGCATGTGCCAAAATGAAAGGCAGGCATTAGATGAGTTCTAAAGCTTAGCAAGCGCGTGGACAAAATGCACACAGAAAGGGTTGGGGGAGGGAAAGTTTTGCCATCCCCTGGTCAGGCTTTATTCTACGCTTTCAATGACTCCAGATCCTTGCAGTCATCCAATAATTCTGTCTCACACAAGAGAAATAGTTAAATGTAATAGGCTTGGCACTTGCACGTGCTGTTTCAGCCAAGCCCCCAGAACAGAGCCTCCACCCCCTCTTCCCAATTCCGCTTCTGCCCTTTATGGGAAAAAGAAATTCCAGGCGGGTTACTACCAGACAAGCTTGCTTCACTGGATCAAAACACTGATCACCTGCAGGGGCGGCTGGTTACATTCGAAAGTGGTGAGGCGCAAACTGATTTGCATACTGCACCGTAGCGAGCGATGGCAGCGAGCGAGTCCAAATCCCATAAGGAGGGTTCGGGGGGTTCTCCTCCCTGCGAAAATTTTGAAAAAAGAGAAGAAAAATCATGCATTTTCAAGCAAATTTGAGAAAGCAGGAAGGTTAATAAAGCAATTGTGAAAGTGCAGTTATTACATTAATAGATGCCATAACATAGGTAGCTGCTTATTCAGTATAACCACAGAGCTTCATACATTCCGTCCTATTATGCTGGTGAATTCAGACTATAAGACTTTCATGAAAATCTCAGCTCTAAGAGTAGAAGAAGTTGCACAGCAGTTGGGAAACAACCTTCACAAAGCATTGGGAACCACACATTACCTTTACCACATTTCCATTAGAACGCATGTGACTTTATCACGCATGTCTTTCCACACAGTTTATAGTGTTTAGGTGAAACAAAATGTACTTGATATGCCATTTGATCAGTAAAATCTGTTTAGTTCCCAAATAGAGCAAACACTAGAAAACTTTTAAAAACAGAGATAACAGTGCATTTGAGAGTACCTCACTCAGTATTTTTTTTATTAACATATAATTTGCAGCATTCACTTTTTGTAAATGAAATCAGCACGTCTCTCTTTCAGTGAAGCGAACTTGTCAATAACTTTCATGTTGAAGTCCAGTATTTTTTGGACTAGCTTGCTCTCTATAGAGAGCATCGCCAAAGCATTGAGTCTTTCCTCTAGCATGGTGTTCCTGAAGAATGTCTTAATGCGCTTTAAGGCTGAAAAACATCGTTCAGCTTCGGCTGTTGTCATTGGAGTGGTAATGACAATTTTTTAGTAAAGTCACTGTCTCTGTAAGTGACTTTTCCATATTCAGTTGATGTATTAAAGCCAGCAAAGTCAAGGCACTTGTGGCCTTCCGGTACACAGGCATTCCGTACAGTACAGTCAACTCAGTTCTCAGCTGCTCTTTTTTTCATTCAGAGCACGCTCCGGGAAGGATTCATCATATTTTGCAAACTCTTGACTTTGCAATAATGTGGCACTCACCAAATGTTTAGTGAATGAAAAACGTTCTTGTGCCTGCACAATTACAATGTCACATATCTCCTTTGCAATTCGAACCAGAGAGGTGATGTTTTGCCTGCGGTTTGCAAAAGTAGAATGCTACGGCAGTTTGCTCTCTAAAGTCTCAACCCCATCTCTCACTTTCCTTATGCTTTGTACAAATGTAGTGGTAGAGTCTTTCACAAAGACAGTATCTATGTCTTTTCCTTGTAACTGATTGTATAACACCTCAATACATTTCTCAAGGCCCTCCCTATTTTCAAAGATTAGGTTGACTGTACGAATGCTAAGGTTCCAATGAGTTGAGGATCCCCTTGGAACGCTTTTGTCCGCAATCTCATGAAGAGCTTCCGTTCTTTTGGGGGAACGTGAGAAGAATGCTGCTATGCCTCCTATATCCTGAAAGAAAGCTTGTGTCTCTCTGATCTTTGATACTGCCTGTTGCATAATAAGATTGAGTTGATTGGCGTAACAGTACACTAAATGAGCATTAGGGTACACATCTCGAATTCGTTTCTGTACTCCACTAAGGCTTCCACTCATTACGGGCGCACCATCATAGCTTTGTGCGATAAGTTTTTGTTATGGTTGGGGCTTCGGCCTTTGGAAGAGGCGGGAGTGAGCGCTGGAGCAGACCCAATGTGACGGGACTCAGAGGGCGGCAAGTCCGGTTCAATATTATAGGAAGCCCCAGGATTGGCTAGGGGGGCACACTGACTACTCGCCCTGGCGCCTTTGAAACCCCGGGGGCTGCTGCGGCCCGGCTAAAGCAGCACCCCCTCGGTCCCTCTACCAGTCATGTTACCAGCGCGCATGCTCGGGCTAGGTGCAAGACAACAATCCTCATGCAAAGTACTGCTCCTGGCTTGCTGCAGACTGTCACTCAAGCTGCAGCAGACCAGCCAGCCCCACCCCCTACCCCTGCGCACTCTCTCCGGATTCAATCGGGGGTGTCCCGGATTGAAGCGCTGCGCTGCGGCGCTTATTATATATTGTGCAATTTATGCTTCAATTCACCAAAATATTTTAGCGGTACATCCAGGCTTAGTGGGGCTATGCCTACCACGCCCCAATGGACGTACCGCGGCTGCTCACCTGACACTTTCCTCTCCACACCACACAAGCCTACTTCAGAACGATGTGAAGATGCCCTCTGAGCGGCCTCTCAGATTCTACCTTTATATGACATTTTGCGCGCTAGCTACAACTGTGGTGTATGTATGCAGTAATGCCAGTGGTCGAAGTGGGGAATAAAAAGTTGGGGAACTGTGGGTGGAGAATGAGGGGGCGGGAATAACTGAAGATTGGATCAGTGGACGGAGTCAGGGGTGTGGCTAGAAATCGCAAAACATACCAATTTTTGTACGTTTAGCATTTCACTCACAACTTACAGCTTATAACGTTATTTAATTCAAACAATGGATGAACATGTTTATTTGAGGTTTAATTCAGGAAAAAGCAAATACTCATAGGGAATACAGGTTTATATAAAACGTGCAAAATATAAGCAGGAACAATGGCATGGGCGCAAATTCAGGATGGCGAGTGTAAAAACTTCAGGACAAATATTCAGGACAGGAGGTCAAAATTCAGGACAAGAATTTGGGGCAACAGGTATGCTTTGCAGACACATCAGTGGATGTCATGCAATAGTATATAAATAAATAGGCAAGGAACATAAGTACAAGTCACATCTTCTACCCCGTCACCGCTCCTTCCCTTTCATTTCCCCTGCCTCGTCACCGCTCCTGCCCTTTCACTGCTCCTGCCCATTCACCCCTCCTGCCCATTCACTGCTCCTGCCCGTTCACCGCTATTGTCCGTTCACCGCTCCTGCGCCGTTCACTGCTCCTGCCCCATTCACTGCTCCTGCCCCATTCACGGCTCCTGCCTCATTCTCCTCTCCTGCCCTGTTCACCTCTCCTGCCCCGTTCACTGCTCTTGTCCTTTCACCGCTCCCGCCCGGTTACCGCTCCTGCTCATGCCTAATCACCACTCCTGCCCGGTCACTTCTCCTGCCTGGTCACCACTCCTGCCCAGTCACCTCTCCTTCCCGGTCACCTCTCCTGCCCAGTCACCCCTCCTGCCCAGTCACCTCTCCTGCCCAGTCACTGCTCATGCCCCGTCACCTCTCCTGCCCAGTCACCTCTCCTGCCCAGTCACTGCTCCTGCCCCGTCACTTCTCCTGCCCCGTCACTTCTCCTGCCGCGTCACCTCTCCTGCCCCGTCACCTCTCCTGCCCAGTCACCTCTCCTGCCCAGTCACTGCTCCTGCCCCGTGACTTCTCCTGCCCCGTGACTTCTCCTGCCCCATTACCTCTCCTGCCCCGTCACCTACTCCTGCCCCGTCAGCTCTCCTGCCCCGTCACCGCTCCTGCCCCGTCACCGCTCCTGCCCCGTCACCGCTCCTGCCCCGTCCACCGCTCATGCCCAGTCCACGGCTCCTACCCATTCACTGCTCCTACCCATTCACCACTCCTATCCATTCAACCTCCTACCCAGTCCCTTCTCCTGACCCGTCACTTCTCCTGCCCCGTCACTTCTTCTGCCCCGTCATTTCTCCTGCCCCGTCACTGCTCCTGCCCCATCACTGCTCCTGCCCCCTCTACTGCTCCTACCCCGTTCACTGCTCCTGTCTGGTCAGCACTCCTGCCCGTTCACTGCTCCTGCCGTTCACTGCTCCTGTCCGGTCATCACTCCTACCCGTTCACCGCTCCTGCCCCATCACCGCTCCTGCCCCATCACCGCTCCTCCCCCATCACTTCTCCTGTCCTATCACTTCTCCTGTCCCATTGCTTCTCCTGTCCCATCACTTCTCCTGCCCCGTTCACTGCTCCTATCCATTCACTGCCCCTATCTGTACACTGCCCCTATCCGTTCACTGCTCCTGTCCGTTCACTGCTCCTGCCCATTTACCGTTCCTGCACATGCCTAATCACCGCTCCTGCTCCATCACTTCTCCTGCCCCATCACTTCTCTTGCCCCGTCACCTCACCTCTCCTTTCCTGTCACCTCTCCTGTCCCGTCACTGCTCCTGACCCGTCACTTTTCCTGCCCCGTCACTTCTCCTGCCCGTTACTTCTCCTGCCCCGTCACCTCTCCTGACCCGTCACCTCTCCTGCCCCATCACCTCCTTTGCCCCGTCACTTCTCCATCCCTGTTGCCTCTCCTTCCCTGTCACTTCTACCTTCCCTGTCACTTCTCCTGCCCTGTCACTTCTCCTGCCCCGTCACTTCTCCTGCCCATTACTTATTGCCCGGTCACCTCTCCCGCCCCATCACCTCTCCTTTCCTGTCTTCTCTTCTGCCCCTTCATTGCTCCTGCCCAGTTGACTCTGTGTAAAACATTGACAAATTTCAAATGGTGGCAAGTTCCCCACAGTACTATGTCTGGGGAAAGCTTCTCTGTAATCACTAGCTCAGCATGATATGCTAAAGGCGCATTGTCATTCGAAAGGGGATAATCAGCCTCAAACAGAATGACAATGGGCCTGCCCTCAGTCTGTGAGAGATCAGGGAGGGGCTTCTGCAGCCTCTAGAGTTCAACAGAGAAGTGCGAGCCGCCCCTGAAAGCTGAAAGAAAAAGTTATCGTTTTTAAATTGGACTATTCTTGCTGTCCCGGGATGCTTTTTCGAAAGAAAGAAGTAGGGGAACGGACTGAAATAATTTTTGAAAGTAGGGGCACGCCGTGCCCTTCCGATCCCGCCCAATTCTACCACTGAGTAATGCAGCATAAACATTTTGAAAACTTACATATGTGCAGGGTCGACTAGCATCAGCGTGGGTTATATGTGAAAGTTTCCATTCCCAGGCGACTGACTAACCCATCTGCAGGATGAAATTGGGGAAAGCTTTAACAAAGAATCTTTTAAAAATAGCATGTGGCTTGCTGTGAGTCAGATCCCATTTGTGGGTCATGGACAAGAAGGTGGTACAGTGGCAAACGCTGTGTTTGGGCTCGGAGGGTGGGTGTAATGCTTCAAAGCGGCGTGTGCTTAACAAAACGAAAGGCAGGCATTAGCTGAGCTCTAATGCTTAGCAAGCGCATGGACAAGATGCCCACCGAAAGGGTCGGGGGAAGGAAACGCTGTTTTTGCGCTCGGAGGGGGGTAAGGCTTCTAATGTGAACTAGGAGGGAGAAAGCAATTGAGCGTGAAAGAGGCAGACTTTGAATCTGGGACTTTGAGGTGAGCGTGCTGAAGACAGAAAAGGAAGCCATCCGCTCAGCATGGTTTGTAGTTCCTGAGAGCGCGTCTTTAAAAACAACACAGTACAGTGAGAATGCTTCATTTTTGTCTAGCGTCTTACGGTTTTGAATGCAGGGCACGTTTATTTGACTGGATTTGTCCCACCAAACCAGGCTTGAAAATAGCATGCTCAGCTGGAGGAATGCCGCCGTTCTATCGCGAACACAGGCCGGCATTAGTACAAAACAAGGAAATAGTCCCTAACTAAAACGATAACAGCCCAGTACAGGTACTACACTGTAGTTGTTCCATGCTGCTTCCTGCAAAATGGAAGTGAGGTATCGGACCACCAGCCAATCAATGAGCGAGATAAGAAGAGCAATGTCAGATTTAACCAATGGCAAGCAAGAAAACAAATAGAAATGCAATAGGTGGAGTTTCATCACTAATACTGAATACTTGATGCCTCGGAGAGGCAGCTGCACTGCCTATGCGAGACCTACAAATGAAGCAAACTACATCCTCAGAGACTAATCAGAGTGTTTTAAGAGACTGATTAATCTGTTTTATGGTTTAAACTGTGACTGGAAAGCGAATGTAGCACTTGTTTTTGGCTAGAAAAAGTCATGTGGTTAAATGCGCCAAAATCAGTATTTTCAGTGGTTTTAGATTTAGATTACCAGCTGGCTAAAACAGGACGTGAAAGTGTGGGATGAGCCTGTCTGCTTTCAAGGAGATTCTAATTTCAGGAGCAGCTCTCCCTGCCCCCTGGCCACCACAGCATATGCTTGAGGTCACATGCTCCTTTTAAAAGTTTGCTATTAAGAGTTACATCTGTACTCTGATTGGCTGTTGTAGCTGGTGTTTCTATTGGGCTTAGGGTTAGTGTTCTAATTTGCTGATAGGTGTAGGGTTGTGATTGGCCCTTGGGCTAGTCATTCAATGACCTTGGGGCTTAGGTTAGTGTTCTGATAGGCAGATAGGTCTAGGGTTTTAGATTGGTTCCTGGGGCTAGGGTTTCTATTAGACCTAGGGCTTAGGGTTTTGGTCATTTAATGGGGATAACGAAGACCAATTTCATTTTCACAATATCCTGTTTTGTTTTTAACCATGCCCTAAGACTCCTGGAATAAACATTAACATTGGCGGATCACAGAGGCATCTTTAAATCACACTTTTGGGCACCCCTTCACGCCCAACAAAACAAACCTGCTCTGCTGTAATTCAGGCGTCGAAGCACATCTGGGTTACACCCGGCAGCCCAGCTGGGAACCCAATGATGAAGCATGCCACCAACTAGGTTGGTGGGTGAGGGTTCTTCTTAAAAACCCATTGTTTTTTTTCTCTATTCCAGTGTATGACACTGAGTCGTCCCTGTATGTGGATCCATGAGTGGGTCCGTCCACGTTTTTCTTTATATTCTACGAAAACAACACAGCTCACCAACTCACTCTCAACCACCATCTCCACCACCTACACATGCAGATCCAATAAAATGTCTTCTTAGCCTGCCGTGCGAGAAATGCGATACAGAACAGCTACACTATTGCTATCCTCAGACAGCTAATGCCAACACTAAGGACACACCAGTTACAAGTCCATAAAATGATGCTCACTCTTCTACAAAACACCATCACCAAAACACATTCTCTAAATTGCCTACTAATAAGTGCACAATCACTCTAATAAACCAAGCATCTTTACAGACCTCCAACTAGCAATGCAACATTCCCAGACACACTTCTAGACACAGTTTCAAACCTTATAACCTTATAAACCTTATAACACTACACTCAAACCTATGCATTCTTGGTGACCTAAACATTTGGCTTGGCAAACCCAATATGCCCCATCCCAAAACAATCATCACTGGCCTAGGTGCACTGAACCTACATCAGATCATCCACAAACCCACACACAGTGCTGGCCACATTCTAGATGTAATTTTTGCAAATGTTGAACTAGTTACCTTTCAAACAATGACTCCAGTCAGACCACCATTTGCTTGCTTTCCAATACATGACTACAGAATCAACTCACCTAAAACCACCTCACATGAATCCACTTATTGACCATGGAACAAACCCAATTTGAACACTTAGAAACACAACTAGCATCCAGTACAGATTAAGACACAATACAGAATGTTTAAAAACTATATGAGTGGCAACAGGAAGCTTTTCTTTTTTTTAAATATTTTTTTATTTATTGATTTTCTTTCAGCAAACAATCAGACATTATACAATAAATAAGACAGGACTGTCCTACGCCGGACACAAAGTACAAATTGGATTTAAAGTAGAAAGGAATAGGAACATGTACAAACACAATAAATGAATTCATTTGGCCCGTGTATTTTAAAGAGATTGGTAAGTCAATAAATTATATCCATTTCTGAATAGGTGCCCAGACTTTTAACCCGAATCTCTGCTTTACAACACTCTTTGTTCTATAGATCGCAGTTTGAAGTTGATATATAGATAACATTTTGGTTTGCCATTGGCTAAAAACAGGAGATTCGGGATCAAGCCAGTGTGACGTAATACAAAAACGAAAAGCTGCCATACAGGTAAATAAGAAAACTTCTTCACCTAGTGTCCTAATTCCTATTTGATTAGATTCTAAACCTAGGATGACCATTTCCGTGTTTAATTTGGCCGAGACCCCCAAACTGTTATTAATAAAAAATTTGATATCTGTGATAAATTGAGAGAGTTTAGGACATTTGAAGAACATGTGGCTAGAGTCGGCAGCTATTTCATTACATCTGTTACATTTATCTACATGGCTTCCTCTCCATTTAGCCAACCTCGCAGGTGAATAATACAAATCAAAGATATCCATAAAATGTTGGCTCTGCAATGAGACATTGAACAGTACTTTGGGTGCTAATTTAATCGATCTTACTATATCAACCTTAGCGATTCCAAGTTTCCTTTGCCATTTAATTTCGATTAGTTTCAAATCATCATCCATTTGATTTATTACTAACTGATAAATTAAGCCAATTCTCCCCCCTTTCCTTAATGCTTCCAAAATATAATTTTTATTCATACAGATATTATCAAGTAGACCTTTTGTTTCTAGAAAATTTCGAAGTTGGTGATATTTTAAAAAGTCGTGCCTTGGCAGATTATATTTGGCTTGTAAGCTGGAAAAAGAACACAGTTGATTATCATTATAGAGGTCTCCCAAGATGTGAACACCAGCAGCATACCATCTGTGTCAAAGCGATGGCATCTTAGACAATTGATAGCTGGCTTTCAACAGAAGGGAGCCACAGTATTTTTGCAAAGTCCTGCCAAATTAAAGATCATTGTAAAAGGCCAGCCCCAAATTTTTTTTTCTGAAATTGCCGCAAAGGACTTTCTGGCCTCACTATGAACAATTGTGGCTACTGTATCGAGACTGTATTTCGGGCCATCTCATGTCTTCTTTCTGGGTAGCAGCGCTGATCTAAGGCTGTCCTTTTATCTGTTTTTTGTTTTTGTCCTTTCGAACTCAGAGGGAGGGGGGGTCGCATTCTGAGCTCCCAGGGACTGGCTGTCCCTGTGCCTCATAAGGCGGGTTTGGGGGGGGGGGGGGTTGGGGGGGGGAAGGGTGGGTTGGGTGGGTTGGGTGGTGACGGTCACTGGTGGGTGTGGGTAGGGTGGGGTCGGGGCAAAAAATCAGCAACAATCAGCAATAGATATAGAAGTTGTATGATAGTGAAGTTTGGGAAAAATAATGGATTTGTTCAGAATCTAATGTCTCCTCTTCTGATTTCTTTTTTCTCTTTTTTTCTTGAATGGAGATGAAAATAAAAGTATGTTCTCTGAACATTAATGGTCTGAATGATAATAAAAAAAGAGGGGCCCTAGCCAAAATGATACAGCTACTTCGAATAGATATTCTCTGTCTGCAAGAGACGCATGTCGCATGGGATAAAAGAAGGATTCTTAATAACTTAGGACTAGATCTATTGGTCTGTTCTAAGCATACAGGAATTAAACGTGTGGTTGCAATTTTTATGCAACATAATCTAGGGACCTGTATCAAAACAACTGCGGACAAATGGGGACGGTGGGCCTCCGCAGAACTGTTGTTATATCAACAGAAGTTTGTGATATATACTATCTATGGCCCTAATCTGGATGACGCCGAGCTATTTAATTCTCTAAATCAGGAGTTATCTGTCTGTACTTCTCCTATTATTTTATGTGGTGACTTAAACATTCATTTAGAAGCTAATTTTGATATTAGACATGATAAATATACGGGTTCTAAACCACGAACATTTAGGGCCTTGAGGAATTTACTGACGGACAACCGTCTTATGGATGTGTGGTTTTCTATGTATAATAAAGACCCTGGCTATAGTTTTTTTTCTGCCCCGCATCGAAAGCATATTTGCCTTGATTATTTTCTTATATCTCAATTTTTTTTTAATAAAGTAAAAATGGAAAGTCTCCCAAGATTATTATCTGATCACAATCCTTTAGTACTATATCTTAGTCTACCATCTATAGGTGAAAGACCTAGAACAACTTGGTCATTTCAGAGGAATTATACAGGATTTTTTTGATATTAATAACAATAGTGCATCTATCCCTGTGGTATGGGATACATTTAAATCCGTAGTAAGGGGAGAAACTTTAAAATACTCAAATTTCCAAGGTAAAAGTAGACGGGACAAATTTTTGAAAGACTGCGATATGGTTTCGCGGGCAGAAAGAAAACTAGCTGAAAGTATCAAATTTAATACTCACATTCAAGAATCTCAAACTGAGCTCTTTATTAAACGTAGCATGGTCTATTCCTATATTGTGGAGCGAGTGATATTGCAGTATAGACAACATAGAACTGAAAGTTACGAACAAAGTGAGAATACAGGGAAAATTTTGGCTCAAAGATTGCGTCAAAAAACAACAGCTAACAAAATTCTTAAAATTCGAGATCTTAATGGGAATGTAAAAGTATCTAAGAAAGATATACTGTCCGCCTTTAGTGAGTCCTATCAATCTTTATATTGTCAATCCAGGAATAAAGATGATGTAGAAATGAGAATATCCCAATATTTGGAGGGTGTAGGAATAACTCGGCTAACGGAAGATCATGGGGAATCTCTTAGCGCTATAGTAACATGAGATGAAATTGAAGCAGGAATAATGGGACTGGCACTTGGTAAAGCAGCAGGACCTGATAATATATTAGAATTCTATCGAATATTTAAGGGAGTGTTAAAATCAGAACTCATAAAATTGTTCCGGTTGGCATTCTCTGGTATTTCTCCAGAGTCATGGTCGCTAGCCACTATTGTTGTTTTTAAAAAGAAGGGGAAGCCCAGTGAAGAAATGGGGTTTTATAGGCCCATATCTCTAATATCCGCCTATAGTAAAAAAAAATCCCAAATTTTAGCTAATAGACTTAATAATCTGATGCTGCTTCTTGTATCTAGAACAGGTTGGCTGGACAGGATGATTAACAGAAAATTCTAGAACCACGCAGCCAATATGTACTACGTGACCACTGGAATTGTATTCCAAGAAAATGTATCTTCTTTTAAACTTGAATTTCATAAGTTTCAAAGAGCAACAGACACAAACAAGAGACTGTCAGTACAGTTAGTTCAGCAACATGCAATCATGTATACAATATCTACAAATATACAAATTTACAAATGTACAAACACTTAAAGCAAAGAATCAAACGAAACACATATTGTCACACCAAAAACAATAGAACACATAATATTCCAAATTAATTGCAAAGTACAGATTACTATTAGATACAGTGTATTATTCGTACGTGGAAAAAGAAAGGAGAATCCAGTCCTTAGAACTAAAAACCACAAGACAGGCGGAACTGAGATGGAAAAAGGGTGCCTGCCTGACGCAGTTGCGGTGCACATTCAGGATGGAGGGCAGCTCACATGTTAAAGTGCAGGTGTTGTTGGCTGCTTTCCAAAAAATAGTTGGGGGCGTCTGGACACTGAACCGAATTCAGGCCAGCTAGCGGGGACCATTCAACCGCAACCCGTCGTGTTGCGCCCGCGTTCGACCCACAGACTGAACCTTCCTTGGAGCGGCAGAGCTACTCTGTACACACGACGGGTTGCGGTTGAATGGTCCCTGCTAGCTGGCCTGCGTCTTCAGTCTACTACTGTGTGAAGCACAGACCTTCATTTTGAACTGCGGTATACCTACACTACGGCTACTTCTCTGCCCTTTGTGCAGATTAACCGTTCCCAGTCCCTGTCCTGAGGAGAACCTACAACATCTAGGTTCGAAACGCGTCGACACTCCAAACCTGTGGCAAGATCAAAGGGTGCAGCTAGGATATAAATCATACCACTCTATTGGGCCCTAGCAGTGTAACCCCACAAAAAACATTTGACCACAGGCCTTGTTAGACAGGCAGGCACCCTTTTTCCATCTCAGTTCCGCCTGTCTTGTGGTTTTTAGTTCTAAGGACTGGATTCTCCTTTCTTTTTCCATGTACGAATAATGCACTGTATCTAATAGTAATCTGTACTTTGCAATTAATTTGGAATATTATGTGTTCTATTGTTTTTGGTGTGACAATATGTGTTTCGTTTGATTCTTTGCTTTAAGTGTTTGTACATTTGTAAATTTGTATATTTGTAGATATTGTATACATGATTGCATGTTGCTGAACTAACTGTACTGACAGTCTCTTGTTTGTGTCTGTTGCTCTTTGAAACTTATGAAATTCAAGTTTAAAAGAAAATACATTTTCTTGGAATACAATTCCAGTGGTCACATAGTATATATTGGCTGCGTGGTTCTAGAATTTTCTGTTAATCATCCTGTCCAGCCAACCTGTTCTGTTTTCCCACTTGTTGAGATCCGGGCTGGTCAGATGTAGGATCCAATACCTTCACTGTTTCACAGTCTTGTATCTAGAAGGCAGCATGGCTTTGTGGCGAAACCAGACACCACCGATCATATCAAAAAGATAATAACCTTGTTAGACTGGGCGCAAGCATCTGAATCTTCTGTAGCAGTGGCCCTGTTGGACGCTGAAAAAGCGTTCGACAGGGTCACATGGAAGTTTTTATGGGCTGTCATGACTAGGATGGGACTTCCTGAGGAATTTTTTAATGCTATCAAAGCTCTCTATCATCAACCAAAAGCTGCCATCAGGATCACTGACACAGTATCTGATAACAAGGGGGACCAGGCAGGGTTGCCCCTGCTCCCCCCTGTTGTTTGCCATGTATCTTGAACCCTATCTTCATAAACTGGCGACCGAGGAAGGAATTACTCCAGTAATGATTAGAGGAAACAATTTTAAAATATTCGCCTATGCGGATGATGTTGCCATTACTACACCAGACATTAAAAATGCTTTACGAAGATAATATCTCTGGCAGAAGAGTTCGGTGAGCTATCAGGCTATAAGCTAAATATTGCAAAAACGCAGATCATTCATTCTAAAAATGGTCGCCCCAAAGATATGGTATTTGTACCGGAGGCTCAAAACTTGGGAATTACAACGCAATTTAAAATTATAGCAGCGGCTACCTCAATTTGGCGGCAGTTTAAAAAGAAAATTACTAATCTTAAAGATATTAGTTATTATATTTCAATTTTGAAGAGTAGGGTACTGCCCGAGATTTTTGATGACCCAACAGGAAGATTTTCATATCCTTATACCAATAAGAACGACACAACTGAACAAAAGAAACAGGCACCTTGGAGAAATATAGAGGTAAAAGAGATGAATCAGCAAATTAGAAAGCTGCAATGAACCTGGCTCAAAACAAAAACCAATCAAGACAAACTTCACCTATAGAAATGTAACAGATTATACACATCTGCAATCAAAAAAGCTAAGAAAAAATACTATTCAGACAGAATTCAAAATTGTAAAAGTGCCTAACAACAAATTAATGTGTCCATCGGTAATGAAAATGGTGCTCATGTAAAGCGCTCTGATACCTGATATCTTCGGGTCTAGTTTGCGCTATATAAAACTCTAAAATGAAAGAAAGAAAGAATTCTATAAACATTCTCAATGAATGTCATAAAACAAATTGCCTAGAGGGAGCTCATCCCATTACTCAAGATTCCACAGACAAACTGACAAATCATTACACGACCAAAGCGGATATGTTGGACTTAGCAGTAAGATAAAATAATACTGCAATAGCATGGTTTGTAGCTAAGACATATACTCATAAAAATACATACGTTCGTTCGTTCAAACCACTTTATTAGATTAATTAAAATCATAAAAGTACACATATAATCACACATCATAAAATACATTTAAGACAATAGGTAATATTAAAATCACATAAAAAACCTAATATAATACCATTTCAAATCCCCTTAAAAATACCAATACGAGTACAAAAAAATTCATGGTTCAATCATAGCTAGGCATCTTAATTTTCTTGACCTTACAGCAGCTACAATATAACTGGCAATATTAAAAATATTCCATGTGTTATCCAGTAATTGTAGGTACATTAAGGCAGGTTTAACCTGTAGGAACCCCTTCCCTCTTAAGAGTGAAATTATATACGATTCCCTATTATCAGAGTAATGACCGCAAAAAAATATAAAATGCGTGGTATCTTGAATTGAGCAGCTATCACAATCACAAAGTGTTCCCTTCTCTGGTTTACTCCAGCCATGAAAGGTTCCCAATAAATAAAGGTGTATCTGATAGAACCGGAATCTAGAAAGCAACCAGCGATGATAAGGCCTTGTTACTAGCTTTAGATAGGGCTCAATAGAGGGTGACGTAACTAACAGGAAATGAGCCCTAACCAGAGGTTTTTGTAATTCCTCAGATTCCAGTTCCTGGGACCTTAAGGACAAAAAATGCTTTTTAACCCACCTTATATCTCCTTTAACAATGCCCCCTGGGGATTCAAAAATTTCTGGTCGTCCAAGTTTCGCAAACATTAATTTAACATAGGAAAGCCACTGTATTTCATTTACCCTTTCTAAAATAATACGGCGATTAAGCGTTAATTCTGGATTAAGCCAGGTTTTTAGCCAGCAAATAAGTGGAGCCATGCTAATCAGATCGCAAACATACCCCATTCCCAGCTCCTGGTGAACAGCAAATGTTGGGGTAGATTGGGGGATAGACAAGAGGGAGCGAAAAAATTTATTTACAATCGTCTGCACCTCCTCACCTTGCTTATACCCCCAAATTGCAGCACCATATAACGCTATTGCCAGGCATTTCGCCTTATAGATGGAAAGAATCACCTGACATGGCCTTCCCCCAAGCCGTTGTGCGAAACTTAATAGGGCTGATGTAGATCTACCTAAAGCATTCTTTTTTGCTAAGCATCTGTCATCAAACAGGACCCCCAGGTAGGTAAAGGCCTTCACCCTCTTCACCTCTGCCCCCTTGCAATAGAAGGTTTTCACGTTATTTTTGTGTAACCCCATAGACATAACATGTGATTTGCCAATATTTACTACTAGGTCCAGAGAGTTCATGAACTCCCCAAAGGAGTTCAGTACTCTCTGTAGGCCTATCGGGGTACGCGCTAATAGGACGGCATCGTCCGCGTATAGGAGAACCGGAATGGTACTGTTCCCTATACGCGGGTCGTCCAAAGTAGCAATATCCAGGGATTTAGCTATAGCATTTATGTACAAAGTAAAAAGTAGAGGGGCCAGGATGCACCCTTGTCTGACCCTTCTACCCGATTTAAAGTGTCTAGTGCAAGTGCCTTCCTGTGTCATCCTCACGGACGCAAATAGATCCCAATGGAGATCAGCCATATAGAATACCAGACTAGCGTCAATCCCTAAATCCAATAAAAGGGACCACAGCTTTGATCTGTTTACCAGTTCGAAAGCTGTGGATAGGTCCATAAAACCTAGATAAATAGACCCCTTAGAAGCTACAGTGTATTTGTTCGTTAATAGATACAAATTAAGGCACTAGTCAATGGTGCTTCTGCCCGATCAAAATCCATATTGGAATTCCGACAGAATCCTATTATATGCTACCCACTCAGACACCTTAGTTAAAACAACTTTTCCCAGGATTTTAACAGAAGAATCAATTAAAGAAATAGGTCTATAGCACCTCGGGTCCCCTCTCTGGCCTTTTTTAAAAACAGGAATGATTATAGAGTGGGACCATGAGGCAGGAAATCCATAAGAAACAGTAGAATTAAAAACATTTGTTAAAATCTTAGCCCAAAGTTTGGCATTGCCCTTATAAAGGTCGACGGGGATACCATCTGGGCCTGGAGCCTTGTTACTTGCAAATTCATGTTTTGCTCTCTCCACATCCTCCTCTTTAAACACTAAATTGGACTCTGGCGAGATATCGTTAGGTGCTATAAAGGAGTTGAATACCTCGTTACTCGCATATATAGCTTCAAAGTGTTTCAGCCAATCATCCTCTGGGATATTAATTTCAAGTATATCATTCTCCTCGCCTGTTAGGAGTGGACTATTAACAATAGACCAGAACTTCGAGCTGTCCTTTAAAACTTCTTTAGACATCAAGCTATCCCAAGCCTCTGATTTAATTTCATTTTTGCGAGTTTGCATACTTAATTTATATTCTTTTCTGAGGCTAGCTATAAGAGCTTTATCCCTGGGTAGGACTTTCAGTGATTTTAATAGATTTTGATGCGCCCTGGAGCATTTAGAGTCAGACCATCTTTTTTCTTGTTTACGTTTAGGTTTACCAGTAGCGGTTAGATATAAAGCAACCTGTTTACAGAAGGTTTCAAAAGCTCTAATGATCTCCCCCTCTGAAGTGGAGCTGTCTGCACATTTTCTGATATCTTCTTCCACCTTTGTACTCAGACTATCTAAAAAATGCTCCGAGACTATTTTTGCCCATTTTATCCTCCTCCCTTGATCATGAGTTCTCAAACTATTTGGTCCATTGACGTTGTCTATGGCATCAATACGGCAAAGCCTTTGTCTATTACCAGGTTGACCGGGTTGTGATCACTGAAGGGAGAGCTAATTGCATTATAAAAAAATACATGCCCTAACAGGGCGGGGGATAAAAATATATAGTCGATGATCGACTCACTTTCCCTAGCTTTAAACGTTACAACCCTCTTGTTAATCTCAAAAAACTTGGCTCGTAGAGGTCAGCACATGATAAAAGATCCTCGAGAGCCTCCCCCTTGTGAGTATGCTCAAAACGAGGTGGGGATGCAAAAGAGGGCCCATGAATTTCATTAATTCGACAGTTAAAATTACACAAATGAATAAAAAAATCCCCAAAAAGAATGATATCGACATAAGTGGTTTGTTGTGCTTTGTACACTTCTAAAAACTGAGCCAAAAGGCAAAAATGTTCGTTAGGATACTCGCTATCCCCAGAGTTATAGAAATTAACTAGCAAAGTTTCATCATGATTTGAGGTAGCGAGCTCTGCTATTAAACAATTAGGAGAGGCAGAATCTAAGATCTTTACAGCGCCTTTTAGCCTCACTGAGAGGAGGAGCATCAACACTCCCTTGGCTCTGCCCGAGGGGGTTGGACGGGCTGGCTGGAAATAAAATTTAAAACCGACCAATAAGAAGTTATTATCCTTATCCCAAGTCTCTTGTAGGGCTACGACATCACAAGCTCTAATAATCTTTAACCAGTTTTGATCACCCCTTTTCGACCGAAGCCCTGCAATGTTCCAACTCATTAGCCTAAATTTGGAGTCTACCTCTATAATAGTATCAGGCTCATCGGGAGGGAGTCGAGGGATCACAGTTATAGACCCTAGTCAATCGTTCTCAGTTAAACTGGACAGTGGCCAAAACCTATTTACAAGGGCTAGAGTGTCCCTACTCGTTATTACCTGGATACCTTGTGGTTTGATTGAGGAGATAGCTCCGGATCCTCCCCCACCAGAGAGATGATTCCTATTTGTGGGGTTCAATGACAGCCTGCCTAAACTTCCATGGGAATAATGAGGATAGGGTCTTATTCCTCTGTTTAGCCGACTAGGGGGAGGATAAAAGAAACCCAAAGATACTGCCCGAATACTACCCTCCTCTCTCCTCAAATCAGAACCATTCCACAGCATTCGGGGTACAACATGTGGGTTGTTAAAATTAACAATGACGCAATCCCCTTTAATTGCCTTTTCCGAGCTCCCTAACCATCCAACACGTCTTGCCATTATGATATTTGGAGAAATGTCAGTATCACCTGCGCAATTTTGGTTACACCATTTTTTTGTGAAGGCTAGAAGGGCATCAGAAGATTCGACCTCTCCCTCCGTCAGTGGGGGTACCCTTACAAGGACTACCACCAACGGAGCTGCTTCAGGGGCAAGATTGATGATAGATTGGATAACAGTTTGATTCCTAGCCTGTTGGTCCATTTCTTTCCCCCTCCCTCCATATGCAACCAGATTACTTCGCATCTCTGAGTTACTTACTATACTGCTTTGTGGTTCACCAACCCAGTTATTATAGACATCTCGTCCCCTAGGTATGACCAATCCAGTTATCGAGGTTTCAACCGGTGGGGGAACTCTTGGCCTAATCCTTTCACATTGTTCCACATTTTTCCTGGGGCCCACTATTGGAAGCTTTTTGGATTGGTCAGATAACTGGGCAGGGCCAGAGACGCCCTCATGCCAATTTAAAAACGTATTATTTCATTCACATTTTCCTAATAAATCGGCAACAAAAGTGTTCAGAGTGTCAATGATGTCCTTGGCAATACTGGTTAGAGCCGACTCCAACCGGGTAGTAAATATTTCCTCCACCAGGTCGCGAATGGTGGACTCCGTAGTATTTAGAAGAGCAGGTCCTGGGTTTTGTATTGTACCTTTTGGCTCTTTGTTCCGTTTATTTGTACCCTTCTGGGCTTTCTTTGACACTGTACTCTGTTTTTTAGACTGACCTTTAGTGTTCGGGGTGTGGCCAGGGGGTATACTAGAGGCATTACTTATAGGTCGTTGAGCCCTATCCTCAGCGGCAGCAAAAAATTCTTCCTGTACACCTTTTGGGGGATTGATAATTACACGGGGCTCGAGGGGAACAGGATTTTTCAAAATTACCTCTGAGGAAAGTGATTCCGCTACTCCAGCAGCATTGATATCCAGCCCAAGTTCTCTCTCTGCGGTTTCAATTTCTGTCGTCAACACACCCACCGCCGAGGTCAGATAAGAGATAATAGACTAGGACTTCCTGGGGACTTTCGCTTCCCCCCGCGCAGCAGAACGAGCTTGTTGGTTAAGTACCTCCCAGACAGGAAGAGGAGGGGCTGGTAGTCCGTCGCGGGCCCCAGAGCCTCCTGGTAGGTGTAGGCGCTTGCTCTTCCCTCAGTGCTCGCCACCGGCAATGAGTCTCCCGCGGAGCGGGAGGCTCGAGCAGTTCTTGAAGCCCTCGGCAGTTCAGGGGAGGGGCTGGCAGTCTGTCGCGGCCCCCAAAGCCTCCTGGTAGGTGTAGGCGCTTGCTCTTCCCTCAGTGCTCCCCACCAACGATGAGTCTCCCGCGGAGCGGGAGGCTCGAGCAGTTCTTGAAGCCCTCGGCAGTTCAGGGGAGGGGCTGGCAGTCCGTCGCGGACCCCAGAGCCTCCTGGTAGGTGCAGGTGCTTGCTCTTCCCTCAGTGCTCCCCATCGGCAATCGTGCATGCTTCGTTTCTACAGAGTTACACAGAAATAGGTAGACGGGCATTTCAATAAAAAGGGTTTATTGAACAGTCTTATTTCTCATGCAAGAGATATGAACTGCTACAATCGAAAGACAGAATGCGAAGTATAATAAGTACAGCGTTAGCAGTAACATAAAAAAATACTGCAATAGCATAGTTTGAAGTTATGACATATATTAATAAAAATACATACATAAATAACACAGGCTAAAATGTGAATACTCATCTGGTGCTTCTAAATATATCTACCCCAGTGTACCTAACCTAAGTGTAGTACTGTAGTGTGGTTTATGGGCCTCTTTCTGCGTGCATGTTAAGTTAGCATGGCTTATTAGGAGTTTAAACGCCATTTTTCCCTTTGCTACTTTTTTGCACTCTGCACTGCTTAGTTGTTTTTGGGAAGTTAGCTTTCACGAAGGTCTATACATGAGAAAAGGTTTGTTTTTCGACATCCCTAGACATACATCGTGCCCCCAGTCTGTACACTGAGCGCTGAGCCACCAAAGTTATCATAATGTGCGAGCCTGTTTATCGGCGTGTCCGTGTAACACATTCTAGACACAACAATTTGGCAGCTGCAAGCCGAGTAGGATTCTGGCGCCTTTATCATAGCACACTTGCCATAATAGAACACACTTGGAAGATTCCAGGCATGCAGAGAGACTAACCGATCCTGATGTAATTTACACTTACTGAGCGGACAGGTAAATGGGGTCCCCCTAAGAAAACTCCAGAGACCTTCTATAGTTTTATAATACATAGATCCTAGACAGGGATGGTGCTTTAAATAGGCACTTTTTATCACCTGTTTGCACTATCATTGTAATATGATTCCTCCTTTTGTATTTTATGGAATTGTAACCATGCTGTCCGTATTGATCTTATCCATATGTATGCTTATGTTGATTAAAATGATGGGCTGAGATCACGACGTTAAAATAAACATTTTAACCTTACCGTGTCGCTATTTTACTCCTGTTGAGGACTGGTATGAACGTATAACAAAAGAGTGTTCTCACTTCCAACCATTCCTGAGATGGTTCTAAGTCGCATGTTCTAGTTTGTCTAATCATTAGTTTCTTTGCTTTAGGACGAAGAGCTAATCTGACACTGATTGCTAGTCTGGTAGGGGATTTGGGGTACTAAGGTGAGTTTTGGCACACCCTAATTCACTGAGGTCCTAAGTCTCTGTGCACAGTTCTGTGTTTGCACAGAATCCCTGTTACAGTACGAGGTAAGAAGTAGGTGCTGTTTTCGAGCAATAGTTTAGTTTTGCCAAGAGTTGCCAAGAGTTCTTCTAGGTTCTGGTCTGCTCCTTACCTTAGAATGAGAGAGGCTGGAAAATTAAAATTTGGAACAAAAAATTAATCATAAAGAAAAAAGTTCCAAAGTTAGTCTCTGTTTTGAAAAAATGAAGGCTATATTCAGAGTTTCTCGGTACACTGTGTGCTAATTCAAAAGTCAGTGTGTGGGCTTGAAGAAAACATGTAATCTTCTATTTCCATAGACAGAAATGTGCCCACCGTAGGTGAGAGTTGGAATACCTCATTTAGAAGATTAACCACACATAGATGTGAACTATCGCCTTCAGGATTGGAAGCATCAGCAATATTCGTATCCGATGTTACCTGTGTGCCTGTTGTTTCCTCTCGTACCTCAGCAGCAGCAATTTGTCTCTGTGAGATCTAAATGAATGCCATCATAAGGATTGGTAGCAGCTGGGAACAACACAGAGCATGGGCCGTTACCGGGTCCAGCAGAGTATCGACATCCTTAGGCATGACTGATGGGAGTGTTAGACAGATGTGTAGCACGCATTCTTCACCGCAAAGCAGGCAGTATAGAACAGGTAAGATGCAATCTTGCCAGATTGATCTGAATGACAGAAACCATGTGATATTTAATTCTCATAGACAAGGGAAACCCAAAATGTGGACAATGCACTCACAACACTGTATCTCCCGTAGAGCTCTCTTCACGGTGCATTGGGTGTCGCTGATGAGTTGGCTTGCCATATCGCAGCAGTAGGAATAAAAACCGGATACCTGCAACGAGTGCTAAAAGTAGCGGCAGTCTCCCAAACACAGAGTGCACAAAGTTTGGAATGATTCCGAGGACTGCTTGAAAAGGTGCTAACAGTCCTAAACACACGTTCTTAAATACATGTACAATACCGCTCGTATCAGACATGTTTAAGATACGTCTCAACATTTCTGAGAAATGTGTAGGGTAGTTTGTGTTCAAAAGCCCAGCAGAGGTACTACACTGTAGTTGGTCCATGCTGCTTCCTGCAAAATCGAAGTGAGGTATCGGACCACCAGCCAATCAATGAGCTAGATAAGAAGAGCAATGTCAGATTTAACCAATGGCAAGCAAGAAAACAAATAGAAATGCAATAGGTGGAGTTTCATCACTAATACTGAATACTTGATGCCTCGGAGAGGCATCTGCACTGCCTATGCGAGACCTAAAAATGAAGCAAACTACATCCTCAGAGACCAATCAGAGTGTTTTAAGAGACTGATTAATCTGTTTTATGGTTTAAGCTGTGACTGGAAAGCGAATGTAGCACTTGTTTTTGGCTAGAAAAAGTCATGTGGTTAAATGCGCCAAAATCAGTATTTTCAGTGGTTTTAGATTTAGATTACCAGCTGGCTAAAACAGGACCTGAAAGTGTGGGATGAGCCTGTCTGCTTTCAAGGAGATTCTAATTTCAGGAGCAGCTCTCCCTGCCCCCTGGCCACCACAGCATATGCTTGAGGTCACATGCTCCTTTTAAAAGTTTGCTATTAAGAGTTACATCTGTACTCTGATTGGCTGTTGTAGCTGGTGTTTCTATTGGGCTTAGGGTTAGTGTTCTAATTTGCTGATAGGTGTAGGATTGTGATTGGCCCTTGGGCTAGTCATTCAATGACCTTGGGGCTTAGGGTTAGTGTTCTGATAGGCAGATAGGTCTAGGGTTTTAGATTGGTTCCTGGGGCTAGGGTTTCTATTAGACCTAGGGCTTAGGGTTTTGGTCTCTGAGTGGCTGCTATGATTAGGGCTGTGTTTGGCTGTAAGGACCTGGTCTCCTATTGGCTCTAGGGCTTAAGGCCGGGCGTCAAAGCTAAGGGCTAGGAGGACAAGGTCAGTTGCCTGTTTGGGCTTGTTCTTGACTGGTCGGGCCTAGGGCCAGAAATGCTGCTTGTTTGGCCCTTCACCAGCACCCAACTCAACCCATCCATACCTACAAACATATTAAAACACTCACAACAAATGTGCTCTTCTCATTTACTACAAACAAATCCCAGACACACATTTTAATGCCTCAACTCCCACTACAAAACCCCACAAACCACGCCCATAAACTTTACCCCAACTATCACATATTTGCACCTTCACTCACACGCAAACACCACTCTATACTATACCACTAACCAATCCACTCTTCACCAACACAACCAAAACCCATACCATATGCAACTATATACCATCCAGGGAAACACTCCTTGCTCTAATTACTGCTAACAGACCCTTTCTGTAACCAACAAACCTATGCTTAGCCTTCCAACTTTTATTCAACCAATACCCTCTTCTTTTTACCAAAAAAACATAACCACACAACCCTACACTCATCTGTACCACACATTATACCTCTTTCAGCTATAAAATCGAACACCAACACTTTTAACGGTTTTTCATCCCCTCTCACACATCACATACACTCTTCTCAAAAACACATCACCACGCCCTTCACCTTGCAGCTCCCACTCACCAACAATCGTTCACATACAAATACTTCTCAGAAAACAAATACATCGTCACCTCCTCTCACTACTCTCCAAAAACAAAACATAATACACACAACAGCCCAACAAAATCTCTCACACACATTGCTGTCACAATCTAGAAACATATACCTACTCCCACCTTCCTGAATACACAAATATTACATACCCTAAAACTCTTGCACTGGTAAGCTTTAACTCTTTCCCCACACCTAACACATATACATCAAAACATAAACCCTCTTTTAACCGCCTCTCATCCATTGGACAATTTAGAAGCTTACAACATGACCCACTTGCTGCACCACCACCCCTAACTCTTACATCTTCCACCGTAAACAGACGCAAACAAAATAAACAACATGCCAGTCTTCCAAACTTTGCATCTCCATGTCTACTGCAGAACAAGGCTATTCTACAAAAACAAGCACAGCAAAGTAATGAGGGATCCCGTCAGGACCAGATTAGGTAACGCAAGCTGGTGGATAGCCTTGACGAATGTGTGACTACAAGAGTCCACCCCTTTGGGATCCATATTAGCTACTTAATTCACATAGCTGATATTTTAACCAGATGGTAGGGACCGTAAGTACGGCTACACCACTGCATGCACAGCACACCTTAGCGAGTGTGCTGAATAATTCACTTGGCCACATACTCCCTTACCACACTTCACCTCTCTTTGGTCCTGAAGAAAACCTCATTACTTTAGTCAAGGCTAAAACATGTTGACCATTTAATGGGGATAACGAAGACCAATTTCATTTTCACAATATCCTGTTTTGTTTTTAACCGTGCCCTAAGACTCCTGGAATAAACATTAACATTGGCGGATCATAGAGGCATCTTTAAATCACACTTTTGGGCACCCCTTCACGCCCAACAAAACAAACCTGCTCTGCTGTAATTCAGGCGTCGAAGCACATCTGGGTTACAACCAGCAGCCCAGCTGGGAACCCAATGATGAAGCATGCCACCAACTAGGTTGGTGGGTGAGGGTTCTTCTTAAAAACCCATTGGTTTTTTTCTCTATTCCAGTGTATGACACTGAGTCGTCCCTGTATGTGGATCCATGAGTGGGTCCGTCCACGTTTTTCTTTATATTCTACGAAAACAACACAGCTCACCAACTCACTCTCAACCACCATCTCCACCACCTACACATGCAGATCCAATAAAATGTCTTCTTAGCCTGCCGTGCGAGAAATGCGATACAGAACAGCTACACTATTGCTATCCTCAGACAGCTATTGCCAACACTAAGGACACACCAGTTACAAGTCCATAAAATGATGCTCACTCTTCTACAAAACACCATCACCAAAACACATTCTCTAAATTGCCTACTAATAAGTGCACAATCACTCTAATAAACCAAGCATCTTTACAGACCTCCAACTAGCAATGCAACATTCCCAGAAACACTTCTAGACACAGTTTCAAACCTTATAACCTTATAACCTTATAACACTACACTCAAACCTATGCATTCTTGGTGACCTAAACATTTGGTTTGGCAAACCCAATATGCCCCATCCCAAAACAATCATCACTGGCCTAGGTGCACTGAACCTACATCAGATCATCCACAAACCCACACACAGTGCTGGCCATATTCTAGATGTAATTTTAGCAAATGTTGAACTAGTTACCTTTCAAACAATGACTCCAGTCAGACCACCATTTGCTTGCTTTCTAATACATGACTACAGAATCAACTCACCTAAAACCACCTCACATGAATCCACCTATTGACCATGGAACAAACCCAATTTGAACACTTAGAAACACAACTAGCATCCAGTACAGATTAAGACACAATACAGAATGTTTAAAAACTATATGAGTGGCAACAGGAAGCTTTTCATATCCTTATACCAATAAGAACGACACAACAGAACAAAAGAAACAGGCACCTTGGAGAAACACAGAGGTATTTTGATATCCTTATACCACTAAGAACGACACAACAGAACAAAAGAAAACAAGCACCTTGGAGAAATATAGAGGTAAAAGAGATGAATCAGCAAATTAGAAAGCTGCAATGAACCTGGGTCAAAACAAAAACCAATCAAGACAAACTTCACCTATAGAAATGTAACAGATTATACACGTCAGCAATCAAAAAAGCTAAGAAAAAATACTATTCAGACAGAATTCAAAATTGTAAAAGTGCCTAACAACAAATTAATGTGTCCATCGGTAATGAAACTGGTGCTCATGTAAAGCGCTCTGATACCTGATATCTTCGGGTCTAGTTTGCGCTATATAAAACTCTAAAATGAAAGTAAGAAAGAATTCTATAAACATTCTCACTGAATGTCGTAAAACAAATTGCCTAGAGGGAGCTCATCCCATTACTCAAGATTGCACAGACAAACTGACAAATCATTACACGACCAAAGCGGATATGTTGGACTTAGCAGTAAGATAAAATAATACTGCAATAGCATGGTTTGTAGCTAAGACATATACTCATAAAAATACATACGTTCGTTCGTTCAAACCACTTTATTAGATTAATTAAAATCATAAAAGTACACATATAATCACACATCATAAAATACATTTAAGACAATAGGTAATATTAAAATCACATAAAAAACCTAATATAATACCATTTCAAATCCCCTTAAAAATACCAATACAAGTGAGTACAAAAAAATTCATGGTTCAATCATAGCTAGGCATCTTAACTTTCTTGACCTTACAGCTGCTACAATATAACTGGCAATATTAAATATATTCGATGTGGTATCCAGTAATTGCAGGTACATTAAGGCAGGTTTAACCTGTAGGAACCCCTTGCCTCTTAAGAGTGAAATTATATACGTTTCCCTATTATCAGAGTAATGACCGCAAAAAAATATAAAATGCTTGGTATCTTGAATTGAGCATCTATCACAATCACAAAGTGTTCCCTTCTCTGGTTTACTCCAGCCATGAAAGGTTCCCAATAAATAAAGGTGTATCTGATAGAACCGGAATCTAGAAAGCAACCAGCGATGATAAGGCCTTGTTACTAGCTTTAGATAGGGCTCAATAGAGGGTGATGTAACTAACAGGAAATGAGCCCTAACCAGAGGTTTTTGTAATTCCTCAGATTCCAGTTCCTGCGACCTTAAGGACAAAAAATGCTTTTTAACCCACCTTATATCTCCTTTAACAATGCCCTCTGGGATTTCAAAAATTTCTGGTCGCCCAAGTTTCGCAAACATTAATTTAACATAGGAAAGCCACTGTATTTCATTTCCCCTTTCTAAAATAATACGGAGATTAAGTGTTAATTCTGGATTAAGCCAGGTTTTTAGCCAGCAAATAAGTGGAGCCATGCTAATCAGATCGCAAACATACCCCATTCCCAGCTCCTGGTGAACAGCAAATGTTGGGGTAGATTGAGGGATAGACAAGAGGGAGCGAAAAAAATTATTTTCAATCGTCTGCACCTCCTCACCTTGCTTATACCCCCAAATTGCAGCACCATATAACGCTATTGCCAGGCATTTCGCCTTATAGATGGAAAGAATCACCTCACATGGCCTTCCCCCTAGCCGTTGTGCGAAACTTAATAGGGCTGATGTAGATCTACCTACAACATTCTTTTTTGCTAAGCATCTGTCATCAAACAGGACCCCCAGGTGGTAAAGGCCTTCACCTTCTTCACCTCTGCCCCCTTGCAATAGAAGGTTTTCACGTTATTTTTGTGTAACCCCATAGACATAACATGTGATTTGCCAATATTTACTACTAGGTCCAGAGAGTTCATGTGATCCCCAAGGGAGTTCAGTACTCTCTGTAAGCCTATCGGGGTATGCGCTAATAGGACGGCATCGTCCGCGTATAGGAGAACCGGAATGGTACTGTTCCCTATACGCGGGTCGTCCAAAGTAGCAATATCCAGGGATTTAGCTATAGCATTGATGTACAAAGTAAAAAGTAGAGGGGCCAGGATGCACCCTTGTCTGACCCCTCTACCCGATTTAAAGTGTCTAGTGCAAGTGCCTTCCTGTGTCATCCTCACGGACGCAAATAGATCCCAATGGAGATCAGCCATATAGAATACCAGACTAGCGTCAATCCCTAAATCCAATAAAAGGGACCACAGCTTTGATCTGTTTACCAGATCGAAAGCTGTGGATAGGTCCATAAAACCTAGATAAATAGACCCCTTAGAGGCTACAGTGTATTTGTTCGTTAATAGATACAAATTAAGGCACTGGTCAATGGTGCTTCTGCCCGATCTAAATCCATATTGGAATTCCAACAGAATAATATTATCTGCTACCCACTCAGACACCTTAGTTAAAACAACTTTTCCCAGGATTTTAACAGAAGAATCAATTAAAGAAATAGGTCTATAACACCTCGGGTCCCCTCTCTGGCCTTTTTTAAAAACAGGAATGATTATAGAGTGGGACCATGAGGCAGGAAATCCATAAGAAACAGTAGAATTAAAAACATCTGTTAAAATCTTAGCCAAAAGTTTGGCATTGCCCTTATAAAGGTCGACGGGGACACCATCTGGGCCTGGAGCCTTGTTACTTGCAAATTCATGTTTTGCTCTCTCCACATCCTCCTCTTTAAACACTAAATTGGACTCTGGCGAGATATCGTTAGGTGTTATAAATGAGTTGAATACCTCGTTACTCGCATATATAGCTTCAAAGTGTTTCAGCCAATCATCCTCTGGGATATTAATTTCAAGTATATCATTCTCCTCGCCTGTTAGGAGTGGACTATTAACAATAGACCAGAACTTCGAGCTGTCCATTGAAACTTCTTTAGACATCAAGCTATCCCAAGCCTCTGATTTAATTTAATTTTTGCGAGTTTGCATACTTAATTTATATTCTTTTCTGAGGCTAGCTATAAGAGCTTTATCCCTGGGTAGAACTTTCAGTGATTTTAATAGATTTTGATGCGACCTGGAGCATTTAGAGTCAGACCATCTTTTTTCTTGTTTACGTTTAGGTTTACCAGTAGCGGTTAGATATAAAGCAACCTGTTTACAGATTGTTTCAAAAGCTCTAATGATCTCCCCCTCTGAAGTGGAGCTGTCCGCACATTTTCTGATATCTTCTTCCACCTTTGTACTCAGACTATCTAAAAAATGCTCCGAGACTATTTTTGCCCATTTTATCCTCCTCCCTTGATGATGAGTTCTCACACTATTTGGTCCCTTGACGTTGTCTATGGCATCAATATGGCAAAGCCTTTGTCTATTACCAGGTTGACCGGGTTGTGATCACTGAAGGGAGAGCTAATTGCATTATAAAAAAATACATGCCCTAACAGGGCGGGGGATAAAAATATATAGTTGATGATCGACTCACTTTCCCTAGCTTTAAACGTTACAACCCTCTTGTTAATCTCAAAAAAACTTGGCTCGTAGAGGGCAGCACATGATAAAAGAACCTCGAGAGCCTCCCCCTTGTGAGTATGCTCAAAACGAGGTGGGGATGCAAAAGAGGGCCCATGAATTTCATTAATTCAACAGTTAAAATTACACAAATGAATAAAAAAATCCCCTAAAAGAATGATATCGACATAAGTGGTTTGTTGTGCTTTGTACACTTCTAAAAAATGAGCCAAAAGGCACAAATGTTCGTTAGGATACTCACTATCCCCAGAGTTATAGAAATTAACTAGCAAAGTTTCATCATGATTTGAGGTAGTGAGCTCTGCTATTAAACAATTAGGAGAGGCAGAATCTAAGATCTTTACAGCACCTTTTAGCCTCACTGAGGGGAGGAGCATCAACACTCCTTTGGCTCTGCCCGAGGGGGTTGGACGGGCTGGCTGGAAATAAGATTTAAAACCGACCAACCAGAAGTTATTATCCTTATCCCAAGTCTCTTGTAGGGCTACGACATCACAAGCTCTAATAATCTTTAACCAGTTTTGATCACCCCTTTTCGACCAAAGCCCTGCAATATTCCAACTCATTAGCCTAAATTTGGAGTCTACCTCTATAATAGTATCAGGCTCATCGGGAGGGAGTTGAGGGATCACAGTTATAGACCCTAGTCAATCGTTCTCAGTTAAACTGGACAGTGGCCAAAACCTATTTACAAGGGCTAGAGTGTCCTTACTCGTTATTACCTGGATACCTTGTGGTTTGATTGAGGAGATAGCTCCGGATCCTCCCCCACCAGAGAGATGATTCCTATTTGTGGAGTTGAATGACAGCCTGCCTAAACTTCCATGGGAATAATGAGGATAGGGTCTTATTCCTCTGTATAGCCGACTAGGGGGAGGATAAAAGAAACCCAAAGATACTGCCCGAATACTACCCTCCTCTCTCCTCAAATCAGAACCATTCCACAGCATTCGGGGTACAACATGTGGGTTGTTAAAATGAACAATGACGCAATCCCCTTTAATTGCCTTTTCCGAGCTCCCTAACCATCCAACACGCCTTGCCATTATGATATTTGGAGAAATGTCAGTATCACCTGCGCAATTTTGGTCACACCATTTTTTAGTGAAGGCTAGAAGGGCATCAGAAGATTCGACCTCTCCCTCCGTCAGTGGGGGTACCCTTACAAGGACTACCACCAACGGGGCTGCTTCAGGGGTAAGAGTGATGATAGGTTGGATAACAGTTTGATTCCTAGCCTGTTGGTCCATTTCTTTCCCCCTCCCTCCATATGCAACCAGATTACTTTGCATCTCTGAGTTACTTACTATACTGCTTTGTGGTTCACCAACCCCGTTATTATAGACATCTCGTCCCCTAGGTATGACCAACCCAGTTATCGAGGTTTCAACCGGTGGGGGAACTCCTGGCCTAATCCATTCACATTGTTCCACATTTTTCCCGGTGCCCACTATTGGAAGCTTTTTGGATTGGTCAGATAACTGGGCAGGGCCAGAGACGCCCTCAAGCCAATTTAAAAACGTATTAATTCATTCACATTTTCCTAATAAATCGGCAACACAAGTGTTCAGAGTGTCAATGATGTCCTTGGCAATACTGGTTAGAGCCGACTCCAACCGGGTAGTAAATATTTCTTCCACCAGGTTGCGAACAGTGGACTCTGTAGTATTTAGAAGAGCAGGTCCCGGGTTTTGTATTGTACCTTTTGGCTCTTTGTTCCGTTTATTTGTACCCTTCTGGGCTTTCTTTGACACTGTACTCTGTTTTTTAGACTGACCTTTAGTGTTCGGGGTGTGGCCAGGGGGGATACTAGAGGCATTACTTATAGGTCGTTGAGCCCTATCCTCAGCGGCGGCAATAAATTCTTCCTGTACACCTTTTGGGGGATTGATAATTACACGGGGCTCGAGGGGAACAGGATTTTTCAAAATGACCTCTGAGGAAAGTGATTCCGCTACTTGAGCCGCATTTATATCCAGCCCAAGTTCTCTCTCGGCGGTTTCAATTTCTGTCGTCAACACACCCACCGCCGAGGTCAGATAAGAGATAATAGACTAGGACTTCCTGGGGACTTTCGCTTCCCCCCCGCGCAGCAGAACGAGCTTGTTAGTTAAGTATCTCCCAGACAGGAAGACGAGGGGCTGGCAGTCCGTCGCGGGCCCCAGAGCCTCCTGGTAGGTGTAGACGCTTGCTCTTCCCTCAGTGCTCCCCACCGGCGATGAGTCTCTCGCGGAGCGGGAGGCTCGAGCAGTTCTTGAAGCCCTCGGCAGTTCAGGGGAGGGGCTGGCAGTCCGTCGGCCCCCAGAGCCTCCTGGTAGGTGTAGGCACTTGCTCTTCCCTCAGCGCTCCCCACCAACGATGAGTCTCCCGCGGAGCGGGAGGCTCGAGCAGTTCTTGAAGCCCTCGGCAGTTCAGGGGAGGGGCTGGCAGTCCGTCGCGGACCCCAGAGCCTCCTGGTAGGTGTAGGCACTTGCTCTTCCCTCAGTGCTCCCCACCGGCAATGAGTCTCCCGCAGAGTGGGAGGCTCGAGAAGTTCTTGAAGCCCTCGGCAGTTCAGGGGAGGGGCTGGCAGTCCGACGCGGCCCCCAGAGCCTCCTGGTAGGTGTAGGTGCTTGCTCTTACCTCAGTGCTCCCCACCGGCAATCGTGCATGCTTCGTTTCTACAGAGTTACACAGAAATAGGTAGACGGGCGTTTCAATAAAAAGGGTTTATTGAACAGTCTTATTTCTCATGCAAGAGATATGAACTTCTACAATCGAAAGACAGAATGCGAAGTATAATAAGTATAGCGTTAGCAGTAAGATAAAACAATACTGCAATAGCATAGTTTGAAGTTATGACATATATTAATAAAAATACATACATAAATAACACAGGCTAAAATGTGAATACTCATCTGGTGCTTCTAAATATATCTACCCCGGTGTACCTAACCTAAGTGTAGTACTGTAGTGTGGTTTATGGGCCTCTTGCGTGCATGTTAAGTTAGCATGGCTTATTAAGAGTTTAAATGCCATTTTTCCCTTTTCTGCTTTTTTGCACTCTGCACTGCTTAGTTGTTTTTGGGAAGTTAGCTTTCACGAAGGTCTATACATGACAAAAGATTTGTTTTTCGACATCCCTAGACATACATCGTGCCCCCAGTCTGTACACTGAGCGCTGAGCCGCCAAAGTTATCATAATGTGCGAGCCTGTTTATCGGCGTGTCCGTGTAACACATTCTAGACACAACAATTTGGCAGCTGCAAGCCGAGTAGGATTCTGGCGCCTTTATCATAGCACACTTGCCATAATAGAACACACTTGGAAGATTCCAGGCATGCAGAGAGACTAACCGATCCTGATGTAATTTACACTTACTGAGCGGACAGGTAAATGGGGTCCCTCTAAGAAAACTCCAGAGACCTTCTATAGTTTTATAATACATAGATCCTAGACAGGGATGGTGCTTTAAATAGGCGCTTTTTATCACCTGTTTGCACTATCATTGTAATATGATTCCTCCTTTTGTATTTTATGGAATTGTAACCATGCTGTCCGTATTGATCTTATCCATATGTATGCTTATGTTGATTAAAATGATGCGCTGAGATCACGACATTAAAATAAACATTTTAACCTTACTGTGTCTCTATTTTACTCCTGTTGAGGACTGGTATGAACGTATAACAAAAGAGTGTTCTCACTTCCCACCATTCCTGAGATGGTTCTAAGTCGCATGTTCTAGTTTGTCTAATCATTAGTTTCTTTGCTTTAGGATGAAGAGCTAATGTGACACTGATTGCAAGTCTGGTAGGGGATTTGGGGTACTAAGGTGAGTTTTGGCACACCCTAATTCACTGAGGTCCTAAGGCTCTGTGCACAGTTCTGTGTTTGCGCAGAATCCCTGTTACAGTACAAGGTAAGAAGTAGGTGCTGTTTTCGAGCTATAGTTTAGTTTTGCCAAGAGTTCTTCTAGGTTCTGGTCTGCTCCATACCTTAGAATGAGAGAGGCTGGAAAATTCAAATTTGGAACAAAAAAGTTAATCATAGGAAAAAAGTTCCAAAGTTAGTCTCTGTTTTGAAAAAATGAAGGCTAAATTCAGAGTTTCTCGGTACACTGTGTGCTAATTCAAAAGTCAGTGTGTGGGCTTGAAGAAAACATGTAATCTTCTATTTCCATAGACAAAAATGTGCCCACCGTAGGTGAGAGTTGGAATACCTCGTTTAGAAGATTAACCACACATAGATGTGAACTATCGCCTTCAGCATTGGAAGCATCAGCAATATTCGTATCCGTTGTTACCTGTGTGCCTGTTGTTTCCTCTCGTACCTCAGCAGCAGCAATTTGTGTCTGTGAGATCTAAATGAATGCCATCATCAGGATTGGTAGCAGCTGGGAACAACACAGAGCATGGGCCGTTACCGGGTCCAGCAGAGTATCGACATCCTTAGGCATGACTGATGGGAGTGTTAGACAGATGTGTAGCACGCATTCTTCACCGCAAAGCAGTAGAACAGGTAAGATGCAATCTTGCCAGATTGATCTGAATGACAGAAACTATGTGATAATTAATTCTCGTAGACAAGGGAAACCCAAAATGTGGACAATGCGCTCACAACACTGTATCTCCAGTAGAGCTCTCTACACGGTGCATTGGTGTCGCTGATGATTTGGCTTACCATATCGCAGCAGTAGGAATAAAAACCGGATACCTGCAACGAATGCTAAAAGTAGTGGCAGTCTCCCAAACACAGAGTGCACAAAGTTTGGAATGATTCCGAGGACTGCTAGAAAAGGTTCTAACAGTCCTGAACACACGTTCTTAAATACATGTACAATACCACTCGTATCAGACATGTTTAAGATACGTCCCAACATTTCTTAGAAATGTATAGGGCAGTTTGTGTTCAAAAGGGCATGTATCTCGGCTGAAGTCCTTGCGTCTTGTAGATCATAGGTTTCTTTGGCCGAGGTCAGAGGCACTGTTTGTTGCAAAAGAATGGCTTTCATTCTGCTTAGAGTATCAATTCGTATAGAAGAGATGTTCAGTGAAAGGCCATGAAGGCGACTCCCTGGCTGTCTCTATTTGTGGAAACAAGACTTGCATACAGCAAGTGACCCTGGATGTAACCGTTACTAGATATGGGATACCTGGCAACATGCCACAGCAGCTGTGATCATTCAACATGAGGTAACTTCCATTCGAAAGTTGGCCGAAAATGTAATTAATCACTGCAGCTGGTGAACCTTACAGGTGGCAGGATACGTTTGTAGTGGAACCGTTACAGGCTCATGTAAGTTAATACCCTGACATAAGAGAGAACCGTTTAGTGCGTTTTCACAGTTAGTACCACTAAGAAATACTTCACGCACCCCACTCCAAGGTAAATCCCAGGATGTCTTGATGGATTCTTTACCCAACCTTTCATATCTGCCTGCTTATATATGTTTTAGGCAATACTGAAAATGGAAAGTTGTAACAGGCAGAGTAATTTTACCATGTATGATCCACTCAGTAGCTGGTTTTTCTGCCACTGTGCATGGTAATTTCTCCAGTTTTTGAATGCTCAGCACCGTATAGTCTGCTACCCTTTGTGCCAGTTTGATCTGTTTATCAGTGAGATTGAATTCTGAAAGCAGTGACGTAGTGTTGACTAAACGCCAAGGCACCTAGCCTGCACGCAGGTTTTGTAGCACCCAGCCTAATAGCATGATAGAACGTAATTGAGACTGACCATGTTGCAACATGACCAAGTCTTGTTCCGTAATGTCTATGGCAGAGGATCCAATGAAAATATCCTGGACGACAGAGTCGTTAACCCATTTTTTACTACAGCAAGAGATTTCTCTAAATTAATACGATCAATTTCTTGTATTCTTTATGCAGTCTCTGCTTGGGTAACCTTCCATATTTCATTATAAGCAGCGAAGATACCGGCATATATATGAAACGTTTTTGATACAGTTTTCGTGGTCCTAGCAAGAATTCCCTAAGGTCTGCGACTTCTTTAAGTATGGATAAGTGTTGTTTTACATCCTCTAGTGTAGCTTTCTGTAGCCAATCAAGGCATAGTTTCCCTACACTGTATGTTGTTACTACCCCTGGATGCTGTCTTTGAACATAGCGTGGGTCTGGCCTAGTGATAGGGAAAGCCTGTGTTTTGTTCAGGAATCGATCTTGACAGTTGTTTGTGTCTGTGGGCCAGAGCAACCAATTTTTTCCATTCAGGATCTGATCTGCTGTGATGCAAAATAGTATGTACATCAACCTCCCCCTGTGTAGTGCTATTACTTGCAGGTGCAGGTATGGACGAAGTGTTCATGTCTTTGATCTTGGCTATCCCTAGGCAAGACGTTTTTTGGACAGTGTCATTCAAAAACATTATTTGCTCAGGGATGATACAGGCTCTAAACAAAGCTTCTACCCCCTGCACTTGCCAATCTTTTGTACCCCAGACAGATTTTGTCTCAATATTGTCTTTACAAAAGTTGAAACCCTGTCTAGACAGTTGGGCAATAAAGGCTGGAGAATAAATCTGTTTTGTATTTGTTAACATATTTTTTCGTTCATGTCTTGTTCATATTTCTAAAGTAAAACGTTTCTGGATTTGACAAGTTGAACCCGGAAAAATATGGAAACTTCATTGCAAAAGTTTTTGAGCTACCCTTTGGAGGTGTAGAACAATGTTCAGATTGGTTATGCATAAATACATTTCTAGGTTGTTAGATTTGGGGGTCTCTGGTTGGCACAGGTATGCACTTGTGATAAACAGAGACCCTCTCCTCTAGTCAAGGCAAGGGAACTACTCCTCAAGAATAACCCCTGCTCACCCTTTAGGTTGTTTTGCGTCGCGTGAGCAGGCAAGGCTAATCCTCAGGGTGTTAAATCAGTTAAGCATTTATGACCATATACAGTAATAAGAATGACTCGCCACAAACGGACACCAGGTGTAATTTACGTGGAAAAATACGTAGGCTTTATGTAAAAAAATACTTCATATGCAGGCTAACTTACAAGACCATTATAACGTTGTTAAATGAGGCCACAATATCTAATAATACAAAAGTTCTTCAGTGTTTGGCAACAAGGTGAACTGTGGGTCTTTGCGTGCCTCGCGCTGGTGAGGCGACCCGTTTATACGTGTGGGACGGCAGGGAAAACAAACGTTGCGGACCCTGGATCCGATGCAAGCTTTGGATTGAGTTCGCGTGTCACAGTACCTTGTTGTCGAGTTTGTTCGCGGCGTTCAGGTGCGGCCAGGTGATGGCAGGTCCGGGACGAGGCCGGCGGTTCTCCGCGTAGGCGTCCGATTCAGTGTTGCCTCGAGGAGCGAAGCGAATGAGCGGGACGGTGAGGAGAGGTGCTGGTGGTCCGGGGAGGTGTGCGGCTCACGGGATGAGGCGTCCGTCAGGCCAACGAGGCGTACTTCTTTTGTACGCTGGTGGGTGCTGGCGTACCTTCGGGTCGACGGGGCTGACTTGGGAAAGGGAGGGCTGGCGCGGCACAGGGCTCAGTACTCAGTGTACCGAGAGGCCTTGAGCATGCGTTGCGGCCCGGCGAAGGTCAAGGCTACGGAGCGGGGCAGCGGCATACGTCTTCAAAGTACGCGCCGTCCGGCTCGAGGTTGCACTCGCAGGGAATTCCTGTGGGAGGGGTGTGGTGCGCCCAGCGCGCTCCGAGCGAGTGAGGCAGACGAGATGCGGGCGGCCCCAGAAAGCGTGAGGAAAGCCGCTCGGGCAGAGCGTGGCTCCCGCAGGCAGGGGCGGCCAGGCATGAGTCGTTTACGGCCCAGGGAGGTTGCGAGGCACAATCACAGGGCACAGCTCCGGCAGAGGGGGAAATCCCAGCGAGTCAGCAGTCGAGGAGCGAAAGAAGCATGAGCCCAATGGTCCTGGGGCTCTGTTCAGGGGGCTAGCTCGATATCAAGCCCTTGGAGATTGTTTCAGGTGAAAGTCTTCAAAGTCCTTTCTGGTCTTTTCCTCTCCTTCCTTCAGCAAGGCACCAACTGCAGGCCAGTCCCCCAGGTCAGGGACAGTCTTCCTCCTTCAGCTTCTCCTGGTCCTTCTAGTCGGGCAGAGGTTCTTCGTGGTCAAAACAGGATCTGATTTCTTAGGAGCGGGGCTCCTCTTTTTATACACGGTTTCTTTTGTTCTTTCAGGCCAGAGGGCCTTTGCCTAATCCAGTCCAGGCCCTGAGCACTTTGTTTTGCCAACTCTGGCTTCTCCTTTCAGGAAGCAGGGCAGGGACATCAGACGCTCTGCTGGAGGTGGAGCCAGCATTGTAATGACGAGTACAGGCCAGGAGCACTCTGTTGACAGTCGTCCCCTCTCTCTTTACAAGGTGCGGGGCAGAGTCATCAGTCGCTCCCCAGGGGGCGGAGCCGGCATTGAGGTGGCAGAGCACAGCCCTATTCAGAGTCAAGGGGCACTCCCTCCACCCATCCTGGTGTAATCCCTCTATTCACCACCTGTCATCCCCAGCCCTGTCACTCACAGAAACCAGACAGCAGATACACATAAGAGCAGAGGCGGGCTGAAATGGTGAGGCAAGCAAATACTAACTTTCTAAAAGTAGTAATTGCAAACATAGGATATTAAAATATACTTTACTAAAATAAGTATTTTATTAATCTGAGTTCAGGCATACTAAACTTGACTTTCTACCATGCTCTCTGAGTCATTTAGGATTATATAGTGTAATAATTCCAGCAGCCCATTCTGGCCTATGGAGAGCAGGTAGCCTTACAATAGTGAAAAACTAAAATGGCTGTAATTAACTATTAGGACATGCGACACACATCAGGGCTTGTCCTACCTTATGCTTACAATGCACCCTGCCATTGGACCTACCATAGGGGTGACTAATATGAAGTTAAGGGAAGGTTTAGGGGCTGGCAAGTAGGTGCACTTCCGCCGTCAGCATGACAGTATCAGACTGCACACAGGTTCTACAATGGCAGACCTTAGGCACATTTTACTAGGCCGCTTCTGTGGGTGGCACAACCAGTGCTGCAATCCCACCAGCAGAATTTGTATTTACAAGCCCTGGCACTCCTGGTGCACTTTACTGGGGACTGACAGTAAACCAAATAAGTCAATCATGGAAGCCAATCAATGTATACATTTTACATAGGTAGAGCATATGCACTTTAGCACTGGTCAGCAGTGGTAAAGTGCCCAGAGTCATTAAACCAACAAAAACAGGTCAGAGAGAATATTGGAGGAAGGCAAAAAGTGCAGGGATGACCCTGCAGAGAGGGCCAAGTCCAACATAGGTGATACAGTTTTAGCAAGAAATGATGGCCATAATGGTTATAACAATATAGCTGTTCATAGTCTGATGAACCCTCTAAGTATTCATGATTAGTGAATTCTGCAGACATTTCTAGATCAGACAGTGGAGAAGTGTGGCTCAGGGGTTAGAGGCGGCAGACCCGGAAGCTGAGATCGGCCCTGGACCAGGGTTCAATTCCCCGCCTCGGCGGGTCTTGGGCTAAAAATTCCACGGACTCGATAATTCTCGCTCCGGTGCCTTCTCGACTCACGGGTTCACACTCTGCGACTCTGGGAAATAGCTTGCTTAATCTCCACAACGGCCCCTCGCGGCGGGATGCCTGGCTTTCACCTTGTGGATACCCTGCCGGGGTTATCTCACAGGGGAATACCAGGACGGGTTCCCTAAGCAAGCGCCGGGAAACCCACTGCGGGTAGCTGTGCGCTATATAAGCTCAAATAGATTTACATTTACATTTACATCATTTTATTAACAGTCTCTAAGTCCCAATCATCAGAAAAGATACTAGAGGTAATAAAGTCACTTAAAGAAATTTTAAATAAGTGTGGAATCTTCAAAAAGTCCGACGGGCCAAAAATTTCATATTCAGTTTTGTCCCAAACTATACCATCTGGTATAAGAACGGCTGTGATGTTCACTGCTAACAAGTCTCTTGCTTCACAATGGGATGATTTGTGTGGCTGGAGAAGTAAGTTCACTCTTTTACTTGCTGCGTCCATTTGAACGTATTTTCCATTTATCAGCATACCCAGAGTTATTACCAGAGCTAACCAAAGTAGAAAGAAAAATATTTCCAAAACAATCTAAAGTTCATTCCATGGTGAAAACAGATAAGTCTTTTTCAGGTGATGAAAAAAGTCAGTTGCTTGTTCTTTGAAAGTTCTTTGTGCTGGCATTGTTTCAGGTTCGCTGGGATCCTCAGAAAACATCAAAGTTTCAAAGTTAATGAAATAGCTAGAGGCAATTCTGTCAATGGTCGGAATTGCATCAGGATTCGTTGACATTGCTGGAACCAGTTGATCACTTGTTACTTCGTGTATACAGGTGTATCAGGACGAATTGTTATTTGGGTCTCAAGAGGGATAAGTTCCATAGCAGTGTTGCTTAGTCCTTCATTTCTCACTGTAGAATCTTCAAAGGTGATGGGTCTCTCAGTTTGAACCTATTGGATTGTAGCTAGAGGAGTGCGTCTGCTACATTGTCAGAGTCCACTTGGCCTACTGCTTAGTATCGGCCACATAGTGTGGTTTGATCAGGCCGATGGACACAAATCTTTTCCCCTTTTCACCAGCAAGGGGCGGCAACAGTACTGCACACCCTGACAAATTCTTGTGGCCAGACCTGTTCTGCTAGAAGTATTTCATAACCCTTTGAAAGATGCTCCCAAAAGAGTGCTTTCACTGTTCTAGGTATGTCTCCCTTCATCCGGAGAGTTATGTCATATAACCTATGTGGAAAGCTAACCTTGGTGTCTACAGTCTCAACTTGAATGTCCTCATTCAAGTCCACTGTCTCCAGAAGTCCCTTCAGGTTCTGGCGAGCTATTGTTACTTCTGCTGCACTATCCAGCATTGTCTGAGCCCATTCTTCATTCTTGAGTTGTATTCTCAGAATTCTCGGCATGTCTCATCTTTAGACCTGCTACCTTCTTCTTTGTGAATTGAGGTTTTGGTTTGTTTTTCTGAACGTGCTCATCGTCTTTGGACTTCATGCGTTCTTCCTTGTGGTCTGACCGTCCTCTTCTTTTGGATGTCTGTGACAATATCTGAAAGGTACGAGAGGAACGTATATTAGAATCTTGATACCTGTCAGGTTTTCTCAAATTATCCCTATTCCTGAGGTTGTACCTCCTTTCAGAGGGCTCCTTTTGAGGAGATATCCCTCGGGATTAAGAACGTTTCTCTTTTGAATGTTGTTTGCTATTATCCCACTTCTTTTTTTAGAAGAGGTAGGATTGTGTTTAATAGAGTCCTTCTCAGGACCTTTAGACAGTTGTGGTTTAACTGGTTTCCCACCCAAACTGTCTCTGCCTAATTGTTCATAGGATTTTTCAATTATTCTGGCTAATTCTTTTGGTTGTTCTGTTACATTAAATTCCCTTCATTTCTGGCAGATCCCCACTGATGCTGCTTCTCCTTTAATATTAGATAATATTATTGTTGAGACTTGGTCAAAATTTTTCAGTAACTTCATACCCAAATTCAAAGCAGGCTCTGCCCCATATTCGTTTTGAATCTGTTTCAGGACATCAGGTATTACCGCCATAGATGGAACACCATGTGTTTTAGTGTAGATGGCAGCAAAGACTGTGCCCCAAGTGGTGCTGTCTTCCAGATGTGGTGTGAGCCCCATTGGTAAACAGATTGTTAGAATTCTTTGTTTCTGATAAGGGCTAGTATTAGTAAATACTGCTTCAATCTGAGTAATTATTTGAGCTATCCAGAATGGAATTAGTTCAGGTTTTGTGGGCATGTTACCCATGACTGCGTGTAAAGTCTGTGGAGTGTTTTTTTTGTATTCCCCTGGTAAGAGGTTTGTTGTGGAATAACTAATGGTGGTTAGAATGTGAAAGTCTGCGAGACATATTGGACCAATTGTCTGTAGATTTTAATTAACTCTTTGAGTTGAGCAAGTAATTCATCATTTGACATTTCTTCGATGTCAGGATGAGGTGTGTAACCGGCTAAAATCGGCCATGTTGCTCCTGGTCTACCTAGTGGACCGAGCCTGGTAATGTGATTTAAATGTTTTAGGGCACCTTTAAATCAGAGCTCATGCCCTTGGTATGTGAGTGGAATTTAAATATCCTCGAATTGAATATATTCCTCAGGTGGATCATCTTCTTTGTAGAAGTGAAACATTTTAGTTACGGGATGTGATTCAGGGAATACTACCCATGAATAGAATACCTCTATCTGGTGAGATTCATGTGCCTCTATCATAAAAACTGCTCTACCACCTCTTGGTGTTAGGCCATGTCTCATAGGTTTTAGAGTGATGGCTCTCCTTAAATTTGGAGGAATGATTAAACATTCTCATCGGTTTCATTAAAACCTGTAAAATTAAAAGCTGCTGCGACTTCGTTGATTACTGCTCCACCGGTTTCGGTGTTATTCTCGTTATTAGACATAGTTTAATGAAAATTCAGAGCAAATTTCAAGGGAACAAAGATAAGGTGCACAATATTTTGGAACACTGTATCCTTCAACGTTGAACAAACCAAACAGCTAATACATAGGATTTTCATCCTACTCAGCTATGGTGGATATTATCTCTAACCACTCCAGACGTCTTATGGAGTATTATGAGTAGATGGTCTCTGAGAAAAGCACGACTGAGCTACTTCAGAATCTAGCGTTGAATTAATACCTTACTAAACCGTTGGGCGCCATGTAATGTAGTTCCTATATCCCTGATAGACTGTGCGCATTGGAATAATATACACTATAGTTTTGACATAGGACTTAGGTCAGTATGTCTCTATCTATTACTTGTATGTGCCAGGTAACTCAGAGGTCACTAGATACTTCTCAAATGAACAAGAAGGGATTAGTCTCTGACAAGCGCATAAACATGACAACTTTGTTTCCCTTAGAATCGGAACAGTTCTTCTCAGAATCGTGGAAACAATAGATAACAGTTTCACTCAGTCAATCGTGCATGCTTCGTTTCTACAGAGTTACACAGAAATAGGTAGACAGGCGTTTCAATAACAAGCACTGACGTTGCCAATAGATCTCGCATTAGGAAAGTTGGAGCTATTACAATTGCAAATAACAATGCCTTTTATTTTTGTTTTCATTTTAAATACATAAAGGGCTTTGTCATTTACAAAACCAATAGCTCCAACTTTCCTACTGCGAGACCTATTGTGCACTGAACAGTGTGGGTGAAAGTGGCACTGCGTGTCTGTGTGAGTGGCTTTGAGTGAGTGGCGTTGCGCGTGTGAGTGGCGTTGCGCGTGTGAGTGGCGTTGCGCGTGTGAGTGGCGTTGCGTGTCTGAATAGCGTTGCGTGTGTGAGTGGCGTTGCATGTGTGAGTGGCGTTGCATGGGTGAGTGGCGTTGCGTGGGTGAGTGGCGTTGCGTGGGTGAGTGGCGTTGCGTGGGTGAGTGGTGTTGCGTGTGTGTGAGTGGTGTTGCATGTGTGAGTGGTGTTGTGTGTGTGTGAGTGGCGCTGCGTGTGTGTGAGTGGCGTTGCGTGTTTGTGAGTGGCGTTGCATGTGTGAGTGGCGTTGCGTGTGTGAGTGGCGTTGTGTGTGTGAGTGGCATTGCATGTGTGAGTGGCGTTGCATGTGTGAGTGGCGTTGCATGTGTGAGTGGCGTTGCGTGTGTGAGCGGCGTTGCGTGTGTGAGCGGCGTTGCGTGTGTGAGCGGCGTTGTGTGGGTAAGCGGCGTGGCGTGGGTGAGCGGCGTGGCATGTGTGAGTGGAGTGGCATGTGTGAGTGGCGTTGCGTGGGTGAGTGGCGTTGCGTGGATGAGTGGCGTTGCGTGGATGAGTGGCTTTGCATGGATGAGTGGCGTTGCGTGGATGAGTGGCATTGCGTGGATGAGTGGCGTTGCGTGGATGAGTGGCGTTGCTTGGATGAGTGGCGTTGCGTGGATGAGTGGCGTTGCGTGGATGAGTGGCATTGGGTGGATGAGTGGGGTTGCGTGGATGAGTGGGGTTGCGTGGATGAGTGGCGTTGCGTGGGTGAGTTGTGTTGCGTGTGTGAGTGAGTGGTGTTGCTTGGGTGAGTGGCGTTGCTTGGGTGAGTGTGGCATTGCGCGGGTGATAGTGGGCTTGCGTGGGTGTGAGTGGCGTTGCGTGTCTGAAAGTGGTGCTGTGTGTGTGAAAGTGGCACTGCGTGGGTGTGAGTGGCTTTGCGTGAGTGAGTGAGTGGCGTTACGTGGGTGAGTGTGGTGTTGCGTGGATGATAGTGGACTTGCGTGGGTGTGAGTGGCGTTGCGTGTCTGTAAGTGTGGCTGTGTGGGTGAAAGTGGCACAGAGCCTTTGATGTGGCCTGGCGCGAGAGAAATGCTGCTGCTGCTAATTAAATATAACTAGGGTTGAAGGCATGCGGTGGAGCTGATGGCCTATTTGTGGGGCGCACGTGCTTTCTGTGGATTCTGACAGTCTGGAGTGCTGACTCTGCCGGCTCGGGTGTTTCCCATTGTCTTTTTTTCCGCCTGCTGGTGCAGAAAGAAGCCAAAACAGTAATAACATTTCACTTTGAATTACTGTCCCAGTCGAGATAAGCACCGCTGCAGAGGATGTTTTCTGTAAGCCTTCCTCGCTTTTGTTGGCGTGTTGTTGCCTGCCTGTACGTCGTTACGATCCACGGTACGCCTTACGTAACCCAACTATTCGAAGCCCTGACGTCACAGCAATGGCGAACCAACCCAGTGTGTTTACTGAGGGGACGCCACCAAGGCTCGTAAAGAAAAACACTTGACGGATCTCTGCTTCTTAAAAGAATAGACTCTGCCACACCTTCAGCTGAAGGCCATTTTTAGCGATGGACGTGATAGAAATAAGAAGATAATACCATGCTCTGAGAAACAAGAGAACTCCGAGACAGTTGAAATTGGAAAAAATAGTTTTAAAGTAAAAAGAAACAAGTCAGGCCTGGGAGCGGACGGACATGTCGGCAACAACTGTTCACAAACGAACCACACGCAGGACGTGTAGGTTTACAACAACCACATCACGAAACCGAGGCCCTGCATCTGAGAAGGGCTGTCCGTACACGGTCAGGTCAGAGACAGGCTTCGGGAGTTTATTTTACAAGGCTTGTGATAAGTGGACGAGAAAGGCTGGTCACCATCAGAAACCATGCAAAGGTGTTTGCGGGTAGAGAGAGGGGAGGTGCTGGTGTGGGAGGGGGGAGGTGCTGGTGTGGGAGGAGTGCTGCTAGGGCAAGGCTGTGTTTCGGGGAGAGAGAGGGGAGGTGCAGGTGTGGGAGGGGGAGGTGCTGGTGTGGGAGGAGTGCTGCTAGGGCAAGGCTGTGTTTGCGGGGAGAGAGAGGGGAGGTGCTGGTGTGGGAGGGGGAGTTGCTGGTGTGGGAGGAGTGCTGCTAGGGGAGGAGAAGCCTGATGCCGGATGGGGGCGGGAGAGCCTGGGAATGCGAGAGGCTGGGCTTGCATGCGATGCGCGTGCTGAACAGATGGTGTGGGAGGAGTGCCTGATGCCGGATGGGGGCGGGAGAGCCTGGGAATGCGAGGGGCTGGGCTTGCATGCGATGTGCGTGCATGTACATGTGAACTGCAAGAAAACCTCGGGCTGAAAGCCCTTGGTTTGACTTGTGTTTTGCCGCCATGAATTCTCGCTCCACTCGATGCGCTTGCGCGCATCGATAGGTCGCGAGACCTAAAAAAAGGTTTATTGTGCAAGAGATATGAACTGCTACAATCGAAAGACAGAATGCGAAGTATAATAAGTACAGCGTAAGCAGTAAGATAAAACAATACTGCAATAGCATAGTTTGTAGTTATGACATATATTAATAAAAATACATACATAAATAACACAGGCTAAAATGTGAATACTCATCTGGTGCTTCTAAATAGTTCTATCCCCAGTGTATCTAACCTAAGTGTAGTACGAGATAAGAAGTAGGTGCTGTTTTCTAAAGTATAGCTAGCGATAGTTTAGTTTTGCTAAGAGTGGGCAAGAGTTCCTCTAGCTTCTAGTCTGCTCCATACCTTAGAATGAGAGAGGTTGGAATCTCTTTACAGGTCTCGATCTCTAACACCCCGCAAGGGGAGTAAGAAACACTGGAAGGAGGATGACAGCGTCTGGTCAGTGCGTCAGGCGGGGACTCAAATTCCTTCCGAACTTGCCTTGGCGAGCAGTACCGTGCTGGTATGCAACTAAGCCGTGGTTTACCATAGTAAGTGAAGGTATATTTATACCTTGAAGGTGTTTAGGAATGCCAGTAACTATGTAAAAGATGGGCAGAGGAACGTCATGAATAAACCCCTAAGGAATAGATGTTCATGCATAATAAATGAGTTCTTGGAGAAATCAATAATCCAAGCAAGGGGACGTCCTAAAGGCTTAAGAGTCTAGTTTTCCAAGAACTCGTTGTGACGTGGATGGGCGGATGTAGGTGACCATGCCTTTATTTGGTTAGCATGGATAATGCCTAAATAAGGGTTGGATTTCTATGCCTAAATAAGGGCAATGTGAATTGTGCCTATATAAGGGCATAAATCGGGAAACCTATATACGGTATCTAAATTGACACAAGACACTAGTAAAAGCAAGCAGCCCTTCTGGCCCATGTCTACCCCAAACCTTCAAGAACATTCTTCTAACTCCCTCTGCTGTCACATCAGTAAGAAGAATCATCAACAATTCCTTGACTACAGGAATATTTCCAGAAGATCTGAATAGGTAATACATATGCCCATTACTAAAGTAGACAAACCTGGAGCCCTTAATCCCAACAACTACAGACTGGTTACAATGGACATTTTCTGAGCAAACTTACTGAAAGAAAAGTATTCTTCCAGATGTCACAATTCCTTAAAGATAATTCCATACTTTCAGACTTCCAAACAGGATTCTGTCCAGGAAGGGGCAAATAATCTGCCCTCTTTATGATCTGGGATGACCATAAGAACACAGTTGACCAGAATGGCGTTGCTGCACTACTTCTCCCTGTGATCTCTCAGCGGTCATTGACACGGTTGACCATGAAAGACTCTATGAAGCTGGCATAGAGGGTACTTCGCTAGACTTGATCACATCCTACCTTCATAACAGAAATAATGTCATCCATACCCCCCTTCTCATCCAAACCATACTTCACAAAAGCAGGGGTCCCTCAAGGATCTATCATCTCATCCATGCTTTTCAACATCTACAGGAAGTCATTACATGCACTGATCAGTCAACTTCACCTAACATGCTATAACTATGGAGCTGTCACACAAATACTCCTTCAACTGGGAAGCCGCAAAGACATAGGAAAATCACACATTTTCAGATGCCTCAGAGCCCTTCATCAGTGGATGACATGGAGCCATCTCATATTGAATGCTTGCAAAAGAGAAATACTCTAATGTGTTGATTAGAAAAATTATGACCCACTCGCCTCCTGGCATGCTGTTCTGGAATGCCACCTAAAGTATCAATAGCCTCTACCATGCATCATCTTTAACAAGTATGAAAAGACTTCATTGGATTCAGAACTCTGCTGCACAGACTAATCTTACTTATAAAGCCACAAGCCCACATCTCTCCTGCTTTGAAGGCCCTGCATTGGCTACTGGTTGCCAGAAGATCCACATTCAAGCTGCTTAGTATCACCCACAAAGCCATACATGGAACAGGACCACTGTTAATCAGGAATAAAATCACCAAATACATTTAACAAATGAACCTCCGCTCTAGATTTGCACCTCACCCCAAAATGCCACCAAACATAGGTGGCACATCATTCTCTGTTCAAGCAGCCAAACAATGGAACTCTCGGCCCCCAAACTTAAGATCTATCAATAACTACCTTATCTTCAGAAGACTACTCAAGAGTTGGCTCTTCCCCACATAAGCAACATGCTCAAACATAGATGTGCAGCGTGTCCCTGTGTATGAAAGCATTTATTTTGGCTATTTGTGTGTACCTACATATGTTTATTTCTATGTATATACATGTATAATATTTATGTTTGTGATTAAATAGATATTCATTGGTTCTGCTTGATAAGTGTACATATCAATAATGGTTATATTATTCCATGCTTAAAATGATATAGGTCACTGCATAAACAAGTATGTTTTTACCATAACTACTTATCTGCAATTGCTTCACTATTGAATTATTAAAAAAAACAAATTATACAAAAAATATTTAAACAAATAAATTGGCTTGAGGTACAGCAATGTCTGAGTTTATTAAATACAACTTAAATTTACATATATTACCTTCTTATGCATATATACCTTACTAGTACTTATGTTTCTTCAAATGTATTACTTTACTTCAAATTTAGCATCTCCAATGCACTACTGTATATCTTACCCTATACCTATCACACATCTGTCCTCTACTTCTACTCTCTGACTCACTCCAAACCTCATTCTACTACTCTCTCAAATGCAATACCATATTTCTCAACCTATATCTCTCTCAACATATCCTCTACCTCCACTCTCTGACTCATCCCAAACCCCATTCTACTCCTATGATCCCCAAAATAACCCTTTCTAGACTCTTCCATCATCTACCACTCCTTGCACCATCTCAAACCTCCTTTACTATTCAGATCTCCCAAACAAGCCTCTTTAAACCTTCCCTCTGACTTTTCCCCCCCTCAAGATTCCCTTTACTCATCCCACACCTCCTCCTACTGCTATAATGCCCACCCCCCAATTCAGGAGGTTTGATTTAATTATGTGTTTCTTAGAATATTGTAGCAGATTCTGTTCTGTCGTCGCCCCATGAACCTTAATTTGGTTCGACTGATGCTGACACTTTTCTTTAGAATTTCTCCTTGTCACTATCAGTTGCTTATTCCGCTTAGGGAAGTTCCTTTATGGAACCACTTTATTTTCTGTTCTGTTCTTTGTATTCATCATATTTTGCATATTCATATAGATAATATACAAATATAGACTGCATTATGGAGCTGATTTATTTGCTTCTTTGATAAACTGTTTTGTTAATTGATTAACTTGTAACTTTGACAAACTTTTTATTAAATCTTCATGGTTTGGACAACATTCTCTCATTTGTTCTTTTGGAACCAAATTGGGTTCACAGTAATCTAAATGTGGTGCTAATATAAGCTAATTGTACCCACTGCCAGTGGATAATAAAAGACCAATATAACAAGTGCCGTCACCTAATAGACTATTACACCAGAACCTACAGCTATAGTGAGCTGCGCCAGATCAGTACTATATGTTCAGATATGGGAAGTAAGGTATAGGACTGACCCTTCTTTTGGAAAATGCATCTTCTTGAGCTCTCGCAAGGAAGGGTGCGTAATAATACAGCAGGTCTGGTTTGCTCCTGAGTTACATAAGCAACAGGAAACGTTCCAGTTGAACATTCACTTTCTGATCAGAAAATTGGGCAATATGTAGATCATTTAGATAATTAACAAGTTCAGAAAACATTATACTAAGAATTTGATAGTGGCCAAAATGAATTTCTATGGGAAAATATGGTCACTATTATTTAACACTATTAAGCAGAATGATCAGAGTGGATTTTGCATTTTAATTATCATACTGGATAAGTTGAAAGAAGGCTGCAATACCGATTGTGCTGACCCTAGTAGTTGGGTTGTTCACATAAATTACCTTTATAGCGACTGGAAAAATATAGCCTGTGACAGCAATTGTAACTGGGTTGGCAGTCCGCTACTATCCCAATACACACCATAATACGCTGGGTTGGTGGTGTTCTGAATCCCTTGGCTTCCAGTGACCTGCTGCCAGTGACCTCAACAGTATCTGTGCTGGTGGTCTACTGAACTCCATACAAGCTACATTCTCCCATTGCTTTCCACGATGACCGCAATAGTAAGTATTTGATGGTATTGACTGCTGAGTGTGTAGATACTGAAATTACTGCATACTTTGAACTGCACTGCATTTATTTCGATAACCATAAGTATACAAAGTATTTACTCAAGAGTTGAAATTGTACAAAGTATATTTCTGATCTGAAGTCTTGCTTCTCAAATATATATAAAAAAATTGTTACATTTATACAACATTGGTCTTGGATTTATTCTAAAGTGTGTGTCTCATTTATTGCCACCTCTTACCTTACTTCCAAACTGGGTTATGTGCTGCTGCCTCTACAATCGATAACATCACAGCACTTGCCATCTTGAGTCATCATACAGCCCAAAAAACCCAGCCTTCTCTTTATAGCTGTTTTATTGACTATAGTGCCCCATTTGAGAAGGTGGATTGTAACACCCTCCATGCTGTTCGGGCCATTGGCTCTCTGCACTCTAACACATGGGTAATGGTGAGAATAGGCCCCACCACTGCATCCTCAAAAATCACAACCAATGATGGCCTAAAGCAGAGGTACGCTTTGCTCCCCTCTTTTGCAACCTGTACACAGCCTACCCGGGGAAATTCCTGCAGCGCAGTTGCATGCATCCACCACAACTCAGACAATGAAAGCTACACATTTTACAATATGCCAATGATATTGTCATAATGGACCACACCAAAATCAGATCCCAACAAGCCTTGAGCAAGCTCCAGGAATACAATAACGGCAACTCTCTTAGAATCAACCAGGACAAGACCAAAGTCCTGATCTTTGACCATTGTAGAAAAAAGAAACTTCTAACCTTGTGCAAAGGAGCTGCGATTATTAAAAAAAAAACATGAAGTACAACTAATAGGTGGTATAGTTTAACGAGCCCTCAAGACCTTCGGCCCACCTATCCACCTTGAAAAAGACACCACCTCGGCCGCTCCATGCAAATGGTCATAAAAACGACTTATATCCCGGTGCTGCACTATGGGCAGCAGGCCTTCCCTGAGGCCTGAGTCACAAGCCTAGACCATGCTCAATGCTTGGTCTATAAGCGAGTATTTCAACTCCCCAGATACATAGGAAGGACAAGATTACAGTTGGAACTGGGCCTTCCAAGACAATCACTCACCTGTGAGGCTGACACCCTGAAATATTACATAAGGTTCTCAAAACACTCTAAAACACTCCTCTAGCATGCCTAAAAGAAACATTTAAGAGCCATTGAAATGCCTGGCACCGGCAATTCAAAAAGCTATATTCTCTACAAATCGAAGGCACTGCGCTAAACTCGAAAGTGATCCCCTCTACAGCCTGGAAAAGGGTACTTAACAGATAGCTGAAACTAACCTCATATCTGCTGGACATCGGCTCCTTAAAGTCCTCAACTATGCTATCTCCCCTGTATGAGTCTTACTTACAGGGGAGGTCACAGCCATACCTCTCAAATGTCTAGATAGACAAGTCTGAAGAGATATTTTATTTATGCACCTGCTAGGCCCGCACGTTGCCGACTTCAACCAATGGGCTCCACTGGGAAAGGGGTGGGCCTACAGACTGTGCAACTATAAGAAAGAATCATGGCTGCACCTTCTGTTCTGTTGTCACACGCTCAACGCCCCTAGTATATCTTTCCTTACACTATGTTATTTAAAGAAGGATATTCACTCATGCCTGGAGGCAACGTCACTGTGCTTCTCCCACACCTATACACGAACACTAGCAAGGTGAAGCAAATATGAAAAGAAACTTGAAGACCTACTCTGACCCCACCCTGTTCTTTCTCACCCCGCCACCTTTGCTCAAAAACTAATAACGGACTACTTCAAGGTGTGGCTCTGCGCTCCTCCCCCAACACCCACCCACCCCGGGGGAATCAAAATCTGCACTCTGCACTTTATATTTTCTACTCACCATCCGAAAAAGAACAGGAGGTCTCTGGACTGTGAGACTTTTAACACAGACCATAAACATGGCCTCCTCATTTACTGTATAGCCTTACCTTTGCCATCTCTTACTCGTGAAGCACAGAGATGCAATACACTGGGGATGGAAGCCAGCACCCACTTACACTGCCAGGAGCAACTTACTACATACTGGGACCATATGCCTGCAAAATCTAGACCTCTAGATATCTGGGAACCCTTTATCACATACGTCAGAGAAAGGGTTGGCACGGTGTCCGTAAGGCACAAACAGGCAGCGCTAGACAAGCGGACGGGCCCGTTGAGGCTGATTGGCAACAGGGTATGAGGACAGGCGTTGGGTAGGCTGGGTGAAGACGGAAAGGGTTAATACCACCCAACAAAATTGTGCTTCATGTAATATATTGATAATGGGGGATAGTGGAGCGGGGGTGCACTGCTTGAATGGGCTAAAATATCAATGTAATGAATGATACAATGTTGGGGCGACATGTTGAGCCACAATTTTGGAATGTATGCTTTCTTGTTTGCCCAATAAAGTTTTATTATTTTTTTTAAACTTACCTTAGCCATGGCTAACTTTGGTGCCCTATTTATCCTTTTAATAACTGTTTTATTATACAATTTTTATGATTTTTACTAACTAATCGATAAAGATTTTAACTTCTATTTCAATTTCTATTTTTATCCCCCCCCCCTTCCCTCCAGAGTTAGTATACGGTGTCAGTTACCTCTTTTGATACTACAGATTAACCTCAAGGGGAAGTGGTGAAAGAAATGTCACTTCCACAGACGTCCTAGAAATTCAGATGAGTGGCCTTGGCAGGGCACAGAGTGGGGAATCATTACTGAAGCTGATGTAAACAGTAGACGAACAGCATGAGGCTGTTGACCCAAGCCGCGCTGGTACAGGTTGTAATGGCTATGATTTTATTGCGCCTTGACTATTCCAATGCAATCTACCTTGGATTACCAGCTGGTCTTATGAAACAGCTGCAGATAGTCCAAAACCAGGCGGCTATACTGATCTACCGGCAACCTAGGTGGCATCATGAACCCCCTTTTTGAGGGAATTGCACTGGCTTCCTATGCCCCAACGCTGTGCTTTCAAGATAGGTTGCCTGGTATTTAAGTCATTGCATGGTCAGGGTCCTGGATTCATAGATAGCCTAATTTCAAGATACACCCCCTCATGGAACCTTTGCTCGGGTCACCTTCAGCTATTGTCAATACCAACCTTCAAGTTAAAGCGACAAGGAGGAGCCAGGTTTGCAACCCTGGCCCGAAGCTATGGAATTCGATCCCTCTGGAAATTAGGTTTACTACTGATCTACTGAAATTCAGAAAACTGCTTAAAACGTGGTTGTTCATTCAGGCTTACAATTGAATTATCAAACTCTCCGGCATCTCCTAGATCCAGCGCCAAGAAACCAACCAGTGAACGAGCGCTTTATAAAACACTACTAACATAACATAACATAACATGAGAAAAGTCATTGCTGACAGTACAACCATGCAAACAGAAGAAATACTTTGTGTCTTATACTCAACTATTTAATGAAATATTAGTGGCAAAATTTAAACATCCATGAAATGCTGTGGGTTTCCCTGACACCTTTCCCAACAAATGCCTAATGCAGAAAAAGGTACAAAATTCAAACAATGAAGTACACCAGCCCAAATCCCACTCTCTATACTTCATTTTGTATTTGGGAAGAATTGCTGCCATGAGCAATACACAGATAAAGCCATTTTGTAGCTAGACATATACAGTGAGTTGAGGAATGGAGCATGAGTGGAACTTGATGAGCACATAGAGAAGTTAGCGTGAATCGGGTTCAAAGGAAAGGAACTCTCATCACACAACATTCTTGGACTTTGTGAATAGGACAAGAGACTTTAGAGCTCTGATGGAGCAAGGTTGCACATGTAAAGTGACTTGCTTGTATTCAGCCCTCTCGAAAACAATATTAATGTACTAACTAACATGTTTCGTCATATTAATATTGCATTACACAACATTTTTAGTATCTAGGGGAAGCTCGACAATGTTCTTTTACTAATTGTAATCCGCTTGCATTAAAATGGCTGCTGCTACGCGGGATTTTCTACTGCGCATGCGTCTGTCACACTCATGTAACATGACGTATTACTTCGCTTGGTGGGAAACTTTTGCTTCTGCGAACTAGAACTAAGATGGCTGTTCTGTGTCCTAACATGCAAGAAGCTTGCATCGCTGCTTTTGCTAAGCTGTTCGTTCTGCCTAAACCTTAATGCAATAGTTTAAATAAAATAATGGGAATAGAATAGAGATAAGTGGTATACAGTGCATCCATTTATTCTGTGTTTCTAAAACGGTTTCTCTTCTATTTTTGCATGTATCGTATTTGGGCCTGAAATGTACTTCTGAACTCCATCTTTGGAGGAACTGCGCCTGCGCAGAGAAACTCAAGCTATTGAAGCCATGGCATTGAACCAGTGCCAGCATCAGACATGAACTGTGAAACTATGAGAACATGAACTCCTAACCCTGCCAGAGGAAGCTGAATTGTATATTTTGTCAAAACATTGTATGTTATTGATACATTCACTGCCGGGTTGAATAAAAGTGCATGGGAAGATAAAGTTATGGGAGGAAACGTAATTTAAATACTGAATGACAGTTACCTCATGTTAATATGGTGTGATGACCTCTCCTCGTCTTTTGACCAATAAAATTGTGGGATTCACACACTTGCAACATTTGAGGGTGGTACACTGAACTGGAAAATAGTATAACTAGGGTAGGCTTAGCTAGTTAGATTGTCCGACTTGTCCGAATAGCTGACCTGTCACTGACCCAAAGCACTCAATAGGTGATCGAGAGCAGAGGTGCTGACGGAGCACTCTGTCAGAAGATTCGATAACCCAATCGGGGTTCTGGGAAGGAGTTCGATAACCCAATCGGGGTTTTACTGTTAGCTGCGGAGAGGGTTTACAACGCTGGCGTTCTGAACTTTAGCTGTGGTGCCGATCTTAACCTCTGGTGGTCCAGTCCTGATCCAATTTGGTCCGTAATCTGTCCTGATTCTGGTCTGCACCTGTTCTTTCTCACTGGCACCTGCACTTTGGGTTTCCTATCCTTTATCTCAGCTCATGGCCAGGGTTGGTCTTCACACCATTCTAGGTAACTATAACGTGTGGGTTTTCATTGTACTGTCTTCCCTTTTCTACCCGCCCTATGTTAAATGCTTAATGATATTTCTTTCCAAATTATTGCACATTCCGTTTCCAATCTTTTTAATTCTAAATACAAGAAATTATTGATTTCATGTTTTCAAATATTTAAAGATTTTTACTTAGATAAAAGAAATTAAACCTTTCCCGTGTTTGTGGTTATTGTAAACGCAAATGTTATTTACTACCTATTTTCTTGCTAACTCCCTTGATCCTTTAGGACTTTAGGAATCGGTGTCTTGGATTGGTAAGTCAAATGGTATAGGTTCTGAAGGGTTAACTAAAATTGATTAAGTGTAGGTTTACCTGTTAAATGTGTATATAGTTTTTTGGGCCCAGGTGTGTATGCTTAAACCGAGCAGGTGAGCTTGCTCTATCATGTAAATTTGGTAGCAGCGGTATGGTTAGGGTTTAGTTACGATAGGTAGTTAGTTGTAGTTGGTTGGTTAAAATTTAATTGCATTTGTGTATTTGAAATTATATTGATTTCTATGTATTAACCAAACTTGTTTGTACCTGTTATATGTTTGTTTTAGAATCCCCGGGGCAGAATAACAGGTGGTAAATGGAAGCCACTCTGTAGTGAGGTCACTTGCCTGTGGAAGTATATACATGGTTAGGTAAAACCAGAAGCTCTGTTTTGAGGGACTTTCTGTATAAATGTGTGAATAATTGATAGCAAAGAGTTTGCTAGCGAAACTTTGGTACGATATCACCTAGAAAGGGTCACACTGAAGAAGTAACAGGTTCTTCAGAGCTTGAATTGACCTCAAAGGGGTTCGCTGATGAAACTTTGGCCTTATATCACCTAGAAAGGGTAAGCCAGAGGGAGAAACAGGTTCTCCGATGAATGCGTGAAAGGTAGACGGAAGGGATCTACTTGTAGTGTATGAAGAGTAAAAGGAAGGGAGTTACTCGCAGTGAATCATTCTTTTCTTTGAATTAGTCACTCAGGCACAGTGGCGAATGTTTTTACGTCGTTAATTAATGAAATGAGCATTTAAAGTGAAATAGAAATAAGCTCTCGTATTACCTTTCAAAGGAGGGAGTCAGTTGTGGAGCTGCGCTAACGTCACTTAGAGCCGTGCTGGTATTGATTGGGACAGCGGGTGTGTAGCCGAGGTAATGTTGTAAAGGAGGGGTGAGTACACGAATGAATGAATGAATCTTTATTTTTTCAGTTAATTAAAACCATAACAATATCATAGTAGTAATATAAAGTCATTATAAAATATTTTTTTAAACGAATTATATAATTCAGTAACCAATAAAACAACAGCAGTGTCCTTCTCATGATGCCAATTTAAAATTTGTCTCATAATACAATAAGAATTTCATAATTTTACAAGTCAGATGAGGGTCAGTTGTACTGAGTCCTTTAATTATTGCGCCTCTACACGTTTGAATACCTCTGACATTGAATACTTTTTTCAGTAATCTCGTGCGTTCCATTTTTAGATTAGGACAGATGCATATTAGATGGATGATATCTTGCCAGGCGTACCCACATAAACCACAAGATTTGATGCCACTATATTTCCACGACGGTTGCTCAGCTAGGCTTGGTAATACCCCAAATCTTGTTGCCATTAATTTGAGTTTCAAGTGCGCCGAGATATTCCGCCGGTCGCAGTATTGTGTATGATTGGAGAACCATCCATCCGTGCGATCTTTTTGATAAGGTGGCTTTGTCTGCCAATAATGATTGTAGTTGTGCCCCCTTGTTAGCTAAACTACAGAAAATTTGGAATGACGGGTTCTTTAACCATAGCTCTTTTGTCTTTGTCTCATCTAATGCCTTTTTTAGATAGTTACCGTATCTTGAATTTGGATCCTCCTGGGCTTGCCACAGGGCTTCATTTAGCAGGTTGAATTGATTCTGCCATAGTTTGTACCATGTTTTGATTGCTGCATATTTTTTTCCAATATCCTGCTTAATGAGGCCAAATTCAAGTCGGACCTGTGCCGGGGCTGCTGACTGGGGTAGTCTGAAAGCTTTTTTGTATTCCTTTGCTTGTATTGAGTCTAAGATTTTGACATCTTTCCCGTTTAACGCTATGCTTCCATACGTGATTGATGGTAGAAGTTTTGCAGCCATCACAGATATTAGAGGTGTAAATGACGGGCCATATAGTTTCTTTGCGATAGCGCAAAAGGCGTAAATATTTCCATTTCCTTTTTTTCCGAGATATTGAATTTGGGATTGAAAGTTCAGACTTTTGTCAATATAAACCCCTAGGTATTTATAGGTTTTTTACTATTTCAAGGCGTTTTTCTCCTAATTTAAATTGATACTGATGTTGTGAGCAGTTTGTAAACAACATGGTTTTTGTTTTAGTCTCGTTGATTTCCAGTGAGTTAATGTTGGCAAACAGCAAAAGTTCATTGAACGGTCTTTGAAGGCCTACACGGGTCAGGCTAAGCAACACAATATCATCTGCATAAGAGAGATGCGTTATGGGCAGTTTTCCCAGACGTGGTGGATGAGCATTAGCTTGATCCAATCAAGGTGAGAGGTCAGCTATAAAGAGATTGAACAAATGGGGGGCTAATACACAACCTTGTTTTAGTCCGATGTTAGTTGGTATTTTTTTTGTTAATTTGGTACCGTTCGCCAGTTTTACACGGACCCATGTATTTGTGTAGAGTTGTATAATTGGGAGTAATATTGTTTCTGGAAGCCGCAGGTTAAGTAGTTTGGTCCATAGTAGCCCACGGTTCACTCGATCAAATGCCGGTTTGAAGTCTATGAAACACACGTGTAGCGGTCGTTGCAGGTGTTTGCATTTATCTGCGATCATTGCAAGAGCTAGGATATTTGTAGTGGTGCCACAACCTTTACGAAATCCCGTTTGGTTTACAGGAATCAGGCCATTCGTTGTAGACCATTTCACCAGGTCCTCCAGGATTAGTGTGGCAAAGTATTTTGCCCCTTCGTCCATTAATGCAATTAACCGGTAGTTTGCTGGATCTGCCCGGTCACCACCCTTGTGAATTGGGTTAGTGATTGACCCCTTCCAGCTTTTGGGAAGGGTGTTTGTTATGGTGATCTCCTTGTAAAGGCCATGTAGTGATTTTGCCCAGTTGTCTGGATCCGTCCTGTCAAGGGCCTGAGGAATGCCATTTGGACCAGGGGCGCCATGCTTGCGTCCCTTTTTTATTATTCTTGCAATGTCTTCTACTGGGTAGCCCTGACTTTCTTGGGTTATAATCGTTCCTTGGTCGAATGATCCTGCCAGATTCTTCCCAGTGGGTACTGCAGTTAAGGCCTTGGTAGTCAGAGTGATTGGCTGATTCACGGATCTTGTATCATCCTCAAATATTTTTGTTAAATGAGATACCCATGCGTTCTCTGATACCGATGCGCTGTTTATCACTTTTTTTGATCGTATCAATTGGTTGACTTGTTCCCAGAATAGACTGTTGTTTGCTTGTTTGGCGCTGTAGAGTAATTTTGACCATAGACTTTCCTGTTGTGCTCTACGATCCTTCCAAATTTGAATTTTATACTGCCTTTTGGCGGGCTTGATATCCTGCCATAACTGTTTGGGGGCTTTCTGTGTGTTATTTTTCCTTACCATCTTTCTTAATTATATTCTTATCCAGTATGCTGTCCTAGACATATTAGTTTTGATTTTAGGCTTCCTGGACTGTGCGAAATAGATTTTTGGAGCCTTAAGCAATAGCGTTTTGGTGAAGATAGACCAACATTCTACTGTGTTTTTTCCTGTTGTATTCTTGGCTTCGACTATTTCTTTAGCCAATATTAGTAGTTCAGGTAGGGTATCTGTTGACCACCGAATTCTTTTGAGGTTTGTCGTGGTCAACTGGCCCAGATCTGCAGGGGCAGCACAATGCTTGTTATAACCTAATTCCAGTTCAAATACTTGATATGCGTGATCGCTTCGGGTGGAATATTTAATCTTATATTTCGTCATGCACTCTAGTAAGGGAAGTGTTATTATAGTATAGTCTAGAATTGACTGCCCGTGAATACCTTGATAGGTCCACCGTGGAGGGTTGTCCTCTTTTGTTCTACTGTTTAGGACTCGCATGCCTAGATGTTCTAGTGTCTGGACCAGCTGTTGCCCCTTTAGGTCATGTCTCTTCGTTAATGCATGTGCTTGTGGTGGAACGGCCCATCACTCATTGTCTACTGATAGCTGATCATCATCTTCTGGTGTATGGATTAAATGTGAATTAAAATCCCCAGTTATTATGATTTCCCATTCTGGATTATCAAATCTGATCGAGGCGACTAATGACGTTAATGATTCTATTTGTACCGTCTTTTTCCTTGCATTTGGGTGCATGTAGAGGTTTATTAGAATAATTGTTGTATTATTTTTCTTTTGACCCTGTTCCATTTTTATTACTTGTAGATCATGTGTCGTACTTGATAATTGCTCTGTGCGGATATTTAGCGCAGTTGAGATGTAGGTTGCCAAACCGCCCTTCGGCCTTCCATAATTATGTATTCTGATAGCCTTTACTTGGTGAAGTGTATAATTGGGTACCTCCTTACACTCCATCATCCATGTTTCTTGCAAGGTGATGATGTCATAGCACTCCCAATAGGCTGGAGCTGTGTCTTCCTCTAATTCTTTTTTGGCACCCGCGATGTTCCAAGATAAAAATCTTATATTACTCCTGATGGTGCTCTTGCCCTTTATGGCTGGTCATACCATATTTCTAACATTTAGGGCTGTGGCCATCCAATTCCATTTATTGGCCTCTTGTTGCGAAATAGGACTCACTGTAGTTTCTCCGGCCAGGTTTGATTTTCCTCTTGCATTATGGAGTACTGAGTATGCAGGTATGCTCTGTACTTCCTCTTTTTTCCTTTTCTTTATCTCTGTTATTAGGGGTGAGGGATATCGTTTCTTTATTGGTCTTGTCAATACGATACCCCAACTTTCAAACCGTTCTCTGGCATTCATTATTAATGCTACAGTATCTTCATTTTGCCAGGTTGATAATGTTTTTTCCAAACTACTATTCTCTTCTTTATCCAGAAATTCAATTGACAACAAATCAGAAGTAGACAGATGCTTTAGTGACGGAATTTCAGCTATTAATTTAAAAAAATTCCCTCGATTGAGAAGATCTTGCTGTCCCTGAGAGATATATTGGGGGGTCAATATGATCTGTTTATCCCAATTATTTTCTCGAGTATTACTCTGATGCGTGACTCTTCGTTCTGTGCGTTGGAGTACCTCTCTTTGAGAGGTTCCATGACTGTCACCTTACCGCTTATAGACTTTAATTATGAGGTTCTCATTGGGTACTTCTTCAGTCGGTGGTTTCCTCAGCTCCATCTCTGCTGCTTCCTTCCTATGCACAAGGTCAATCTGGTCATCTGCCGCTTGAATTGTGGAGGTGAGGCCTGAAACTTCTCTGTGAATACTTCCATATCTAACCCCTGCTTGTGTGTTGATTTTAATGCTCAGTTTATCCTTCGATTCCTCTTTACTTGCACAATTTCTACCGTCCAGTTCTACTGTGCCATTTCTTTCCACGGTATTACTTGTACCGCACAAAGGGTGCCTTTCTTGTGGTTGTTCTACTGTCCCTCTTTGCATCTTTCCAAAGAGATCTGGCTTGTTGCCTCTTTTTGCGTTGGCTTCTGTTTTTTGCATCTCTTGTGGGCGATCGCTTTGTTCCATCTGTAAGCTAACCGTGGGTTTTGGCAGATTATTCTTATTGATGGTTGTACACTTTGCGATGGTTCTTTTTGATGCACATACAATTTGATGATGATTTATCTGCCTTATATCACATGATTACAACAGTTATTTTTTCATTGTCCAGGCTAAGCCGGGAAGCATTGTTGATAACAGGCATCTCCGTCGTCGCAGCGGAGCTTATGCAATTCTAAATACGACCCCGTGTGCAGCAGTGCCTTTAACGGAAGGTGAGACGCCAATGTAGTCTAACTTAGAGTGCTTCAAAAACGGAAGCTGAGGCAAACTCGTTTCGTTGTTCATACTTTGCTTATATTCAATAATTGTTTTACTTAGTCTTATACTGCTGAGGTTCATGAGTAATGGCTAACATTATGTCACAGATTAGGAAGTTATCAGTGTCACGAAGCTAGGTGGAAGGTTTTTTCATTCAAAGGTGGTTACACGAGTATCGAAGGGGTAGTTCTGAACTATGAGTATTTTCGAGTGAGCCATACACCAATATTTGTTAATTTATTCTTTACAGAGTGCGTTTACATATCAGCGTCTTAGACGCATGTGAGTCCAGAAGATTCATATGTCCGTGTCTGCATACGAACAGTTCCTCAACTGAATGTATTTAACAGTGTGATCACTCACCATTGCACAATTGTATTTCATCACAGTAAGTGTTCTAGCGTCGCTTCATTTTAACTCATGCTTAATTGTTTAGGAGTAGGCTTGATTGTAACAGCAGACTGGTTTTTCTGTTGCGTCCAGCAGGGCTATCAAAACTAGTTTCTTGTCAACACCACATTCGTCGTTACTCCAGTCTCTCATTTCAAGTGAGTTTTTTCATAAATAGGGACTCGAATTGCAGTTTCTTGATTTAATGGTTGTTTCTAGATCTCCAATGAATCACGTGACTGTTCACTCTAGTGAGGATGCTTGTTTTAAAGTGGTGAGCACCACGCATTAGAAATCCAGTGGTATCGTTTTGGCATTTGTCATTGTGCTTGAATTGTGCTTTCGTGACTGGTATTAGATCTACATCGCGTCGCCTGCATATTACAATGTATAGCGCTACCATAGTGCCGCTTGCATTGTTGTTCGGAGAATTGCGACATTGCTGAGTCTTAGAAGTGCCTGGTGAGACTTTAGCTGCACTCGGTATCACAGTTGTTTTGGTGCCCCTGCCTTGCCTCCCCTTTGACCTCCATTTTGTTTTGCTGCCTCTTCCCTGGCCCGCCCCTCCTCCCCGCTAACGCCTCCCAGCTGCTGACCCTCCCACGCTCCGCCCCCTCCACTATCCATTTAAGGTTGATGACCCAACGCGCAGCGTCCACGCGCTACGGCCGTGCCGAAGGTGCGCCAAAGGTAAGCCCGTCCGCGCCGAGTCCGCGCCCAGCGCCAGACCCCCTGGTTCCCGTAAGGCCCAGCCCACCCGCATTACATGCGATTCCTCCTCCCTCCTTGCACTTAACCCCGGCCGACTCCCCAACTGCGCCCAAGCCGCACCCGGACACACCCATGGACCCTTCACATGCAACTCCTGCAAGTTTGACGGCACAAAAATCAATTCCTCATCCACTAACACCAAACATAGATCTGACGCCAACTACCTAAAATGCATCTTACTCAACACCCGATCGGTCCACAGCCACGCCATCAACCTTTGGAATCTACTAGACACCATCTCTCCTGACGTCGCCTTCCTAACTGAGACTTGGATGAACGCCTCTTCAGCCCCAGACATCGCCATAGCCATCCCGGAAGGCTACAAGATCATCCGAAAAGATCGCACCAACCAAACAGGAGGAGGCATCGCCATCGTCCATAAGAACTCCTTCCGCATCACAACCAGCTCGGACGTCAACCTCTCTAGCGCCGAACACCTTCACTTCCAGATCCACACCGACCCCAAGACCACACTCAGAGGCACCCTCCTCTACAGGCCACCAGGACACCGTGCACAATTCACTGAAGACATCACTGATTTTATCACCCAACACGTCCTCTCCTCCGAGGACTACATTCTATTGGGAGACCTCAATTTTCACCTGGAAAAGAGCAACGACAACAACACCACCACCCTTCTGGACAATCTCGCCAACCTCGGACTCAAACAACTTGTTAATACCCCCACACACCACGCAGGACACACCCTCGACCCTCTCTTCACCTCCAGCAAACATATTTCCTTCAGTCACACCACAGTTCTCCAATGGACGGACCACAGCTGCATTCACTTTGTTTACAATAAGACCATAACCCACAACCACCCTCAACCTACTCTGCAAAGAAACTGGAACAAAATCACCATTGACCAGATCTCCACATCGCTTCTTCATAACCCCCCTGCCCACTCATCGAACCCCAACCAAGCAGCCATTAACCTCACTCAATGGCTAACCAACACCGCCGACAACCTAGCACCTTTGAAAAAACGTCAAATCAAACTAGGCAGCAAAAACGCCCTCTGGTTCAACGAGGATCTTAAGAAATCCAAGAAACTCTGTCGCTCCCTTGAGAAGGCCTGGAAAAAAGACCCTAACACCAACACCAGGGACGCCTTCAAAAACGCCACCCGCATACACCACCAATTGATCCGGACTGCCAAGAAAACCGCATTCAAAGACCGACTAGACAAAAATGCCCACAACAGCAAGGAATTATTCAACATCGTCAAAGAGTTTACCAACCCCTCTGCCAACTCCAACGACATCAGCCCCTCTCAAACCCTTTGCGACTCCCTAGCTTCGTTCTTCCACGACAAAATCGCTGACATCCACAACAGCTTTGACAACCAACCCGAAGACCAACCCACCCAACCCTCAGCCGCACCTTCACCCCCCTTGAACATCCTCAATGACTGGAACCCAATCTCCATTGAAGACACCATCCGCCTGATGAACTCCATCCACTCAGGATCCCCCACAGACCCATGCACTCACCACATCTTCAACAAAGCAGACTCCATCATAGCACCACACCTCCGAGACGTCATCAACTGCTCCCTCAACTCCGGCACCTTCCCAGAAAGCTGGAAACACGCCGAACTCAGCGCCCTTCTGAAAAAACCCACAGCTGACCCCTCCGAACTCAAAAACTACTGCCCCATCTCGCTCCTTCAATTCCCGGCCAAAGTCATTGAGAAAGCTGTCAACAACCAACTACCCGCCTTCCTCGAAGCCAACAAATCCCTCGACTCCTCACAGTCCGGCTTCCGAGCCAAACACAGTACTGAGACCGCACTCATCGCAGCAACAGACGACATCCGAACTCTACTGGACAATGGAGAAACAGTCGCCCTCATCCTCCTCGACCTCTCCGCAGCCTTCGACACAGTCTGTCATAGCACCCTGTTACAACGCCTCAGAAACATCGGAATCCAAGGAATAGCACTGGAATGGATCACCTCATTCCTTGCCGGAAGACCTCAGAGAGTACGCCTCCCACCATTCAAGTCAGAGGCCACTGAAGTCATCTGCGGCGTGCCACAAGGATCTTCACTCAGCCCCACCCTCTTCAACGTATACATGAGCCCCCTCGCGACCATCGCACGCCAACACAACCTCAACATCATCTCCTACGCCCATGACACTCAACTGATCCTCTCACTCACCAAAGACCCAAACACTGCCAAAAACAACCTTCATGAAGGAATGAAAGAGGTAGCCGAATGGATGAAGCATAGCCGTCTGAAGCTGAATTCAGACAAAACAGAAGTCCTTATCTTAGGCACCTCCCCCTCCGCTTGGGACGACTCTTGGTGGCCAGAAGCCCTTGGAAAAGCACCCATCCCGACGATCACGCACGGAACCTAGGCGTCATCCTGGATTCCTCACTCTCGATGACCAGACAAGTCAACGCCGTCTCTTCATCTTGCTTCAACATTCTTTGCATGCTCAAAAAAACATTTCGCTGGATCCCCACCGAAACTAGAAAAACGGTCACCAACGCACTGGTCACAAGCCGCCTGGACTACGGAAACACCCTTTACGCCGGTACCACCGCAAAACTTCAGAAAAAACTCCAACGCATCCAGAACTCATCAGCCAGACTCATACTAGACATCCCGCGCAAAGAACACATTTCTGCTCACCTGAAAAACCTCCACTGGCTCCCCGTCAATAAGAGGATAACTTTCTGCCTCCTCACCCACGCACACAAAGCTCTCTACGAACTTGGACCCGACTGCCTCAATACTCGTCTTTCCTTCTACACCCCCTCCCGCCAGCTGCGCTCTTCCAACCAAGCCCTCGCCGCTGTTCCCCGCGTCAACAAAACCACCATGGGAGGAAGATCATTCTCCTACCTAGCGGCCAAAACCTGGAACTCACTTCCCTTGCACCTTCGCCTCACTCAAAACCACCTAGCATTCAGAAAGCAACTTAAAACCTGGATATTCGAGAAATAATTCCCCACCCCTCCTCAAGCGCCTTGAGACCCTCTGGGTATGTAGCGCGCTATATAAATCTCTTGACTTGACTTGACTTGACTTGACTTTCATTTTCAAGCCATTTTTTGACCTGCATAATAAGCTCATATATGGTCAACTTGTTACACTGGTTTGTGCTTATCAGATTGTGTTCATAGAACTGCATGTTTTGATTGATTACAAGCGAGTTTTGTAAGTTTTTCAGCACACAGCTTTGAAATATTTTGTTATTATGAATTGATAAAATAAATGCATTGGGCTTTTTTTCCAAATTCCTATATTATATGTTTGATATGGCAGTTTTGAGTCTAAGCAAGTGACTGATCGAATTCAATTGTCTTTACCATTATCATTTAACAACGTTGATGCATTCGAATTTTTGTACTATTATACATAAATTCTTCAATTGGCTGTATTAGCATTTACAATGTACCGTTTGAAGAAATACAAGAATATTATTTTTTGAATAAAACTTTCATGAGTGATTACTGGGACAAGTCAAAAATGTACTAATTGTTTTATTGTTATAATCTATACTAGTTGTGCGTTTGGTATACTAGTGGAGTATCCACCAGAGGTTGAACATTTCTTGTAAGCACACCATATCCGGAGCGACATGGCGCAGCATAACCGCTACTCTTCTACATTTATTGAAATTGTTTAACCCGGAAACATTTAGCGAACATATTCGAAGATCTCTAGCAGTAGACATATGGCTCAGCTAGATATCTGAATTGACCCCATTTAAACTTAGAGATACCATCCAAAGAGCCTTTTGTCAAATTGCCTATCATGTTTTTTATTGATTCTCCTTCAAATTCCATGCCATTTTTGAATGCAAGGGTGGATTTTTTACCCCTTTTTAACCCCACCACCAAACCCCTCCACGTACCTAACCCACCCTCTACCCACCTTCCCCCTTGCCCACCCCCCAACCTTCCCAATAACGAGGCATTAGGACTTAAGGTCCTGCAGATGTAGCTGGCAATTTCCCATCATCCCCCCTGGAAATCCCCCAAATATTCTACTCTTTTATTTCAGTGTATAGGAAGGAAATCCTTCCTTCCCATCTAGAGAGACCTTATCCTAAATAGAAATATTATATTCCAAATGAGTCCTCCATAAAAAACAAAAAATGTTTGTTATCACAAATTGCCAGTCTCCCTTAACGCTTAAATCAAGCTACCCCCCACAATTCCTCCTTTCAACCCCACTAAATGATATTTAACTAGTGATCTTGCTTAGGAATTCCTTGGCCAGTCCCACATTTGTGAAAAATTGTGTTCGTTCTTTATAGACGACCTTCAACTTTGCGGGGTTGAGGAGAAAGACTTGGGCTCCCTTGGCCTGCAGTGGAGTAATTAACTGTCAGAGTTGCCATCGGTTGTCCACCGTGTATTTGCAAAATACCGGGGTTACAAAGAACTCGAACCCGGGGCCAGGCCGTCGTTTATCAGGTCTTGCAAGTTTAAACATATCTTCCCGAGCAAGAAAACTATTAAAGGAGATCAAAAGAGCCCTGGGCCTACCCATGTTTCTCTCGGCCGCTTTCTCAGTTCTTTGACCAGCAGTCCCCTTCATGTTAAATGGAAAGCGATGCGCTCTTTCGACCTCCCTATCCCAGTCCCCCTTTATAAGTTCCAGGAAGGCTTCCTTAAACAAGTTGACTATAAACTTGCGAGGGTCTTGACCTTCTTTGCCTTCGGGGTCTTGAAGGACCCTCAAATTATTGCGCCGAGCCCTGTTTTCAAAGTCGGCAAGTTTCCACAGAGTATCCTCTTTTAGCCCCTGTATAGCCTCTGTTGCACCTTTCTGTTGTTCCACTGCGTCCTCCAAATTAGAAATACGAGTCTCAGCCTCATTAAACCTGTTAGCGGAGTCTGCCTGTGACTTCGCAAGCCTTCGAACTGAGTTTTGAAGCTTGCGACACATACTTTGAACTCTACGGCTCTCCTCCCTTGTCTCATCCCGCAACGACATTATAGACTCATAGATTAAAGCTAGTGATATGTCAGCATTCCCACCGGATGTATGACGGTACATCGCGTGCGTTTACCACGCGGCTTTTACCCCGCATAGTACATTACCTCGTCAACGGTTACATCAACAGCTGTAGCAACGCCAATGCGTTGCTTTCTATTGTGCATAACATCACATCGCGGACCCTGATATCGCACGCCGTAACAGAGCGTTAGTACAAATGGGGCTGGCGACTCCCATTACCAGGAGTGTGCTAGATTACTAGGACACTTGCAACTGGTCATTAGGATCTGATCACTCGAAAATGTATGTATGATCGACTCACCAGCATGATTTATTTTGAGTGTTTACTCACCGAGTCGGACAGGATGCTCCATAGAGAGACGAAATATTTATGACTATTGAAGCAAAGTTTATGTGACGGTATGCTAAGCACTCTGAAAAGTAAACATCACCTTAACAGTAAGTAGCATGCATAGGTAGTTACTAAAAACTGGAGAAACTGATGATTTCCTGTACTCCGTATTGAAAAAAATAGTGGAGCAATTTATGGTGAGAAAGTTCGTAATAGGATTGCTACAGTCACTCAATATGTAATGTCTGGAGGAGCGAACAATAGGCTGGGGTGATGTCAGCAGTATTTATTTAATAATAAAATAAAAATAACCGGCAGCGGTGGGATTCGAACTCACGCCTCAGAGAGACTGAAGACTGCATCCAGGGCCTTAGACCGCTTAGACACGGCACTGCATTGAAATATTTGTCACAGACAAGAAACCTGTATCACAGTAAATATATGACGCAGAGGAAGATCTGTTGCTGTTTGAAAATGAATGCAAAACAATTAAACCACTGTAAGCGTCACATATAAAAGTTGAAGGGGAGGAATGTAAATGCCTCACTGGAGAGAAGAGGGCGGGGCCTGATGAGCAATAGTTACGGAGGGTTATATCTGTATTGCTCACACACCGCCAAAGCATTCTCCGTCCAATCCAGTCTCCAGCAGTTATCGTACACTACTCTCTGACAGAGGTTTTTTCAAACCATTTTAGAAACATCTGCTCTAAATATGTCAACGTTCATCCACCCTGTACAGACTTACATGAAGCAATTATTGTTAAGTATTTGTTTGCAAACTATTCAAGACCCATTCATCCACCCACCCTTTGATCCATCCACCCGTTCAAACATCCATTCACCCATGCACCATTTCATCTATCCATCCACCCACCAATCCTTCACGCACCCACCCTTTCATCCGTCCATGCATCCAGCCACCCTTTCATTCAGCCAGCAAGCCATCCGTCACCCACCCACCCTTCCATCCATCCAGCCAGCCAGCCAGCCTTTCACCAGTTCTACCATACACCCTCCATCCATCCACCCTCTCCCCATCCATCCACCCATAATTCCTCACCCACCCCATCATTAATCCATCATCCATCCACCCTTTCATCCATCCATTATTGATCCCTGCCTTCCATCATTCATCCAGTATCCATCCACCCAGCCACCCATCCACCCATGCATCCATCCACCCACCCATCCTCCCATGCATCCATCCACCCATCATCCATACACCCACCCAGCCACCCACCATCCATCCATCCACCCACCCACCCATCCAGCTACCCATCCACCCATCACCCATCCACCCACCCATCCTCCATCTATCCACCCATCCATCCACCACCCAGCCCCGCACCCATCCATCCATCCACCACCCAGCCCCGCCTATCCACCTACCCATCCACCCATCATCCATCCACCCAGCCACCCATCATCCATTCACTCACCCAGCCACCCACCAACCATCCACCCACCCACCTACTCATCCACCCATCATCCATCCACCCAGCCTCCCATCCACCCATCCATCCACCCATCGATCCACCCATCCATCCACACATCCATCCACCCATGCATCCATCCATCCACCCATCATCCACCCACCCACCCATGCATCCATCCACCCATCCACCCATCATCCACCCAGCCATCCACCATCCATCCACCCACCCACCCATCCACCCACCCATCCACCTACCCATCCACCCATCCACCCACCCATCCACCTACCCATCCACCTACCATCCACCCATCTTCCATCCATCCACCCATTCACTACCCAGCCCCCCATCCATCCACCACCCAGCCCCCCACCCATCCATCCATCCATCCACCACCCAGCCCCACCCATCCACCTACCCATCCACCCATCACCATCCACCCAGCCACCCATCATCTATTCACTCACCCAGCCACCCACCATCCATCCACCCACCCATCCACCTACCCATCCACCCACCCATCCACCTACCCATCCACCCATCCTCCATCCATCTACCCATCCACCCATCCTCCATCCATCATGCATCCATCCTCCCACCCATCATGCATCCATCCACCCATCATGCACCCGTCCACCCATTCATCCACCCACCCATCCATCATGCATCCATCCATCCATCCACCCACCCATCATGCATCCATGTCTCTGAATGCGCACACAACAGCGTTGCTTTTCTGCAATGCTGTCCTGACAAAATTGTTGAAATTGTTGGAATATTGCAGGTAATCATAAATGAGAAACATAAAAAAGAAGTACTTGTAAGTGTGTATTTTTTTTGTGGCTCAGGCGATTCTCGATCCTTGGTTCCCAGCACCAAAGTCAGCAGCGCTATCCGTGTTGCCACCTCCTCTCCCTCTGTGCAGGGCCTGCATTTTGCATGCCTTTCACATATTCTACTGTTGTCTCTTCTCAAAAGGGCCAGAATATGTTAAAAAACGTCGGGTTGTGCCCTTCAACGCGTGGACCTGCTTTATTTCGATCTGTAAGTGCTTCCTGTTGATGTTCCTGCCCCAAAAAGTAAAATTTCAACACGAAGCACTTACAGATCAGAATAAAGCAGGTGCACGCGTTGAGGGGCACAACCCGACGTTTTTTAACATTTCCTGGCCCTTTTGATAATCCGTTTTTTTTTTAAAATAAAGCAGTGCACGCGTTGAGGGGCACAACCCGACGTTTTTTAGGTTTCGACCTGGCCGTAGCACCGCAGGTGCTACGCCCAGGGCGAAATCTTTTGATCCTACACTATGGGGCTTAGTTCCGCCTCTGTCTACCATTGGCTAGCTCCATAAATGGAGGCTAGCCATTGGAAGAGATTGGCTGTGAATCACGCTTTCCCAGTGAAAACGCGATTCGGGGGCGTTTCCGTGTCTTTTTTTAAGTCCCGCCCTCTCCTCTTCCCATTGGCTGGAATTTTACCTTCCAGCCAATGGGAAGGGGAGAGGGCGAAAAACACGCCCCCGAATCTGCCGGCCGGGACACCCCCGTGACGTCATTCCCGGGCCGCGCTGTGATTGGCTGCCGGCCCGGGACCTGACTTGTTTACTCAGGTGTGATACCAAAGCTGTTCATTCATAGTTTGCTTTAAAAGTAAGTGTTCGCGCATACAGGGGAGATGGGACAACTAGAAATCACTAGGCGAAGCAATGTTAAAAATAAATTGTGTTCTTTACAAGGAAATATCCCCTTATTTGCTTTATTAACGAACTCCTCGATCCCATAGGAACAAATAAGACCAAAATATATTTAAAATGCCCGTAAGCTAGAAAAATATACGCATATTACATTGCCATGAAGCAGATGTGACTTGCAACTGCACACCTCCCATTTTGAATACTTTTTCGACAACTGGGGAAACCTGTTCTTCTCTCTGTGCATGCTGATAAGGAGTCCAGTGCCTGCAGCTGAAGAAGGTGGTGACTGTGTGATGTCACTCCGGTACAGCTCAGACTCCTTTTGTTTACTTATGCTGAGAGGCTTCCCCTGTCAGCAGTCGAGATTTTGCCTGGCACCCTGCAAGTTTGTTGTTACAAAGGCCAGGCTGCCCAGGGCAGGGCGCTCGCGCCCGCAGTGGGAGTCTCTATAGGCCGGCGTTGCAGAAGCACGAGAAGAGGGCGGCGCAAGAATTCCTGCAACACTTGGAGAACGGTGAGGGAAGGGTTATGACTGTTGAAACATGGGAAATGCGCGTGGAGTGAGCAGGGAAGGTTGGGAGGTGAAGCTTGGGGTCGCATCAGGGTGGGTTGGTGGCGCAGCCCAGGCTTACTCGTTCAATGCTGTACATTTGTACAACATAACTGTAGTTCGGGGGAGGTCTGTTGGGGGCATGGGGTAACCGGAGCGAGGCTAGTATGAGGCACTGCCAATTTTTGTGTTTAAATATTTGTTATTTCCAGTTTTACAGTGTACCTTTGTGTGGCGCTTCCATGTTGTATGCGTGGCATTTTATTGTAAGCTAAACGAATGTCTGCTGCTGTCATTTATTAATGCCAATTTTTTGCTAGTAAAATCTAAAAAAGAGACGTAAATATGTGTTCGTCTTCCCGCCCCCCCTCCCCCCTCCCGCTGTCCGTGTGCCCGTAGGTGCTTGTCTTTTATATGTATCTACATAAAAAAAAGCTATGCACAGTGCAGGACGTTTTTAAGTGGCACGCTAAAGTGAGGACTGTTGTTTATGCTGGTAAATAACCGTGTGATGTGGTGCCTGGTGTTTAACAATGATTGTAATTGGTGCACCATGGATGCTTCAATCGTTACCACCAGCCTCATTAGTGTTTTATTGGGGCTCTCATTCTGCACTTCTAAATCCCACCTTTATTTCCGAGACTGGCGGGTTCCTCGGGTGTACCGGGAAAACTGAAACGTGTTCTTTGGTGAGAAAGTGACGCCTGCAACGCAACTGGTACTCAAGTTAAGCGCTCTGATGCCTTCGGGACGAGTTCACGCTATGTAAAACTGCCCAAAAATTCCTGTGAATTTCATTTTAGGAGACGAAGGCAAGGTATCAAATAAAACACCCAAAACACTTTCGTATCTTTGTGCATTCACCGGGGATTTGCAGATAGAGCATATGGTATGTAGTGATCTCTGTACAACCACGGGGTTTGGGGGGGGGGTGCGTCTGATGGCCACGAGAGGTTATGTAGACATTCATATACATGGCTCGTACGTATTAGTGACCTTTATAGTATTTCCCTTTCTATTACATTTGTACCTTTCTCTATGTCAAGCACTTCGTCTGCCAGTGCATGGTGTCCAGTGCATGGTGTTCATGCTTCAAAATATTACTAATGAATACGAATATGAATCTGTACCGACATAAACTTTTCATGAGTATTGTAGTTTTTCCATTCCTGTATCAGGTTTTCCTCTCCATCTTCTTGTTGGGAACAGGTGAAAAATATGAAAACTTTCAAGAACTGAAAGCGCAGCACCGGACAGTTCTAAACAGAAAGAGGCTAGAGTGGAAATGCTGGCTTGCACAGGTGGCGCTGTGGCTTAGTTGGTTAACGTGCCTGTCTAGTAAATCTAGACAATCTATAGAAAACTAATTAACTTAAAACCTCACGAATTATATCAAATTCACGCTTTTTCTATTAAAATTGTGCGGTACACGATAATTCTCCCTCGGACATAAACGATTTTGATCTTAAATTCTACTTGCACTTGATCCGTGTTGCCTATGGCAGCAATTAGGTTTAAGTGGGCACAAGTAGGGGTGATGCTGCTATCTGTATCAAAAGCGTCTGTTTCATAGGCACCAACATGTCTTAGATAATGGGGTATTTTATTGCTTAATACGTTCTAAGTGTGCACAACACCATATGCACTTAAACGACTGTAAATAATTTAAAAGTAGTGGCCCAAGAAGCGATTTTGACCTACGGCTGGATTATATTTATAACTAGCTACATTTTACTGACGTCACCATCTGCACTAAAAGCGTCCATTCTAGATGCTTTGCTCAGTTTCGAAATGGGCCCTTCCTACGCCTCAATAAACTACAAGTTTGCACTGCACCATATGCACTTTAACTGCTGGGTGACTGCAGATGTTCTAATCGACTCACAAATTAATTTAGGCCGCGATTGCTGGGCATTGGGTTTATGGAAATACTCGCACTAGACGCAAGAATTATACATGTGATGGTTTAAATCATGAAATCTTTTTAATCACCCACGCACGGTAAATGATCGAGTTAATTTTGATGTTAAATTGAGACTATATTGTGTCACCAACTCGAGTACCTTTCACTTTCAAAGACCTATTGACAAAGCCAATCAGTTTGGCTTTGTTTAGTGAAAAGATTTTTCCAACATTAACTAACATGAGCAAGCTCATGTTAGTTAATCAGGTGCAGTGCAGTGGGAGTGCAGAGCGAGAGATTAGGCTATTGGCTTTGTAAATGACAATGCCATTTATTTATGTTGTCAAAGCCAACACATAAATAAAAATTTTGTCATTTTCCAAAGGCGAAACCGTTGCATTGTAAATGCTTGTTTAACATTTCCTGGCCCTTTTGATAATCCGTATTTTTACAAATAAAGCAGGTGCACGCGTTGAGGGGCACAACCCGACGTTTTTTAGCATTTCTTGGCCCTTTTGATAATCCGTTTTTTAAAAAAAATAAAGCAGGTGCACGCGTTGACGGGCACAACCCGACGTTTTTTAGCATTTCCTGGCCCTTTTGATAATCCGTTTTTTTAAAAAAAAGAAAGCAGCTGCACGCGTTGAAGGGCACAATCTGTTTTTTGTTGTATCAAAATAAAGCTGGTGTAAAGGTGGCTCAGCAGCTTGCCATAAATGTATTTCAAAACGCGTGTGTGAGCGCATTGGCGGTGACATGCCTTGTGATGTAACTGTAAACGCTCAGTAGTCGCATGCGTTGAGAAAGCAGGCGATGTAACCGCCCCCGCGATGTTAAGGTCGCGATGCGATGGCAGCGCGATGTAACACTGTCGGTGTAATGGGTGTTCCCCATTCCCACCAGCAGCAAATTCCTCTTGTGGTCGATCTACCCTTGTGTCATTACTTATGTGGGCTGAGGCCTCAATGTTGAAATCACAAACAGTGGAAGGGCTATCCTCAGTAATATCAATAGAGTCATATTGACACATACTGCTTGCCGGGCTCCCTCCTTCAAGACTCATATGCAGGGCATATTGCGATACTAAATCTTCACAGGATGAAGGCAGCGACGTTTCGGACATGGAGTAGAAATCCCCAGACTCGCCATCCATTTGAACATGTTCCTCTCCTCCAACTGCTTCTGAGACAGGGGGTAAACCATCCCCTTCTAATGGGTTCTCCCCAAGTTGTCGACTCTCCCCATCATCAGTGGTGGATTTAAGCAGGGAGCCCTCGTTTATATCCTTTGCAGTTGCCCCCTTCGCTCTATCTTTTTCTAATGCTGCGGCAGCTGCAAATATGGAGGGGATTACCACATTCTTATCAGTCCCCAACCCAGTTGTATTAGCCTTAGCACTTGGCTGTGCTGCCTTTACTTTCCCTGGTTCCACTGGTGTTTTGGGCTGAGTTTTCTTGCCCATAAGAGTCTTGCCCCCCTCTTTGGGAGGACGTTTTCCCCCTGGTCATCCGGCATCTTCTGCTTCCCCCTTGCACCTTTGGGAGCCATACCGTCTCTTTTCCTGAGTTTATCGTTCAGTAGCTTGTTGCACTACTGCAGCTATCTCGCGCTGCGTTTAAACTTGCTCTCTGTCCCTTGTAAATAGCACTAGCAGCTATGGCTCCGCAAGTCTACTCAGTTCTAATCAATTCACCCGATGGTTTGGAACACTCACCGGCCAAGTTTCCTGCCCCGGCTGTTCTGTGTCCTAACGTGCAAGAAGCTTGCATCGCTGCTTTTGCTAAGCTGTTTGTTCTGCCTAAACCTTAATACAATAGTTTAAATAAAATAATGGGAATAGAATAGTGATAAGTGGTATACAGTGCATTCATTTATTCTGTGTTTCTAAAACTGTTTCTCTTCTATTTTTGCATGTATCGTATTTGGGCCTGGAATGTACTTCTGAACTCCATCTTTGGAGGAACTGCGCCTGCGCAGAGAAACTCAACCTATTGTAGCCATGGCATTGAACCAGTGCCAGCATCAGACATGAACTGTGAAACTATGAGAACATGAACTCCTAACCCTGCCAGAGGAAGATGAATTGTATAATTTGTTAAAACATTGTATGTTATTGATACATTCACTGCAGGGTGGCATAAAAGTGCATGGGAAGATATAGTTATGGGAGGGAACGTAATTTAAATACTGAATGACAGTTACCTCATATTAATATGGTGTGATGACCTCTCCTCGTCTTTTGACCAATACAATTGTGCGATTCACACATTTGAAACATTGGAGGGTGGTACACTGAACTGGAAAATAGTATAACTAGGGTAGGCTTAGCTAGTTAGATTGTCCGACTTGTCCGAATAGCTGACCTGTCACTGACCCAAAGCACTCAATAGGTGATCGAGAGCAGAGGTGCTGACGGAGCACTCTGTCAGAAGATTCGATAACCCAATCGGGGTTCTGGGAAGGAGTTCGATAACCCAATTGGGGTTTTACTGTTAGCTGCGGAGAGGGTTTACAACGCTGGCGTTCTGAACTTTAGCTGTGGTGCCGATCTTAACCTCTGGTGGTCCAGTCCTGATCCAATTTGGTCCAATGATTTTAACTTAGATAAAAGAACTTAAACCTTTCCCGTGTTTGTGGTTATTATAAACGCAAATGTTATTTACTACCTATTTTCTTGCTAAATCCCTTGATCCTCTAGGACTTTAGGTATCAGTGTCTTGGATTGGTAAGTCAAAAGGTATAGTTTCTGAAGGGTTAACTAAAATTGATTGAGTGTAGGTTTACCTGTTCAATGTGTATATAGTTTTATGGGCCCAGGTGTGTTTGGTAAAACCGAGCAGGTGAGCTTGCGCTCTATCAGCTCTTACCCCTCAACTGACATGACAAACTCCCAAAAGCACCAGGTTAGGCATACGTTCCCCTAAACAGTTCCGCCACAAATACTTCATGGGCGTGCATAAACCATTGATGCAGCTTTCAGCTTTTCAGAGAATGACAGCCCTGTGAGAGGACTTCATAGCTGTCAAATGTATAGGGTCAGCGTGTGATGAGCTGCTCCAAACTAGGTTTTTTCTTTGATTTCGAGAACTTGTAGTCCTTATCTTACAATGGAATAAACAAGACGACAAGTCCCAGATAAAACACTTGAACTTTAATAGCTAGTTACACATAGAAGTGAAAAAATTGACATGGCTTCAATTTAAACATGGCAGTGTTCCATAGATGGGACATATTCTGCATGGGATGTAGATGCAGCAAAGTGAATGGACATGAAGGGGCATGAACTATGGGTCATGCAAGTCCCAGAGGCAGCAAGTGAAATGCATCAGGAGGTTAGACTTAGGCTGAAAGGAGCGATGCTTCTAGACATTTTGGTGGAACTTCATTTGATGGAAGCGGGTGTTAGGTTGAAGTGGCCTCTTCAAAGCCCCACAGCCTCAGTATGCATATATCTTGTTTTGAAATTACACATTGCAGTGACATGTTTAACAGGTAAAAAAAACACTAACATGCAGATTAAGGATCTGATTTATATGTTGGGTGTAAGGATACTCCATCGTAATGGTCCAAATGCAAGATTTAAATGCAGCTGGCCCTTTGGTGTAACCGTGGAAGAGACTTCTCTGTCTCTGCCCTGGTTACACCCCTTCAACAGTCCGACGGGGCAAGGGTTGTAGAAGGTTGATCTCTGCCCGCCAACCTACTGTGGATGGGCAGACATACAGGTTAGTTTTCGCTGCCCGTCACTGACAGGAAAACCTTGCTGGCAAGGGTCAGAGAAAATTGTCTAATGACCCCCTTGCCATGGAGAAAACTCTCATGGCAAGGGGGGCATTCATTTTTTTTTATTTTTTTGTTGGACAAAAGCTACATTTGATGGACGCATCTGTCACATTGACGGAGCATGCGCATTCCTTTTTAAAGAAACATTGACAGTTACTGCCGTGAATGTGGTTCCTGACAGTGCTTCAGAAATGACCTCCAGCTTGTCAATGCTTCAGGAATTACTCCCAGCTTGGTGGTCATTTCTAAATTTTGCAGGTGGGGACTCCATAAGGGCGAAGGAGTAATGTACTCTGTCGCCCTGACGGACTTACATCTGCCCACCAAAATATAAATTGGCCTGTTGGTGTTAGGTATTGCGAGATCTCACTGAAGGCCGTATGGCGCAGAAACGGCTGCAAGGAAGGACGTCACATTCTAGAGAGTGGTGATAAATGGCGGCAGTGCAATGAAAACTGGTTGAAATGCCAGTAGTTTCAAAATACAAGTGTTTATCTTGCACCATTGGGTAGCCGTCAATGGCGCAACAGGTGCAGTCGCACCAGGTCCCAGGGGTGTGAGCGTCCCACTGCATCCCAGTTGCAGCTGCACTTTTCCACCAAACCATGGCTGAGGTAACATTTTCTATTCTTGCATCAGTGATTAATTTGAGCCGGTGCTCGGCACAGGCGGTTAATTCTCAACACCGGCACTGACAGTCCACCACATGGTAGCTCAGTCTGTCTGATTTTGAGATACGCACAAAAACATTGGTTAATATTTTGCTATACATTAATGATGAAACGCCTGCCACCCATGCCATTCTTAAAGCTTTGGGTGCCTTGGAATAGTCTGAATTGTCTAACTTCAGGGCACAAGTCCTAAAAAAAATAAGTGGGGGGACGCTGACGTCACAACAGGAAGTGACGTCACGAAAGGTGGCTTGCACCATCAGACTCATTGCCTCCCCTCGATCACCCCTTAGATGCGCTTGCATCAGAGAAGCCAGCGCATGAGCAACGTTCTGAATGGGCTCTGATCTTGCCCCAGAGAGGCCAATGAGTGAATGTGTGTGGCTCCCTTTGCTCCAGTTATCGAGCTCCCGGTAAAATAAGTGGGGGGACGCCGTCCACCCGCGTGGTACCCCGACTCAAGCCCTGTCTAACTTGTATGATGCGCTGGTCAGTAGTAATTCTGGTACTGTCGGCTCTGGCAGGGGCAATGGACGGCACACGCTGCAGTGGGCCCCTGGGAAGGGCCGAGGCACTTTTTTTGTTTTTGTTTATTTACAAATTAAGCACTGTCTTGCATCGAGGCCTATAGCGCCTCTACTGCGCCACTGTCCTACAAATGCCATGCTGTAAATGCTTTGTGCTGCCTCAATTGACTCCCAGTGTTAATTCTGCTGTCATCTCTTTTCTGCAGGCAAATGTAATCATGCTCGGTATGGTACCGAATGCCTTTGATGATCAATACGATGGCTGTGCTGATAAAATGGAGCAAAGAATTATAACCGAAGGACTGTTAGAAAAAGAACTATCAAGAAATATTCCGTTAAGACAGCAATGGGACAGTGCAAAACAAGAATGGGCGCGAAGGAAAAACAGCGACTCGCTGCCCGACCTCCCGAAGGGCTTCAAGGACGAGTACGGGGTGGCCCTGATGACCTACACGGGCAAAGGCATTTACACGCAGTTCAACGCCGCTGTCCGGGAGGGCGGCCTGTCCACAGCACATTACATGAACAATTTTCATTTCAAATCCTTCCATTTCTACCTGACCAGAGCTTTCGAGCTCTTAAAAGAAAGTTGCAAAACCCATCCCAAAGATGTCTACAGGGGAGTGACGGTTCAGTTTTCGCCACCGACGGGATCAGACAAGAAAATGAGATTTGGTCAATTTACTTCAACATCATTGGATAAAAAAAAAGCAGAGGAATTTGGCTCGACTTCCTTCTTCGCCATAAGAACCTGCTTTGGGCTTCTCATTCGTGACTATTCCTTTTATCCTGATCAGGCAGAGGTGCTGATTCCAGCGAGTGAGGTGTTCACTGTGACCAAATACACGGAGCAAGGCAACAGATTTGTACTAAACAGCACAAAAAATTCCTGCAGTAAATATAAATGTGCATACCTAGACGGTAGGTATACGCCTGTCTGTGCGAAAAATAGTCATGTCGACATAGCATCATTTGTTTGTGTGCAGATGCATACAATGCATGGAACCCGTCCTGTTATACAGGTGTGTATAGGAAATACTGTGGCCTGTGAGTGCATGTGGAGACCTTGAGCCTGATGTGGAGTCAGGGGGATAGGGGACATCTTCACACCTTCCGCACCCTAATTATAAGGGCATTCGCATATAATGCACGTGTAATAAGACAATGATACATCCCTCACAGTTATGACTCCAACCTCTTAATCAGCAAATTTAGCTTACATAGAATTGTTTTTACTTTATACTAAATGCTGATATAGATCTGTTTCTCTGGCACTAGAAGGTCTGAACATCAAGTGATTTATCTAAGCTTAGGACATTTTGACCAATCAGGAAAGCCCTGATTACTGCTCAAATACACAGGAGCAGGACATAATCACACTAACCACTGCCACCTCACTCAGGACTTGATTCACAAAGGTAAACTCACACATTGGTGTACGTTGACTATTTTTCTGTATTCACAAACTACAAGATTAATTTTACTACTAGTAATTTAACAGCTACGGAGACTCCGCAGTCGGGCGGAGAACTCCGCACTTAAAAAGATATATTTTTATGTGCTGAGTTCTCCACTCTGTGGGCGGGTTGAATCACTAAGATAGTAAGTAGGCAGCGCATGGATGAGCATCCTCTTGCGAGTAGGTTTTTGTGATTTAGCAATTTCTTCTATTTGTGGTGGATCTTTCAATTCTAGGCTTACAAGTCACAAAAATGACAAAGATCTTTCATGGAAATTTCTGAGAATGTTGGTATTATTTCAACTTCCTGGGTTTTTCTCAAAGATTTTTTTATTGCGTTGTTGTGTTGTTGAGTGTGGTGTGATGTAGTGTCGTGTTGTATGGTGTTGTGCTTTGTGGTGTTGCGTTGTGTTAATTTGGATTTGTATGCACAAGTAATTACCTGTGAGGGTATCCAAGCGCTTAAGCAGGTGTGTAGGCGTAGGACTTGGGTGCAGTGTGTCCGTCCTGCAGAGTAACTAGAAGAACCAGATCTTCAGCTTTTTGAGTGAGGAGGAGTCCCTGATGTGTTGAAAGAGGTCGTTCCAGGTCTTGGCTGCGATGTAGGAGAAGGCTCAACCTCGCGTTCTGCTTTGTGGAAGCGGGTGTGTGTGCGAGTGAGAGTGTGACTGAGCGCAGGAGCCAGTTGTTCAAGTATGTTGGTCCGATGTTGTGCAGTGCTTTGTATGGATGAGTAAGGGGTTTGAATTGAATGCATTTGTGTATGTGAAGCTAGCGGATCTCTCTGAGGTGTGGTGAGATGTGGGTGCGTTGTGAGAGGTCAAAGATAAGTCCTGTTGTGCTCTTGTGGATGATTTGGAATCGGTGCATGAGATGTTAGGATATCCCAGCGTAGAGTGTGTTACCATAGTCTAATCTGCTTGTGATGAGTGCTTGTGTGAAGGAGGATCTGGTGATCATTTGAAAATCTTGAGGACAATGTAGAAGCAGGAGGAGCTGATCGTGTTGACCTGTGCTGCTGTGTTGAGCTTGTATTCCTGGATGATTCTCAGGTTTTTGGCATGGTCGCATGGTATGTGTTCAAGTTTTGCTTACCACCAAGTCCAGTCCCATGGAGAATTCTTGTTCCCAAAGATCAGAACTTACATCCTGTCGGAGTTAAGTTTTGGGCAGTTACATCTCATCCAGATTGCTTTGTTGATCATGCAGTTGGAGAAGTTGGTTTCGATGGTGGCGACTTGTCAGTCTGAGAAAGGATGAGTTCAGTGTCATTATCATAGGATATGATGTTGATGCCTTGGGATCTGATGATGTTGGAGAGCAGTCTCATGTAGATGTTGAACAGGGTTGTGCTTAGTGATGAACCCTGAGGGACTCTGCGTGTCAGATCCTTGGATTCAGATGTGTAGGGTGGTAGTCTGGCTCGCTGTGTTCTTCCTGTAAGGAAGGAGCTTATCCAGCTGAGTGCCAAACCTTGGATGTCTATGGTGTGCAGTCTTCTGAAGAGGGTGTGGTGAGAGACAGTATCAAAGTCTGTGGAGAGGTTGAGAAGGATAAGTGCTGCAGTTTCTCCAGTCCAGCAATGTGCAGATGCCCTCTGTGACCGCAATGAGTGCTGTTTCTATGCTGAGGTTGCTCCAAAATCCTGATTGGGTGCCGTCCAGTAGGCATGGAGTTCAAGGTGGCTTTTAACATTTTTGTTGATGGCCTTCTCCATCACTTTGGCAGGGTTTGGGAGCAGAGAGATGGGTCAGAAGTTGTTCAGCTCACTGGAACTGGACAATGGTTTTTTAGGAGGGAGTTCATTGCAGCATGTTTCCAGGTTTCTGGGAAGGTGGTGGATTTGATCGTGGTGTTGATGATGTGGGTGAGGGTGTTGCTGATGAAGATGTGATGGGGCATGGGTCAGTTGGGGCCCATAGTTTTCATGTTCTTTGATGTGTCTTCTTCGGTGAGTGTTTTCCACTCAATCAGATGTCCTTCCAGGGAGGTGGTGGTCAGGTTGATGATGAAATCTTTGGGGTCTGATTGTTGATTGAAATTGCTGTAGATCTTTTCTATTTTGCTGTGGAAGAAATTACATAAGTTGTTGCAGAGTTCCTGAGATGGGGTGAAGGTGTTAGCTGCAGCCTTGGGGTGGGGGAGGGGGGTGAATTTCTTGAGAAGATCTCCTTACAATGGTTCGAGCTAGCCTCCGTCCGTTCAGTTAGTGCCCTCTTTTTGGTGTCTCACAGGATATGGTGGTAGTGTCTGAGTGCAGCCTTGTAGGTGACTCTGATGTCTAAGCTTTCGAGGAGGGCTTTGGAGCAGGCATCCGCTGTGTCCTCAAGGTTGAAGTTGAGGATGCTGAGTAATACGAAGGCCTTGGACTTGATGATAAGGGGAGCAATGAAGTCTGTGATGATTTTGCTGAAGTTGGTTTGTGGCCCTGGTGGTTGGTATGTGAGGGTGGTGCCTTTCAGGATGAAACTGTTAGTTTGTAGTCTGGAGTGCATGTAGGATGGGATAGCCACAGAGATGTTGGGTGCCAAAGCAGGGTTGAGCCTGGTATTAATGAGGAAGAGGAGGTCTGGCCCATTGTTGCTGAGTTGATCCCAGACCTCTGTGGCATTTTTTCTGAGCGAGTGGTGTTGAAAAGCAGGCATGCAAGTGGTTATTGTGGTGCGGGTTTGGTGTGTTGTATGCCATTTGCCTGGGTGGTTCGAAGTATTGTTGGAGCATGACAGAAGTGTATGGGTGTGCAGGCGTGTGGCTGTGCCAGGAGGTTGAAGGGGCGCTGAATTTTGCCCACGGATGTATATTTAACAGCTCTTGTGTACCAATCCTAGTGCAAATGTCAGTAATGTGTTTTTTTTATTAAAATCTGCAAATTATCAGCAGATGGTTGATTATTTGATAAGTGTGTTAAATCTAGAATTAAGGAGACTCTGCAGTGTTAAAAAAAATCACACAGTTCCAGTTTTCCAGACAACATTATGTAACAGCAGGCCTAGAAAAAATTAGATAAAAGTCTTTACTCTCGACCAACATTGTCTATCTACCTCAAATGATGCACCAAGAAAATCAACCAGACACACACAATGCTGCAAATGCAATGTCAGGGCCAGTGGACAAGGAGGGTGCCTTATAATCAGAAACAGTTTAACACAGATGCAAATGCTGCTAACCATAGCAACCATCATTTTGGTGCACCCTGTTCCTTTCCCCAGCAAGAGTGATTCCTTCACTGTGCCCTTTCCAAGCTGTCTACCACATCTCAATGGTAGGTTCCCCTCTGGCGCCGGTTAGAAGACCCATGCCGTCACAAGTGTTCTGAACTAAGCTATGTGATAAGTGTGAGGCACCTGGTATGGCCATTGGGTGCTGAGACACTCAAAATAATGGACTTCATCCAGACTGCTATCAGTGGAAAACAAACTCTCTATTTTTTCTCTGTGCAAACATGTTTGGCTGCAAAATGCTATCTTGCTTGGCTGGTATACTGAGGTCTTAAGTCAGACACAAGATCATAGGACAGTACACAACATCCCTCCTCAAAGTAGGAAAAGTAAACAAAATATGAAAATATGGGTGGAGATAAACATCCATGACTTTCAAAGTAGTCCATAGTCCTATAGTCATTGTGGTGGAGAGGGATGACGGTAGAGTGAGCACCTCCTTTGGCCACCGTGCTCCTCTCCATGCTTTCCACTGGTGGTGGTAGTGGGGTTGGGTGTACCTGAGGTGTTCCCTGCATCTCCGCTTAGTTGCATCCACATTATTGTTGGTTCTCCCAAATGACCCCATTGTCTCCTTCACCTTCAGGTAGCAGCACATCATAGTCACAGCTGTCTACATTGTGAATTCTTTTAGGTCTTTGAACATTGACATATTTCGGGCTCCTAGGTCATTTCCCATGTTTTGCTGTGATCATGGTGCTCCATGTCTGTGCATGGAAGTGGCCCATCAGGAGGAGCTACTACACTCATATGGCCAATGCTATGAACAGTCCATAGGACTGAACTTCATGAGCTGTGCACTGTACACTACAGCCTGTGCTACAACAGCGCTGTGGTGTTATTTGAGTGTCAGTTTTCCCTTTCTTTGTTTTTTGCATTTGATGGTGTCATAATTATGTATTGTAATTAATAAAAATGCATAGAAGATAGAGGCCAGCCTGAGAATTTCATTGGCCTGGCTGCCACCAATTTTGGTGAGCACGTTGTTTATGCAGGCCATTTGTACTTCCAAAATCATGTTGGCGTCTTTTTCACTCGCTCCTGTACAACATGCCAAATGCCAACAGCCAGCGCCTACATAGACTCCACTGGCTCCCCGTGGAGAAAAGAGTTACCTTCAAAATCCTCCCTCACACCTACAAATACCTATACAACAAAGGATATACATACCTAAACAACAGAAGCAACTTCAACGTACCCAACAGAAACCTCCGATCTGTCACCCCCGCAATGGCCGAAACCCCATGCTTCCACAGAGCCAGAGCAGGTGGAAGATCCTTCTCTCACATTGCAGGGAAGGCCTTCAGGAAGACTCTCAAGACCTGGCTCCTCAGCTAAATAGATCTGCGGACCACCCCCCTTCAGTTTCAGCACCTTGAGACCCTCACAGGTGTGTAGCGTGCTTACAATTCCCCTGATTGATTGATTGATTGAATATTTCTGAATTCCAAACAATAGTAAATTTGCATCCATTCAAGTAGTACTTCTACGGGTGAAGATTTGTTATTTTTTTGGTAACCCGGTTGCTATACATAATTAAGTTGTTGATCCAAAAATGTAACAAGTTAAAAAGTCGTAATGAAATCATAACACTGAGAAAAACCAACACAGACATAGCAGACCCGAATCAAGGCCGTAATTACCAATCCAAGCAAGAATTTATTTAGGGGTGCCATACCCCAACCCCCACCCGGATCTATCCTCCTGTTGAAACTTGAGACAGCGAACACAAATGAATGGATCGAAGAGCCCACAGTGTGGGTGTCAAAATCTAAAACAGCCTGCTAAAATGTGTTTGTATTGACACTCACTTTCCAAATTCATCTTTAAAAAGAAAGTGTCATCTCACACCAACCAAAGATGACCTGGTGGTGGCAGCAGTAAAGGGGACCTTTTGGTTCTCTAAAATTGATCTCAACTCCAGATACCTTCAATGTCTGCTAATGTCTGCTAAATTAAAAATCCAGAACATTGAACATCTTTTTTCACCCACCTTGGCCTCTGCAAGTGCACAAGGTTACATTTCCAAATCTCCAGTGCTGTAGAGGTGTTCCAGAATGATAGAGATAAATGTCAGCACTAAGACATAGCAAGACTCTTGAAGGACACCATTCCAGACTTCGCTGCATCTGGCAAACGTTGAAAGACATTGGTCTCACCCCAATAACAAGGAATATGATTTCAATGCACGCATCAGCTTTTTTGGATTTCGGTTCTCAGTTGATGGGTGGTCCCTGACTCCCCCAAAGTTAAAGCCATGCAATTGGCACTTCAATCCACATTCATATCAAGAGTTTTATTGGCAAGGTCACATACTGCAGAACATTCAAGAAGAATTTTACATCTCTGACTGGGTCATTGAGAAGGATGACTAAGGTCACCCTGAACTGGACTGAATAACAACCTGGCTCAGCAACATGAATGTGGATGGATTCAAACCCTAACTTTGACCCAAGAATCCAAGGCAAGTCACTTGGATTCCCCTAGACACTGACCTCAGGGAGTACATCATCAAGAAAACCAATATTTCCTGTACTAACTCTCCCTACTAATTCAATTAAAACCATCTCTCACAGACCGTGACATAGGACTGGTGCCCACACATTGTACTCTGGTATCAGGATGGTGGCAGAACTCTGTCCCACATTCTCCCAAATTCCACACTGGCCCACCCAAGGCCATATTACTCAACACAACATGCCTCACCAGTGGCCTAAAGAAATATAACCACATAACTCTCACACTGATGGATCACTACTGGTTCCCCTCTTCGGCCACACAATCTTCAAAACTAGGTGCATCATCTACAAAGCCATCCTGACTGGCACCTTAGCCTACCAGGATGGCAAGCTGCACATCTCCATTGGCTTGCAGCACATCAGCAGCCAGGTCACCACTAGAGTGTAGACAAATATGTGTAACAAAACAGCGAAAAGCCTTTTCCATCTGTACAGTCCCAAATCTGCTCCAATTTAGGATCAAAGTATTAATTGTTTTGGTTCCAGTCTGTCATATTAGGGAGAGCATCCAAATGGGCACCTAGTTCTTCTGCGTATGCAGCACCAATTTAGTAAAGAGCAGAAGACACACTTTCTTTAACGAACACTACATCACACAGTTATTATCTACTTCACCTTTCAGAACCCAGCTATCCCTCCAGTGACTCGGGGAATGAATCTTTGATTTTCACCCTCTACTGTGCTCTGCAGTCTTTCTACAATTTCTACGCCACACACATTCCTCATCCATACATACCATACATGAATATGTTTAATTATAAATTAATTTCTTTTTTAACATGAACATATATTTTTGTACGAAAGTGTGGCTTTTATTGATGTGGTAGGACACAACCAATAATGTAGAACTGTGAAATAGTTCCAACATATTATGCTCAGGATCTATTTGTGAAGGACCATAACACCGTGGTAAAGATCCTATCGTCACGCAAGGGTTTCACTAAGTGCGCGAAGATTGGGGTCTCCCTTATTGGAAACAATTTACACAGAATTATCAGTTTATTAAGTTTTCATTGCAGAGTGAATTTGAAAAACTGTAACGTTTTGAAGAGGAACTATCGTTTGCATTAAAATCCATACAATTTGTAGAATTTGAATTTTTGCAGAAATATCAAAGTTTGAACCGTGCATTCCTTTCGTTTCAGGGAAGAAGGCCAAGTCATCTTATCCATATTGCATTTACAATTCTGGTAAGAAATCACTTCATGTGTTCTAATGGGGAAAGTTTTGAGATCCCAGGATTGGGAAAGTACTTTGGTTTTTATACATCAAGGCTCAGAGATCATCAGTAGTTCAGATTAATGAGGGATCAAAAACAGAATTCCATATCCTCCTCGGACTAATCCTAATTAAAACCAGGATTGGAAGTCTGTGCATGTTTAGATCTTCCACTAAATTAGGAGGAGAGAATTGAGTGCAGGATAGAGTAGAGCCAGTAACCACAGTTGGTAATTCCTAAATATTCCTACTATATAAAGAGACCCCAAAGAGCAGATGCACATCTGAGATGAGAGAATCGATCCCCAGCAAGAACATTCTCCAGTCTATGGGAAAATCAAGGACCCAATGTAATAAAGAATGTTGCTGTTGCAAAACCTGCTATTCCAAAAAACAATAGGTTAGAGACCACAGAGTCATATTTTAGTATTTAGTGAACACACTTTACAATTCAGAAAAGGCTTTACGAATTGCAAAATATGTTTTGCAGCTGATTCTGAATTGCATTTTGGAAGGAAATTAATAGAGGCATACTCTACTACCTATCATTCAGTAAGAGACGGATCAGTGGCTAGCTGAGACAAACAATTGATGGTTAAGAAGTCCTGAAAAGAGGTGACAAGAGAGTCGTGACAGTGAAGTTGTCCCCTTTGGACAGCTTACCCTTGGAAACCTTGTTGGGTGGCCTGAATATCCTATGATGAAGGAAGGTTTCCCAGGCAGCTGCTATGGTATCACCAATTTAGGGGTTCCAATGAACTTTTTGCAACAACAGAAAGGCTGCTTTTGTAATGTAATGTAAATGTAATGTAATGTGAGGTGGATTTGTAAGTGCTGCCACCCATGAGAGTATCCAGGTGCTGAGTAGGTGAGTGCAGGCGTGTGGTGAGGCTGGACCTAAATACAGGCAGTCTCAATGCTCCACAATAAATATAATTGAATAGCCAGGTCTTCAGCTTCTTGCGTAATTGAGGATGTAGAATAGGACCTGGATTTACCACATTTTCATGTTATGAAACTGGTTGGGCTATGATGTTTTTCATTTGCTTTCATAAAAGACATTTATGTCTGTATTAATATCTTTAACATATGTACATTTATGTATAATATAATATTATTAACGTTAATATCTCTCCCATTTCAGCAGGTGCATGTATAGGCTTGCTATGAGTTTTATCTGGTACCATATCCAGGTGACAATTGTCTCATCATCTCATACCCTGTGCCCATGAACAGGTTGGATAAAAAACTTGTTTTATGTGTTGAAACAGTGAAGGAATGCCCGATATACTAATACAAAGAGCAATAAGCCTTTAGAGTTCTGGAGACACAACGAATTCTTGAATGTTGAGTTTGCAATGGTTTAATTAGAAGTATGCAATGAATGTGCATACATTTCTATACAAATGGTGGAATTGCCAAAGCAGGAATCTGTTCCCCCCAAATAAGGTGTGGTGTATCTTTCTTCCACTCCCAGTACTCACCTGTGACAATTCTTTGTTTGTTGTCGCCAAATTTACTTTATGTATTGATTATGTTAGTGTGCTGTAAAGATTTGTAAGTACCTTTCTTTGGCAAGCATCGGAGCCCCTGACATTGAGTTTTCTGAGGGAGAGGATCCCAAATTGATACACTTTCATTCTGTTGACTCGAGGCACTTGCTTCTTTTTCAGTCTAAGGGAATATGCCTTATCATTCAAAGTCAACCCAGTCTACACCACAGCCTAGGTTGAGGGTTTCCAACCACATTAGCCGGGCTGTCCTTTTGTGCCTGATGCTTAACATAAAAAGAATTTGAGGATGCCAACACAAATAAAAGCTTCCTCCAGATTTCCTGGGCCTACTACAGGACTTGGGACTCAGCTTGATAGGAGGAGCTATAGCATAATTCTCCTGGAGCGAATGTTAGAGGATGATCATTGTAGCTTTCTGTAGTCTGCAGTACTAATCTTTAGGTTGGTGTCTGGGGGGCATATGTATGAAAGGATTTTTTAGTCACAAACGCTGCGAATCGCAAAAAAGAAGCGTTTGCGACTAAAAATTCACAAAACAGGATGTATTAGGAAAATCGCATCGCAAAATTAAGGAATCACAAAATTTGAAATTCCTTAATTTTGTGTAAGCATTTAAGGAATCACAAATTGCGATTACTTAAATGCTATGCAACAAGCACCCAAGTTGTGCGATTTCTCCTTAAGAAATCGCAAATTACCAGCAACTTCAAGTTGGTGGCAATTTGCGATTTCTTTCCAAAATGCACTTTGGGGCATTTTTCGAAGTGCCATGTGACGCACCTACAGGGCATGTATGTGCGCCATATGCGCACACATGCTCATTTCAGGGGTTCATCAGGTTGTCCTTATGTCACCCTTGCATCCTTGAAATTATTCTCAATTTGCGATTGGCAAATTGCGATTCGCAAATTGAGGTTCAGGGTCTCTGTCCGGCCCTGACCCGGGCAAGGCCAACAGTAACTTTGATGAGTGGATACAGACCTCGCTAGATTCTTTACTCCCTGTAAAAACCCTGCACAAAAAAATCAAAAGAGGCACCTTGGTTCACTTCCAATCTAAGGGAATCAATACAAAGGTGTAGGAAATTAGAGAGGAGCTTTAGGCAGGCTCAAGAGGCCGAAAGCAGAAATGCTTACAGAGAAGCTATTAGAAAGTATAAGGCGGAAATAAAAACGGCCCAATCTGCATTCTATGAGGGCAGGATAAGTGCGGCCGCTAATTCCCCTAGGGAAATTTTCCAGATCACCAAATCGCTCATTAACATGCCACAAAAAACCCTGATCCCAGAGAGGCCCAAAATCGTTGCGACAAGCAGGCTGAATATTGCCACCATAAAATTCAGCTAATTTCTCTCTTTTTTACCTCGTCACAGGGCAAACCCACTCCTTTTGGTGCAGAGAGTTGCCCTTCATTTACATTTTGCCCTCTAATGGAATTCCCCCTGCTTGACAAGGGACTACTGAACACTCTAATGTCGAGAGTATCATCTGGCTCTCTGACTGATTAAGCCCCGCCGCGCCATCTTATATTAGTCTCTGATATATTCCGGCCTGTGATCCTGAATGTTTTAAATGCCTCCATCACCGCAGGAAAGGTGCCACTGGCTGGAAATGTGCCCAAGTCAGAGCTTTATTGAAGAAACCCAGTTTGGATCCTTCCATTATGGCCAACTATTGTCCGATCTCCCTCCTTCCACGGTTTGGCAAGCTGCTTGAGAAGCATATCAATACCATCCTGGTTCACCATCTGGAGTCTAGCAATCTACTCCAGGACTCTCAAGCAGGTTTCCGCCCAAATCTCGGGACGGAAGCAGCCCTCTTGGCTGTGACAGAGAGCGCTCGGAGGTATCTGGCTCAAGGTGGCACTGCAGCAATAATTGACACGATAGACCACAACATCCTGCTCTCTCGTCCAAAACATCTTGGAGTGACAAGACTGGATTTTACCTGGCAGCAATCCTTTCTGGAAGACCGGTTCTTTCAGGTCTCGGAGGGCGCCACTCAATCCAAATCTTGGCCCCTTAGCTGCGGGATCCCTCAGGGTTCCTCCCTTAGTCCCACCCTTTTGAATATTCATATGGAGCCTTTGGCTGGGATAGTACGCCCCTTCGGCATTGAAATTGTCACCTATGCAGATGACACCCAACTGGTGGTTTGCCTTCAACCACCCTGAGGGAGCATCTAGCTCCCTGGGCAGTTGCCTAGGAGCAGTAGCCGACTGGATGGCGCTCTCCCACCTGAAGCTAAACGGGGACAAGACAGAACTGATGTTCCTGGGTAAGTCCCCGTCACCTAGAGCAGCTATAGACTGGCCAACATGTATGGGCACTATGCCGGAGCCTAAAAATCAGAGTAAGAGTCTCGGAGTTTGGCTGGATAGCACTCTCTGCTTCAACCATCAAGCTATCAAGCTCTCCGCCACCTGTTTCGGCCTGATGAGGCTGTTGAGAAAAGTTCTGCCCCCCTCCCTTTTCAGGCACGTAGAATTATGGTGGAGGCTCTGATCTTGTCCCGCCTAGACTACGGGAATTCCCTGTTCCTGGGTGCTCAGATGACCACAATAAAAAAACTTCAGGTGACCCAGAACTGCGCGGCACGCTTACTTTTGAAGCTGCCTCTGAGACACTCAGGGTCAGCTGCTTTGAAAAAACTCCACTGGCTGCCTATCCAGGCCAGGATCCGATTTAAGGCGATGTGTATAGCCCACAAAGCTATGTGGCACGCTGGCCCGGCTATGATTCACTCTTTAGTGACCCCCGACCACCCTTCCAGAAATCTGCTTTCTAGCACATCTTTTCTTTCTCTCATGGAAAGTGCGGCGAGCTAGATGGGGAGGTCGCTCCTTCTCCTGGAATGCTGCCTCCCTCTGGAACTCCCTGCCTCCCACCATGCGCAGCGAATCTGATCTACAAAAGTTTAGAAAACTTCTGAAAACCTTTCTTTTCCACTAATTTGCACAGCCTGATTGCTGTCCTAGCCCTCCCGTCCTAAGCGCTTCGAGGCCTCAGGGTAGAAGTGCGCTTTATAAAACTGAATTTCATTTCAGAATGACTACACATTCATTCCTAAGGGCCTCCTGGCCTATAGGAATGAATGGGAAGGTATTCCTTAATTGCGATTTCGCAATTTGCTAATTACAATTAAGGAATACTAAAAAAATCCCGTTTTGCAATTCTCAAATAGCGATTCTCAAAAAATCGCTATTTGAGAATCGCAAACACGGATGTTGATACATATGCCCCAGTCCACAGCTTGAGCTGTCCATAGTGGATCCAAACCTGGCAAGATCAGAACCAATCTTGTTTGTAAAGATGACCCCTTAGCCCCAGGAGCTGCACCAGAGTTATTGGGACCGGCATTAGGGGTTCACAAGAGTTGCACTGACACTTGAAGCTTTACGAGCGGAGAGGTGCTGTTAGCTTGCCAATGTACACTCAGAGTATCCAAGAAGGAGTCAAAATAGATGATGGAGGGCAGCAAAGAGGCAGAGCTTGCACCTTGATTGGAGGGGAAGTGGGAGGGATTTGTTAAGACTAAGATTAAGGCCTGAATTAGATCTCGATGGAAAGGTTACTCCGTCACAATGGTGATAATAGGATATAATGGGATTCATATTTGGGCAGACGGATATTCCTTACCGTTGATGATGAACTAATCTGTCTGTCAAGATCTATATAAGGCCTTAAGGCAGTGGCGGCTCCTCCGCAATGACGGAGGAGCGTCGCCTCACTACCTGGCTCTGAGCCAGCAAATGTAAATTAAAACAATGTTCTTGCATCCTTTTAATTTACATTTGCCAGCTCTTAGCCAGCAGTGTTGGGAGGGGCGGGGCCAAGGCAGGGGAGTAGGGTTGAGGAGTGCTACATGCACCTCACTCACTAAGTGTGCATATGTGTTTTGGCCGGCCATCTAAGGCATTGAGCAGCCGAGCAGCAGAAACCCCACAGACTCACTGGTCTGAGCAGAACATCTTTCCTGCCTTCTCAGACCAAACCCTGCACTGCTCTGCAGCCTGGGGATTGGACAGGGAGCCTGACACAGGGGCTGCTGGAACCAGCAGGCAGGAGGAGGAGAGACGGCACGACGAGACGCAACACTTGAGCGGCTGGTGACAATAGAGAAGTGTGGCTCACTGGTTAGAGGAGGCAGACCCTGAAGCAGAGGTCAGACCCGGGACCAGGGTTCAATTCCCGACGCGGCAGGGTCTTGAGCTCAAATGTCCACGGACACGATAATTCTCGCTTCGGTGCCTGACCTAATCATGGGTTCACACTCTGCAACTCTGGGCATTAAGCTTGCTTAATCTCCACAACGGCCCCCCGCGGCGGAATGCCTGGCTTTCACCTTGGGGATGCCCTGTAGGGGCTATCTCACAGGGAAAAGCCAGGAAGGGTTCCCAAGGCAAGCGCTTAGAGACCCCTGGGTGATAAGCGCTATATAAATCCAACATACAATACAATACAATACAATAGGTACGTCGTTGAGTTGCTGGTGCTCCGCCCACTGAAATTAGATGTTGTGGCAATAGACGTGAGACCGCCGCGGTGGCAGTCTTCTCTGCTGGCTAACAGTCTCTGTGGCCATCATGATGGTGAGTTTGCGCCAAGCTGATTTAGGTGTTCCTGTTGTGCTGGAGGTGTACTGTCGGCTAAGTCCTGATGGAGTGAGGCCATGGTAGAATAGAGACAGGTAAGTACTACTTATTTTCATCACAATACATGCATATGTCTTGTAGCTGTCAATATGTATACGTAGGTAATGTGCTCTGTGCATATTTTTCACATATAACATTGCACACCAGCAGCATAGACATACCATTGTATGTACGCCCTCAACCAAAATAAAATGCTACTGTAGATCCCGACAACAATGGGATGGCTAAGAATCATGGTCAAGAACTGCAGCACAGGAAGGGCATGAACAATTGCCTTCAAGATGGAATCGCTGGTGGTACCTTGAAAAAAGGTGAGTTTTCATATTTTTTTCTTCGATTCCTCCAACTAGAGCTTGGAGGTTTCCCACCAGAGTTGTCTTGACGGAAAGGCATATCATCATCTGGACAGCGTGAATTGTGGCGGGACTCTCTCTGCAAGCAGCTTCTTCCTCTAACATCGTCGGCGGGGGAGTAAGATCCTGGCGAAGTCAGTGGGACCATGGCAGTCTCCCTTCCAGTGACCAGCCAACATCTAAATCGAGCGGATGGACCACCAAGGTGGCAGATGGGAAGACCGCCACCAAAGCGACAGTGGGACCTGACCACCAACATCTTAATCAGGCCCTAAGTTTGGTTCAGTGCAAATCGTACACAGTGCCCAGATGAGGAGCTGAACTCACGTCCAGAGCAGAGGGAGGTTTGGTCCTCACAAGATAAGTAGCTCTTGCGTGCTTGGCATCCCTTCTCTAGACGCCGGAAACTTCATTTTACTGAAACAAGTTCTGGAGGATTGGGAAAAGAGGCCTTCCATTCTGGTGCTTTCACATTTCCAATTGATTCTCCAATCACTTGTGTTCAACCAGTGTCTGTAACTACCCTTAGTAGCTAGGAAGCTTGGGCCTGTACATGGTGGCTAAGTTGAAATGCTCACATCCTAATAACAGAATACAAAATCCTCAGAATGAGTTCACTTCCAGACAGTTTCAGATGGATCTCGTATTGATAACATCATGCAGAGCAGACATATACCAGATGACTGTTCCCCTGACAACAGACACAGAGGTTGTGCAGATAAACAGATGAAGCTGGTCAGTGTTACAACATGTTAGAAATTGGGGGTCTCTAGGTGTCAGAGGTTCGCACCTTGTCCAAGCAGGGACCCTTCCTCCTAGTCAGAGTATAGGGATCACACTTCTAAAATTCCCACTGCTCACTCCCTTGGTAGCTTGTCACAAGCAGTCAGGCTTATCTCAGAGGCAATGTTTGAGTTTGAGTTTGAAAGGTTTTCTAAAGCGCTCGTACACCCAGCGGTTTCTTGGCGCTACCTGGCTACTGCTACTCAAGGGGTAGAAAGGTTGGAGTCTGACCATTTTAAGATGGGAAGGATTGGGTGAAGAGGAAGGTCTTGAGGCCTTTACGGAACAGAGGGTACTGGGTGCAGGTTCTCAAAGAGGATGGGAGGGAATTCCAAAAGGTTGGGCCAGTGGTCGAGAACTTGGAGCCCCCCCACTTCTTCCGTTTGAAACGGGGGACCACGAGGAGGTGGTGGGAGGAGGATCGAAGATTTCTCGAGGGAGTGTAGTTTTGAATGGCTGAGTTGATGAAGGCAGGGGCAGCGCCTGTCCGGGCTTTAAAGATGGTACAGCCTAGCTTGAATAAGGCGCGTTGCCGGACAGGGAGCCAGTGCAGGGAGAGGAGGAGGGGTGTGACGTGGTGTGATTTTGGTAAGTTGAAAACCAGCCAAGCGGCTTGGTTTTGGACCAATTGCAGACGCTTCATGAGGTAGTCGGGCATGCCATGATAGAGGGCATTGCCGTAATCTAGGCGAGAAGTAACCATGGCCAAAAGTATTAGGTTGAGCGCCTCGGAGGAGAAGAATCGTGAGACTCTGCGTATTGTCCTGAGGGAAAGGAAAGCTGAGGATACCACGGCGGAGACTTGAAAGTGTAGGGAAAGTTGGTTGTTGATTTTGAACCCAAGCGTTTTAACGGAAGAAACAGGAGTGGGTGGGGAGCCTAGGGAGGGGGGCCAGAAGGAAGGGGACCAGGGACTGGAGCAACCACCTGTCAACACCAGCTCAGTTTTATCGGGATTGAGTTTCAGGTGGTTGAAATTCATCCAGTCCTGGATGAAGGTCATGATGGACTGAAAATTGGCTATTGAGTCGGGGGAAGAAGAGAGGGGAAAGATGAGCTGGAGATCATCTGCGTAGTTATACACAGAGACTTCCAGTTGCTGTAAAGCAAAAATAAGGGGGGCAATGTAAATGTTAAATAAGAGGGGGGATAAGGAAGATCCTTGGGGAACCCCACACTGGATGGGTCGAAATTCAGCTGAGTACTCTCCCAGACGAACTGCCTGAGTCCGACCTCTCAAGAATGAGGATAGCCATAGCAGGGCTAACCCTCCGATTCCCGCCGCCTCGACACGTGAAAGTAAGATGGTATGGTCCACCGTGCCGAATGCGGCGGAAAGATCTAAAAGGATTAGGGCCTGAGGTTGATTAGTGTCCATTCCTTGTCGCAAGTTGTCCAGAACAGATATTATTACGGACTCCGTTGAATGAGCCGGGCGGAATCCGGCCTGTCTCGGGGCCAAGACACCATGCTTTTCCACAAACTCACTCAGGGTTTTTACTACGTGCCGTTCCAATACCTTTGCCAAGAAAGGCAGAAGAGAGATGGGGCGGAAGTTGGCTGGATCCGAAGGATCCGCCCCTGTTTTTTTTAGGATCGGAACGATCACTGCCGACTTTAATGCTGGGGTAACAATGCCCTGGGACAGCGAGCTGTTGAGAAGGGTTAGGGGTGGTGAGGGACAGTGAGAATAGATCTGCCTCAAAATATGAGCAGGGCAAGGATCCAGCGGAGAGCCAGATTTAACCAGTGGAAGGATGGAGGAGAGTGAATCAATCGTGAGGGGCGGAATTGAGTCGAGATGTGCTGTAGCTGGTGGGCAGCAGGGGTCGATGAAGGCCAGGGAAGGCGGGGGATTTTGGCTTTAATCTTACTGTGTAAAGCATTTGCATATAACATACAGTAACAAAGGGAAAACACTACAAAAGGACACCACACAAGTTTTAGACGAATAGCCAATATTTATCTTTGTAAAACAAGACCAAAATAATAAAACTCCAACATATGGTAGTGAAGATATGAATATTGCAAAAATAAATTTAAAATGCAGTTCCTTAAAGTCGATAGCTCCGTCCTGGGCCATCACGGCATCGTGTACACACAAATCCAACAGTTCAGGCTTCCACAGCGTCACAGGTGAACTACGGTGTCAGGAAGATCTGCAAACAGTACTTTGGAAATGCAGGGCACAGTGGAACTTGCGATGAGCTCCGAAGAGGTGGCATCGGCAGGCCTCAGTCCCGGAGGTCTGTGTAGGAGTTATCGGGCACTTAAAGTTATATGCGTTGCAGGTTTAACTCTGTGGAGTTGAAGTCAGGAGCGCCAGCATCGGCAGCCGTTGGGGCACACCACATTAGGCTCCTCAGTCTCAATCTCAATTCCATCACTTCTCAAAGATTCATAATCGGCTTACCTCTAGTTCAATTGTCATGCCGCAGTTTTCTCTATTCTACACCGCCAATCTGAAAACAAAATCAACTGATATGCTGCACGTGCGCTGAAGCATCCATCAGGGCTGCAACACTAACTCTGCGAGTCTTTATCAGTTACACTCTGAGCTGTCACTAGCATTTCACTCGTACTTCCGAGCTGCAGCTCGTTCGCTCTCTGTTTCAATACGTTTGACTCACCAATGGCATGAGTATTCTTTGGCTGGTCAGAGCTTAGTTTCTTCGCTTGTCCGTCTGCCCGCTCCAATTCAAACGAGAGCTATTTCCGTTTGTGTCCCGTCCTCCCTATATCAGTCTTGGATATATGCTGAGCATTCTAGGACCTGTAGTTCTTTCGAATTGGAACAGTGTGCGAATGAGCATCAGCGTATGGTGCAGCTCGTGCCTCTGTACATGCTGTGCTTTATGGTACTATTGTGCAGTACATAGCTCAGATTAACAGAATTGAAAGAAGTGTGTTGTTCCTACAAAGATAGGAACTGAACGAGCCAAACTATAAAAGTACACATTTCAGGCGATGATTGCTAATTGTAGCACCAATGATTCTTCTCAAACATCCATGTATCAGCAGGTTTTGTGTACAAATAAACCATCCCACAGCCAGGCCTATGTGTGGCTTCACACCTTTTGTTGAATTCATTAAAATGAGTCCTCTCTTCCTGTGTCATCCTCTCCCAAAGGCTCTCTACCAGTCAGTTATTCTAGCATTACTGACTAATAAGCCACTCACCAATACTAGTCAGTGATGCTCATCCTGACTTATAAGTCTGAATATCAGACGAAGGAACACAAGAGGATTTGGTAATGAGGTGAAAGGTACCGTTCAGGTTGAGAAACCTTCCATTCACGTTGAGGAAGCTGCCGCTCGAGTAGAAAATCTACTCGAGTAGCAGAAAGTAGCAGCACCCTATTGAGCTGCACATGGTGCAGTTTGTGCTGATTTTCCAGTACAGGACAACTAAAAATCAGCACGAGTGTTGTGACCTAATGCACTCCGTCGCTTGCGGAACTCCATGTGGTGCAGTGGATTTTTTTGGTCACTTCACAGAGTTCTGAGTAGCGGAACTCTGCAACCTCCGCCCAGGCCTTCTACATATGTGGGCAGGACATGCAGACACTGCAACAGTTCACAATGACAATGTGTAAGACAACATGGAAGACAGGTTTCCTGTGTTTGCTGTCCTGGACAATCCATCATCTCAGTACCGCACCAGCAAACCAAACAAATTAGGAATGGTAATAGATATTTGCAAAGAATGTCAAGGTCAAGGCAGCAATTGCAGAAAGTGCAAGACCATTGGATAGCTTCCATGGAGAAGGAGCAACATCTGTACAGGCAGCACATGGGACGCTTTGATGCCTTCACTAATTTCATCGATCAATTTTCATTAGCCACAACCACTCTTGTAAGCAGAACTGTCAACATACAAAATGGCATGGGGCACTGCTTTCAGGATGTTGCACGTGGGCAATTACAAGGGACCACAGACACACAAACTGTCTGTCCCCAACTTTCTTCCACCACCAGAGAGTCAGGATGTCTCTAGCATCAGTGCAGTGCAAGTGAGATGATGTACCAGGTGGACATGCAGTAATACGTCTGGATCTGACATGTCCCCTCTTCCACAGGCAGTAGTGTAGTTCCTATATCCCTGATAGGCTGTGCGCATTGGAATAATATACACTATATTTTTGACATAGGACTGATGTCAGTATGTCTCTATCGAGTACATTAAACTTAATTACTTGTGTGTGCCAGCTAACTCATAGGTCCTAGAAACTTTCTTGAATGAACAAGAAGAGATTAGTTTCTGACAACCGCATAAACATGACAACTTTGTTTCCCTTGGAGTCGGAACAATATCTTCAGAGTTGTGGAAACAATAGATTACAGTTTCACTCAGTCAATCGTGCATGCTTCGTTTCTACAGAGTTGCACAGAAATAGAGAGATGGGCGTTTTAATAAAAGGGTTTATTGAACAGTCTTATTTCTCATGCAAGAGATATAACCTGCTACAATCATAAGGCAGAATGCTAAGGATAATGCGTACAGCGTTAGCAGTAATATAATACAATACTGCAATAGCATGGTCTGTAGGTATGACATATATAAAAAGACATACATAAATAACACAGGCTAAAATACTCAACTGGTGCTTCTAAAATAATCCTATCCCAGTGTACCTAACCTAAGTATAGTACAAGGGAAGAAGTAGGTGCTGTTTTAGCTATAGTGTAGTTTAGTTTGGGTGTGCCAAGAATTGCCAAAAGTTTCTCTAGGTTCTAATCAGCTCCATACCTTAGAATGAGAGCGGTTGGTATCTCTTTCCCGGGACTCGATCTCTAACACCCCGCAAGGGGAGTCAGAAACACTGGAGCTGTATTCTCGGCGAGGAGGATGACAGCGTCTGGTCAGTGCGCCAGTTGGGGAGATGACTTCCTTCGGGACTTGCTGTGGCGAGCCGCGTCATGCAAGTAGGTAGCTGAACCACACTGTGCATTGCCATAGCAATTCAAGGTATATTTATACCTTGAAGGTGTTTAGGAATGCCAGTATTGACGTACAAGTCGGGCATATGAACGTCATGAATGAACCCCTAAGGAATAGATGTTCATGCGTAATAAATAAGTTCTTGGAGAAATCAATATCCAGGCAAGGGGAAGTCCTAAAGGCTTAAGAGTCTGGTTTTCCAAGAACTCGTTGTGACGAAGAGTATCAGATGTAGTTGACCATGCCTGTATTTGGTTAGCATGAGCAATGCCTGAATAAGGGCTGGATTTCTATGCCTAAATAAGGGCAAATTGAATTGTACCTATATAAGGGCATGAATCGGGAAATCTATATACGATATCTAAATTGACACACAACAAAGCCACTATTGGTGAGAAGGGAACCAACCCCTAGGGCTGCGAAAATGGATCAACTGAACACTCAGAATCATGATTCTCCTTTGTTTTGTTTGTTATTAGATACTTTGTTTTTTTGTTGAAACAATGTAACATCCGCAATGGATACAGTTGATTTAGGAGAGAAACATTTTTGTCACAATCTGAATAAAATGTGATCTTTCAGTTATGCAACTGGCATTACCAGCCTGTGTAATATCTGATTCTTAGATGTTGTAATCAGTCTTACCTCAAAAAGAGTTGTTGTACTGCCTTTCACTTATGGTTCTTGGAGTCAAGAATGATGTGATTATTCAAGGACACAAGGCATATGAACTGTCTCCTTAAAGAGCATGAGAAGGATAAACCATTAGATCACATTAAACAAACCATTCTGGGCACTGTATGCAAAGTAAAAATTTCTGGTTAGGGCTTATGACAGCGCGTCCCAGCCCTTTGCCCTAATGGGTTTATTTTTAGCTTTAATGTGACTATAACCTGTTGTGACATGACTTTATCGATATGAGCTACGTTGTTTAATTCGGAATAAACGGCAGGCTCTTTATCGGTTTATCCGACAAAATATCCGTAGGCTTGTTCCTTTAAGAAATAGGGCACGCGTCATGTACGCCGATCACGTGACTCGCCCCTGACCTCGTTTCTTTACTGACGCGCCGCAAGGGGAGTTTACCACCCTGGCGGCGGCAGTGAATGGAGTAGGTTCATGGCGGCGAGTCGCTATTTGAAAAGTAAGTGCCGAAATAATAGATTACAAGAACGAGGGCCATGACTTGAGGTGGTTGTTATCTAGAATAACGCTGCCATTTTTCACTTTACTTTACAGAAATGGTAGCGTGAAGAATGCCCCCACCGCTTGGTTGATGACGATAGCACCATAGAAACGTGCTGTAAGTGAGCAAGCTTGGATTTTCCAATTTTTAAATTAACCCTGTCTCATATTCCTTCTCCAACGGAGGAACGTTTGGGACTTTTTATTTGTTTGTGAGTCGGGTCATGTACGCACTGAGAGGTTAGGAATAGACTACCCTTTGAAGCTTATCTGAGCCACATGTACTAAAATTAAGTCCCAGTTGGCTGATAAGCATTGAACAAATAAGACTATGAATATCAATTTGATTGCGAATTAAGCTATATTCGCAAAACGGGGAGTGAACTTAACTGTTGCACTCTTTAATCACCTCAAATGTGGTTTTGTGTTCCATATCACTAAAGAGTGAACCTATGTGCTGGAATAGAGTATGTGTGGTACACACGCATGGGAATGCAGTAGTCACAGTTCATATGACTGGTAGAGAAAGATCAATATATGTGAATGAGTTTATTAATGCTGTGTCTTATTATTTCACAAATTTTGGCCCCTGGAAATACTAGGAGTGCCGACACGGAAAATTCCGGTAGCTTTTATTAATCTTTATTTTTCACACATTATATCCACCTGGGATGGACGTGCCTTAGGGAGCGTGGACCACCGGGAATATTCCCTTTTTTGGTTCTGAAGAAAGCTGCATTAATATCTTTGGACAGCTGAAACATGTCGACCTCATTTTGAAAGGATACAAGGGGGTAATAATATTACCTCTAAGGTATCCAACACACTGTTTTTAATAATATTAGCTGACCACTGAATAAAGTTGGTTCTGGTACAGCTGATATTTTTTAACTCACTTTCACTTTCACGCAACACAAATTGCAAACAACTTTTTTCACAACAACCAGCTCCGCTGTAACTCAGGCGTTGAAGCACACTGGAGGGACATTCGCTTCCTCCAGTGGGAACCCCATGATGAAGCATGTCACCACTAGGGTGAGTGAGGGTTCTTCTTAAAAATAAGTTATTTCTCTCTTCCATCATTGCATGTGTTTCACTCATTATTTGCCTTTTTTCTTGTTTACGTCTCATCACTGACTGTGTGAGTCTGTTCTTTGGGTGGCTCGGTTTTTAATTTCTGACTACAGCACCGACCAGTCACTCTTTAGTTGTTGTTGCACTGTATGCAATGAGTCAGCAATTATCTTACAAAGTAAAAAGCCATAACACAATTCCTCCTGAGACAGTTGGTTATGTATTCCACTGTGGCAGAACATGAAGGAGTCATGGGTGGTGCCTAGAAATCTGGCCACAAGGTCTGTTATGATGAATGAGGCATCACACACTACCTCTACATTGAGTAAGTGTCCGCTTTTCCTATTTCTGTAGATTAATTAATTTGCTGAGGAGAAACATATGGCAATATGGGTGACATTAATACAGCCAAGAACATTGGGGAACTGTGCTTCCCAGTAAAAAATTAAGTTGGTCTGTTGCAAATATCCGGGGGTATTTGGAAAAGATATGCATTGAATAACTTTGCTAACCATGATGGGCAGAAACTTGTGAAAGAACCTGGAAAAAGCTCTTTGTGGCAAACCCTGCCACTGCTATGGTGTCCTGGTAACTGCCAAAAGCTAGAAGGTGTAGATAGCATAATACCTGTACATTTGATGGGATTGCATTGCTTCTGAATGTTGGGGTCTGAAGCTAAGGTTGAAACGCACTCCAGGATTACCTCACTACTGAATCTGTACTTTTCCTATATCTCCTTCTCTGTCTGTTCAAACAGGGTGACCCTCAGCAAAATATCCTGTCCCGTCTCCTTCTTCTTCTCTGCCTGTCATCTAAAATCCTCATCCTTCGCACAAGCTATACAGAGCTGCATTTCTGAAAGAGACAGGTGCATTCTGGGTGTCTTCTTATAGTTTGCACCTGGTTACTACCCGACACAGATTGATGGTAATTGCATTTCCTAATTGGCCATTTTGCCCCTATTCACAAACAGGAAATCCTTTGTGCATGCTGTTAGCGAATTGCTATTTAGAAATCCCAATTTGCAATTTCCTATTTAGTGATTTCCAAAATGTGAATGCTATTGAATAGAAATCGCAATTTGCACCAGTAAAAATGCTTTTTGTACATTCAGAAATGGCATTTTGCATTTCCTAATGGCCTGAAATTAGGATTTGCACCGTTTGGAAATTCAAAATGCCTTCGTAAATATTGCCTTTAGTGTCTGAGTTAATGGTGCTCTGGTTGGTGGCAAAATTATGTATACTTAAAAGCAGCGTCCTGGTTTTGCCAGTTTCTTTAATATCGAGGGGAGTTCTGGATTGTGCATTTGCCCTAGAGGAATTTATAAAAGTCCAGGTTCGATATTTTGCTGTTCTGCAAAAGATGTGACAAACAAGGTCTTTCACAAGAGTAATGCCTATGGTGGCCCATTCTACCCAGGGTAGATCCTGCTGTCAACTTTGAGAATGTTATAACATTAGGGAGCATAATTTGACTTGGGCATTTGTAGTAGTAATTCTATGTCAAGGATTTTGAGAGCTGCTATGGCACTGGATATTATGTGAGCGGAGGGTCTTAATGTGATTGACAATGTTAATTGTTAGGGTTGCAGACAGAGGAAGAGGGTACAATAGGCTTTTCTCCATTGATAGAAAGTTGGTTTTAACTGAGTATCTGCTTAAAACCACCATGCCCCTTGCCTCTCATGTAATGCTGTTAGGTATCTCACAAAGTCTGGGATGTTTATACCTCCTTTGTATTTATTTGGTCTACGTTTTTTCAATGAAATTCTAGCTTTTTTGAGTCTCAGTAAAAATTCTGAAATATATGTGTTCACTGTTTTGAAGAACTTTTATGAGAGTGTAATAGGGACAAGAGGGGTACCATCATTTTGATGGCTTCAGATCTGCCCGTCTGTGTGATGGATTTTATTTTTCAACATTTTTATTGAAAATTAACAAATGAACATCAACAAAAGCATCACAGTTCAAAGGGAGCATCACAATTAGCATCATTGGTACTGCAGGAGAGTCCACAGAAGTACATATACACCTCAGCGGGATGTCTAGGGTGTTGGGGGATCTTCCGCCTCAGCGGCCCAAGGAGGCTGACATATTTCTCCACGGTAAGAGTTCCAAGGGCCCCACACCTGAGATCACTTCTTAGGGCACCCACGTGCTACATACACAGTCTTTTCTTGAAACATTGCCCAGTCCAAGTCTCTTTCCCAGTCTTGAACCGTGGGCGGGTCCAGCGCCCCCACCTCTGGGCGATATATACCTTTTGGCCAGCATCAGCCACAGCATTACCCACTGTGTCAAACAAACATTCAAATCAGTTGGCTCCCAAATGTTCAGGAGACATCTACGGGCCTCCACCCAAAGCTGCAAAGACAGAACTACATTAATAATGTTGTGGATTTTGCATCAAAAGGATTGAATATGTGTACACTTCCAAGCTATTTGGAGAAAGGTACCCAATTGACCACACCCCCTCCTACAAGCGCCTTCATCCACCCTTCCCATTCGTACCAGCTGAGGTCCATTTACATAGATACGGTGGAGATATTTGAGCTGGACAAGGTGGAGACGGGCAGGTATTGCTACAACTTTGGGCAAGGAGACTGCCTCCTGCCACTCCTCGTCATCCATTTCCATACCGTCCCTGAGCCATTCCTCTCGGAGAGCTTTGAGAGGATCGGAAAGATTATTGACCAGCTTTTTGTATATCAGGGAAATTGTGCTATCAGGGAGATAACCATCCAGCACTCTGTCCTCCAATGGGGATGATTCCGGCAGAGTGGTCCCAGACTTAAGATGTGTGTGTAGTGCTTGCCGAACCTGTATGTAGCGGAACAGTTCCGAGCCAGCCATGTGATATTGGTGCTGTTGCGCTGCAAAGGGTTTAATATCTGTGTTGTCCCACAGGTCTCTTATGCGAGTGATGCTTATAAGGTCCCATTTGTCAAATCCCTTATATTTCCAAAGGTCGCGCACCTGCTCAGAGTCCCAGTGTGGCGTTGCTAGCGTCAGCTTCCGCTGTCAACCTAAACGAGAGGTAGCAGTATGTCAAACATGCACTGCATGTTTAGTGGGGCCTATTAGGGGATAGCGCGGAGTTCCAGGATGAGTCTATTTGACCATTCCTTTTTGTCCAGCAAGGCCAGGAGTTTTCCGGCCTTATCACCTACATCGTATATTCGCCCCGGAACTGCTCTACCTATGGCCTTTGCTTGGTCTGTTGCTAGTGACCTGTACTTCTGTTGCTTAAGTTTGAGAAGATGGAGTGTGTCGGGTGTGACATCCAATTCCAAATCTGCCTCCAGCCTCCCCACCTCTGCCTCCAGTGCCATCAGTTCCTTACGCTGTGCCTTCTTCCTCCACGAGATGAGAGAGAGCGCCTGACCCCTTATTATGACCTTGAAGGCCTCCCAGAGCACTTGGGGGGATTCAACCGAGCCCTCATTCCCATTGAAGTAATTCTCAATGACTTTAAGGAGCTCCCGCCGGATATGGGAATCGCGCAAGTACCATGCATTGATGGTGGCCACACGCCCCACCTGTTGGAAGCTAAGTGACAAATGGAGCCATAGCGGCGTGCGATCTGAAATGCCTCTGGCTAAGTGCTGTATCTCCGGTATATGGGAGAGCTGCAAAGCAGGTAACAGGAAGTAGTAAATTCTGGACAAACTGTTGTGTGCCCCTGAATGGAAAGTATACTCCGAGGAATCCGGATGAAAGGCCCTCAATCCGTCCGCCAACCCCTTGGAATCTAAGAACTCAGGCAACCAGTGGTGCGAACTGGGGAGGTCGCGCGGGGGATACCGGTCCAAGTCCCCAGCAACTACCGAATTAAAGTTCCCTCCTAGCAACAGAAGGCCATCAGGGATTCCCAACAGCATCGTACCTAAGTCCCTGAATGTGGAGACTTGAAGGCCCGGTGGCACATAAATCGAAAAGAAAGTTATTGAGCGGCCCGCCCACGTACCCGAGATTCCCACATAGCTCCCCCTCGCGTCAGACCAAGAATCCTGAACCACAAGGGGGAAGGATTTTTTCATTAGGATACCAACCCCTCGTGAGCCCGTGGTGAATCCTGCATGGGCTAACAAAATGTATCCCCCCCTATGCAGCGCTTTACAAGTGTCTCTGATCAAATGGGTCTCCTGCAAAAGGACAATATCAGGGGCCTGACGCTTAGTGTACTGCAGAACTACACTACGCTTGATCTTGTCCTCCAACCCGTTGACATTCCAGCTCATCAATTTAACCAGACTGTCCCCAACCAATGCCATCTCTAAGTTCGTTGAAAACCATAGTAAACAATATTGCTCCCCCAATCAGTGTACCCAAATCCACTGCTGATGCAAACCAAATTATAACCAATAGATTAAACCCCCCACCCTGCTGCCCTGCCCACTGGGTCATGAACTGCCCATGGAAAAACTGGCAGAGTGCCTGTCAATTTCAAGGAAGAAAAGAGAAAAAATAACCCCAACGGGGGGAGGAAGGCAGGGTCTGTCCTGCCCATGTCCAGGAGGTCTACGCCCTGTCCCTACTAAAACACATTCCCAAGAACTATTCGGAATGGCTTACCACCTGGCCCCAAGTCCGAGAGGAGACCTTCACCCACCCACAACGTCCACCCCACATTACATGCAACACAAACCGACCCCTGAAAAGTTCCAATTCACTGCTGACAGTATTGTCCGACCATTGGGTGAGCATCTCCTCAGGCCGGTTGGGTGTTGTCGGCGCCACCGCCGTCCCGGCCGGCTGGGCTCCTTGTACCTCTGCTCTCGACCCAGTCCGCCGCCACCTCGGGGTGTTCAAAGAACCACGCTCGCCCATCCGCCTCCACCCGGAGATGGGGCGGGAACAACATAGAGTACTTCAAGCCCTGGTCCTGCAGAACCCGCTTGATCAATGTGAACAGCCGTCTTTGGCTCTGCACCCGTTGAGCGAGTAAAGTCCGGAAAAATGGAAATGTCTGAGTTCTCATAACGCAGGGAGCACCAGCCCTGGAGTGTTGGAGGATGACATCTCTGTCTCAGAAATTAAGGACCCGCACCAACATGGGCCATGGGAGAGCGCCCGGCTTGGGACAGAATTACTGAGGCCTTTTAGTTGCAGATGTTTCAAGATTAGATCCTAAACAAAGAGGTCCGGTGTCTGCCCCTCCGCCTTCTCCGGATCCCCAAGAATGCGCAGGTTGTTCCGTTGCAGGCCACCTTCATAATCATCCAGTTTAAGGTCAGTAAACTTACGGAACTCATGAAGCTCCCTCACTGCACCCTGAAGCTGAGAGACATCATCTACCAGGCTGGCCGTCATGAGCTCCACTTGTTTAACCTTTTCGTTGAGCTTGCCCAAGTCAGCCAGGATGAGGTTGACCTCAATAGCCATGGTGTCCAGAGACGTCTTGACTCCTGTAATCGCGACCATAACATCTTTGAGTGATATTTCCTGCTCCTCTTCGCTCTGACACACAGAGCTGGAGTCCATGGGTGCCCTGACCTGCTGCGCCTCCTTGGGTATAGTATACCGGTCCAGCTTGTTGGACTGCGTGGTCTTGGGCCCACAGTCTTGACACGATCCATCCCAACCAGATCCGGACCGGCAGTGTTGAACTGGGTGCTGAGACTCCCCCCTGCGATCAGGTAGGGATGTCAGAGAAGAGGCTGTGCGGGTTGGTTGTTACTGCCAGAAATACACTGCCATTGTTAACCACTCCACAGCCCGTGCCACGTCCGCACTCAACCCCATGCAACCCACTGCTCTTCTGTCACTCCGCAGCTGTACCTTGTCCCCACAGCCGACTCCGGAGCCTCCTTTCGGGTGCAGTCAGCAGGCGTCCCGTAAATTACCCAGCAAGGAAGATTGCGCAGCTCTGCACGTCTGGGCCGGTTCTCAGACTCTTCACACTGGTAGTTCCTCCAGCGCTGCCTTCAATCGGGGGCCAGGCACCACAGCCAGCACCAGGCCCCACCAGCCTCGAATTACCACCCACTCCGCCAACCCTAGGTCCCACAGGTAGGAGTGGGAGAGAGTGGCCCCTCCAGAAGCACCGTTGCAGCTATTGTGGCTCGCGGCGGCAGCTCCTCGCGGCTCTTCAAGTCTTGCATACAGTGTCTTGTAGTTTGGTTTGCCCTGTTCCCATCATGCACTGGGACAGGAACAGACTAATTTGCATACAGCCAGGTTCTGAAACTGGGATGGTGCAGTGAGCTAAAAAACGGTGTTGGATCTAGCCCTGATCTCTTGACTGGGTGAGAGCTTTCTGCTTAATTCAGAGACTCTGTCCCTCACCACCCCTTGTTGTAAATATTTTTGTCCACCCTAAGCGTGGAAGGGTATTCTCAGATGTGAGACCCTTGCTCATTGCACCATCAGGATTCAAGCAAACCGGGCCGAAGACGGCTGTAATGCCAGAAACCGGTCCCCGGGAGCTTGTTTCCTTCCCAGTGTAAGAATTGGCTTTTGTAGTTTGGTTTGCCCTGTTCCCATCATGCACTGGGACAGGAACAGACTAATTTGCATACAGCCAGGTTCTGAAACTGGGATGGTGCAGTGAGCTAAAAAACGGTGTTGGATCTAGCCCTGATCTCTTGACTGGGTGAGAGCTTTCTGCTTAATTCAGAGACTCTGTCCCTCACCACCCCTTGTTGTAAATATTTTTGTCCACCCTAAGCGTGGAAGGGTATTCTCAGATGTGAGACCCTTGCTCATTGCACCATCAGGATTCAAGCAAACCGGGCCGAAGACGGCTGTAATGCCAGAAACCGGTCCCCGGGAGCTTGTTTCCTTCCCAGTGTAAGAATTGGCTTTTGTAGTTTGGTTTGCCCTGTTCCCATCATGCACTGGGACAGGAACAGACTAATTTGCATACAGCCAGGTTCTGAAACTGGGATGGTGCAGTGAGCTAAAAAACGGTGTTGGATCTAGCCCTGATCTCAGAGACTCTGTCCCTCACCACCCCTTGTTGTAAATACAGTGTCTTGTGGCGCATTATTCACTGCGCCACCTCCTTGCTGTGGAGTCCCGCATGGAACACCACTCCTGGAACCACAGTCGGCTGGGTGCCACAGGCTGCATGTAATGCGATGGGACGTTGTAGGTGCGTCGATCTTTTGTTCATTCTATCATGTGGCAGAAAAGTGTAATGTTGTCATTTACTAGTTTGCCTTTAAAAAACTGTGTTTGAGCTGGGTGTATTATATTATGCAATATCTTGTATAGTCTAGTGGTTTTTGTGCTGTAATGTTCAAAATGTTGCTGATCTTTCCTTTCTTTGAGAGAACCACTATTGTGCCACTGATGGCCAACCCTAAAATTCTTCCTGTTTTTTGCATGGAGGTGGAAGAGTGTTTCAAGGGGCTGTGTTAAAATATGTACACATTCCTTGTAGAATTTTCCATAAGGCCATTCGAGTGATTGTATTGCCTCCGGATCTAGTGTAGGCAGCAAGAATTCTCTTCAGATATGAAGTACATTCCTCGATAATTGCTACTTTATCGGAATCATACAAAATTTTGAAGAAGTTATGGAAGGTTTCTAGTATGGTTTCGGTTGCTATTTTGGTATTACAAAGCAAAAACAAAGGAGATGATGGATGGAGTGTTGAACATTGCAAGCACTCACCCCCAGTCAACTGATCTGAGTTTAATCCATCATCATTCTTTAGCTCAAACTGCCACCCCAGTTCAGACATGGCCATATGCAAATCAGTCTGACTGTGTGCCTCATGGGAACAGTCCAGCCCGAACTGCCAAGCCATATTTTCCCTGGACCGGAAACAAGCATCCTGGGACCAGTTTATGGCTAATCAGCCGTCATCAGCCAGGCTACCTTGAATCCTGTGGCAAAGTGAACAAGAGACCCATGTCTGGGCATACCCTGCCAATTTAGGGCGAACAAAGCAAAACCAAAGGGGATGAAATGAAATGAAAAGAACATTTATAGAGCGCGGTAGCTACCCTGAGGCGTCCTAGTGCTGCAGACAAACGCATGAGAGGGGACAAAGGGGAACCTGTTCTAGTTGTTAAACAGCTGAGTTTTAAGCTTTTTCCTGAAGGACAATAGGTTGTGTTCCGCACGCAGGTGAGGGGGAAGGGAGTTCCAGAGTTTGGCCGTGTTGTGGGAGAAGGAGCGTCCACCACATCTAGCTTTCTTGATTCTGGGTATTGTGAGAAGGTGAGAGGAGGTAGACCTTAGCTGTCTGTTTGGTTGGTAGGGAGTGACAAGGGTGTGATTGATGGTGGCGCCTGATTTCCAAAATGCTCTATGTGCAATGCACAGGCCCTTGAATACGCTTCTATCTTTGACAGGGAGCCAATGAAGCTTTCTGAGTTCTAAATGAACTGAGGTCCGGTGTGGAATCTGGAGCAGTGTGCATGCTGCACAGTTCTGGATAACCTGTCGCTTGTTCAAGGTGGACTGTGGCACCCCTAGATAGAGGGCATTTCCAAAGTCCAGACGTGATAGGATTAGACCTTGGATCATGATCCGTCTGGCGTTGAAGGGGAGGAGGGGCATGATTTTTCGGATGATCCTGAGTAGGCCAAAGCAGATAGCAGATAGCTTTTCTGCTTGGTAGTTAAAATTGAGGGACTTGTCCAGCAAGATGCCAAGGCTCTTGATGGTGTCTTTGGGCACAGGGGGGCGGGGGGGTGGTCCATGACAAGTGGGTCAGAGGTGATTGATGTTGAGAGTGGGGCGGTGACCTAGTAGCATTACCTTGTTTAGCTTGAGACAGGAAGATGTCATCCAGGAGGTCACTGCCTCCAGGCAGTCCCTGAGACTATTGGGGACGGTGTGAGAGTGGCTAAGAGCCACCACTAGCTCTAAGTGTCGTCCACGTAGGTGACTATTTTTATCCCAAAGGGACGGACGATCTCAACGAGGGGGCTCATGTATATATTGAAAAGTGTGGGACTTAAGGAGGAACCTTGCGGTACCCCACAGTCTTGAGGTTTGCTGATGGAAGCAGTGTCACCCTCAAACACTTGGAAGGATCGCTCCTTCAGGAATGATTCGAGCCATGAGATTGCTGTTGATGAGACTCCTAGGTTGGTCATCTGCTGTAGTAAAATCCTGTGGTTTACAGTGTCAAAGTCGGCACTTAGGTCTAGCAGGATGATGGCTGCCGTACCTCCCTGATGGGCGGAGTGTTGAACATTGCAAGCACTCACCCTCAGTCAACTGATCCGGGTTTAATCCATCACCATTCTTTAGCTCACTCAGCCACCCCAGTTCAGACATGGCCATATGTTGATCAGTCTGACCCTGTGCCTCATGGGAACAGTCCAGCCCAAACTGCCAAGCCATGTCTTCCCTGGACCAGAAACAAGCATCCTGGGGCCGGTTTCTGGCTAATCAGCCAGCATCAGCCAGGCTAGCTTGAATCCTGTGGCAAAGTGAATAGGGGTGAGTGCCTGCAATGTTCAACACTCCGTCCATCATCCCCTTTGGTTTTGTTTTGTTCACCCCAGGTTGGCAGGGTATGCCCAGACATGGGCCCCTTTCTGCTTCTTTAGGCCCAGGGTTCACTTTACATTATGTATGTGTTAGACTTTGCACCTTGTGCCAGATCATGTTGTACTGCAAGTTTTTTTAAAATTAGTTTCATATTAGCGTTCAGCTCCATTTAAGGTATCGAAGCCTTGATTATGTGGGCCCTTTTTTTATGTCGAGCCTAGACAGCACTAGCGCTGTCGTGGTTTGTACTGTGTTGTATATACTTTGTGGCTTCCAGCCTGCTCACTGCTTTCCATTTGTTTGTTTCAGTGTGCTTTAAAATTCTTGCCTCTAAGGCGTTATTTTTTCCTATTTGTCTCTCCTTTTTGTTGTTTTGTTCCCTCCCCTGGGGCAGGTCCCCATTACTTGTAGCCTTCTACTTGTGACATATTAGCAACTGTAAAAGGGACTACTTTTTCCTTTGTGTGAGGGCACTGCACATAAGCGCTGAATTTTTTCAGTTGCTCCGAGCTCTGATGGCAGGCAGCTGCTTATTTCCTGCTTGTCAGGGCACATAGTGTAATAACTCCCTAAGCTCGGTGTGCATGGCCAAATGAAGGAATCATTACCAAATTGGTGTGATGCTCACAAGTCACCATACTTGTTGCAGAACTCTCCTCTCTGCACTTCCATACTGCTTGCCCAGTATGCGCGGATTGCATGCTCTCACGAGAGGTGCTTTCCATTCCATGACATTCAAAGGAACCCGCCAGGGAATACACACCTGCTGAGCTGTCTTGGCAGCCATCCTGGGGTCGAGCGCTACTTAAAGTGCATCCTTCAAGTGTCGTGCCACTTGGCAGCAACAATCTCTAGGAGGAGACCTTCAGTTTGATTGGTTTAACAGTCAGCGCTGAGTCCTTCTTCATGTTTATATTTACCAATGATGAAACAAAGAACAGCTGCCTCAGGAGGAACTGGATAAAGAGTTGGGATCATGCATGTCCAATCTACTGCAGGGCTGGTCCGGTGCTATGGCACTTTTTTGTCATTAGTAGGCTGTTTCCGTAATGGGAAGCGGATGCTACGCTGGCGTCATGGCCAGCTCCCGGCTTATACTCAACTTCCTATGGCTGTTGTCCTGAAGGCAGACCATGGCCCTGGAGAGCCCCAGCATGAGGCCTGGAGGCTGGAGAAGGTGGATGACATCTCTTCTGCCCCTCTTGTATGATGTCTCTGATTGTGAACGGGACATGTATTAGTGGTATGGTTTTAAGTTGTAAAGCATTGACTTGTTTCATTAGGCCACACAGAAGACAGCTGATGACTCTAAACAGATATTAATAGGACCGGTTACAACCCCAGGGCCTGATACCTATTTCAAAACCAATTTATTAGCTCTCATGACTTACAATCAATCATGGGACGGAACATAAGACTTATCAGACAATCCCCTGTTTTCCATAATACCACAACCAGCATTTTGTTGCCTCCACTCTGAGATTTTATTAGCCATGTTAGTGCTATTTGACCTGCATCCCGAGTTTTCTGCTTGGAGTGAACCTGTACATATAGCAGCACTATAATATTTTGTGCAATGTCTGACATAATATAAGAAATATTTACAACAATGGGTGGTGAGGGACAGAGTCTCTGAATTAAGCAGAAAGCTCTCACCCAGTCAAAAGATCAGGGCTAGATCCAACACCGTTTTTTAGCTCACTGCACCATCCCAGTTTCAGAACCTGGCTGTATGCAAATTAGTCTGTTCCTGTCCCAGTGCATGATGGGAACAGGGCAAACCAAACTACAAAAGCCAATTCTTACACTGGGAAGGAAACAAGCTCCCGGGGACCGGTTTCTGGCATTACAGCCGTCTTCGGCCCGGTTTGCTTGAATCCTGATGGTGCAATGAGCAAGGGTCTCACATCTGAGAATACCCTTCCACGCTTAGGGTGGACAAAAATATTTACAACAAGGGGTGGTGAGGGACAGAGTCTCTGAATTAAGCAGAAAGCTCTCACCCAGTCAAAAGATCAGGGCTAGATCCAACACCGTTTTTTAGCTCACTGCACCATCCCAGTTTCAGAACCTGGCTGTATGCAAATTAGTCTGTTCCTGTCCCAGTGCATGATGGGAACAGGGCAAACCAAACTACAAAAGCCAATTCTTACACTGGGAAGGAAACAAGCTCCCGGGGACCGGTTTCTGGCATTACAGCCGTCTTCGGCCCGGTTTGCTTGAATCCTGATGGTGCAATGAGCAAGGGTCTCACATCTGAGAATACCCTTCCACGCTTAGGGTGGACAAAAATATTTACAACAAGGGGTGGTGAGGGACAGAGTCTCTGAATTAAGCAGAAAGCTCTCACCCAGTCAAAAGATCAGGGCTAGATCCAACACCTTTTTTTAGCTCACTGCACCATCCCAGTTTCAGAACCTGGCTGTATGCAAATTAGTCTGTTCCTGTCCCAGTGCATGATGGGAACAGGGCAAACCAAACTACAAAAGCCAATTCTTACACTGGGAAGGAAACAAGCTCCCGGGGACTGGTTTCTGGCATTACAGCCGTCTTCGGCCCGGTTTGCTTGAATCCTGATGGTGCAATGAGCAAGGGTCTCACATCTGAGAATACCCTCTTACGCTTAGGGTGGACAAAAATATTTACAACAAGGGGTGGTGAGGGACAGAGTCTCTGAATTAAGCAGAAAGCTCTCACCCAGTCAAAAGATCAGGGCTAGATCCAACACCGTTTTTTAGCTCACTGCACCATCCCAGTTTCAGAACCTGGCTGTATGCAAATTAGTCTGTTCCTGTCCCAGTGCATGATGGGAACAGGGCAAACCAAACTACAAAAGCCAATTCTTACACTGGGAAGGAAACAAGCTCCCGGGGACCGGTTTCTGGCATTACAGCCGTCTTCGGCCCGGTTTGCTTGAATCCTGATGGTGCAATGAGCAAGGGTCTCACATCTGAGAATACCCTTCCACGCTTAGGGTGGACAAAAATATTTACAACAAGGGGTGGTGAGGGACAGAGTCTCTGAATTAAGCAGAAAGCTCTCACCCAGTCAAAAGATCAGGGCTAGATCCAACACCGTTTTTTAGCTCACTGCACCATCCCAGTTTCAGAACCTGGCTGTATACAAATTAGTCTGTTCCTGTCCCAGTGCATGATGGGAACAGGGCAAACCAAACTACAAAAGCCAATTCTTACACTGGGAAGGAAACAAGCTTCCGGGGACCGGTTTCTGGCATTACAGCCGTCTTCGGCCCGGTTTGCTTGAATCCTGATGGTGCAATGAGCAAGGGTCTCACATCTGAGAATACCCTTCCACGCTTAGGGTGGACAAAAATATTTACAACAAGGGGTGGTGAGGGACAGAGTCTCTGAATTAAGCAGAAAGCTCTCACCCAGTCAAAAGATCAGGGCTAGATCCAACACCTTTTTTTTTAGCTCACTGCACCATCCCAGTTTCAGAACCTGGCTGTATGCAAATTAGTCTGTTCCTGTCCCAGTGCATGATGGGAACAGGGCAAACCAAACTACAAAAGCCAATTCTTACACTGGGAAGGAAACAAGCTTCCGGGGACCGGTTTCTGGCATTACAGCCGTCTTCGGCCCGGTTTGCTTGAATCCTGATGGTGCAATGAGCAAGGGTCTCACATCTGAGAATACCCTTCCACGCTTAGGGTGGACAAAAATATTTACAACAAGGGGTGGTGAGGGACAGAGTCTCTGAATTAAGCAGAAAGCTCTCACCCAGTCAAAAGATCAGGGCTAGATCCAACACCGTTTTTTAGCTCACTGCACCATCCCAGTTTCAGAACCTGGCTGTATGCAAATTAGTCTGTTCCTGTCCCAGTGCATGATGGGAACAGGGCAAACCAAACTACAAAAGCCAATTCTTACACTGGGAAGGAAACAAGCTCCCGGGGACCGGTTTCTGGCATTACAGCCGTCTTCGGCCCGGTTTGCTTGAATCCTGATGGTGCAATGAGCAAGGGTCTCACATCTGAGAATACCCTTCCACGCTTAGGGTGGACAAAAATATTTACAACAAGGGGTGGTGAGGGACAGAGTCTCTGAATTAAGCAGAAAGCTCTCACCCAGTCAAAAGATCAGGGCTAGATCCAACACCTTTTTTTAGCTCACTGCACCATCCCAGTTTCAGAACCTGGCTGTATGCAAATTAGTCTGTTCCTGTCCCAGTGCATGATGGGAACAGGGCAAACCAAACTACAAAAGCCAATTCTTACACTGGGAAGGAAACAAGCTCCCGGGGACCGGTTTCTGGCATTACAGCCGTCTTCGGCCCGGTTTGCTTGAATCCTGATGGTGCAATGAGCAAGGGTCTCACATCTGAGAATACCCTTCCACGCTTAGGGTGGACAAAAATATTTACAAAAAGGGGTGGTGAGGGACAGAGTCTCTGAATTAAGCAGAAAGCTCTCACCCAGTCAAAAGATCAGGGCTAGATCCAACACCTTTTTTTAGCTCACTGCACCATCCCAGTTTCAGAACCTGGCTGTATGCAAATTAGTCTGTTCCTGTCCCAGTGCATGATGGGAACAGGGCAAACCAAACTACAAAAGCCAATTCTTACACTGGGAAGGAAACAAGCTCCCGGGGACTGGTTTCTGGCATTACAGCCGTCTTCGGCCCGGTTTGCTTGAATCCTGATGGTGCAATGAGCAAGGGTCTCACATCTGAGAATACCCTTCCACGCTTAGGGTGGACAAAAATATTTACAACAAGGGGTGGTGAGGGACAGAGTCTCTGAATTAAGCAGAAAGCTCTCACCCAGTCAAAAGATCAGGGCTAGATCCAACACCGTTTTTTAGCTCACTGCACCATCCCAGTTTCAGAACCTGGCTGTATGCAAATTAGTCTGTTCCTGTCCCAGTGCATGATGGGAACAGGGCAAACCAAACTACAAAAGCCAATTCTTACACTGGGAAGGAAACAAGCTCCCGGGGACCGGTTTCTGGCATTACAGCCGTCTTCGGCCCGGTTTGCTTGAATCCTGATGGTGCAATGAGCAAGGGTCTCACATCTGAGAATACCCTTCCACGCTTAGGGTGGACAAAAATATTTACAACAAGGGGTGGTGAGGGACAGAGTCTCTGAATTGGGCAGAAAGCTCTCACCCAGTCAAAAGATCAGGGCTAGATCCAACACCGTTTTTTAGCTCACTGCACCATCCCAGTTTCAGAACCTGGCTGTATACAAATTAGTCTGTTCCTGTCCCAGTGCATGATGGGAACAGGGCAAACCAAACTACAAAAGCCAATTCTTACACTGGGAAGGAAACAAGCTTCCGGGGACCGGTTTCTGGCATTACAGCCGTCTTCGGCCCGGTTTGCTTGAATCCTGATGGTGCAATGAGCAAGGGTCTCACATCTGAGAATACCCTTCCACGCTTAGGGTGGACAAAAATATTTACAACAAGGGGTGGTGAGGGACAGAGTCTCTGAATTAAGCAGAAAGCTCTCACCCAGTCAAAAGATCAGGGCTAGATCCAACACCGTTTTTTAGCTCACTGCACCATCCCAGTTTCAGAACCTGGCTGTATGCAAATTAGTCTGTTCCTGTCCCAGTGCATGATGGGAACAGGGCAAACCAAACTACAAAAGCCAATTCTTACACTGGGAAGGAAACAAGCTCCCGGGGACCGGTTTCTGGCATTACAGCCGTCTTCGGCCCGGTTTGCTTGAATCCTGATGGTGCAATGAGCAAGGGTCTCACATCTGAGAATACCCTTCCACGCTTAGGGTGGACAAAAATATTTACAACAAGGGGTGGTGAGGGACAGAGTCTCTGAATTAAGCAGAAAGCTCTCACCCAGTCAAAAGATCAGGGCTAGATCCAACACCTTTTTTTAGCTCACTGCACCATCCCAGTTTCAGAACCTGGCTGTATGCAAATTAGTCTGTTCCTGTCCCAGTGCATGATGGGAACAGGGCAAACCAAACTACAAAAGCCAATTCTTACACTGGGAAGGAAACAAGCTCCCGGGGACCGGTTTCTGGCATTACAGCCGTCTTCGGCCCGGTTTGCTTGAATCCTGATGGTGCAATGAGCAAGGGTCTCACATCTGAGAATACCCTTCCACGCTTAGGGTGGACAAAAATATTTACAACAAGGGGTGGTGAGGGACAGAGTCTCTGAATTAAGCAGAAAGCTCTCACCCAGTCAAAAGATCAGGGCTAGATCCAACACCGTTTTTTAGCTCACTGCACCATCCCAGTTTCAGAACCTGGCTGTATACAAATTAGTCTGTTCCTGTCCCAGTGCATGATGGGAACAGGGCAAACCAAACTACAAAAGCCAATTCTTAAACTGGGAAGGAAACAAGCTTCCGGGGACCGGTTTCTGGCATTACAGCCGTCTTCGGCCCGGTTTGCTTGAATCCTGATGGTGCAATGAGCAAGGGTCTCACATCTGAGAATACCCTTCCACGCTTAGGGTGGACAAAAATATTTACAACAAGGGGTGGTGAGGGACAGAGTCTCTGAATTAAGCAGAAAGCTCTCACCCAGTCAAAAGATCAGGGCTAGATCCAACACCGTTTTTTAGCTCACTGCACCATCCCAGTTTCAGAACCTGGCTGTATGCAAATTAGTCTGTTCCTGTCCCAGTGCATGATGGGAACAGGGCAAACCAAACTACAAAAGCCAATTCTTACACTGGGAAGGAAACAAGCTCCCGGGGACCGGTTTCTGGCATTACAGCCGTCTTCGGCCCGGTTTGCTTGAATCCTGATGGTGCAATGAGCAAGGGTCTCACATCTGAGAATACCCTTCCACGCTTAGGGTGGACAAAAATATTTACAACAAGGGGTGGTGAGGGACAGAGTCTCTGAATTAAGCAGAAAGCTCTCACCCAGTCAAAAGATCAGGGCTAGATCCAACACCTTTTTTTAGCTCACTGCACCATCCCAGTTTCAGAACCTGGCTGTATGCAAATTAGTCTGTTCCTGTCCCAGTGCATGATGGGAACAGGGCAAACCAAACTACAAAAGCCAATTCTTACACTGGGAAGGAAACAAGCTCCCGGGGACCGGTTTCTGGCATTACAGCCGTCTTCGGCCCGGTTTGCTTGAATCCTGATGGTGCAATGAGCAAGGGTCTCACATCTGAGAATACCCTTCCACGCTTAGGGTGGACAAAAATATTTACAAAAAGGGGTGGTGAGGGACAGAGTCTCTGAATTAAGCAGAAAGCTCTCACCCAGTCAAAAGATCAGGGCTAGATCCAACACCGTTTTTTAGCTCACTGCACCATCCCAGTTTCAGAACCTGGCTGTATGCAAATTAGTCTGTTCCTGTCCCAGTGCATGATGGGAACAGGGCAAACCAAACTACAAAAGCCAATTCTTACACTGGGAAGGAAACAAGCTCCCGGGGACCGGTTTCTGGCATTACAGCCGTCTTCGGCCCGGTTTGCTTGAATCCTGATGGTGCAATGAGCAAGGGTCTCACATCTGAGAATACCCTTCCACGCTTAGGGTGGACAAAAATATTTACAACAAGGGGTGGTGAGGGACAGAGTCTCTGAATTAAGCAGAAAGCTCTCACCCAGTCAAAAGATCAGGGCTAGATCCAACACCGTTTTTTAGCTCACTGCACCATCCCAGTTTCAGAACCTGGCTGTATGCAAATTAGTCTGTTCCTGTCCCAGTGCATGATGGGAACAGGGCAAACCAAACTACAAAAGCCAATTCTTACATTGGGAAGGAAACAACCTCCCGGGGACCGGTTTCTGGCATTACAGCCGTCTTCGGCCCGGTTTGCTTGAATCCTGATGGTGCAATGAGCAAGGGTCTCACATCTGAGAATACCCTTCCACGCTTAGGGTGGACAAAAATATTTACAACAAGGGGTGGTGAGGGACAGAGTCTCTGAATTAAGCAGAAAGCTCTCACCCAGTCAAAAGATCAGGGCTAGATCCAACACCGTTTTTTAGCTCACTGCACCATCCCAGTTTCAGAACCTGGCTGTATGCAAATTAGTCTGTTCCTGTCCCAGTGCATGATGTGAACAGGGCAAACCAAACTACAAAAGCCAATTCTTACACTGGGAAGGAAACAAGCTCCCGGGGACCGGTTTCTGGCATTACAGCCGTCTTCGGCCCGGTTTGCTTGAATCCTGATGGTGCAATGAGCAAGGGTCTCACATCTGAGAATACCCTTCCACGCTTAGGGTGGACAAAAATATTTACAACAAGGGGTGGTGAGGGACAGAGTCTCTGAATTAAGCAGAAAGCTCTCACCCAGTCAAAAGATCAGGGCTAGATCCAACACCGTATTTTAGCTCACTGCACCATCCCAGTTTCAGAACCTGGCTGTATGCAAATTAGTCTGTTCCTGTCCCAGTGCATGATGGGAACAGGGCAAACCAAACTACAAAAGCCAATTCTTACACTGGGAAGGAAACAAGCTCCCGGGGGCCGGTTTCTGGCATTACAGCCGTCTTCGGCCTGGTTTGCTTGAATCCTGATGGTGCAATGAGCAAGGGTCTCACATCTGAGAATACCCTTCCACGCTTAGGGTGGACAAAAATATTTACAACAAGGGGTGGTGAGGGACAGAGTCTCTGAATTAAGCAGAAAGCTCTCACCCAGTCAAAAGATCAGGGCTAGATCCAACACCGTTTTTTAGCTCACTGCACCATCCCAGTTTCAGAACCTGGCTGTATGCAAATTAGTCTGTTCCTGTCCCAGTGCATGATGGGAACAGGGCAAACCAAACTACAAAAGCCAATTCTTACACTGGGAAGGAAACAAGCTCCCGGGGACCGGTTTCTGGCATTACAGCTGTCTTCGGCCCGGTTTGCTTGAATCCTGATGGTGCAATGAGCAAGGGTCTCACATCTGAGAATACCCTTCCACGCTTAGGGTGGACAAAAATATTTACAACAAGGGGTGGTGAGGGACAGAGTCTCTGAATTAAGCAGAAAGCTCTCACCCAGTCAAAAGATCAGGGCTAGATCCAACACCGTTTTTTAGCTCACTGCACCATCCCAGTTTCAGAACCTGGCTGTATGCAAATTAGTCTGTTCCTGTCCCAGTGCATGATGGGAACAGGGCAAACCAAACTACAAAAGCCAATTCTTACACTGGGAAGGAAACAAGCTCCCGGGGACCGGTTTCAGGCATTACAGCCGTCTTCGGCCCGGTTTGCTTGAATCCTGATGGTGCAATGAGCAAGGGTCTCACATCTGAGAATACCCTTCCACACTTAGGGTGGACAAAAATATTTACAACAAGGGGTGGTGAGGGACAGAGTCTCTGAATTAAGCAGAAAGCTCTCACCCAGTCAAAAGATCAGAGCTAGATCCAACACCGTTTTTAGCTCACTGCACCATCCCAGTTTCAGAACCTGGCTGTATGCAAATTAGTCTGTTCCTGTCCCAGTGCATGATGGGAACAGGGCAAACCAAACTACAAAAGCCAATTCTTACACTGGGAAGGAAACAAGCTCCCGGGGACCGGTTTCTGGCATTACAGCCGTCTTCGGCCCGGTTTGCTTGAATCCTGATGGTGCAATGAGCAAGGGTCTCACATCTGAGAATACCCTTCCACGCTTAGGGTGGACAAAAATATTTACAACAAGGGGTGGTGAGGGACAGAGTCTCTGAATTAAGCAGAAAGCTCTCACCCAGTCAAAAGATCAGGGCTAGATCCAACACCGTTTTTTAGCTCACTGCACCATCCCAGTTTCAGAACCTGGCTGTATGCAAATTAGTCTGTTCCTGTCCCAGTGCATGATGGGAACAGGGCAAACCAAACTACAAAAGCCAATTCTTACACTGGGAAGGAAACAAGCTCCCGGGGACCGGTTTCTGGCATTACAGCCTTCTTCGGCCCGGTTTGCTTGAATCCTGATGGTGCAATGAGCAAGGGTCTCACATCTGAGAATACCCTTCCACGCTTAGGGTGGACAAAAATATTTACAACAAGGGGTGGTGAGGGACAGAGTCTCTGAATTAAGCAGAAAGCTCTAACCCAGTCAAAAGATCAGGGCTAGATCCAACACCGTTTTTTAGCTCACTGCACCATCCCAGTTTCAGAACCTGGCTGTATGCAAATTAGTCTGTTCCTGTCCCAGTGCATGATGGGAACAGGGCAAACCAAACTACAAAAGCCAATTCTTACACTGGGAAGGAAACAAGCTCCCGGGGACCGGTTTCTGGCATTACAGCCGTCTTCGGCCCGGTTTGCTTGAATCCTGTTGGTGCAATGAGCAAGGGTCTCACATCTGAGAATACCCTTCCACGCTTAGGGTGGACAAAAATATTTACAACAAGGGGTGGTGAGGGGCAGAGTCTCTGAATTAAGCAGAAAGCTCTCACCCAGTCAATAGATCAGGGCTAGATCCAACACCGTTTTTAGCTCACTGCACCATCCCAGTTTCAGAACCTGGCTGTATGCAAATTAGTCTGTTCCTGTCCCAGTGCATGATGGGAACAGGGCAAACCAAACTACAAAAGCCAATTCTTACACTGGGAAGGAAACAAGCTCCCGGGGACCGGTTTCTGGCATTACAGCCGTCTTCGGCCCGGTTTGCTTGAATCCTGATGGTGCAATGAGCAAGGGTCTCACATCTGAGAATACCCTTCCACGCTTAGGGTGGACAAAAATATTTACAACAAGGGGTGGTGAGGGACAGAGTCTCTGAATTAAGCAGAAAGCTCTCACCCAGTCAAAAGATCAGGGCTAGATCCAACACCGTTTTTAGCTCACTGCACCATCCCAGTTTCAGAACCTGGCTGTATGCAAATTAGTCTGTTCCTGTCCCAGTGCATGATGGGAACAGGGCAAACCAAACTACAAAAGCCAATTCTTACACTGGGAAGGAAACAAGCTCCCGGGGACCGGTTTCTGGCATTACAGCCGTCTTCGGCCCGGTTTGCTTGAATCCTGATGGTGCAATGAGCAAGGGTCTCACATCTGAGAATACCCTTCCACCCTTAGGGTGGACAAAAATATTTACAACAAGGGGTGGTGAGGGACAGAGTCTCTGAATTAAGCAGAAAGCTCTCACCCAGTCAAAAGATCAGGGCTAGATCCAACACCGTTTTTTAGCTCACTGCACCATCCCAGTTTCAGAACCTGGCTGTATGCAAATTAGTCTGTTCCTGTCCCAGTGCATGATGGGAACAGGGCAAACCAAACTACAAAAGCCAATTCTTACACTGGGAAGGAAACAAGCTCCCGGGGACCGGTTTCTGGCATTACAGCCGTCTTCGGCCCGGTTTGCTTGAATCCTGATGGTGCAATGAGCAAGGGTCTCACATCTGAGAATACCCTTCCACGCTTAGGGTGGACAAAAATATTTACAACAAGGGGTGGTGAGGGACAGAGTCTCTGAATTAAGCAGAAAGCTCTCACCCAGTCAAAAGATCAGGGCTAGATCCAACACCGTTTTTTAGCTCACTGCACCATCCCAGTTTCAGAACCTGGCTGTATGCAAATTAGTCTGTTCCTGTCCCAGTGCATGATGGGAACAGGGCAAACCAAACTACAAAAGCCAATTCTTACACTGGGAAGGAAACAAGCTCCCGGGGACCGGTTTCTGGCATTACAGCCGTCTTCGGCCCGGTTTGCTTGAATCCTGATGGTGCAATGAGCAAGGGTCTCACATCTGAGAATACCCTTCCACGCTTAGGGCGGACAAAAATATTTACAACAAGGGGTGGTGAGGGACAGAGTCTCTGAATTAAGCAGAAAGCTCTCACCCAGTCAAAAGATCAGGGCTAGATCCAACACCGTTTTTAGCTCACTGCACCATCCCAGTTTCAGAACCTGGCTGTATGCAAATTAGTCTGTTCCTGTCCCAGTGCATGATGGGAACAGGGCAAACCAAACTACAAAAGCCAATTCTTACACTGGGAAGGAAACAAGCTCCCGGGGACCGGTTTCTGGCATTACAGCCGTCTTCGGCCCGGTTTGCTTGAATCCTGATGGTGCAATGAGCAAGGGTCTCACATCTGAGAATACCCTTCCACGCTTAGGGTGGACAAAAATATTTACAACAAGGGGTGGTGAGGGACAGAGTCTCTGAATTAAGCAGAAAGCTCTCACCCAGTCAAAAGATCAGGGCTAGATCCAACACCGTTTTTAGCTCACTGCACCATCCCAGTTTCAGAACCTGGCTGTATGCAAATTAGTCTGTTCCTGTCCCAGTGCATGATGGGAACAGGGCAAACCAAACTACAAAAGCCAATTCTTACACTGGGAAGGAAACAAGCTCCCGGGGACCGGTTTCTGGCATTACAGCCGTCTTCGGCCCGGTTTGCTTGAATCCTGATGGTGCAATGAGCAAGGGTCTCACATCTGAGAATACCCTTCCACGCTTAGGGTGGACAAAAATATTTACAACAAGGGGTGGTGAGGGACAGAGTCTCTGAATTAAGCAGAAAGCTCTCACCCAGTCAAAAGATCAGGGCTAGATCCAACACCGTTTTTTAGCTCACTGCACCATCCCAGTTTCAGAACCTGGCTGTATGCAAATTAGTCTGTTCCTGTCCCAGTGCATGATGGGAACAGGGCAAACCAAACTACAAAAGCCAATTCTTACACTGGGAAGGAAACAAGCTCCCGGGGACCGGTTTCTGGCATTACAGCTGTCTTCGGCCCGGTTTGCTTGAATCCTGATGGTGCAATGAGCAAGGGTCTCACATCTGAGAATACCCTTCCACGCTTAGGGTGGACAAAAATATTTACAACAAGGGGTGGTGAGGGACAGAGTCTCTGAATTAAGCAGAAAGCTCTCACCCAGTCAAAAGATCAGGGCTAGATCCAACACCGTTTTTTAGCTCACTGCACCATCCCAGTTTCAGAACCTGGCTGTATGCAAATTAGTCTGTTCCTGTCCCAGTGCATGATGGGAACAGGGCAAACCAAACTACAAAAGCCAATTCTTACACTGGGAAGGAAACAAGCTCCCGGGGACCGGTTTCTGGCATTACAGCCGTCTTCGGCCCGGTTTGCTTGAATCCTGATGGTGCAATGAGCAAGGGTCTCACATCTGAGAATACCCTTCCACGCTTAGGGTGGACAAAAATATTTACAACAAGGGGTGGTGAGGGACAGAGTCTCTGAATTAAGCAGAAAGCTCTCACCCAGTCAAAAGATCAGGGCTAGATCCAACACCGTTTTTAAGCTCACTGCACCATCCCAGTTTCAGAACCTGGCTGTATGCAAATTAGTCTGTTCCTGTCCCAGTGCATGATGGGAACAGGGCAAACCAAACTACAAAAGCCAATTCTTACACTGGGAAGGAAACAAGCTCCCGGGGACCGGTTTCTGGCATTACAGCCGTCTTCGGCCTGGTTTGCTTGAATCCTGATGGTGCAATGAGCAAGGGTCTCACATCTGAGAATACCCTTCCACGCTTAGGGTGGACAAAAATATTTACAACAAGGGGTGGTGAAGGACAGAGTCTCTGAATTAAGCAGAAAGCTCTCACCCAGTCAAAAGATCAGGGCTAGATCCAACACCTTTTTTTAGCTCACTGCACCATCCCAGTTTCAGAACCTGGCTGTATGCAAATTAGTCTGTTCCTGTCCCAGTGCATGATGGGAACAGGGCAAACCAAACTACAAAAGCCAATTCTTACACTGGGAAGGAAACAAGCTCCCGGGGACCGGTTTCTGGCATTACAGCCGTCTTCGGCCCGGTTTGCTTGAATCCTGATGGTGCAATGAGCAAGGGTCTCACATCTGAGAATACCCTTCCACGCTTAGGGTGGACAAAAATATTTACAAAAAGGGGTGGTGAGGGACAGAGTCTCTGAATTAAGCAGAAAGCTCTCACCCAGTCAAAAGATCAGGGCTAGATCCAACACCTTTTTTTAGCTCACTGCACCATCCCAGTTTCAGAACCTGGCTGTATGCAAATTAGTCTGTTCCTGTCCCAGTGCATGATGGGAACAGGGCAAACCAAACTACAAAAGCCAATTCTTACACTGGGAAGGAAACAAGCTCCCGGGGACTGGTTTCTGGCATTACAGCCGTCTTCGGCCCGGTTTGCTTGAATCCTGATGGTGCAATGAGCAAGGGTCTCACATCTGAGAATACCCTTCCACGCTTAGGGTGGACAAAAATATTTACAACAAGGGGTGGTGAGGGACAGAGTCTCTGAATTAAGCAGAAAGCTCTCACCCAGTCAAAAGATCAGGGCTAGATCCAACACCGTTTTTTAGCTCACTGCACCATCCCAGTTTCAGAACCTGGCTGTATGCAAATTAGTCTGTTCCTGTCCCAGTGCATGATGGGAACAGGGCAAACCAAACTACAAAAGCCAATTCTTACACTGGGAAGGAAACAAGCTCCCGGGGACCGGTTTCTGGCATTACAGCCGTCTTCGGCCCGGTTTGCTTGAATCCTGATGGTGCAATGAGCAAGGGTCTCACATCTGAGAATACCCTTCCACGCTTAGGGTGGACAAAAATATTTACAACAAGGGGTGGTGAGGGACAGAGTCTCTGAATTAAGCAGAAAGCTCTCACCCAGTCAAAAGATCAGGGCTAGATCCAACACCGTTTTTTAGCTCACTGCACCATCCCAGTTTCAGAACCTGGCTGTATACAAATTAGTCTGTTCCTGTCCCAGTGCATGATGGGAACAGGGCAAACCAAACTACAAAAGCCAATTCTTACACTGGGAAGGAAACAAGCTTCCGGGGACCGGTTTCTGGCATTACAGCCGTCTTCGGCCCGGTTTGCTTGAATCCTGATGGTGCAATGAGCAAGGGTCTCACATCTGAGAATACCCTTCCACGCTTAGGGTGGACAAAAATATTTACAACAAGGGGTGGTGAGGGACAGAGTCTCTGAATTAAGCAGAAAGCTCTCACCCAGTCAAAAGATCAGGGCTAGATCCAACACCGTTTTTTAGCTCACTGCACCATCCCAGTTTCAGAACCTGGCTGTATGCAAATTAGTCTGTTCCTGTCCCAGTGCATGATGGGAACAGGGCAAACCAAACTACAAAAGCCAATTCTTACACTGGGAAGGAAACAAGCTCCCGGGGACCGGTTTCTGGCATTACAGCCGTCTTCGGCCCGGTTTGCTTGAATCCTGATTGTGCAATGAGCAAGGGTCTCACATCTGAGAATACCCTTCCACGCTTAGGGTGGACAAAAATATTTACAACAAGGGGTGGTGAGGGACAGAGTCTCTGAATTAAGCAGAAAGCTCTCACCCAGTCAAAAGATCAGGGCTAGATCCAACACCTTTTTTTAGCTCACTGCACCATCCCAGTTTCAGAACCTGGCTGTATGCAAATTAGTCTGTTCCTGTCCCAGTGCATGATGGGAACAGGGCAAACCAAACTACAAAAGCCAATTCTTACACTGGGAAGGAAACAAGCTCCCGGGGACCGGTTTCTGGCATTACAGCCGTCTTCGGCCCGGTTTGCTTGAATCCTGATGGTGCAATGAGCAAGGGTCTCACATCTGAGAATACCCTTCCACGCTTAGGGTGGACAAAAATATTTACAACAAGGGGTGGTGAGGGACAGAGTCTCTGAATTAAGCAGAAAGCTCTCACCCAGTCAAAAGATCAGGGCTAGATCCAACACCGTTTTTTAGCTCACTGCACCATCCCAGTTTCAGAACCTGGCTGTATACAAATTAGTCTGTTCCTGTCCCAGTGCATGATGGGAACAGGGCAAACCAAACTACAAAAGCCAATTCTTACACTGGGAAGGAAACAAGCTTCCGGGGACCGGTTTCTGGCATTACAGCCGTCTTCGGCCCGGTTTGCTTGAATCCTGATGGTGCAATGAGCAAGGGTCTCACATCTGAGAATACCCTTCCACGCTTAGGGTGGACAAAAATATTTACAACAAGGGGTGGTGAGGGACAGAGTCTCTGAATTAAGCAGAAAGCTCTCACCCAGTCAAAAGATCAGGGCTAGATCCAACACCGTTTTTTAGCTCACTGCACCATCCCAGTTTCAGAACCTGGCTGTATGCAAATTAGTCTGTTCCTGTCCCAGTGCATGATGGGAACAGGGCAAACCAAACTACAAAAGCCAATTCTTACACTGGGAAGGAAACAAGCTCCCGGGGACCGGTTTCTGGCATTACAGCCGTCTTCGGCCCGGTTTGCTTGAATCCTGATGGTGCAATGAGCAAGGGTCTCACATCTGAGAATACCCTTCCACGCTTAGGGTGGACAAAAATATTTACAAAAAGGGGTGGTGAGGGACAGAGTCTCTGAATTAAGCAGAAAGCTCTCACCCAGTCAAAAGATCAGGGCTAGATCCAACACCTTTTTTTAGCTCACTGCACCATCCCAGTTTCAGAACCTGGCTGTATGCAAATTAGTCTGTTCCTGTCCCAGTGCATGATGGGAACAGGGCAAACCAAACTACAAAAGCCAATTCTTACACTGGGAAGGAAACAAGCTCCCGGGGACCGGTTTCTGGCATTACAGCCGTCTTCGGCCCGGTTTGCTTGAATCCTGATGGTGCAATGAGCAAGGGTCTCACATCTGAGAATACCCTTCCACGCTTAGGGTGGACAAAAATATTTACAAAAAGGGGTGGTGAGGGACAGAGTCTCTGAATTAAGCAGAAAGCTCTCACCCAGTCAAAAGATCAGGGCTAGATCCAACACCGTTTTTTAGCTCACTGCACCATCCCAGTTTCAGAACCTGGCTGTATGCAAATTAGTCTGTTCCTGTCCCAGTGCATGATGGGAACAGGGCAAACCAAACTACAAAAGCCAATTCTTACACTGGGAAGGAAACAAGCTCCCGGGGACCGGTTTCTGGCATTACAGCCGTCTTCGGCCCGGTTTGCTTGAATCCTGATGGTGCAATGAGCAAGGGTCTCACATCTGAGAATACCCTTCCACGCTTAGGGTGGACAAAAATATTTACAACAAGGGGTGGTGAGGGACAGAGTCTCTGAATTAAGCAGAAAGCTCTCACCCAGTCAAAAGATCAGGGCTAGATCCAACACCGTTTTTTAGCTCACTGCACCATCCCAGTTTCAGAACCTCGCTGTATGCAAATTAGTCTGTTCCTGTCCCAGTGCATGATGGGAACAGGGCAAACCAAACTACAAAAGCCAATTCTTACATTGGGAAGGAAACAACCTCCCGGGGACCGGTTTCTGGCATTACAGCCGTCTTCGGCCCGGTTTGCTTGAATCCTGATGGTGCAATGAGCAAGGGTCTCACATCTGAGAATACCCTTCCACGCTTAGGGTGGACAAAAATATTTACAACAAGGGGTGGTGAGGGACAGAGTCTCTGAATTAAGCAGAAAGCTCTCACCCAGTCAAAAGATCAGGGCTAGATCCAACACCGTTTTTTAGCTCACTGCACCATCCCAGTTTCAGAACCTGGCTGTATGCAAATTAGTCTGTTCCTGTCCCAGTGCATGATGTGAACAGGGCAAACCAAACTACAAAAGCCAATTCTTACACTGGGAAGGAAACAAGCTCCCGGGGACCGGTTTCTGGCATTACAGCCGTCTTCGGCCCGGTTTGCTTGAATCCTGATGGTGCAATGAGCAAGGGTCTCACATCTGAGAATACCCTTCCACGCTTAGGGTGGACAAAAATATTTACAACAAGGGGTGGTGAGGGACAGAGTCTCTGAATTAAGCAGAAAGCTCTCACCCAGTCAAAAGATCAGGGCTAGATCCAACACCGTTTTTTAGCTCACTGCACCATCCCAGTTTCAGAACCTGGCTGTATACAAATTAGTCTGTTCCTGTCCCAGTGCATGATGGGAACAGGGCAAACCAAACTACAAAAGCCAATTCTTACACTGGGAAGGAAACAAGCTTCCGGGGACCGGTTTCTGGCATTACAGCCGTCTTCGGCCCGGTTTGCTTGAATCCTGATGGTGCAATGAGCAAGGGTCTCACATCTGAGAATACCCTTCCACGCTTAGGGTGGACAAAAATATTTACAACAAGGGGTGGTGAGGGACAGAGTCTCTGAATTAAGCAGAAAGCTCTCACCCAGTCAAAAGATCAGGGCTAGATCCAACACCGTTTTTTAGCTCACTGCACCATCCCAGTTTCAGAACCTGGCTGTATACAAATTAGTCTGTTCCTGTCCCAGTGCATGATGGGAACAGGGCAAACCAAACTACAAAAGCCAATTCTTACACTGGGAAGGAAACAAGCTTCCGGGGACCGGTTTCTGGCATTACAGCCGTCTTCGGCCCGGTTTGCTTGAATCCTGATGGTGCAATGAGCAAGGGTCTCACATCTGAGAATACCCTTCCACGCTTAGGGTGGACAAAAATATTTACAACAAGGGGTGGTGAGGGACAGAGTCTCTGAATTAAGCAGAAAGCTCTCACCCAGTCAAAAGATCAGGGCTAGATCCAACACCGTTTTTTAGCTCACTGCACCATCCCAGTTTCAGAACCTGGCTGTATGCAAATTAGTCTGTTCCTGTCCCAGTGCATGATGGGAACAGGGCAAACCAAACTACAAAAGCCAATTCTTACACTGGGAAGGAAACAAGCTCCCGGGGACCGGTTTCTGGCATTACAGCCGTCTTCGGCCCGGTTTGCTTGAATCCTGATGGTGCAATGAGCAAGGGTCTCACATCTGAGAATACCCTTCCACGCTTAGGGTGGACAAAAATATTTACAACAAGGGGTGGTGAGGGACAGAGTCTCTGAATTAAGCAGAAAGCTCTCACCCAGTCAAAAGATCAGGGCTAGATCCAACACCTTTTTTTAGCTCACTGCACCATCCCAGTTTCAGAACCTGGCTGTATGCAAATTAGTCTGTTCCTGTCCCAGTGCATGATGGGAACAGGGCAAACCAAACTACAAAAGCCAATTCTTACACTGGGAAGGAAACAAGCTCCCGGGGACCGGTTTCTGGCATTACAGCCGTCTTCGGCCCGGTTTGCTTGAATCCTGATGGTGCAATGAGCAAGGGTCTCACATCTGAGAATACCCTTCCACGCTTAGGGTGGACAAAAATATTTACAAAAAGGGGTGGTGAGGGACAGAGTCTCTGAATTAAGCAGAAAGCTCTCACCCAGTCAAAAGATCAGGGCTAGATCCAACACCGTTTTTTAGCTCACTGCACCATCCCAGTTTCAGAACCTGGCTGTATGCAAATTAGTCTGTTCCTGTCCCAGTGCATGATGGGAACAGGGCAAACCAAACTACAAAAGCCAATTCTTACACTGGGAAGGAAACAAGCTCCCGGGGACCGGTTTCTGGCATTACAGCCGTCTTCGGCCCGGTTTGCTTGAATCCTGATGGTGCAATGAGCAAGGGTCTCACATCTGAGAATACCCTTCCACGCTTAGGGTGGACAAAAATATTTACAACAAGGGGTGGTGAGGGACAGAGTCTCTGAATTAAGCAGAAAGCTCTCACCCAGTCAAAAGATCAGGGCTAGATCCAACACCGTTTTTTAGCTCACTGCACCATCCCAGTTTCAGAACCTCGCTGTATGCAAATTAGTCTGTTCCTGTCCCAGTGCATGATGGGAACAGGGCAAACCAAACTACAAAAGCCAATTCTTACATTGGGAAGGAAACAACCTCCCGGGGACCGGTTTCTGGCATTACAGCCGTCTTCGGCCCGGTTTGCTTGAATCCTGATGGTGCAATGAGCAAGGGTCTCACATCTGAGAATACCCTTCCACGCTTAGGGTGGACAAAAATATTTACAACAAGGGGTGGTGAGGGACAGAGTCTCTGAATTAAGCAGAAAGCTCTCACCCAGTCAAAAGATCAGGGCTAGATCCAACACCGTTTTTTAGCTCACTGCACCATCCCAGTTTCAGAACCTGGCTGTATGCAAATTAGTCTGTTCCTGTCCCAGTGCATGATGTGAACAGGGCAAACCAAACTACAAAAGCCAATTCTTACACTGGGAAGGAAACAAGCTCCCGGGGACCGGTTTCTGGCATTACAGCCGTCTTCGGCCCGGTTTGCTTGAATCCTGATGGTGCAATGAGCAAGGGTCTCACATCTGAGAATACCCTTCCACGCTTAGGGTGGACAAAAATATTTACAACAAGGGGTGGTGAGGGACAGAGTCTCTGAATTAAGCAGAAAGCTCTCACCCAGTCAAAAGATCAGGGCTAGATCCAACACCGTATTTTAGCTCACTGCACCATCCCAGTTTCAGAACCTGGCTGTATGCAAATTAGTCTGTTCCTGTCCCAGTGCATGATGGGAACAGGGCAAACCAAACTACAAAAGCCAATTCTTACACTGGGAAGGAAACAAGCTCCCGGGGGCCGGTTTCTGGCATTACAGCCGTCTTCGGCCTGGTTTGCTTGAATCCTGATGGTGCAATGAGCAAGGGTCTCACATCTGAGAATACCCTTCCACGCTTAGGGTGGACAAAAATATTTACAACAAGGGGTGGTGAGGGACAGAGTCTCTGAATTAAGCAGAAAGCTCTCACCCAGTCAAAAGATCAGGGCTAGATCCAACACCGTTTTTTAGCTCACTGCACCATCCCAGTTTCAGAACCTGGCTGTATGCAAATTAGTCTGTTCCTGTCCCAGTGCATGATGGGAACAGGGCAAACCAAACTACAAAAGCCAATTCTTACACTGGGAAGGAAACAAGCTCCCGGGGACCGGTTTCTGGCATTACAGCTGTCTTCGGCCCGGTTTGCTTGAATCCTGATGGTGCAATGAGCAAGGGTCTCACATCTGAGAATACCCTTCCACGCTTAGGGTGGACAAAAATATTTACAACAAGGGGTGGTGAGGGACAGAGTCTCTGAATTAAGCAGAAAGCTCTCACCCAGTCAAAAGATCAGGGCTAGATCCAACACCGTTTTTTAGCTCACTGCACCATCCCAGTTTCAGAACCTGGCTGTATGCAAATTAGTCTGTTCCTGTCCCAGTGCATGATGGGAACAGGGCAAACCAAACTACAAAAGCCAATTCTTACACTGGGAAGGAAACAAGCTCCCGGGGACCGGTTTCAGGCATTACAGCCGTCTTCGGCCCGGTTTGCTTGAATCCTGATGGTGCAATGAGCAAGGGTCTCACATCTGAGAATACCCTTCCACACTTAGGGTGGACAAAAATATTTACAACAAGGGGTGGTGAGGGACAGAGTCTCTGAATTAAGCAGAAAGCTCTCACCCAGTCAAAAGATCAGAGCTAGATCCAACACCGTTTTTAGCTCACTGCACCATCCCAGTTTCAGAACCTGGCTGTATGCAAATTAGTCTGTTCCTGTCCCAGTGCATGATGGGAACAGGGCAAACCAAACTACAAAAGCCAATTCTTACACTGGGAAGGAAACAAGCTCCCGGGGACCGGTTTCTGGCATTACAGCCGTCTTCGGCCCGGTTTGCTTGAATCCTGATGGTGCAATGAGCAAGGGTCTCACATCTGAGAATACCCTTCCACGCTTAGGGTGGACAAAAATATTTACAACAAGGGGTGGTGAGGGACAGAGTCTCTGAATTAAGCAGAAAGCTCTAACCCAGTCAAAAGATCAGGGCTAGATCCAACACCGTTTTTTAGCTCACTGCACCATCCCAGTTTCAGAACCTGGCTGTATGCAAATTAGTCTGTTCCTGTCCCAGTGCATGATGGGAACAGGGCAAACCAAACTACAAAAGCCAATTCTTACACTGGGAAGGAAACAAGCTCCCGGGGACCGGTTTCTGGCATTACAGCCGTCTTCGGCCCGGTTTGCTTGAATCCTGATGGTGCAATGAGCAAGGGTCTCACATCTGAGAATACCCTTCCACGCTTAGGGTGGACAAAAATATTTACAACAAGGGGTGGTGAGGGACAGAGTCTCTGAATTAAGCAGAAAGCTCTCACCCAGTCAAAAGATCAGGGCTAGATCCAACACCGTTTTTAGCTCACTGCACCATCCCAGTTTCAGAACCTGGCTGTATGCAAATTAGTCTGTTCCTGTCCCAGTGCATGATGGGAACAGGGCAAACCAAACTACAAAAGCCAATTCTTACACTGGGAAGGAAACAAGCTCCCGGGGACCGGTTCCTGGCATTACAGCCGTCTTCGGCCCGGTTTGCTTGAATCCTGATGGTGCAATGAGCAAGGGTCTCACATCTGAGAATACCCTTCCACCCTTAGGGTGGACAAAAATATTTACAACAAGGGGTGGTGAGGGACAGAGTCTCTGAATTAAGCAGAAAGCTCTCACCCAGTCAAAAGATCAGGGCTAGATCCAACACCGTTTTTTAGCTCACTGCACCATCCCAGTTTCAGAACCTGGCTGTATGCAAATTAGTCTGTTCCTGTCCCAGTGCATGATGGGAACAGGGCAAACCAAACTACAAAAGCCAATTCTTACACTGGGAAGGAAACAAGCTCCCGGGGACCGGTTTCTGGCATTACAGCCGTCTTCGGCCCGGTTTGCTTGAATCCTGATGGTGCAATGAGCAAGGGTCTCACATCTGAGAATACCCTTCCACGCTTAGGGTGGACAAAAATATTTACAACAAGGGGTGGTGAGGGACAGAGTCTCTGAATTAAGCAGAAAGCTCTCACCCAGTCAAAAGATCAGGGCTAGATCCAACACCGTTTTTAGCTCACTGCACCATCCCAGTTTCAGAACCTGGCTGTATGCAAATTAGTCTGTTCCTGTCCCAGTGCATGATGGGAACAGGGCAAACCAAACTACAAAAGCCAATTCTTACACTGGGAAGGAAACAAGCTCCCGGGGACCGGTTTCTGGCATTACAGCCGTCTTCGGCCCGGTTTGCTTGAATCCTGATGGTGCAATGAGCAAGGGTCTCACATCTGAGAATACCCTTCCACGCTTAGGGTGGACAAAAATATTTACAACAAGGGGTGGTGAGGGACAGAGTCTCTGAATTAAGCAGAAAGCTCTCACCCAGTCAAAAGATCAGGGCTAGATCCAACACCGTTTTTTAGCTCACTGCACCATCCCAGTTTCAGAACCTGGCTGTATGCAAATTAGTCTGTTCCTGTCCCAGTGCATGATGGGAACAGGGCAAACCAAACTACAAAAGCCAATTCTTACACTGGGAAGGAAACAAGCTCCCGGGGACCGGTTTCTGGCATTACAGCTGTCTTCGGCCCGGTTTGCTTGAATCCTGATGGTGCAATGAGCAAGGGTCTCACATCTGAGAATACCCTTCCACGCTTAGGGTGGACAAAAATATTTACAACAAGGGGTGGTGAGGGACAGAGTCTCTGAATTAAGCAGAAAGCTCTCACCCAGTCAAAAGATCAGGGCTAGATCCAACACCGTTTTTTAGCTCACTGCACCATCCCAGTTTCAGAACCTGGCTGTATGCAAATTAGTCTGTTCCTGTCCCAGTGCATGATGGGAACAGGGCAAACCAAACTACAAAAGCCAATTCTTACACTGGGAAGGAAACAAGCTCCCGGGGACCGGTTTCTGGCATTACAGCCGTCTTCGGCCCGGTTTGCTTGAATCCTGATGGTGCAATGAGCAAGGGTCTCACATCTGAGAATACCCTTCCACGCTTAGGGTGGACAAAAATATTTACAACAAGGGGTGGTGAGGGACAGAGTCTCTGAATTAAGCAGAAAGCTCTCACCCAGTCAAAAGATCAGGGCTAGATCCAACACCGTTTTTAAGCTCACTGCACCATCCCAGTTTCAGAACCTGGCTGTATGCAAATTAGTCTGTTCCTGTCCCAGTGCATGATGGGAACAGGGCAAACCAAACTACAAAAGCCAATTCTTACACTGGGAAGGAAACAAGCTCCCGGGGACCGGTTTCTGGCATTACAGCCGTCTTCGGCCTGGTTTGCTTGAATCCTGATGGTGCAATGAGCAAGGGTCTCACATCTGAGAATACCCTTCCACGCTTAGGGTGGACAAAAATATTTACAACAAGGGGTGGTGAGGGACAGAGTCTCTGAATTAAGCAGAAAGCTCTCACCCAGTCAAAAGATCAGGGCTAGATCCAACACCGTTTTTTAGCTCACTGCACCATCCCAGTTTCAGAACCTGGCTGTATGCAAATTAGTCTGTTCCTGTCCCAGTGCATGATGGGAACAGGGCAAACCAAACTACAAAAGCCAATTCTTACACTGGGAAGGAAACAAGCTCCCGGGGACCGGTTTCTGGCATTACAGCCTTCTTCGGCCCGGTTTGCTTGAATCCTGATGGTGCAATGAGCAAGGGTCTCACATCTGAGAATACCCTTCCACGCTTAGGGTGGACAAAAATATTTACAACAAGGGGTGGTGAGGGACAGAGTCTCTGAATTAAGCAGAAAGCTCTCACCCAGTCAAAAGATCAGGGCTAGATCCAACACCGTTTTTTAGCTCACTGCACCATCCCAGTTTCAGAACCTGGCTGTATGCAAATTAGTCTGTTCCTGTCCCAGTGCATGATGGGAACAGGGCAAACCAAACTACAAAAGCCAATTCTTACACTGGGAAGGAAACAAGCTCCCGGGGACCGGTTTCTGGCATTACAGCCGTCTTCGGCCCGGTTTGCTTGAATCCTGTTGGTGCAATGAGCAAGGGTCTCACATCTGAGAATACCCTTCCACGCTTAGGGTGGACAAAAATATTTACAACAAGGGGTGGTGAGGGGCAGAGTCTCTGAATTAAGCAGAAAGCTCTCACCCAGTCAATAGATCAGGGCTAGATCCAACACCGTTTTTAGCTCACTGCACCATCCCAGTTTCAGAACCTGGCTGTATGCAAATTAGTCTGTTCCTGTCCCAGTGCATGATGGGAACAGGGCAAACCAAACTACAAAAGCCAATTCTTACACTGGGAAGGAAACAAGCTCCCGGGGACCGGTTTCTGGCATTACAGCCGTCTTCGGCCCGGTTTGCTTGAATCCTGATGGTGCAATGAGCAAGGGTCTCACATCTGAGAATACCCTTCCACGCTTAGGGTGGACAAAAATATTTACAACAAGGGGTGGTGAGGGACAGAGTCTCTGAATTAAGCAGAAAGCTCTCACCCAGTCAAAAGATCAGGGCTAGATCCAACACCGTTTTTAGCTCACTGCACCATCCCAGTTTCAGAACCTGGCTGTATGCAAATTAGTCTGTTCCTGTCCCAGTGCATGATGGGAACAGGGCAAACCAAACTACAAAAGCCAATTCTTACACTGGGAAGGAAACAAGCTCCCGGGGACCGGTTTCTGGCATTACAGCCGTCTTCGGCCCGGTTTGCTTGAATCCTGATGGTGCAATGAGCAAGGGTCTCACATCTGAGAATACCCTTCCACCCTTAGGGTGGACAAAAATATTTACAACAAGGGGTGGTGAGGGACAGAGTCTCTGAATTAAGCAGAAAGCTCTCACCCAGTCAAAAGATCAGGGCTAGATCCAACACCGTTTTTTAGCTCACTGCACCATCCCAGTTTCAGAACCTGGCTGTATGCAAATTAGTCTGTTCCTGTCCCAGTGCATGATGGGAACAGGGCAAACCAAACTACAAAAGCCAATTCTTACACTGGGAAGGAAACAAGCTCCCGGGGGCCAGTTTCTGGCATTACAGCCGTCTTCGGCCTGGTTTGCTTGAATCCTGATGGTGCAATGAGCAAGGGTCTCACATCTGAGAATACCCTTCCACGCTTAGGGTGGACAAAAATATTTACAACAAGGGGTGGTGAGGGACAGAGTCTCTGAATTAAGCAGAAAGCTCTCACCCAGTCAAAAGATCAGGGCTAGATCCAACACCGTTTTTTAGCTCACTGCACCATCCCAGTTTCAGAACCTGGCTGTATGCAAATTAGTCTGTTCCTGTCCCAGTGCATGATGGGAACAGGGCAAACCAAACTACAAAAGCCAATTCTTACACTGGGAAGGAAACAAGCTCCCGGGGACCGGTTTCTGGCATTACAGCTGTCTTCGGCCCGGTTTGCTTGAATCCTGATGGTGCAATGAGCAAGGGTCTCACATCTGAGAATACCCTTCCACGCTTAGGGTGGACAAAAATATTTACAACAAGGGGTGGTGAGGGACAGAGTCTCTGAATTAAGCAGAAAGCTCTCACCCAGTCAAAAGATCAGGGCTAGATCCAACACCGTTTTTTAGCTCACTGCACCATCCCAGTTTCAGAACCTGGCTGTATGCAAATTAGTCTGTTCCTGTCCCAGTGCATGATGGGAACAGGGCAAACCAAACTACAAAAGCCAATTCTTACACTGGGAAGGAAACAAGCTCCCGGGGACCGGTTTCAGGCATTACAGCCGTCTTCGGCCCGGTTTGCTTGAATCCTGATGGTGCAATGAGCAAGGGTCTCACATCTGAGAATACCCTTCCACGCTTAGGGTGGACAAAAATATTTACAACAAGGGGTGGTGAGGGACAGAGTCTCTGAATTAAGCAGAAAGCTCTCACCCAGTCAAAAGATCAGAGCTAGATCCAACACCGTTTTTAGCTCACTGCACCATCCCAGTTTCAGAACCTGGCTGTATGCAAATTAGTCTGTTCCTGTCCCAGTGCATGATGGGAACAGGGCAAACCAAACTACAAAAGCCAATTCTTACACTGGGAAGGAAACAAGCTCCCGGGGACCGGTTTCTGGCATTACAGCCGTCTTCGGCCCGGTTTGCTTGAATCCTGATGGTGCAATGAGCAAGGGTCTCACATCTGAGAATACCCTTCCACGCTTAGGGTGGACAAAAATATTTACAACAAGGGGTGGTGAGGGACAGAGTCTCTGAATTAAGCAGAAAGCTCTCACCCAGTCAAAAGATCAGGGCTAGATCCAACACCGTTTTTTAGCTCACTGCACCATCCCAGTTTCAGAACCTGGCTGTATGCAAATTAGTCTGTTCCTGTCCCAGTGCATGATGGGAACAGGGCAAACCAAACTACAAAAGCCAATTCTTACACTGGGAAGGAAACAAGCTCCCGGGGACCGGTTTCTGGCATTACAGCCTTCTTCGGCCCGGTTTGCTTGAATCCTGATGGTGCAATGAGCAAGGGTCTCACATCTGAGAATACCCTTCCACGCTTAGGGTGGACAAAAATATTTACAACAAGGGGTGGTGAGGGACAGAGTCTCTGAATTAAGCAGAAAGCTCTAACCCAGTCAAAAGATCAGGGCTAGATCCAACACCGTTTTTTAGCTCACTGCACCATCCCAGTTTCAGAACCTGGCTGTATGCAAATTAGTCTGTTCCTGTCCCAGTGCATGATGGGAACAGGGCAAACCAAACTACAAAAGCCAATTCTTACACTGGGAAGGAAACAAGCTCCCGGGGACCGGTTTCTGGCATTACAGCCGTCTTCGGCCCGGTTTGCTTGAATCCTGTTGGTGCAATGAGAAAGGGTCTCACATCTGAGAATACCCTTCCACGCTTAGGGTGGACAAAAATATTTACAACAAGGGGTGGTGAGGGGCAGAGTCTCTGAATTAAGCAGAAAGCTCTCACCCAGTCAATAGATCAGGGCTAGATCCAACACCGTTTTTAGCTCACTGCACCATCCCAGTTTCAGAACCTGGCTGTATGCAAATTAGTCTGTTCCTGTCCCAGTGCATGATGGGAACAGGGCAAACCAAACTACAAAAGCCAATTCTTACACTGGGAAGGAAACAAGCTCCCGGGGACCGGTTTCTGGCATTACAGCCGTCTTCGGCCCGGTTTGCTTGAATCCTGATGGTGCAATGAGCAAGGGTCTCACATCTGAGAATACCCTTCCACGCTTAGGGTGGACAAAAATATTTACAACAAGGGGTGGTGAGGGACAGAGTCTCTGAATTAAGCAGAAAGCTCTCACCCAGTCAAAAGATCAGGGCTAGATCCAACACCGTTTTTAGCTCACTGCACCATCCCAGTTTCAGAACCTGGCTGTATGCAAATTAGTCTGTTCCTGTCCCAGTGCATGATGGGAACAGGGCAAACCAAACTACAAAAGCCAATTCTTACACTGGGAAGGAAACAAGCTCCCGGGGACCGGTTTCTGGCATTACAGCCGTCTTCGGCCCGGTTTGCTTGAATCCTGATGGTGCAATGAGCAAGGGTCTCACATCTGAGAATACCCTTCCACCCTTAGGGTGGACAAAAATATTTACAACAAGGGGTGGTGAGGGACAGAGTCTCTGAATTAAGCAGAAAGCTCTCACCCAGTCAAAAGATCAGGGCTAGATCCAACACCGTTTTTTAGCTCACTGCACCATCCCAGTTTCAGAACCTGGCTGTATGCAAATTAGTCTGTTCCTGTCCCAGTGCATGATGGGAACAGGGCAAACCAAACTACAAAAGCCAATTCTTACACTGGGAAGGAAACAAGCTCCCGGGGACCGGTTTCTGGCATTACAGCCGTCTTCGGCCCGGTTTGCTTGAATCCTGATGGTGCAATGAGCAAGGGTCTCACATCTGAGAATACCCTTCCACGCTTAGGGTGGACAAAAATATTTACAACAAGGGGTGGTGAGGGACAGAGTCTCTGAATTAAGCAGAAAGCTCTCACCCAGTCAAAAGATCAGGGCTAGATCCAACACCGTTTTTTAGCTCACTGCACCATCCCAGTTTCAGAACCTGGCTGTATGCAAATTAGTCTGTTCCTGTCCCAGTGCATGATGGGAACAGGGCAAACCAAACTACAAAAGCCAATTCTTACACTGGGAAGGAAACAAGCTCCCGGGGACCGGTTTCTGGCATTACAGCCGTCTTCGGCCCGGTTTGCTTGAATCCTGATGGTGCAATGAGCAAGGGTCTCACATCTGAGAATACCCTTCCACGCTTAGGGCGGACAAAAATATTTACAACAAGGGGTGGTGAGGGACAGAGTCTCTGAATTAAGCAGAAAGCTCTCACCCAGTCAAAAGATCAGGGCTAGATCCAACACCGTTTTTAGCTCACTGCACCATCCCAGTTTCAGAACCTGGCTGTATGCAAATTAGTCTGTTCCTGTCCCAGTGCATGATGGGAACAGGGCAAACCAAACTACAAAAGCCAATTCTTACACTGGGAAGGAAACAAGCTCCCGGGGACCGGTTTCTGGCATTACAGCCGTCTTCGGCCCGGTTTGCTTGAATCCTGATGGTGCAATGAGCAAGGGTCTCACATCTGAGAATACCCTTCCACGCTTAGGGTGGACAAAAATATTTACAACAAGGGGTGGTGAGGGACAGAGTCTCTGAATTAAGCAGAAAGCTCTCACCCAGTCAAAAGATCAGGGCTAGATCCAACACCGTTTTTAGCTCACTGCACCATCCCAGTTTCAGAACCTGGCTGTATGCAAATTAGTCTGTTCCTGTCCCAGTGCATGATGGGAACAGGGCAAACCAAACTACAAAAGCCAATTCTTACACTGGGAAGGAAACAAGCTCCCGGGGACCGGTTTCTGGCATTACAGCCGTCTTCGGCCCGGTTTGCTTGAATCCTGATGGTGCAATGAGCAAGGGTCTCACATCTGAGAATACCCTTCCACGCTTAGGGTGGACAAAAATATTTACAACAAGGGGTGGTGAGGGACAGAGTCTCTGAATTAAGCAGAAAGCTCTCACCCAGTCAAAAGATCAGGGCTAGATCCAACACCGTTTTTTAGCTCACTGCACCATCCCAGTTTCAGAACCTGGCTGTATGCAAATTAGTCTGTTCCTGTCCCAGTGCATGATGGGAACAGGGCAAACCAAACTACAAAAGCCAATTCTTACACTGGGAAGGAAACAAGCTCCCGGGGACCGGTTTCTGGCATTACAGCTGTCTTCGGCCCGGTTTGCTTGAATCCTGATGGTGCAATGAGCAAGGGTCTCACATCTGAGAATACCCTTCCACGCTTAGGGTGGACAAAAATATTTACAACAAGGGGTGGTGAGGGACAGAGTCTCTGAATTAAGCAGAAAGCTCTCACCCAGTCAAAAGATCAGGGCTAGATCCAACACCGTTTTTTAGCTCACTGCACCATCCCAGTTTCAGAACCTGGCTGTATGCAAATTAGTCTGTTTCTCTCCCAGTGCATGATGGGAACAGGGCAAACCAAACTACAAAAGCCAATTCTTACACTGGGAAGGAAACAAGCTCCCGGGGACCGGTTTCTGGCATTACAGCCGTCTTCGGCCCGGTTTGCTTGAATCCTGATGGTGCAATGAGCAAGGGTCTCACATCTGAGAATACCCTTCCACGCTTAGGGTGGACAAAAATATTTACAACAAGGGGTGGTGAGGGACAGAGTCTCTGAATTAAGCAGAAAGCTCTCACCCAGTCAAAAGATCAGGGCTAGATCCAACACCGTTTTTAAGCTCACTGCACCATCCCAGTTTCAGAACCTGGCTGTATGCAAATTAGTCTGTTCCTGTCCCAGTGCATGATGGGAACAGGGCAAACCAAACTACAAAAGCCAATTCTTACACTGGGAAGGAAACAAGCTCCCGGGGACCGGTTTCTGGCATTACAGCCGTCTTCGGCCTGGTTTGCTTGAATCCTGATGGTGCAATGAGCAAGGGTCTCACATCTGAGAATACCCTTCCACGCTTAGGGTGGACAAAAATATTTACAACAAGGGGTGGTGAGGGACAGAGTCTCTGAATTAAGCAGAAAGCTCTCACCCAGTCAAAAGATCAGGGCTAGATCCAACACCGTTTTTTAGCTCACTGCACCATCCCAGTTTCAGAACCTGGCTGTATGCAAATTAGTCTGTTCCTGTCCCAGTGCATGATGGGAACAGGGCAAACCAAACTACAAAAGCCAATTCTTACACTGGGAAGGAAACAAGCTCCCGGGGACCGGTTTCTGGCATTACAGCCGTCTTCGGCCTGGTTTGCTTGAATCCTGATGGTGCAATGAGCAAGGGTCTCACATCTGAGAATACCCTTCCACGCTTAGGGTGGACAAAAATATTTACAACAAGGGGTGGTGAGGGACAGAGTCTCTGAATTAAGCAGAAAGCTCTCACCCAGTCAAAAGATCAGGGCTAGATCCAACACCGTTTTTTAGCTCACTGCACCATCCCAGTTTCAGAACCTGGCTGTATGCAAATTAGTCTGTTCCTGTCCCAGTGCATGATGGGAACAGGGCAAACCAAACTACAAAAGCCAATTCTTACACTGGGAAGGAAACAAGCTCCCGGGGACCGGTTTCTGGCATTACAGCCGTCTTCGGCCCGGTTTGCTTGAATCCTGATGGTGCAATGAGCAAGGGTCTCACATCTGAGAATACCCTTCCACGCTTAGGGTGGACAAAAATATTTACAACAAGGGTTGGTGAGGGACAGAGTCTCTGAATTAAGCAGAAAGCTCTCACCCAGTCAAAAGATCAGGGCTAGATCCAACACCGTTTTTTAGCTCACTGCACCATCCCAGTTTCAGAACCTGGCTGTATGCAAATTAGTCTGTTCCTGTCCCAGTGCATGATGGGAACAGGGCAAACCAAACTACAAAAGCCAATTCTTACACTGGGAAGGAAACAAGCTCCCGGGGACCGGTTTCAGGCATTACAGCCGTCTTCGGCCCGGTTTGCTTGAATCCTGATGGTGCAATGAGCAAGGGTCTCACATCTGAGAATACCCTTCCACGCTTAGGGTGGACAAAAATATTTACAACAAGGGGTGGTGAGGGACAGAGTCTCTGAATTAAGCAGAAAGCTCTCACCCAGTCAAAAGATCAGAGCTAGATCCAACACCGTTTTTAGCTCACTGCACCATCCCAGTTTCAGAACCTGGCTGTATGCAAATTAGTCTGTTCCTGTCCCAGTGCATGATGGGAACAGGGCAAACCAAACTACAAAAGCCAATTCTTACACTGGGAAGGAAACAAGCTCCCGGGGACCGGTTTCTGGCATTACAGCCGTCTTCGGCCCGGTTTGCTTGAATCCTGATGGTGCAATGAGCAAGGGTCTCACATCTGAGAATACCCTTCCACGCTTAGGGTGGACAAAAATATTTACAACAAGGGGTGGTGAGGGACAGAGTCTCTGAATTAAGCAGAAAGCTCTCACCCAGTCAAAAGATCAGGGCTAGATCCAACACCGTTTTTTAGCTCACTGCACCATCCCAGTTTCAGAACCTGGCTGTATGCAAATTAGTCTGTTCCTGTCCCAGTGCATGATGGGAACAGGGCAAACCAAACTACAAAAGCCAATTCTTACACTGGGAAGGAAACAAGCTCCCGGGGACCGGTTTCTGGCATTACAGCCTTCTTCGGCCCGGTTTGCTTGAATCCTGATGGTGCAATGAGCAAGGGTCTCACATCTGAGAATACCCTTCCACGCTTAGGGTGGACAAAAATATTTACAACAAGGGGTGGTGAGGGACAGAGTCTCTGAATTAAGCAGAAAGCTCTCACCCAGTCAAAAGATCAGGGCTAGATCCAACACCGTTTTTTAGCTCACTGCACCATCCCAGTTTCAGAACCTGGCTGTATGCAAATTAGTCTGTTCCTGTCCCAGTGCATGATGGGAACAGGGCAAACCAAACTACAAAAGCCAATTCTTACACTGGGAAGGAAACAAGCTCCTGGGGACCGGTTTCTGGCATTACAGCCGTCTTCGGCCCGGTTTGCTTGAATCCTGTTGGTGCAATGAGCAAGGGTCTCACATCTGAGAATACCCTTCCACGCTTAGGGTGGACAAAAATATTTACAACAAGGGGTGGTGAGGGGCAGAGTCTCTGAATTAAGCAGAAAGCTCTCACCCAGTCAATAGATCAGGGCTAGATCCAACACCGTTTTTAGCTCACTGCACCATCCCAGTTTCAGAACCTGGCTGTATGCAAATTAGTCTGTTCCTGTCCCAGTGCATGATGGGAACAGGGCAAACCAAACTACAAAAGCCAATTCTTACACTGGGAAGGAAACAAGCTCCCGGGGACCGGTTTCTGGCATTACAGCCGTCTTCGGCCCGGTTTGCTTGAATCCTGATGGTGCAATGAGCAAGGGTCTCACATCTGAGAATACCCTTCCACGCTTAGGGTGGACAAAAATATTTACAACAAGGGGTGGTGAGGGACAGAGTCTCTGAATTAAGCAGAAAGCTCTCACCCAGTCAAAAGATCAGGGCTAGATCCAACACCGTTTTTAGCTCACTGCACCATCCCAGTTTCAGAACCTGGCTGTATGCAAATTAGTCTGTTCCTGTCCCAGTGCATGATGGGAACAGGGCAAACCAAACTACAAAAGCCAATTCTTACACTGGGAAGGAAACAAGCTCCCGGGGACCGGTTTCTGGCATTACAGCCGTCTTCGGCCCGGTTTGCTTGAATCCTGATGGTGCAATGAGCAAGGGTCTCACATCTGAGAATACCCTTCCACCCTTAGGGTGGACAAAAATATTTACAACAAGGGGTGGTGAGGGACAGAGTCTCTGAATTAAGCAGAAAGCTCTCACCCAGTCAAAAGATCAGGGCTAGATCCAACACCGTTTTTTAGCTCACTGCACCATCCCAGTTTCAGAACCTGGCTGTATGCAAATTAGTCTGTTCCTGTCCCAGTGCATGATGGGAACAGGGCAAACCAAACTACAAAAGCCAATTCTTACACTGGGAAGGAAACAAGCTCCCGGGGACCGGTTTCTGGCATTACAGCCGTCTTCGGCCCGGTTTGCTTGAATCCTGATGGTGCAATGAGCAAGGGTCTCACATCTGAGAATACCCTTCCACGCTTAGGGTGGACAAAAATATTTACAACAAGGGGTGGTGAGGGACAGAGTCTCTGAATTAAGCAGAAAGCTCTCACCCAGTCAAAAGATCAGGGCTAGATCCAACACCGTTTTTTAGCTCACTGCACCATCCCAGTTTCAGAACCTGGCTGTATGCAAATTAGTCTGTTCCTGTCCCAGTGCATGATGGGAACAGGGCAAACCAAACTACAAAAGCCAATTCTTACACTGGGAAGGAAACAAGCTCCCGGGGACCGGTTTCTGGCATTACAGCCGTCTTCGGCCCGGTTTGCTTGAATCCTGATGGTGCAATGAGCAAGGGTCTCACATCTGAGAATACCCTTCCACGCTTAGGGCGGACAAAAATATTTACAACAAGGGGTGGTGAGGGACAGAGTCTCTGAATTAAGCAGAAAGCTCTCACCCAGTCAAAAGATCAGGGCTAGATCCAACACCGTTTTTAGCTCACTGCACCATCCCAGTTTCAGAACCTGGCTGTATGCAAATTAGTCTGTTCCTGTCCCAGTGCATGATGGGAACAGGGCAAACCAAACTACAAAAGCCAATTCTTACACTGGGAAGGAAACAAGCTCCCGGGGACCGGTTTCTGGCATTACAGCCGTCTTCGGCCCGGTTTGCTTGAATCCTGATGGTGCAATGAGCAAGGGTCTCACATCTGAGAATACCCTTCCACGCTTAGGGTGGACAAAAATATTTACAACAAGGGGTGGTGAGGGACAGAGTCTCTGAATTAAGCAGAAAGCTCTCACCCAGTCAAAAGATCAGGGCTAGATCCAACACCGTTTTTAGCTCACTGCACCATCCCAGTTTCAGAACCTGGCTGTATGCAAATTAGTCTGTTCCTGTACCAGTGCATGATGGGAACAGGGCAAACCAAACTACAAAAGCCAATTCTTACACTGGGAAGGAAACAAGCTCCCGGGGACCGGTTTCTGGCATTACAGCCGTCTTCGGCCCGGTTTGCTTGAATCCTGATGGTGCAATGAGCAAGGGTCTCACATCTGAGAATACCCTTCCACGCTTAGGGTGGACAAAAATATTTACAACAAGGGGTGGTGAGGGACAGAGTCTCTGAATTAAGCAGAAAGCTCTCACCCAGTCAAAAGATCAGGGCTAGATCCAACACCGTTTTTTAGCTCACTGCACCATCCCAGTTTCAGAACCTGGCTGTATGCAAATTAGTCTGTTCCTGTCCCAGTGCATGATGGGAACAGGGCAAACCAAACTACAAAAGCCAATTCTTACACTGGGAAGGAAACAAGCTCCCGGGGACCGGTTTCCGGCATTACAGCTGTCTTCGGCCCGGTTTGCTTGAATCCTGATGGTGCAATGAGCAAGGGTCTCACATCTGAGAATACCCTTCCACGCTTAGGGTGGACAAAAATATTTACAACAAGGGGTGGTGAGGGACAGAGTCTCTGAATTAAGCAGAAAGCTCTCACCCAGTCAAAAGATCAGGGCTAGATCCAACACCGTTTTTTAGCTCACTGCACCATCCCAGTTTCAGAACCTGGCTGTATGCAAATTAGTCTGTTCCTGTCCCAGTGCATGATGGGAACAGGGCAAACCAAACTACAAAAGCCAATTCTTACACTGGGAAGGAAACAAGCTCCCGGGGGCGGTTTCTGGCATTACAGCCGTCTTCGGCCCGGTTTGCTTGAATCCTGATGGTGCAATGAGCAAGGGTCTCACATCTGAGAATACCCTTCCACGCTTAGGGTGGACAAAAATATTTACAACAAGGGGTGGTGAGGGACAGAGTCTCTGAATTAAGCAGAAAGCTCTCACCCAGTCAAAAGATCAGGGCTAGATCCAACACCGTTTTTAAGCTCACTGCACCATCCCAGTTTCAGAACCTGGCTGTATGCAAATTAGTCTGTTCCTGTCCCAGTGCATGATGGGAACAGGGCAAACCAAACTACAAAAGCCAATTCTTACACTGGGAAGGAAACAAGCTCCCGGGGACCGGTTTCTGGCATTACAGCCGTCTTCGGCCTGGTTTGCTTGAATCCTGATGGTGCAATGAGCAAGGGTCTCACATCTGAGAATACCCTTCCACGCTTAGGGTGGACAAAAATATTTACAACAAGGGGTGGTGAGGGACAGAGTCTCTGAATTAAGCAGAAAGCTCTCACCCAGTCAAAAGATCAGGGCTAGATCCAACACCGTTTTTTAGCTCACTGCACCATCCCAGTTTCAGAACCTGGCTGTATGCAAATTAGTCTGTTCCTGTCCCAGTGCATGATGGGAACAGGGCAAACCAAACTACAAAAGCCAATTCTTACACTGGGAAGGAAACAAGCTCCCGGGGACCGGTTTCTGGCATTACAGCCGTCTTCGGCCCGGTTTGCTTGAATCCTGATGGTGCAATGAGCAAGGGTCTCACATCTGAGAATACCCTTCCACGCTTAGGGTGGACAAAAATATTTACAACAAGGGGTGGTGAGGGACAGAGTCTCTGAATTAAGCAGAAAGCTCTCACCCAGTCAAAAGATCAGGGCTAGATCCAACACCGTTTTTTAGCTCACTGCACCATCCCAGTTTCAGAACCTGGCTGTATGCAAATTAGTCTGTTCCTGTCCCAGTGCATGATCGGAACAGGGCAAACCAAACTACAAAAGCCAATTCTTACACTGGGAAGGAAACAAGCTCCCGGGGACCGGTTTCAGGCATTACAGCCGTCTTCGGCCCGGTTTGCTTGAATCCTGATGGTGCAATGAGCAAGGGTCTCACATCTGAGAATACCCTTCCACGCTTAGGGTGGACAAAAATATTTACAACAAGGGGTGGTGAGGGACAGAGTCTCTGAATTAAGCAGAAAGCTCTCACCCAGTCAAAAGATCAGAGCTAGATCCAACACCGTTTTTAGCTCACTGCACCATCCCAGTTTCAGAACCTGGCTGTATGCAAATTAGTCTGTTCCTGTCCCAGTGCATGATGGGAACAGGGCAAACCAAACTACAAAAGCCAATTCTTACACTGGGAAGGAAACAAGCTCCCGGGGACCGGTTTCTGGCATTACAGCCATCTTCGGCCCGGTTTGCTTGAATCCTGATGGTGCAATGAGCAAGGGTCTCACATCTGAGAATACCCTTCCACGCTTAGGGTGGACAAAAATATTTACAACAAGGGGTGGTGAGGGACAGAGTCTCTGAATTAAGCAGAAAGCTCTCACCCAGTCAAAAGATCAGGGCTAGATCCAACACCGTTTTTTAGCTCACTGCACCATCCCAGTTTCAGAACCTGGCTGTATGCAAATTAGTCTGTTCCTGTCCCAGTGCATGATGGGAACAGGGCAAACCAAACTACAAAAGCCAATTCTTACACTGGGAAGGAAACAAGGTCCCGGGGACCGGTTTCAGGCATTACAGCCGTCTTCGGCCCGGTTTGCTTGAATCCTGATGGTGCAATGAGCAAGGGTCTCACATCTGAGAATACCCTTCCACGCTTAGGGTGGACAAAAATATTTACAACAAGGGGTGGTGAGGGACAGAGTCTCTGAATTAAGCAGAAAGCTCTCACCCAGTCAAAAGATCAGAGCTAGATCCAACACCGTTTTTAGCTCACTGCACCATCCCAGTTTCAGAACCTGGCTGTATGCAAATTAGTCTGTTCCTGTCCCAGTGCATGATGGGAACAGGGCAAACCAAACTACAAAAGCCAATTCTTACACTGGGAAGGAAACAAGCTCCCGGGGACCGGTTTCTGGCATTACAGCCATCTTCGGCCCGGTTTGCTTGAATCCTGATGGTGCAATGAGCAAGGGTCTCACATCTGAGAATACCCTTCCACGCTTAGGGTGGACAAAAATATTTACAACAAGGGGTGGTGAGGGACAGAGTCTCTGAATTAAGCAGAAAGCTCTCACCCAGTCAAAATATCAGGGCTAGATCCAACACCGTTTTTTAGCTCACTGCACCATCCCAGTTTCAGAACCTGGCTGTATGCAAATTAGTCTGTTCCTGTCCCAGTGCATGATGGGAACAGGGCAAACCAAACTACAAAAGCCAATTCTTACACTGGGAAGGAAACAAGCTCCCGGGGACCGGTTTCTGGCATTACAGCCTTCTTCGGCCCGGTTTGCTTGAATCCTGATGGTGCAATGAGCAAGGGTCTCACATCTGAGAATACCCTTCCACGCTTAGGGTGGACAAAAATATTTACAACAAGGGGTGGTGAGGGACAGAGTCTCTGAATTAAGCAGAAAGCTCTCACCCAGTCAAAAGATCAGGGCTTGATCCAACACCGTTTTTTAGCTCACTGCACCATCCCAGTTTCAGAACCTGGCTGTATGCAAATTAGTCTGTTCCTGTCCCAGTGCATGATGGGAACAGGGCAAACGAAACTACAAAAGCCAATTCTTACACTGGGAAGGAAACAAGCTCCCGGGGACCGGTTTCTGGCATTACAGCCGTCTTCGGCCCGGTTTGCTTGAATCCTGTTGGTGCAATGAGCAAGGGTCTCACATCTGAGAATACCCTTCCACGCTTAGGGTGGACAAAAATATTTACAACAAGGGGTGGTGAGGGACAGAGTCTCTGAATTAAGCAGAAAGCTCTCACCCAGTCAATAGATCAGGGCTAGATCCAACACCGTTTTTAGCTCACTGCACCATCCCAGTTTCAGAACCTGGCTGTATGCAAATTAGTCTGTTCCTGTCCCAGTGCATGATGGGAACAGGGCAAACCAAACTACAAAAGCCAATTCTTACACTGGGAAGGAAACAAGCTCCCGGGGACCGGTTTCTGGCATTACAGCCGTCTTCGGCCTGGTTTGCTTGAATCCTGATGGTGCAATGAGCAAGGGTCTCACATCTGAGAATACCCTTCCACGCTTAGGGTGGACAAAAATATTTACAACAAGGGGTGGTGAGGGACAGAGTCTCTGAATTAAGCAGAAAGCTCTCACCCAGTCAAAAGATCAGGGCTAGATCCAACACCGTTTTTTAGCTCACTGCACCATCCCAGTTTCAGAACCTGGCTGTATGCAAATTAGTCTGTTCCTGTCCCAGTGCATGATGGGAACAGGGCAAACCAAACTACAAAAGCCAATTCTTACACTGGGAAGGAAACAAGCTCCCGGGGACCGGTTTCTGGCATTACAGCCGTCTTCGGCCCGGTTTGCTTGAATCCTGATGGTGCAATGAGCAAGGGTCTCACATCTGAGAATACCCTTCCACGCTTAGGGTGGACAAAAATATTTACAACAAGGGTTGGTGAGGGACAGAGTCTCTGAATTAAGCAGAAAGCTCTCACCCAGTCAAAAGATCAGGGCTAGATCCAACACCGTTTTTTAGCTCACTGCACCATCCCAGTTTCAGAACCTGGCTGTATGCAAATTAGTCTGTTCCTGTCCCAGTGCATGATGGGAACAGGGCAAACCAAACTACAAAAGCCAATTCTTACACTGGGAAGGAAACAAGCTCCCGGGGACCGGTTTCAGGCATTACAGCCGTCTTCGGCCCGGTTTGCTTGAATCCTGATGGTGCAATGAGCAAGGGTCTCACATCTGAGAATACCCTTCCACGCTTAGGGTGGACAAAAATATTTACAACAAGGGGTGGTGAGGGACAGAGTCTCTGAATTAAGCAGAAAGCTCTCACCCAGTCAAAAGATCAGAGCTAGATCCAACACCGTTTTTAGCTCACTGCACCATCCCAGTTTCAGAACCTGGCTGTATGCAAATTAGTCTGTTCCTGTCCCAGTGCATGATGGGAACAGGGCAAACCAAACTACAAAAGCCAATTCTTACACTGGGAAGGAAACAAGCTCCCGGGGACCGGTTTCTGGCATTACAGCCGTCTTCGGCCCGGTTTGCTTGAATCCTGATGGTGCAATGAGCAAGGGTCTCACATCTGAGAATACCCTTCCACGCTTAGGGTGGACAAAAATATTTACAACAAGGGGTGGTGAGGGACAGAGTCTCTGAATTAAGCAGAAAGCTCTCACCCAGTCAAAAGATCAGGGCTAGATCCAACACCGTTTTTTAGCTCACTGCACCATCCCAGTTTCAGAACCTGGCTGTATGCAAATTAGTCGGTTCCTGTCCCAGTGCATGATGGGAACAGGGCAAACCAAACTACAAAAGCCAATTCTTACACTGGGAAGGAAACAAGCTCCCGGGGACCGGTTTCCGGCATTACAGCTGTCTTCGGCCCGGTTTGCTTGAATCCTGATGGTGCAATGAGCAAGGGTCTCACATCTGAGAATACCCTTCCACGCTTAGGGTGGACAAAAATATTTACAACAAGGGGTGGTGAGGGACAGAGTCTCTGAATTAAGCAGAAAGCTCTCACCCAGTCAAAAGATCAGGGCTAGATCCAACACCGTTTTTTAGCTCACTGCACCATCCCAGTTTCAGAACCTGGCTGTATGCAAATTAGTCTGTTCCTGTCCCAGTGCATGATGGGAACAGGGCAAACCAAACTACAAAAGCCAATTCTTACACTGGGAAGGAAACAAGCTCCCGGGGGCGGTTTCTGGCATTACAGCCGTCTTCGGCCCGGTTTGCTTGAATCCTGATGGTGCAATGAGCAAGGGTCTCACATCTGAGAATACCCTTCCACGCTTAGGGTGGACAAAAATATTTACAACAAGGGGTGGTGAGGGACAGAGTCTCTGAATTAAGCAGAAAGCTCTCACCCAGTCAAAAGATCAGGGCTAGATCCAACACCGTTTTTAAGCTCACTGCACCATCCCAGTTTCAGAACCTGGCTGTATGCAAATTAGTCTGTTCCTGTCCCAGTGCATGATGGGAACAGGGCAAACCAAACTACAAAAGCCAATTCTTACACTGGGAAGGAAACAAGCTCCCGGGGACCGGTTTCTGGCATTACAGCCGTCTTCGGCCTGGTTTGCTTGAATCCTGATGGTGCAATGAGCAAGGGTCTCACATCTGAGAATACCCTTCCACGCTTAGGGTGGACAAAAATATTTACAACAAGGGGTGGTGAGGGACAGAGTCTCTGAATTAAGCAGAAAGCTCTCACCCAGTCAAAAGATCAGGGCTAGATCCAACACCGTTTTTTAGCTCACTGCACCATCCCAGTTTCAGAACCTGGCTGTATGCAAATTAGTCTGTTCCTGTCCCAGTGCATGATGGGAACAGGGCAAACCAAACTACAAAAGCCAATTCTTACACTGGGAAGGAAACAAGCTCCCGGGGACCGGTTTCTGGCATTACAGCCGTCTTCGGCCCGGTTTGCTTGAATCCTGATGGTGCAATGAGCAAGGGTCTCACATCTGAGAATACCCTTCCACGCTTAGGGTGGACAAAAATATTTACAACAAGGGGTGGTGAGGGACAGAGTCTCTGAATTAAGCAGAAAGCTCTCACCCAGTCAAAAGATCAGGGCTAGATCCAACACCGTTTTTTAGCTCACTGCACCATCCCAGTTTCAGAACCTGGCTGTATGCAAATTAGTCTGTTCCTGTCCCAGTGCATGATGGGAACAGGGCAAACCAAACTACAAAAGCCAATTCTTACACTGGGAAGGAAACAAGCTCCCGGGGACCGGTTTCAGGCATTACAGCCGTCTTCGGCCCGGTTTGCTTGAATCCTGATGGTGCAATGAGCAAGGGTCTCACATCTGAGAATACCCTTCCACGCTTAGGGTGGACAAAAATATTTACAACAAGGGGTGGTGAGGGACAGAGTCTCTGAATTAAGCAGAAAGCTCTCACCCAGTCAAAAGATCAGAGCTAGATCCAACACCGTTTTTAGCTCACTGCACCATCCCAGTTTCAGAACCTGGCTGTATGCAAATTAGTCTGTTCCTGTCCCAGTGCATGATGGGAACAGGGCAAACCAAACTACAAAAGCCAATTCTTACACTGGGAAGGAAACAAGCTCCCGGGGACCGGTTTCTGGCATTACAGCCATCTTCGGCCCGGTTTGCTTGAATCCTGATGGTGCAATGAGCAAGGGTCTCACATCTGAGAATACCCTTCCACGCTTAGGGTGGACAAAAATATTTACAACAAGGGGTGGTGAGGGACAGAGTCTCTGAATTAAGCAGAAAGCTCTCACCCAGTCAAAAGATCAGGGCTAGATCCAACACCGTTTTTTAGCTCACTGCACCATCCCAGTTTCAGAACCTGGCTGTATGCAAATTAGTCTGTTCCTGTCCCAGTGCATGATGGGAACAGGGCAAACCAAACTACAAAAGCCAATTCTTACACTGGGAAGGAAACAAGCTCCCGGGGACCGGTTTCAGGCATTACAGCCGTCTTCGGCCCGGTTTGCTTGAATCCTGATGGTGCAATGAGCAAGGGTCTCACATCTGAGAATACCCTTCCACGCTTAGGGTGGACAAAAATATTTACAACAAGGGGTGGTGAGGGACAGAGTCTCTGAATTAAGCAGAAAGCTCTCACCCAGTCAAAAGATCAGAGCTAGATCCAACACCGTTTTTAGCTCACTGCACCATCCCAGTTTCAGAACCTGGCTGTATGCAAATTAGTCTGTTCCTGTCCCAGTGCATGATGGGAACAGGGCAAACCAAACTACAAAAGCCAATTCTTACACTGGGAAGGAAACAAGCTCCCGGGGACCGGTTTCTGGCATTACAGCCATCTTCGGCCCGGTTTGCTTGAATCCTGATGGTGCAATGAGCAAGGGTCTCACATCTGAGAATACCCTTCCACGCTTAGGGTGGACAAAAATATTTACAACAAGGGGTGGTGAGGGACAGAGTCTCTGAATTAAGCAGAAAGCTCTCACCCAGTCAAAATATCAGGGCTAGATCCAACACCGTTTTTTAGCTCACTGCACCATCCCAGTTTCAGAACCTGGCTGTATGCAAATTAGTCTGTTCCTGTCCCAGTGCATGATGGGAACAGGGCAAACCAAACTACAAAAGCCAATTCTTACACTGGGAAGGAAACAAGCTCCCGGGGACCGGTTTCTGGCATTACAGCCTTCTTCGGCCCGGTTTGCTTGAATCCTGATGGTGCAATGAGCAAGGGTCTCACATCTGAGAATACCCTTCCACGCTTAGGGTGGACAAAAATATTTACAACAAGGGGTGGTGAGGGACAGAGTCTCTGAATTAAGCAGAAAGCTCTCACCCAGTCAAAAGATCAGGGCTTGATCCAACACCGTTTTTTAGCTCACTGCACCATCCCAGTTTCAGAACCTGGCTGTATGCAAATTAGTCTGTTCCTGTCCCAGTGCATGATGGGAACAGGGCAAACGAAACTACAAAAGCCAATTCTTACACTGGGAAGGAAACAAGCTCCCGGGGACCGGTTTCTGGCATTACAGCCGTCTTCGGCCCGGTTTGCTTGAATCCTGTTGGTGCAATGAGCAAGGGTCTCACATCTGAGAATACCCTTCCACGCTTAGGGTGGACAAAAATATTTACAACAAGGGGTGGTGAGGGACAGAGTCTCTGAATTAAGCAGAAAGCTCTCACCCAGTCAATAGATCAGGGCTAGATCCAACACCGTTTTTAGCTCACTGCACCATCCCAGTTTCAGAACCTGGCTGTATGCAAATTAGTCTGTTCCTGTCCCAGTGCATGATGGGAACAGGGCAAACCAAACTACAAAAGCCAATTCTTACACTGGGAAGGAAACAAGCTCCCGGGGACCGGTTTCTGGCATTACAGCCGTCTTCGGCCTGGTTTGCTTGAATCCTGATGGTGCAATGAGCAAGGGTCTCACATCTGAGAATACCCTTCCACGCTTAGGGTGGACAAAAATATTTACAACAAGGGGTGGTGAGGGACAGAGTCTCTGAATTAAGCAGAAAGCTCTCACCCAGTCAAAAGATCAGGGCTAGATCCAACACCGTTTTTTAGCTCACTGCACCATCCCAGTTTCAGAACCTGGCTGTATGCAAATTAGTCTGTTCCTGTCCCAGTGCATGATGGGAACAGGGCAAACCAAACTACAAAAGCCAATTCTTACACTGGGAAGGAAACAAGCTCCCGGGGACCGGTTTCTGGCATTACAGCCGTCTTCGGCCCGGTTTGCTTGAATCCTGATGGTGCAATGAGCAAGGGTCTCACATCTGAGAATACCCTTCCACGCTTAGGGTGGACAAAAATATTTACAACAAGGGTTGGTGAGGGACAGAGTCTCTGAATTAAGCAGAAAGCTCTCACCCAGTCAAAAGATCAGGGCTAGATCCAACACCGTTTTTTAGCTCACTGCACCATCCCAGTTTCAGAACCTGGCTGTATGCAAATTAGTCTGTTCCTGTCCCAGTGCATGATGGGAACAGGGCAAACCAAACTACAAAAGCCAATTCTTACACTGGGAAGGAAACAAGCTCCCGGGGACCGGTTTCAGGCATTACAGCCGTCTTCGGCCCGGTTTGCTTGAATCCTGATGGTGCAATGAGCAAGGGTCTCACATCTGAGAATACCCTTCCACGCTTAGGGTGGACAAAAATATTTACAACAAGGGGTGGTGAGGGACAGAGTCTCTGAATTAAGCAGAAAGCTCTCACCCAGTCAAAAGATCAGAGCTAGATCCAACACCGTTTTTAGCTCACTGCACCATCCCAGTTTCAGAACCTGGCTGTATGCAAATTAGTCTGTTCCTGTCCCAGTGCATGATGGGAACAGGGCAAACCAAACTACAAAAGCCAATTCTTACACTGGGAAGGAAACAAGCTCCCGGGGACCGGTTTCTGGCATTACAGCCGTCTTCGGCCCGGTTTGCTTGAATCCTGATGGTGCAATGAGCAAGGGTCTCACATCTGAGAATACCCTTCCACGCTTAGGGTGGACAAAAATATTTACAACAAGGGGTGGTGAGGGACAGAGTCTCTGAATTAAGCAGAAAGCTCTCACCCAGTCAAAAGATCAGGGCTAGATCCAACACCGTTTTTTAGCTCACTGCACCATCCCAGTTTCAGAACCTGGCTGTATGCAAATTAGTCTGTTCCTGTCCCAGTGCATGATGGGAACAGGGCAAACCAAACTACAAAAGCCAATTCTTACACTGGGAAGGAAACAAGCTCCCGGGGACCGGTTTCTGGCATTACAGCCGTCTTCGGCCCGGTTTGCTTGAATCCTGATGGTGCAATGAGCAAGGGTCTCACATCTGAGAATACCCTTCCACGCTTAGGGTGGACAAAAATATTTACAACAAGGGTTGGTGAGGGACAGAGTCTCTGAATTAAGCAGAAAGCTCTCACCCAGTCAAAAGATCAGGGCTAGATCCAACACCGTTTTTTAGCTCACTGCACCATCCCAGTTTCAGAACCTGGCTGTATGCAAATTAGTCTGTTCCTGTCCCAGTGCATGATGGGAACAGGGCAAACCAAACTACAAAAGCCAATTCTTACACTGGGAAGGAAACAAGCTCCCGGGGACCGGTTTCAGGCATTACAGCCGTCTTCGGCCCGGTTTGCTTGAATCCTGATGGTGCAATGAGCAAGGGTCTCACATCTGAGAATACCCTTCCACGCTTAGGGTGGACAAAAATATTTACAACAAGGGGTGGTGAGGGACAGAGTCTCTGAATTAAGCAGAAAGCTCTCACCCAGTCAAAAGATCAGAGCTAGATCCAACACCGTTTTTAGCTCACTGCACCATCCCAGTTTCAGAACCTGGCTGTATGCAAATTAGTCTGTTCCTGTCCCAGTGCATGATGGGAACAGGGCAAACCAAACTACAAAAGCCAATTCTTACACTGGGAAGGAAACAAGCTCCCGGGGACCGGTTTCTGGCATTACAGCCGTCTTCGGCCCGGTTTGCTTGAATCCTGATGGTGCAATAAGCAAGGGTCTCACATCTGAGAATACCCTTCCACGCTTAGGGTGGACAAAAATATTTACAACAAGGGGTGGTGAGGGACAGAGTCTCTGAATTAAGCAGAAAGCTCTCACCCAGTCAAAAGATCAGGGCTAGATCCAACACCGTTTTTTAGCTCACTGCACCATCCCAGTTTCAGAACCTGGCTGTATGCAAATTAGTCTGTTCCTGTCCCAGTGCATGATGGGAACAGGGCAAACCAAACTACAAAAGCCAATTCTTACACTGGGAAGGAAACAAGCTCCCGGGGACCGGTTTCTGGCATTACAGCCTTCTTCGGCCCGGTTTGCTTGAATCCTGATGGTGCAATGAGCAAGGGTCTCACATCTGAGAATACCCTTCCACGCTTAGGGTGGACAAAAATATTTACAACAAGGGGTGGTGAGGGACAGAGTCTCTGAATTAAGCAGAAAGCTCTCACCCAGTCAAAAGATCAGGGCTAGATCCAACACCGTTTTTTAGCTCACTGCACCATCCCAGTTTCAGAACCTGGCTGTATGCAAATTAGTCTGTTCCTGTCCCAGTGCATGATGGGAACAGGGCAAACCAAACTACAAAAGCCAATTCTTACACTGGGAAGGAAACAAGCTCCCGGGGACCGGTTTCTGGCATTACAGCCGTCTTCGGCCCGGTTTGCTTGAATCCTGTTGGTGCAATGAGCAAGGGTCTCACATCTGAGAATACCCTTCCACGCTTAGGGTGGACAAAAATATTTACAACAAGGGGTGGTGAGGGGCAGAGTCTCTGAATTAAGCAGAAAGCTCTCACCCAGTCAATAGATCAGGGCTAGATCCAACACCGTTTTTAGCTCACTGCACCATCCCAGTTTCAGAACCTGGCTGTATGCAAATTAGTCTGTTCCTGTCCCAGTGCATGATGGGAACAGGGCAAACCAAACTACAAAAGCCAATTCTTACACTGGGAAGGAAACAAGCTCCCGGGGACCGGTTTCTGGCATTACAGCCGTCTTCGGCCCGGTTTGCTTGAATCCTGATGGTGCAATGAGCAAGGGTCTCACATCTGAGAATACCCTTCCACGCTTAGGGTGGACAAAAATATTTACAACAAGGGGTGGTGAGGGACAGAGTCTCTGAATTAAGCAGAAAGCTCTCACCCAGTCAAAAGATCAGGGCTAGATCCAACACCGTTTTTAGCTCACTGCACCATCCCAGTTTCAGAACCTGGCTGTATGCAAATTAGTCTGTTCCTGTCCCAGTGCATGATGGGAACAGGGCAAACCAAACTACAAAAGCCAATTCTTACACTGGGAAGGAAACAAGCTCCCGGGGACCGGTTTCTGGCATTACAGCCGTCTTCGGCCCGGTTTGCTTGAATCCTGATGGTGCAATGAGCAAGGGTCTCACATCTGAGAATACCCTTCCACCCTCAGGGTGGACAAAAATATTTACAACAAGGGGTGGTGAGGGACAGAGTCTCTGAATTAAGCAGAAAGCTCTCACCCAGTCAAAAGATCAGGGCTAGATCCAACACCGTTTTTTAGCTCACTGCACCATCCCAGTTTCAGAACCTGGCTGTATGCAAATTAGTCTGTTCCTGTCCCAGTGCATGATGGGAACAGGGCAAACCAAACTACAAAAGCCAATTCTTACACTGGGAAGGAAACAAGCTCCCGGGGACCGGTTTCTGGCATTACAGCCGTCTTCGGCCCGGTTTGCTTGAATCCTGATGGTGCAATGAGCAAGGGTCTCACATCTGAGAATACCCTTCCACGCTTAGGGTGGACAAAAATATTTACAACAAGGGGTGGTGAGGGACAGAGTCTCTGAATTAAGCAGAAAGCTCTCACCCAGTCAAAAGATCAGGGCTAGATCCAACACCGTTTTTTAGCTCACTGCACCATCCCAGTTTCAGAACCTGGCTGTATGCAAATTAGTCTGTTCCTGTCCCAGTGCATGATGGGAACAGGGCAAACCAAACTACAAAAGCCAATTCTTACACTGGGAAGGAAACAAGCTCCCGGGGACCGGTTTCTGGCATTACAGCCGTCTTCGGCCCGGTTTGCTTGAATCCTGATGGTGCAATGAGCAAGGGTCTCACATCTGAGAATACCCTTCCACGCTTAGGGCGGACAAAAATATTTACAACAAGGGGTGGTGAGGGACAGAGTCTCTGAATTAAGCAGAAAGCTCTCACCCAGTCAAAAGATCAGGGCTAGATCCAACACCGTTTTTAGCTCACTGCACCATCCCAGTTTCAGAACCTGGCTGTATGCAAATTAGTCTGTTCCTGTCCCAGTGCATGATGGGAACAGGGCAAACCAAACTACAAAAGCCAATTCTTACACTGGGAAGGAAACAAGCTCCCGGGGACCGGTTTCTGGCATTACAGCCGTCTTCGGCCCGGTTTGCTTGAATCCTGATGGTGCAATGAGCAAGGGTCTCACATCTGAGAATACCCTTCCACGCTTAGGGTGGACAAAAATATTTACAACAAGGGGTGGTGAGGGACAGAGTCTCTGAATTAAGCAGAAAGCTCTCACCCAGTCAAAAGATCAGGGCTAGATCCAACACCGTTTTTAGCTCACTGCACCATCCCAGTTTCAGAACCTGGCTGTATGCAAATTAGTCTGTTCCTGTACCAGTGCATGATGGGAACAGGGCAAACCAAACTACAAAAGCCAATTCTTACACTGGGAAGGAAACAAGCTCCCGGGGACCGGTTTCTGGCATTACAGCCGTCTTCGGCCCGGTTTGCTTGAATCCTGATGGTGCAATGAGCAAGGGTCTCACATCTGAGAATACCCTTCCACGCTTAGGGTGGACAAAAATATTTACAACAAGGGGTGTTGAGGGACAGAGTCTCTGAATTAAGCAGAAAGCTCTCACCCAGTCAAAAGATCAGGGCTAGATCCAACACCGTTTTTTAGCTCACTGCACCATCCCAGTTTCAGAACCTGGCTGTATGCAAATTAGTCTGTTCCTGTCCCAGTGCATGATGGGAACAGGGCAAACCAAACTACAAAAGCCAATTCTTACACTGGGAAGGAAACAAGCTCCCGGGGACCGGTTTCCGGCATTACAGCTGTCTTCGGCCCGGTTTGCTTGAATCCTGATGGTGCAATGAGCAAGGGTCTCACATCTGAGAATACCCTTCCACGCTTAGGGTGGACAAAAATATTTACAACAAGGGGTGGTGAGGGACAGAGTCTCTGAATTAAGCAGAAAGCTCTCACCCAGTCAAAAGATCAGGGCTAGATCCAACACCGTTTTTTAGCTCACTGCACCATCCCAGTTTCAGAACCTGGCTGTATGCAAATTAGTCTGTTCCTGTCCCAGTGCATGATGGGAACAGGGCAAACCAAACTACAAAAGCCAATTCTTACACTGGGAAGGAAACAAGCTCCCGGGAGCGGTTTCTGGCATTACAGCCGTCTTCGGCCCGGTTTGCTTGAATCCTGATGGTGCAATGAGCAAGGGTCTCACATCTGAGAATACCCTTCCACGCTTAGGGTGGACAAAAATATTTACAACAAGGGGTGGTGAGGGACAGAGTCTCTGAATTAAGCAGAAAGCTCTCACCCAGTCAAAAGATCAGGGCTAGATCCAACACCGTTTTTAAGCTCACTGCACCATCCCAGTTTCAGAACCTGGCTGTATGCAAATTAGTCTGTTCCTGTCCCAGTGCATGATGGGAACAGGGCAAACCAAACTACAAAAGCCAATTCTTACACTGGGAAGGAAACAAGCTCCCGGGGACCGGTTTCTGGCATTACAGCCGTCTTCGGCCTGGTTTGCTTGAATCCTGATGGTGCAATGAGCAAGGGTCTCACATCTGAGAATACCCTTCCACGCTTAGGGTGGACAAAAATATTTACAACAAGGGGTGGTGAGGGACAGAGTCTCTGAATTAAGCAGAAAGCTCTCACCCAGTCAAAAGATCAGGGCTAGATCCAACACCGTTTTTTAGCTCACTGCACCATCCCAGTTTCAGAACCTGGCTGTATGCAAATTAGTCTGTTCCTGTCCCAGTGCATGATGGGAACAGGGCAAACCAAACTACAAAAGCCAATTCTTACACTGGGAAGGAAACAAGCTCCCGGGGACCGGTTTCTGGCATTACAGCCGTCTTCGGCCCGGTTTGCTTGAATCCTGATGGTGCAATGAGCAAGGGTCTCACATCTGAGAATACCCTTCCACGCTTAGGGTGGACAAAAATATTTACAACAAGGGGTGGTGAGGGACAGAGTCTCTGAATTAAGCAGAAAGCTCTCACCCAGTCAAAAGATCAGGGCTAGATCCAACACCGTTTTTTAGCTCACTGCACCATCCCAGTTTCAGAACCTGGCTGTATGCAAATTAGTCTGTTCCTGTCCCAGTGCATGATGGGAACAGGGCAAACCAAACTACAAAAGCCAATTCTTACACTGGGAAGGAAACAAGCTCCCGGGGACCGGTTTCAGGCATTACAGCCGTCTTCGGCCCGGTTTGCTTGAATCCTGATGGTGCAATGAGCAAGGGTCTCACATCTGAGAATACCCTTCCACGCTTAGGGTGGACAAAAATATTTACAACAAGGGGTGGTGAGGGACAGAGTCTCTGAATTAAGCAGAAAGCTCTCACCCAGTCAAAAGATCAGAGCTAGATCCAACACCGTTTTTAGCTCACTGCACCATCCCAGTTTCAGAACCTGGCTGTATGCAAATTAGTCTGTTCCTGTCCCAGTGCATGATGGGAACAGGGCAAACCAAACTACAAAAGCCAATTCTTACACTGGGAAGGAAACAAGCTCCCGGGGACCGGTTTCTGGCATTACAGCCATCTTCGGCCCGGTTTGCTTGAATCCTGATGGTGCAATGAGCAAGGGTCTCACATCTGAGAATACCCTTCCACGCTTAGGGTGGACAAAAATATTTACAACAAGGGGTGGTGAGGGACAGAGTCTCTGAATTAAGCAGAAAGCTCTCACCCAGTCAAAAGATCAGGGCTAGATCCAACAGCGTTTTTTAGCTCACTGCACCATCCCAGTTTCAGAACCTGGCTGTATGCAAATTAGTCTGTTCCTGTCCCAGTGCATGATGGGAACAGGGCAAACCAAACTACAAAAGCCAATTCTTACACTGGGAAGGAAACAAGCTCCCGGGGACCGGTTTCTGGCATTACAGCCTTCTTCGGCCCGGTTTGCTTGAATCCTGATGGTGCAATGAGCAAGGGTCTCACATCTGAGAATACCCTTCCACGCTTAGGGTGGACAAAAATATTTACAACAAGGGGTGGTGAGGGACAGAGTCTCTGAATTAAGCAGAAAGCTCTCACCCAGTCAAAAGATCAGGGCTAGATCCAACACCGTTTTTTAGCTCACTGCACCATCCCAGTTTCAGAACCTGGCTGTATGCAAATTAGTCTGTTCCTGTCCCAGTGCATGATGGGAACAGGGCAAACGAAACTACAAAAGCCAATTCTTACACTGGGAAGGAAACAAGCTCCCGGGGACCGGTTTCTGGCATTACAGCCGTCTTCGGCCCGGTTTGCTTGAATCCTGTTGGTGCAATGAGCAAGGGTCTCACATCTGAGAATACCCTTCCACGCTTAGGGTGGACAAAAATATTTACAACAAGGGGTGGTGAGGGACAGAGTCTCTGAATTAAGCAGAAAGCTCTCACCCAGTCAATAGATCAGGGCTAGATCCAACACCGTTTTTAGCTCACTGCACCATCCCAGTTTCAGAACCTGGCTGTATGCAAATTAGTCTGTTCCTGTCCCAGTGCATGATGGGAACAGGGCAAACCAAACTACAAAAGCCAATTCTTACACTGGGAAGGAAACAAGCTCCCGGGGACCGGTTTCTGGCATTACAGCCGTCTTCGCCCCGGTTTGCTTGAATCCTGATGGTGCAATGAGCAAGGGTCTCACATCTGAGAATACCCTTCCACGCTTAGGGTGGACAAAAATATTTACAACAAGGGGTGGTGAGGGACAGAGTCTCTGAATTAAGCAGAAAGCTCTCACCCAGTCAAAAGATCAGGGCTAGATCCAACACCGTTTTTAGCTCACTGCACCATCCCAGTTTCAGAACCTGGCTGTATGCAAATTAGTCTGTTCCTGTCCCAGTGCATGATGGGAACAGGGCAAACCAAACTACAAAAGCCAATTCTTACACTGGGAAGGAAACAAGCTCCCGGGGACCGGTTTCTGGCATTACAGCCGTCTTCGGCCCGGTTTGCTTGAATCCTGATGGTGCAATGAGCAAGGGTCTCACATCTGAGAATACCCTTCCACCCTTAGGGTGGACAAAAATATTTACAACAAGGGGTGGTGAGGGACAGAGTCTCTGAATTAAGCAGAAAGCTCTCACCCAGTCAAAAGATCAGGGCTAGATCCAACACCGTTTTTTAGCTCACTGCACCATCCCAGTTTCAGAACCTGGCTGTATGCAAATTAGTCTGTTCCTGTCCCAGTGCATGATGGGAACAGGGCAAACCAAACTACAAAAGCCAATTCTTACACTGGGAAGGAAACAAGCTCCCGGGGACCGGTTTCTGGCATTACAGCCGTCTTCGGCCCGGTTTGCTTGAATCCTGATGGTGCAATGAGCAAGGGTCTCACATCTGAGAATACCCTTCCACGCTTAGGGTGGACAAAAATATTTACAACAAGGGGTGGTGAGGGACAGAGTCTCTGAATTAAGCAGAAAGCTCTCACCCAGTCAAAAGATCAGGGCTAGATCCAACACCGTTTTTTAGCTCACTGCACCATCCCAGTTTCAGAACCTGGCTGTATGCAAATTAGTCTGTTCCTGTCCCAGTGCATGATGGGAACAGGGCAAACCAAACTACAAAAGCAAATTCTTACACTGGGAAGGAAACAAGCTCCCGGGGACCGGTTTCTGGCATTACAGCCGTCTTCGGCCCGGTTTGCTTGAATCCTGATGGTGCAATGAGCAAGGGTCTCACATCTGAGAATACCCTTCCACGCTTAGGGCGGACAAAAATATTTACAACAAGGGGTGGTGAGGGACAGAGTCTCTGAATTAAGCAGAAAGCTCTCACCCAGTCAAAAGATCAGGGCTAGATCCAACACCGTTTTTAGCTCACTGCACCATCCCAGTTTCAGAACCTGGCTGTATGCAAATTAGTCTGTTCCTGTCCCAGTGCATGATGGGAACAGGGCAAACCAAACTACAAAAGCCAATTCTTACACTGGGAAGGAAACAAGCTCCCGGGGACCGGTTTCTGGCATTACAGCCGTCTTCGGCCCGGTTTGCTTGAATCCTGATGGTGCAATGAGCAAGGGTCTCACATCTGAGAATACCCTTCCACGCTTAGGGTGGACAAAAATATTTACAACAAGGGGTGGTGAGGGACAGAGTCTCTGAATTAAGCAGAAAGCTCTCACCCAGTCAAAAGATCAGGGCTAGATCCAACACCGTTTTTAGCTCACTGCACCATCCCAGTTTCAGAACCTGGCTGTATGCAAATTAGTCTGTTCCTGTCCCAGTGCATGATGGGAACAGGGCAAACCAAACTACAAAAGCCAATTCTTACACTGGGAAGGAAACAAGCTCCCGGGGACCGGTTTCTGGCATTACAGCCGTCTTCGGCCCGGTTTGCTTGAATCCTGATGGTGCAATGAGCAAGGGTCTCACATCTGAGAATACCCTTCCACGCTTAGGGTGGACAAAAATATTTACAACAAGGGGTGGTGAGGGACAGAGTCTCTGAATTAAGCAGAAAGCTCTCACCCAGTCAAAAGATCAGGGCTAGATCCAACACCGTTTTTTAGCTCACTGCACCATCCCAGTTTCAGAACCTGGCTGTATGCAAATTAGTCTGTTCCTGTCCCAGTGCATGATGGGAACAGGGCAAACCAAACTACAAAAGCCAATTCTTACACTGGGAAGGAAACAAGCTCCCGGGGACCGGTTTCTGGCATTACAGCCGTCTTCGGCCCGGTTTGCTTGAATCCTGATGGTGCAATGAGCAAGGGTCTCACATCTGAGAATACCCTTCCACGCTTAGGGTGGACAAAAATATTTACAACAAGGGGTGGTGAGGGACAGAGTCTCTGAATTAAGCAGAAAGCTCTCACCCAGTCAAAAGATCTGGGCTAGATCCAACACCGTTTTTTAGCTCACTGCACCATCCCAGTTTCAGAACCTGGCTGTATGCAAATTAGTCTGTTCCTGTCCCAGTGCATGATGGGAACAGGGCAAACCAAACTACAAAAGCCAATTCTTACACTGGGAAGGAAACAAGCTCCCGGGGACCGGTTTCTGGCATTACAGCCGTCTTCGGCCCGGTTTGCTTGAATCCTGATGGTGCAATGAGCAAGGGTCTCACATCTGAGAATACCCTTCCACGCTTAGGGTGGACAAAAATATTTACAACAAGGGGTGGTGAGGGACAGAGTCTCTGAATTAAGCAGAAAGCTCTCACCCAGTCAAAAGATCAGGGCTAGATCCAACACCGTTTTTAAGCTCACTGCACCATCCCAGTTTCAGAACCTGGCTGTATGCAAATTAGTCTGTTCCTGTCCCAGTGCATGATGGGAACAGGGCAAACCAAACTACAAAAGCCAATTCTTACACTGGGAAGGAAACAAGCTCCCGGGGACCGGTTTCTGGCATTACAGCCGTCTTCGTCTGTTCATCACCCCCTTTTTGTAAATCGTTTTTGGCCACTATAGGTGTGGCAGGGTATACTCAGACATGAGTCCCTTTCTCACTGCTCCATCAGGATTCAAGCAAGCCGGGCCGAAGAAGGCTGAAATGCCAGAAACCGGTCCCCGGTAGCTTGTCTCCTTTCTGGTGAAGAATTGGCTTGGTACTTTAGTCTGCCCTGTTCCCATGATGCACTGGGCCAGGGACAGACTGATTTGCATATAGCCAGGTTCTGAGCTGGGATGGGGCAGTGAGATAAATAACGGTGATGGATCAAGCCCTGATCTTTGGACTGGGTAAGAGTGGTCTGTTTAACTCAGACACTCTGTTCATCACCACCCCCTTTTTGTAAATCGTTTTTGGCCACTATAGGTGTGGCAGGGTATACTCAGACATGAGTCCCTTTCTCACTGCTCCATCAGGATTCAAGCAAGCCGGGCCGAAGAAGGCTGAAATGCCAGAAACCGGTTCCCGGTAGCTTCTCTCCTTTCTGGTGAAGAATTGGCTTGGTAGTTTAGTCTGCCCTGTTCCCATGATGCACTGGGCCAGGGACAGACTGATTTGCATATAGCCAGGTTCTGAGCTGGGATGGGGCAGTGAGATAAATAACGGTGATGGATCAAGCCCTGATCTTTGGACTGGGTAAGAGTGGTCTGTTTAACTCAGACACTCTGTTCATCACCACCCCCTTTTTGTAAATCGTTTTTGGCCACTATAGGTGTGGCAGGGTATACTCAGACATGAGTCCCTTTCTCACTGCTCCATCAGGATTCAAGCAAGCCGGGCCGAAGAAGGCTGAAATGCCAGAAACCGGTCCCCGGTAGCTTGTCTCCTTTCTGGTGAAGAATTGGCTTGGTAGTTTAGTCTGCCCTGTTCCCATGATGCACTGGGCCAGGGACAGACTGATTTGCATATAGCCAGGTTCTGAGCTGGGATGGGGCAGTGAGATAAATAACGGTGATGGATCAAGCCCTGATCTTTGGACTGGGTAAGAGTGGTCTGTTTAACTCAGACACTCTGTTCATCACCACCCCCTTTTTTGTAAATCATAATATAAGAAATGTCATGTTTTTTTGTAATCAAAAGGAACAAGGTGAAGTCAAATTTCTTAGGGGAGGGGCCAGTACTCTGGCTACTACTTTGCGTTGTGGCAGAAGATCAACTAATAGAAACATATCCAAAGTGTTGCCACCCTTTTTCATGTTAAATGTTAAATTTAGGTTGTCCAACCTTAGAGCAACTACCCTCAACAATAGCACAAGAGCTATCTATACACTGTCCATCTGGGATTGTGCCGGGCTCATTAGCTCCGCTGTAACACAGTGACCAGAAGTCAATAAAATGAAATGTGCCAAGATCAGTTGCCGAATATTTGCACTGATAGTTCGCACAACATGAACTGGTCCATATAATGTAAGTAAATCAGTTGGTGCTATTGCGTGAATATCTTTAAGTGAAATACCAGTCGCGGTCAAGCCAACCAAGAGGCTGGTGAAGCCCTCATTTTTAGAGTGTCTGGAAAATAATTTTTGAGGATGCTCATGAAATCTCATTGCGTCAAACGCTTCCTGAATAAAGGTTTCTGCAATCTGCATGTCTACATCTCATTGAGTGATCCAGCCTGCCCTCATCGATGAGTGCTATAGGAGTGTTTTGGTTTCTTTACACTTACATTGGCCACTGGATGCCTCTGCTTACCACACTTGTGTGTCTTCAGCTGTGCAACGCTCTCAGTAGTCCAAAGCTTCTTACTAATAGGGCATCAAAAGAGTTTTGTTTCCAATACAACAGGTGAATAAAGGCACCCAAACGCCCCAAACCCTTTTTACACTTTACCTGTGTTGTTTTAAGCAGTGCTTACATTGCAGAGTAAGAGGGCTCTCCTATTCATCTCGAAAGCACATAGAATCATCACTCTTTAATTTATTTCTCTCTTGGATTATTTGTAAAGAAGAAAGCAATCCTTTTTTTTGTTTTGTTTTATTTTTTTCACAGCAGCTCATATTTCACTAAATTCTTTAGTGAGCACTCCAAATGCTAGCATGACTCATTGGCATTGCCTGTGTTTGTTTATAACAAGCTAGTATTACATTTCCAGTGTTCATTAAATAGCATGGAAGCCCAACCTTGGGCATGTGTGGCCGTTCACCAGTGGCGCATGAAATAACAGTAGATGTTGCAGCACCCAGAATAATGTGCTGCATGGCTAAATACTTATAAGATCTCAAAGGAGAAACCTACTGGCTGTTCAGATGCTTGTGTTCTCTTTTGGCCGGTTTTGATTTCTTTGTTCTCCTTGCCCACCTTTGCTTTCTAGTTTTTGGGGGCTTGAGAGTCTGATGTAGATGATCGTGCCAGTGGAAGTGGTGATAGGTGGTGGTAGTTACTCTAGATCTGTCCTGATCTGGTTTGTGTTGCTTGCGTACTTTTTGTAGTTTGTATACGTATAGCTCCTAATTGGTTTACTATCTCAGTGAGTCTGTGTATGTGTTACTGGTCCATATTAATCAGACTACTCAACCTTAAATGTGCTGTTTCCCCTTAACCCAGAAACTGTATTTGTCTCTTGTATCCATTAACATATTTATCTTACTAGAGTCTGTTGGTGAAGTCTAGTCATTCTGTGCACATTTTAATGTTAGGTATAGCAGTTGGACAGAAGATATGTTTCCTTCATGTGAAGTATAGGACCAGCACCTGGGGTTAGTGTTCAATTATGCTACAGTCTGATGCAAATGCTGCAAGTGAGGCTCGGCTGTTCTGTACATACGTGCCTCAGTGAGTGCGACATCTTTGAGCTAAGACGGTGGAGCGACTCAGCATACAACTCCTGCTAAACTTCCAAAGCCAGATTCTCACGCTGTCACTGGTTCTGTCTCATTGCTCTGTCTTAGTGGGACTCACTTGTGTAGAGGCATGTCTGGTGCACTGAGAGTAGGTTTCATGGTCACTGTAGTCCTCTTTCACCGCATATAAACAGCCGCGGTGCGTCCATTGGGGCGTAGGGGCGTCCATTGGGGCGTAGGGGCGTAGCCCCACCAGCCCATGGACCCGCGGCTGCCAGTAAATAATTAAAATAAATGTTCCGAATTTCCTGACTCCTTTTCTCTTCATGCGCCGCCGGGCAGCACCCGACTGAAACGGGAGTGCGCAGGGGGGGCGGGCTGCGGGGCTGGTGTGAGTGTCAGTGTCACTGTCAGTGTAGTGATTGACAGGCGCCGTCGAGACGTCACGAGACAGACGAGTCTGAACGCGCATTACAGCTTGGGGCACAAACTTGCCCGAGCATGCGCATATTAAGCTGCCCCACATAGTGAGTAGGGGGGGTGCTTGATTATTTGCGTGCGGCGCAGCCCTGGCGTGAAAAGGGCGACAGGGCGAGCATTTCGTGTGCCCTCCAGCGCCAGGATTGGCTGGTCACCGTTTTCGCAGAGCAGGGGCAATCCATATTGGATGCCGCTCGTGGGTGGCTCAGCCGCACTGGACAATGGCCAATCACTATCTGACTTCTTGTAGTCATGCAGTGATTGGCCATTGGCGCGCGCACTGGTAACAGTTCTTCAATCAAATCACTACAGTCACTCCACTATTAGTCCGACTCGCCTCGTGGTTGCCGTTGTGACTGTGTGGACTGGAGTGAGTCGACTCGTGTCTCGTCGTGTGCTGCTCGTGTGGAGTGGAGTGGAGAGACAGACAGTACTGTCTGTGTGGTGAGTGAGACGAGTATTGTAAACATATGATACGCCGTGTGACAGACACATATGCATTAGCAGGTGCCCTGCCGCCCATGCTTATCCTTCCGTATGTGCACCCTACCATGTACTCCTGTCCTGTTTCCTACGTGTGCCTACACAGTACAAGCCCCGCCGCCAGCCCCCCGAGTTCACAGTGCCAAACCCAAACCTTGTTTTTATTACTTACGTAATTTCATGATTTCAATATATATCTTGGACTGCGAGTGTGTGCACTGCGTGTGTCTGAAGGAACGCTGACTGAGAGAACGCGGTGCTGCCTGCACTGTTGTGTGAACTAGCTGATGGCTTATGTTTATTTACTGTTGGTGGAGGGCAGTGCCCTGATTGATGGTTGTTTATAAAACTCCACCTAACAGCCCATCAGTTGGATAAAGGCGCTATCTTCTACACTACATTGGGTTATGGATCGGTCCTATAAAGACTTCAATCACTAGTTTCAACAGTTCATATAAACATTGATGCTTTCTTGCCCATCCACATTCCTGGTGCACTGACTCCCGGTGTCCAGCGCTCTCGCACCTTCAGTCTGGTGAAGCTATTTTATTTTACAACACGTCATTGTTCCGCTGGAACAGATGGGTGGTTTGTATCTGTTCTTTTAAAGGGCTTGTTTGTGTTGGGTTCTGAATATCACCTAATTACATTGTTTATTGGACACACTAATACTGGTCTTTGTTGTTATGTGTCATTTTCATATGCCACTCTTCCACAACACCGCATGGCTCTGAGGAAGGCACACGAGGTGTGTTCTAATGTGTAAAATAACACTTTAGTGTGGGTGTGTGAACACACATGAAAAACTCTGCTTAATTCTGAACAACATTATCTTATATTCAAAGCACGTTTACAGTCCCTCTGAGATACCAAGAGTCGAGGGACTTCATTTGAATCTGTTGGAGCCGAGCGCAGCTCTCCACACCCGCAGTGACCTCAAGTCACTTAGAGGAGGGAGGACAGCTAGATTTCCAATGTTGATGATTATTTCTTGTAATGCTTAAATTATTGATGTACGTTGTGAAGATGCAGAGCTGTTCAGGATATTTAAAATAGTGCACTTTGTGTGAGTTAATACTTAAGAGTGCTGCGTAAAATGTGATGGGAGGATTTCTTATGGTGAGTGCTGCAGATATTTGTTGCTGTGCTGATGTGAATACTTTTTATTGTGTTCAGTGTTCCTATGTTTAACGGAGCTTAGAAAAGATACAGTACAAGTCTCGGTATGTACTCGAGATGGTTTACACCAATGTGCAGGATCCTGGCTGCCTGAAGCATCACACCTGGGTGTGTGCGTCCTTGTACAGCTGTAGTTGACTCAGAGAGAGCACGAGGTGTAAGGGACATTTTCCATTATAGAAGTGAATGACTGTGTAGAAGTCTGACCCTGTGCACATTGTGTAGATACTGTGGACATGTGGGAATGACTAAGTGTCCAAGCTGCAAGGTACAGCGAGTTCATTCAGGCCTCATGGTGTATGCTGGTAGATGACAGGGCACGAGTCTCCATGGTGCTGGGTGCACTCGAACCTAATGAGGTATTGTGTATGCTAATGAATGACAGGGTACAGATACAAGGTCACTCAGGGTAGCACTGTATACATCAGTTCATGACTACGTGTGAGGTGTCAGACTGTGAGGTATATGTGAGTACTTTATGCCTGGCTGTGTAAAAACTTTGTGGCACGGTTGTGGGCGTCCCAACCATCCTTCATGCCCTGACAAAATGCTGGCATTTATTTGCATGTAAATACACAAACATGGCATGATGGAGCCCTCTTCAGCTGAATGCTGGCCTGGCATTATGGTGACGATTCTTTGCATAACAGTGATAATACTGGACGCAATGTAGCCTTCTATTGCATGTTCATGCCCACCACAAGCACAATGCTGATCATGGTATAATGGTGCTTGTTCTTGACCCGCTGTTGACATCCATGGCATTATAGTGCCATTTCTGTGTAATGCTTGCCGTGGAATACTGGTGGCAGTTATTTACATTTCATGGACATTGTTTGCACAATATGAGCAGCCCCAATGTAATGCTTGAACTGGCATTGTAATGTTTATTTTTAGTTTTTTAATAGCATTCTTGCTTGTGATGAGGCTTGTACTCACTCGCCCACTCAACCAACCATCCTGCTGTGGCACATAGATACAAAATGTGCCTTTCCATGTTCATTCTGCCCCGGCTCCTTCGCACTGTGACATTGATGGGAGCACTCATACAGAAAACAGACCCTTAGGGCAGGCGTGGGCTGGCCGAGGTATAGTACAAGCATAAAATGCCAGAGAATTTAGTGTCTCTGCAACTATCATCGACTCTAGAGAACCTTAGTCATACCACATTTACTTGAGCTGCACCTTGACTTCTGACACACTGTAGAGGCCATCTTTATGACCCTAATTGCAACGTGCTACATGTATGACGCAACTGAAAAACGAAATTCTTGAAGCCATCCAAGGCCAATTTGTGTGGCCCTGAGTGGCTACATAAATCTCTAGTGAAGTAACGCAGCGCAAATCTCTGCATTGCCTTAGTCTGAGCTAGCTAGGGAGCCGTTCCATGAGCGTTGCACGGGTGTTGCCACACTACGGCGCATTGCTAGACGTTCCTTGTCCCACAGGGTAAAGTGTCATAAATATGGTATTTAGCATGACTTGCCATCCTTCGTGGTATCAATTTTCTTTTTTTATACTCCGTTGATGTTGTTCCTCTCTTTTAATTCACTACTATTAACATGACTTTCCGCATGGTTATCCTCTGACTCTTGAGTCCCTTATTCGTAATATGGTCCATCAGTCCTAGCTATTCATCTATATTGTTTCTGTTTTGTTTTATTACCTGTCTGATACCGCAGCTGGAAAAAGCACTGGGGAAATACAGTACCAAGGACGCTAAATAAAGTAGGGAAAAATGATGTATTGCTATTCCAAAGTATTCCACGTATTTTCTGTTTTCCTTGTTTCTCTCTCGCCTCCTGGTGTTGGTGTGTGTGTTTTCCTTCTCCTGACCGGGACCCTGATGTTATCTTCACAATTGAGGCAAATGCAGAGACCTCCATCACTTTCCGATTCTCTCCCCCCCCCCCCCCCGAGCTAGTGAAGGGCTTCTTCATACCCCCCCCCCTCGATCCTGGCTTCCAATCTTCTAGAAGTGGACACATCCATCCAAGCATTCACTCCTTCAACTATCAATACCTGCAGTCCCTCCACTGAATGTAGAAGCAATTTCACTTATGAAATAGCGAGATCTGTTTTATCTGCTAATGTTTGCCTTTTTTACGATGGTTTAAGACAAAGCTCTTGTCAGCTGTTGGCTATTCTGTTCCTTGACTAAAGGGGCACGTTGCCAGAGTGTCCGTGATCTGTATCATTAGAGCACTAGATAACATGTCTTTAATTCATTCATTGTTTCACTCATTCGCAACAAAGCTACCAAATAATAACGCAGGCAATGGTACAGAAAAAGAGAAAACTAGGCATTATGTTCCAGTCAGAAGTCACCCAGTGTGTAGCAGCCTATAAGCTTATGTACACAGCCCTCTGTGAATCTTTACTGCTCTCTGCTAGAGAACATTGCACCTTTCCACCTTCTGTCCACTCACACATCTCTCTAAAGTACCACAATACGCTTATCGTAGAAGGCTGCACATCATGCTCCTAGCCTATTTAGTCAATTTGTAGTAAGTTGCACAATATACCTCGAACGTGCACTTTGCCCATCTACTTATTTCTCACTTAAAACATATCATTTGAACCTATCTTTCTCCCAATAGCTAAATTATTATTATTTGCAGTAGGTTACTGCGCTTGGACAAAGCAGTATTTTGAACATTATCGATCCAGATTTCCCTTCATAATCACGTTAGGGGGTGAATATTATCTGTTACTTAGGCCCACATGTAGTGTGTATGCTGCCACCTTACTATTTTTTAGTATGTGTTCAGAGTAGACGCATAGTATATGTCATTGAACGCATGTCATGTGATACTTTTTTTTTTAATCAACTCCACAGTTTTTACCTTTTGAACGTTTAAAGTCGCACTTGCGAGTTGTGGTAGATCCGTGGCGTTTGCTGTGAGATTAGTACAAATGAAATGGTGAAGGGATTAGTGCATCGCCAGGCAAAGTAGGCCAGGAGTCCTCTGCATTGAGCAGTGAAGGCCTGGGGGCTGGGAGTTGTGCAGGAATTACCGCCTGGGACTGCTTTCATTCGTCGACTGTACCATATTTAAAACAGTTATGTGTCCACAGTAGATCATTTCAGCAGTCAAATGTTTTCGACAACTCATTCGAAAACATGGCAGTCAAATGAATTGAAAGGCATTGTCAGCGAGAACGCTGAATAACCTGGGAACATTTTTACTAGCCTTGAATGCGTCACTTCGCTCAAGGCTGCTTTTATTAAAGCTTGCATGGAGACGCTGTTGATAGAACATTTGGCTTCATGCTTGAAAAAGTATTGAAATTGTACATTTTTGTGGCTGCCTATGCGAATATCAAGTTGTGTGGTGTCCCGTGTGATGCTTTTCGTTGTATTCTTACTTGTAGCAATGCTGTCTTTTCCTATTGTATATGTAGGTAGGCGTAATAAGTATCAGAAGGCAAAGAAAAAAAATAGGGTTCGGTGAGCGCCTCGCGATCTGATTGATGCAATAGCACACATTGAGAGATATCTTGCATAGTTTGGGCCTGGTCCAGAAAGTGTGCTGCTGCTGCCTGTGCACTGCAGTGCAGGAGTCGAGAGGCAATAATTTACATTAAAACAGGCACAGCGACCTCACCTCACCTGAGATAGTCACAGACTAGACAGGGTCAGTCAGCACAGGCAGCATCATGGCAGTGCGGCGGCATGATCACAGGCGCGGCATGATGACCGGGCGCTGCGGGGAGACTGTATTTTATTATCTGCATTCCATGCCTTCTTTAGACTCAGACTACAGACTTTATGACAGAGTCAGAGTCAGAGAGTGCGCTGCTGCTGCCTGTGCACTGCAGTGCAGGAATCGAGAGGCAATAATTTACTCAAAAATAAAATGTACTTTAAGCCTGCCAAGCTGTTATTTAAATGAGTGCCTCCCACTTTCAGCTTTCCAATGCAGCCGTGCTTACGGCTCATGTTGCTCACGGAAGTCCAGTAAAGTTGCAAGTCACTCTGCTGATTATAATTAAATTATGAACGTCTTCCAGACCGTTTTATGTATTTTCTGGAATTTTGGCTAGAGTCTGTTAAATAAAAGCTGTTTAACAATTATTTCCTACGCTTTTCAGCAGTTAACTTAGAGTTTCTCTTAGCTCAAAGGAGTGCAATTTCTGATTTTTATGTTTCCCTCATCTTCATAGCTTGATTTTGCTCGTGAGAAAGTGTCCCTCATAGTCGTTGAAATGTCACTCATAATTACACTGAAATTATGACAATGTCACACATGGCAATCTAAAACCTTGGCAGCTATGCTTGCATTGTGCACGCATTTGGGGGGGGGGGGGGGTGGAGCTAGTCACAGATGTAACAGCACTTTAAGGTGATTGCTCCTCTTAACACCTGTCTGGTTGATTCCTAAAATGTCGTTTTCCAAGATGGACGCCTCTTCCTCCAGTCTCCTTTGCTCAGACCCGTTGTTAGCTCTTGGTGCAGCACCCTCCCACCCCTGCTCCTCAGCCTGTTTATCGATCCTGTGTTGCCCTCCAGACTCCCTGCTCGGCCTCCCTGTCACTGGCGGGACCAGAGGAGGCCTGCAGGCTGAGGTAGGAGGCTATCCTGACGTCATCAGGGAGGCCAGAAGACGGAGGTAGGAGGCCATCCTGACGTCATCAGACAGGGTTAGGGAGGCAAGCAGGCGGAGATAGGAGGAGGTCTTTTGACGTGATAAGACAGGGTCAGGGCCGCCAGACTGCTGGAGGGCAGGTGAAGGGAAGCGAGAGAGACTGAAGCGAAGCAGGGAGGGTAGTGATAGCAAGCTGGGGTGGACAGGAATGTGGCAACGCTGCAGGGAAGACAGAAAGCAAGCAGGGAAATACTCTGAGTAGAACGCATGGCCTCCAAGGAGCAAGGGGAGGAGTTATGAAAGGATGGGTAACACCTCTGCAGTGCTTTAGACTCCGGTGTAGAGGAGTGGGCTTGGAAAGGCCCCAGAAGAAGAAGGACCCCCTCCGTGGGTGCTGCACAGATGAATACATCTCCTCGAGGAGGTCCATCATGGATTCATGGGGTAAGTCACGAGAGGGTGACACCATCCCTAGTGACGCCACTGCTTGATTGCTCAGAAATCCCCTCTGTTTAGTGAATCTAGCTGCGCCTTCGGGAGAGCCTTGAAGGGAACAGCTGTAACGTGCCTTATTATATTAAGCAGCTACCTATGTTATGCCATCTATTATTGTAATAACTGCACTTTCACAATTGCTTTATTAACCTTCCTGCTTTCTCAAATTCGCTTGAAAATGCACGATTTTTCTTCTTTTTTTTCAAAATTTTCTTAGGGGGGGGGTAATCCCCCCAAACCCCTCTTTTGGGGTTCAGGCTTGCTCGCTCCGCTCGCTCGCTACGGTGCTGTATGCTAATTAGTTTGCGCCCCACCACTTTCGCATCTCACCCACCGCCCCTGCATATAAACATCAACAAAATCGTATTTGCTGCGCAGTGTATCACATTCTAGACTCACAGTTGCTGCTTGCATGTGCTCGCTTGTGCCAGCAGTGGTTATGTGTGGATACATTCTTTGTAATCATATCTTTGCGAGAAATAGTTGGAAAGTGCACAGCATTAAAAGCAGCTCAGTAGTGAAATTGATGACCTTGGAGGTAGAAGGTAGGGTGCCAAAACAATCATCCCTCGGCGGTCATTCAGCCATAAACCAGTTTGCATTTTTGGAACTGTCTCCTTCTACTGCGTTAAGTCTTTGCGTGAGCACCAATATTTCTTCAGTCTTTGCTCTGGTCTTACTTTACTTTTTATATCTGTAGGAATCTCTGTTAATCAAGCGAGCAGCAGAGGTGCTGAGGCATGCAGGATATATTCTTTGCAAGGGATTTCAATCCCTGGTTTCCCATGAATCGCAGATCTAGTCACTTTCTTGTTCCGTCCCTGGTCCTAAAGAGAAGAAAGACTTTGCACAAGCAAGCGTAGTCCAGATTGAGCAGAGATGCATAATTTGATATGGCAAAGGTGGGCACACTCAGGGAAAGTAAACTTGAGTACTGCATTCTGTAAATATTCTCGTAACATCACCTTTCTCAAGAGATATATTGCACTTAGAAAATTATTTACCACTCCCTCACCCACGCATACAAGACCCTTCACAACACATGACCTGCATACCTGAATGGCCGCCTCTCCTTCCACACACACAAAAGGCACCTCCGATCATCCCAGCTCTCTCTGGTCACCGTCCCTCATATCAACAAGACCAGAACGGGAGGAAAGTCCTTCTCCTAGCTCGCAACCAAAGCCTGGAACACCCTCCCCACCAATCTACGGCAATCTTCCACATTGTACGAATTCAGGAAGTACCTCAAGACCTGGCTCTTCGGATAAACCCAGCACTCTATGAAGCCACTCCCCCGTCCCCCTGAGCCCCTTAAGACCCTCATGGGTGAGTAGTTGTGCTTTACCAACCCTGATTGAGTGACTCCTGAGACTAGAAATTGCATTCCAAGACTCTGCTAACCCAGTCAAATTTCAGTATACCAAAACATTAGAAAAAAACATTCCTTGATTAACATAATGACCTTTGTAAAGAGGTTAGTGGGCGGAGTCTCTGAGGACCACAGCTTCTGCATTCCTGCAGAATGGCTGGTTGAAGATGCTACGTAAGAAAAAATCAAGTACAGTTTCCCAATTAGCGGACGACGGATCTCAGACGCAGCCTCCAGTTGGTAGCTGGAACAGTGTTATGATGGTCTTACATGTTAAAAAATGAGGAGGAAATGCGGGGGGCGTGGCGAAGATGGCGGGCTGAGTGGTCGCACTCGCTGTGAGCTCCGCCAGCCCTGGGCCCTTAACCTACTAATCTAGCGCTGATCTCCCCCCCGGGACGCCGCACTTGGCGAGATTTAAGCACCGGACATCGGTGTGGAGGCGGTGAGGGCAGAAATCGCCGGGATCGGAGGCTGAACGGTCCCGGAGTCCTCGCCGGGAACGAGGAGGGCCCTAGGCCCGAAGCGGAGGTGGAGCCGGAGCTTGGTATGGGCGGCCGTCTACCTTGGTAACTGCAGAGGGGCCGCTGTTTCTTCTCACCTGACCCCGACCATCACCACAGCAACCCACCCTGTGGCGAACCCCGAGGAGCTGTGCAGCTTGGCGCCCGGAGGCGGGGCGTCGGAGGAGGGAGTCACGGAGCCGGGCACTACGCGAGGCCGTGGCTTTGGCCTATGCCCCAGGACGGCGGAGGCACTAGAGGTCGCGAGGCGTGGCGCTCGCCCAACAACCCATCGGAAGGACCCCCTGGGTGCAGGACTGCATTCCCGGATCCGCAAGTGCCGAGAAGGGGGTCGAGAGACTTGGTGTTGCTGCCCAGGAAGATCCCGCACGTGGCGCCGAGACTGCGGCCTACCTTTCCGGGAGCTCCGGAGGTGCAGTTGTGGGTGTTCTAGCGGAGCTCGGATGCCCTTCCCCCCCGGAGTCGGCCGCTCACCCGACGCCGACTCATCGCCTCTGAGGGGCTGGAAAGGAGGCGTTTGGTGTGATATGACCTGCACAGACTTGGCGGTGAAGCGGTAGCACGCTGAAAGTTGGTGCGGTCCCCCCTGCTGATGTGCCTGAGTCAAGTCAAGTCAAGTCAAAAGAATTTATATAGCGCGCTACATACCCAGAGGGTCTCAAGGCGCTTGGGGAAGGGTGGGGGGATTACTTGTCGAATATCCAAGTTTTAAGTTGCTTTCTGAATGCTAGATGGTTCTGAGTGAGACGAAGGTGAGTGGGGACTGGGAGTGAGTTCCAGGTTTTAGCGGCCAGGTAGGAGAAGGATCTACCTCCCATGGTGGTTTTATTGATGCGAGGCACGGTAGCAAGGGCTTGGCTGGAGGAACGTAGCTGGCGGGGGGGGGGTGTAGAAGGAAAGTCGAGTGTTGAGGCACTCGGGTCCAAGTTCGTAAAGTGATTTGTGTGCGTGGGTTAGGAGGCGGAAAGTGATCCTCTTATTGACGGGGAGCCAGTGGAGTTTTTTCAGGTGACTGGAGATGTGGTCTTTACGTGGGATGTCGAGTATTAGTCTGGCTGATGCGTTCTGGATGCGTTGAAGTTTTTTCTGGAGTTTTGTGGTGGTGCCGGCGTATAGGGTGTTTCCGTAGTCCAGACGGCTTGTAACCAGTGCATGGGTGACCGTTTTTCTGGTTTTCGGTGGAGATCCAGCGAAATGTTTTTTTGAGCATGCGAAGAATGTTGAAGCAAGATGATGAGACGGCGTTGACCTGTCTGGACATCGAGAGTGAGGAGTCTAAAATGATGCCCAGGTTCCGTGCGTGAAGAAGAATATACCGGACCGGTTCGAGGGGGGGCCATCTGCGGAGAGTCGAGACACGCGCCTGTGGTGTCGGCTGTGGTGGATCAGGGAGCAGGATTAGGCCGGTCGGGCCTAGAGACTCGGGTGGGACGCCGGTCCCCGGGTTGAACGGATCGCGGGCTGCTCCATTGCTCATCGGAAGAGACCTGCTGGCAGTACGGTCAGGCCCCCTTGGTTGTTGGTGGTGGAGGACAGAGCAGTAGCGGCCTGGCCTGAGTATCGACCGCTGGCTTTGACAAAGGCCCCACCGAACGCTCTGGAAGGTGAACTAACAGACTCGATGGCGAACAACAAAGGGTCCAAGAAAGGGGATCGCACCCTGCCGGACATGTTAGGTAGGAACGCCGCGAGGCAGGATAGGGGACAGCCGTCTCCGAGTGTCTCAGGTGGCTCCCAGGGAGCGAGTGGAGGGGAGCCCCCGGTCACAAGATCCTTCCTTGAGTCACTCTTCGGAACATTGCGGGACGATTTCCAAACTCTCAAGCAGGAAGTGGCGGGTGAGGTCCGGGAGATACTACGGAAGGTGGATGGCCTGGGAGAGAGAGTGGCAACGGTGGAAAGCGCTGGCCATGCCAGGGACGAAGAGATTACGCAGTTGCAGCAGGAGGTTATACGGCTCCGGGACCAGCATCTTGATCTCCAGTCACATACCGAAGACCTTGAAAACCGTTCTCGGAGGAACAACATTCGAGTCCGGGGAGTTCCTTCCCGAGAAGAGGGGGAGGACGTGGCTGCGTACCTACGGGACCTATTCAGAGAGGTGCTGGGTGAATTGGCCGACTTCCCCATTCGGATCGATAGGGCGCACAGAGTGGGCTTAAAGCGCCGGGCCTCGGCAACCCCCCTGACATTTTGGCCTTCCTGCCTGATTATCCCCTGAAAGAACGAATACTTCGCGAGGCACGGAAGAGATCGTCCTTGGAATTTAGGGGTCACCGGGTGGCACTCTACCAGGATCTCGCAGCATCCAACCTGCAGAAACGCAAGGCCTTTAAAATTGCGACTGATTTCCTTCGGGAGCATGGCACTCAATACTCCTGGGGGCACCCTTTCCGCCTTATTTTCCGGTGGAATGGGACACTACACCAGCTGCGTTCCCTTCAGGATACATGTGGGGTGCTGGGTATCACTGCTACGGACGCCGGAACATTCACACCTCGCCAGCGCGGTATCACCAGGGATGGCTGGCAGACGATCCCTGGCCGGCGGTCCTCGGCCTCCTCAACGAGACCGGGTTCGCCTGCTGCAGCTGCGGACCTGGACGATGCATCGCGAGATGTAGCCACCGTCACGGCGACAAGTGAAGTCGCGTTGACAGCCTGAATGTACTCCGGGGGGAGATCGACATCGCCATGACTGTAATGCAGGTTTGGGGGTTCAGGGGGGCGGGGGGTGGGGAAGTGTGTAGTGGCTGGACGTCCACTTTTTTGACTCTCCACAGGCTTGTCCGCTACGGACTGGACTTGGACAATGTTTTTTGGGGGTGGGGTTGGGGTTGTTGGGACAGTCCCAGTTGCGGGTGGGGACTGGGGTCAGTTGGGCAGTTAGAAGGGGGGGAAGCAGTTCTTGGGGGATTTGGGAGGGGGTGGGACAGGCAAGGGGGGGGATCCGGGTGTTGGCGGGGAAGGGGGAGGGCCGTCCAGTGCACAATGGGGTTCCTTGTTATTCAGGCAATGTATGTGCTTCTTGGTTTGCTCAGAATTGACTGCTGCAATTACGGCTTTGACTTTCTTTTTGATTTGCTGGAGAGTGGGGGAGGGACAGGGTGGGCTGTCCAGTACTTGTTGTGGTCTATAGCTGTCCAGACATTGATTAGGCCTCTGGCTTTGATCGGTCATTTTTGCCCCATACATGATAGTGCTTTGTTCCTTATTGTGTCACCTCTACTACACTGCAGCATTTATGCCCTTGTTGCCCTGTTGCTATGGGGCCCCATTGCTTTCTGCTACACCCCTCCGCATGCCTCCTGACACTTGCAAGGTAGTGACCCTGAATGTCCGGGGGCTGAATAATCCAGTCAAGAGAAGGGCTGTGCTCTCACTTCTGGAGAATACCCAGGCAGACATTTGTCTTCTCCAGGAGACACACCTCCTATCACAAGACACGCACAGACTCCGTTCTCATAAGTTCCCATCACAGTTCTTCTCCTCCTGTACTACTAAAACGGCTGGGGTGGCGATACTGGTAGCTCGACACTTTAGGGGAGAGGTCCTCCACAAGTTCGCCGAACAAAAGGGCAGGCTACTCGCATATCGGTTTAAGATAGGAGGCCTTCTGTTTACGATCGGGTCCCTATATAGTCCTAATGAAAGGCAGGATCGTTTCCTGCAGACCGCGATCAAGGACATTACTTCTTCCCAGGACCGACATATCATACTCGGTGGTGACTTCAACATGGTCTTTAACTGTGCACTGGATAGATCGGCGCAACGCTCCCCGCAGGTCGGGGAATTCTCCGCGGACCATAGGGCTCAGTTGGAGGAAGTTGACCTCCTTGATCTGTGGCGACACATGCACCCCACGGACAGGGACTACTCGTATTATTCCCATGCGCACAAGACGTATGCGAGGTTGGACTACCTTTTAGTTACCTCCCCGGTGCGGGGTCTAACTTCGGGATCAGAGATAGGTGTGATTTCCCTTTCGGACCATGCCCCAGTTGAGGCTATGTTTGTGTTGTGTTTGCCACCGGCCGTTTCCCAGCCCAGGACGTGGCGTCTACGTGACACGCTGTTACATAGGAAGGAGGTGGTGGCCCGCGTTGAGGAGGCGATCCGGGACTATCAATCCCATAATGACAACGCTGACACTAGCCGAGCCAAGCAATGGGCGGCGCCAAAGGCAGTGATTCGGGGGAATTTTTGGCGATTTCCTCGGCTGACAACAAAGAACGGCAGGCCAAGAGAGATGAACTTACAGGTCGGGTTAGAGAACTTGAGCAGATACATCGTAGGACGGGGGCTCCCAGGATCTGGAGGCAGCTCAAGGAAGCGAGGAAGCTCCTGGCAGCCCTAGATCTCGACCGGGCAGAGTATGCGGCACTGAGGCTGCGTCACACTTTTTATACTGGAGGAGACCGCTGTGGTAAACTGCTGGCCCATAAGCTCCGAGTGACACGTCAGAATCAACTGGTGAAGGAAATTTCCGATCAGGCAGGGAACGTAGAGACGCTCGGATCGCGGCGGTTTTCCGTGACTTTTACAAGGACCTCTACACGGGAGAGCCCCCGGACGAGATATCTATGACTGCTTACTTGGATTCGGTTACGTTGCCGTCACTGGATCCTTTGCAGGCGGAATATTTGGATAGAGACATCTGGATAGAGGAAGTGATCTCTGCTATTGCCAGACTTAAACATGGCAAGGCGCCTGGGCCGGATGGATTCACGGCCCTCTATTATAAAACTTTCTGCACATTTTTTAGCCCCCATGCTTACGCACCTCTTCAATTCCTTTGCTGAGCCCGGAGCTATCACACCTGACCTTCTCTGGGCCTCTGTTATGGTTATCCCTAAGCCTGGTAAGGATCCGAAGCACTGTGGGTCTTATCGACCGATCTCTCTTTTAAATGTTGATTTGAAGCTGTATACAGGGATTTTAGCCGCGCGTCTAGCTCTTCACTTACCCGGTCTCATCGACCCTGACCAAGCAGGTTTTGTCCCTGGGAGACAGACAGTGGACAATACGAAACGGATGGTCCACCTTCTGGAGAAGGCTTCCCGGATTCCGGGAGAACGAATGATGCTGGCGGTAGACGCCGAGAAGGCCTTTGACCGAGTCCACTGGCCTTATCTGGAGCGGGTTCTAGTGAAAGCGGGGATAGGGGACAAGTTCAGATCCATGATTCTTAACTGTTACAGACAACCATCAGCAGTGGTCCGGGTTAACGGGTTTACATCTGCGACCTTTGACATTGAACGTGGCACCCGGCAGGGCTGCCCGCTCTCGCCCTTACTCTTTGTTCTCTATATGGAGCCGTTCGCTCAACGGGTGCGTGATAATTCCGCGGTGACCGGAATCCGGATGGGGGGTTTCACGCACACCATCAGCCTCTATGCGGATGATGTCATCCTGTCCATTGACGGTCCCCGGACGGCCCTCCCGGCGTGTATAGAGGAATTGGACTCCTTCGGCACGGTAGCGGGGTTTAAAATGAATAAGGGGAAGTCGGTGGCTTTAGACATTTCCCTCAAGCCGGCTACTAGAGCCTATCTGCAACACAGGTTTCCCATGCTTTGGTCTTCGGGTGCAGTACCTTACCTGGGGATTCAGATTGCTCCCACTTTGTCAGCCATGGTGTCAGCCAACTATCAAGCCCTAGGAGCGAAGATTAGGGAGGAACTAGGGCGATGGAATCGCGGAACTCTCTCTTGGCTGGGCAGGATAGCTGCTGTCAAAATGACGGTCTTGCCCCAAGTACTTTATCTTTTTCGGGCCTTGCCGCTCCAACCGCCGGTCGGGTGGATACCGCAACTACAAGCGGAGGTTTCGCGCTTTGTCTGGCAGGGTAAGAAGCCTAGAATGCGCAGAGCCCTCTCGCTGCTGGCCCCTGAAGCAGGCGGTTTGGGGATACCAGATTTCCGCAAATACTTCCAGGCTGCGCATCTCCGTTATCTAGTGGAATGGAGTAGATGGGAGTCCGATAAACATTGGCTCTTCCAAGACCAGGCGGTGGCGGGGAGACCTTTGCAGGAGATTCCTTTCCTGCGGCGTCCACATAGGCCCAAAAACCTTTACGCCTCCTTTGTTACGAGGGTACCCCTGCGGGTGTGGGACGCTACTAACCTTCCACACGGTCTCACCACGTTCCCGTCCCCGCTCACACCACTGGTGGACAACCCAGACTTTACCCCGGGACTGGAGAGAGGAGCGTTCACGCTTTAGAGGCAGGGGGGGTGCCGAACCCTGTGCCATTTGTATAGCCCTGAGGAAGTTGTCACCTTCTCCCAACTCCGTCAGGAGTTTTCACTCCCGGAGAGCGATCAACACCGCTATATGCAGGCTCGCCATTGGGCCCTCCAGCCGCAAGTAAGGGAGTCAGCCGATAGGCTTTTTCTTCCTTACGAAAAGTGGCTCTTATCGCGCACATCGGATGCCAAACTGATTACAGACCTCTACAAGCTGCTGCAACCACCTGCAACACACAGTTATCATCCAGGGAGGGAGCGCTGGGAAAGGGAACTGGGGAGGACACTGAGCCCTAAGGAATGGGAGCACATATCTTATAGGGCGAGGCACTCGGCATACCACATGGGGCTCACTGATACTCTGACCAAGGTCTCTACCTACTGGTACTACACACCTGAACGAGTCCACGAATTTGATCACAGCAAGGAGGACACATGTTGGCGGGGGTGCGGGCACCGGGGGACACTTACACACATTCTATGGGATCCCCCGTTACTGGAGCCTTACTGGAAGGAAGTGTTGGATGATATTGACGCACTCTTCAACATTGAATTGCCGCGCTTCCCTGCTTATACCTAGTTGGGGCTTCCGAACGGACTGATGTACCCCCTTAGATCCCGTAGGGGCAGACAGATAGCGATAGCTCTAGGCTCTGCAGTCCAAAACATTTTAATACACTGGCACACTGCTACGATACCCTCCATCACAGGTTGGCTCCATAGGCTGTGGCATGTGTTGGGAATGGAGAGAATGTCCCTCACAGTAGCGGGAGATGTGGAGCAATTCAGGGAGCTCTGGCAACCTTTTCATTCCCTATTGCTCACGGAATTTAGGGAGCTCACCTGCCCTAGGTACCTCCGCCTTCTGCGGCTGCCAAGCCCGATAGAGCCTGCCCAATGATTTGTTACTGGACTTCTTCTCCAAGAGAGACATGGCCTTGACGTATTTTCTTTTTGGTTGGGGACTGTGCACTGGACGGGGGGTGGGGGATGGAGGGGTAGGGGGGTTGGGGGAAGGGAGTTGGGTAGTTGGGGTTTGGGGTAGGGTTGCGTGGGGAAAGTCATTTCATGCTGTGACAGAACATATCATGTATTTCTGTGGGAGCGTAACCCGTCATGATAATCTTGGCTGATGGTACACCTGAGCTTTGGGGGTTGTTTCTGCCCTGTCGTATCGCTTTTTGAGGATGTGTGTTTGTCCCAACATGTTATGCTGAATAAAATACTTTAAACCTAAAAAATGAGGAGACTCTGTTATCTCACATTATAGACTTGTACATTGAGAGCCTATTGTTGAAGCACTTTCATGAAACGTCTGTCTGTAGCATAAATATTAACCATGAATAATTAATAATTTTTGTGTGTTTACAGCTCCAGGAGGTGATAACAAGTTCCTTCTCCCCCTTCTCTTCAGTGGATTTTTGATGATTCGTGGTGGAGTTCTAATGGTTTTCTCTATTAATTAGCTGCTTCTAAAATGTGTGAGCTGGAAATGATGCAGAGAGCTATTGCATTTGAATTCATATGTGAATCTCTAAAACTATTGTTTCAGGGTTAATGAAGTCTCGATTATGTCTGCACATGTTTTATTGCATAATGAACGTTATGATTGAAGCTTTATAAAATACAATGAAGATGACACGCCCACAACATATTCAGAAGGATGTGGCTTTAGGGAACAGCAGATTCAGATTAATGTTAGTTCACTTTGGGTGCTTCTACACATCTCACTTTACTAACTTTTAAAAAAGGTTACGCATTTTGAAAGCCACAACACATATCAAAAGAGACATTACCACAACATATTGCAATTATAAGCTGTGTCTTAAGCCTTGCACTCCCTGCCTAAATTTTGCCAGGCAAACCGTGTTGAAATCTTCGGAGGTAAAAATGCCAGATAAACAACATGACATGTGGATCCTGCTGAAGGCAACACAAATCTACATATTCCACCCCATTTCCAGAGCAATAATCATTATTGGGTGCAATTTATTTCAACCAATATATTAGGATGTGGGTAGCATTCATAATATATCGGTTAGGATAAATATCTCACCCTTTTCTGGGCCGACCCTAATTGGGGCCAAAGTGCTGACTTTGGAGCTGGGGAAGCAGATCGAGTCTTTGCATAGGCTCAACATCCTGTGATTCTGGGCAAATCACTTAATATCCCCACGCCTATCAAAAATTAATGTGCCCTTTAACTGGTGCTCATGGAAAGCGCTCCAATACCTTTGGATCGAGTTCGGCTATAAGCACCAGTGTTGACAATTGAGTGCTGGTGCCGAGCACCAGAAACCACCCGCTCAAATTAATCACTGAGTAAACACCTACATCTGGTTTCTGAGACGCAACTGCCACCCTAAAGAAATGTTTGCAGATCCTATTCGAAGACCCGCTTTGTGATAATACGCTACAGAGAGGGACCTTGTTTGTAAGTCTTTTTCTAGCACATCCACCCCATCTCTGGAAAACATTAAGGCTGTGTACAAGGACATCTCATTCCAGGCGCAGCTACTGATAATGCATTAGCCTTCGAGGATGCGTAGTATGAACCATGGTTACCTCTCACCAACTGTTTGGTTCTTTATGTATAGACCTATACATTTATGCATTTATAACTATATTAATAATAATGAGGTTCACATTTAAGTATAATTATGCAAACAATATTAACTACGATTACATATAATTATTGTATTATGTTGAGAGTCTGATTCATTAAACAAAACAAATTTCAGTAAATGAAATTACATGTATGTTAAATAATATTAGGACACTGGTAACCAAATTGACCAAGGTGAGTGGCATTCAGCTGTACACATGGTAATTGACATAATGAGTTGTCGTACTACACTATCACTATCCTCTAGTAACTCTGGTTATCAGCCACCATGAACCGAGTAATTGCTTCGCTAACTCAAGTATCTTTACTGATCAAAGAAGCTGAATGAATCCTTTCTGGTTCTTATTGACCTAGGAAGACCATTGTCTTTACATCAAACTTTGCTAAGGCAGAAACACACTCTAGCCTTGTCATAGCCTTCCAATGACCACTCTTCCTGCAGACCGCTGTGCCCGCTGGGACAGGATCCATGGTGAAATAGATGTACACAGGGTTTCAATGAGTCTAACGTGGATTGCTGTCAGAGACGTCTTGCAAGCATCTGTCATTTGAAGCTTCCTGGGTCCATCCTACAATGATGACATGGCATGTTCCAGTAATGTAAAGTTTGCAGAGAGGGCCGGGTTTAGTGTTGGTGGTGCCGGGTGCGACAATCTTTTCTGGCGCCCCCTCACTCATAACATCTTCCTCAAATTTCCTCCCAACCACCTGGCAAAAGTGCCCCTCAACTCTCCATAGTCCCTCCCTCACATACATTTCATTTGTTTCAAAGCGCTGGTAAAGTTAGGCTTTACTAATGCACTCAGCTATCCACTTAAAATACCGATATGTGCTTCGCAGCAGCGATATTAACCCTCTGCGCCACTTTATGGCGAGTCAAAATTATCACTAGACAAAACTCTGATCTCTCTCTCAAGCAGGAACATTAATCCCAAGAGTTATATTGACATTTGTATTGCTTCCTGAAAGCTGGACGCACAAGGATCCAGCAGGTGCTTTCAAAGTTAAAGTTATTGCTAAACACAACGGCCCCTTGAGGTCGGTGCCCTCTATCCAGGTCAGAGCCCAGTGCGGCCGCACAGGTGGCACCGCCCTAAAGCTCGCTGTGTTTGCAGGTATTGCCTACTCAAGAATCTGAGTGAACCCAATTTATTACATCCACGGTGATAAAATGGACCCCTCCTACATGTATTGTGATTGAAATATTACATAATATTTAGATCCGCTTAAAATCTTTGACCTATATTTCTGAATGCTCCTTGGTGTTCGGACCATTTCATTTAACATTTTAGATACCTTAGGCTTTCAGTTAATGTAGATTTAAAAACAACAAATTATTCTGTGTAGCTGCAATAAAAGACCAGCACAGCCCATTTACTTCATTTCACCGAGTGTCTGCAGCGTAGAAATAAATACTGTTAAACACACTGAAAATTGATTTTGTGACACAAATATCATGCATACTCCATACATAACCACCCTTCCCCGGAGTCCTGTGTTTCTGCTTCCCAGAGGCAGACCTGTGCTGGGCGCTGACCCTTCTATCAAAGCTGTGAGCCCTGTGAATGGTGCATGAGCCAAAGAAATAACCTTCTAGTTAAAAAGAAATGCAGACAGTACCAGATGTGAGACAACTACCCCTACCATTATACACGTCTCACAGAAGAAAAGTCATAGGGGAGCATACATGGATGTATCCAAAGTAAATAATATTGTTAGGAAAGAGCACAACAGGATTAGAAGAAGAAATCATTACTAATTTCAGTAAATTCTTACCTCACAACTCGCACACTATAAAATGATGGCCAATCCTGTCACTGACAGAGACAGCTAATTGGAAAAGAGTGAAATGGTACGCTCACTTTAAATAAAGTTTAATCTCTAGGAATCACCCTGGACAAGCATCTGAATATGAATACTCATATTAGCAATGTGTGCAAGGGAGCTAACCACCTTTTGAGAACACTCAGGAATCTCAAACCTTTCCTACCTCAACCAGATTTCAAGCAAGTGGTCCAAGCGCTTGTTTTGCTGAGGCTTGACTAAGGCAGTGCTACGCTATGTGGCCTCCCCAAATACACTTTAGCCCCCCTAAAGGCATCACTGAACGCGGCGGCCAGATTGATTATGGGCACCAAGCGAAATGCCCACATCTCTCCGGTCTTAACATCTCTAAACTGGCTGCTCTACGAAGCTAGAATTCAACTGAAGATTGCCTGCCTATCGCACAAAGCCCTCCACTTCAAAACCCCCAACTACCTTGCGCAAAAGCTAGAACAATCTGGAGGGGGCAGACCATCAAGGAGTGCTAATTCCCGCCTCTTGAAACATCAGATCTCCTGCAAAGAGGGAACATGCCAACGAGCCTTCTCTGGCTCTGCTCCAAAAATTTGGAACTCTCTTCCACCAGAAATTCGTAGAATCTCTTCCAATCTTTCAAACTGGAAGCAAAAAGATACCCCATGAATAAGTTCTTACCTTAACATGAGGGGCGATTGTCAGCTCTAATCGCATCAGACACACTATATAGTATTGGTTATTAATCCTGTATATGATTATTGTATTTGCTCCCCTTATGTCAATATGCTTCATCGACTAGCCCATTCTTCGTTCACCCAGGTTTATAAATGATCTGCTATGTGTGCATTATTTGATTCAATGCCTATTAGATTCCCCATTTGACTCATGTTTTGAACAGTTACCTTCCTTTCCCTCAAATTGTAAAGCGCTCTGATATCCTTCGGGATCAAGTTTGCGCTATGTATACCTTTATAAATGAATAAATAAATAGGACAATCCAGAAAAAAAATGGCAATTTGCTGATGAATTTATTTTATTAAGTTCTGCATGATGTTCAATTTACTTTGCTACTTCCATTTATTGCACAGATTACTTGTTTTATGTTCAAGGTGCAACCGTACTTATATTCAATGTTCAGCTATTTCTTGTTTAATGTGGGAATTATATTCAATGTACAACTTTTTTGTTGTTGCTAAAATGGCTTTTAAAATAAAAACATACTCAAGCTTTGCTCTCAGCATTCTTTTAATACAACATTTTTAGTGCAAATCATATTTAAATAATCTTGTTTCTACCTTGAATGGGATGTAAGTTACTAAAAACCATGTACAGCTCACGGAAACTTTGGAAATGTTAGCTGATCGACTTTATCCTCTTGATTGCAGTATTCAGGCATGCATACATGAAGACTTGCACTCATGGTGTTATATCTCTAGTCCAAGGCATTTATTCAAATGGATTCTACAAACGTACGAAGAGCTTAAAGAGTTATTTGTTCCCAGTCAATATTTATAAGATGTTATTTCAAAGAGGCGCGCAGAATGTTGAAAAAATCCCCAAACCAGCTGTTTTTAGGGTTCAGTGTCTTCAAAGTGCTTCCTTATTAGAAGCTTACAGAATAAATATTAATGCGCAATACTGTTCTGCAAGACATGTTTTTGTTCAAAAGTTTAAAAAATATTTCTTATTCACCAATCGAAGTCTGAAAGGTTTTAATAAGAAAGGACATTGAAATAGTCCGTGAACCCCGGAGTTTCCTGCAGCTCGGGTGATGCAGCAAACGCCGGAGTAAGAGCAAAGAAGAGATGGGTGCACTGGTGAGCATGGATGGTTTCTTATGGTGGTTGGATCCAAAAAGAGAGCAAACAGGCGTCCTCGTCCGAGCTCAGGAGACAAAGAAAAGAGGACCTTCAGATAACAACTAATAGGTACACGTTTTGGCTGAGCAAGCAAATCTGTATTGCAGAGATGCTCGAAGAAAGACAGACTCTGCCTCCAGGGGGTTTTAGCAAGAACAGCAACACATGGCTGAAGCGGGTTATAGTTATTCAAAACAATAATCCATATTACACAAAAGAGGTGGCACCAGCCTCCTCCTAGAGTGAATGTAAAGTAAACCCTGACCTGTAAACATGCCTTAGAACAGCTTGGAGGCACAGTATAAAAGAACAGTATCTCATGCTGCAAGAAGTTTGCACTTGTTTTGTTCCGAATACAACATTTTGTATATTTTGGTCAGGCCTGTCAACAATAAATAAGGAGAGCTGAGTCTTGAGCCAAGTTTCCTAGGTCCATGCGTGATGTGTTACTCCAGTCCAGGTTTTTTAACGTGGGTTCTGGGACTTAGGGCCAGATGTAGGAAGGCAAATACCGGTCGGTAACGGCCGATTTCGGCCGTTACCGACCGGTATTTGAAGATGGAGATGTAGGGGCATGTTAAAATACAGAATCGGTAATTTTACCGAATCAGTAATTTTACAGATTCTGTAAAATACAGAGTCAGTAAAATTACAGATTCTGTATTTTGGAATGTAGGTAGCACTGCAATCAGTGCTACAGGGGTTTAAGAATTCGTTATTTACCACCATCTAGAAGTTGGTGGTAAATAATGAAAACCCTTTAAAAAGCATTTTTTTTGCTTTTTAAACAGTGTCATGTTGCAGACATACATGCTATAAGGGCATGTATGTCTGCAACATGTGCACCCATGCACAATTGAGGGGTGCAACAGGGTGTCAAAGTGACACCCTGCCAACCTTCAATGTTTCCCCCAATTACCGAATCGGTATTTACAGATTCGGTAATTGCGATTCATTCCTATAGGCCTCCAGGCCCATAGAAATGAATGGCAATTACCGAATCAGTAAATACCGATTCGGTAGTTAATTCTCTAGTTTAATATGTAATATTTATATGGAAACTAGGTTGAATATTCCTAGTCACAAGAGATTTTGCATGCCAAATAGATGATTACAAATGTTTCAACTAGATTGTAAACATTTATACTATTTGATGGACATGTATAAACATCTTCCTTGCAGCCTTGAGAAAGCCCTGCGGGCGAAACGCGCGTCGGCTGCTGTTTACTGCTTGTGAATTGTGGAAATTAAACACAGACCTCAACTCAGGAAGATCTGTTTGGACTACTTGATTTTCTGCTCTGAGACATTATGGACCTAGAATATATAGGGTGCTGAGACGTCATTGGATTGTTGGGAGAAATACCTATACATTCGAACTTTTGGAAATAATGATATTGGTGTGCTCAGGTGTTTTGTATATTTATGTATGACCCGGGTTCGGCTGAATCCTAGGACTGAATGACACTTTGGTGGGTAGGTGTCATATACCTTTAGAGCACCCCGGCCATAGTTGCCTTTTGTTATTAATAGATGCTTTTTCCATAATTGGCATAACATTAGGATGTGCGGCTCAATTTAAGCAAACCCATTATCTATATATGTACGTTTCAATTTTTGCTGAACCTGCACTCTACCAATTGCCGAAACTGTAGCAACAATATTGTTTTGAACAAGTACCTTATGACCTAGAAAAATATTGTTTTCTCTTAATAAGATTTATATAGAAACTGTGGATTGACCAATTTTGATTGATTAGTTATATTGTCTTGCGCAGTCTCTACTAACTTAGGAGACACCTAAAACAAAGAGATCTTTCTTGACAATAAAAATCCTAGAATGGCTTCCTTTGATGATAACAGAAATGCCCTTATGGACGATCTGTTAAATGCAAATCCCAGCTCAAATACCAACAATATCAGACCTACTGGGAAAGAGGGACTTAAACAGAAATTCCTACGTCTGGAGAGGCTCAAGAAGCAGGAGCTCTCCCGATGGTGGGATGCAAGTGTCCTTCGGAAATATATAGCCAAAGAGCAGGTACCCAGTGGACTGCGCATTTTAATCTTTCCCTCCTTTGAGGACCTAGATAGGGGTCATCTCAAGGAATGGGAGAAATTACTGTCCAATTTCTCTGCGGGCATGATAGATATCCTGATTAGGGATGCAGAGCTCAAGAGGGACAAACTTCTAGTAGAAATTGCAGTATTAGAAAAATAAATTGAAGATATGAATCTCCCAGATGTGGTACAAAAAAATCTGGTTATACTAAAAGAGGAGATACAGAAACACCAGCTCTATCTAAAGGAGAAAAAATTACAAAAAAGAAGAAGGGATGAAAGGGACTATCAAAACTGTAGAGTTTACACCTTTGCCAAAATATTTGATAATGTGAAGACATCAGGACATATGACAAAAGATCCAAGATCAGTTACTACTGACACCCCGAGTTTATCGGAAGCATCAAGTATTAGTAGCATTACAAGTGCAGAATCTTTAAGCCTATCAGAACCAATACCTAGTACCAGTGCGGACCAATTTCTTTTAGAGCTACAGAGGTTCCGCAAAGGGAACAAGCAAGCTCTGCAAAAAGAGCGATTTACAAAAAAACAAGGAGAGGCAAATGTAGAAAGAGATCCAAATACAAAGATGGGAATGACAACAAGATCAGCGGCACGCAACCAACAACCATAGATTGTATCCCTGTTGGTAATGAGAAAGACAATGTGAATGTGATAAATTTATCTGATTATGAATTGTCTGGAATTGAAATAAACCTTCTAAGCAGAGGCCTTGGGTTCTGTCCATATGTCTATCCCAATTTCGCTTCATTTCATATAAGCTGTTATAAATTTACCAGAAAATTGAAGCTACACAAATTTTTTCAAGATAAAAAACAAATGAGTCTAAATGCAACTGAATTAGACACATTAGGACAAACACAGTCAATTAAAGACATTAAAGCGATACACCTACTAATGGCCATGGGTGATCAAGAAACATCAATGTGACTTGAAAGTTTGGCAGCTGAACTCAATCTAGACACATATGATGGCTCAGATAGTGGGTTAAGGCCAAAGTCTAGGTTCACACCCCACTTACCAAGTAATAACTGTATAGACATATTCCAGGAACTAGTATACGAGGATCTATACAGGTTGGAGGATAGATTTAAACTCACATACCACAAAGACAAATTCAATCTCTCTCGTGAAGAAAGTGATGCCTTAAAGAATCTTGTTGGTAACACCTCCCTTGTCATACGTGAGGCTGACAATGGAGGAAATATCGTACTCATGAATAAGGTAGACTATATCAGCGAGATAGATAGGCAATTAGCTGATGAAACCACCTATACGTTATTGCCCAGTAATCCAATAAGATCAACAGTCACACTAATCGAGACACGATTAAAACACTGGAGAGGCAAAGGATTAATTTCAGAGACAGAATTTAGATATCTTTTCAATAACACCCCAACAAATCCATGTATATATGTACTTCCCAAAGTACATAAGCAGGGCAAGTTTCCTCCTGGAAGACCAATTATTTCCAGGATCAACTCACCAACAGAACAAATATCAGAGTATATCGATATGTACTTAAAACCACATGTGGTAAATTTGCTGTCCTATAGAAAGGACACCCAAGATGTTCTGAGTAAGATATCTGATGTGGAGTGGATAGAAGGTCATCTACTGGTTACAATGGACGTGTGTTCATTGTATACGTGCATACCTGGAGACATGGGTCTCACTGCGATTGAACACTTCTTGGACAGTTGTCCAATTGAATGTTACGAACACACACAAATGTTGCTGGATCTAATAAATGTGGTCTTGGATAACAACATCTTTTTACATAATGGCCTGTGGTATCGCCAAAAAAGGGGTGTGGTGATGGGGGCAACATTATCCCGTCTTACGCAAACCTGTATATGGGACTGTTTGAGCTGGCACACATTTGGCGTAATTGCCCGGGACATTTATTACAACATATCCTCTATTATGGGTGATATATCGATGATGTCCTGCTCTTTTGGGCAGGACCAAAACATGAACTAGACACATTCTGCACATTTGTCAATAACAATAATTTCAATCTATTGTTTACCATGGAGTCAAGTACCAGACAAATAAACTTTCTGGATATTACAATCACTCAGTGGCGGTGTGTCCATTGGGGGCGTTGGAGCGTTGCCCCACTAGCCATGGACGACCGTCACGTCATTCGTGTGATTAACACAATTCAAAAATAAAATACATTATTGAGCGCACTCACACAAACAGTCTGTACTGTAGTAGCTCTCGGAGAAAGCTGTATTGTTGGGACAAGCCCGACAGAATCATCGGACGTCATCACGGAAGGGTGCGGGGGCGGGCCTGCAATAATGAGTGACAGTGACTGAGTGACACAGCAGAAGAAATGGCGCAGCAGGCAGGGCAGCAGCAGTGTGTGCGCATTTTGGAAAAGTCATTTTTTTGACTTGCCCACGCATGCGCACACACGCAGTAGCCCCTTCCCTCCTCCTCCTCCCCTAGCACTGAGACAGAGAGGGACCCGGGTCCCCCGGGTCTCAATATGGGCAGTATTAGCCCTGCTCTTAGCCAATCCTGGCGCAGTGGCACTGTTAATGCTGCGCCAGGATTGGCTGAGTAAGTTACCGCGGACTTCAGCAGGATGGACCCTTCTAGAAGTTAGTACGTGCAACAGAAAGGTCACAATTTAAAGAAATAAAACCCACCATTGTATCTGCAATTTGGAGGAGGGAGGCTACCTACATGCCAGGACCCAGGAGCAGCAGGGGCTGAGGCGGCGGCGCGGTCGTGGAGGAATGTAAGTTAAGTTTTTTTATTTTATATAGATAGATTTATTTTCCACTTCTATCCACTCCTTCCCCCTGTGTGAAACCACCCGCCCGTTTTACCGGCCACAACTTCCTTGGCACCCTCCCTGAGCCCAGGCACGTCACGTCCTTGTTACTGGGGCAGTGTGATAAAATTTCCGACATACAGAGATTAAGTGCATGCCTGCATGGTACACACATCACATGCCAAGGATGATAAATGCCATCTACACTTGTGTTTAATGATGATGAGGTGCCTGCTATGCACACGCACACTCATGTTTATTCGTGACGAAATCTCATGTACACACCATTAATGGTGAAGAAGTGCATTATACACGCGTTTATTGGCAAATAAAAGCATGAAACATACCTGTTATATGCTGTTGTGAAGGGCCTGATTGATTCACACTTGCTTATGACGAAGGGTTGGATTCGTTGATACTTGATAGTACTTTAAGCTCGCATAAAGCCTTGATTAACCAATTACACCTTCCATGTCGGATTTATTTGTAGATGGACTGTAGTGTAGCAGTGTATTTTTGTCCATATGTGCCATTCTTTCTTTTTCAAATACGCTGAAAATATTTTCATTTTTTTCCCCTTGTCTACAAACTGTTTCTGATTAGGAACAGTAAGGCATTGCTTTTGTACCGTTCAGTACCTCCTGCTAGCACAATTAGTAAGGGCGGAATATTTTACACATGCACAAATGTTAGAAAGCATGTTTGATTTTTAATTATGTGTTCCACTGCAATATTCATTGAGAGAAATCCGGGTACAATCACGATCGAAATTTGAAACAGGGAAAGGTATTTAAAAGGCTAAATTCTATTTTATTGGTTTCGTTTTCCTGGAATCACACATGTATTTTTGAACAATGCTTTCTTGCTCAGCGAATTAATGTGAATTAAAACGGGGGTCCCGTGTGAAATTCAAAATTTGGAAAACTTAATGACCATAACAAGTCATGTGGCGTGGTATGGGGAATACTGGGTACGGGAACTGTGAGCACAATTTTACTAGGGGATAATAGTAAAATTGAGTGCATTTTGAGTAGAGGTTGTGGGCACAGTGCACACGCGCTGCCTAGCCCCCACCTCACCCCTCCTACAGCACAGGGAGAGCGTGGAACACTCTGCATGCCGTTTAATAACACCCCCCTCCAAACCCCAGATACCCTCCTCGCCCATGTCCCTTGTCTGCAGCAATCCCCCACTTCCATTTACCACCTGCTGAATGGAGGTAGCAGGGAGCAGAAATGGTCTGTTATTCAGCCTGGAATGGGGATCCCCATGCTGCTTTTGACCCAGTAAAGCAGGTCTGCGTGCTATTAGCCATTCCAGGCAGAATAACTTGTAACTGGACTGTATGGAGTTGCAGTTACTGCCAGGATTCGGCGATCCCAGACCCAGAAATTGTAGCACCCCTGCAAAGTGCAACTCGTAATTGGGGCATAAACAAGAATAGTCTGAGCATTGAATCTAAAAGACCATCTTTTGAGCAAATGCAGGGTGAGATCGAAACTGGCCAGTCTGATGCTTGAAGCTGTAAATGGCGCTTCTGTATGACTTTACAACTTAGCTGAAATTCAATAATGTAACTGCTCAAAACAATATATATATATTAGGACTTGATGCCCATCAGTGAAGGGCCAGATAAATCTATTTAATATATACATACATAATTCATTTGATTTTAAGTCTGGTGCTTTAAGGTTTTTAGTTGATTTCCAGCATTGGGGAAAACGTCTTTTCAAGGATTTTTGCTTGTAGTTATCTGAGCAGGTAATAGTGTTTTTGTGGTGTTTTAATGACGCGATATGCTGACTGGAATACATTTTTAGTTGTTGCTGGAAGGAATCTGTTCCACCACACTATGTCACTCTAGGACTTTCTGCATGGCGTGGCATGCAAACAAATTGATTTAACCAAGATCTGTGAATGGGGGTGAATGTTTGATTTGTTCCGCATAAAGACTGAAGGTGGGGAGCTGGTTTCTGGCATGTTAAACATGTAATACTCCCCTGTGTTTGGTTTCCAGTTCCCTGGGCGAGGCAGGTATGCCCGTTAAACATGTGGGTGCTGCTGAGCTCATGTCCTGGGCTGGGAACCTTATGTTCAAGGCTATTTTTCAGCACCTTATTCCTTTTTCATGTTTTTCACGTTTCCATATTGCCTCTTGGAGTCTTGGTACAGCACTGTGGCTAATAAATAAATGCTCCCTTTGATATTACTCAGCAATGCATTGTATCTCGAACTCTGTTATGAAGCTCTGTGGTTATACAGAATAAGAAGCTACCTATGTTATATGACATCTCTTAATGTAATACCTGCACTTTCACAATTGCTATATTACCTTCTTTCTTTCTCAAATTTGCTGGAAAATGCACCATTTGTCCACTCTTTTTTCAAAATTTTCTCGGGGGAAAGTCACCCGAGCTCCCCTTAGGTTGTTCGAGCTCGCTGCGGTGCAGTATGACAATTTTACGCCTCACCACTTTCAAATGTCACCAGCCTCCACTGCAATCACTGTGGACAAGGGTAGATTAATGACCATACCATACAGAAAGAAAACGGCGTGCAATGCTATTTTGCATGCAAAGAGTGCACATCCGTCATCACAAATAAATGCAATACCATTCGGTGAGATGCTACGCATCAAACGGAACTGTAGTGTGGAATCTGCTCTGAATGATGAATTAGAAAATGTGGATTCGCACAGAGAGGTTATTCCCCTGCCATTATCAAATAAGCCAGAAATAAGGTGAATCAAATTAAAAGATCTACACTGTTGACCAACAGAAATGGTAAAAAAAGAAAAAAAAATCAGGAAGTTAAACTTTATTACACCTTACTCCAGTGCTAGCACTGATGTCTACAAAATACTGAAGAAGCATTGGCATTTACTCACACATGATATAGATCTCAAAATACTAGTGGGGAATAATCCTGCTATCACATATGCTAGAGGAAAAACACTTAGGCAATATCTGTGCCCAAGCTTTGTACCACCCCTAAGGAATGAGGATTGGCTACGGTGCACACAAAAAGGTTTTTCTGTTGTGGAAATTGCGGTATATGCTGTTTCGGGTTACACAAAAAAACTGAGTTTAGATACAACACAGAAAGCACATACAGTATAAACAGCTTTATAAACTGCAACACAAAGTTTGTGATCTATTGCATTGTATGTGTATGTGGTAAATTATACATAGGGAGTACCATCAGATCACTAAAGGATAGAATTCAGGAGCACATACGTGCTATCAAAAATAACAACACACAATACCCACTGGCAGTACATTTTAACAATACACATAATCCAAATGATCTACATAAACTTGGCATTCATGGTATTGAGAGTATAAATATGGGTCCAAGAGGTGGCGATAATCTATCATGTTTACGTAAGACAGAAAGCCTATGGATTATTAAGCTACGTGCCTTGGAATGTGGGATCAACATTGTGAAGGATCTTCATGAATTCCTCTGAATGACTGACATCCACAAGCAAATATGTTACTGCTAGACTCTTGTACAATAATGTGCCTATGATGTTATGAGCAATTGGGTAATGTTGATTGCACGGAAATATGAGCCAGATCTAATGCCAATGCAAGTATATACATGCAACAATAGATTGGGTTTTTCCACTATTGATGTTGACCACGAGGACCAATGCATCAAATTGGCTTATCTCCTAAAAAAATGAATGAAACTAATGAATGATTTAATGGTGACTAAAAATTGGACCATGTATAATAACACCACAAAGGTGATTTTGACAATACATATTATGATTCTCCTTCTCTCTCTTTTTTAAGATTAAGAAAAATACTTTGTTTCTCTTATTTAGACTGTAATGATGGACTAATGACACCTGATGTCCGTCTTTTATGTTGGTGGAAATTTTACACATATCCATAGCAGGACGCTTCATGATGGGAAGAGATTATACTGATGACATAACTTTTATGAATCATTGCCGCGCTTTTTATCTTTATTCAAGCTGAATGGGACTTATGTCTCATGTTGGTGCTATTTAAAAACAAATTTGAGATGGAAAATATTGGCGTAAAAAAGCGGATTTTTAACAATATTGACACAATTGATTGTAATGATATGTCACCGCTATATATCAATGATATACTCGACCCGTTTCATGAAGCCAAGGCTCTTTTATACAGATGATAATACAATTTTACCACGTTAAACAATGGCGACTGAGTGTTTGCGAATACCGATACGATCCGAGCAGACCAACACAGTGCTAGTCCTCTTTTTGTGGCCATGAATGTTGGAATTTATATCGTAACGAGATTGGTGCCTGTCAACATTTATGATGGTATCATTCTTACAGAAGGACATTAGGAGCGCAAACTCTCAATATTGACCTGCAAACTGTGCTATCAAACATCCGGGCTATCATCCATCCGTCACAGAGAAGTGCAACTTTAGAGAATATCCATAATCATAGACCTTGGAGTGATTAGTAACAAGGTGAGAAACATCACATCAATAGGTGCATGTCACTTGCACCGGGTGATGGGCATGGTGAACATCATTTGAATACATCTCACTATGTAAAAACAAATATAATAATGTGTGTATAAATTGGAGGGTTTACCCCTCCTTGAAGGTTATTATGTCAATGTTCCCACTCTGAGAACGTGAACTTTTTGATTCTTCCACCAGCATAAACAGATGGTCTCTGGTGAGACTTGGTCTACAAGGGTGAATAGTATATACATAGAACTATCTCTAGTTTAATATGTGATATTTATATGGAAACTAGGTTGAATATTCCTAGTCACAAGGGATTTTGCATGCCAAATAGATGATTACAAATGTTTCAACTAGATTGTAAACATTTATACTATTTGATGGACATGTATAAACATCTTCCTTGCAGCCTTGAGAAAGCCCTGCGGGCGAAACGCGCGTCGGCTGCTGTTTACTGCTTGTGAATTGTGGAAATTAAACACAGACCTCAACTCAGGAAGATCTGTTTGGACTACTTGATTTTCTGCTCTGAGACATTATGGACCTAGAATATATAGGGTGCTGAGACGTCATTGGAATGTTGGGAGAAATACCTATACATTCGAACTTTTGGAAATAATGATATTGGTGTGCTCAGGTGTTTTGTATATAACCGAATCGGTAAATACCGATTCCGTAATTACCGAATCATACCGATTCGGTAATGAAATCGGTAACTTTACCTAAATCCCGATTGCCAGTTCTTAAATACCGAATCGGTATGATTCGGTATTTAAGAATCGGTAATCTGGGATTACCTAAATCTGGCCCTTATTGTCTTATTTATGCCATTATAAAATAGTCCCAGAATTCAAAGCAAAAAAACCTGGTCTGGAGCAGCACACCAGGCATGGACCTAGGAAACTTGACAGCTATGAGTCTTAAAGATAAAAGACATAATGTAAGGTTTGGAGGACAGGTACTGTGTCGTAAGCTTGATGAATATCCTGTTCTCATCACAAGTGCCATAGGATGTAATGCACCTGTAATAAAGCAAAAGGGATATCAATCACATTTGTGCTGCAGTATCCCATCTGTAAAACTCGAAATCAGGCCCTAAGTATTTATTTATGTTTATTATGTATTGCTGTTTATTGTATATTGCAAACTAAATAAACAAAAAAGGTACACCTCTTTATTACACAGGGCTAGTGGCCAGCCCCAGTGGCGTAACCTACAGAGAGTGTTTGAGAGAAAGGTTTCCAGAAACCTCCCATGGTTGAGACACATCAAGAACCGTCATTCAAAACCCTCTTCGGCACACTCTGGGTGAAATCATGAAATATGACCAGAGGATGGTGTGTGAAAGGTTCCAGCAACAGGTAATGATCGAAAACGTTTAAAGGTTCCTTCAGTTAAGCATGAGTAGGTTATAGGGCAAGATTAAAATAATACTCAGTTGTGCAGCATCTTCAGACCTCACCGGCTCTGCTTGGACAAGATATTTTAATTTGAGCTTCAGATTAGTAACACTTATCACTATGGGCATTAATTAAACATTTGAGAATTAATCCTGTACCTGTGTATGTAATTTAGACAATACTGACCCTACAACACACCACTTAATCCTCTGCCTGTTATACAAGAGGAAGGGGAACACAACAGAGGCAGTCCTGTTGTGACAGGCAGAAGACAAAGAGTCACTAGTGATTGTTGTGTGTAGTTTCCTAGCTTTAGCCTGGCACACAAGATGTACTGCAGTTCATTTGTTACCACTTATGATGATGGTGATTCTGGATGGTTCACAGCATTACATTTAACCTTTGGCTGCTGCCTATTGGCGATGAAACATGAAGCATCCATCGCAGGCATCCTCTGCGTGATTCACAAGCTTCCAGACTATATGAATGATTGGCTGCTCCACACTAGGTTCTGTTTCTGAATTCTGCGGCTTGCAAACTTAGTTTAGAATGGGATAACAAAACAAGTCCTAGATTGCAAAGTATAAGCTCTGATTAAGTTATGGATGGACCAGGAAACTCTTTGCTTCCCTTAAAACTAAAGGTGGGCTTTAAAAGACTTTGTGCCTCATGTATGAAGAATGCATTAGGGAAACTGAGTCATAATTAGCACACCAACTTTTACCAAATACATTATTATTTTGTTACCCAGTGTAAGAAATTGGGTTACTGGTTGACTGGGATGTGAGCTCTGGTCAAGCGGTAACCACAATCCTTGTCAGGGTAACACCCCAGCAAACCCCAAATTCACACTTGTGCTCCAAAAGGTACCTTAGATCTGAGCCTGCTGAACAAAAGTGCGTAGCATTGCATCGATATGCATCAAATATGCATCACGCAGCTTATGCAGTGCATCAGTTATGAGATGCAGCGAGGCTACGGTGCAAGGGCTTGTTGCATTGGGGTTGACGATCCCATCTGTAGGGCTTGCAATGCAAAGTCATGCATTGATGAGTTGTGCAGTTGGGCGATGCATTGGTTCCAAAGAGCTGTGAGGCTGCGATGTGGAATCCAGGGTCATCTTCGAGGTTGCCTTTGACAATGGATGTGAGGGCCTGCACCAAGGATGCATTGTGCAGTGGCGGTTCCGAAGGCAATATGGGCTTCAGCAGCGATACGGGTCTTTGAGACAGGTCCAATCCACGCAACAGCAGTGATGCGTCAGTTCTGCTAGGGGTTGCGCTGCAGGGTTCAGGACTGGGGTGGCACCACTTGGCAGAGTAGACTCACAGATTGCAGTGCCCAGGTACAGATGCAAGGTTGTTGGAAGTCTGATATGTTCCTGAAGTTTCAGATAAGGAGGCCAGACAACTCGCCCTTGGAGTCACTCTAGGTTCTGTGTTCAAAAGATGCAGGTCCAGTACTCCTCACCCAGGCAGGTAGATAGTAGGCAGCAGGTCAGCAAGGCAGGAGAACAGCAGAGTGGCAGTCCTTCAGCAGCACAGCAGTCCTTCTTCCTGGCAGAGTATCCACAGGTCCAAGAGTGTACCTAAGTGGTGGTGTCTGAGGTCCATTATTTATACCCAGTTGTTGATTTGTAGTGGGGAAGAAGCTATTAGAGGTTTCTCTTTGAAGACCTCAGGCATCCTGCCTTCCCTGCACTGGCTTCAATGTAACTACAGGGGGTATGCAGCCCTATGTGTGGAGACAGGACACATCCCATTAAGATGTAAATGAGGCTGTGCCCAGCTCCTCCCTCCCATCCTGGAAGTGATGGCTCATACAGGCACAATTAAGCTCCCTATTGAGCGTGACTGTCTAGAAGGAATACATAAAGCCCAATTTTCAGCTACACCCATTTATGTGGCCAAAGACAGGCTACTGGCACTAAATGTAGGTCTGGGAGGTAAACTCTGCTCCGTTCACTTCGTTTGCAGAGTTTTTTTCACTCCGCTCTCCGCGGAGCACACAGAGGTCCGAAAAACTCTGCCCCGCCTAGAGGAACAGAGTTTTTTCCTTGTTCGCGCTCGCCAATGGTAAGTTGGTGAAGAAAATACATGGAGATGATGGACGGAGCACTGAAACTTTTCAGACACTCACCCCCAGTCACAGATCTGGGTTGAATCCAAGAAGTTGGAGAGCGCAAGTGAGGAAAATCCAACGCTAGACCGCTTCCCAACGAGATTTCTCAACGCTGTTGGTCGTGAATGGCAGGCACCGTGCGGTGCCCCCCCTGCATGGAACTGCAGGGGGGGTACCATAGGTACCCCCCATGTGCACCCCTCACTCCCTAGAGTCCCTGGGGGCCCGCAACGGGCCCCCGCAAGCATTTACTGCCCCCATGATAATATGGCTGGCGGTGTCTGACAGACACCGCCACCATATTAAAGTCTTTTCCGCCCGGTCAACTTGTTGACTAGGCGGAAACCAGGTGGACGGTCTTTCCATCCGCTGCGGTCTCCCCGCCATAGTAATATGGAGGGGGGAAATGGGTGGCGGGCGGGGACGGATCTCGGGTGGATCGCCACCGTCCGATCCGCCCGAGATCCTAATGGGCCCCCTAGTTTCTATAGGAAAAGTATTTTGTGACTTACTTATGTCTTTGGCGCGATTTGACTAATCATCACGAAATGTTCCAGAAAAGGAGCCCACCTGATTCTTGCTGTGCATAGAAAGTTCGGGGTGATCCGGCAAGCGGGGCAGGAGAAAAAGGGGAGGTAAAAAAAAAGTAGCTCTTGGTTCAGAAAATGCCCTTTTTGTTTGTTATTTGATGTAGATCTGTTCAGGAGTTTTAAAGTCATTAAAAGAAAAACAAATTTGTATATAAAGGAACGTGACCCCTACGCAAATCCTCCCAATTTAGTGCAAAGATCTGATTGGCTGCTAACACTTCAACTAGGAATTGTTGGCAGCCATCTTGGGACGAGGATTGAGCCTAGTCTCAACAAAATAGGTTTTAAAAAAAAAAAGTCCCTGGGTTTGTTGTATTTCTATCTAGGACCCTAATTCGATATTCCAGATTCATGCCCTTGTGCGGTTATAATCAATAATATCCTTACAGAGGCATAAGAATCATATCCATATTCAGTAATAACCCATGCAGTCCAAAGCACAGCATGGCTACTCCCATCGACTCCTAGAAAGCACAACGCGTTCTTTAAACAAACCAAGCCTCCAGCAGCCTGGAAATTACCCCCCTGCTTTTGTTTTGATTTGAACAAGAACTCTGTGGAAAATGACAACGTATATGTACATAAGCGGCGTTCATTTGTGTTCACCATACCCCTCGCTGTAAGCAGAACGAATACCGCAAAGCATTGACCGCATCATCCGCCAGCGTAGGCCCATGCACGCACGTACACGACAGCCATTTTAGGCACCATGGCCTCCCTGCCCGTTTGTTAAATCCCAGGCCATAAAACCCTCTCCCTCTGCGTGACCCTGCTCTGAAAGTGACACCCCTGCCTGACCCACACCCCCCTGCTTTCCTCCCAGGAACACCCTTCCCCTCTTCTGATGATCCCCCCTGGCCACACCTGGCCTCTCGACCCGGTCCCAAGTCATAAAACCAAGCCTCGTGGATGTACACCCCCCCCCCCTTTTGGCCCCGCATAGCAAACGTGATACACCAACCGAAGTGCCCGATTTTATTGCCTGCCCAACCTTTGATCTGACCATCCCCTCTTGCCCTCGTGTCCTGTTGGAATGTCCGGCTGCAAGATTACAATCACTTGTTACATTTGGGAGGGGGAGCGACATCCGAGCGGCGGGTATGGGAATAGACCTGAAGCTGGGATTCCAAACATGCCTTTTCGTACTTCAAAGTGTCTTTATTACAATAAGGAATGTTTGTGCATCGTAAATCTGTGTATAAAAGACGAAGCCTCAGAGAAACTTGTTAGAGCACCTCTTGAAGACACTGTGTGCGTGTCCGAAACGACAGGCTCTCCTCATGAGAAATAAAACTCTGTTCTTGCGTTCCTGCTTCCAGCGCCCGTCTCTTTATTTGGTAACAGTTCAAGATGGGAACTAAGAGGCGTCTTGTGCCAGCAGCCTGGGCATCGGTTGCAATTTGGGCTGCTTTTCCTCAATTGGCGTCCCAACGCGGGGCCAATCAGCGACATAAGGTCCGGTAAGAGAGGTCCAGACGATGGGGTGAACATCTAAACGATTGGAGTATACCTGCCTTGAGAGGACCCTCGTCCGGCTGCCGATTGAATGAACTTCACCGATTCCGAACGGACCTCTCTCAAGTGACCTACTGTCCTGACTGGAATCCCACAGGAATGCTGCGGTAAAAACATGGAGTAAGAGAACGATCGGGCGCTGGAAAGGGAAGGCGAAGAACTGTCCACACGGTCCGGTCCGGGTAAGGTTAAGTAGGACGTCTTTACGTCTGATTGGTAGGATGGATTTATCCATCTGATTGATTGATTGATTGTTTGTATTGGAATCGGTATTTAAATACTGGTATTGTTCATTGATTGGTTCATTTAGCCTTGGTTGCTACTAGAAGTATTGGTTCTCTTTGAGACATTCTCTGTTTGCAAACAGCGACGAATAGGAACGTTCCTCTCTCTTTGCAAATAGTGAAGGGTAGGTAATGCGGACTTTTGTCCCCCATTGTAATCCGTCATGCCTATTTTTCTCCCCACTGATTGATTGGTTGCTCTGTTGCTCTTTGAGACATTCGCTGTCTACAAACGGGGAAGAATAGGAATATTCTGTCTCCCTTTGCAGATAGTGAAGGATAGGTAATGCGGACTTTTGTCCCCCGTTGTAATCCGTCATGCCTATCTTTCTCCCCACTGATTGTTTGTTATCGATTTTTATCGATTATCGCTCTTTTGAGATATTCCCTGTCTACAAACAGAGAAGAATAGGAATATTCTGTCTCCCTTTGCAGATAGCGAAGGATAGGTAATGCTTTTGTCCCCCGTTGTAATCCGTCATGCCTGTTTTTCTCCCCACTGATTGATTGATTGTCTGGACATTTATTGTTCAAGGAATAGTTCTTTTGAGGTATTCTCTGTTTGCAAATAACGTGGAATAGAAATATTCTGTCTAGTCTTTGCAAGTAGTGAAGGGTAGGTAATGCGGACCTTTGTCCCCCGTTGTAATCTGTCATACCTATCTACTCCCCACTGATTGGTAAACCAGTTCCACCCGGATCATTTATTAGAGGTGGATCATCTGGCTCAACCGGAGGGCACCCCTAATAAAAAGGACATATGTAAAATACGAAGTAATCACCGTATCCTGTTAACAGAAACTTTAGCATGAAACACACTAGAAAAGGAAGGAAAAAGAAATCGAGCAAAATCAGTAGGCCACTGATGAGTTTTGACTTCGCTAGAAATAAGAAACGTTAGAAATAGCCCGCAATGAGAAACATGAAAGTGGTGAGAGAAGCCAAGCTTGACATCACGGCAGCCACGAGGTAGCTAGGCTCCGCCGCCCCTCACTGCTCCAAACATGTCTGTCCCACCACCCGCCACGCCCAATAACGGTAACATGAGATAGATACAAGTCAACAGATACCTACTCCCATTCCGGAAACTCCCGAAGTACAACAGGTCCACGGTTACGCCCATCCGGAAGACGAGGCCTCGACAAGTGTAGGGCGGGGCCCGGCTGACCGCCATCGGCCGGAGAAGTCGTGGGATGGTCGGCCCGGAATGTACTGGTCATCCCATCCTCTTCTGGCGCCTTGCAGGCCACGGGGGGGATGTCTTGCTTATGCCTCCGACCCCCCCCCATCTCATCGCCTGGTCCGCCCATCACGAATGTCTACGCCGGGAGACGGCGTGGGGTGCACTGGGAGGGAGAGGCGGCGCGGACGAGCCTCTCCCACCTCCCCAGGTGGAGGCCCCTCAGCTGCACCCCCAACGCTCCACTCACCCGAAAAGGGTTCGTCCACTCTTGCGGTGCAACAACACTCCGCTCACCCAGCGGGGTCTCGTCCACTGTTGCGATACAGCGACGCTTCGCTCAAACCAGCTGAGTTCATGAAATGGGCGGTCGACTCTGCAGGAGTGGGCCTGGCGCGAAAGGATGGCCCGGTCGCTTGCCAGCTAGAAAATGAGTCCCACGTCCAAAAGCGTTCCCCTCGGCTTTGAAGATTCTGCGAGAACCGCAGGGGCCCCCGACCCCCGCACCCCCCCCCCCCCGATGGGGAATGACTGCCATGATCGCCCACGGAACGACCAAGACGTAGCCACGAGACGTTGGCGCTCTCGTGCCGGCGCCAGCCTCAGTTTGAATGACCAAAATCCTGCAGGCTACCAATTTGATCAGTTCCGGTGGGACACCAGTATGACCCGGTAGGAAAGATTGTTGCCTCCCTCCCCCCTTTGACTGATGGTTCATATCGCCAGTCCCTTCTGTTGCCCTTTTACGAAAACTATTTGGACTGCCGATAGAGGTTCTGGTCCAACCACGAGTTGGTGGAGACATTTTGACTATACTTGGATATGCCTGACCTCACCCAAAATGGCGCCGGTACAAATGAAACTCGCAACTCCTTGTTGTGTTCCGGTTGCTCAGCCTTGATATCATGAGATATGTATGCAGTTTTTAAGCACATGGCGGGAGGGGATGGGTACTGATTATACGTTCGGACAATGAATTGATATGGGATGGGTACTGATTAAACGTTCGGACAATGAATTGATATTAAGTTCTGACGCATCATTGATTACCGTATTATTGAAAGTTCGAATCTTCGACACTTATGGTACTTGCCCACAATGAAATTTCGATATGATTTTATTGCACTTGTCGCACTTTTATTATGAAATCAACGACCACCGACTACGTTACGTTTTCCACAAATAAATATCCCCTCATGTACAGTTCCAGTCTGCTCCGTGGCCGGCCCACGTGGTTGTAGGCCCGTATTTGTGCGTCAACATTTTTTAATTAAAAGTTTTTGTTGAAAAGCAAACATAGTTGTAGCGCTTAGATTGGTAAGTTTCGAATAAATGGCCACTGTTTCTGATATAAGTAAAATACAGGTGGAAAGAAGCAGTTCGATTAGTTAAAGGTTAAAAGGTATAGTACACAGAAATATTGCAAATGTGAATGGTCCAGGTTTGTTGTATGTGTATTTCATTTTTGTGCAACGTAAAGCAATCGTTAAAGATCCCGGTATTTTGCCTCTACTTTGTATGCCACATGTATCAGGGAAGTTGTTTTAGACGCCCCTAAGCCACTCCGAAGGAATGCCACCTAGCCCCTCTAGTGCCGTGCCTGACGAACAACAACGACCCTGTACCCATCCCTCTTCCTCGAAGGAGAGCACAAGCTCAGCCCCCCACTTTGCACCGACTGCCCTTTGTTTTGACCCTTCCCTGCACACGATCCGTAAATGCCACACTTGGGCGATCTATGCAATACACAGTCCATCAATAATTATCTCTCCCACACTACCGGTCCCTCTGGGCTTAAACGCCGAGATGGTAAGGACTGCATCCCGCGGAGATAGGTCGAGTATGTGGTAAGTAAAAAGCACTTTCGGGCTTATGCGCGCTGATGTGTTTTAAAACGCTGCCCCCACCCCCTTCTTTTTCCCTTCTTTCTGCAGGTCACATCGGAACGTCGACTAAAGTACGGAAAAGACCTAAGCAACACGTCATGGTCCCGTGCGGAAGTCAGGCTAGCACTGCGAAAAATTGTATATTATCTATGGGGACTGCCCCTGAGAACGTGACGAATTTGAGTGATATGAATGCGCGCGTCCATGCCCTGATGTGTATAGCTCGCCCGAATATACGTTGCACATGTTTGGATTGATGAGAGAAATGTTTTATGTATAAACTTAAGTGATGATCGAACGGCCGATGGAATGGGGAAAAGGGGTCTGAACATGGTGCCTATATACGACAAACAAACAAAGATATAGCACTCCCATACTTAGAAATGACTATTTCTCTCTCTGAACCCAGCGATTGGGAGGGTGGCCTGGAGCAGAAACTTGACGGGTTATTACAGTATGCACCATGAGTATTAGCCCGACCAGGTTAGTCCCCGACCAATTGCCAGAGGTGTAAGTATTTGCAACCGGGGCCACCAGCAAAGGCAGCCAACAATAAGAAAGAAGAAAAAGGTAAAAAGCTCAGCCCCCAGATGAATTAAGTAGGATACTAAGGATGCGCAGCATGCAGGTAGAAATCTTCTTGGCCAGAAACTGTTCTATGTTTTGTCTTGGATTTTCGTATGTAATACATGTACTATCTCTCCCGCCTGAATTCGTGTGTACGTAATGTATGGATCTACGTCGTCCCTCAGCCTGTGTTTCTATATAACTTGGCCCCTGCTGTTCTGTGTTGTGTGCGCACTAAATGGCCTATTATTGTACACGTTTCTCTCTCTCTCTCTCTCTCTCTCTCTCTCTCTCTCTCCATGTCGTACGTGTACCGAATAGTTCGTTTAGAATGCGGACGACTCTCTCTCTCTGAGGGTCCCCCTGTTCCCTCTTCCTTTGTGTGGTAACGTTGTGCCCCGCCGGCACAAACTTAATTGGTTTTTGAACACAAAGGTGTTCGAAAAAATTGACAGAAACTAAAACGATTGTAATTTGCCATATTACTACCTCTCCTTTCTGAAAAATGATGGAACTTGAATTGGCTAAGAAGGAAAGGACAGGTAAGACGACTGATGTCCCCTAATCTGGCCTTTTTATAGGGGACTATATGTCAGTGGCCTTCTGTTTTCAGTTTGTTAGAAAACAATCCCCAATGCCCAGATTGCCCCACCTCCCTGCACCCAAGTACGGATGTCCAAAGCGTCCTCGCTTCTCCCGATTGACCCCAGCTCCATATCAGCTGTCCCCGAAGTATAACTGATGACGCTGATCAGCCGTTGCTCTCCGAGAAAAGAATGTTTAGCCTCTTTCCCTCTCTCATGATGATAGCACTTCCCCCTGTTTGCAAGAGTTAGCCGACCCTGTAGGAAAATGTAAGGCTGTCAGGACTCGGGTTAGAATGACGAGTCTCTACCGAAGGATCCGATTTCGAGTTTGATAGAATATGCAGTCGATAGGAGTCTGACTTCTCCCCATATACGTCATGAATGAACACCAAAATAGACTAGTACAAACTCAGGAGAAATGCCCACCTACATACTCCATAGTGATGACTTCTGACCGTGACCGATGAACGTATCCCCAACTACTTAGGATTGGGGGCGGAATTGAAATGTATAAATGTCTTCTCCTGCCAGTTCTCTAAAGCTTGTTTTGTACCCATTCAAAGATACACCATCACCGGAGGAGAGGGGCCGGACGTGACGCTCAGTCTGGCCACAGATCATGAAGCACATGTGACCTCGACCAAAGGTGGAGCCGCTGAGCAACGAGACGCGGGACGAGGCACCACTCTCAAACACGGAAAATGAAAGGATGAAGGGCTGCCTTGAAGCCCTCTGTTTGCTGACCCACCCGTGCCAGAAGCCCCCCGCCCCTTTGAGCCCGATTAATGGGCCTGCCTGCTCGTTATCCTTTGCTCCCTTGGTTTGCTTCAAAGATCTGATCCCACTCCGCCCTCTCTTCCCTCGATTATCCAACCACACCACCCTTTTTTTCGCATGGATTTTGACTCAGAAAAGAAGAACAGCATTTAGGTAGAATAAGGTTTTGCCATGGAAGGAGAAAGAAATGCAGGTGCCCAGCATGAGGCACCCCTAAAAGGATTAGTTAGGAAACAGGACTGTGGTCTAACAGCAGAGGACAGATCGCACCCTGCGACGCGTAAGATTGGATCCGAGCTGGACCTATAGCTCCACCGCCGGTGCTCAACAGCGCCAACGGAAGAAGACGGACTACTAGAGCCTACCAGTGATGGCTCGCTGCTAAAAAGACACTGTGACGAAGACCCACCCCCCTTCTCTTTTTTGACTAATTGCTTGTATTGAACTGAATTCCTCCCTCAACCACTTTGTATTGCTTTCAAAATGTTTATCGGTCACTTTTAACTGTACATTGATACCACCGGAGAAAGAGTCAGAACATGGTTCTATAATGTGTTGGAACATTTCCTTGATTGACCCCGACTGAGTAGTATACCGATCTCTAGACTTGTATGTATAACCCAACAAATGTAAATTCATATGTACTGCATCTCGTCTATCGCATCGACTGCACATGGTTATACGCAATTCGCCAGTATTGACAAACGCTATTTCATTGACCTCACATGGCTATGTGTACACCCGGTCAGTTATGATAAACACGGAAAGGAACTAACTTATGTTAAAAAGCGGCGACTGTGGAAAATGACAACGTATATGTACATAAGCGGCGTTCATTTGTGTTCACCATACCCCTCGCTGTAAGCAGAACGAATACCGCAAAGCATTGACCGCATCATCCCGCCAGCGTAGGCCCATGCACGCACGTACACGACAGCCATTTTAGGCACCATGGCCTCCCTGCCCGTTTGTTAAATCCCAGGCCATAAAACCCTCTCCCTCTGCGCGACCCTGCTCTGAAAGTGACACCCCTGCCTGACCCACACCCCCCCTGTTTTCCTCCCAGGAACACCCTTCCCCTCTTCGATCCCCCCTGGCCACACCTGGCCTCTCGACCCGGTCCCAAGTCATAAACCCAAGCCTCATGGATGTACACCCCCCCCCCCCCTTTTGGCCCCGCATAGCAAACGTGATACACCAACCGAAGTGCCCGATCTTATCGCCTGCCCAACCTTTGATCTGACCATCCCCTCTTGCCCTCGTGTCTTGTTGGAATGTCCGGCTGCAAGATTACAATCACTTGTTACATTTGGGAGGGGGAGCGACATCCGAGCGGCGGGTATGGGAATAGGCCTGAAGCTGGGATTCCAAACATGCCTTTTCGTACTTCAAAATGTCTTTATTACAATAAGGAATGTTTGTGCATCGTAAATCTGTGTATAAAAGACGAAGCCTCAGAGAAACTTGTTAGAGCACCTCTTGAAGACACTGTGTGCGTGTCCGAAACGACAGGCTCTCCTCATGAGAAATAAAACTCTGTTCTTGCGTTCCGGCTTCCAGCGCCAGTCTCTTTATTTGGTAACAGTTCAAGATGGGAACTAAGAGGCGTCTTGTGCCAGCAGCCTGGGCATCGGTTGCAATTTGGGCTGCTTTTCCTCAAACTCCTGGAGTCCACCAAGAACTGTTAGTTCTTAGTGACGTCTTATGTCCAACCTTACATCAAACCCGCCACCTTTCAGGTATAAAATACCAACAGTTGCCTTAAGCAAACACACAGTGGTTTGGAGCAGAGCAGCTATCTACTTGCCCGAGAGCCCAGCTGATGCGAGAGCCCACGGAAGCCGCCCCTCCCCTTTGACGCGCTGGAGAAGCTACTTTTTCTCACGCCGAGAAAATCCAGCTCCGGTGTTCCTGAGTCACCCTTGCGGGTTGCTGGGAGATCGAGTCCTGAAGAAAGAGATACCAGACCTCCCACATTCTATTACTAAGGTACGGAGCTGACTAAACCCTTAAGAGAATTCTTGATTCAGATTCTTGGCAAAAACAATCTTAACCAACTTAACTTAAACTGCTACTTAGTTACTCCTTCCCAAGTATTAGGCTTAGGTCAGGTACATCGGGGTAGGCGTAGTTAGAAGCACAAGTTGAGTACGTTAGTCAATGGTTTTATGTATGTATATATATTTTATCTATTTTAAGTATCATATGGCTAAGAACCCATATCTATGCTTTTACAGTATTATTTCGTAATACTACTTTTACTGTACGCACTTTACTTCATAATAAGTATTGCAATTGTGGCAATTCATTTCTCTTGCATGAGAAAGAAGACTGCTCAGTAAAATAACACCTTTTTATTGAAAACGCCCATCTCTCTATTTCTCTGCACTCTTGTGAAACTAAGTATGCACGGTTGACTGAGTGAAATAGCTGCCTATTGTTTTCACACGACTCTAGAGATACACTCTTTATTCTGAGGGAGCAAAGTTGTCATGTTTATGCGGTTTTCAGATGCTGAATCCCTTCTTGTCTAAATCAGGGAAGTTAACCCCTCCCTATTCATTCGAGAAAGTTTCTAGTGACCTCTGACCTAGCTGGCAAACCTGATTTAAGTCTAACATAGTCAGTAGAGACCTAGATGACCTCAGTCCTACGTCTACACTGCTGTTTATGTTATTCCAATGCGCAGAGCCTATTGGGAAAATAGGAACTACACTACATGGCACCCAACGTTTGGTAAGGCGATAATCTAACGGAAGACACTAGAGTAACTCATTCGTGCTTGTTCACACAGAACCCTTTCTCCGTAAAAACTCCAAAAGACGTCTGGAGTGGGTGAAAGGTTAATATCCGCCGGAACTTAGTAGGAAGAGATTCCTATGCATTAGTTTTTGGTTTAGTCAACATTGAAAGATACAGTGTTCCAAAAATATTGTGCACCTAATTTTTGTTTCCTTGAAACTTGATCTGCAACAAAGAGCTTTCTGTCAGTAAAATGGTGGAAAGTGACGATGAAGCTGAGAGAGCTAGAATAGTAGCTCAACTAATAGAGGATGACACAGCCATCCAAGAAAGTGACCCGAGTGTTATACTCATTTCGGTAAACATAAGAAGAGCGATAACTCTTAAACTTATAAAAAATTGACTGACATCACGTGGTGGTACAGTCATATTCGTGGTAGAAGCCCATGAATATCGGCAGACAGAGGTATTCTATTCATGGATACACTTTCCAGCAGCAAACTCCATAACAAAAGAATTCTACTATTACAAAATAGAGGAACCTCCGGATATATATACTCTTTTCGAGGACGTTGAAATCCCACTAAATTACCAAGAGCACCTGCTCTGGTTTAATGGCGCCCGAAAACATAATAATCACATCACCAGGCACGGTCCACTAGGTAGACCTTGGAGCAACGTGGCCGGTTCTAGCCAGCTACACACCACATCCAGACATTGATAAAATGTCAGACCGGGAACTTTTAGCTCAGCTAAAACTATTAATTAAAATACATAGACAATTGGTCCAATATGTCATGCGGACTTCAACAGTCCAACCAATAGTTAACATTCCACAGACGACCCCTCATCAGGGGAACATAAACAAAATCACACCACAGAACATACAATCATGTCTTGGTAAAGTACCCACAAAACGGGAACAAATTCCATTCTGGTTGGCACAGAAAATTACTCAAATAGAGGCAGTATTTCCAGATACTACTCCTACTGAAAAACAGAATTCTGATTATCTGCCTTCCAATGGGGATCGCACCACATGTGGAAGACTGTGACACTTGGGGCACAGTCTTTGCTTCAATATACACTAAAACACATGGTGTTCCGTCCATGGCGGTTATACCAGATGTACTTAGACAGATTCAAAATGAATATGGTCAAGAACCTGCTTTAACTCTGGGTATGAAATTATTGAAAGACTTCAAGCAGGTCTAGGCTATATTGTTAGCCAACATAAAAGGAGAAGCAGCATCTGAGGCGATCCGCCAAAAATTGAAGGAGACAGATATAGCAGAACAGCCATCTGAACTTGCCAGAATTATAGAAAAATCCTATGAAGAACTAGGGAGAGATAGTTAGGGTGGGAAACCGGTAAAACCCCAACTAACTGAAAATCCTGAAAAAACCTTTATTAAAAATAATCTGAATACTCCAAAAAGGAGCTGGGAGGGTAATAAACAGCCCACTCCCAGGGGAAAACGATTCCAGTCCAGAGGAAGGTCTCCTCAACGGAGAGAAAAATCTCTAGGCCGAGGAAACAAGTCTCCCCAAAGGGAGCCCTCTGAAAAAAGATACAACCTTAGAGATAGGGATAAATTGGGAAAACCTGATAGATATCAAGATATTGACACACGTCCCTCTTGATCCCTCTCACTCAATCTTTCTCGATCTTCCTCACAGAAATCGGAAAGGAGAGGACGATCAGAACACAGAGAAGAGCACGTCAAGTCCAAAGACAAGGAACCTGCTCATCAAAGTAATAAATCACAATATCCCAGAAAGAAGGTAGCAAGTATTAAGATTAAACATGCCGAGGATTCTGAGGACGAGGCTGAAAAACGGAGAGTGGGCCCAGACAATGCTAGACAGTGCAGCAGAAGTGACCATAGCTGGCAAGATCCTGATGAATCATCTGGAGACAGTGGACACGAATGAATACATTCAGGTGGAAACTGCAGATACCAGGGTTAGCAAACCCCATAAAATATACGAAATAACATTACGTATAGTGAGGTAATATAAATTTTTGGTCAAGTTATGTTCCCTAGCGCGTACCCCACCGACTCCATGTACAAGGTTAAAGTGCATGTAACTTCCCTCCTGTGCCAGCTATGAAGACGCAAATACATTTGCGTCCAACGTTAACATGTCCTCTTTCAGACCCACCATGAATGGGTTCAATAGTCCGTTTCCAAGTATGCCTTGCCAACGTCTTTTTGATATGTACCTTACACGTTTTTCCAGCTTCGGCAAAGTAGGCCTGAATTTCTGCCATCGAGCCTTCTCTGTTCTCTGACTCTGAGAGCAAGCAGCCCAGGCTGCCCCCGTACTCGTGAACTCTGACTTACTTCTAGCGCGGCCCTCCGTGCTCAGCTCAGCCTGCTACCTGCCAAGATTGACTACAACCTTCGAGTTATCTGTTTTCCTTTCCGAAGATGCATTCCTGCCTACTAGCTTAAAGTAAACATTCCCCAGCTGCAGAGCCAAAGGGCCTGCCACACTGTCTTTATGCAAGTAATTCATAGCCTCTGTTGCCATGTGCCCATGGAAGGCCCATGCCCCCACGCTTCTCATGCAGACACTCAGGCGCTTATACACGCACTCTCAGTCAGTATAGAATAGCTTTTGCTCTAGAGACCTTTCCGCCCAGATAGCTTAGTTCCTACAACACCAGATATCAGATATGATAAAAGTACAAGTTGATCTGACATGCCAGACTTCTGTCTCTTTCCGTCAGTTTAAATGTCAAGCTCCCTGCACCCTCCAGCTTCACGTCATTCACACGTCATGCAGCTGCGCGCGCATCCAAGCCTCAGATTTCTGCTGACATTGCAACATTTCTGCTAAGTGCCACCCCTTTGGTGATACCTACTTGTGACGTTTCTATCACACACCTCTAGTTCACGCCTCTTGATTACGAAATTGTACCACGTGTAATACTGTTATCTTGTCTTCTCTCAGCTGTTACGCCTCCTGCATTTTTGCCTATGACATGAATTAAGTATATAAGCTATGTACTGTTAATAAACTGCAGGCACGTGTTCTATCCCTTCTGACACCCCTGTGGTGGTCAGAATCAGATAGCTTGGTCATGACCATTCCTTTTTAAGGAATAAACCCCTAAGAACTCTAACACCACGGACTCTGTCTTTTTTCATCCGAACTGAGTTATTATTGATTAAGTACTTACCTGCATAGAAATTAAGAGAGTAAATTATTTATTTACATCATTTTGGCGCCCGAACAGGGACTCCTCCCCCACCTCACGCGCTGGTTGGCGCATTGCAAGCTCTGTCCCCTGCCATCAGTTAGATGGAACCAACGCGTACCGGCAGGATTTCCTGCATCTCCCTCTGACCCACGGAGGTGACGAAGACTGCGATCAGTGCCCAGACGAGGCGGTGAGGAGTGCGGAGGATCCCGACCAGAGCCTAGCCGAAAGAAGCAAGGTCCGAGGTGTCAAGAGGCCCACCAGGTTTCCCAGTTTTCCGAAGTTTTCCGAAGTTGTCCGAAGTATCGAGTCGAGCCGAGTCCAGTCCAGTCGAGTTTTCCGAGGCCTTCTGTTTCCGTGCTTCCCGGTGAGTACCATTGCTGGGACGTATCTAGACGGGTTTGGGTACACAAGTCCGGTCTGCACTGTTTTTAGGCAGTGTATCTGTACTGTTTAGCAGTATATCTAGTATTCTGAATTTTTGCACTGTTACACCAGTGTATCTGTACTGTTGAGCAGTATATCCAGTATAGGGGATAGTCATCTATGTTTTAAATGTCTTTTTATGTGATTAATGTCGTGGCATGAATGTGATCGTTTAATGTGCATCATTGTGTTTTTGTGTAACTAGTTGTGTCTAGATTTAAGCGCTAAGGATCAAGCATTCAGTAATAAGCAAACAAAATGCCGTTTTTTAACAAGCTAAAGCAGATAGGAACTAGGAAAGGGATACTGGAGGAAGAAATTCCTATCCCCCCTAGGGACACTCCCGGCAACTTTATGTATAATAAGCATGGCATAGATGCCATATTGTACCTAGACTTATGGGCCGACTATACCAAGCATCTAGACGAGAGACACAGATGGCCCGCTACCGGAACATGGGATGCCGAGTGCATCATGAAGGTAGAAGAAGCATTATGGAAAAAGAAAGCTAGACAATCCCAGAAAGACGCCATAGAATTTTGGCGTAAGGAATCACATAAGCGTGCTGAGAAAGCACTCCGTAGAGAAGATAGACTTAAAGAATCAGATAAAGCTCAAGAAAACGAATTAGTTACTGAAGGAATCCGAGTAAAAACAGAACAAATAGACCGTGCCCGAAACAATCTTGTAAACGGTATGTATCTTGCGGCCGAGGGTACACCTGAGGCCCTATCTGAAATACCGAAAAACTTACCGCCACCGTTAGTGCCAACCAAAGTAATGCATAAGACTACTAAAGACATATTCCTAAATTCATATTTAGAGGATGTAGCACCAGCTTACACCAATCTGCCTGTTCGTGCCTTGCCTACTGACAGGGCCGGGGGTGGCACTCCGCCCCCAGATCATGCCCCGCCGATACCGCGACAGACCACTCCCGTTCCGCCAGCTCCACCACTTCCCGCACCCAAAATTGACTTACCGAAACAAGTCCAACCTGATACTATTAAACAAAGAATTCAAGTTCAGATCCAGACTCCACAGGGAGATAATGCCTCAGCCTCCGCTTCAGGAGGTGCGACCGCGGGTTTTCGGACCCCGCCATTAACACGCAAATTCAATATCAGGGATACGCAGAGCCCTCTTACGTTCAAGTCTCCTCGTTTTGACGCATTCAGAGAAAACATTTCCGTTTGTAGATATGATCCAGTACCCGGTAAAGAAGATCTAATGATATTGGCATCACTACGGCTAAGATCTGCTACTGACATCTTGCTATGTTATGTAGGAATGAAGGACCGTCTAGATAGAATATATGAGTTCGTTCAGACAGGGAAAGACCCTGACAGTATCAAGGATGCCATGGAGAAACAGAAAGTTGACATTCAAGCACAGATACTAAGATTTTTCGTAAATTGTTTAATAAGAGAACGAGATAGACCTGGAACAGATCAGAGTGAAATGGATGCACTGAACAGATGGGGCCAAAATATAGCCGATGGAAAACATGACAGGGGGTCTTGCATAGCCAGTATGTATAAGAAAATTAGAAAGGCAGTAATAGCGGCACACCAGAAAGAGAAAGAACGAGCTTCCTCCGAGGAGGAAGAAGAATCTGAAGAATCAGAGAGAACTACAGATACTATAGCATATGTAGGTAAGGGAAATTACCTTAGGAAGGGCATCCGTCCGGAAAGCAAGAGAGTTTTTCTCTCTGCCTTAACAAATCCGAATTCCTCTGAACATCAGTTCCAGGAAACTGATAAAAGGCTTCGAGACCGAATGGGGTACCGTGTACTCAATTCTATGGATGAACAAGAACTAGCACGAACGGCCGTGTTATGGGCCGAAAATCCAGATATATATAATGATGATACATTAGCACAGACATTCCTGAACCGCTCTCCAGACGAACAGAAATTAGCAGGAGTATACATGATTCAGCACCTCCTCATCAAGTACAGAAACCATCATTCCGATCCAGGTCCCTTACACGAAACATTAGAAGCCCTACTTATGGACAGATGGAGAGGTTTTAGTACCAAGTTAATACAAATAATTCTAGAACAACGACGTAAATATAACACCTTCATAAGCTCTGAATATGTCCCGGCCCCGCCTCCAGAAAGGAAAATGTATCACATGCAATGCGGGGGTGGCATTGAAAGTCAGAACCCCTTACGAGAAGTACACCCTGTTATGGGTGAGGATCGTGTCTTGAAACGCGTGTATGTTCACACGCCACTGACTAAGTTAGAACTGTTAGAAATGAAGAAACTAGTCCCGTGTCATGATAAAGACCCTGCAGGTTTTCACAGAGAGCTTAAAGACATGTTACTGATGGGGGATTACACTTATGATGATATCATGAAAATGTTGAAGGTGCTGTTGCCCACGGGCATTTACGAGAAATTGAAGGAAAAAGAATGGGAGGTGGGGGACACAAAGATTGCATGGGCAGAAATAGAAGACGAAGAAAACAAACGAATCCCAGGGTTAGGCCTTGGGGATAAGACTAAAGCATTACCCGGTCTAATAGTACAGGTCCTGCCAAGATTATTGACAACTAGAAAGGAGGATTGGGACGCGATCTCGTCCTGTAAACAGAAACAAGATGAAGATACTAGTGACTTCTATTCCAGATTCGAGAAATGTTTCATTATTAATAGTGGCCTCCAACCGAGTAGCGAGTCATATCCACACCTTTTTGTATCAAAATTAGTCGAGAACTCCCTACCATTAGTTAAAAACAGAGTGTACAAAGTTGAAAGTACTTGGCAGGCAAATACGCCATCCCAGATGTTACAAATGTTACAATACCACCAGAACAGAATTAGGGAAGAACAAGATCAGGAACAGAAGCGTATGAAAGACACAAAGATGAAAATGTTAGTAGCACAGACGGTCCCAGCCGACGGTCAGAGAAAAAGTGGGACCCAGACAAGTCACACAGCCGTTCCCGTTAAAGGGACATGTAATTACTGTAAGCAGCCAGGTCATTATGTACATGAATGCCCAGTTCTGAAACATAACATAGCGACAGGTAAAACTAAAGAAAGACCGCATCCGCCTAGACAAGACCATAACCAGCATCAGTCTTCGCAGAACGAGCAGCATATCCAGAATCCACAGTCTATGCATGCATCCGCACAGACAGCACAGACAGTAGCGGTACCACAGCCACAGCCCATTGCCGCAACTCAGCATGTTTCACAACAGATGTACCAGTATGCCCAGTCTGCATACCCAGATTATCCCCGATATACATGAAACAGCCTAGAGAGGGAAGGTGACTCGCCTCTTATTGAAATTCCTGTAGATCAAGAAGGTCCTTATGTACACAGTCAGGTATTGGGAAAAGATAGAAAGTTTTTAATTGACACAGGGGCAAGTCGCACCACAATCAGCCATGATGAAGTTCCAGGGGCACCCCTCTCAGGCTCACAGAATGTTTCCCTTGGTTTTTCAGGACAGCCTATTGTAAATGAGGTATCGCAACCAGTTCCCCTGGCTGTGGGTCCGTTATCACGTGTTACAGACTTATTACTAACGAAATCATGTCCAGAAAATCTGTTAGGAATCAAAACTCTGAAAGCTCTAGGAGCTATAATATGCTGTTCCCCGGAGGGAGTTAGACTCTTTCTGCGGGATTTCAAGGGTCACTATGTTTTGAGAGAATTTGATGTCAGATTGAAAAATGTACCAGATCACTTGTGGGCAAATGGCCCAACTGATGTAGGTTGTATGCACATTACACCATACCGCGTCACACTCAAAGCAGGTGTAGTTTTACCCAGAATCAGACAATACAAGTTACCACCCGATGCTGTAGTGGCTTTACTGAAAATAATTGAAGAGCTCATAGCTCAAGGAGTGGTCGTAGAGACCGACTCCAATATCTGTAATTCACCTATCATTCCGATTCTTAAACGTACTGATCCCAATGCACCGCCAGTATATCGGCTGGTGATTGATTTAAGAGAACTGAATAAATGCATTATTCCACAGTACCCTGTGGTTCCCGACATCTCAGCCTTATTGACGGCTATTGATTCCGAAGCGACGTTCTTTACTGTAATCGACCTCAAGAACGCCTTCTTTAGTGTACCCATTGACCCCGACAGCCAATATCTATTCGGATTCAGTTTAAATGGACGAAGTTTCAAATTTTCACGCGCACCTCAAGGATTCACAGAAAGCCCCAGCATCTATAGCCAAGCCCTGAAAAGACAACTCGATTGTATCACAATGCCAGTTAACACAGCTTTACTGCAATACGTCGATGATCTGCTGATCACCGCACGAAGTGAGCCCGAATGTGAACAAGCATCACTGACAGTTTTACACTTTCTGGCCGACAAGGGGCACAAGGTGTCCCCTTCGAAGCTACAATTCTGTGTTCAGCAAGTTGTGTACTTGGGTCACTTGCTGTCCAAAGTGGGGAGACAGCTCACTCCCGATCGCATCCAGTTAATTGTGAATATGCCGCAACCCCAGACACAAAAGGAAGTGCGGGCCTTCATAGGCCTCACCTCATACTGCCGACAATGGATTCCCCAGTATGCATTTCTAGCTAAACCACTCATTCAGTTAACAACGCAGGAGGCAGCAACTTCGACTGACCTCCCTTGGACTCAAGAACATACACAGGCTTTTGAAGAATTAAAGAAAGCTTTATGTCAAGCACCAGTTTTAGCAACGCCATGTTACAGCAAACCGTTTACACTTTTTGTTACAGAACGTGATGGTACAGCGTTGTCTGTCCTCACTCAAGATCAAGCAGGTTCACATAAGCCTTGTGCTTATTTTTCTAGTACATTGGATTCAGTAGCTCAGGCACTCCCTGCGTGCTTGAAGTCAGTAGCAGCAACAGCACTAGCAATCAGACAAAGTGATTCAATTGTTTTAGGTCATCAATTAACAGTTCAAGTCCCACATTCTGTAGAGGTTCTGTTAAACAGAACCCAGACTCAGCACTTGACTATAGCACGACTGACAGGTTATGAATTAACACTATTCCAGCCACATATAGAAATCAGACGTTGCAGCATCCTGAACCCCGCAACATTGTTGCCTACAATTATGACAGATCCAGCCCCGCATGATTGTATAGAGATCATTAATGCAGTAACAAAACCTCGACGAGACTTAACAGATGTCCCACTGACAAATCCAGACCTGACACTTTATGTGGACGGTTCATGCATGAGAACAAGTACAGGAGAATTAGTGGCCGCGTATGCCGTGACCACTGAAACTGAAGTCAAAGAAACACATCGTATTGACACACTGTCTGCTCAAGCAGCAGAGCTTACTGCTCTGACCCGAGCTTGTATTCTAGCCAAGAACAGAAATGTTAACATATACACAGATTCCCGTTATGCATTCGGAGTTGTACACGACTTCGGAGTCCTCTGGCAAGAACGGGGTTTCTTGACCTCCCATGGTGCCAAGATCCAGCATGGTCCCCTTATTCAAGCACTGTTAGAAGCAATACATTTGCCCTCGGGCATATCAGTCATGAAGTGTAAAGCACATACCAAAGTTACAGATTCTGTTTCCCAGGGTAACGACCTGGCAGACCAGACAGCAAAACATACAGCATTGACTCACACCCAGATTACTGATGTGACAAAGACCATAGTACCGACACAGTGTATGGCAGTTAGGGATCCCACCCTAGACGTAATTGATATCCAGACGCATGCTGCTCCAGACGAAATAAAGAAATGGACTGAACTAGGAGGGATCCAGACAGATCAAGGTTGGGTCACAAAGGAAAAATCTATATGGTTTCTCCCCGACTCAATGGTTCAAAGCATGATAAATACAGCACATAGTCCTGCACATCTAGGAGAGAAAGCGATGTTAGACAGTTTACAGAATCTCTGGCACAACAAACACTTACGAGCAGCCGCAAAACAGAAAGTGCGTACTTGTATGATCTGTTGTCAGTTCAATCCAGGTAAAAGCGTTCCTGTAGAGCAAGGTGGATTTCATCCTCCCGATCACCCTTTTGAAGTCCTCCAGATGGATTATATCCAGATGGACCGTTGTCGAGGATTCAAATATGTCCTCGTAGTTGTTTGTGCACTGTCCCGTTGGACAGAAGCTTACCCAGTATCAGATTACACCGCCCCGACCACTGCCAAGCAGCTGGTTCGTGAATTCTTCCCACGGTACGGTTTGCCTCGTGTCGTGTACTCAGATAACGGTCAGCCATTCTCATCTGCATTAATGAAAGAAGTTTCTTTACTGCTAGGATATCAGTGGAGATTCCATTGTGTCCGACATCCCGAAGCAGCAGGCCTTGTTGAAAGGCATAACCAGACATTAAAGAACCGCCTTGCTAAAATATGTCAGGAGAAAGGGGTCGACTGGATAGTCGCCCTGCCCGTGGCACTATTCTACATGAGAATGGTCGCCCATTCGAGATCAGGGCTATCTCCGTACGAAGTGGTCTTTGGCAGACCACCGAATATGTGGGGGACGCCCATTCCAAAGAAAATCACTGATGTTGATTGTAATATGTTGACAGATTACCTTGCCTCCTTGATGTCTGCACTCCAATCATGTCGTTCACAGGTTGCCGCAGCCTTTCCTGACAACACTGATGTAAAGCCCCATGATGTCCGTCCGGGGGACCTAGTTCTCGTCCGGAATTTCGACCGGAAAAGTCAGTTGGAGCCCCGCTGGAAAGCACCGAAGATCGTCCTCCTTACTACCAGGACTGCCGTCAAGTTGGAAGGAAGGAAGGGGTGGGTTCACACAAGTCATATTAAACTTTGCAATGAACTGAAAAATAAACTGGAACAGGACTCTGACTCGTCCACCCCCATCAAAGACTGTGTTAAGCCACAAGACTTTACAGTTTCCAAACGAGAAAAGACTCCCCAAGAAGAATACCGTATGAAACTCCGATCTAGCAAGTCAGACAGTTTAATTGTTTAAGTCCTCCCCTAGGTGAATCGGTTAAATAGTTTCTGACATGTATCCCCTAGATCGAGATAGAGAGAGAGAGAGAGACAAGTAAAAAGAAATACATACTGCAAATCACTGCGTAGTCACTGTATAGTGACATTGTTAATAATGTTTTCTCTAAGTGTTCTAATCATTATTGCCAGTATATTGCTTCCTATATACTGTCCTATTTTCAAGCATGAACAATCCGCTTACAATGTTTCTGCTGAACATTCCTTTAGTGAGTTACCTCCTCACGAACTCTCTTACAGACTTGCGCTGCGCAACAACACATTCATTAGTATGCTACACCACTCCCATCAGACTAATAACGCTACAAATTGCTGGATATGTGGCCGACTCCCTCCCTACCAGAATTACAAGGGAGCTCTGCCCCTCTTTCCGTACCCGTTCACTCACAACGGCTCCTGTGGTGCATGGTTCAAAATAATTAATTCCTTAGATCCTGATATTGCTGTTTTCGATGGGAGCTGGGTTTGGGGAAACCTGAACTTAGTTCTGCTCAATGTCTGTCACCCTGATAAGGAGGGACTCCCCATTAGAATAGGAACTGATCTAGAAAATGAAGTATATGGATTAGGTAACTACACAATTAGCCTTATGATTCTTACTGTAGAATCTGAAGCCGCACCTGTTCTGCCCGCTATGTCAGTATTACCAGTCACCGGTGAATTATGTGTTAGCAAGAAAGGTTCAGTACACTTAGGTAATAGTAAATGCACTACTGTGGTCGAATTCAGTGATCATGGTAAATCGTCCTTTAAAGCTACCCGTCATTCTTATTTTGTTTGTGGTCATACCGCATACATACGTCTACCTCCAGATTGGGATGGTACCTATTACATTGCATTCCTTCTGCCACCTGTTTTCCTAGCTCCTCCTGATTATCACAGAAATACCAATCTAGTAAAGAGTAGACTCCGAAGAGATCTCCCGATTGTCGACTACACTGAAACGGCATGGGAGCAATACACAGATTTCAATAAAGGTTTTTTCCCCTACTTAGGCACTGTAACAAATAGTAAATTAATACGTAGATTAACCAGAACCCTTGAAGCAGTAGTGAACGAAACTGCCTCCGCTCTAGGTAACTTAACAGAGGAACAGTCTGCTATACGGACTGTTGTCCTTCAAAATCGTCTCGTGATTGACGTCATCTTGGCAGATAGAGGTGGAGCCTGTAAGGTCATCGGGTCAAGTTGCTGTGTTTTCATTCCACAAAACGCACCATCTGTATACAAAGCTATTACACGTCTCCATAAAATTGCCAGTCTGATACATCAGAATCCAGGCACCTGGACTTGGTCCGGTTGGTTCTGGACAACGTTATCCGCTTGGGGATGGAAGATCCTATCCTTCCTAGGCATTGGCCTAGTCATAGTATTCAGTTGCTGCCTGTGCCTACAGTGTGGGCCAGCGATATGTGGACTGTGTGCCACATCCTGCATTGAACTTCTAGTTTCCTCTCAAACCGCCAAAGAAAGAAAGATGAGCAAATGATGCTACAAGAACAGACTGATCGATTCATGAGCATAGAGATTTCATGAAGGGTCCGTAGGGAACAAGGAGGGAATGAGGTAATATAAATTTTTGGTCAAGTTATGTTCCCTAGCGCGTACCCCACCGACTCCATGTACAAGGTTAAAGTGCATGTAACTTCCCTCCTGTGCCAGCTATGAAGACGCAAATACATTTGCGTCCAACGTTAACATGTCCTCTTTCAGACCCACCATGAATGGGTTCAATAGTCCGTTTCCAAGTATGCCTTGCCAACGTCTTTTTGAGATGTACCTTACACGTTTTTCCAGCTTCGGCAAAGTAGGCCTGAATTTCTGCCATCGAGCCTTCTCTGTTCTCTGACTCTGAGAGCAAGCAGCCCAGGCTGCCCCCGTACTCGTGAACTCTGACTTACTTCTAGCGCGGCCCTCCGTGCTCAGCTCAGCCTGCTACCTGCCAAGATTGACTACAACCTTCGAGTTATCTGTTTTCCTTTCCGAAGATGCATTCCTGCCTACTAGCTTAAAGTAAACATTCCCCAGCTGCAGAGCCAAAGGGCCTGCCACACTGTCTTTATGCAAGTAATTCATAGCCTCTGTTGCCATGTGCCCATGGAAGGCCCATGCCCCCACGCTTCTCATGCAGACACTCAGGCGCTTATACACGCACTCTCAGTCAGTATAGAATAGCTTTTGCTCTAGAGACCTTTCCGCCCAGATAGCTTAGTTCCTACAACACCAGATATCAGATATGATAAAAGTACAAGTTGATCTGACATGCCAGACTTCTGTCTCTTGAAGGACTGGGTTCTTTTGGACCCAGCGGTGCCAGGGCACAACACCTGAAACCTTCGTGGGTAACCTGCTCCGGCGTACAAGTCACAGAGACACGGGACACTTCCTTCGGCGTCAAAGAGTCAAGGTTTATTTACTGCAGGGAACACAGAAGTCACGACAAGTACAACACGTGCAACTTGGGGAGACTGCTTCAAATTGGTTTTGTGGATCGCTCCTTTTATACAGTTTTTACCCATAGGCTAACATTGAACACAAAGGTTTACAACTCAGTTCCCACATCTAGCTCCCAGAGGGGTCGCTTTGAAACATACAAGGTCCGGAACATAAGTGCGGAAACATTTGGCGGTTCCCAACTGTAAAAACCCATCTTCCCACCATTAGCAAATTCCAATCAGCAGTAAAGTGGATCGAAACAGGAACGAAGACAGGTGCAGAGGAAGACGGAGACAGTGGGGAGATCGGAAAGGGTGTAAAAAGGGGAGGTGTCGGGAAGCACGAGATACAGGCATCAAAGGGACGTGCCTAATGAGATGCACGGCTGAGACAATAAGACCGTGCGGCAAGATGAGCCTCGAGCGGCACCACCTGCCTTACAGTAGCAACCCCCTCGTCATAAAGACTCTTTCAAAGGACATGTGTCTTCCGCAAATATCTTGGGAGCCCCAGGGTCGCGAAGCGGACAGCGTCCGTTCGCTGACTACTTGAGGGCAAGAGACAAAATGGATGCCGTATCTAAGATGGAACCCGTGGGTACAGATGAGAAGCCCACATAACAAACGAACGGTTTAAGTTAGCACAGCGAAACTGCGCACACTTACTAAACTCGTCATTTGCGGTTCATAGATACTAGACTCGACCATATTCGTGCGAGTCGAAAACACCACTTACGATTGTCACGGAACCTCAGACGCTCCTTTTGCCCTCATGTAGGCAAGCACTAGTCGGAATCATATTCGATATTCATCAGACCATCAAGATGTCGTTGTAGCATAGCTCTGTCCGACCGAGTCCCCTTGGTAACAGGTGGTTGTCTCATACACGTTGTAGCACAGAGGCCACATAAGGCAGGACCACACTGCACACAAAGGCAACACGTGAACAGGAACACTACCACAACCCCGATGATCATCAGAATCTTCCAACCCCAGGTCGATACCAGGCCCCAAAACCAACCGAGTAACGTCCAATCCCCTACATCCACGTGTATGGATTCGGAGATCTTATGCAACTTCGAGATGGCTTGATAGACAGTAGGAGCATTATCAGGTATGAAAATGCAACAGCTCGAATGGATCACTTTACATACCCCACCGCGATCTGCCAAGACGACATCTAAAACCATACGGTTTTGCAACGTCATAAGTCTCTCCGCCTGAAGTTCTGTGGTGATATTACCAAGGGCACTGGCAGTAATGTTAGCTGTCGATTCTACCACTCGAGTCAAATGTCTCAGGTTCCTACTATTAACCATAGGTCCCCAAAACGGGAGGAAACCCTTGAAAAAGTCTCCTGCCTCTTGACCGGCAGTATCCTCTTCGCTAATTACGCCTCGTACAACTCTAGTCTTGTGGTAATCGGCATCTACAGTAAACGTCGGAGGCAACAGATTTGCAACAAAACATGAGCCCATGAAGTCTGAGGGCAACCATGTATATGCACGATCATGACAGATGAAGTACGTACCCTTGGCAGCCAGAAACACAGGGGTCGGGGACATTGGCAGAAGGTAACTTTCAGTGCAAGCACTTACTCCAAGTGAGGCTTGCGAACCACGACCCACAAGACAAAAATTACCAGTGTGGGGTACGACCCATATTGGAGACGAGCTTTTAAGCTGCTTTTCATTAGTGAACATACTATATTCCCCTCTACTTAGGACCCTATAGGCTTGTACCTCTTCTTTAGGGATGAGAAAAGCATCATGGATCTCATCTTCCAAATCCTGTATTGCCATCGACAGCACCCACTGATACGAGGTAGGACCAGGTTTGGGGGAACGTTCTGGAGAGGGGTGGAAACCTAGTGCGCTTCGAAGCATTGTTTGGTATGCTCGAGCTGACCCTTGGGAACTATACGGCAGTACCAGATATGGGATTCCCTTACCCGTAGTATGTGGCATCAACCCACACACCCAACAATTAGTAGTGTTAACCACTAACTGATGCTGATGGAGGAGCTGGATAAAGGAATTGTTGCGGAATTCTACACGTCTAGCCTGTTCGTGTTCCGGTAAAATATGAAAGGAATGGGGAGAAACAGTAGAAGTAATAGAAGTAAGGTTAGGGTAAGGAGTAGAAGTAGGGGTAGGAAGTAAAAAGTAAGACATAGCATAATACACCCCACCCGCCAAGAATGCAGAAGCAGTTAAAAACAGTACAAACAATTGGAATACAACACATTTAGTACGACTGAGTTTCTGCAGTTTGACTCTGTACGCCTGAGCTCCTTCCAAATCGTTCAGCTTTGAAAATGCCATTTCCCTACGACCGTCCGCAACGTTTCTTGACGCACTTCGTTCTGTGCAGCAATAGTCAATTCCCAGGAGTTCCTAGGAACCGACGGCCTTTAACCTAGCGTCAAGACCTACTGTCCAGAAGGAAGTACGCGCGCGGCCCTACGGCCCTCAATACACAATATGTATTTTATTTAGCACAAATAGTTCAGCTGTGGAAGGAAAAAGATACAAGAAAAAATCTTAATACATGTACAAAACAATTTTCAATGATACGAATTGTTCAAAGTTGATCAGGGGAAACGAGGATATTGCAGTTATCAGTTTCAGCAAAACAAGAAAAAAATTTATTTGTCCTTAGTATGAGAACGCAAAGAATATCGATGTTTCCCGGGACGTGTCTGCTCGTCGAACAAAGGATCCGTTGAAGAGACAGCGTCCTGCTGATCAATTGGTTGATTTGATCTTGAGTCTTTTGCTGACAATGTTCCAACAGTGGCTTTCTGCTGCGCTGAGTGTTCACCAACAAGCTGTGCGTCGCTAAAAGGTACAAACACCGGCAATGTTTCTGCTTCTGTTGACGCAATGCCTTTCCTCACCCACGGGTCTGCCGGCAAAGGAATAGGGACTCGTTTACAATGGGTAGCATGTACCCAATTCTTTCGCCCCTCAAGACGAACGGCAGTCCTCGTGGCCAGGAGCACCTGGTAAGGTCCAACAAAACGGGGGTCCAGATTCTTCTTGCGTGAGAAGTTACGGGTGACTACCCAATCACCCGGCTGGAGCTGGTGGCCTGGACCCTCCGTCTGCGTCGGCAAGGCGTCGTAAACCTGTTGATGAATTAATCTCAGTTTAGCAGTCAAGTCATGTAAGTAGTCAATCAACATCGGATACTCAAGATCAACGAATATTCCTGGCCTAGGAACCCCCCACACATTCGCAGGACGGCCGAACACTATTTCATAGGGACTAAGCCCTAGTCGGGAGTGTACAGTTGCCCTAGTTGACAGTAATGCTAGAGGTAAAGCGTCAGGCCACGAAAGTCCAGTCGTAGCTTGAATCTTCGCTAGTTTTAGTTTAAGGGTACCATTGTAACCTTCAACCAATCCAGCTGACTGGGGATGATTGGCGCTGTGGAATTTTTGATTAATTCCAAGGCCCTTACACACACTCTTCATCACACTTCCAACAAACTCACTTCCGTTGTCTGACCACACGACTCTAGGCATTCCATACCGAGGAAAGTATTCCTTCAGTAGGATTTTCGCAGTAGACAAAGCAGTATTATCTTTGAGGGGATAGGCCTCGATCCATCGGGAGAAGGCGCAAACCACAACCAAAACGTATTTCAGGTTATTGCATCGCTCCATATGGATGAAGTCCAATTGGATCACCTCAAAGGGATACGAAGGAGGAGCAAAACTGCCAGGGGGAGTTGGGGTTCCTTTGCCAGGATTGTACATTATACACACCATACAATTCTTCACCAAGCGTTCAGCACACTTCGTAATGCCATCATTCTTCCACACAGCAGCCAACAACTTGCAAATACCTTTCGCACTAATATGTGCTAACCCATGTGCCATTGTCACAACGGCCAGTACATACGCATCAGGCAACATCCATCTTTTCTGATCTGACAAGTCAATCCAGCAACCATTCGCATCCAACCTTCCCGTACTTTCTTTCCATTTCATCTTTTCAGTGTCGGTGGCCTCATTCTGAATTGCTTTCACGCTCTCTATAGTATTCTCACACATACTTGATTCTGTAGGCCACCTAACCGAACTCGTCACATACATTCGAGTGCTAAGGTTCCGGGCAGTCTCCTTAGCAATCTCGTCTGCAAACGCATTACCACGACCAACATCATCCGTCACTTTACGATGCGCACTACACTTAACAATTGCAACTTGAGCAGGCAAAGTCAATGCATCCAAAAGATCGTTCACGAGCTGGCCATGCTGTATTTTCGTGCCATGCGACGTGAAGAAACCACGCTCTCTCCACAACCGTCCAAAGTTATGCGCTACACCGAAAGCATACTGGCTATCGGTGTACACATTCACACGTTTACCTTTTGCTAATACACATGCTCTAGTAAGAGCAATCAGCTCTGCGGCTTGGGCAGAATTCTGATTCAATCTCGCAGTCTCAACAACAGTATTCAACGTCACAACAGCATAAGCAGTAGTCACATCACCATTCGGTAATTTAAAACATGACCCATCCACATACAGGGTGCCGTCAGGGTCTTCCAATGGAGTGTTTTTAAGGTCCACTCGACCTTTTGTTTCCTCCTCTGTACGCAAGTAGCAGTCATGTTCTGCTACTTCATCTGACTCTGCACTAATCGGTAACAAAGTTGCCGGATTTAGGACATTACAACGTTTTATCTGAATGTGGCTTGCCAAAAGCGTCAATTCGTACCCAGATAACCTCGCACTCGTCAAGTGCTGAGTTTTCGTTCGATTCAAAAGAGTATCGACTGCATGCGGAACCATCACCGTAAGCATATTATCCATGACCAATCCTGCTGATTGTCGGATGGAGACCGCAGCTGCCGCAGTTGCTCTCAAACAACTCGGCAATGCTCTAGCTACTGGGTCTAAGGTCGAGGAAAAATATGCACATGGACGTTGCTTACCACCAAAAGGTTGCGTTAAGACACTCAACGCACAACCTTCCCTCTCGTGAACATATAACGTGAACGGCTTGCTGTAATCAGGGGTACCTAACACAGGAGCCGAACACAATGAATCACGTAATTCAGAAAAACTTTTCTGACATTCTTCCGTCCATGGTAAAGGAGTTGAAACATCCTTGCACGTAAGAGCCACCAATGGTTTCGCTAGCAATGAAAAATTAGGAATCCACTGCCTGCAGTACGACGTGATACCTAGAAAGGCACGCACATCTCTCTGGGTTTGTGGCACAGCCATTCGCGCAATCGCTGCAATTCTCTCTGGGGTCAATCTCCTTCCCTCCTTTGACAATAAGTGACCTAGGTAGGTTACTTCTTGACAACAATATTGGAGTTTAGAAGGTGACACCTTGTGATTTAACTCACAGAGATGTTGCAGCAACGATACCGTAGCAATCTTGCAAATGTCCTGAGTATCAGCAGCCACCAATAAGTCGTCGACGTATTGGATTAAAGCCGCACCAACTGGCAACCTAAACGCATCTAGTTGACCCTTCAAAGCTTGACTGTAAATCGATGGACTTTCACAGTAGCCTTGAGGAGCGCGTTTGAACCGGAAGCTACGTCCACCAAGAGAGAAACCGAAAAGGTCCCTGCTCTCTTCGGCAATCGGGATGCTGAAAAACGCATTTTTCAAATCAATCACCGAAAACCACGAAGCAGTAGCTGGAATCAGAGTCAGTAGCGCCGTGATGTCAGGCACAACAGGGAATTGAGGAACCACAATTTTATTTACCTCCCGTAAATCGATAACAAAACGATAAACAGGCGGTTTGGTAGGATCAGTGCGTTTAAGAATGGGCAGTACAGGGCTGTTGCACACGTTTCCCCGTGTCTCCTCAATAACATCTTTCTCGATCAAATCATAGATGATCGCTAACAAAGCTCGTTCACCATCCAGGGAGATACGATATTGGGGAATACGTGGCAATCGCACATTAGATTTCAACTGAACAACATAAGGGGAGATATCAAGTAGGCCCACATCATTTGGACCCGTCGCCCACAAAGACGCAGGAAGAGAATCCAATTCCGGTGGAAGCTTATCGAGGGACAAATACATGGGAGAGACTACCTTCTCTCCGAACGTAAGCTTTACACCCGCAGGAGAACAATACAAAGTTGCATACAAACGTTTAAGCAAATCCAGACCCAAAAGATTTTCACCACAACCAGTGGTTAGAATCAACGGAGCTTCGAGCTCACGAGGCCCAATTTTAAGGGGCAAAGGGCATGAAACTGGATTGCTAACGGGGGCGCCAGAGAATCCAACGGAAACATTAGTGCCCTCATGGCGAAGAAATAATTATGCCTGCCTTCTCTAATTATATACCAATTCATAAAAAATATACACTTGCAAGAAATTGGGCAGTAGCCCAAGCTCCAGCTTTATATAAAAACCATGTAGGATGGGATGAGGACTCACCTCATCACAAAATCCAGTTAAAAAATCAACCCACTGCACAAAGGCAGTACCCACTTAAACAAGAAGCTAAAAAGCAGGTCAAGGAGATTTTAGATCAACTTGAATATCAAGAGGTGATTGAAACATGCACCTCACAAATGAACAGTCCTTTGTTTCCTGTCTCCAAACCAGACGATTCATATCGTCTAGTTTAGGACTACAGACATCTTAACTCTTGTTGTAAAACATTTGCAGTACAAAACTCACACAGTGCAGCACTAATGAATAACATTGTGCGCAAAAAATATAAAACGACATTAGATATCTCTAATGGATTCTTTTGTCAAAACATTGCACCTGAAAGCAGGTATTTGGCCGCTTTCTCAATAATGGGGTCACAAAAACACTTCTGTCGACTCCCACAGGGATTCAAGAATATACCAGGATTATTCTCAGCAAGGGTAACAGAGTTACTACAAATATACGACGACGAGGCATTATCCTATGTCGATGACATCTATCTGACAGATGATGACCAGGAGACTCACTTAAAAAGAGTGAACACCATAATACTTGGGTTCGCTTCAGAGGGTTACAAATTCAACTTTAAAAAGTCACGAATTGCCCATCTAACAGTCCTATTTTTAGGATATGAATTATCAAGTGAAGGCAAGAGCCTGGCAGCCAATTTCTTAGAGAATTGTGCTGTACTCCAAGCACCAAAAACGCTGAAGAACTTACAATCAATATTAGGTTTCCTGAATTTCTGAAGAACATACATACTAAATTATGCAGAGAGAGTTAAACCTCTCTATGAATTAATAGGACCTGATTTCAAACCAATAAGTTGGACTCAGAAACACACAGAAATTTTAAGATCACTACAAACAGACATGTTAACTAAAACAAAATTGCAAACATGTGAAAACACACGCAATCTTGTAATCCGAGTCATCCCAGGAAGATGCGGATTCACATACCTGACCTCTAATGAGGGAGAAACGGTACCTATAGCTTACAAATCACATTTGTGCACTAAAGCTGAAATGAAATCCAGTTCTACAGAAAAAATACTGTTAGCGGTTCAAACTGCTGTAGCAAAAGAATGAGCTCAACCCCAAGGCAGAAGGATAACTGTTTTTACAGCAGAATCAGCCCTTGAGGCATTAACGTGCACATGCAATTTAAATTCTGTGGCATTAGATCCAGAATGGATACAATGGGAAAATTCTCTTGCTGCAGAAGACGTGAAATACTATTTTGACGCGAAACTGAAGAAACTAGATGATCTAGAGTACGAACAAGAATATCCTCTGCCAATCGAAATTCTGCCTCTAGAAAAGTACACTTGTGTAATCTACATGGAGAGATTTGCACAACACTACAATGTAGTGGAAAAATCGTACAAAGCAGCGTGCGTGATTGTTAAAGGTCGCTGGCGCTCTGGTAAATTCAGACCGATGATTACCAAAACTGAATCAATCTGAAACTGTTCAGCTGAAGGAGCTGAAATAAGATCTTTAAAGATGGCGCTTGAAAATGCCGATCATGAATTCCCGACACTAATAGTGTGCGATTCGCATTTCTGCGTCAAGTCTTACAACAGTGACATGCAGACATGGAGTAAAAACGGTTACAAAGATGACACAGGTGCATAAATCTTTCTTTAAAAGTAGTTCTTTAAAAGAAAGAACTACAGAAGACTCACGTTATACACGCACTGAGTCATCAACGTGATGGCGTTCACATTGCAGGGAATTAATTGGCTAACACAGCCACAGCGGAAGCGGTTCAACCGGCTTCCGTAGCCACTGAAAAGCGTTCAGAAAAACATATCGATGGAGAAACCATGCTGGCAGTAAAAGCCTCATTAAAAGGAAATTATGCAGCATTACCTCTCAACTATCCACTCAGTAATATATACATAATTGATGCAAACTCCGTTCCGTTTGCTCAAATCCCTGGAGTGGGGGATAGAGTAATTCCAAACACGAACCGGAGAGTTTTCTTGATTGAAAGCGCACACATGGGACTGGGTCCGAGGCACCAACAGATCTTGAAATCCTTAATAGAATTACAATCAGAGTACTGGTGGGCGGGAATGAGCGTGCAAATTTACAAATTTTCAATGGATTGTCCAGACTGCAACAGAGATCGCAGCTGTGAACCGGACCAGGATGCTGCCCGGACATCTTTGTTAGAAAGCTTCAGGCATTCTATGATACAGAAATCCAACCAGAGAAATGCGTCCCAATAATTATTAAGACAAATTAACTTGATTATGTAGACCAGTAGCATTCGGCTGACGCCAGAACTGTTATAAAACGATTTGCGAGTGTTTATCGGCATATACGCAATTGGCATGCTACATTCTGATCAGGGTCCTGCGTTTAGCTCTCGAGCTTACAAAGAGGCCATGAACAGCATGGGCATCGCATTGCGGTACTCTTCTCCCTTCCATCCTGAGGGAAATGCGGTAGTGGAAAGAAAAAACCAGGACATAAAGCAATCTATAACGGCGAGGGTATTAGGTTCGGGTGATGGGTGGGTCAAACAGTTAAAAAGTGTCCAACGTAGTCTTAATAATCTGCCAAAAAATTCTCTAAAAGGTCTCACTCCATACAAACTATTATTCGGTACTAGAATGCTAATTCAGGATCTTGACTGTCACACTTCAGTGGTAGAATAAAAATGCTTTGATATCAAAGACCGTTTGGCTGTTTTACAGGATCTAAATGAAACAAGAAAAAGCCTGAGTAACATAAAATTGAAACAACAGCCGACAACCACTGAAGAAAAACCACCTGTCCCAGCAAGACCTGTCTGGATTCCAAAGATTGGGGATCTGGTCAGAGAGAAGATCGCGGTGAAGAAGGAATTTGGGCCTTCTTACAGAAAAGCTGTACCTGTCTTAGCCATCAGCGGAACGAGATCAATTGTACTACCGCCCCTTGCTGGTAAAAAGGGGAACCGAGTTGTATCCATCGACCTGGCAAAACCACAATCATGTGGCCAATAATAAGTAGTAGGCCCAGTGGACTCCCAAGAAATAGCAGAATACCAAATTTTGCTACAATCCAAGAGGCTCATGCTGAGAGACTAATCAAATTTGATAAACCTGCAGTGAATAAAAAAGGACTATGCAATAATGCCATGGAACTTGTGCCTCTTGAAACCCAAATAGTAACAGTTCGTCAAGAAACACCAATCTACAATGATGTAGCCTCTGACTATTCTAATGAAACAAAGAAAAATGCAAAAGCAAATGAAAATCCGGGAAAAATCCCAACAATTGACAGAACTGCATCTGGCTACTTCATCAACTTCGGCGACTTCTCGGAAGACCCAAGTGAGCATGAAGAAACGCCTGAAACAAAAACTTTCAAAGACAAAATAATTGAACTTTCTCCCCAACTAAAAGAAACATATCTGATTTCACCATGGATTGAATTATGGATTGTGTTAGGTGTACTTACTCTCCTGCTTTGGCTCATCATGGTTCTATGTTTGGGAAAATTCATTGATGGAAAATATAGTACAATGGACACAGCAAGTCAGAACATCAACTTGGTCTTAAAGCCTCACACATCCTCCCACATCGAGAAAAGAGAACTATCATCAGTAAACATCTCAGCCAAACCAATACCCGGTGGGGTAGCATGGGACAGAACTGAATATGACATTTTTGGCCTGGTTGAGCTCTTGAAGTATCCACACCAGTTCAAGGTTTCATTAAGTGACTTTGTAACACCAAGTACTTTCTCTGATGATTGGGACTTTGAAAACATTAATAATATGATGTCAGATTTAGTAATGTCAGCCAAATTTACTGAACATGATTACTTACAGGGTTCATCGAATTATGAAGAGTTATACTGTTATAACCACTTTGGTGATCACTATTTGCATAAAACTGCACAGCCTAGAAATGTTTTATCTTATAACCAATGGGAACACTGTCCAACACCGCCAAAAAGCAGCTCGAAAACATTTTATGAGAAATTCCAGTACTTCTCAGGGTTTAACAACAGTGATCCGAAAACCTTTTATTTTAAAATGTTAAATAGGACAGGAATGAAAACAATGTTGACAAATACTAAATTGATTTATTCTGAAAAATGTTATGACAAAATGTCTACATTTGGTTTCGAATTTTGGAATAACAACATTGAAACAAAAACGATCTGGGGTACCAAAGATTGGCAAGTACAAGGCCTAGAAGCACTATTTAGGGCCTGCATGATCCCAGAACAAATGATATTTTTGAATGACACAATTCAACAAACTACTTGTCTTGGCTTAGCTAAGATAAAAGATTTAAATACACCGTCTATTCCGAAACCCATAACTGATAGTGATAGCACTACAGATGTGGAGATAGACATAACCCATATTTCTAACCAAAACAGAACACATCCTGAATGGAAAAAGTGGTTGATCTGGCCAACAGACACGAACAACTGTCAAGATAGATTCCTGAACAAAACACAGGGATTAAAAATGACCAGACCAGACCCAAGATACTCCCAGAGACAACATCCAGGGATAGTTACAACATTCAGTGTAGGGAAGCTATGCCTTCAGTGGCTACAGAAATCCACACTGGCTGAAATTAAGCAACACTTGACTTTACTTAAAGACGGTGCTGACTTGCGTGATTTCATAATGGGACCACGCAAACAGCGTCAAAAATTTTTCATAGCGGCCGGTATATATGCTGCATACAACGAAGCTTGGAAAGTAATGCAAATTGAAACAGCAGAAAAAATACGAGAAATTGATCGTATTAATTTGGAAAAATCACTTTCTGTAGTAGACAATGGGTTAACGACTCTGTCCTCCAGAATATATTCATTGGACAGCATTGTATCATCTGCTATTGATATAATAGAACAGGACTTACAAATGTTACAACATGGACAGTCTCAATTACGTTCTATTGTACAGCTTGGTTGGACGTTGCAAAATCTGCGTTCAGGCTACGTACCATGGCGTTTAATCAACACAAAGTCATAATTCGGTATCTTTAACCTTACTGATAAACAAATCAGTTTGGCACAAAAAGGAGCATATTATACGATTCTGAGCATTGAAAAACTTGAGAGATTACCATTGACAATGTCAGAGAGACCTGTCATTGAATGGATAATACACGGAACAATTTCAATTCCGATAACAACTTTCCAGTTCAGTATATACCTGCAGGCCAGTATGAAAAGTTGGGTAAAGAATACATCAAATCAACATGGGATTTACCCTATACACACAGATGTTATAGTGAAGGGAAAAGGGATGTATTCCTTAGTGGTAACAAATGTAAAAAATCACTAAGCGGTACACTTCTGTGTCAAGGTATTAACTTGCATGGAGCCTGCGAAGGGTCTTCAAATAACCTGCATGGCACGCCTGCAAAACAGATAGAGCCATTTTTCAAACAGCTTAGTAACGGGAGTTACATTTTAATAAGTGACCACAGCTGTTGTGGGATGGTGCCAGGGAAAGCGTAACTTCCAGGGTCATTTGCTGTATGCAAGTATTGTATCCGCACAGCAACCCAGATACGGGGGCTGGGTTATGGCCTTCGTTGAATATCTCTTCTATTCGAATTGATACTTTAAGCAGAATGAAGTCTATTCCTTTACAGACAACTGTGCATCTAACGTCATCCAAAGAAACGTATGATCTGCAAATGGCAAGGACATCGGCAGAGATACATTCTCTTTTATCGACAAATTGCCTGGCGCATTTCGCAGAAATGTTAAGCCAAATCTTAAACATGTCTGATACCAGTGGCATCGCACATGTATTTAAGACAGTTTTTCGGGACTGTTAGCACCCTTTGAAACAGTTCTGGGCATCTTCCCGAATTTTGTCCATTCTGTCTTTGGCGGCCTACCATTAATCTTGGGACTCGTGGCAGGAATTTTATTTTTGTTCCTTCTGCTCCGATATGGCAAGCCAATCCACAGACAAGACTCTAGCAACGATGGAAGAAACGATCCTAGCAATACGATACCGAGACCGTATCACTAAGGTTCTCGGATTGGCCCCGCTAAGAGATCTAACTACAACCTGGTTTCTTTCATTCAGACCAATCTGACAGGATTGCATCTTACCTGTGCTTCGATGTCTGCTATGCGGAGAAGAATGCGTGTTAGACATCTGTCTTACACAACCATCAGCAGTACCAAAGGATATCGATACTTTGCTAGGTCCGGTAACGACTCATGCATCGTGTTGTCCCCAGCGGCTACCTATTCTGATGACGGCATTCGTTGAGACTTCACCACTACGAGTAGGTGGCGGTGAGGTACGAGAGGAAAGCAGCACCATACAGGTACAACCTTCTGTGAGCATTGCTGATCCAAACATCGATGATAGCAATCACGCTCCAAACTGCACAGTCGCAGCATTTTCGAACTTGGTCGAACTTTCACCTGATGTTGTAGACCAGTGGTTCCCAAACTTTTGACTCCTGAGGACCCCCATTGAGTCACCACTGGAATCCCGGGACCCCCAAGAAAATTGTAGGAGTTAAATTTCAAATATTAAAACAGTAATTCGAAAAAAATACACACGTGTGCACACAAAACAAATACTCAAAGTTCTAAGGATTTTGGGGTAGATGCACGACCATTTCATTTAGCACCTCACAATTGGCGACACATTGAGAGTGGCAAATTGCGAGTCACTAAATGAAATGTACAACAGTGTGTTTAACACTGTTTGGGATTCCCAATGGGGTCGCAAATTGCGAGGTTCATTAATATTAATGAGTCTCTCGCAATTTTCGAACCCATTGGGAATGCCAGCCCTGCCAGGTATGGTGGCCTGCTGGGCTCTGCAGGCCACCATGTCTGGGACTGCTTTTAAATAAAGCAGTTTTAAAAAAATGCAGCCCGTTTACATTGCATAAAAAAAAGAAAATGAAACGTTTTCATTTCATTTTCTAAGGGCAGGCAGAGGTCCCTGAGCCACTGCCTGCCCCGAAAAAATTATTGCAGGCATTTACAAAGGGGCCTTCCCATTTGCGAATGCATTACCATCTACTTGAAGTAGGTGGTAATTGCGAGTGTTTTGCAACCACAAAACATTTGTACTTGGTTTTGAGACTTGCTATTTGGAAGGGAATGCCCCTTCCAAATAGCTAGTTGCAAAACCTATTTAGCGAGTCGCAAACAAATTGCGACTCGCAAAATAGGCAATGTACATGGCTCAATAGGTTTTTGCATGCGCAAACGGGTTCGCGAACCCGTTCGCGCATATAAAAACGGATCATACATAAGGCCCTTAGAATTTTATATTGAAGTAATAGCCCCTCTGTCACATGTATTTCATTTGTTTCATAGTATTTCTCATACCATTGTAGGATGTCAGAGCACTTTACATCACACACATATAGAGACATTGAATCATACATGTAAATCAGTGTGTGTATATAAAATTGTCACTTATAAAGTGCACAGTAACTAAAGCATCTCTGTGACAAAAGCAGTAACCATGAACCTATGCACATAAAATACTGCTTTTTAAAAATGCATGTTACACATTATTTGCAGTAGGCACATTAACTGCGCTACACTATTTAGGTTAAAGCTGCCACTGAACAAAACTCTCCTCACGCTCCAGCAGGTACATTAATCACTGGCATTATCTTGACACTTTTATTGTTGCTGGAAAGCTGCTAATAATACAAGAAACTTTTCTGTGATTTTAAGCTTTTAAAACTGTTGCCTACGGACCCCCTGGAAATGTGTCACGGACCCCTGGGGGTCCGCGGACCCCAGTTTGGGAAACACTGTTGTAGACCATTTTTTTGCGAGTTTGTCTGATATGATGTTCTCTCCAGTCAACGAGAATAATTCTTAAAAAACATGATCACACAGCGTTCCCTGAACTCTAAATTCGGCCTTCAGTTTTGATAAACAAAGCTACTGAAAAAAAGTGGAACTATTTTTTCCATGAAAACGAAATTATTTTTTCCATTTCCAAAATATTTACCTTTTTTTGGCACATAGTACTCTGCTTAAAGTAGAACTATTCTTAGAGAACAGAGCTTCTATTTTTAGGATACTAGAGACAATATTTTACCTCAGCATCTAGCACATACAGCATTTTGTATTAATATGCGATGGAATGGTCTCGACCTTCTTTTCTGTATTCAGAGCCATTTCATGTGTAAATTTTCACAAATCATTCAGCTAATATATATATGCATTTTTAATGAATGATGACACTGCTTGAAAAACGTACAGTACCAATACTCATTTTTCGTGTATTTAACCATATACCATTTCAAATGCGAAATAGGTATTTTGGGGTGGGTTGGAAAACACATGCATTATTACATGTTTATTATCGCTTCGTTTTTTAGTAATGATGGACATTAATCCGTGGAGTGGGTGTTGTATTTCTATCTAGGACCCTAATTCGATATTCCCGATTCATGCCCTTGTGCGGTTATAATCAATAATATCCTTACAGAGGCATAAGAATCATATCCATATTCAGTAATAGCCCAGGCAGTCCAAAGCACAGCACGGCTACTCCCATCAAATCCTAAAAAGCACAACGCGTTCTTTAAACAAACCAAGCCTCCTGCAGCCCGGGAAATTCCCCCCCTGCTTTTGTTTTGATTTGAACAAGAACTCCTGGAGTCCAGCAAGAACTGTTAGTTCTTAGTGACGTCTTATGTCCAACCTTACGTCAAACCCGCCACCTTTCAGGTATAAAATACCAACAGTTGCCTTAAGCAAACACACAGTGGTTTGGAGCAGAACGGCTATCTACTTGCCCGAGAGCCCAGCTGATGCGAGAGCCCACAGAAGCCGCCCCTCCCCTTTGACGCGCTGGAGAAGCTACTTTTTCTCACGCCGAGAAAATCCAGCTCCGGTGTTCCCAAGTCACCCTTGCGGGTTGCTGGGAGATCGAGTCCTGAAGAAAGAGATACCAGATCTCCCACATTATATTACTAAGGTACGGAGCTGACTAAACCCTTAAAAGAATTCTTGATTCAGATTCTTGGCAAAAACTATCTTAACCAACTTAACTTAAACTGCTACTTACTTACTCCTTCCCAAGTATTAGGCTTAGGTCAGGTACATCGGGGTAGGCGTAGTTAGAAGCACCAGTTGAGTACGTTAGTCAATGGTTTTATGTATGTATATATATTTTATCTATTTTAAGTTTCATATGGCTAAGAAACCATATCTATGCTTTTACAGTATTATTTCGTAATACTACTTTTACTGTACGCACTTTACTTCATAATAAGTATTGCAATTGTGGCAATTCATTTCTCTTGCATGAGAAAGAAGACTGCTCAATAAAATAACACCTTTTTATTGAAAACGCCCGTCTCTCTATTTCTCTGCACTCTGGTGAAACTAAGTATGCACGGTTGACTGAGTGAAATAGCTGCCTATTGTTTTCACACGACTCTAGAGATACACTCTTTATTCTGAGGGAGCAAAGTTGTCATGCTTATGCGGTTGTCAGTAGCTGAATCCCTTCTTGTCTAAATCAGGGAAGTTAACCCCTCCCTATTCATTCGAGAAAGTTTCTAGTGACCTCTGAGCTAGCTGGCAAACCTGAATTAAGTCTAACATAGTCAGTAGAGACCTAGATGACCTCAGTCCTAAGTCTACACTGCTGTTTATGTTATTCCAATGCGCAGATCCTATTGGGAAAATAGGAACTACACTACAGGTTGGCTAGGTTCCAGAGGCATGCTCAAGCATAAAAAAGGAGGGGGTGCATGGGGAACCTCTCCTGAGGCTCTTGTGAGCCCAGGGAACCACCACCACCCCAGGGCTTTCCAGAAATTGAGGAGGGGGCGGAGAGGAACCCCATTCATTGGGCTCTACGAGCCCAGGGGACTGCCACCTCCCCGGGGCTTCAGTTAAAAAACAAGGATGAGGGCTGCACGGACCACTCCTGCTCGGGCTTACATATGCATTGGGGACCACCACCTCCCTGGGGCTAAATAAATACTAATGGGAGCCTGTGGACTCCGCCCCCCCCCCCGAGCCCCAGGGACCACCATCTCCCCAGGACCAAATTAATATTAGAAATGGAAGAGGAGCTGCGTGGTCCCCCCTGCTAGGTCATATATGGCCATGGGAACCACCGGGCGGCCAATGCTAGTTGAATGAAGGGGGCCCCCTCCTGGAGGTATTAATAGCCCTGTAAACAGCCCTAGGGACCGCCACCCTCCAGGGCTGGCTCCTGCTATCTCCTGAGGTGCCCAGCCTCTGGAGATAGCTGTTTGCTGTCGCTTGGCGGGAGCTGGCAGCTCCTGCCAAGCAAGAGCAAACATAACTCTGCATGGATCAAACGGGAAAATTATGAAAACTATATTCTGACATGCAAATGTGAAAATGTTCAAACTTCTTGTGGCTTTTCCCACTTTAACACCTACAAAGTATTTGACATCATTTGGATATAAAAAAGTGCACCTCTAACAACATCTTCAAAATAATGAGCAGCATTTAGGTAAACAGATCTTTAATGATGAACAGATGTCTAACTGAAATGTTAATGAATCTTTCAAAATTGTGGACCAGATTCAAACAGATTTTACTCTGACGTACACTTCTAATAATCCTGAATTCCAAGGGTAGGCCTGGAATACCCCTGGCAAACTCCTGACATTTGTGTAGTATTACAAGAGTAAGGCACACTGGCTCATGTATCACTCTTTGTGAATTGAGTCTTATACATCAAAAAAGATGGACTTTAAAAGGGCTTCAGTGAGAATTATTTTCACAGCTTTACCAAAAATATACATGTAGGGACCTCTTCTCTAGGCTATGGGACAGAATACGCATGAAGCATGTTCTATTTGTAGGACAAAGCATGGCAACTGCATGGCCTTGTCTGGGCTATCACAGCCAGTGTGTCCTGGAAACTGTGCTTATGGTAGGAAAATAAACAAACATAGGGTTTGCAACCATAAAGTGGCTTTTTGGGTGTGTGGGGGATGGGGGGCTTGTTCCAATAGCCTTATTGCGCTCACCTGCAGAGCAATAACAACAGTTAATCCCTTCTCCACACTTTAACGGACCCTAACAACAGGGAGGGTAATTAGCAGCCTTTGTTGCCCACAAGTACTGATGATGCTTAATTATTACTACACCTCTAAAATATATTTTTTGAAGAGGCAGGCCAAAACCAAAGGGAGGTAGGGGGAGGTGTATGTAATTTTTATGATTTTGCAGACTTAAGCATGATGAGCAGCTTACATATTGATATTAATCACTGGACAAGCAGATTGGAATTACATTTTTAAAAAATTATTGGGAGCATTTCTTTCTAGAGCTATTTTGCTATATATGTTTCTTATAGAAAAAGAGTCATCAAGTCACAAACGTTCCTATGATGTTATAGGAAGTTGCAGCTAGGAAAATAATTAAGTGTTGCAGAGGCCTGCTTGTGAGAAATCACTGGCTTTTTCAACACATTTAAAGTATTGGAGAGAATCAGAGAGGCAGAAGAGTACACACATTAAGGAAAAGGGGAACATGTAAAGCCAGTACAACCTAGATGATGCAGGGAGAATGAAAAAGGGAGTACATTTTCTGAAAATGGGCATAAGGGTCTTTCAGGACCTTCCTTGTCACTTGCTGTTCAGCAAATTATTAGATGTCTCAATGTCAAGAACAACGTCACAGTTCTCATTTAGTCAGTTTTTATTCCTTGTCTGTTGTTAGCTTTTCTTGATCTCTAATAGAAAGTGTGAAGTTCTTAGAACACACTCAAGAATGTTGATATCATCATGGCCGCCCACCCTGTAGGCACATGCTTTTTGTTTTTGGTATATGCGCACAGCCATTTCGGATTGGCCCCAGTGTAGGCTGTCATGCTTCTTATTGTTTACAAAGATGGAGGCTTAAGATCAGCAAGTGGATGGAGCTGACATATTTTTGCAGAAGTCTTAGTGTTTCCGAAACCTGTTTTTAAAAAACAATATGATATAAAATCAATGGTCAAATAATATATAAACCCCCAAATTTGACCATTGATTAGGGAAGATCATGATTCTAGAATTATTGCCAGAGGTCACTCCAGATGGCTGAGTGAGCTACTCTCAGTCAGAAAACTGATTTCAGAAGCTGTGCAGAAGGAGTCTTTCACCAAGACCACATATTTTGTTTACTCAGCAGAATTTTGATAAAGAGTAGCTAAAGCCAGCTATTCAAAGGGGTGATGTGCGATCCATCCAAAGAAACTTGAAAGGCAGGTTTGCTGTGTAGTACTTGAGCTAAAGTTTAGCATAGCGCTTAGAAATAGCATTTGAGTGTTAGGAAATCAGATACTCCTCTGGACATACTGGTGTGATTAGAAGGCCACCAAATAGGAGAGGTTGGCTTGGCATCTTGATGTGGCATCTAGGACAGCAGGACCGCCTTCACTCTCCGGCAACTGAGGATCAACTAGTAGAAAGCATTGTGGCAATACAGGCTATACAAGGAGTATTGCACATAAGTACATCAGGGAGCCAGTATACACTTTAATGCAAAATCAATATTTTTGTCAATCCAATCTTTAATGAGTGGTTCCCATCTCCTCTAGAAGATAATAATGCACACTTCTTGGTATACTAATCTTGTCAGGCCCTTCCCCAGCTTCAAGACCACATCCAAATCATAAGGAAGAAAGTATCCTCAAAGATGTTGAACATTGAAAATGTTGTAGAGGGGCATATGAAGATGAATGGGATTATCCATCACTGCAGCTGGGAACCCCATATTCTCACGCCCAGCATCAGGAGAAGACAAGGAGGGGGAAAGGAATAACAAGCAAATATCAGAGGCCCAGCATGGACATAGAAGACATTGCAGCCTAGTCCAGTCAGAAACCGGAACAAATTAGGAGAAATGCTGGATGGAATGGTCTTTCATGTTACCCAGAGAGGGAGGTCTTTCCTTCAGCATTAATCCTGGATTTTCATTTTGAAAGGTTTTGGAACTCTCCTATAGGTAATGACTGGAATGAGCATAAGTAACGTGCAGGTAATGAGGTGTTGTTTTTAGGATAGGCCTTGTGGCCTTTTGAGAACAAGGGTAATGGGGCAATCCTTTTAACAAGTATCAGCAACTACCTTTTGAACATCAGTAACCAGGTACCATGGCAAGCAGAATTAATCTTAGCGTATTTGGCTTTCATTATCAAGGCTAGTGCAATGTGTTGGGTTCTCAGTTAGAATGCCTGGTGCACCATAATGGGTTGTGGAATGTATATTTGAAATATGTACCAATTGGCTTTTAACCTCCTTCCCTATTGGCCATGTATGAAGAAGCACAATGAAAGAAGTAAGCCTACTTAACTGTAGTGCTTTATTTCACTGGCACCATGTATAGGAGAAAAAATAAGAATGATGGAGCACATAAAGGAGAAGCATAACAGTATTTCAATGAATACTCGGCAAAAAAAAGGCGTGCGCATCACCGTTAGTTGTAGAGGTGTGCATTTCACTGGACACACACTCTGTGGCAGAAGACTTTCACTTAAAAACAGGCTTTACTCAGGGATGGGCATGTCACCGAATACACACCACATCTGTATGCCTTTAGTTAAGGTGTTAAGGTGTGCATGTCACCAGACCCATACCATGCCAGAATGTTTCCACTTAAACACAGACTTTACTACGTGGTGTGTGCCAACGAACACACACCAAGTCTGTTTGCCTTTATTTAATGTGCGTATCACAGAACACTTCCTGAACTATGCCATCATATGTTACCATTGAATTTGATTGTTTTTTAAAATTCTTTTTATTGTTAACCAAAAACAACATCATAGCTTACATGTATTATCGTTCAAATAGCATGATAGTCAGTGACACAGTACGTACAGTTCCATATTTTTATGGGAAAATTTCTTTGCAGTGAACATAAGCATGCTAGGGTGTTAGTTCTTCCGGGGATAGCTGTGTCGGTAAAAGGGGGGGCTCACATATATTACCATTATATTCGCTCCATTTCCCCCATATTTGGATCCATTTTTTAGGCAGCCCATTGATATGTATACTGTTTTTTCTCGAAACATGCACCAATCCATGTCGCCTTCCCATTCCCTCAGTGTTGGGGCCGTGTGCACTCCCCATTTTTTGCAATATTTTTCTTAGCGACCATCAATCCCAGTGCCACCCACGTTTTCTCTTTGCTACCCAAGTCTGTTGGCTCCCATACATTTAATAAACACCTCTTGGTTTCCATTGTGATTGTCTTTCCCATACCTTCCCCCGTACATGAGGTAACCGCTCTCCAATATCTACGAATATAAGGGCATTCCCATATAATATGAAAAAATTTACCTTCTAGGCCACATAGTCGTCTACAATCGTACTCATCTCTATATCCCATCTTGACCAATGCTGGCCCTGTAACATACATTCTGTGCAGTATTTTTAGCTGTACCAGTTTTAGCTAAGAGGATATCGCCGCCTCTCTTGGGGATGCTAGCGCTTCCATCCATTCCTCCTAGTCGAACTCTGCCAAATTTCCCTCCCACTTTGGACGGAGTTGCGGACAGGATCAGGTGAGTGATTTATCAATTTTAAGTATATCAGGGAAATTGCCTTCTTGGGCATGTATCTGTCCAAAGGTCTATCTTCAAGAGGAGAGGCCTCAGGAGGGGTCTCTCCCTTCGGAATGACTGCCTGTAGAGCATGCCGCACCTGTAGATATCAGCAACTTTCAGTGTCCGCAAGCTCGTAGTTTTGTTGGAGGGTTGTGAAGGGTATCACCTCTCCATTCCTCCAGCGATCACCCACCCAAGAGATCCCTATCATATCCCATTTTTCAAGCCCTCAGTTTGCCAGAGGTCTCCCAATTATTCTGCAACCCATAATGGGGTGATCTGTGTTACGGTCTTTGCCCATCCCATACTTTTCTGGACCTAGTGCCACACCGGGAAAGAGTGTTTTGTGGGGCCCGTCAAGGGGAATTTCGTGGGCTTTGAGTATTGTGCTCTGTGTGGGTGCTACCGGGGATTAGCCACCTATCCATGGCATAGCCCGGATCATTAGAGGGGTCGATATATACACTGATTAATGGCCGCTAGTTGTGCCGCCCAGTAGTATTTTTTGATGTTTGGCAAACAGATTCCTCCATTGTATCAGCTTTTCACTAGTTAGGAGAAGCTCGCTCTGTGCATTTTCCACCTGTGTGAAGTATGATGGGGGGACTAGAGTGGGTGAATTCTGTAGTATGTATGTATAAAACACGAGGCAGCGACATCATCTTAAACAATGCGTCCCTCCCCGAGAGCGACAATGGAAGAGACTTCCAGTGTTCAACATCACACTTCAGCTGCTGTAGTGGTGGTAGCAGGAAAGATTCATAAAATAATTTTGGATCTTTGGTGATAAAAACTTCTAAATATTTGAACCCCTCCATCGTTAGCCTGAGTTGATATTCATTTGGCAGGGTCGGCATTTTTCCCTTTAGCACAAAAATAAGCGATTTTGTCCAATTGATAGTGTACCCAGAGTATGTACCAAAATTAGTAAAGATGTTAAGAACTCTACACAGGGCTCTATTTGGGGAGGCCAAATATAACAAAATATCATCCGCTTAGAGCAATATACGGTCCTCCCAATCTTCTGTCCAGTATAGCCCTCGTATTATGGGGTCCCTTCGGATCCAATAGACCAGGGGCTCTAGTGTGAGCGCAAATAGCAGCGGGGAGAGTGGGCACCCCTGTCTTGTCCCCCTATGGAGATGAAATATAGCTGTTTTTTTGTTGTTGACCACAACTTACACTAGTGGATCAGTATATAAAAGTCAGACTCAGTTAATAAATTTAGGACCGAATCCCAACCCTTCCAATACAGCAAAAAGATATGACCATTCTATGGTGTCAAACACCATGGTGGCGTTGAGGGATACCACCGCTGGGTCTTCCATGATGGTGTTCACCCTTCCCATCACCCCATGCACTCTCCTTAGATTCAGGGACGTGTTTCTCGATGGCATGAATCCAGAATGATCTGGGTAGACTAGCTCAGGGAGAACTCTGGTCAAGCGGGTGGCTAGCAATTTGGCAAGTATTTTGGCCTCTGCATTCAGTAGCGATATGGGTCGATAAGAAATGCAACTATGTTTGGGCTTCCCCTCTTTGGGTATCACTTCAAGAGTGGCTATTCTTTGGTATTGTGGAAGGAGTCCCTTCTCAAGACTCTCCATGAATATTGCCCTGAGATGAGGGGCTATTTTATCTGGTCGTAGTTTGTATAATTCTATCGGAAGGCCGTTACGGCCCATCGCCTTTCCCATCTGGAGAGAACGAATGGCCAGAGCTATTTCATCTGGTGCAATGTCCCCCTCCAGCGAATTGTTCCCCTCTTCTGCCAATATAGGTATACAAATTTCTGCCAGTAGTCCTCTAGTTTCCACCTCATGCCTGGTGGTCCTAGAAGTCTAAATCTGTTCTACCAAACTCGTCTGCAATGGCTTATGGGTCAGTAAGTCTTCTTCTAGTATCTGTCCATATCTCTGTAACCAGTCGGCTTGCTATTTCCCTCCTATCCAACCAAGCCAAAATTTACCCGCTTTGTACACGTTCCTCAGCTTTGACTGATCATGGTTTTGGCTGTTTCTCTCACCTCAGCATCCGCTACTGGGAGGGTTACCCAGCCGTGTCCCATTTCTACCAGCCATTACCCAAGAGAATTGTATGTTATCTACTATGCTCTCGACACCAGCTTCCCGGTCACTGTATTTGCCATGCCTAGACTCGCTGTATGCGAATCTGTGACAAGTAAAAAAAAACACACAAGAACAAAAACCCCAATACCCCCCACCATGTGGCCCTCCCTGCTCCCCCACACCCTGGGCTTAAAACTGCCCATAATCCCTGTAGTGCAGAGTGCCTGTCGCCCTAACTAAGAAACTAACTAGAAGTTTGAGGGGAAGGGGTTGCAGACTCCCGCCCAATCTACCCCGCTCCATCACTATGTGTCCCCTATTAACAATATTTAAACATGCATCAGATATAAACACAATCACTTAGTGCATAGAATGTTCATTTGGCCTGTTCGGTGTGTCCTCTTGATGCTGCCGCTGCTGTGAGAGGTGAGTTTGGCACTGTACTTTCCCAGTCAACAGTTCTTGTCATGGTAAAATGCTTTTCGTGTCAGTTCGAATGTCTAAATATCACTGTGAGTTGTGATCTTTTGCCTGTCTCCAGCCCTCTAACCATTCTTGTGCCACTTCTGGCGTATCAAAGGACCAAGTCTTGCTGTCAGCTTCTACTCTCAACCTTTCAGGAAATAACTGCATATCGTATGCCTTTGCCTCTTAGCAATTTTTTCACGCCCAAGAAGGTGCGGGGCTGGCATTGAACCACGAAGGTGAAGTCCAAAAAAAGGACAGTGCACTGTTTTCAATTTTTAGAGGAAGGTTTGCACGAGCCGTCTGCAAAATGCTGTCCCGGTCTGTGAAGTTGAGGAGTTTTGTCAGAATAGGTCTTGGAGGGGCTCCCAGCTTTGGGTCTGAGGTGATTTATGATTAAATCTTCCACGAATAGGTCAGCAGCCGGTCCCTCCGCTCGCACAGGGACCACAATAATTCTGGCGTTGTTATGTCTTGCATGACTGATCCAGCTGGGCATCTTGTCTTTTCTGCGCAGTTTGAAGTTCCTTCATCTCTTTATGCATTTGTTGGGTTTCCCACTGAGTTCCTTGGTTACCACTTCTATTGTTCTGAGTTTCTCGCTCTTTTTTTGTAGATCAGTTCTAATCAGCGCCATTTCAATTGATATAGTGTCCATTCTATGTTCCATCAAGGTACGCACCTGTGCAATGGCTGCCATAACACTTACCAGCGTCTGTTCCTCCTTAGATGTATTCGGCACCTTCTCTGTCTCCCCTTTGTTTGTTCCCTCCATCTCACTTGCTTTTTGGGTAGTGTATTTATCCAGCTTGGTCTGGAGTGTATTTCTTTGTCCTTTCGGCCCAGACATGGCGCAGTATCTCAAGTGGAGTCTCCCACTCTGGTATTTTGTCCTGGTACCTTGTATGCTTCTCACTTTGCTCTGAGTAGGGCACCCAGGACGTTCCCAACTCGCCGTCTCGCTAGGGTTACCAGTCGTTAATCACACTGTCCTACGTGCCTCAGAGAAGCCCTGGCTCCAGAATACACTTCCCTTCAGTGAAGGATATGTGGATCGTAAACTACCGGTTCAAATTCGCAATTACCATTCACTGTGCCCTGTATACACTGAGATGTGGAATCAGTGCCCTTCATATGCGTAGAATAGCATTGCAGGAGTTAAAACAGGATTACTTGCCCCAATAACTTTAGTATTAAATATCTTTTATTGAGCATGTCAACACAATATGGGTACAGTACATTTGTAAGAGGTCGCCAAGCAGACTGACGATTGCCAGAAATCCAGTGTAGCGAAAGGGCGTTCAGTACGGTGCAGCACTTACAGGTTTATGGTTATACACAGCAAGCCGCCTACAACCCAGCTTGGGCCGGCCGCGTTTAGAACATAGCAACGCAAGGTCATGACCAACCTTCTCTGCTGGCTCCGGCATGGAAGTGGTCCTAGAATTCGAAACAATGTCAAGCGATGGAGGGGGGGGGAGGTGGTGTGTTGGCCCAATAACTTTAATCCAACTTTGGCATGGACCAATTCACTTCACGTATGCCACTTCGCCTCAGCTTTAGGATGTATTGCCAGTTGTCCCTGTCTCAGCCTCCCGCCTACAGGTCTCTTTATGTAGGTGGGATCTCAGCCTTCAGCTCCCCTTTTAATGCACCTCCACAGACACGTTGTTAAGGCCGCCAAAAGTCCCGCTGGGTGTCCGGCTGATTGGAGTACGTTAGTGCTGTGCCACAACTCACTGGTGCACTCCTGACCTTTGTGGCAGCTTTGCCTTCCACAGTCCCAGTGGTGGTGGGGGGGAGCGGAAGAGACGTGGATCACCTGCCTCCGGGAGTCTGGCTGCACAATGACGCTCACAATCCTCCAGGGTGCCGCCAAAACCCAACAACCACGGGCACCCCTCACGGAAGTCCCGGCTGGCTGCTGATGAACTCGAGCCCAGGGACTCCAGATCTCTCCACAGCTCCTCCTATCCTCGGAGCTTCAGCGCCAGTGATAGTTGGAATGTAGAGCCATAACGAGTGTACTACTGACACTCTGCTGCACTTTTGCGTGTCAGATCGCATTTCTATGTGGATATTAGGGCAGTTTTAGGCCATCGGCGTCAGGAGCCTCACTGCATCGCAGCCATCGCGCTTCGCGGTCAAGACACGCCCCTGAATTTGATTTTTAATAAATATATATATTTTTTTCTAAGTGGTTGTCCCAAATCTGAAATAGCAAATTTAAATTTTACTCTGCACTTTAGTATTTCTCATAAAACAGACAAATGCTTTCACAGTTAAAATAGCTTTAGAGGACATGGCAGAATCACATTTCTACATGTCTCACTTTTAAATACCAAGCACCCTACCTTGTGAACTATAAACCTACACAGAGGTGACTAATTAATATTAAAAAGGAAGTTTTTTTCATGTCAAAAGATTTATTTTGATTGGTCATACAGCATGTTTAAACTGCAGTAAGACTACAATGGTCGGCCTGAAGTCATATTATCTTTTATCACACTAGTGGATGGCACAATAAGTACTGCAGTCCAAAGGTGATATTTAACTTTCCATGCCATGCTTGTATATCTGCGCCATATACTATGGCCTTATAGAAAAGTTAAATATGCCAGTTAGGTGCCATAGCCCATGTACTGGGGCCTGATTAACAGTGTCCTAAGTTTACAGAGTATAAAAACTCGGCAGGCCTCTTTCTCACAAGTACATATAACAGTACTCCTGGTGCTCTACTTTTCAAACTCATAATTCCTTTTGTGACGACTCAGTCCCAGTGGGTTTAATTCACAATGAGGGTTCATAGGTTTGTTAACACCTTGGCTGCTAGGCGTTTTCCCCCTCCTGTGCTGGGAATTGCCATTTTGCTGGTGTCATGACGAGCTCAGCTCGTCATCAGCACACGACACCCGTGGGTGATGACGAGCTGAGCTCGTCATCAGCATCGAAAGGGTTAATAATGTGAAACCTTTGCAGTTGAATCATTACACTCGCTAGATATTGTATTAAAAAAATTGGAATCTGCATCTCGGCTTGAAAGATGTTATCGACTAAACAGAAAAAAATCCAGTTCTCTTTGCCCATCCCTGCGCCAACAATACGAGGTCCAGAATGTTGCTTTGTTCAATAATGTCACCTGCTTTTTGAGATGTAATGTGACATCAATCGTTGAATGGCCCCTTTCAAAACACAATGCAAGGAACCTAACATACAAGTCAACAATGGAAAAAAAATGTTTGCTGCACAAAAAACAAATTTGCCCTTCACTACCATATTATTCAAGACTGTGCAACCACGCGAAGGCCGTCATTATGAGTGGCCTGAAATTTGACCTGTTATTGACCCCCACCCCCAGAATTACTGATACAATGGGTCCAGGTAATTCTGTGAGGATGGACATGTTTTGGGTGATTAGCTTCCAGGAATCTGACTGTCAGTGAATTTTGTTCTTGTTTTTTTACATGTATTTTGCTTAGCCCAGGCCTCTAGGTTAAATATCTGGGACATGTGGTCTTACCAAGAAAATTAGAATTCTGATGGGGCTGGTAACACATTCTATCAGAATCTCTTATGGAATTCCTGGGCCACTGGTAATGAGGATGCAAGACCATAAAGAGCACAGCTCATAGTTCGACCTTCAAGAAAAATTTAATGAAATGAAAAAAATATTTATACAGTGCATCTTCTACCATAGGCTGTCAAGGTGCTAACTTAGGGAGGAGACCGAAATGCCAGAGAAAAAAAAGTTATTGGTTAAGCAGTCATGTTTTTAGTGCTTTCCTGAATGCCAACAACTGAGTTTCAATTTTACAGTTCCAAAGGAAGGGAATTCCAAAGTCTGGTAGTTCCCACCAGAAGGCTTCTGCCGTCCCAACCAGTCTATTCTAATGTATGCACTATAAGATAGTGTGCTGCAGCATACCTCAGGGGTCTAGCTGAAAATACCATTGAAAGTTAAGCTTAAAGCGTTTCGGGCCAATGCCGTGCAGTGCTTTAAATATGGTACACAAAGCCTTAAAGTCTATACACTTCCTAACTGGGAGCCAATGCAGGTGTCTGAGCGCAGGGGAAGCACATTTGTGCTTGAGGGTGCCCAGAAGCAGCCTGACAACTGCATTTTGGATGATCTGAAATTTTGTCTAACACTTTTTCCTGATTTTGACAAATAGGCCATGACAGTAGTCATCCATCTCTATAACGAGCAGATGAGACCATTTTTTGTAGACTCTGGGGAATAGAGGGGAAGATCTTTCTAAAACGTTTTAGCGTAAACAATGCAGCTGAAGTGATGGTGTTGACGTGGCCCTCAAAAGGGCGTTTATTATCATAGGGGGCACCAATACCGCATTGCCTCCTACATCCGCTGCCTGCCTGACCGGTTCTGATGCTGTGATCAGAGCAAGTTCAGTGCTGTGGTGCCTTTTGAACCCAAATTGAGTAGGGTCCAGATGTCCATGGGTATCGATAAAGTCAGAGATTTCTATGTTATAGCCTTTTCCACCATTTTGGCAGGGAAGGGAATTCTGGAAATGGGCCTGTAGGTATTTGGGTCAGTGTCATACAAATTTGTTTTTTTTAGCAGTGGAAGAACTGATACTGATTTCCATTTGGTAAGAAAAATGCCAGAGAAAAACATTTGGTTGAAGATGGTTAGGAGATGCTTTGCTATGGAGTCAGGCACTAGATGAAATATTTTGGAGGACAGGGATTCAACAGGGAACCTGGCTTTGATGGAGAAGGTTTATGGCTTGTGCTAGAGTGAGGTGAGAGCAAAAAGATAGAGTGGGAGTGGCCTCTGAGAGGGATTTGTAGCCATTAAACTAAGATACAAAGGGTGATTGCTTGAGAGATTGTTAGAGAATGCCTTAATTTTGTCCTGAAAGAAAGTTGCCAGAGAGTCGCAAAACTATTTGCTAACATTTGGATTTGGATTTTCTGGAGGCTTGGTGAGCTTTTGTACAGTAGTAAACAGTTCCTTTGAAGAATTGCTTGAGGCTTCAATTGCCATTGTATAGAAGCGGGATTTCTCCTTAAATATTAGCGCTTTATAGGCTGCCAATGAGTGTTTGTAGGCTTCCCTTTCCGTAGAGCCTTAGTCGAGTCTACATTTCCTCTCCGGTCATCAGTAAGTTAGCTTTCGATGCTTAAGACTCTCAGAAAACCAAAGGTTCTTAGGGCTTAAATCTCTGTTTTTTATATTGTGTTTCTGGTATTATACTATTCAAGGAAACATTGACCCACTGGTTGAAGGAGATTGCAGCTTCATTTAAGACTTTACTAGACGGCGCATAATTCAGAGAGAGGGACCGTTTCAGGGCTTTTGACGAGATGGAGTGCCAAGGGAGAATCAACTTGTGTGTTTTCAGCTGAGAAGATCTGGAAGAAACTGAAAGAGAATTTAGGGTAAACATGACGGCAAGATGCTCAGATCAGCTGAAGGGAAGTTAGAATTTGAAGAGAGCCATTATTTGAGAAGACAGCATCCAGCAGATGTCCTCCTGAGTGTGTGGCTCCTATAATGCGAGAAACCCAGGCTATCCATTAAATCAATCAGATGTGCTACATCCTTGTCCTGGGTGTCTTCTAAATGAAGATTATAGTCTCCCGGGATGGTATAATCAGAAAACTGGGCAGCTATACCCAATATCTGTCCTATTGCCTGCATAAATGCTGTCCTGTGGCATGATATTTAAGTATACCATTGAACGAATGCTGGTTGCTAATTTGGATTTTGAAAGATAGTACCTCACGTTCTTTAGTAATATTTCGGTATGGGAAGACACCTCACAATGTACTACGGTAGATAACGGCCAGGCCACCACCTCTTTTGCCTACTTGGTCCTGTCTGAAGATGGAGAAACCTACAGGAACAGCGATCAGTAATTCTGGACCAGACGATTTGTCTGCCCAGGAGTCCATAATAAACGTTATGTCAATAGTTTGAGTGCCAGTGTAGTCCATGAACTCAAGCATGTGCTTAGTCTGGGAACAAGCATTGAATAGCGTACAGTGTACTGACTTTATGGGGGGGGGGCGGGTGTACGGTCTTTGGCAGAGTAACTTTTCTAGGTATGCGCACTTTAACTTTTAGATTTGAAAGAGTACGCTTGAACTCTGGACAGGTAGCTTTTTCACTATTCTTGCCTGGACAGAGAGGGGCCACAGCAGAGCTTATCTGAAAGGTTCTTACTGAGGTGTTGGACTCTGGACTATTTTGTTAATGCTCTGTGCCGGGAGAGCGGACTGGAATAGTGGCTGGTGCTGAGCACGGTCCGAGCATGGACAGGCACAGATGGGCTTGCCTTTGCCACTCCTTCGGCAAAACTGCTGCGTGGATTCGCTGTAGGTGGATTTAAATAACCCTCCATCTGAGGGCGTGTCTACCACAAGTGCTGAGAGTGGGATGAATCAATCCGACTTAAAAACACGTGGGCAAATTAAATGAGGAGAAATCCGGGGCCCAGCCACCCTGCAAATCTTCACAGGCTCCCCTGTGAAGGAATGACCCTGAAAACGTATACAAATAAAAAAGAAAGGGTGTGAAAATTAAAACCATAAAATGAATAAAGGTTAAATACAAACCTTTTAAAATGGCGCCTGTTGGAATCAAGGAGCCAGGCAACTCCAACTACGTAATGCACGCAGCTCCTATTAGGAAAACAATAGTGCTAAAAGGTAGCAGTCTCAAAGGTGTAACCTTGTACATTCCACAGTGCTAATATAGCATGGTACAAGTTTTTAATACATTTTTTAATATTAAAGTAAGGGCATTATTTATGAGTTTTTGACGCAGGGCAGCACGGCAAGTCTCTTTGCTGCGCTGCCCTGCGTCAAAAGGAAAGGGCAGGAATGAGCCGTATTTATGATATATGCTTCATTCCGGTCCTTTCCCACTGAGCTGGCACCGATTTGATTACCTTGCGCCAATGCAGGCAACTTTGCATCATGGTGCACGGGTGTCTGCGTTGTAGGCAGGGTTGTTTTTGTGCAGGAGGGAATACCTTCCTGTACAAAAACAATCTATGGGTGTTTATTCATTCTACATGGAAAAAGGAAAAAACGAGGAGAAATAAAAACATTCCTCCTCGTTTCGCTTGCTCTGGGGAGACTTAGGGGCTTATTTACAAGCCTCTTGCCCCACTTTTGCATCTTTTTTAACATGGGAAAAGTGACGTACAGGTGGCGCAAGGGGCTTGTAAATAAACCCCTAATGTTTTGGCACTGCCCAGCGTTTATGTGATTTTTTGCAAATCTGGGGCAGTGTCAAAATCCATGGGTGTTACATAGGAACACCCACGGCAATGCCCATGGAACACCTCCCAGAGGCACAGCTGCTTTTCCTTACTCCATATCCATGAGGCCATTCAAAGCGGCTTTGCGTCGCCTCATAGATATGATTGAGCGGCCTGTGCCACCGGAGCGTCAAAAACAATGACGCTTCTGTGGTGCAGGCCTCATGTAAATAACACCCTGAAAATGCAAAGTAAAATGCATAACTTGAATCTGCTTATCCACCCAGGATCAGTCCACACCCCGTTGTTAAAAACCGAAAGGTTTGCCCATGCCACATGCAAGTAAGTATGCATCGACTGGCTTACCAAGGTATTCTTGAACACCCCCCAACAGAGCTCTAATTTTATCACCTCCACATCCCCTTTTTTGAGGGATCACTTTCACAAAATATGGAGACATTTTTTATAAAAATCACAAGGCTTGCTCAGCATTTGCAGAGACACCGATGGGTCTCTTTCATCCTCCAAAACAGTTGCACCAACTCCCTGGCTAGGGTCACCTGCACAAACTTTTTCTCCATCCTCATTCTATACACATTCACCACCCTTTCCTTTCTTCTTCCTCTCTCCCTCTTTTTCTTGTCTTTCTTGAACTATCGGAGCAACCTGTATGTGGTATTCCGGTATGTACTTTTATCTAAAATGCTGATACGTACACATTATTGTATGCTTTCACAACCCTGAAGAAGCAAATACTTTGGGCGAAAAGCGTCGGCTGAATTTGTACTGTGCATAACAAATAACACACTGAAATTAAAAGAAGAATACCTATACAAGACTTTCCTCGTCAATCTGATTGTACAGTTTTAATTTGAACAAAATTAATGTTGCCTCTCATTCACAAAAAAAATGCTACGTTTTCTATGATCTATTAGCAGCAGGTCATTTGAGGTGGGCAATATATATTAACAATCCCGTGACTAGTCTTGGTGGTGCTGTCCGCTAGAACCCAGCTGCTTGCTTTCCTCAAAGAGTAAATTTTCATTTCCGGTCGACTAGAACACCAGACGCACACTTACCTAACTCTACACAATGAACTTCGATGATGGGAGAGAAGAACTTACGAAGGATCTCTTTAAGCCCAATAATGAGATGAAGCAAGCAGCCTCTAGTGGGGCAAATAAGACTGAGGGTCTGAAATTGAAATTTCAAAGACTAGAAAAGCTCAAGAAGAATGAGCTATCAAAATGGTGAGACGGGGTCACCCTAAAAAGATACCTTTGGAGAAGAATGGAGGCAGCACCAAGCACGAAGTAAAACAGGACCAGAGTTGTTTCAAAAAATATATTTTTCTTTTTATTTTCGTTTTTTCAAAGTGCACAGGACAGCCAACGCGTTTTGCTCCCCGACCGTGGGAGCTTCGTCAGGGCAAAAGTGTGTTCGACTGAATCCGCCACGGGCCGTAGTTTTAAGACGAAGCTCTGGAGCACGTGTGGTAGCAGCTTATCAAGGTCTGCACATACGTCGCCTTACGTTCAGTCTAACTAGTGTATTAATATTCAATTTCAGAAATAACCCTCTATCCAACTGGTCTGATCAACCTGATGGCCCGTGACGTTTGTTGATACTTTGATCCCCAATATTGGAATCTTTGCACTAGCATTCTTATCATTACATTGGCCAGCTTCTTTGTCAACCTTTTTGCGCTACAGCAAGACTAACCATCCAGTACTTTTGCCCTGACGAAGCTCCCACGGTCGGGGAGCGAAACGCGTTGGCTCCATTCTTCTCCAAAGTTTCTATCTGGAATTCCAGTGGGACCGAACCGCAGCAGGTCCTGGAGGTTGTCAGCACAACAAGACTGAATACTTTAAGGGACGTTGGAAATTTGAGGTGCTGGTTGCTTGATCCGCTGTGGAACATTTTCTTTTGGACCTAAAAAAAGATACCTTGACAATAAAAAGGTGCCAAGGGGACTAAGGATTATAGTGTTCCCCAATTTTGACGATCTTGATCCCGACCTCCTGCCAGAATGGGAGGACAATCTCCACAACTCATCATTTACCATGATGAAAATTCTAATAGCCCATACCGATAGAAAGTGTGTTAAACTACAGGCGGAAATTAAGATCCTAGAGGATGAAATTAAATTGCTAAACTTACCAGAAGTAACAGCAAAAAATGACGCAATGCTCAAAGAACAAATTGCGAACCATCAGACGCTAATAAAAAATAGAAAACTTAACAAAATAATGCAAGATGACCGTGACTACGACCAGGGTTGCATTTTTACTTTTGCAGCCAAATTTGATAACATTCAGGTACCGAAGGCTGCAGCCCCTACTTTGTCTACTGCAGGTAGCATCTCTAGTATCAGTGTCAGTTCTGAAGCATCCTCTATTGAGGAGGCCAATAAAGATGGGAACTTGGAGACAGGAGCACAGGGGGCATCTTCCTCGTCTTTTTTAGAGGAAGTCCGGAGATTTCGAATTGGCGTACCAGGACGTACCAGGAGAGGAGGGGGAGAAAAAACCGTAGAGAAAGGAAGAGTTCTAACCAGATTTCAGAAAAACCAATTGGCGAAATGACCGTAATGTTAGAGGATAATGCAATGAATGTGCCTATGTCCCATTCTGTTGTTGAAAATTTGGTTGTGAATTTATCCACGCATCATTTAAATGTACATGAAATCAATGTATTAAATAAAGGTCTTGGATACTGTCCTGTGTACGGGGGCATCTTTAGTGATCTACATGTAGACCTGTTCAAATTCATAAGACGTGCTAAACTCAAATGTCATTTTGCACTCAATAGTTATGAACCGCCTAGGCCAGCTGTGGGTTTACCGACAAGTGATGTTGATATGTCACATGTAAAAAATGTTTCACTATTGTTGTCACTTGATAAAGATAATGAGTCATCTTATGAACATGTCCTGGAAACCATGAATATTGTACAAGATTACACATGTGACAGCGGACTCCACATTAGGACCAAGTTTACACCTCAAGGGGCGCACCTAAACAGTCTAGATGTCTTTCACAAACTAGTAACAGAAGAACTGCACCACATAGAAGACAAACATGCTCATCAGACTAAGAAATACACCACTGACAATCTCACACCACTAGAGAGGGCAGCCATACAAAGCCTCCGTAACAATGGTGAACTAATAATAAGGGAAGCAGACAAAGGAGGGAATGTGGTTGTAATGAACAGGTCAGACTAGGAGGAAGAAGTCACACGACAACTAAACAACACTGCACATTACACCAAACTCAGCCACAACCCCTACAAGCTGGCCACTATGAGAATTAACACACGTTTGAGTCACTGGAAGGAAGTTGGACTACTATCTGACACTGAACACAAGTTCTTATCCATCAGAAGCCCTAGATATCCTTGTATTTACCTACTCCCCAAAATACACAAGAACTTACCATTTCCACCTGGCCAGCCCATCATTTCGGGTATTGGCTCAATAACGGAGGCCCTGGCTAAATTTGTAGACACCTTTCTGCAACCATTAGTCAGCAACCTCCCATCGTACATCAGGGACATTACTGATTTGCTCAATAAACTTACGGATTTGGATTGGGACGAGAATATGTGGTTTGCCACACTGGATTTGGAGTCCCTATATACTTGTATCAAGAGAGACCTTGGGAAACAGGCAGTGGATTACTATCTGTCCACAAGAAATGCCAGTTTACACGACCATAATCTCATGCTACTTGAAATGATAAACCTCATACTATAAAACAACTATTTTATGTTTAACACGACATGGTACAAGCAAGAGCAGGGGTCCGCCATGGGTTCTAAATTTGCACCTTTGTACGCTAACCTGTTCATGGGGTGGGTGGAACGAACCCATGCGTGGTCCAGAGCAGCGGCAGAATGGACGAGACATGTCCAATTCTGGGGCAGCTACATTGATGATATCATCATCTGGACTGGACTGGGACTGAATTACATGACTACTTTACCTATCTAAATAACAACGCGCTCAACGTTTCCTTCACTTTACAAATGTCACAGACTAAGATACACTTCCTAGACTTGGAACTGTACATACAGGGGAAGGCAATCCAAAGCACACTGCATAGGAAAGAAACATCAGTAAACAGTATCCTTCACTTTGGTAGTTCTCACCCACCCTCAACCAAGAAAGCTATCCCATATGGTGGGCTTTTGAGTATTCGCAGGAATTGCAGTGAGGAGGCTAACTTGGCCCTACAATCCAAGGTGGCCACAGACAGGTTGAGCAAAAGGGGCTACGATCCTGAAACACTAAAGAAAGCCAATAATAGGGTCCTGACTATCAAAAGAGAAGATACGTTGAACAACAAACATCGGAGACAAGACAGAGAAGCACAGAGACTGTCATTTATTACCACCTATTTTTCCCTCAACCATGAGGTGTATAAAGCTTTGGGAAAACACTGGGCGTTACTTAAGGGAGTACCTGGAGTGGGTCAATTCATCACTGAGAGACCATCAATGACCTTCAAAAGAAGCAAGACAATGAGGGAGGTTCTTTGCCCCAGCTACCCACTACCTAGGGGCCCTAAACAAAAAAGCTGGCTAGTTAAACCGAATGGGTTCTACACCTGCAGTGGTTGCAACATCTGTCAATTGGGTTGCAACAGAACAGTCAAATTCAAATACAACACCAATACTGAACACACCATCCGCCAGTTTATCAACCGTCTAATGTACTTTGTGGTATATGTCATCATTTGTGGATGTGGGAAGATATATGTGGGGAGCACCACTAGACAACTTAAGATCCGCATCCAGGAACATCGCAGAGCAGCTCTAAATGGGGATGTTTCCTATACCGTGGCATCACATGAATGTGAGAAGGGCAGTGAAAGGGCACAATTCCGCTTTCACGGTATTGATAGTGTTGGACCAAATCCAAGAGGGGGTGACAGGGCTTTGGCTCCGAGGCAACTAGAGGCCAGATGGATATGCACACTACATTCCTCTAGTTTGGGGTTGAATACTGACAATGAGATGCATTTTTTTCTCTAGAATCACTGCCTACTAATCGCCCCATGTATATGCTTGGCTAGAACTTCAAACTCCATCATATAAAGTGTTAAATGAGATTTCCTTTCAGATGTATTGAATCTAACAATGGATTTCCATTTTGAAAAGAAGGTTTAGTACTGACGAACTTTGGCCACCTGTGAGGTTCATTTTCCTATCCCCAATTGGTGATCATAAACAAACAATTTATCTCCTTCTTTACTAATTATCTCTATACTATATCTGACATACCACAGTGGTGAAACTTATACTGTACACTACGTTTATGTTCGTAGTGTCTTGTGTTGATTCAGTGGCATTGTAATTATACAGCTTAAACGTTTGCGTCATCACTAACATTGACACCACACATCGTGCACATTACAGTGGTGAATAATGTTCTGTACATTGCATATATTACCGGAGTGATTGGGTTAAATATTTGTGGCACTGTAACCATATTGCCATGAATCCACCCAAGCTCATCCTAAACATTAACATCTGGTGCAACTTACTGTATTACTGTCAAAATATTTTACGGTGTCGGGACAAGATAACTGCCACCTGTAATGCTGATCATATGACAAGCTGTCTCTAAACTATTGCATGTTCTTTCTTTTTACTATCATCTCTCACAGTGCTCCCGAAATACCAGTCAGTCATGATAACTTTATTTCGGTCAAAGACCATAAAAGTGCAGATAAAATACATACAAGGCACAGTAAATAAAACAATAAATATGCACGATTCGCAATGAAGATAAAAAGTTAATTATACAAATAGTTATCAGTTGACGTCTTGATAAAATACTTTTCTTATTAAAAAAGGAGAAAGGATTAAGCCAAATATATTTCCAATAACTCTAAAGAAAGCTTTTCCTACGGCGCTACATGCCATGTAAGAAGCAGGAGACAGCAAAAACAATAGGTGGTGATGTGTCGTACATTAAGACTCTACACGCCTGCATATGTTGCCTAAAGCCCAAGTTTCTGCATAGCGGGATTAGCCAGCCTTTTCTTATTGTACCATATGCTGGGCAGAACAACATGACATGTGCAACATCTTCTCGGATGTAATTACATGCTGAAAAGGTTTCATTATCTGTTTTAGCCCATTTTGCAGTAAATTCCCTTATTGGTAGGCAGCCATGCCTCAGTTGAGTATATAATTTCCTTGCAAGAGGGGGTTGGACTACATCAAGAAATTCCTCCTGTCGAGGTTCAGATTTTACGAGGAGAAACTTGACAGACAACCTACCCTGGGTTGTCGATCGATGTAGTGCAATTAAGTTTGTCTCCCTCACTAGGGTTAACAACTGTGCCCTAGGTATACTCGGACAGCTGAGCTCTGGGGTCTCCCATAATCGGGGCAGTCCTATATGCCTGGTAAGGGCCTTGATATGAGACAGCCAAGGAATGTTTTTATCTTTTATATGCCCCCAGATCTCCACAAATTCAGCTCTATAGGATACCAATTCTGGCTCTGACCAGAACCTCCTCCAGTAGAGCAGGGGCCGGGCGGCTACCAGTTCTTCTATGGACTCTAGTCCCAAATCCAACCTCAAAGGGGTACGCGGTGTACTTTGTGGGAGGCCCACCAAATTCCTCATTAAGGCCTGCTCAACTCTCAAGAGGCTATGTGTATTCTTGTGTCCCCAGAGTTCAGCGCCATAGATAGCTGCTGACCTAGCCTGAAGTCCATAGATTTCTCGGACAGGAGCTACCGGTTTACATACTAAGGCTCTGTGGAGCTTACTGATACCCCCTACTATTTGGGATAGTCTGAGGGTAGATTTAGCAATTTGATGGCCCCAGTTGAAATCTTCACTCAAAGTGATGCCAAGGTAGACAAAGGTCTTAACCCGTTCCAATGGAATGGTGTTCAGGACAGGGTTCGGGCGGGTCTGCCTCGGGGGATTGAAGATCATAAACATTGTTTTGTCCAAGTTAATCTCCAATCCCCGCGAGGCACAGAATGTTACAAACCCATCCAGAACGTGCTGGATGCCCGATGATGTTTTGGATAACAACAAAGTGTCATCCGCAAACATCAGAGCGGGCACCTGACCAGTTGCCAACCGGGGAGTGTCATTGTCTCTCACGCCATTCATGGCGTCCACAAGGCTGTTGATGAAAAGGCTAAACAGCGTGGGAGCCAAGACGCACCCCTGGCGCACACCCCTAGATACTGGAAAGCGGGCTGACAGATCCCCGTGTCTCCCACACCTCACCTGAGCATAGTTGCCAACATTCAATCTAGTTAAGATGTTCAATAGATAAGGTGGGAGGCCCAGATCTGCCAGTACTTTCCATAGCTTTTCCCTGGGGACCAAATCAAAGGTGGCTCCCAGGTCCACAAAAACAAGGTAGAGACTGCCACCCTCCACTCTTGCTGTTTTCCAAAAAAGGACCTGGAACCGAAAAATTTGGTCAAGGGTTGAGATACCTGATCTAAATCCAGCCTGGAGAGTGGTCAAAGCTTGATGTTCCTCCATCCATACCTGGACCCTGTCCAATATAATTCTGCCCATCACTTTTTGTGTTGTATCTATAAGGCTGATAGGCCTATAGTTTGATGGGGTTAACGGACAGCCCTTTTTGTAAATGGGGACGATCTCAGCTCCCAACCAGGTGTCCGGTAAATCGGACCCCCTGAGGACCGCATTGAACAGGATAACCAGGTATGGTACCCATACTTTCGGTTGAGATCGCAACAAGTCCCCAGGTAATTTGTCTAGGTCAGGAGTTTTATTCGGAGTTAGCCTCGCTATGGCAGATTCTACCTCCTTCAGGGTGATAGTCTCAGGGATTATGGAGCGGTGGGTCTCCTGGTCTTTCAGGTAATCCACCCGCGACTCCATGCTCGAGTCCCCCACCAGTCGATACTCGTGGTGGAGGTCTAGGGCGGAGGGTAGCGGTAGGGCCACGGCTCCCTCCGGGGGCGATGTTGCCGCCCCAGTCATTCTGTACTTATGAGCCGATTTGGGGCCCAGGGGGGGGGGGCATCGCCACACTCCATATTTGTGTACAGAGCACCAAAGTGCGCCTCCCAAACTGAGGGTGCAATATTTGGGAGAACGGCCTCCCCTCCCCCTCCTGCTCCTGAGCTAACAATGTCCCAGAATGACTTGGCATCCTTGGAAAGAAGCGCAAGTCTCAAGTCTTCCCACCTCGTTTCCTCCCAGTCTCTCTTCCCCCTAATTATCACCTTTTTGTAGATCTGTTTATATAGCCTTATTCCTACACTATCACAGGACTTAATTGCCGAAAGAAGATCCCTTTTTGCTTTCCTACAGGTCTCATCATACCAGGGGTGATGCTTAACCCCACATCGTTTGTTCCTGCTTACCGGGCAAAACACCACCCCCAGTGCGAGAGCCAACTGCCTATGGATTTCTACGGCTTGCCTACTAAGGGCTGGGTCGCCCATTTCAGCAATCCAAGGCAGAGTGATCTTGTATATTTCTGCAAGCCTACTCGGGGAGTCCTGAAAATGAGGCCATTTGACCCTACGCCTATTGTTGGCTACCATAAGGGGCAAGATCTCAGTATTAGATTTAGCATCAGGATTAGTCAGCCCAAAACTCCCTGGTTTGAGTGATGAAACAAGGGCATTATGATCGCTATCTTGCCTTGGTATGACCCTAAAGTCCATCAAGCTGTCCCAGTGTTTTACCTCCATCATTATATAATCAATGATGGAGGTTTGCTCAGCCCTATTGAACGTTGCTAACCCCGGTCGGTCAGGATCCAACCTCCCATTGCATGCCCGCAGAGAGACGTTCCAAGAGAGAAAGATTTAATCTGCAGGACCAACGGGGTCCAGGCCCTAACAGGGGGGATCTTAGGGTGAGGGATATGCCAGAACAAGTCTTCGTCATCATCCTCAACCAGCTCAAGGCTGTCCAGAGGCTCGAATTGGCAATTAAAATCACCACCAAGGATTATAGCGATTGAGGGGTCGAGTGCCTGGATAAAAAGGTCTAATATTTTAATTGTATTTGATTCCTGCCCATTCCTAACCGGCCTTGAGTAGATATTTAATATGGCTTGTTGGGGCATATTTCCGGGTGTCAATAACACACATTGAACGTCTAGGGAATTTGTTGGCAGTTGAACTACTTGTAGTACCCAGATGTGTGGGCACATAGAAAAAATCACCCTGCCAAAGAAGATAATTAATGGTCCCAAGTGGGATCCAGTTCTGGTTATGGGGGAGCAAAATCCAATGGATACCCAGGACCAAGAAAACGGATGGACCGCAGTCAGATCATTCTTTATAGAATATATATATATATATTTATTTTATTTGTTTTGATGCAATTAGTCATATTTACAAAATAAAAATATATATATATATTCTATAAAGAATGATCTGACTGCGGTCCATCCGTTTTCTTGGTCCTGGGTATCCATTGGATTTTGCTCCCCCATTACCAGAACTGGATCCCACTTGGGACCATTAATTATCTTCTTTGGCAGGGTGATGTTTTCTATGTGCCCATGTGTTTTCCCCTTCGTTCCTGCCTATATCATTTATTTGCCCTGGGGAACCCCCTTCTATCTCACATGGGACCCAGATGTGTGCCTACTCAGATCGATAAACCGCCCGATGGGCAATCTCTACCCCTAGTAGTTGCCAGAATATCAAAGGTTGCATATCCTGGACTGGGACTCAGCTCCAATGCCCAAGTTTCCTGCATCAGGCAGAAATCGTGTAGTGTCATAAAGGTACCCCACTCTGGATTAAGTAGCTTATTTTTTAACCCAGCTACATTCCATGATAGGATTTTAATACTTTCATCAACAATCTTGACATCAGGTTGTAGCTGAGTTATCCCTTCTCTGGTTTCTACCCTAGGTATAACTTCCAAATGTGTACCAGCACCCGACTGGTACACAATTTCCCCCATCTCTCCCATTCCCTCCTCAAAAGTGGGGTTAGGCACAATTTCTTCAGCGGGGGTGATTGTTATATTGTTTCCCTCCCCAAAAAGTCCTGGGGCAGAAATACCACTTTCTTAACAGACCTGCTAAACAGGGTTGCTCCAAAATAAAGAATAAAGAAATCTACGTACTCTTCGTTAAATCACACATTGAGAACATCAGCCGTTGGCCCGATTGGGATGACGTCCTCCACTATCGTTTACGGAATGACATGCAATTTATTCGCAAGTTCCCGCACTAGTTTTGATATGTCCAGGAAGTGAGGATTACCAAAACTTTCAATCACGCATAGACAACCCAGAAGCAGAATCGGGTACTTCTGGGTAGTTAGGACCTCGCCGGTATATCTTAACTATGGAGCCCTTTCAGACGTCTTTGCACTCCGACTTTTCAGGCAGAAGGATTACGACCGGACATGGCTCCTTTTTCAAACTCAGCATTCAAGATCAACAGGTATGTGACCCATGCGGACCCTTTCTGTCCTCGTTTCCTAACTGATTTAACTAAACCTAGCTGCTTTCCAGTCCTACGTAATTGTTGGATACCTGGGCACCATGACCACCATTGTCATAGGGTGGGTCATCCTTCTGTGTTTTCCATCCAATATGATTTCCTATTATATAGATATGTTTGGCTAGGTTTTTCGTACACGATACATACTTTCTGCCGATATCTGGGCACCACGACCGCCACTGCCGTAGGGTGAGTCGTCCTTCCGTGTTTTACATTTAATTTGACTTCCTAAAATTATAGATATGTTTGGCTCGGATTTCGTAAACGAGACATACTTTCTGCCGCCTGTAATAGTGCAGAATGGGGGCGCGCTTCTAACTCATCTGACTGTTACTGTATCGACTCTTACTCTGCGGGATACTGCTGTAAACGCTTTGTCCCGTTCGAGATAGTCTCTAATATGAAGGTGTAATGCTCTCATCACGCAGCATACACGTTTAACGTTCTCTCCTTTTTTTTAAAATCACGTTCTCCTAGTAAAACACGGTTGTGTTGGTTTAGTTAATAAAATGCGTTAAGTTAAAGGATTTTACTGGCTCCTACGTCACGATTCTTAGACTTACATACCAGTCACACGTGGTTATGCTGGCGTTTGCTGAATTACCCATCCTTGATTTACTAAGCACCTCAAGGGTCACTTATTAGTCCGGCATGTCATTACTATTCAAGTTCTAAATGCTACATATCGATCTCACATGGCGCTTACTGAAAAAGCCAGTTTGAATGCACAAGCACCTCAAGGGTCACTTTTTAATCCGCCTGTTATTGCCAATTTTGCTGAACATACAGTCACGCATGACATACCAGTTTTTAGTGCCTGTATTCTTAATAACACACTGCTCTGTGTGACTAATATATTTATGTATCACACACTAGCGCATATATACCCGGGTACCCCCTGACGCCCAGTTTCATTTTACTTTATTCCAGGTTCCTTCTTCCATTACAGTACACTCTCCAACACTGTAGTTTGCGCGATTCTACACAGGTATGTCTTACATACGTCTTGAAACATAAGAAATGTTTCATTCCTTACATAAGTTTACTTTCTGACTGATGTTTACGTACATTCTTTCAGACTGTTTATTTACCATGATTCTAATGACCAACCGGTGACGAATCACGTGCATTTTCATATACCTTTGGTAAGCAAGTTGATGCATACTTACTTGCATGTGGCATGGGCAAACTTTTCGGTTTTAAACGCCGGGGTGTGGAATGATATATCTGGGCGGTATTCTTGAACACCCCCAACAGAGCTCTAATTTTATCACTTTCACATCCCCTTTTTTGAGGGATCACTTTCACAAAATATAGAGAACATTTTTATAAAAATCACAAGGCTTACTGAGACACCAATGGGTCTCTTTCACGCTCCAAAACAGTTGCACCAACTCCCTGGCTAGGGTCACCTGCACAAACTTTTTCTCCATCCTCATTCTAAACACATTCACCACCCTTTCCTTTTTTCTTCCTCTCTCCCCATTTTCTTGTCTTTCTTGAACTATCGGAGCAACCTGTATGTGGTATTCGGGTATGTACTTTTATCTAAAATACTGATACGTACACATTGTTGTATGCTTTCACAGCCCCGAAGAAGCCCATCCTTTGAGCGAAACGGGTTGGCTGATTCTGTTCTGTGCATACCAAATAACATGACTGAAAATAAAAGAATACCTATACAAGACTTTCCTCGTCAATCTGATTGTACAGTTTTAATTGGAACAAAATTAATGTTGCCTCTCATTCACCAAAAAATGCTATGTTTTCTATGATCTATTAGCAGCAGGTCATTTGAGGTGGGCAATATATATTAACAATCCAGTGACTAGTCTTGGTGGTGCTGTCCGCTAGAACCCAGCTACTTGCTTTCCTCAAAGAATACAACTCTAGGATGGCGCAGCATTCACACACATCTCCAGATTTATGATTTCTCATAAATCTGGAGATGTGTCTTGTTCTATGGGTGGTGCATGGGAACACCCAGAGCAACACCTATGGAACCCCCTTCAACGCAAAGTTCTGTGTATGAAGGGGTCGTATTTACAAGGAGAGGAAAAACCACGAAACTGGCTTTTGCTCTTCTTGTAAAATTGAAGGAGTGCCTGGCGCCATCACTACGTTACAAAAAGTGACGTACTGGTGGCGCAGGCTGCTTGTAAATCTGCCCCATAAGTGCTTAGTTATTGGCAGACTGATACAATAAGAACATAGTGCTGGATGGGTGATTGAAGAATTGCATGAGACTGGCAGGGGGTATCCTACGCTGCATGGCTACTACTTCAGTATTTAAAGGAGTGGACCAATAGTATTTATCTGCTTAGAGATTTGTAGGGATTATGCACAGAATATTTTATGTTTACTTGTGTTGGTGCCTAGGTCATTTTATAAGAATACCACTAGTAACTGGAATGAGGACAGTGCTGCAAACAGAGTGAACACTTAATTTGTAAGTGCTTGCATATTGGTGGAGTGATAGGATAAGTGCATAGTGGTAGATAAGTGATTAAAGACTGGGACACACTGGACGATTCCTACTCTGCATGAGTACTAACTGGGTATTTCGAAGAGTGTATCAAAAGTATGTAGCTAGTTAGAGGTCTGCTCGGATAGTGCACAAAATATTATAGCTGTACTTGTGTTAGTAGCTAGGCCATTCCATAAGTTCATGACTAGTAACTAGATTAATTACAGTATTAAAAACAGAGTGTATAGTGAATTTATAAGTGCTTAGGTATTGGGGGGGGTAATAGGATAAGTAGATAGTGCTGGATGGGTAATTTGAGAAATGCATGGGACAGACAGAAGGATCCCTACACTGCATAGGTACTAACTGGGTATTTAGAAGACCATATCAATTGTTTGTAGCTGGTTAGAGGTGTGCATGCATAGTGTACAAAATATTGTACCTGCACTTCTGTTAGTGGCTAGGCCATTCCTTAAGTATAAAACTAATAACTAGAATAATTTCAGTGCTGCAAAGAGAGTACATGTTGAATTTATAAATGCTTAGGTATTGCGGAGTGATAGGATACGTAGATAGTGCTGTATGGGTGATTGGAGAAATACATGGCACAGGCAGATGTATTGACTGGGTATTTAGAAGAGCGTGTTAATAGTATGTAGCTTGTTAGAGATCTGCATGCATAATGTACAAAACATTGTACCTGTACTTGGGTTAGTGGCTAGGCCATTCCTTTAGTATATGACTAATAACTGGAGTAATTACAGTGCTGCAAATAGAGTGCCAGCTAAATTTATAAGTGCTTAGGTATTGGCAGAGTGATATGTACATAGTGCTGTATGGGTGAATGGACAAGTGCATGGGACAGACAGAAGGATTCCTAGACTGCATAGGTACTGAGTATTTAAAAGACTGTATTAATGCTATATAGCTGATTAGAGGTCTGCAGGCATAGTGCACAGAATATTGTAGCTGTACTAGTATTCGTGTGTCTATGGTTTCGAGATGGTAGTCTATTTTAGGGTGTGAGGAGGTGCATCAGATGATCACGTGGATGATGTTATCAGGGATGTCATTTGAGATGTCATCAGTGATGTCATCAGTGATGTCACTGACAAAGTCATGAGTGATGTAATATGTGACTTCATCAGCACTGCATTGCAGGGGCGTGAGTTATAGTTAGCACAACTAACTATAACAGACGAATTTCCCTTGTTTTGTACGTGTGAAATGTCCAACTAATTATTACGTCCATGAAACCTTTTTTTTTTCAGTGAATTTCTGAGGTTTTTTAAATGCTAATTTCGAACTATAATGTCCCTGAAACTTGTGTTTTTTTCAGTGAATTTTAGATATATGTATTTAATCTCCTCTCACTCTTACAAGGAAGGAATCAGCACTCAGGTTGTAGTTTGGAAGTATTTAATCTGCAAAGGACGTGATCCACGAGTTTCGGCTCGTCCGAACCTTGATAACGATACAAGACGTCATTGTAGCATCCTTATTTAAATGTACAAATGCCTCCAGTTGCCAACATTTACAAAGGGCTACATATTACTGTAATCCAAAAAGCTGGCGGCCATATTGGCCTGGTCACAATGTGAAAATTCAGGAATTGATACAATAAAGAAAAGAAAACAAGTGTTAATATGCACACAATGGATATGGCTGGGTCCAACTGGAATGGCATGGTGAGCAAACAAACGATGGATGTAGGCCCAGATCTCTGTACTGGGGTGAATGTATGACATTGTTCTTAATTCTGTCCATCAATAGTTCTTTTTGCATTTGTCCCCCTGAGTGGGACGGGTATGCTCAGACGTGAATCCTGTGCTCTCCATGTCACTGGAATCAAGCTATCCTGGCTGAAGAGGGGTGAAACCCCAAAACCAGTCCTAGGATGCTTGTTTCCAGTTCAGGGCTGACCTGGCCGGGCAGTTCGGGCTGGACTGTTCCCATTGGGAGGAGGGTCAAGACTGATTTGCTAATGGCTGGGTCAAAACTCGAATGTCATGGTGAGCAAAAAAACGATCGCTTTAGCCCCAGATCTCTGTACTGGGGTGAATGTATGACATTGTTCTGCATTCTGTCCATCAATAGTTCTTTTTGCATTTTTCAGCCCGAGTGGGACGGGTATGCTCAGACGTAGACCCCGTGCTCTCCATGCTACTGGAATCAAGCTATCCTGGCTGAAGAGGGGTGAAACTCCAAAACCAGTCCTAGGATGCTTTTTTCCAGTCCAGGGAGGACCTGGCCTGGCAGTTCAGGCTGGACTGTTCCCATTGAGCGCAGGGTCAAGACTGATTTGCTAATGGCTGGGTCCAAACTGGAATGGCATGGTGAGCAAGAAAACTATGGATTTAGGCCCAGATCTCTGTACTGGGGTGAATGTATGACACTGTTCTGCATTCTATCCATCAATAGTTCTTCTCGCTGGCTACATGACAGCTTTGTAAATCTCAGCCTTAATTCTGGAACTTCAAGTAGGGAACACCGATGAGTATGCCCTTAATTCAGGGACTTATTGTTAATAGGTTGGACTATGGGAATGCTCTCTTTTCAGCCATCAACTCAACACTTCTAAAACGACTGCAGGTCCTCCAGAATACTGCCGCTAGGCTAGTACTTGATTTGCCCCCTCGCTCTTCCTCAGCCCCCTGCCTTCAGACCCTGCACTGGCTACCCACACAAAAACGCATAAAGTTTAAACTATGCTGTCTAGTCCATAAAGCTGTAAATGGTCATGGACCTTCCTATCTTGAACACAAGCTTAAAGCCCACGTACCAGACAGAACGCTACGATCTTCCAGCAAGGCCTTTCTCTCTGTACCCAGAGTTCGGACAGTCAGAAATGGTGATAGAGCATTCAGCAAAACCGCCCCAGAAGCCTGGAACTCTCTCCCCACACATATCATGCTAGAGCCTGATCATGCGACGTTCCGAAAACAGCTAAAAACCTGGCTTTTTTAGCCAGATGAGCTCTTCCTGCTCCTCTGGGGCTAATGGACAGGAGGTTCCTCTTTGCCTGCTAGCGCTCTGAGACCTTCGGGTGAATTATGCGCGATACAAGTGCAAAAAAATGGAAAATGGAAATGAGTAATTTAGAGATGTCTAAACTACTAACACATCATCTAGAAACATGAATAAAGACACGTGTAGTTTGACAAATTCTTAAAAGCAACCTCCATGGAATACTGAGATTGGCTCCGCCTATCAGACCTCGCTTAAAGTAACATTTTCTCATCATGCATGAATTGCAGCCACCTTTTCTCACACTGGCAGGCATAGCAAATAATGACAACTTTATTTTAGGCAGCCTTTTAGGAAAATGTTATACTCTCCCAAAATAATATTGGCAGGTCAAACAATGTCCATGAGGTAGAATATTATTGCCTGTTTCTAAGTAAATTGCATCTGCTTTCTTTAATTTAGTTGAGGCAGTATACTAAAACGTGACAAAGTCAATTGTGATGGCTTTAACCCCTTCGATGCTGATGACAGAACGGTTCCGTCATCAGCATCGGCTGAGCTGTGCTGATGACGGAACCGTTCCGTCATGACTCCGCCCGCGCAAGGCGGAGTCAGCATGGGCGGCGAATTCGCGCCGCACGGATGCGGTTAATGTATTACCATACAAAAACAGGGATTATGCATTCAGGGCTTTTATCAAGTAATGGGTGCACTGTGCCTGTTTGTGACACAACCCACCTTTAAGCAGATGAGCAAGCCAGAAACAGGTACAGTGCACCCAATTACAATAAATGCTCTATCAAAAGGACAGCTGCAGACTCAGACGGGGGGTGAGCAACACAGAGCGTCTGTTTACAAACCACTCTATGTTTCACAGAACAGGTGGCAGAACCTGCACTTTAAAGAGGGGGCAGATATCTCCCTGCAGGTGGGTTCAGTCGGTGACAGCACCTACCTGTAGGGCGTGTCTACAAAATCCAAGGGACCTCTTTTACTCTCTCAAGAGGTTGGCACTCAAGGGGTGCACAGACGGCGCACCACCTTTTTGTGGGTATCATTGTGTCTCCTGAGGGGTTGTTTGCGTGTACGCCCATGCCTGCAATATGGTGTTGTAGCAGGGGCAAAGAGATTAACTCATTTGCATGGGGCCACACCCCAATGAAAATGAGGGAACAACCTCTTGAGCTAGCGGTAAGGTTATATATTGCCCAGCACTATCAGTCTCATCGCGCAGTCTTCTGAAGCCCCTTCTGTGATACCATAGTGTCCAAGAGGTTCACAATGTGGGCGCACGTGCCTTTTGACTTTGCCAAAGCAGGTTTATATTTGAAGATGTTAGCTAAGTTGTGAAACTGACTGTAGACATATATATCCAATAAAGACTTCATAAAATAAACATTGACAACTCAATAGGTAACATATAAGAACATGTAGGACATCATTTAATGGTGATTGTGTGTATGTTGAGTGTCTGCTTGTGTGGATGGACTAGTAAGTGAATATGAGAATGAGTCAATGGTTGAATGAATGAGTGTATAAATGGAAGTCAAGTCAAGTCAAGTCAAGAAATTTATATAGCGCGCTACATACCCAGAGGGTCTCAAGGCGCTTGAAGAAGGGTGGGGAATTACTTGTCGAATATCCACGTTTTAAGTTGCTTTCTAAATGCAAGGTGGTTGTGAGTAAGGCGAAGGTGAGTGGGTAGTGAGTTCCAGGTTTTAGCTGCCAGGTAGGAGAAGGATCTGCCTCCCATGGTGGTTTTGTTGATGCGAGGTACAGTGGCAAGGGCTTGGTTGGAGGATCGTAGCTGGCGGGAGGGGGTGTAGAAGGACAGTCGTGTGTTGAGGCATTCGGGTCCAATTTCGTAAAGTGCTTTGTGTGCGTGGGTTAGGAGGCGGAAAGTAATCCTCTTATTGACGGGAAGCCAGTGGAGGTTTTTCAGGTGCCCAGAGATGTGTTCTTTACGCGGGATGTCTAATATGAGCCTGGCTGAAGCGTTCTGGATGCGTTGGAGTTTTTTCTGGATTTTTGCGGTGGTACCGGCGTATAGGGTGTTTCCGTAGTCCAGGCGGCTCGTGACCAGTGCGTGGGTGACCGTTTTTCTAGTTTCGGTGGGGATCCAGCGAAATGTTTTTTTGAGCATGCGAAGAATGTTGAAGCAAGATGAAGAAACGGCGTTGACTTGTCTGTTCATCGAGAGTGAGGAATCTAGGATGACGCCCAGGTTCCGTGCGTGGTCCGTCGGGATGGGTGCTTTTCCAAGAGCCTCTGGCCACCAAGAGTCATCCCAGGCGGAGGGGGAGGTGCCTAGGATGAGGACTTCTGTTTTGTCTGAGTTCAGTTTCAGACGGCTGTGTTTCATCCAGTCGGCTACTTCTTTCATTCCTTCATGTAGGTTGGTTTTGGCAGTGTTAGGGTCTCTGGTGAGTGATAGGATCAGTTGAGTGTCATCGGCGTAGGAGATGATGTTGAGGTTGTGTTGGCGTGCGATGACCGCAAGGGGGCTCATGTATACGTTGAAGAGGGTGGGGCTGAGTGAAGATCCTTGTGGTACGCCGCAGATGACTTCAGTGGCCTCTGACTTGAATGGTGGGAGGCGGACTCTCTGAGTTCTTCCGGTGAGGAACAAGGTGATCCATTCCAGTGCTTTTCCTTGGATTCCGACGTTTCTGAGGCGCTGTAAAAGGGTGTTATGGCAGACTGTGTCGAAGCCTTCCTAGCTGCCATCTGACCGGTGCCTGCGCTCTGTGCGCTTCAGGACCCGAGCTGCTGCTCGTTTTAAAGTTTACCTCGTTTTCCATTTTATTTGCGTGTTGTGTTATTTCTCCCTGCTTTTAACTGCGCCTGGCCCTCACTTGCACCTTAACTTTTGGGAAACACACCGCTGTTGGGCGGGTCTGCTTCCCGGCGTAGCTCCTCGTAGTAGCGCCATCTTGGAAGTAGATGGTGCCGATTTTCAGCGCTAACAGGTAGGCTTCACGCTCTAGTCGTCAGTAGGACGCTAGGCGGGTACTTAAGTGAGGAAAATCGCTGGCTCTCCCTTCCTAGCTGCCATCTGACCGGTGCCTGCGCTCTGTGTGCTTCAGGACCCGAGCTGCTGCTCGTTTTAAAGTTTACCTCGTTTTCCATTTTATTTGCGTGTTGTGTTATTTCTCCCTGCTTTTAACTGCGCCTGGCCCTCACTTGCACCTTAACTTTTGGGAAACACACCGCTGTTGGGCGGGTCCGCTTCCCGGCGTAGCTCCTCGTAGTAGCGCCATCTTGGAAGTAGATGGTGCCGATTTTCAGCGCTAACAGGTAGGCTTCACGCTCTAGTCGTCAGTAGGACGCTAGGCGGGTACTTAAGTGAGTCATGCTGACGCGCAGCGGTTACGCGCAGCGGGGACGCCAGATTGACGCCGGAGTTACGCCAGAGTTCAGCCCGTCTGCGCCCGTCCGTGCTGAGGACGCACTGCAGGACGGGCTGGACCCTGGGACTCCCGACATGTCCTCTTCTTTTTCCAGGGACGATTTGTTACGCAATTTGTTGTCTCTTAGACCCCCTGTGCACCTCTGTCATCATCGGCTCCTTCCGGAGGTACTACATCAGGCGCGGGCTTGCAACTCGTGTAAAACATCTCTTAATTTTTCCACTCAGGCTACTAGGAGTCCTGCTCCCCCTCTTCCTGGTCGGCCCATCTCTCAACCCAAACAGGGCTTTCTGATCAATGCACGGTCCCTGATCAAACATGGGATAGAATTTCATGACTTCGTAAGTATGAGGCAACCTGACTGGGTCTTTGTTACCGAGACATGGGCCTCTGACTCCTCCGGTCATGACCTTCTTTTGGCTATACCGGAAGGATATGCATTTCAGAGGTTGGATAGAGTACGTTGTAGAGGTGGTGGATTGGCTATCCTTTTTAAGTCCACTCTCTTGCACTGTAAAATCTTTATCGGTTCCCACGGACCCATTTGAGGCCTTCTATTTTTGTATTGTGAATGCCCCGTCGAGTTCCTTCACTGGAATTCTCTTATACAGACCTCCTGGCTCCAGAGCTAATTTCTGTCCCGAGCTTTTTAGAATTTTGGTACCTTACTTTGGTAGATCTCATTTCACCATCCTGGGTGATATTAATTTTCACCTAGAGGACAGGGCTTCGAAAGACACATCCTCCCTGGTTAACTCCCTGGAGGCATGCGACTTTGTCCAAAGGGTTCTCCACCCGACCCACAAGGCTGGTCACACCCTTGATGGGATATTTTCCAATGACTCTAGATTAACTGTCGGCATGCCGGTACCGATAACTTGGTCTGATCATCTAGCAGTCCCACTGTCCTTAGACATTCCTTGTCCTGAGGGTGATTTAGGTACTGGCAAGAAATGTTCCAAAAGAAGCTTCAGGAATTTTACAAATGAGGCTCTGGCCCCCTTTATCCAAAACACTAATATCACATCCCAGCGGATGGTGGACGAGGCGGCACAAGAACTCACTGATTCTATTACCAGAGCCGTAGATGAGTTAGCCTCCTCCTCTCTCAAATTTGTAGCGCGACAGAAGCCAACTGCCCCTTGGTTCACGGATGCATTGAGGCTTCTTAGACAAAAATGCAGACAGAAGGAACGGGGATGGCGCAAATCCTGGGATCCTAAAGATCGAGAAGTTTACAAGGGCCTGTTACGAGAATACAAAAGCAGAGTGATTAAGGAAAAACAGGATTACTTTACCAACTTGACCTGCTCTCTCACATCTTCTAAAGAGCTCTTTAAAATCGTGGACTCTCTATGCTCTCTCCAGGTACCCGATCCCGTGGTGGTTTCACAGGAGCTATGTAACAACATATCAGACTTCTTCTATAAAAAAAATAGATGATATCTATCTAGCTCTACAATCACAGAGGAACTCTCTGAGTGAGGAGGACTCCTCTCGAGTTAAACTGCTGGAATCTTGGGATGCGGATACTCCTCAGACCCTTAACCATTTCCCTGCGCTCTCCCTGGAGGGACTCAATCTCCTCCTAGATAAAACGAAATCATCCTCTCCTCTGGACCCGGTTCCTTTGAAAATACTAAAGGACTGTAGGGATACCATTCTTCCTCCGATGTTGGAAGTAATGAATGGAGCCATGGAACAAGGTATTTTTCCATTATCATGGAAGAGAGCTATTGTAAAGCCTCTTCTTAAAAAGTCTACCCTGGATCCCGGCATATTGAAGAACTTCAGACCAATATCCCTACTGCCGGCCCCTGCTAAGATGCTGGAGGCCCATTTGAATTCTCATCTTTCCAATTTCCTTGATGCCTCAGGGTTTTTGGATGGGTCCCAACATGGCTTTAGAAAGCTGCATAGCACGGAGTCTGCTTTGACCAAAGTCACGGATAATATCCGTAGGAAAGTAGATCTGGGTCAAACTACCGTGCTGGTACTGCTGGACCTTACAGCAGCATTCGATACCCTGTCTCCCTCCACTTTAACATCTAGGTTAAGGGAGGCAGGGGTAGCAGGACCGGCCCTCAGTCTCCTGAGCTCCTTCTTACATCAACGAGAGCAGCGTGTTATGCTAGGAGAGTACCTCTCCCCTGCCAAGTCTTTGCAATGTGGGGCGCCACAGGGGTCGGCATTGAGTCCGACCCTGTTCAACATCTACGTGGCCCCCCCTTGCAAGACTAGTAAGATCCCAGGGGATGGAGGTAGTGTCGTATGCCGACGACACGCAGATTATGGTGTCCCTGACCCACTCTGTGAACGTCGCCGCGTCTAACTTTAGGTCCTGCATGCGACTTGTTGCAGAGTGGATGATTTCCAACTCCCTAAAGCTGAACGGGGACAAGACAGAGGTCCTGGTCTTTGGCAAAGACCAGGGCATGTGGTCAGGTGAGTGGTGGCCACCATCTATAGGCATCTGCCCCACTCCTACACAATCTGCCAGGAACCTAGGCGTCATCTTTGACACCCGGCTTTCCATGGAACTCCAGGTCAATAGGACGGTGGCCACCTGTTGGGGTGTCATCAGGACTCTGAAAAGAATTGTCCACTATCTTTCCCCACAGGCACGTAAGCAGGTTGTGATCGCTCTTGTTGGCTCAAGGCTCGACTATTGTAATTCACTCTACGCCGGGGCCAACAAGGGCCTTCTGCAGCGCCTGCAGGTTGTACAGAATGCGGCGGCGCGTTTTGTTCTGGCCCTGCCTTGGCTCTCCTCTATGACCTTGGCGAGGAAGAATCTCCATTGGCTCCCTATTCCCTCCAGAGTTATGTTTAAACTTCTCTGCCTCACGTATAGTGCCCTGATGGCAGGTCCAGCTGATGCCCTTGGATCCTTACTCACTAGGTATGTCCCGAACAGATGCTTACGCTCGGGAGAGCTTAACCAACTGGTAATCCCACGCGCTAAGAAGGCTAGCTGGGGGAGCAAGGCCTTTTCCATTCTGGCACCCCAGATATGGAACACACTTCCCCTTGAGATCAAATCACTGCCTTCACTTGACCTCTTTAAGAAAGCGTTGAAAACTTGGTTTTTCACTAAAGCATATCAGTAAGCTTCTGTTTCTGACGGCTGACAGCTAGTTATTTGAGTTAGGCGCCTTGACGCCCATTGGGCATAGTTGCGCGTTACAAATGCCATTTCATTCATTCATTCATTCAGGCTGCGGAGAGGTCGAGGAGGATGAGGGCGACTGTGTCTCCATTGTCCAGAAGAGTTCGAATGTCGTCTGTTGCTGCGATGAGGGCGGTTTCAGTGCTGTGTTTGGCTCGGAAGCCGGATTGTGAGGAGTCGAGGGATTTGTTGGTTTCGAGGAAGGCGGCGAGCTGGTTGTTGACCGCTTTCTCGATGACTTTGGCCGGGAATGGAAGGGGCGAGATAGGGCGGTAGTTTTTGAGTTCGGTGGGGTCAGCTGTGGGTTTCTTCAGGAGGGCGCTGAGTTCGGCATGCTTCCAACTTTCCGGGAAGGTGGCGGAGTTGAGGGAGCAGTTGATGACGTCTCGAAGGTGCGGTGCTATAATGGAGTCTGCTTTGTTAAAGATGTGGTGAGGGCATGGGTCTGTGGGGGATCCTGAGTGGATAGAGTTCATCAGACGGATGGTGTCCTCAGTGGAGATTGGGTTCCAGTCATTGAGGATGTTCAAGGGGGGTGCGGGTCCTGCAGAGGGTTGGGTGGGTTGGTCATCGGGTCGGTTGTCGAAGCTGTTGTGGATGTCTGCAATTTTGTTGTGGAAGAATGAGGATAGGGAGTCGCAGAGGGCTTGAGAGGGGGTGATGTCGTTGGAGTTGGCTGAGGGGTTGGTAAATTCCTTGACGATGTTGAATAATTCCTTGCTGTTGTGGGCGTTGCTATCTAGTCGATCCTTGAAAGCGGCTTTCTTGGCATTCCGGATCAGTTGGTGGTGTATGCGGGTGGCGTTTTTGAAGGCGTCCTTGGTGCTGGTGTTTGGGTCTTTTTTCCAGGCCTTCTCAAGGGAGCGACAGTTTCTTGGATTTCTTAAGATCATCGTTGAACCAGGAGGCCTTCTTGCTGCCTAGTTTGATTTGTCGTTTTTTCAGTGGTGCTAGGATGTCGGCGCTGTTGGATAACAACTGGGTGAGGTTAGTGGCTGCTTGGTCGGGGTTTGAGGAGTGGGCGGGGGGGTTTTGAAGAAGCGATGAGGAGATCTGGTCGATGGTGATTTTGTTCGAGTTTCTTCGCAGAGTGGGTTGGGGGTGGTTGTTGGATGTGGACTTGTTGTAGGTAAAGTGAACGCAGCTGTGGTCAGTCCAAAGGAGAGCTGTGGTGTGGCTGAAGGAGATATGTTTGCTGGAGGTGAAGATAGGGTCGAGTGTGTGACCTGCGATGTGGGTGGGGGTGGTGACAAGTTGTTTAAGTCCGAGGTTGGCGAGGTTGTCCGAAAGGGTGGTGGTTTTGCGGTCGTTGTTCTTTTCAAGGTGGAAGTTGAGGTCTCCCAAAAGGATGTAATCCTCGGAGGGGAGCGCGTGTGGAGTGATGAAGTCCGTGATGTCTTCACTAAATTGTGCGCGGGGTCCTGGTGGCCTGTAGAGGAGGGTGCCTCTGAGTGTGGTCTTGGGGTCGATGTGGATCTGGAAGTGAAGGTGTTCAGTGTTGGCGAGATTGACGTCTGAGCTGGTTGAGATGCGGATGGATTTCTTATGGACGATAGCGATGCCTCCTCCTGTTTGGCCGGTACGGTCCTTGCGAATAATCTTATAGCCTTCCGGGATGGCAATGGTGATGTCTGGGGCTGATGTGGCGTTCATCCATGTTTCTGTTAGGAAGGCGACGTCCGGAGAGATGGTGTCTAGTAGATTCCAGAGGTTGATGGCGTGTCTGTGGACCGAGCGGGTGTTGAGCAGGACGCATTGTAGGTGGTTGGGGTCGGATAACTGTTTTGTGTTCGTAGATGAGGTGTTGTTCTTGGTGCCGTCAAACTTGCAGGAGTTGCAAGAGAAGGGTCCATGGGTGTGTCCAGGAGCGGCTTGGATGCAGTTGGGGGAATGGCCGGGGTTAAGGGCTAAGAGGGTAGAGGGGTCGTAAGTAATGCGGGAGGGCTGGGCAATGCGAGGGCCAGGGGGTCTGGCGCTGGGTGCGGTCCAGGCGCGGACGGGCGTAGACGGGCTTACCTTTGGCGCCCCTTCGGCGCGCATAGGGCGCGACCGCTGCGCGTGGCCGCTGCGCGGAAGCTCATCTGTCATACATGGAAAGTGGAAAGAGGGAGGGGCGAGGGCGGCTCAGCTGGGAGGCGGGGCGGGCTCACGAGGACGCAGACCGAGGACAACAACAATATAAACAAAATGGCAGCGGAGGGGAGGGCAGAGCACAGCGCCGGGGGTTATCGCGCTCTAAAGTTAAATTAATTGCAGCGGAAGCGAGGCGAAGCAGCGCCCAGTGCACTACAATACAAATAAACTTTTAGCTGGAATGCAGAATGAAATGCAGCACAACGATACCAGGTCTCGGCAGGGAGACTGGGGAGCGACCTCTCAGCAAGCAGCAATGAGGGGATCTTGACTTGGTTATGACTGATGAAGAACTCAGATATGTAAATATGTAATATTTATATAGTGCAAACCTAGCTGAAATGCAGCAAAGCCCTGTACTAGATGAAAGAGGCGCAGTCAACATGTAATTGGAAGGGTAGGTGGCTACTAAGAGTGAATGTAGACTGTTTCTGCATTGTGTTGTAGCATTATTTAACCCCTCCCATGCTCGTGATGGAACGGTTCTGTCACGAGCCTCGGGTGGGCTGTGCTGGTGACGGAACGGTTCCGTCACGGCCCTCTCGCCGCGCCTGCGCTAACGTTCTGTAGCGCGGGCGGGGCCGTGACGGAACTGTTCTGTCACAAGCACAGCTCACCCGCATGCCGTGACGAGCGGTTCCGTCACGAGCACAGGACCCCCACCCCCTTAGCAATGCGGCGGAATAGCCGCCGCAGTGAAGGGGTTAAAGACTTGCGTCTTTAGCTCTTTTCTAAATTGGAGCAGGGTTGGGGCCATCCTAATGTTTAGGGAGATGTTGTTCCGGATCTTGGGGGAATAGATGGAGAAGGCCTGTTGCCATTTTCTTTCTTTTTTCACTTTTTCATCAACAGTCTGATTGTATCCTGGATGCATGTGTCAAGAGTCACCAGAAATTGTATGCATTCCAGACTCATAAGCAGGTGCCAGCCTTGATGGCTTTGTAGATGCTGTGGCAGGTTTTGAAGTTGGTGGGAGCCAGTAAAAGAAGCCAGTTGGGGGGTGACATGGTCATATTTCTTGCTTCCCTGGATGAGACATGTTGCAGCATGTAGGAAGCTCTAACAGGGTGCCTCCATGGAGTCTGGCAGGCCATAGAGAACAGTGTTACCACGATCAAGCTACGAGAGTACGAGGCTAGAACAGTAGCTCTAAATTCACTCTGCGAGGGAGGGTTTCACTTTCTCTAGGATCAAGAGTTGGTACCAGTACATCATGACTTTCTCCATGATGTGTTCCTTCAGAATGAGAATGGTGTTAGGGTGACTCCTGCGTGACGTATCATTGGGAGAGAGTAGGGGTTTAACTCCATCCAAAGTCCACGTCATTGGACCATGTTTGGTCCAATTATAGCTTGTTGTTCTTTGTGATTAGCTGAAAGAAATCGGTTTGCGGGGTGGGAAGTTAAGCATCAGGTAGGTGCTGGAATTCCGGGTCTGCATAAGATTCATGCAGTAGACAGGTGCTAGATGTTTTGAGTAGAGGAGACTTTGAAATACAGTTGTCTCTTCAGCATTTTGGTGAATGTGAATGTTATCTGCGAGTAGAGTCTCAACAGGCTCAATCTAAAAGCTAACCATCACAGAGAACAGAATGGGATTCTGGAGAACGCTGCATGTGATCAGGCAGGGTCTTCTGAAGAGAGCAGGGGCGCAAGGGGGGGGACTTGTGTCGGCTTGATAGGTCAGAGGAGAACCAGTAAACCATGGTACCAGTGAATACTATTTGATGCTTGCAGAAACGATGGGGATAAGGTCATCAACATGCATGGATGATGGAATGAGTGAGTAAGGGCTGGGAAGATAAATGGAGTGAGTGGTACAAGAGTTGGTGCTTTGTTGAATTAATGCAAAGGTTGAAGAGTGAATGCATGGATCGATAGATGATCAGGTTATTATCCAGCTACTCATTCAAGTACATTCATCTCCCAGTATAACCATCAACTCACTCACACATACTCATATTTGTATTGATCTACGACCCCACTATGCCCCTTTAAGGATCCATTTATCTATTCGCACTTTCATACTTAGGCATTCATGTAGTTTATTCATGTACCCTTTCATACTCAGATCCATTGATCATCCATCCAGATATTCCTGCATTACACATTTACCTGTATGCATGTAGTCTGTCACTGTGTTTTGTCTGTCTTTGTCCCTCTATATCTGTCCTTGTATTAAAAGGGTGTATGCATGTGTGATAGTCTGTGTGAACCTAAACACAAGTCGGTGCATTTTGGGTGCTTGTGTGTGCATATGTGTCTTTATGCCTGTTGCGCTGTGTCGGCATTAGTGGCTTTAGGTATGCCATTCTGTGTGTTGCATGCATGCCTGTAGGTGTTTTGTTCCACTTCTATGTACGAAGGATATGTACTCAATGAGTATATGTGTGCATACATTTGTTTCTTTGAGTTTTATTTAGAGAACAGGTGCTTGCATGTGTTTGGTGTCTGCATGTCTATTGACTTTTGTACATCGGTGCAGTACATGATGATCAGTGTGTGATTATTGACACCTATTGTTGACCCATGATCATCGCAGTTGTCCAAGTTAAAACTCCATTTTACTTTCTCTGAGTCATACTGACTATGGGGATCTGCATAAAGTGAAAGGAGAGAGGCCTGCAGTGGGCATGCCTCTCTTGAATCTGGTATCATTAGTAAGATATGTACACTCAGAAAAATGTAATTTCTTTTTTATTGCAAACATGTAAAACGATTGAAGTCCACTAAGTGGTTTAAAAATTGTCTGCCTAAGTCGGACGCAGCTGTGAGAGGGTAGTTTCAGGATATTTTCTCAGTTTTCAATACAAAGGAAATAGAAATATTTGCATTACAATTTTTTTGCATCTCTGCAAGGTAGCCATTTCCATGTGACACATACCTGCCTTTTCATCCTTTGTCATTCTCCATTCTGGAACTCATAGTTTTGCCTTAGTGTTACACGTATGTGTTCAAAATTCTCTGTGTGCAATTCACTGCCAGCTAAACACCGACTTTGCCTGAAAGTGCCACACAACACACAATACATGCATGGCAGATGCGCATATGTCTGCCCATCACATGCACTTCCAAGGGACAAATGTTGGTACACTTCTTGCTCTCTGTTATAAAGCAGAGCTATCCAACATAGGTTCTAGAGGATCCAATACATAACACATATTTAGGATAACCACTGACAATAACAAAATAATTTCCGTTTTCTCCACAGCATGTAAATTTATCTTGTCTTTATATTCTACAAATAGAACATGAATACTTCCCTTCTGGACTCATGTTACACGTGCCCTGCCCTTCAAAACCAAATATTGTCAATAAAATACTGTCTTTGTCTTCAGTTGTCGAACCTCAACCATGAGGAGCCCATCAAGTCTGGGCATTCTTGTCCTTTTTGTCTCGCATTTATAATAAGAAAAATATACCTTAGAGTATCAGACTGCTAGTAAAAACTAGAACTCCATGAGTGTTGAGACAGTAGTGTTGTTTAATTGGTATGCAGGCGTGTACCCCCGCCCTTAGTGTATGAATAAACGTGTCACTGGTATCCTGAGACTTGTCTCTTTGGCCCTGGAATGGGGATAATCTAACCGTAGACTTTTGTGTGTGAATTCATAGTGGCACGAACCATTTCACTGATGCATGCATTAGCCAGAGGGGGCCATCCAGAATGAACCACGCCTGTGCCTAATCAATGCCTATGTCCATTCTTCATACAAAGGATCATAAACAGTGGAACATCTGGCGTGGGAAGAGGGCATTGTAAGGGGTGTAGCTCTTTACTGAGATTTGTAGATGAGATTACAACCCTGTAACTACATCCCAGTCTATACTATGCAGTACCTCGTCTCATTGGGAGTTCAAATTTTTCTCTTTACTACGACAAGCAGTGGGATGGACAATACTTTATTGCGCCTGCTGGTTGATTGGTGAGTTCCGAGCTCTGAGCACACTACCTCCATGAGAAGCAATTGACTGCTCACCCTTGCAACCCTGGGAGTCAAGTGCAGAAAGGGGTGTATTTGGCCGAGTTTGCAGAGCCATACTAAGATGCACTACAGGACACCAGTGGCAAACAATGGTAACCACCACTGCTGTTAGCAAGTAGCCCATGTCTGCCCTGTGGCCTCCCTGAACGAGGTTTGACGTTGAGTTACTATTGCGCGACATGTTGCAACTTGAAAGCTCTATGGTAATAAAAGCAATGAAATGACGTACATTAGCAAACAATCTGCAACTGTTGTATCTAGCTTATCTTCCATATCTGTGCAAAGTACCGTTGTCCTACGCTGGTTGGGGCTGCTATTGTAGTTCATGTGTGCCCACAGAAGCTGCCACTGTTTGCTACTATCTCTATGTGTGTGACCAGCTGCACCATTGTTTGGTTCTGAAAATCTAATAATCCTCCACCTCTTTCTTACACTGGTGGATAGTGCCTTGGACAGTGGCCAACGTACACTTTTGCTGAAGAAGTCCTTTAGCTTGCTGTAGGTCTCAAAACGTTATGCATTTGTGCTGCAGTGCCAGCTATGACGTATCACCCTTTGGATGGGGAGGATATGGGTTGCTACTCTTCCACCTCCTAGTCCTACCAGCTCGACTTCAACTCTGTTTCATCCTGGGGCAGGCAGCATCATATAGGACCACAGCACTTATGAAGAACCAGAGATTTTAAAGCTCCCATTTCACACAACTGTTTTTTCAATGAATTCATTGTTTGCCAGTGAAGAGGAACATCTCTTATCATGATTGACAAGTACAATTAACCAATGACTCACTGTAGGGCTTCAGAATGAGTATCCTGCACTTCATGGGGAGTAGAGACGATTCTACTCCTCAAACCTGGTCACCACACTTGGGGGCTAGATAGCAGGAGTTACTGGAACTTCTATGTTCATTATTGGACCTCTTGGGGTATTGCTAGAAAAAATAGGTGAGGACTTGGAGATCCGCAGCAGATTCGCTTCTTTTCTCCCGAAGCACAGCTGCTGACATAGGCAGATAGTTTATTTGTTTTTAGATGTTCGGCGGGTCAGAATTGTTTTATCAAATGAGGATTGTTTCTTTGATAAAGAGCAAAGCAAATCTCACAAATATAAGTAAAAAATCATATTGCTCAGTCGCCCAGAGTAATATTAGATGTCAGCAGTGTGACCTAAGGTGACCTTTAGTGCCATTAAACGATGCGCCATGTGTCTCACCTTACCTTTTCTCGAGGAGGCGAGATTTGTGGTATTTTGTAGAGAAATAAACATCTGTTAACTCCCAACTAAGATGACAGTTGTTGGTATCTGGGCGGTTCTTTTACCACATATTCATTAGAAATAAATCATCACGATCTCTTGTTATAATTTCAGGTTTACAAGCACGAGAGCATGTGCTGTTCATTTAATCACGGGGTACAGTATTATGGCACGTTTCCCTGCAGGGACTCTCGCCACACCTCTGCGGAGCCAGAGCGGTTATCAATAATTCCTTTTCCCTACCAAGGAATCACTGGACTTGTGACTGCAAAGAATTTTCTTATAAAAAGTGGCAAGAAGTGAACATTGCAAGATGGCGCCGGCGTTGTGCACTTCCGCGGCAAGGGTGGTCCGCTTGGTCCTTGCTCTTCTAGTGATGCTCACAGAGTTAGCCCAGCCTTTGAAGGGTAACTGCAGACTTCCAAGGAAGGTAGTGAATGCCTACATCCAGGAGGGGGATATTGTGCTGGGAGCTGTGATACTTGTACACTGGACGCATTCATTCCCTGTCAATAGCTTCAAAGAGGAGCCTGAAGCAATCTCATGTGAAGGGTGAGTTTGCTGTGTCAGTCCAGTGTGTTTGTACGTGTAAGCTAACCTATGCAAGCACAGATGTAAGCACACATGCGAGGCATACAGTGGACACACTACTGTTATGTGGGAACTGGTCCAGAATTATTATTTGCTCCCAGATAGAGTTTAATGAACTGAGAGTGGCCATAGTTCCGAGATTGTGTGAATTATGAATAAATACACATTCTGTGAGTAGCTCCAATAGGAATTATGGAGATACTTTCAGAAACGAATTATCTTTCCTTTTTGAAGGGTGCTTGGTCAAATAAGCATTTGTTCAAATGCACACATTGTTCCTGTAGGATAATGCTTTGCTTCTAATTCTCACTGAAATTTGGAATATGAGACTTTGGTTCGGTAGCTGAGAAAAACTATTGCTGATTGAGGGCCAGATGTATCAAGATACACTTTTGCGATTGTCAAATAGCGATTTTTAAGAATCGCTATTTGAGAATTGCAAAATGGTATGTATGTAGAAATACGCTATTTTTTAGCGATTTCTTAAAATTCCTTAATTGCGATTAGCAAATTGCTAATCAAAAATTAAGGAATAATTTCCCATTCATTTCTACGGGCCAGGAGGCCCATAGGAATGAATGTAAAATTATTGTCAATTTGCTAATCGCAAATTGAGAATAATTTTAAGGATGCAAGGGTGTCCAAAGGACACCCTGTTGCACCCCTGAAATAAGCATGGGTGCACATGTGGTGCACATACATGCCCTAAGGGCATGTATGTGCATCACATGACACTTTGAAAAATGCAAAAATTAGCATTTTTCAAGAAAATCGCAAATTACCACCAACTTGAAGTTGGTGGTAATTTGCGATTCCTTAGGGACAATTAGCAATTCTTTTTTGCATCATACATTGCATTTAAGGAATTGCAAATTTTGCGAATCCTTACATGCAATCGCAAAATAAGGAATCGCAAATTTGCGATTCCTTATTTTGCACTGAAATTTGCTACATACATACCTTTTTTCTCAAATGAGTTCGTAGACCCTGGCGGGTGGTCGCAAGCCTACCAGAATGGCAGGGGACCTGGCCTCAACTAAGGTACCAGTGGAAAACCCATGACATTTAGAGATCTCTGTTTACCGGGCTAGGTTCTGCCTCATTGGCAAATCCACTTCCATCACAGCTGAGTGAGCTGCATTTTCTTTGGCATGCTCACAAGTTGGTTTCATAAAATCGGATTCATAATGACCCTGACGTGAATGTGTTTTTCTCCCTGCAGGTCAGGCCATTGTTTGTCCACCAGACCCAGACAGGGAAAACTAATGTTGGTGGTAGGCAGGGCTTCCTTCACTGCGAACCTGAGGCCATCTGGATCATGGACCACAAACGCAAGGATTTCCATTAAAGGAGAGCTGCCATCAGAAACATGGCTGTTCTCCACCTGAGAATGAGGTGGGGAAACTACCAATTTAATTGGGCGAGAGTTCATGCTCTGCCGATCGTTAAAAATCCCCCTAATCATTTCTGCAGCATTTTCAATAAAATTCTCACTACTGCTAAAGACATGGTGAAAGCTAAAAATTACCCTTAAACCCACTTATTGATAACTTAAAGTTTTCGGTTAACCTGATTAAATTGTGTCTTCTATGTCCATTACTACCAAATGGCATTATAGATTAGAGATCTATTGTGTGTCCAGAGGTTAAGAGCAAGTATTCAGATGCAGAATGTTTTTCTTTACTGAAGAACATGAACTCATCACAAGATTACACTTTAAAGGTTTATCTTAATAAAGTTATATTTAACTAACAATGCACAAAACATGTCCTATTATTAGTCAGCTGTGGCTGGTTCTATTAAAAATGGTAACCCTACTTAAAGAGTTGAATGGCAAATGTACTTCTCTTCGAAACAAATATCTTCACCTGTACTCTGAAATGCAACACTAATAAAAATACTATAATGCCCTATGTGCCTTACACCATGCAACCCCTTTTATCTCAAAGCACTTAAAGTTACGCACTATGCTATTTATGAATTAAAATTATTAAGCATTACTTTCACCTAGCGGTCTCTTGGCACAAAAGTCTAAAACAAGAAGAGAAGAAAGAGGATTAAGACAAAAAAGGTTCAATTTTAGATTTGTATTGTAATGTGAAGTGGGAGGATATCAATTTAAGCTCATTAGGAAATTCATTCAGTTGCTGGAGGCTGAGACTGTGAAATATTTTCGACCAGAAAAGGTTTTTAGAGGAGATTTGCTTGTGAGGATTGAAGATTGCAATTGTGTATTTATTAAGTCTGGTTCTGAGAAAATTGGGACAAGAATCAAACAGTCATTAATGTATTAAACAGGGAGTTTTGAAACAAATCATTTTTTGAACATGCAGCAAAGAAAGCTTGGACAAAATAGGTTTTCCTGACGTGTAACGCTAGTTTAAGGCAGTTGTTCCAGCAGCCTGATTTTGAATCAATCAAGTGCTGTTTGGAGATGCCAAGATAAAGAGAATTACAGCACTTAAGCTGAGAAGCTATAGTTGCTGCATCTACTGATTTTCCTGCATCAAGGTGTAACCACCTTCGAAGAAATAGGGACAGCCAGGGAGATCTGAATGTCCAGTCTTCATTTACAATCTCAATCCAAGACTCTTTACACAAAGTTAAGGCACTGGCCGGTGGTCTTGAGTGTGTGGATAGGGGATGGAGAACCAGAAAAATGAATCTTTGCCTACCAGTAAGATCTTGGCTTTGTCCGTATTTATTTTGGACCCATTTGTGTCCATCCAGTGTTTTATGTAGTTCAGACAATCTGGAAGATTTACAAGGACGAAAATAAACTGGGGGTCATCAGCCTAAGAATATAAGGAACATCCATAATTCCTCAAAATTCAGAAACGAGTTCCGACGATGTTGAATAGGTAATGTGAAAGCGGGGACAGAAAGTTATTTAGCATTACTCTTTGGGCCCGGTTTGAACGAAAGGTTTCAAACCATGCTAAGGCATGGACATTACGTAGTCATCCAGAGTAAGATTAGATACAGTGCGTTGTTTAATGGTACCAAATGTCACCCTGCTAACATCTCATCTTACTCTGGGGGAATAAGCAAGGTAAATGCCTTAGTATGATAAAGGGTTTATTGTGATCCCGCATTCAGACAGACCAGCACGTAGGAGGTTATGATGATGTGTGTTGAAGTCAGTTGACATCTAAAATGGAACGTCCAGCTCCAGTGCTGGGCGTTCCATTGCGCAGGTGCAGTTGGAATGTTCAACGGCCGACGGCAGCACTCCCGAGGTAGTGGTGCCGTCGGCCGCCGAACGTTCGAAGCACTTAAGGGGTTAAAAGGTCATCCAGAACAGCAATTAATGTTGGCTGTACTTCTATGAGGAGTCACCCAGAATTGAATTAATTTGTCGGTGCGTGAACAGCTGTTTGGCCACTAAATTTTTTAGAATTTTAGCAACAGCAGAAAGCGAAATCATAGGACGATATATAACTTAGGATCAAGGTTAGAGTTTTTTAAGCAAAGGCTTAAGATTACCTTGCTTCAGTCAGAGGCAACAACTGTAGATGTAATGAAAGGTCAATAACATTGTGGACCACTCCAGTGAGCTCAGGGATGTTTGTGTGGATTATGTTAATATGGATCGGACACAGAAGACAGCCAAATTTACAGGCTTTTACGTACTGGAAAAGAGCGTCGAAAGAGAGACAATTAAGTTGCTCAGGGTAAGAAGGGGAGGTGATAAGAGGATCAAATATGGTTGGCTCAGTGAAGCAGAAGGATGAGGATCCTAAACCCTATATGCCATGTAGAAGGAGCTGGGGACCCATTGTGTAGATTACAACTATGATTTCAATGTATTTTTAGTCCAAAGAACCATGATAATTGATTACAGAAGGACTGGAAGATGATCTTCTGGGCAATAGGATTGAGTGTCAGATAACTCTTTACTAATTTAAAACATTTCCTTGTCTTTGTTTACTTCATTAAGGAGGTTATAAATTGAGAGTTTCGATTTATAAAGAGGTTTTGAATATGCCACTTACATTTCGCCTGTCTTTCTAGTTTTAGAGTACATGGGGGCTCATGAATCATTGTTGTTTGCAGTCGCAAAGGGGCAGATTCGCAGAATCTGCCCCTTTGCGACCGCAATTGTTGCATTTGGGATGCATCATACCAAATGCAAAAATGGCTATTTAAGTAATCATAAAATTTGCGATTACTTAAATTGGGATTGCATTTAGGAAATCGGAAATTGCGATTCCCTAAATGGAATGCAACAACAAAAAATTGTGATTTTGCTTTTAAGAAACACAAATTACCATTAACTTAAAGTTGATGGTAATTTGCGAAAAATTGAAAAATGCACAAAAGTGAATTTTACAAAGTTCTATGTGGCACACAAACATGCCCTTGGGGCAGGGACGTGTGCAACATGTTTGTATTTGCACTTTCAGGGGTGCATCAGTGTGTCCTTTTGCCACCCTTGGAATTGCATGCACAATTTGCAAGTGCCTTTTTGGTACTCGCAAATTGTGCATGCAATTTCCATTGATTCCTATCCTTAGGCCCATAGGAATGAAGGGGAAGCCATTTGTTAATTGCGATCCGCAAATTGAGAGTCCCAAATAAGGAATGTGTAGGAATTGCAAATATTTTTGTGATTCCTACATGCATAGCATTTTGCAATTCCCAAATAGCGAATCGGCAAAATTCGCTATTTGGGAATCGCAAAATGCGGGCTCGATGCATGTGCCCCATAGACTTCCAGCGAAACAAGCACCACACACTGCTTGCTAATTCTAGAAAGTCATAGTGGAGCAATGGTTTCTGCAACTACAGTGACCACGTTATGATATTTGACGTAACTAAAGATGGAGATTATAATTTCCGAAGGTGACGATTTTTTTTTATAGCAATTCCGAGTTCATTTCGTTCCATTATCCTAGGAGGGCCATGCTTAGGTTTCTCTCTAAAAATGTTATATAAATCAAATGTTGCCACAAAATGATCAGTTAAAACTTGAGGAGAAATCTAAAGTGAATGAGTAATATCAGGCGATGCCCTGACAGAACTTAAAAGTCGCCTGCCTACGCGAGTATGGCATTAATCAGTTGGGTGAGAATGCAATCTGCAATCTTTAATGTTCTCAAAGTGGAAGTTAAAAACAGCAAGTGTAACACATATTTTTGAAAAGTAGTGAAGGCTGTAACTACCAGTTCTAAAAATTCTAGACTAAACTAGGAGAGGCAAAGAGAATTTCAGAATCAGCAGTAGTGAGATTATAAATGTGATGTCACTTAAAAAAACCTCTATCTATCAGGGCAACTCTTCCACCTTTTTTGGTGCCAGAACAGTCATGTCTAATAAAGGTGCACTCAGAGGGGAGGAAGCCAATTAATATATGTTGTGAGAAAATCTGTAAGCCAGGTTTCGGGGACACAAAGAATGTCAAATTTGTAAATTAAACTAAATGAAGTAGTTATTTTCAGAATAATTTTTAACTCGTGAATGGAAGCCTATATAACCATTTTTTAAGTCAGGTGCGCTGAATTAAGGAGGCCATGGTTCGCTGATGGTGGCATTGTGTTGTTGCAGCAGTATTGGGTCACTGCAACCTCTCTTGCTCAAGGGACAAGGATAAACAGTCTAAAATCTGTGCATGTTCAATAATAAGGAATCAGTACAATTTTTCATCTATATTGCAGCCACATCACCAAATAAGTTAGACTAGAGGGGTAAATGAATGAACTTCACGTTTGTACAGGGATGGGCGCTTTCCTTTTTTAGAGCTTTTAATCATCATTTACGATTTCTGCAATTTAAAATAAGCCACATGATACTACATTTTTCAAAATAATTACACAGTGGTATTAGCTTATTTGAGCTACTTTGAGCACAGATTAGTGTTTCTCCATAGGTAGCTGGCATCCCTGGCACTAGAGGTGTACTGGATCCAACATTTTCAAGTTTAGAAGCTAGACGTTTAAGGATGAGGAACCTCAGAATTAAAATCTACATTTCATATTCCATTTTTAGGTCTCGCCTGTCGATGCGCATGCGCATCGAGCAAGCGAGACTATTGCGAGTTATCCACTCTTTATCCACACTGCAAGGAATCGTGGCGATTCCTTGCAGTGCCCGTGAGTTTTAAGGTCAATGCGCATGCGCATTGAGCTTATGCGCATGCGCATTGACCTTAAAAGCGCGTGCGCGTGCACGTCCGTCTCCTAACAACACACACACACCCTCTCCCCCGCTCCGCCCCCTCCCCGCCATGTCTGCCCCCTTCCCGCCGTCTCGCATTTTTGTTTATTTGACCCGCTCCGCCCCCTCCCCTTCCCGCCGTGTCGCATTTCTCCTCCCCCCTCCCCTCTCTTCCCTCCGGCTTTTTTTTTGTTTATTTTACCCGCCGTGTCGCCGTGTCTCCGATCCTTTCGCTCTCCTCCCCCCTCCCCTCTCTCAGCATAGTGTATTTTTCCCCTCCACATGCCCCCCATTCCAGTCTGCCATTAAAAAAAACTGCTATGATCCGGCCAGTCATGGCATTTTGCAAAATCACGTAATTGTAGAACTTTGTCAGTATCATGGCTCACCTTGTATCTTTTTACTCACACTACAGTCCTCGGGCATTTAAATTGGTTTAAAATGTAACCCAATGTCACAGAGTCAGGCCAAACGCTACAAATCACCCAAAATTATCCGTTAATGTGTCATACCTGCAGGGAAGTAGTTAACAGGTAAAGGACATAAGGGACCCATGTGACTTCCAAAAATGGCGTTTTATTTCTTTAAAAACAGGGGAAGGGGACATGGTATCCCTGCTGCGCCATCGAATAAAGTATACTGAAAGCCTGCAAAATAAACGCCTCTCCGTGGAAACTTCTGTCTGGAACAGTGTGTTAAAGCATCCTGGTCACTCATCTGGCTTTAAGGAACAAGAACAGACAGCAGCAGCTGGGCCTTTCATTCCCGTCCAGAACACGTGCTTTGAATTCGACTGTGAAATGCTGCAAATCCAATTAGCCCATTTTACGTACTCTTGCTTTCATGAGGCCAGTATCCAATTCGACCTTAAAGGTGGGAATGCGCCACCAGCCGGGGAGGTGAACGGCGGCTTGTCCGTCTCAGACCGGACTCTCCAGGGGCCGTACTTGGATGTCGTTTTCTGAGCTGCGCCTGCGCAGTTGCCTCTGCAGCGTTTTGAGTGCATACATCAACTGAAATCATCTCCAAGCAGAGCTCGGAAACAGTCAATACATACCCTGTTTTTCCGAGCTCTGATGTAAGCAAAACATGCATTACCTCAGACATTTCGAGTTAATGTATGTGTCCAAGACGCACAGACGTCTCTTGCGCTGACGCAGAAAGCGGCATCATAATATGGCTCCGAGTGTGCTGATTTAGTTGCTGCCAGTTTAGAATGAGGCGGTCAGCTCGCAGAGGCATGGACGGCCTTGCACGCGCAGTGACCCAATCAATGCATGGCCGCCGTTCTCCTTGCTTCTATGGCATTCTCGTGCGTGCGAGTGGAATTTGCTCTAGGGCATGAGGTAAACTTGAAAGCTTCCTGCTATTGTGAACTAATTCCTAGCTATTCCCCATGAAAATATTCAGGCCCCTATTACACACAGCTTTTTCAAACATAAAGGAAAAACACTAGCATGGACACCGTTGGACTGACCTGTCAGGTGCTCTGGTACAGACAAATAGCTGGAGGGCAGATTCGACCACACACTGTTCACAATCACAAGCAGGCTCTGTTCTGCAAGGTGCCGGGGGACCTTCCTGCAGCCCACGCGTTTCTAAAATGTCAGTTCCGTAGGTGTTTCCGACAGCCCTCCCCGCGGCTCACAGCACGTAACTTTCCTTAAGGGATGTTGTTTATCTCGTGTTTTGTTTTCTTTTTATAGGGATATGTTTTTATGCATTTATGACAAGGTCTCGTGGCGGTGTCACCTCGCATCCCAAAATACCTACCCCCTCACCCTCAACCCCTCACCCTCACTCACCCTCACCCTCACTCACCCTCAACCCCTCACCCACCCTCAACCCCTCACCCTCAATCCCTCACCCTCACTCACCCTCAACCCTCACTCACCCTCACCCACACTCACCCTCACCCACACTCACCCTCACTCACCCTCACCCTCACTCACCCTCAACCCCTCACTCACCCTCAACCCCTCACCTACCCTCACCCTCACTCACCCTCAACCCCTCATCCTCACCCTCACTCACCCTCACCCTCACTCACCCTCAACACCTCACCCTCACTCACCCTCAACACCTCACCCTCACTCACCCCCAACCCCTCACCCTCAACCCCTCACCCTCAACCCCTCACTCACCCTCACTCTCACTCATCCTCACTCACCCTCAACCCCTCACCCTCACTCACCCTCAACCCCTCACCCTCACTCACCCTCAACCCCTCACCCTCACTCACCCTCACCCTCACCTTCACTCACCCTCAACCCCTCACCCTCACTCACCCTCAACCCCTCACCCTCACTCACCCTCAACGCCTCACCCTCAATCACCCTCAACCCCTCACCCACCTTCACTCACCCTCACCCTCACTCACCCTCACTCACCCTCACCCTCACTCACCCTCACTCACCCTCACCCACCCTCACCCACCCTCAACCCCTCATCCTCACTCACCCTCAACCCCTCACCCTCACTCACCCTCAACCCCTCACCCTCACTCACCCCCACTCACCCTCAACCCCTCACCCTCAACCCCTCACCCTCAACCCCTCACCCTCAACCCCTCACCCTCACTCACCCTCACCCTCACTCACCCTCAACCCCTCACCCACCCTCAACCCCTCACCCACCCTCAACCCCTCACCCTCAACCCCTCACCCTCAACCCCTCACCCTCAACCCCTCACCCTCAATCCCTCACCCTCAATCCCTCACCCTCACTCACCCACACTCACCCACACTCACCCACACTCACCCACACTCACCTTCACCCTCACTCACCTTCAACCCCTCACCCTCACTCACCCTCAACCCCTCAACCCCTCACCCTCCCTCACCCTCAACCCCTCACCCTCACTCACCCTCAACCCCTCACCCTCACTCACCCTCAACCCCTCACCCTCAATCCCTCACCCTCACCCACACTCACCCACACTCACCCACACTCACACTCACCCCCACCCCCACTCACACTCACCCCCACTCACCCTCACCCTCACTCACCCTCACTCACACTCACACTCACTCACCCTCACCCTCACTCACCCTCACTCACCCTCACTCACCCTCACCCACCCTCACCCTCACCCTCACTCACCCTCAACCTCATGCTAAAGATTTACAAAAAAACCCATTAACAATTCTAAAAGCACTAACTCTAATGCTGCGAGACCTATTGCATTTCTAATGCTTGTTGCACATTGAAGTCAGTAAGTTGCTTTGGATTTCTGTCTCATTATCCTTCCGAATTCCAAAATGACCTTGTGTTTTTGGAAAGCATTAAAACTGTATGTTTAAAGAGCTAGAAGAGCCTCAGCTCCACACTGCCCGGGGCTCTGGTTGCTTCAGATTATTATGTGTATCAGTATTTCTGTTTCACTTTCTCACACACACCACACATACACAGATGCACATCAGGACAATGCACATTACATTTCATAAACGTATCCACGTCTCCATTCTTTTAACCCCTTCGATGCTCATGACGGAACGGTTCCGTCATGAGCGTTGGTTGACCTGTGCTCATGACGGAACCGTTCCGTCATGGTTCCATAAGCCCAATGGAACGTTCAGCACAGCGCACGAATTTGCGCCGCGCTGATGAGGTTAATGGCTCTGAGAGGTGGAAGCGAGGACAGTTATCAAGGTTCATTAGATAGCTTTGTGGTCGGTATCGGAGACATAGGTGCCCAAGTTAGGTATTGTTAATGTGGAGGTGGAGAAAATGTGTCAGTGAGGTCTTTGCTGTAGTTGGGGGGGGAGGGAGGTGCTATAGAGCAGGTATGAAAGATGAGAGAGAATGGACAGGCAAATTTATGGATGATGACTACGTTGCTGTCAGATTTGTGTACCTTTCTTATGACTTTGCATTCTTCTTGTGAGAGTTCTTCGAATATGAACCATAAACTGCTGTTGGAGCGATTTCAATTGATGAAATAGGCACCCATATATCCACTGAATGGTGTCTGCGCTGAATTTAATCCATGCTCAGAAGCAGGTCCGTTGTTGATGATTGTGAGAGTCCAAATGCTTTTACTGTGACACATACAACTCTCCTCCAAACTTGAGCAAAATGAAGAAAGTGCTTGAATGCAATACATTTAAATGATTGGACATTTGAAAGACCCTGTTTTGCAGCATCAGTTATATAACAAGCATTTGCAATGCAATAGGTCTCGTATTTATTCGAGTTTGAGCTATTGACATTGCATATAACAATGTCTTTTATTTTTGTTTTCGTTTTTAAAACATAAATAAAAGGCATTATCATTTACAATGCCAATAGCTTAAACTTGGGTAAATGAGAGACTTATTGCAAGGTTTTTCACAATACTGATGTTGTTTCGAAGGCATAACATTTGGTGGCCAGAATGTTTAAACATTTTGCTATTTCTAGGCCTGCTCCTTCCTTTTTCAGCTCCTGCGTGGGATTTGTCGCTGGGTTTTAAAGCCTTTAAACCTTTAAGCACAGTGGATTTAATATTTCTATCATATAAGGTTCTGTTCTTGGTGGCTATCACCTCTACTTGAATGTTTGGGGAACTGTCTCATTTTACTATGTCATCATTCTTTCTACACTTTCTTGGATGATGCGTTGGTACATAAATTAGAGCCTGCATTTCTTCCTAAAATGAATTTTAAGTTTTTACTCTTCATAGGAAATGGTCCATCAGGCGTTCTTTGTTTCTCCTTCCGAGGAAGAGCATATGTTGAATTTATTGGATATTAAGCGTGCTCTTTCGGTTTATCTTGACGGATCCAGCGGATTCAGATTGACAGACTCTTTGCCACTTTTGATCTGCCAGGAAGAGGTAGCAAACATTGGCACAGCCAATAGATCTCGCTGTTGGGACCGTATTTAGTTTTGCAGCACAATATCCTTGGTGCAACAAGAACTGTTGCATGGCTAAACACTTATAAGGTCCCAAAGGCGAGAACTATTGGCTATGCCAATGCTTGTTAGTTTCTGTAACTGTTATACCTAAAAAGAAATGATATCATCATAGCACACACGTTATTGCCATAAGTATCCATTATTAAATTAAGTGGGTTTCCCGAGCGTGAATAACTTGGACAGGTATACTTAATATGCAAATATGTCTAAATTTTGTATTTTGCTTAATGGTTCAGGAATCTTGTCTGAAGCAGGAACAAGATCGCAGTGCAAGATTCTCGTATAGGTAGAGCCTTGCTGCTTAGTACATTTGAGTAAACAGCAGAGGTGCCTATTGCACAGGAATCTGACCAGAAGCTTACATCTTATAACCAGAAAGCCTTTAGACTTATGTAATTTGGTCTATTGATTTTGAAGCGAGCATCTTGTTTTTGATAAAACTGAGCTAGGTTTTAGCATGTAGTCTTTTAAATTAAGGAATTACTAAACTCTGGAACAGGCCAAACACCTTATGTTGTCGTTAATTCTTTACTTACCTTACCCTGCAAAAGAGTTCCTGCAGCTATATTTTTTCTGGTCATTTGCAAGTTGGACAGTGGTTTCAGGAAACCACAAATACAACCTGCAACTAAAAACGCTTTCATTGCAGGGACTCCATTTTGGCAGTGCCAAATTTATAAAATGGCATTTAGTCGAGTTATGTGGTACGGTGAATGCTTTATGAACAATTTTCAGCCGGCACACTGTGGAATTAACTCCCTGAATAACTTCCTGCTCTCCATCAGGAACAACTTGCTTTCAGTCGCAATATTAAGAAAGTCTTCTGATGTATTGGTAGCTTGGGCGGTCTACTGTGGTTTTTTTCCGCTCTCTATCCAACACTGATGCCTTATTTAGTGCTGTGCACATTTTAGTTTAAAGCCAAACCACAGCCAGTATTGGTGCCCCTTTCCACAAGTCTAGTTCTCTTTGGCTTCTACGATTGACGTGACTTCCTGCGCATTTGTGTTAGTGGCTATTGACTGCAGAGGCAGATTGAGTACCTACTGCGGACATTTTGAATTAATTGATGGTACGTTTGGCTAAAACGCCATGTAAGCTAGAATTGCCCGGGCCTCCTCTGGCAGGTGGAAGGGCCGCAAATAAAGAGTGAAGAGTTACAAGTGAGATATGGCGCCAAAGGGCTTCAGAGACGTGTATTGAAGTGGAAGACTTAACGACATAGCGTGCCTCCTAGGGCGAGGGCAGTAAGGTTTATTAAGATTGCATCGGAAACGAGCAAGCCAAACTGACTCCACTTCAAACCACATACTCTGGAAAGATCACAACCAATAGTAGAAATCGCTAGTAAACAACTGCCAGGGAAGCAGTATCGGGCATATAGATATAACAAGCTCCGAGGGGCCACGAGTGGCTGACACGGAGGAGGACCCTACGGCGCGCGCCAGTCCTGAAAACGAAAGCTATGGTGGGGGCGGGACTTCCGCTTTGTGCGCGAAGCCCTCACCCACGAATGCCTTGCCCGAGGAGCAGCGGTGACGCGGGGCTGCAGATCTCCGTAGTGGCGGTAAGTGCCCTTACTTGTAGGGGGGTGGCAGGGGGGGGGGTGCGCTTGTGTGTGTGTGTGTATGCATGTGTGCGATGGGGGGGCCTTGGTGCACATGTGTGTGTGTGTGTGTGCGCGCGTGTGTGTGTTTGTGCGTGCGTGCATGGGCGCTTGGGGGAATTGTCAGGAGAAGAGGTGCGGCGTAGACAGAGTGTGAGGCGAGGTGGGGGAGGGGTGGGTGCAGTATAGTGGGCAAAGGAGAGAGCGGGCGAGGCACTGGGCGGCATGCGAAGGGGGGCGAGAGGTGCCGGGATAGTGGGCAATTGAAGATCAGCGAGGTGAAGAGCATTTCCCACAAGATTAGCGGAGTAGCAACGGCATAAGGGGCCCGTTTGCTGGAGAGTTTTTAGAGGTGCGCATCTGTTGGGGAGGGGGGGCGGGCGGCTCTCGTATTGGTGGGGCTCTGTTTTCGGAGGAAGGACTCGGTGGAGACAAAAGGTGGATGTGTGTGTGTATGCGTGTATGCGCATGCGTGTTTGAAGCTTCTCAGGAGACAGCAGCTGAGCGCGCTCGCTCGCGAGCGCGTGGCCCGCGGAAATCGCCTCCTTCAACAGGAAATGCGCGCGGCCGGTACTGTCTCCTGGGAAGCACAGTCAGTGACAAAAGATTTAAAAGATCTCTGGCGAGACACAGCGCTTACGCGCTGTTTTCGCTATGAGACCTAAAAATTCGAAAGCCTTTGGTTCAAAAATGTACTTGTTGTCTATCACTTACAGAATTAATGTTTTTTTCTTAGATCAATTCCATTATTCGTCTTTGCAAGAATTAATAATGGAAGAAAATTGCCCAATTTTTAGATTTCACCCAAATTATAATATCTGAAAATTAATCTTACCACAGACATTTCTCAATAAATTAACACGATCTTGGACACCTCACTCATCTTTAAAAAAAACAAGTAAATTTTAAAGCGACAATGTTCAGTGTCTGTTTCTAGAATTGCTGTTGCCGAAACACTTATATTGAAAAATAGATCAGTGTTCGACACTGCGTTATCTAAATTTCAAATTAAAGATTAGTATGATACAATAACTTTTTAAAAAGTAAACTGTTTCTTTCTAACTATTTTAACATATTTGTGGAAAAAAACATACAAGAGCATCTTGGCATACGTGGTAAGATTTTATTGAACTTATTTACCTCATACATGAGTCAACATTAATTTGTTAGCGCAGTCTTTTGAAATACTAAATAAGAGACATTATTGAGGTAGTACCAGACAAGGTGGATGGGCAGCCTTCCTTCTTTCTCAAGGAGATGGAACAAGAGGCAAGAACCTTGTTGAACAAGTGGAGACATTAAATTGAACAAGTGATATAAAAGTAAACACTGAGCAGACAGTACTTAAAATGTTCACCGATTAGATGAAGGCGAAAATCATTAAGTGTGCTGTTGTAATATTTTATGTTGTTTTGCCATTTTTGTGTGTGCAGGAGTGCATTAAACTGTAAATAAAAGGTCATCAAGTATGCGTTACTTGAAAAAGTACTGATGCTAATTGTATCCTCTTGTCTGTGTGCTTTAGATTTCAGGTGAGGTCGTACAGGGAGGTGCTGGTGGCGGTGTTTGCTGTGGAGGAGATCAACCACAACCCCACTTTATTACCCAACATTACCCTGGGTTTTCAGATACACGACTCTTGCCAATCAGTAGCCATTGCAGTCGCCAGCACATTGTCTCTCTTGTCTGGAATGAAAGAGCTGCTGCCAAACTTCCATTGCCACTCCACGCCCAGAATAACAGGGGCGGTGGGTGAAGTCTATGAACTGACCATACGACTCATTGCCGACATACTGGGAGTATACAGTGTGCCACAGGTAAACCCAGTGCCGCAGATTATGATTTCAGTGAATCTAAGGCGTGCATCATGCACTTTGATGTGTGAGCAGGGCCGAAAATGGGGAATTAAATCATTCCCAGGTCCCCTACATTGTGAGTAATGTAGTGGCAGCATTAAGGGGTTGGAGACACATGTAGCAACGTCAGGATGAGGTTCGAAGTCCGACAGCCACTTCATACATTTTTTTAAACGTCCCCCCAAAAAAATAGGAGGTCGGTGGGGGCTCTAATTATCGGAGAGACTTATCACAGAGGTTTGACGAATCTGCTGCACAGCAGTGTGTAACGAACAGGTCACAGGGTGCATCTTATGTAGATAGTTCTAGATAGTTCCGTGGGTTTCTAAGTGTACCGCGGAGATATTTGTGTTATCCAACGGTCACGATTTATAATTCTTTGTAGTATGGCAGTAAAATGTTAAAATTATGAATATGGCTATCAACAGTAACGTCTAAAACATAAACCTATCCCACCGGGAGCTATACCTGATGCTTTCAGATGAACACAGCTCTTCTCCTCTGCCCACAAGTCATGGCTCAGCCTCAGAGCGTCTATAGGGGTTTGACGTAAAACAACCCTCGGCGGAAGTTATTAACACCCAGAGAGAATGTGTGCTCGTAAAAGTAACAGGTGCTCTTGAAAAGCGCTCTATAAAACTGCAACGAAAAATGTCACTTAATCTTCTTGCGGCGCCATCCTAAAGCGAGCAGGCCACCAGGAAGCAACTACGGGGGAAGCAGTGACGTAACCATGACAGTGCAGAGGCCGGTGGCGCAATTCAGTTCAAAGCACCAAACGCTGTAAAATTGCCAAGGGGCCAGGTTCGAGTCTGAAAATAACCTATTCGCCCCTTGTGCTTAAAAAAATAATAATATATAAATGAATGTACTGTTTAATGAGTCTACCTGCCTAAATAATGAACATTTAAAAAAATTACTGTAACTGGACCTCATGTTAAGCGCTCTATACATTCAGGTCGAGTCCGCACTAGAGAGGGAATAAGCACCAGGGGAGAGAGGTGGGGGGAGGGAAGGGGGAAGAAATTGTACATTAATCATAACTTGAGCAAACAAGGGCCACTAATTAAGTTGAATTAATTTGTACTTTTGTCCATGCTCCACTGAAGGAAGGGAACTAACGCAATGGCCTGTGATGCCCAATTGAAAGGCTGCATTTATTTATTTAAGTAACTTTATATAGCGCAGACTTTATTTACCCAAATGTGTCAGATCCCTTTACAATAGAACCAAGTACTTTGCATGAGGAGATTTACAAATTTACACATTACAGATACAAATGGGATATTCGAAAAAGTAAAATAAAATAAGAGGTGGCAATCACAGCAACAAAACAAAACAAAAACAATTAGATTAGGTTAGTACAGGCATAGAAAATATATTTACAGCATTGTAAGAACTTAGAACATCGGGAGAATGCCAAGCAGCCTTGAGGGACATGAAAAGGGATGGATTAACTCTGGAAGTGTCTTCGGAAGAGAAGCGATTTTGAGGACTGTTTTGAAAGGGGAAGCAGCGTTTACATTGCATGCTGTACAACGCATGTGATTACTACACAGTTGTTACAACAGCGGCGTTGTTACAATGCTAACCATTACAACACAAGTCGTTTCTACGATTTGCTGTAGGGGGTGCTCTAAACTAAGGAATAGTATAATTTACTATTCCAACACTTTCCCTACTGTTGCACACGCTGGAGTTGGAATAGTGAATTATACTATTCCTAAGTCCATCGCGCCCCCTAAAGCAAGTCATAGAAACGACTTGCAATGTAATGGTACGCATTGTAACAACGCGGTCCTTGTAACGACCGTGTTGTAATCGCATGTGTTGTACCGCATGCGATGTAACATCGCATATTCTTTTGAAAGTCTGGGTGCAGGTGTTGGTACGGAGAAATGGAGGAAGCGAGTTCCAGATTCTAACTGCATTTCCTGAGAAGGATTGAGCCATCAATCTTTCTCTTTTGAAGGTAGGGGGCTCGAGCAGTAAGTTTTCAGCATTACGTGATGGTCTAGAGCCTCCAGAGATTTTACATTTATTCACCAGGTATCGAGGGTAGGAAGTGTGCAAAACTTTGTGGGTGATTTAGGCAATCTTGTAGATTGACCATGCTTCAATGGGAAGCCATTGAAGAGAAAACAGTATGGGTGTGATGTGATAACTTCTTTTGGCCCCAAAAACAAAAGAAGCCACTGAATGGAGTACTGGTTTAAGAGGGGAGAGGTGTGATTAGTGGAGGCCACCAAGAGAATTGCAATAGTCCAATCTAGAGAGAGCCAGAGATTGGACCAAGGTTTTTAGGTCGTTCTCCGGAAAGAAACTTTGAATCCCCCAGAGAAGGCACAGTTGGTAACGTGCATTCTTTGCAATGGAATTGATGTTGAAGTGTAGATTGAGGCTTTTGTCTAGTATGACACCAAGAGATTTATCACTGTCGACACCAATAGGTTTGTTGTTGAGTAAATTCAGCTTGTACATCCAAGATTGAACAGGAGGAGGAGAAAGTGAGTTAGAGAGAAGGAGGAATTGAGTTTTGGAAGGATTCAGAATGAGTTGAGGAGCTGACATCCAGTTTTGGATAGAGTTGAGAGTAGTGTTGAGGATTGAGATGTCGTGTGCGGAAGACACCTTAAGGTAGATTTGGGTGTCATCAGCATAGCGGTGGTATAGGATCCCAGATTTACTAAGGAGATTTCCCAAAGGTTCCAAATAAAGATTGAACAAAGTGGGATCGAGAATAGATCCTTGAGGGACGCCTTGACCTACCGCCATTGAAGACGAAAGGCTGCTAGATATTTTAATCACTTAAGATCTATCCAAGAGGAATGATGCAAACCATTTAAGTACTGTGCCTTCCAAGCTCATTCTCTGTTTTAAGGTGTTCAGAAGAGTGTTGTGATTAACAGTGGCAAAGGCTACAGAAAGGTCTAGAAGAATCAGAAGACAAGACTCCCCCGAGTCAAGAACACGCAGGGTGTCATCGATCACTTGCAGCAGGGCTGTTACAGTGCTGCAGTCTTGCATGAAGCCCGATTGGAATTAGTCAAGAAGATTGATATCCTTGATATGTATGGAAAGTTGTTTCGCTACAGATCTTTCTGTGCTTTTCGCAAGAAAAGGGAGGTTGGTGATGGGGCTGAAGTTGTTGAGGTCATTCGCATCAGCAGAGAGTTTTTTAAGAAGTGAGCTACCCTGACCTTTTTAAGGACAACAGGAAGGGAGACTTGGTTGAGGAAAAGGTTAACCAGACTGGTCCAATAGGAAAGAGTGTAGGTGTAGCAGTCAATGGCGATGGCATTGGGGATGGGGTCGAAGGAATGGCTAGAGGGTTTTGTTTCAAGAATGCTTTTAAGGAGGGCATCTTCAGAGATGACGCCAATGTCTGCCAAATGACTAAGCATTTGTGCTCCTCTGGGGGGTAGGGTGAACGACCTGATTCACCTGTAATTTTACTTTTTCATCAAAGAATATACCGAATTCTGCTGCTGTGTTTGGAGGATCGTCAGGCTTGATGATTGGGGCAGCGACATTTTTATTTTTGATGAGGTCAAAACGTTTTCTGGGTCGGTTTTTCGCTGACTCAAGGAGGGCTCTGAAGTGTGGCGCTTTTTCATGGAAGATGTGTTTGTGGTATTTTGATCTAGCTGAATGTAGATTCGAGAGATTAGTGGTGGATGGAGATTGTCTCCATTGTTTCTACAGGCATCTCAAGTTCTTCCTTTCTTCATGAAGGGATTTATTGAACCATGATTCAGAAGGAATAGGCCTTTTCTTTTTGCTTTGAAGTGGACCAACATTATCAATTTCGACTGCAAGACTGGAGAGGCATTGGGCGGTAAGATCGTTGACATCAGAATTAGGGTCTAACATTGGAAGAGATAGCATATCAGAATTGCACAGAGTGTCAAGGTCAATGTTTTTGGTGTTACGGAACCAGGTAGTAGTCTTTTTAGATTGGCCAAGAGTTACAGAGTGAGATAGGTGCAGAGAGAAGGATATGAGGAAGTGGACGGACCAGTCTACTTGAATAGGGTCAGCAATAGTTAGCATATCTGCTTTGGATATAACAAGGTCAAGAACTGAGACAAAAGTGGCAAGCCTATGGCAGCTGAGTCTTCCAAAGAGCCCCAGTGAAGATTAGAGTCGCCCAGAAAAATCAGTCTGTCACTTTGAGAGTACTGGTTGCTGGTGAAGTCGGTGAATTACTCCAAGAAGGAGGAGCAGTCACTAGGCGGGTGATAAATGGCATGAAATCTGAAAGGGGAGCAGTGTTGCACTTGAAGCTCCAGAGAAAGGCATTTGAATGTACAGAAGGAGCTGTTGGGAAAAACCTTGAATTGAAGGGAGTTTCTGAAGATGACTGCAACACCTCCCCCAACTTTATCTGTTGTGTCATTTCTAAAGATGGAATAGTCGGTGGGTAGCAGAAGATCAAAAATAGTATGAGACGAGACGTCGAACCAGGTCTCAGTGAGGAAAAGAATGTCAAGATTGTGAAGATTAATGGTGTCTGAAATTTCCAGTTTGTGTTTGATTGCAGATCTGCAGTTGTGGAGCAAACAGCGCAAATCTGACAAGACTGTTTTGGTGAAGGGTGTGTTAGGGTTTTTGAGGGTGATATGGATAATGTTCCTGAATGAGGGCCAGGATAGAATAAGGCTGATGTTTAGTTTGGGCAGGGGAGATGTTCGGAATAGTGCAAAGATTAGATTTAACTGGAGAGGAGAGGGGAGGGGAATGATGTTAGAAGTCTTGTAACTAGCCAATAAGTTAGAAATTTCTGATGGTAAAAGATTGTATGAGGCTTTTGGGGGCGCGGAAGCATGGTACTCCTTGGGAATTTGGGGAAGTGAGTACTTGCCAGGGGGACTGGGTTGTTCAGAAAGGTGGACATCGTAGTTCTTAGGAGTCAAATGGTAGCTTCAAGCTAGGAGATAGAGGAGATGAGAAATACTAGTTTGTTTTCTAAGGAGAGAAGGGCTGAACACAGAATGTTAGGTGGTTTGATAGGTTCCGGAGGGAGGGCAAGGAGAGGTGGGGGTGAGGAAGGAGTAATGGGGTGAAGGAGGAAAAGGTGGAGGTTGTTAGAAGTTATCTGTGCATCAGAGGGGGAAATAAAATTACCTGGACAGATGTTGAACAGAGGAGAAGTATTGAGTTCAAATTTAGGAGGAGACGGGTGTGGGGTGTTGTGTGACGGTGGAATGGGGGAGGGAAAGAGGGGAGTCATAGGAGGGCAGAAGGTTAGGGGAGAAGAGAGGAGTAGGGGCTAGACAGGTCACGTGGGCTAGGTGAATGTATTGGGACAGGCAACAGGCAGAGTGGGGAGGATTGACCTAGAGGGTAGTTGAAGCGTGAGCATGGATATACTAGGCCAGGGGGAGGGAGAAGGAAGAGATTGCCATGGGGGGGATAGTGGGTTGAGCAGCATTACTGGAGAGATGGGAGGATGAAGAGAGATGAAAGGGATTTGTGCAGAATTTAGGAAACAAGGAGAGGGGGAGAGCGGGTAGGGTGGAAGAAAAGGGAGGGAAGAAGAAGGAAAATTCACAGATTAACCTCGGAGACCAGGCTGTTGGAAAGATGGATTAAATAAGGGGGTGGTAGGACTGGTGGGGGAGGGGAATTACTTCAGAATTCCAGGATGGTGCAGAAGGGAAAAGGAGATTGCTGGCTACAGGTATGGTTGATGTGTTGAGGGTAACTTCCCATTTGGAAGGGGGCAGAATGGGAGATGGGGAAGCAGGGGAGAGGAAGGGCAAAGGGTCGGCTAGGTGGATAGCAGCATATTGGAGTTCAGGAGGGTCGGGGAAAAGAGAGGGAGTAAAGGGAGGAGTTATTGGAGAGTCAAGGGAGATCACAATCCCAGGAAGGGGGAGTAGGGATGGAAAGAGTTGGTCAAAAAGAGAGAGACAAGTGTCATTAGCTTGAATCAAGACAGTACCATTGTTACAGAGTGTGATAGTGAGTGAGCCATTGAAACAAGTAGAGGGAGAGATGTTTAGCTGTTGCCCTTGTGGGATAGAGGAGGAGAGGGTGAAGTTGAAAGAGGTATTGAAGCTGGAGGTCCAGCAAGGAATGTCGTGAGTGAAGAAAATGGATTCAGTTTTAAGCCTCCCATTGCGACCACTATGGAATTGGTCAACGAAGAGGGAATCAGGAAACTATTCAAGAGTGTTATGTTTGAACCGTTTTGCTGAAGCTTTGGACACATTGGGGGATAAAGGATCTTTAAGCAGTGGTATCCTTTCTTAACTCAATTGGTTGCCATAGTTGAAAAATGTGGAGGGAGAGGATGGTGGGGGCACTAGGGTAGCGACGGCGAGTAGAAGTACTAGGAGGAGATGGCACATAACTCTGGGGCCTCACAATTATAGAGTGGAATATAAAGTTAAGAAGGATGAAGATTAAGGTCACATGTGAAACCTACACTCCTCACTGTGGGGAGCAAGTTTGAACTGCTCTAAAACAGCAATGAACGTGAAAGACGATTGAAGTTACAAACATGAGAGAGACGTTATATCATACAGTTATTTAGTGGATGCATTTTACCCTTGCAAGTCCTGCTTAATATGTGTACTTTTTGATTTAATAAAACTCAGAATGTAATCTTTTTTAATAGGCGCAGATTTATACATCGTAAGGGTGGGCGGAGCAATTTAGTTAATGCTGAGGGATTGTTGAATCGAAGGAGGGGACAGGTTAAGGTTTCACATATAGGTGATTTCAACATACAGGAGCCGCACCAGTGGTTTATGGGTTCCGTAGTAAAGTGGTGAAATTCAGGAAACAGTAAGGGGCAGGTCTCAAAACGTGATGAGCTTAAAATGGTGGCAAATGTGAAAGAGCCGTTAATCGTCTCGAGGAATGAGAACTGGGTTTACGACAATCTTCACAGGTACGAGAGGGATTTTTATTCAATGTGGAACGAGACAATGGGCAGGTTTTATCAACTAAGCTAGTGGGGAAACAGTTTCGTAGATGTTTTTTAACGTGGGATTGTAAAGTATAACAGCAATGGAGGAGAGTTTATTTAGAGTACTTTAGCGTTGAGAGGCACTAGAGGGAAAGCGCTGACTGAGTTTTTTTTAACAAAGTACACAATGAATAATGATATTGCAATGATATGATATGCGTTTTAAAACATGAAGTCTATATTGTTGTTGTTTGAATTTGTAGTGTACCCCTGACAAAGGTTGATAAAAACAACCGAAATGCATTGGGAAAATAATACTACTGAGGATGAACTATGTATGTTTCCTGCAGTAAAAATAAGTCTTGGATGGGCATATTTACTGCATCAGAATTAAATACATAACGTTTTTTCATGTGACGGACGAAAAGGAATTACTAATTGAGAACTGGAATAAATGGATTAAAATTACAAAACTGGATCAATTTTTTGGAATCTTTTGTGCGACAAAGCCTTTCAGCAGTGCCTCCGGTATGGGAGCGAAATTACGTTCCCTTACCCATTGTCACATAACTCTGGGGGGCATTAATCAAGACATGTGAAAGGAGAGGAAAGGTATAGAAAACAACTTAGAAGGTGCCTAGTCACCGGAAAAGCGGGTCTAGCAGACACAGGAAGAGGTAGGTTGAAGCAGCATGAGGTTCCGTGACAATTGTAAGTGGTGTTTTCGACTCGCACGAATATGGTCGAGTCTGGTATCTATGAACCGCAAATGACGAGTTTAGTAAGTGTGCGCAGTTTCGCTGTGCTAACTTAAACCGTTCGTTTGTTACGTGGGTTTTTCATCTGTACCCACGGGTTCCATCTTAGATACGGCATCCATTTTGTCTCTTGCCCTCAAGTAGTCAGCGAACGGACGCTGTCCGCTTCGCGACCCTGGGACTCCCAAGATACTTGCGGAAGACACATGTTCTTTGAAAGTGTCTTTATGACGAGGGGGTTGCTGCTGTAAGGCAGATGGCGCCGCTCGAGGCTCATCTTGCCGCACGGACTTATTGTCTCAAGCCGTGCATCTCATTAGGCACGTCCCTTTGATGCCTGTATCTCGTGCTTCTCGATACCTCCCCTTTTACACCCTTTCCGATCTCCCCACTGTCTCCGTCTTCCTCTGCACCTGTCTTCGTTCCTATTTCGATCTACTTTACTGCTGATTGGAATTTGCTAATGGTGGGAAGATGGGTTTTTACAGTTGGGAACCGCCAAATGTTTCCGCACTTATGTTCCGGACCTTATGTGTTTCAAAGTGACCAAAGCGACCCCTCTGAGAGCTAAATGTGGGAACCGGGTTGTAAACTATTGTGTATCATGTTAGCCTATGGGTAAAAACTGTATAAAAGGAGCGATCCACAGAACCAATTTGAAGCAGTCTCCCCGAACTACACTCGATGTACTTCCTGTGACTTCTGTGTTCCCTGCAGTAAATAAACCTTGACTCTTTGACGCCGAAGGAAGTGTCCCGTGTCTCTGTGACTTGTACGCCGGAGCAGGTTACCCACAAAGGTTTCAGGTGTTGTGCCCTGGCACCGCTGGGTCCAAAAGAACCCAGTCCTTCAAGCAGCCCTCCGGAGGTGTAGGAGGAGACCTTCTTTAGTGTCAGAGGGCTAGTGTGGCTGAATCATTCAATAATGCACAAGGTTATCCAGGAGACCTAGCTACAAAATGCTTCAGAATTAACATCTAGGTAGAGGCTGGGTCAATTTTCCTACCAGTGAGTAACCACAACAGATGTAGAGAGCACGAGCCGTGATTAGCAGTGGGCGCAGAATAAGGCACTGAAGCTAGATGACAGCAACTGCAAATTGAGTATGCCAGGAACAGGCAACAATCTGAGGCAACATACAAGGCTGCAACCCAGTGCAAAAGATTAGGGATGGTCACCACCCTGCCATATGTGCAGGTCAGAGTCCGATTCATATGGACTGCAGGGAGTGGTGCACTACCGAAGCAACTCCTCTCCAGGATGAGCGCAGCAGACGAAGGAGTAGAGATCCCAGCTATTCGGGAGACGCGACTCCTCAGCCCGAAGAAGGTGGGATCAGGGACTGAAACGTCAGCAGCTAGGTTCCCCGGCAGACTGTGTGCATGGGTGAAGGAGTCCGGAATTAGAAGTGGAATAGACAGGATGAAAAGTGCAATTTGGAGTTTGCCAGGAGAAATAAAGGTCTCAGGGGGAAGTCCTGACCAAGTCACTCCACAACAACTCACCCGCTGGTAGGCTGTAGCCCCTTGCCTCAAATCAGAAGTGCTACAATGCTCCCTTCCTCTGCAACCTGGCAACAGTGGGGGAATCAGAACTGGGTCCCGGGCCTCACAGCCAGTGACTTCGCAACCCGGGGGAGGTGAATGGCTAGACCGCCAACCTCCTCTTCACCAGCCTGACTCCTCGACACACTGGGACCAGACCGAGATCCCAGGCTAAGCAGCCCACGACCTTGCCCCAGGTGTGAGGTGTACATCCAGGCCTCCAACCTCATCGTCTCACCGGCAATGAGGTCCAAGGCTCAGAACCATGAATCCACGATATTTAGGGGGGTCGCACCCACCGCCCAACAGCTTCCAGGCTCGAGAGCTGTGTCGGGGGCGGGGCGGGGACCGAGTCAGACCTCTCCTCCAAGTATGCTGCTCAGCTGAGACAGAGCAGTAAAGGTCCCCTGGTCCTCCGATCGGTTCAGACCGATGGTGGATCAGTGATTCTCCAACCCACCTCGAGCAACACAGCCAGGATAGCAGGGCGGCTGGAGTCTAAACAGTCGGTGAGGCATGCAATTTCCCTGTTCAATTCTTTCCTTGAGTAACCCTGGTATTGTCGCAGGGTGGTAGGCCAAGGCATGCAGTGGATTTACAGCAATAGTGATCCTGGCCCTCAGGAGCTCACAGAGAGTGCACCTCTTCGATCGGCCATCTTAGACCCCAAGTTATTGTGGGGGGGACTGCACAAAATTATTGTATTTATCGCTGTCCTGACAGAACTCACTGCCGGGTTCCCTCATGCCACCCTACCGTCTACATTTGGCCTTTCATGCCCCTGCTCATTGTTGACCCAACCCTGTCATCTTTGCAGAAACGTCTACATCCTCCTTGCAAAGTTATACAACAACCAACACCAACACCAGGACGCAGACCTGAGAGATCCCGCTTCCTGTGGCATTTGCTCCGCATTGAAAAGATGGAGCAAACCAATGGTAAGTAAGGGCGGGTTTCAAGCCCTTTATTGTAAACAATACCCAGTGCAAACAAGCATTTGCAATGCAATAGGTCTCGCATTCACACAAATTTGAGCTATTGGCATAATAAACAACAATGCCTTTTATTTATGCTTTGGGTTTTAAAACATAAATAAAAAGCACTGTCATTTACAATACTAATAGCTTAAACTCTTGCAAATGCGAGACCTATTGCATTGCAATAAAGAGCCTTCTCTACCGCTTGTTAGATTGTAAATATCAGAGGAAGAGACCGGTCTACTACGTCTTCGAAGTAGTGAAACTATTGCAGTGTAGATGATGTGTAAGTGTTGAAAATTACACAGACACAAAGTGTGAAGTGAGAGTTACATATGATCTGAGCTATAAACACTAACAAAGCGGTCCAAAACCTTTCGCTCTGTGATTACACTGTTGCTGCTCAGGAGGAAGAGCTGGAGGGGGGGCTTTTTCCTGCCTTCTCCGTGGTATGAGTGTGCAGTGTGGCATTGCGTAATCTCATTGCAATCTTTGGTCTAATTAAAAATGCTCCTGCTGTATTAGGGCCCTGGCTTCACCTCCTGGTGCAGGGCAGGCTGCGCTTTATGGCAGGCATGGAGGGAGGGATGGTCTTGACTGGAGCTCTGGTCTCGTACAGTGCCTCTGCTATTACTAGTGAGCTCAGCAAATATCTCCTACCATATGTACGCTGGCAACACCCAGCTCTACATCAAAGCTTCCTCTCTCGAGGATAGTCTCTCCCTGAATGAGGCCCTGAAATCAACCGTCCACTGGCTCACCTCCAATCAACTCAAGCTCAACGCCAGGAAAACAGAATTTATCCTAATTTCCCCTCCAAAAACCAATCCCGAGACGCAGATATGGATCAAGGCTATCACAGCCCTAGATTGCCCACCGACCATCGTGGACTCAGCAAAATCTCTGGGAATAACCCTTGACTGCAAGTTGAACATGCGGGACCACATCAACCTGATGGCCAAATCAGCCAGATTCCACTTGAGCTACCTCTGGAAGCTGAAACCCTTCCTTGACACTACAGACCTAAAAAGTGCAGTCCAAGCGCTGGTAATCTCTAGACTGGAATATGGATGCTCCACCCTCTCTGGTTTACCCAAGATCTCCCTGGCACCTCTGAGAGCCTGCCTCAATTCTGCCGCCAGACTTATTACAAGCTCAAAACAATTTGACCATATAACCCCACACCTGAAAGCATTCAACTGGCTTCCCCTTGAGGCCAGAATACAACTCAAACTGGCCTGCATCACACACAAGGCCTTATACTCAAACTCCCCGGCTTATCTCGCACAGAAACTGGTGATATCTGGTGGAATCAGAAACTCCCGGTCCGCCAGAGACCTCTTACTCCAACCTGCTCGGTTCCGGAAAAAAAAACTTTTAACCGGGCTTTATTGGTGATATTGGTGGTGGTGGCATTAGTATTGGTATTGGTGGTGGTGGCATTGATAGTGGTGGTGGCATTGGTGATGGTATTGGTGGTGGCGGTGGTATTGGTGGTGTTCGTGTCATTAGTGGTGGTGGTGATATTGGTGGTGGTATTGTTGGTGGGGGTATTGGTGGTGGGGGTATTGGTGGTAATGGTGGTATTGGTGGTGGTATTGGTGCTGGTGATATTGGTGGTGGGGTATTAGTGGGGGTGGTGGAGGTATTGCTGCTGGTGTTGGTATTGGTGGTATTGGTGGTGGTATTGGTATTGGTGGTGATGGTATTGCTATTGGTTGTGGTGGTGGCATTGATGGTAGTGGTGATATTGGTGGTGGTGGTATTGGTAGTGGTGGTATTGGTGGTGGTGATATTGGTGGTTGTGGTGGTATTAGTGGTGATATTGGTGGTGGTTGTATTGGTGGTGGTGGTATTGGTGGTGATGGTGGTATTGGTGGTGGTGGTGGGTTTGGTATTGGTGGTGGTGGTTTTGGTGGTGGTATTGGTGGTGGTGATGGTATTGGTGGTGGTGGTATAGGCATTGGTGGTGGTGGTATTGGTGGTGTTGGTATTGGTGGTGGTGGTGGTATTGGTGGTGGTATTGGTGGTGGTGGTTGTATTGGTGGTGGTGATATTGGTAGTGGTGGCATTGGTGGTGGTGGCATTAGTAGTGGTGGTATTAGTGGTGGTGTTATTGGTGGTGGTGATATTGATGGTGGTGTGGGTGGTATTGGTGGTGGTGGTGGTATTGGTGGTGGTAGTATTGTTGGTGGTATTGGTGGTGGTATTGTTGGTGGTATTGGTGATGGTGGTACTGGTGGTGGTGGTATTGGTTGTGGTGGTAGTGGTGGTGGTATTGGTGGTATTGGTGGTAGTGGCAATGGTGGTGGTATTGGTGGTGGTAGTATTGATGGTGGAGATATTGGTGGTGGTGGTATTATTGGTGGTGATATTGGTGGTGGTGGTATTTGTGGTGGTGGTATTAGTGGGGGTATTGGTGGTAGTATTAGTGGTGGTGGTATTGGTGGTGGTGGTGGTAATATTAGTGGTGGTGGTGGCATTGGCAGTATTGGTGGTGGTATTGGTGGGGGTGGTATTGGTATTGGCGGTGGTGGTGGTATTGGTGGTGTTGGTTTTGGTTTTTGCAGTGATGGTATTGATGGTGGTGGTATTGGTGGTGGTGGTATTGGTGGTGGTGGTGGTGATGGTGGTATTGGTGGTGGTGGAGGCGTGGTATTGGTGGTGGTGGAATTGATGGTGGTACTTGTGGTGGTGGTATTGGTGGTTGTGCTATTGGTGGTGGTATTGCAGTGGTGTGGTAGTTTTGGTGAAGGTGGTGGTATTAATGTTGGTGGCATTGGTGGTGGTGGTGGTGGTGGTATTGGTGGTGGTGGTTTTTGTGGTGGTGATGTTGTTAATAAAATAGGCTTTTGAAAACAACCCGTCAGGTGCCTTTAATACAGATGACATGTAACACACATGTGCAGCTGGCAGCTTCAGCCCATTAGCACAGGATTATGTGCTACCTGGAATTCAGATGACTTAATTCGCTAATCATTACAAAATCCATTTTACTTCGGGGGTTGAAACAGACATAAGATAATGCCCGGTTAAAGTGATTGAAAGCAGGCGCCCGTGTTACGGAGGTGGCCGTGCTGCTTAGAAAAACACAAGTGGTTTCAGCTGAAGCAGCGCATGTCCAGCCTGCAGTAAGAGAAACTCAATAAAGTAAATAGTGCTTACAGACTAAATAACAGGTCCCCTGTAACAGCCAAAGTAAAGGGGCCTGCCGCCATGGGAGACTACAAATGAAGACAAGGCCATACTAAGGAGTGAATAACAAGCCTAGTAACAAATCCAAAGCCAGCATTTACGAAAGACAATGACACAAGCCAAAGATAAATCTTCGAGGAGAGTGGGCGCGGCTTCTCTCCCATACTTTACTACAGCAGTCTCGCAGAGAGAGCAGTGCATGCACGCTGCCGCTAGGCTCGACCTAAAAACCGCCCATGCTCTGTTAGGGGAGATCTAAAAACTGACCGCAATCAATGCTGGGCAGAGATGGGGAGGTCTCTGAAAATAAGTGAATGGAACTGAATATATTTTATGATACATTGATTGCTACTCTGTATTCAGAAAGAATAGTAAACTGCTAATCATCACAGATTAACTTTTTACCTTAGAAGACTTGATTTGGAAGCTGGGTAGGTTTGTGGCCAAAAGGAAACACTGATTCCACTGTCTTGCATCCAAGAATCCAGGATGGGGGAAAATGCTTCATCAGCTACTTAGCTGAACAAAAGACAACATGCTTAGTTGCTGACAGGGCGGCTCCTCCACTAGGGCGGAGGAGCGTCGCCTCACTGCTTCTCACAGTGTGCGAAGCAGAACATAAAATGGTAATAACTTTCTGTTATTACCATTTTATGTTTGGTTGCGGGCGAGTGGGCGAGACTGCACTGAGAGCCGGGGAGGAGAGGTGTGCCTGCCAACTCCAGAGTGCGCAAAGACTGTTTGGTTGGCCCCCTGGGGCTGCCCAAACCAGGCATGCACACTCTGCTTTTTCTCCATGTAGGCTGCATGCAGCCTACATTGAGAATATGGCCTCCCAATTAGACCCTGGCTGGTCGGCGTCCTGACCAATCACAACGCTACTTGAGCAGCGTTGTGATTGGGTGAGGGGAGGGAGGGAGCCTGGCTGCCTGCTTCTGCTTCCTGTTCCTGGAGAGCAGAGAAGACATGGGACCATGGGACCAGGCCGTTGGAAAAGTAAGTTTAATTATCTATATTTAAAAAAAATGAAATTACCCCTCCCGAGTGATCACCCCTCCCAGCGCGACCTACCCCCCCAACGACCCCATGACCCCCCCACCTGCGAGTTGTGCCAACCGCAACTGGTTGTCAGATCTGTATTTGGTGCATGTTGCTTTAGTCAATGAATGAATCAATCAATCAGAGTACTTGTAAAGCATGCTGCTTACCCGCAAGGGTCTCAAGGCGCTGAGGGGAGGGGGGGGGTGCTGCTACTGTTCGAGGGAGGGTGTTCCAGGTCTTGGCGGCGAGGTAGGAGAAGGATCTGCCACCGGAGGTCGTACGTTGGATGCGGGGCACAGCAGCGAGAGCTAGGCTGGCGTAGCGGAGGTGGCGGTTGGGGGTGTGGAAGCCGAGTCTGCTGTTTAGGTAGGCTGGTCCGGTGTTGTGGAGTGCCTTGTGTGCATGGGTGAGGAGCTTGAAGGTGATCCTCTTGTTGACAGGGAGCCAGTGTTGGTCTCTCAGCTGGGGGTGATGTGGCTGCGGCGGGGGGCGATGACGATCAGTCGGGTGGAGGCGTTTTGGATGCGTTGTAGTCGTCGTAGGTGTTTGGCAGGGATTCCTGCGTAGATTGCATTGCCGTTGTCCAGTCTGCTGCTGACGAGGGCATGTGTCACCGTTCTTCTTGGTCGGGGTCCACTTGTAGATCCTGCGGAGCATGCAGAGGGTGTTGTAGCAGGAGGAGGAGATGGCGTTGACCTGTTTAGACATGGAGAGGGAGGAGTCGAGGATGAATCCTAGGTTGCGTGCATGGTCGGTGGTTGTTGGTGCTGTTCCCATAGTGGTCGGCCACCAGGAGTCGTCCCAGGCTGAGGGGGTGGGTCTGAGGATGAGGACCTCCGTCTTGTCCGAGTTCAGCTTCAGACGGCTGCTCCTCATCCAGTCGGCGACGGCCTTCATTCCCTCGTGGAGGTTGGTTTTGGCGGTTTGTGGGTCCTTGGTGAGGGAGAGGATGAGCTGGATGTCGTCGGCGTAGGAGATGATGTTGAGGTCGGGATAATAATAATAATAAGAAGAAGAACGTAATTTTATAAAGCGCGCAGCTGCCCTGGCAAAGGGGCGTCCCGGCGAGGGGGGCCATGTAGACGTTGAACAGCGTCGGGCTGAGGGATGAGCCCTGGGGGACCCGGCAGATGATGTCGGTGACTTCGGATCGGAAGGGTGGGAGGCGGACTCTCTGGGTTCTGCCTGAGAGGAAGGACGTGGTCCAGTCAAGGGCCTTCTCTTGAATACCGGCTTCTAGGAGGCGTGTCTTTAGAGTGCGATGGCATACCGTGTCGAAGGCGGCTGACAGGTCCAGGAGGATGGGGGCTGATGTTTTGCCAGTCTCTAGTTGGCGCCTGATGTCATCTGTGGCGGCGATGAGGGGTGTCTCGCTGCTGTGGTTGCGTCTGAATCCGGACTGGACGGGTCTAAGATGTTGTTGTCTTCCAGGTGCCGGGTCAATTGCATGTTGACGATTTTCTCGATGACCTTTGCCGGGAACGGGAGCAGGGAGATGGGCCGGAAGTTCTTGAGGTCTTTGGGGTCCGCTTAGGGCTTCTTGAGGAGGGCGTTGATTCTGGCGTGCTTCCAGCTTTCCGGGAATGTCGCTGTTTCGAAGGAGATGTTGATGACCTTCCGAAGATGGGGTGCGATGGCTGCATCTGCTCTGTTGAATATGTGGTGTGGGCACGGGTCTGACTGAGATCCTGAGTGGATGGAGTTCATGATCTTGCATATCTCGTCGTCATTGACGTTGGACCAGGAGGTGAGGCGGTTTTGGCTGGTGGTGTTCACAGGGGAGGTGGCGTCTGGCGTAGTCGGGGCGGACGTGGTGTTGAAGCTGTTGTGGATGTCAGTGATCTTGCGGTGGAAGAAGATGGCTAGTGAGTCGCACAGTTCTTTAGTGAAAATAACTCTTACTTTAAGAGGCTAGAGATATACCAAGGTCATTTTTCAAGTTTAGATTTACGCACTTGTAAGGCTATGACTGTACTGTTGCTCAATTATGAATTTACCTTGAAAAGACAAGAGGCGTTCGGCAAAACAGGAAACAATTGGTTCACTTAAACACTGCAGCCAGGAGTACAGTTACAGAAACGGGTCTGAGGACTGACTCAAAGTACAGTCAATTTCAGTGAGTTTATATATATGTTTATGGTATCATAAAAATACTTCAGTCGATGCTTGTTTGGTAACAGAATGCAGGCCTTGTCTGTGGAGTCATAAATAAGACCTATGATAACAAATGCAGGTGGGTCTAGACCTTGTGTGGACACTATGTGGGCCAGTGGGTAATGTCCGGATGTCTAGTATGAAGGGTGCGTGCTCACAGTGTGTGCTGTGTTCTCATTGGCTGTGTGTTCCTAACTTCATGTGGCATCTGGCTATATGATGTTTTGGAAATGCATGCATCCCTCTGTCCAAGTGTGATTTCAATCAATCAATCAATCGATACATTTATAACGCGCACTACTCACCCGGAGGGTCTCAAGGCGCTTGGGGGGGTGGGGTCCGCAACTGCTCGAACAGCCAGGTCTTGAGCTTCTTCCTGAAGGAGAGGTGGTCTTGGGTCAGGCGGAGGTCGGTCGGGAGGGAGTTCCAGGTCTTGGCGGCCAGGTAGGAGAAGGACCTTCCTCCTGTTGTCGCTCTTCGGATGCGGGGGACGGCGGCGAGGGCGTGACTGGTCGATCGGAGATGGCGTTTGGGAGCGTAGAAGTTGAGGCGGCTGTTGAGGTAACTTGGGCCTTGGTCGTGTAGGGCTTTGTGTGCGTGGGTGAGGAGACGGAAGGTGATTCTCTTGTTGACGGGGAGCCAGTGCAGGTCTCTCAGATGTCCGGAGATGTGGCTGCGTCGGGGGATGTCGAGGATGAGTCTGGCTGAGGCGTTCTGGATCCGCTGGAGTCTTTTCTGGAGCTTGGCGGTGGTTCCGGCGTAGAGGGCGTTGCCGTAGTCCAGGCGGCTGGTGACAAGGGCCTGGGTGACCGTCTTCCTGGTCTCGGTGGGGATCCACCGGAAGATCTTACGTAGCATGCGCAGGATGTTGAAGCACGACGAGGAGACGGCGTTGACTTGTCTGGTCATGGAGAGGGAGGAGTCGAGGATGAAGCCCAGGTTGTGTGCGTGGTCTGTCAGTTTGGGTGCGGTGCCCAGGGCGGGGGGCCACCAGGTGTCGTCCCAGGTGGAGGGCGCGGATCCCAGGATGAGGACTTCCGTCTTGTCTGAGTTCAGTTTCAGGCGGCTGGTTGTCATCCACTCGGCTACGTCTTTCATCCCTTCGTGAAGGTTGGCTCTGGCGGCGGCGGGGTCGTTGGTCAGGGAAAGGATCAGCTGGGTGTCGTCGGCGTAGGAGATGATTTATTGGAGCCTTTATCCCTGGACCATTGTGGTGTCACTGCACTTGCCTGGGGATGGATCTGAGTTACTTGTTCGTGTGCTTGTTTGCCTGCTATATGCCACCCCACCTGTGGCCTGTCAATCAGTTACCTTGCGCCTAGGCTGCAGAGCCTGCCTGACCACATATTTCTGAGTTGGGGTTAATGGTGAGTTTATGACGGACGAATTTGACAATAGTGATGCGATTTCATAAGTATATGCAAGTGTATCATTACAAGTGTTAGACCTTACATCTTTTGGCGACTTTCCCCAGTCCTTTTGCTTTCTGGCCTCCAGTTTTGATGATAGGCTGGACTTTGTGTTTGCTGATTTAGCGTCTCTACACACTTTCTAACTGCTATTCAGTGCTAATGTGCAGCTGTTCTTACTGTAAATTGTGTTATGATTGGTTTTCCATGATTTTCATATTTGATCTACTAGTAAGTCCCTAGTACAGTGCACTGTTTGTGCCCAGCACCTGTAAATCAAATTCTACTAGTGGGCCTGTAGCACTTGTCATGCCACCCACACAAGTAGCCTTTCAAAGGTGTCTCAGATCTGCCACTGCAGTGTCCGCGCACAGGTTTAAATGCCATGTCGACCTGGCAAGTGTGCCCACTTGCCAGGCTCTAACCTTCCCTTTTCTTACATGTTAGTCAGCTCTAAGGTAGGCCCAACGGTAGGTTGCAATGTATGGGAAAGGTAGGACTTGTAGCGGTGTGTTTTACATGTTCTTATAGTGAAATACTGTGCAAGCCATTATTCACCATTGAAAGGCTACCTCGTCCGTAGGCTATCATTGGAGCTGCCTTGTATTGTAATTACATTTATATAGTGCTTACTACCCCATACGAGGTAACATCTTACAGTTGCAACTTTCAATTCTAAAGTGATAGAGATTTGGAGTTTAGGATCCCTGAACTCAGCATTTAAAAATACATTTTTTGGTAAAGTTGGTTTTTAAATTGAGTGTTTGAAAATGCAATTTTTTCGAGGACAGCAAGTAAACAAGGAATGCTTGGATTGGCACTCATGTTGTTACGCATGAACTTTACTGAAAGCAACAATGTCAGCTGGTTGAAGGGACATTTCAATTCTGTTGATTCTTGTGACTTGCAATACATAATGTGTATTTTGTATTTTTATGTTACACATTGATCACAGTTCATGAATATGTTTCAATGTAAAAGTCTCAGTTTAGTTTTGGTGAAGGAGGGATAATTATGAGTCTGGGCACGATCAGGTGAGTAGATTTAATATAGGTTCGGTTAGTGGTGATATTTTTCTCATTGCTATTACCGTTTTTTTATTTGGGGTTAAATTGGGATATTTGGTGATAGCGTTACTTTCTCCTTTAAGATCTGGAGGTTTAAGAGCAATGGGTCACAAGGTCAGCGTCACTCCTTTATATGGGGCTCACGTGGGAGAGCAAAGAGGAAACAGACATTTTACTGCACTTTTGCAAGAGAATGGAGAATTATCAGGCTGCCGGCTGTGGTTCTTAAGGTAGTTTTGTAGTAAACTTATACTCCTCGCAACATGGCCACCTTTGTTCATTAGATATTTCTCTATGTTCACACCTCTTAAAGCCTCCCAGTATACCTATGTGCATTCTACTTTGTATTTGAAGGTTCCACACTTGTCAGTTGATGGTCTGGTCAGCTGGCGAGGTGTACTGCTCTGCTGTATCTTAATAAACCTGTCCTGTAACTTATCCAGAAGTATCCTGTGATCCATCTACCTTTATTTACAACAAGTTTATTGGCTTCTGTTTGAATAAACGGGCGGGTTATCAGAAGGAATAGGGTTGCAAACAGGGAGTTAAGGTGACGTTTGGGCAGTTTGTTGAGCATCGTAAGTGTTAAGGATTGAAATTGGTGTTTTAACTAGCGCCTTCTCTATGAGGTTTGTTGCACATATTAACGCATTGTATCTTTGGTATATTTTTTCTGGGGTATTGGTTAAGCAAACATGGGGGAGTCTTAATAAGCATGTTTTATGAGGGGGGTGTAGTGAGATTATGGAAGGTTGAATCACTGGGGGTTGTAGGGATGTATTCACATTCACTTTGATTTACATGTTTATGGCTCTGTTAGTTCGCATTTAACAGCTAGTTTAGATGTCCTTTTTTCATTTTTCAGTTAGCCCTGACGAAGGGCCTTTTCGGCCCGAAATGCATTGGGTGGAAATTACATGAGTCTACTTCGTATGTATGGTTTACCACATGTCGCTGTTGAAAGCCCGGATGGGCGTGCAGAAGATATTTGAAAATGTAAAATAAAGAACCATGTTGGAATCACCCTGTCTTCGCTGTGCATGAACATTTTGGATCAACAGTGGAAACAAAAAATGATGACAAGCATAATGGTTTATAAAAATTGGATTAAAATTTGAGTATAACAATAGCAGCAGTGTACAGTGAGGATAAAATCATTCATTTAGCAGTGCGACTGATGGGGGCATAAATTATGCGCCCTACTTGAGCTTTATCACTTTTAGAAAGTGGGCATTTTCTTGCTTAACCATCCTGTGCTTCTGCCTGCCTGTGGAATCAACGTCTGGTTTTAGATTGACACAGGCTTGCATGTGCATTCACTCGAGACACTCACACAAAGGGAGCTGAGGTGTGCCCTTTATATGTTGCTGTGCCATTACGGGTTAGAGTGGTGGGAAAAGTTGTCACTGACACCTAAATAGGCTCTGGCTGCTCTGCACAATGCTGTCTCCACCTCCTTTAGGAAAGCTGGACCATGGAGGACAGAACTGGTTTTATTGAGCAAGGGGGACTTTCTGCCAAAGACTTCAAAGAGAAAAGTAGTATACATATTGGGGCCCTCACCCCAGAACTCTGGTGTTTTGTGCTGCAACAGAAGAAAAACAAGTACAAGGCCGTCAATGACGCCACCGCCAGCTCCGTGACCCTGAAGGCACAGCCTGGAGTATGGCCTCCTTCACAACGCAAACCTGGTTTCACTGATGCTACCAGCTGACGCTGTTATCAAGCCGCTGGTTGCACCGTGACCTGTGGGCACCACACCTCACATGACCTTGCTTCACACCACCACCCCATTCTCACTGATGATGATGCTCCATGCCAACATTGACACTGCTACCTGCACCGTGGCCTGTGGACACCGCCTGTGAGGTACATGAAGCATTGCCCCATACCACACTGCAACCTTGGTACCCCAACGTGGGCATCATCGACTCCTGCATTATCAACCTACGCCGCTGCTTGGACCGTGACCTGTGGGCACCGCAAGAAGCATTACCCTCTTTCTCTTCGCAGCCTTGAGTCTACTGACAACAGCAGTTAAGCAACGACAATGCCACTTCCTGCAGGTTCTGTGGAAACCGCACGTCGCATCGCCCCGCTATCAACACTGAAGCTCTTGACTTCAACCTCACGGAGTTCGATCTGCAATGCCTGTGACTTCAAGGGCCCGATGACTCCAGCACCGAGTTCCGGAAGTAACACTGACAACGCCACCTCTTCGAAGCTCATCGCAAGGTCTACGACGCCCTGCATGTCCAAGGTACTATTTGTTGGTCTTCCAGACACTGTAGCTGTCCCGCAACTTCGTGGTCAGCCTGAACATTTGGATTCTTCGTTCACGATGCCGTGATAGCCCAGACTGAGCTATCAACTTCAAGGAACTGTCTTTTAAGTCTATTCTTGCAATATTTATATCTTTATTACTGTATGTTGGATTTTTATCATTTTGGTCTTTTTGTTCATAAAAATATTGGCTATTTTTCTAAAACTGATGCAGTGTACTTGGGTAGTGTTTTCACTGTAATACTGTGCTTTATGTGCAAAACGCTTACACGTTGCCTCTGAGATAAGCCTGACCGCTCGGGCCAAACTACCAAGGGGGAGAGCAGGGGTCATTTAAGAAGTGTAACTCCCTTATCCTGACTTGGACAAAGTACAAACCTGCCAACTGGAGACCCCCCCCATTTCTAACAATAAGTATTGTAATTGATTTTATCCTTTTTTTTTTATTACTTTTTTTATTGACAAACTTTAGAGAGAGCACATCATGGTACATATTATACAAAATCCTTGCTTACAAAATATAAGTAACCTGCTCCCCAAAAGGAGCTAATTTCATTTTTTTTTCCACTTGGTATACAGAAAAAAGAAAAAAATAACAAAATAGTTAATTTCATACATACATAAAATAGTCAGAAAAGACAGAGAAAAAGAAAGAAAAAAAATTTCTTTCTATTCCTGGTTGGTCGCGGGACCGTCAATAAAGTTTCCCCATGTTTTCTGAAATTTTTGTAATGAGCGAACCCCTCTTAGTTTGGCTAATCCTTGCTCCATAGAGTAAATTTCATTAACTAGTGACCACCATTCCCAAATATCAGGAGGTTTAGGGCTTATCCATGCTCTAGCTAACACAAGTTTAGCACAAGACATAAGAATCGTTATCAGAGACGATTGGGGGTGAGAAACAGGGTATATGTCCAGCAGTACAAATAATACAGTAAGAGTGGGTAAAACAGTATTTTTGATTTCCAAGATTTTGAGTAAGCCTCCCCAAAAGTCTTTTAAGATTGGGCAAGAGAACAACATATGTCCTAAATCTGCCGCGTTGGGTGAGCATTTAGGGCATTTGGTACGATCCCCATGTGTATTATCGCGGGACCAATTAGATATCCTTTCTGGTGTATAGTACAACATGCATGTTGTGCGAAACTGCTGTAATCTTAAGCTGGATGATCTCACAACGTTGTTAATATTGGAGAAAGAGCGTGTGATTTGGTTAGAAGTTATGTATGAACCAGTCTTATGGCTCAATTTTTCTGCTAATTTCGTGCAGTCATCAGTTTTTACAGCGCAGAAGGATTTGTAAGCTTCGCTTATCAATGAATTGGTTTTAGTAGAATATAGACAATTCCAAATGTCACTGTCTAAGATATTAAATAATTGTTTCTTTCTTACTAAAAAATCGTGTATTTGTACATATTTAAATCTCATAGTTTCCGTTATGTTATAAAGAGTTTGAAGGATGTGGAAGCTTAAAAACCCCTCTGCGCCATATAAGTCTCCCAGAGTATTGATACCATAAGCAGACCATCTAAGAGCTGTTCCGTCATTGAAGATACCCGGAAGACCCGGGTTACCCCATAGCTGCAGCTTCGGGTGGTAAAAGGAAGTTGTACAGTAGGCCATAATATTAGTCCATATCCTAACGATATCTTTGGCGGTCTTGAACTTCACCCTCTTGAAGTAGTTAGGATCATTGGTTCGCAACAAAAACAATTTTGATTCAGATTTTAACATGAAAGAGTGAAAAAAAAAGGTATCCTCGTTAAGTAGCAAAGACCTAAGACGACTAATGAATGAAGACCAAAAGTATAGCTTAAAATCAGGAAAATTAAGGCCGCCCTTGTCTGTGCTATTTTTGAGGAGCTTCAGTGATCTTCTAGCTTTTTTATACCCCCATAGAAAGCTGCTGAATATTCTGTCTACCCGTTTAAAAAAAGAGTTATTTAGTGCTAACGGTATGGAGCGAAAGAGATACAAAAATTTAGGTAGTATCTTCATTTTGATGAGATTGATTCTACTAATTAGGTTCAGTGGTAATCTGTGCCATTTTTTTAGCAAGGCGGTGGTGGTTTTAATTAATTCGTTGTAATTGATATTATTTATTTCTCTTATTTTAGATGTGATTTTAACTCCTAAGTATGTGGTAGTCTTGCATATCTCAGGAACGTTGTCCACTGGTGAGTAATTAGCTATGATTTGTGTTTTGTTTATGTTTAGTCTATAGCCGGATACTTTGCCGAATTTTTGAGCTTCTAAGTTAATACCGTGTAATGCTTTAATTATGTCGGATGTGTAAATAGCAATATCATCGGCGTATGCCGTAATTTTCAAGAGCTGTTCATTAGTTTTAAAGGGAATAATTTCAGGTTGTATCTGAAGGGAGTGAAGGAATGGTTCAAGTGATAGGGCAAATAATAAAGGTGATAAGGGGCAGCCTTGACGGGTGCCCCTAGAAATCTCAAAGTCCGCGGAAGTCTGTCCCCCATAGCTGGTACAGGCTAGAGGGTTGTCATATAGTGCCTGTATCCCATTCAGAAAGTAGCCATTGAACCCCATTTTGATCATGACCCGCCAGAGATAATCCCACACCACTCGGTCGAAAGCCTTCTCAGCGTCCAGCAAAATCATACCGAGTGGGGTGGTCTCTGTTTCGGCCACGTCAAACGCTGTTATAGCTGTGTTCACATGGATGGTGGTGTCCCTTCCGGCTACAAACCTGTGTTGTTGTGGGTTAACGAGTTTAGGCATAAGAGGAGCTAGTTTAGAAGCTAGAATTTTAGCAAATATTTTTGCATCTGTGTTGATCAGAGATATAGGTCTATAAGACCCCCTCTCTGCTTTTGGTTTGCCCTTTTTAAGAAAAAATATAATTTTGGCTTTATTCCATGATTTTGGAGCCTTTCCTGTCGCCCCAATAGATTGTATAACTTGTAATAATATGGGCATGAGTTCCTCCAAGCAAGCCTTGTAAATCTCTAGGGGAATAGTATCTACCCCTGCGGTTTTTCCGGTTGGCAAGACAGCGATAGCTTGGCGTAGTTCTTGTTCCGTTATTTCTTCGGATAATTTATCAATTTCTAAAGTGTCAAGTGTACTTAAAGGGAGATCATCTAGATAGCTTTGTATTGTTTTTTCATTTGGTATTGATTCTGGGGTGTATAGGGTCCTATAGAAATCCGCAAATTGTTCCAGGATATCGTGGGGTTGGACATATAATTTGTTATCGGAACCCCGAATGTTGGTGATCGAAGTACTGGCTCTGTCTTCTGCCACTTTGTAGGCCAAAATTTTTCCTATTTTATCTCCGCCCTCATACTGTTCAATCTTGTATTTATGAAGATGAAAACTGTTTTTTTTAATAAACTTTGCTCTAGTTTCCGATTTTAATTGATTTAGCTTAAGACCTATTTCTGTAATCGTTGGCAAATTTAGCCGTAGTGCCGTAGCTAGTTGCATTTCTTGAGCAGTGATGTTGGAGATCAAAGTCGTGTTAGATTTACGTAGTTCGGAATTTTGTCTGAATACGTATTTTTGAGTGAACCCCGGAATACTTGCCTTGCAAGCGTCCCAAACAATATCGCAAGTAGTAGAGTTCTGGTTAAATTCTATATAGTCAATAAGATGTGTTTTTAGCTGTGAAATAAAATCTGGATCTGATGTTAAATGTCTGGGAAAAGAAAAAGGTCTGAAGAGGGTATGTGAATGTGGTGTGTCGAATGATAATATAATAGGATTGTGATCGGATGTTATTCGGGGGCCTACCTCCATTGTGCTATTGTTGAGAAGATTAGGACTTGCAAAGGCCATGTCTAGCCGAGAACATAGTTTATGGGGGGCCGAATAGTAAGTATAGCCAGAAGAGTTTGAGTATAAATACCGCCAGGCATCTTTAATGTTATGAATGCGGCTAAGTTCTAAGATAGAAGCTCTGGTTTTCCGCATCCGTTGAGAACTCCTAGGCTTAGTGGTATCTAAGTGGTAATCCATGATACAGTTGAAATCCCCCATTATAATGAGCTCTCCATCCCAATCTAATAGTTTTACATTCAAGTCGTCAAAAACCTTGGGTTCATCCAGATTTGAGCCATACACCACACAGACAACATAATTGTGGTTTTCAATGCTTAAGTGGGCAATAGCCCATCTACCATTTTTATCTTGACTAGTTTGCAAGATTTCAGCTTTAAATCGTCTATCTTTAAGGATTGCTACCCCTCTAATTGCAGCTCCAAAAGTTGAACAACTAACAATATCGTATCCCAATTGGCGTAGTATTTTTCTATCCTTGCCTACAATATGGGTTTCAGTCAACAATATAAGATGGGGGTTATATAGTCTCAGCTCTTCTGTGACCAGACGGCGTTTGTTTTTGCTGTTTAGCCCCGCTACATTCCATGCAAGACACTTTATTTTATGCATTTTGAAACCAAGTGACCATCATAGAAAAAAACCAAGTGGATGTTCTTTAGTTCTTGCATTGCAGAAAAACAAATAAAGTCGCTTATAATTTTATCTTTTGTGATGTGTCTTCTCTTTAGGTTGTCAATAGTTTTTTCAAATTTTTCCCCCTCCCCACCTCTCCCACCCCACTCTCGTGCAAGGAGCATGAGGTTCCCTCCCTCCGCCCCCGTGTCGCCTACCCACCGCGGGGAGGGACTGCCCTTCGGTTGCAGCTGCCGTTGACCTGGCAGCATCTGCTACAGGCTACCCGAGGAGCCCCCCCCCCCACCACCCCCCTCCGATAAGTTCTGAATCTAATGAGACTTAGTTTCCATTACCGTGGCCTTAACTGCTATATCATCGTATTCAAAAAGTGAAAATTATAATGTGTAATTATATATGTATATATATATATATTTTTTTTTGTTTTTGCCTAGTTAATTATCAACATATCTGTAGACTAGCTTTTGCTTAACCCTGAAAGATATTCTCCCGCTGCTTTGGGGTCGTTGAAAAAATAAGTATGACCATCTTTAATGACTTTTAAGCGTGCTGGCTCTTGAAGAAAAGCTTGCCCACCCACCGATTTAATTGGGTCTATTAGCTTACGTAGTTCCCATCGTCTGTCCATAGTAGCTTTGCTGAGGTCAGACCGTGCAAATAGTGAAATATTACCTATTGTTATAGGTGTATTAAGCCGAGCTTTTTGCCACACTGCCTGTCTCAGTAAAAAATTGCCAAAAAAGATAAGAAATGGACGTGGGAATTTACTCTCCTTATTTTTTTGGACTAGGGGTAGACGATGTGCCCTTTAGATTTGTGAATCCCAGTTCCAATCTGCCAGGTCTGGGAAGGCTCTTTGTAATAGACCTACAAGTAACGCCCTCGGATCTGAACCCTCTGAACCTTCCGGCACCCCAAATAATCTCAGATTCGACCTTCTCTGCCGATTTTCCAAATCCTCAACCTTTAGTTGAAGAGTCGCTATCTGAGTGTCATGTTTTTTTACTGTTACATGTGTCCGTGAAATTGTTTCTTCTGCACCGACCACACGGTGCTGTAATTCCTCAATGTCTCGTGAAACCTCGCTGAAGTTGGAAGTCAGTTCTGAAAGGGTAGTCTGAAGTTTATTATTATCCTCGCGCAGCTGCAGATAGTGTTCTTGTGCTTCTATGTGTTGGTTAAAGTTTGCAATATGATATCCAATTGAGAGGTGCTAGGTTCTTGTTTGTCTTCCTCTTCAAAATCTTGAAGTGAGGTGTCGGCCGCCGAAAGGACTGAAATTGAAACTATAGGTGACGTTAAAGGACAGTTATTGATAGGCGCATGGCTAACGCTTGCTGCCCCCTCTCCATTTATAGCTATTGAAGGTGACTCATCAATTGTATGTGAGTTGCTTGGTACTATAGCTGCTGTATTAGGCTGAGGGCAATAGGTAGGTGTCAAATCATGCTCTGATATTGCTAAATTGGTTGGTTCTTGAAGAGTGTTGATCTCTGGGGAGGTAAGGCAAACTGGTAGAATCAGGGCGGGATCAGGGTCCGTAGGGCTTGTCCCTGATAGTCTGAGTGTCATATTCTTTACCAACCCCTTCGCTTCTATCCATTTCCTTAGCGGACTTTTATCAGTTAGGATCTTCTTAGTGATCGCTGTGTTGTTAGTAATCTGGCAATTTAGGGTGGGGTTTCTCCCTTTTTTAACCTTTGCTTTGATTTTAAGTTTCCGTCTTCTAATCGCCAAAGATCTGGTAGTAACTTCAGATGAGTCAATGGTCTCCTCTTCTGTTTCCATTTCATATTCATCGTGAGACCCTTCATCCGTTATCCCTTGATTATTAATAGTCTCTTCATTTGTTTTATCAATAGATGTAGTTGATGCACTGCAAGCAGCGCTAGATGGCCCAGAGCCATTAGCATTAGTAGTTGATAAAGTTTGTACTAAGTCGGGCGTCTTGCTCCCTTTAGGTATCCCTTTAGGTATCTCATTATTTGTTATTATATTTTCTTTATTTTTTTTCCCACACTCTTCGTTTATCACTTTCTTTTTTTTTAGTCAGCTCTGGGTCTAAGTCATTGACTGTAATATGACTATTTGTATGCCCGTCGTAGTTTCTAACTTCCACCATGCTATCTGTGGTGCTTGACCTAGCCACGGTGCATGCAGGTCCAATCTCACTTTCTTCAATAGCCTTGCCGCCTTTCTGACAGCCTGCTGACCCTCCCATCTTATTTTTCTGCTTTATAGTTAGTTTGGTTGTTTTTTTAAAAGAGGGGTTAGTAGAGGTCTGCACAGTGGGGCATAATATCGGCTTACCGGTAGTTGTTCCATGTTCATTTCGAACCGTGTCCTTGACATTCCGTGCCTCTGTAGATAGATTTTCTTTCGAATTGTCCGCTGGTAACTCGTCTCCCAAATCCACGGGAGCCGCAGGAGACCCTGTAGAAGCTGCCGCAGCCGTAACGCCTGCAGAAACCACGGAAGACGGCATATTTTCCATAGCCGTTATTCCTGTATCGACCAGAGGAGGGGGGTGCACCCCGACCGCACCGGTTATCGCAGTGGCAGCACCCGTTGAAAGAAGGGAAGGAGCAGGGGGGGCTGTGGCGGGGGCAGTTGTTTTGGCGTTTCTAGCGGCTCGCGCTGGACCCTTCGGAGACATCAAGTTTGATCGCCAGGTACGGATTGCCGGTACAAGACCTGTCCAGCCGACCTCCGAGCTATGGAGCAGGTTGCGGATCGTGTCCCTGACCGAGTGCTTGAGGGTCCGGGAAAGTTTCAAAAACCAGGGCATCGGTGGCGCCGTGGAGAAATTGCAATCTTCTTACAGGCAGTAAGTTTACAAGTTGATCATCCGCTAATCAGTCGGTCTCATTGCGTTCTCTCAAGTGTGTTTACGGAGGAGGGTGAGGAGCCCCAGGTTAGCTGCCGCCGGACCGCGTCCTCACTCCGCCATCTTACTGACGGCTTGTCTTTCGACTCGTAATTGATTTTATCCATATCAACAATACCCCCTCTGGTTGAATTTCAACTACATTATCCTACCCATACTTCATGACAGTCACATTATTGTCACATTATTATCCCAAACAACACGGCAGTGTTGTTTGGGAGATACAAAGTATCATTGTTGTACAAAAGCTAGGACCGGCTGGTCCAGCATTAAAATATATATAAGTCATTTAATTACTTATATTTATCCTCCCAACCCCTAGTTTCTCTCATTCAGTGTTTGCAAAAAAAATTTTGTTGTTTGTGATAAAAATGTTTGTATTATTTTTTCAATAATTGTTTTATTTAATGACTGATGTGAGAATACTTTCTAATGTGTGACATAATGGTTTCTGAATGTGTAAATAGTCTTTGCCTTTAATGTTTGTTAAAGTTTGTATAGCCTTGTAAATATTTGCAATCAATGTCTTTTTCTGTCAGCAATTCTTTGAAAATATAAAAAATACAAAATGATTGACGCAAAATAATGGTGTCTAGGTAAGCGACAATAAATTGGTTTCTTACCCTGTATCAAAAAAACGTATTGAGTCACTGTGGTTTGGGTACTTTGTGTTGTTCACTATTGATATTAGGTCTAGCCCTCACCACATAAAGGACCTAACCCCTTTTGTTCCCAAAAGTCACATTATTGGGGACATGTTGTTCTTCCGTTTAGACTACTACTACTTTCTTAAATACTTGCATTCTACCTAATTTGAGAACTGTATTTTTACTGCAGGAACCCCCTAATAGCAGGAAACCACACACTAAAAATAAAAATATGATATTGGGCAACAGTGACGTGCTCAGTCCGGCCAGCCACCAGTGGAGCCAAGAAAACTAGTTCAAATACCTACTCAGGGAAACTTCCCTCCTCAAGCATGTCTCTTTGTAAACGGTGCAATGCTTGGATGGCAAGAGTCACAGTCCCATTATCCAGGTTATTACCTGGTATAAACGTGCAACATCATGCACCGATCTTCGAAGAACTACTGAGGGGCAAAAACTGACCTGTTATGGTGTTCAAACGGTGTTACAACCATTAGTACCTCCAAACTGGGAACAAAGCTGCAGACTAGCTTCAATTTATGTGACTGCACCGGAATAATACACTTGACAAACGTGGTTAACAAAAAAGTAAATCCCAGGAATGGATGCATGTTTATTGAACGAGGAATGATTTGGATACCTTCAATGTGAAATATGTTTGTGTCAGTGATGCAGTTTCTGAATGGTAGCGTCACATGTCTATTATTACAGCAAATTTGTCAAAGATGGCATGGACATTCAGAATGCATGCTACTGAAAGAGGTCAATAATGGAATGGCCATGCAGCCGCTTCGCATTGTTATCATTCGAAAGTGAGCAAGGGTTGGATGGGCAAGAAAAAATATATATTATTCATTCAGTGGAATTGATTTATCTGTTGAGAGACCAAGGAATGTATCAGTCTTGCTTCCGCACTATTCCTTCTATTTCAAATATTTTCCCCATCAGCCTTTAAATAATAAGAGACGAAGCATGAATCTTGCTAGAACAAGTTATGCACCAATTCCTGTCAGCCCAGCCCTCTATGATGATGTATTACTTTTAGAAACAGGAAATATCGCAGTAGATAAAAGGCTCCTACGCACATCTTGGCAGCCCATTTTCTCCCTGTCCTTCACAGAGGCCCAGAGATTTACCTTTGCTTTTGTAATGCTATTGCTGTCAAATGTATTAATACAAAACTGTTTTGAAATAATTCAATTTACAGTTTTCTAAGACTTCTATAGGATGCTCGAATATGTATTTGTCTTTAGGTTTTTGCCAAGTTCTGTATTACCGGAAGGCATCATTGTCCTAAGAGGTAAATAAATGTGCTACTCGTAGAAAGATAAAATAAGGCCTTTTGTGCTTTAGGAAAGTTCAAAAACTTGGTCTTACACCAGTGGGTGGTTGCCATCACTGAGAAGGCCCAGCCACCTAGCACGGCCATCCTCACCTTTGAGATTTGAAGGATACAGTGATTTTATGATTTGAGAGCTCGAGGGTGGTGGTACCTGGTTACTCGTAATCTGAGGGGCGTGGAAAACAAACATTTAAGGTTTTATGTTCCAAGCATAAGAGGTTTGAAAATCACTCATTGCTTAACAGGTCGCTAGTGGAGTGTAGATCAGGCAGGAGTCGCATGGTCCTGTCTGGCGAACCTAACACCAGTCTGGCCCCGGAGGTTTGGACCAGCTGCACAGAATGAAGGCAACAATCTTTAAAACAGAGATACCGAGCACCTGTAAGGGAGCGCTAGCCCTAGACTGGGGAGGTGCTGGGATTACCTAGGCCTGTTGGATTTTCATGCCTGGATCTAACGGTTTGTTGTTCGGTAGGGGACCCTATGACTCTCTCAACTGGCGGATTGGTGCACCCTAATGCAGGGATAGCTGGCATCGGGAAAAGCACCTCCATACTTGCATGTGGCAGTGGAGGTGTGGACGCTTTGCTTATTGTCTGTGGGATGGGATTGAAGTTCTGGGCCTCCTCGAAGATGGCCCACATCTCTAATAGTGCCACTCTCCTGTCCTTTTTCTGTCCTGTATGTTTGGTCCATATGTGTGTCCTCATGTGTTCAATTATGTAGGTGTCAAAGGTTCCCTCCTTTGGCCAGGGGATAATGTGTACCTTAATGTGTGCTTGCCATTCGTGGCAATATTCGTTGAGTGTTTTAGTCTGTGTGGGAAACATGGTATGCATATATTTTAGTGGGACAGATATACCCTAGTTTTTCATTTTTTAGGCACTTTTTTAAGTTCTACTCAGGTCGAAGGGAAATATTACACACAGGGATTGCTGGGACTGCATATTTTCTATGAGCTCAATGGTATTTACAGATGCATCAATACAAACATTTCAAATGCATATGAATGGATGGTCACAACATGGAAGAATGTGCATTTGTTAAAACATTATGGTGGGCGTGGCCAAGATGGCGAATGGGTAAGGCATGTTTCATTCGTCTCCCTGCTCCAATCTGCACACTCCCATCTGCCTGAATCCCTGTACGTAGCTGCTAGGAGGCGAAAGAGCAGTGAGTGACTATCGAGGTCAAGGGTCCCTGGGGAGGCGGTGAAGTGGCAGAGGAATCGGAAGTGTCTGGGCAAAGTGCGGTGATTTATGCCTGAGGCCCGATAGCGGTGCCACCCGCTCGCACATTTCAGTTTGGCGGAGCTCAACCTCCTGTGCTCCGACGTGAAGACAGTCCTGACCCCGTCAGTACAAGTAAGTGGAGAAGCCGGGAGATCCAGTGTGAAAATGCGGAAGAGGCTGGGAGCGCCGAGGAGCAGCCCTGTGGCAGGGTTCCTGATAGATGGGGCAGAACGAGGAGGGAGGCCCAGACCCCGATATGGTCTGCACATTACAGTGGGGCAGAGTCCACCATCCTAGGCCCCAGCGTGAGGACAGCCCAGGCCTAAGACAGAGTTAACATGTGGAGCGGAGGTAAGGAGACTGAGCGGAGGCCCGCCAGCGGTTACCTGGACCCCGAACATCAGGAAAGGCGATCCTGAAGGACCCTCACGATACAGCGAAGAATATTGCAAGGCGCCCAGACCAAATAGGACAGCTAGCCTCAAACGGGTTCACGAGAGACGAGGGGCCCAGTGTACCTTGCTGCTGAGCTGTGAGGCGGATGTTAAATTTGGGGGTCTCTAGTTGGCCCAGGTAGGTACTTGTGACAATTAGGGAACCTTGCCTCTAGTCAGGGTAAGGGGGTACACTCCTAAAATAACCCCTGCTCACCGCCTTGGTAGCTTGGCACGAGCAGACAGGCTTATCGTAGAGGCAGTGTGTAAAGCATTTGTGAACACATACAGTAATCAAGCGACAACACTACAGATGGACAACACACAAGTTGTATATTAAGAATAAGTATATTTTATATAGATTTAACACAAGACCACAAACGACAAAAATCCACAAAACTGTACTTAAAATGGTAGGTTTGGCTTAGTTCTCTTTAGTTCTTAAAATGCGACACTTTGAGTTAATGTACCTTAAGATGCGACACGCAGGGCAACAAAAGTGTTGCAGACCTGGAAATGTGGCAAAGATCCGGTGCAAAGAAATAAAGACGTCAAGTTCTTCCTGATGCGGCCTGCTTCTCCAATGTTGTGAGAAGTCTCGACTCGATGCGTCAGCTGCAGCGGTGACACCCTTGTTCCGTGATGCGACGACAGCGGCTTTGGCAGCGACACTCTTCTCCGACGATGCGAGACGCTTCCGCTTGATGCGACAACTGCAGCGGCGACACCCTTGTTCCATGATGCGACGACAGCAGCTCCGACGGCGGCACGCTTCTCCGTGGATGCGAGGCGCTTTTCTTGATGCGGTGCAATGCAACAGCTACAGCTGCGACATCCACAATGTGACGGGAGCGGCTACAACACGCATCTTCCTTGTTGCGAGACGCTTTTCTTGATGCGGTGCAATGCGACAGCTACAGCGGCGACATCCACGATGCGACGCAGCGGCTGCGACGGTGACACACTTCTGCCTCATTGTGAGACACTTCTCTTGATGCGGTGCAATGCGACAGCTACAGCGGCGACATCCACGATGTGACGGCAGCGGCTGCGATGGGACACGCTTCTTCTGGGTTGCGGGACGTTTCTTGAGATGCGGTACAATGCAACAGCTACAGCGGCGACATCCACGATGCGACGGCAGTGGCTGCGACGGCAACACGCTTCTCCCTCTTGAGTCACACTTCCATCTCCTTGCGACACAAAGTCCCTCAGAAATCTCAAAACAGCAGCAGGCACTTCCAAAGAACTCTTGGGGAGCTGGGGTTTGAAGTCTGTTGTCTCTGAGACTTCAGCAGGAGGCAAGCTCTTCTCTCATGCCCTTAGAGATCCTTCACAAGTTGAATAAAGCGCACACAAAGTCCTTTCTCCTTTCTTTGGCAGTCAGGCAACCACTGCAGGCCAATCCGCCAAACAGCACTTCAGCTTAGGGATAGTCTCTCCTCAGTTTTCATCAGGTTCCTCTCCTCAGCAAAGGTTTCTTCTTGTAGTCCAAAAGTGATCTGAATTCTTGGGATCAGGGTCCCAATACTTATACTCGAAAATCCTTTGTCCTCTGAGGGCAGAGGGGCCTTTGTCCAGTCCAAACCAGTTCTGGAGCACTCTGTTGAAATGACTCCTTCCTTCCTTTCACAGTGCAGGGCAGAAACATCAAACGCCCACAGGAGTTGGAGGAAAGGCACAGCCCTGGAGCACTCGGTTGACATGACTCCTTCTCTCCTTTCACAGTGCAGGGCGGAGACATCAGATGCACCACAGGAGGTGGAGCCAACATTGTGGAGGGTAGGCACAGCCCTATTCAGGTCCCAGGTGCAACTCCTCCCTCCCATCTAGATGCAGATCTCTCTATTCACCACTGGGCTGACTCAACCTGTCTCCTGGAATCCCCCAGCCCTGTCACTCAAACTCCAGACAGGAATTCACAACCTAGCAGAGGCAGGCTTGGATAGTTAGACAAGAAAATACCTACTTTCTAAAAGTAGTATTTGCAAACACAGAATGTTAAAACCAACTTCACTAAAAGATGTATTTTATCATTCTGAGTTCAGGCATACTAAACTCGAATTTCTACCATGTTCCCTGCGTCAGTTAGGATTATAAGGTGTTATAATCTAACTGCCCATTCTGGCCTATGGAGAACAGGTAGCCTTGCAATAGTGAAAAACAAAAATGGCTGTAAATCACTATTAGGACATGCCACACACACCAGGGTATGTCCTACCTTATACTTACAACGAACCCTGCTCCTGGGCCTACCATGGGGCTGTTTGATATGAAGAAAAGGGAAGGTTTAGGGACTGGCAAGTGGGTGCACTTGCCCAGTCAGCATGGCAGTACCAGACTGCACACAGTCTCTGCAATGGCAGACCTGAGACACACTTTTACCGGCTGCTTCTGTGAGTTGCACAACCAGTGCTATAAGCCCACTAGCAGCATTTGGTTTACAAGCCCTGGGTACACTCAGTGCACTGTACTAGGGTCTGACCAGTAAACCAAATCAGCCAATCATGGAGTCACTAATCCATACATCAATTTACAATAGGGAGAGCATATGCACTTTAGCACTGATCAGCAGTGGTAAAGTGCCCAGAGTCATAAAAAACAGCCAACAACAGGTCAGAAAAAATATAGGAGGAAGGCAAAAAGTTCAGGGATGACCCTGCAAAAAGGGCGAAGTCCAACAGCCGACATTGAAGACAACGTATAGGGATTGATGAGGCCCCCAAGCGGCACTGCCAACATGAAGGAGCAAGGAGTTACGGACGAGGCGTCGTAAAGGAATGGATGAGGCAAGGGCTCATAACAACCAGAGGTGACCACATAGGCGAGAATACAACGGAGTTCGGGGGATACCAATTAAAATCAGTCACTGGAGGAGGCATAGGGAGATAAATGACTGCAAGAGTGAGCTCCGAAAGGAAAACCGGAACGCTAGGAAGTAGTTTTAATAGCTACTAGGAGCCTCGATCTAGCACCCAGTGCAGAAGAAATAGACCAGAGTGGATTTCCCGGGCTATATCCCTGAAACGAATACAATCTGAACAAGGGAAAACAGTATAGCATACCAAATAAAACAAAAAGTGACCGGAAAGGCCGGACAACCGCAAGCATGTCTACGGTAAGGGGGAAAAAGACTGTAATCTCAAAGACATGCTAACCAAGCTTCCCTCAAAAGCCAATGTGGAAGGACGCACGTCCCCCAGCACGCCAGCAGAGCAGGAACCCAAATCTAACAAGGCACCGGTTACTTGCGCTTTTCTAGAGACGTTATTTAATACCCTACATAAGGACATACAAGCTCTGAAAAGCGAAGTAGCATTGGAGCTGAAAAAAGGGAGGAGAGATGTAGACACTGGGGGCGAAAGAGTAGCAGAAATGGAGGAACAAAATCACGCTTGAGAGGAGGAGGTGGAACAACTACAACAAGAGGTGATATGGCTCAAAGCACAACAAATCGACTTACAAGCACACACAAAAGATTTGCAACATAGGTCGCGCCGGAATAATATTCATATTAAGAGGGTCCCATCCAGAGAAGAGTGCGCGGATGTCACTCAATATTTGCAAGGCCTGTTTCAATATATCTTAGAAGTCCCCCAGGACTTTGAAATCAAAATAGATTGAGCACATAGGGTGGGACTACAGCGAAGAGCACCAGTGCCTCCCCTGAATATTTCAGGCTATCTGCCAGATTTCCAGTTGAAAGAAATGATTCTCCGCAAGGCACGAGACAAGCAACCTCTTAAGTATAAGGACTACCTAATTGCATTGTTTCAACATCTCGCCGCAATAACTCTGCAGAAAAGGATTGCATTCAGGCCTGCAACAGCATATCTTCGGAGCCAGGGAGTTGCATACCTCTGGGGACACCCGTTCAGGCTAATCTTCAAATGGCAGGCCAAATTGCATCAACTTCGCTCTCTCAAGGACGCCTGTCGGATTCTGGGGATCGAGTACACAGATCAAGAAGAAGCAAGAGAACATGGCCAGTTGGCACCCAGAGGGAGAGGGCAGAAAGAACGAGGAGGCCATATTAAAGACTGTGCCGGGAACCTCAATCCCTCCAGGGTGGCACAAGCTGTACTAGACTCTTTGTCTAAAGAAAAGACACATTCGGAAATCGATTAAAAGGACAACAGGCAGATAAGTGCAATGCTTACGCCTCGGCGGGTGGCGGGGAGGGAATTGCCGTGAGCGGGGAGGCCTGTATGGATTTGACCACATCATGCACCCAAACTTTTTTGTCACCAAGGACACGTAGGAGTGGACCACGGGTCCTGGACATTATGGGGAAATGTTGGGTTTGCATTTGGGGTTTGGGGGGAGGGCCTGGCACGTCAGATACAAAGGCTCTGGGGTCTGCTAGTAGAGATAGGGGAGGCAGACAGTAGAGGCAAGGGTCGGAAAAGTAGTAAGGGAATGCAGAGATATTTCTGGTTAGCTAGCTCTCTAGTTACGTGATATGTCACATTAGTACTTGAAAGTCCTTACACTTAATATGAAAGGACTTAACAACCCTACCAAGAGAAAGGCTATTCTTTCATATCGAGAGAATTTGGATGGAGACGTGTGCCTCCTTCAGGAGACCCATCTAATATCCAGGGACTGGCACAGGATGCGGTCGGGGGTATTACCCCAGCAGTTCTTCTTGTCCACAGCAGATAAAAAAGCAGGGGTGCTGATCCTGATTGCTAAACAATTTTGAGGGGAGGTGAAAGATAAGGTAGCATAAATCAAGGGGAGGCTTCTGGCATACACACTGCAGGCGGGAGGACAAACCATAGCAATTGGGTCGGTATATGGATCCAATACAGGTCAAGAAGAGTCTCTGGAACTGGCCCTTTCTCAGGTCCTGAATAGTCAAATGTATTTGAAGCTCATAAGAGGGGACTTCAATATGTTATGGACGCAGCTAAGGGCACATCCTGAAATTGTTATACACAGGGAGGTGAGACCTCAAAGGATAGGACCTGTTGGCTTGACCCAATGGGACTGGTAGATCTATGGCGAGCGAAATACCCTCAGTCATCACAGTATTCATTCTACACCCATGCTCATGGTATATACGCCAGCTTAGATTATTTATTCGCACAAACTGGTGACAGTCACTAGCAGCTCTATCAGACCATGAGGCGGTGACCGTCTCCCTGCGCTTACCTACATCGCCAAGACACGCCGGGGGTGGAGGTTACGAGAAAGTCTTTTACATAAAGTGACAGTGTTGACACAAATGAATAAATGCATTAAAGACTATCTAGACATTAACGACTCACAGACGTTTCCCTATCGACACTGTGGGAGGCCATGAAGGCAGTGGTATGGGGGGAGATAATCGCAATCACCTCAGCAGAAAATAAGGAACAGAAAGAAAAAAAGAGACCAGCTATCAGCACAAGTCCAGAAGCTGGAACGAGTGCCTAGACGGATAGGGGCACCCAGGGTGTGGAGACAGCTTAACACCTTAGCTGCTTTGGAACGTCCAGCTCCAGTGCTGAACGTTCCATTGCGCAGGTGCAGTTGGAACGTCTAACGGCCGACGGCAGCACTCCCGAGGTAGTGGTGCCGTCGGCCGCTGGTATAGGTGCAGCGCTCAAGAGGTTAAGGTGGCCAAGATGCAATTAGCTGGGTTAGATCTCAATAGATACAGCACTTCGGCTGAAGTACTCCTACTAAATGGGGGTGGGGGAAGGACGGGAAGAATGTTAGCGAGCAAGCTTAGAGCCCAGACACAACAGACTAGGATCAAAACCCGCATCAATACTAAGGGGGAGGAGCTCACAGAAGACAAAGACATAGCATATACTTTCCGAGACTTTTACGCAGAACTCTATGCGGGGGAGCATAGATCCGAAGAGCTCATGACAAAATACCTAGAGAAGGCCCATACATCTAAGATAGGCCCGGATTAGACTGCGAGGTTAGATGATGGCAAGACTTAAGCCCCTGAAATCCCCAGGTGAGTTTTATAAGGCCTTTTGCCATTTTATAAGGCCTTTTGTCATGTCCTGGTACCAGTCTTGACGCAGCTGTTTAATTCCTTTGGGGGACAGGGTTCAATACCCTCGGGAATGCTGTCAGCGGCAGTTGTGGTCCTACCGAAGCCAAGGAAAGACAAGAAGGCATGTGGTTCGTACCGACCGGTGTCTCTTCTTAATGTGGACTTGTAATTGTTCATACGTATATTAGCCGCACAGCTAGATCCCCTGATGCCCGGGATTGTTACGCCGGACCAGGCCGATTTCGTTCAGGGGAGGCAAAGTGGAGCCAATACAAAAATAATTTTACACCTGATAGACACAGCACATCAGACAGGCATGGACGCCCTACTACTGATGGTGGATGCTGAAAAGGCGTTTGACCGAGTAGATTGGGGTTATCTTAATTGGACTTTAATTCACTTCAATAGGGGGACGCTTTCGGTCATGGATAGCAGGCTGTTACAAATCTCCAACAGCAACAATCAGGGTTAATGGCGTTTCTTCCAGGCCGTTTCTGATGCAGCGGGGGACTAGGCAAGGGTGTCCGTTGTTTCCACCATTATTCGCCCTGTAAATTGAACCACTAGCCCAAAGGGTCAGGGATAATCCGGAGGAAACAGGGATCCCATTTGGGGGGGAACAGCACACCATCAGTTTATATGCTGACGATAAACTTGCTTCACTGGCATCTCCAGAGCGATCGCTGCCGGCCTTCTTAAGGGGAAAGGAGGCATTTGGGAAGGTGTCTGGGTTCAGAGTTAACATTGGAAAATCACAAATTCTCCACCTAAGGGGATCACTACTAAATACGGTGGCGATGGGCCCTCACCCTTTGAGCATCCACGCGGCGGAGTCTATTCCCTATCGAGGAATTGATCTAGCCTTGACAGTGGCACAAACGATTAAGCTTAATTACGCCAAATTAAATTGACAGATTACAGGAGAGCTAAATAGGTGGAAGCATCACCAATTGTCGCTTCTAGGCCGCAAAGCTGGAGTTAATATGTCAATCCTGCTGAAGGCATTGTATCTATTTCAGACACTACCAACCTCACCACCCAAAGGTATGTTTAGGCGGGCGGACGTCCGCGTATGCAGAAGGAAGTGGGTTATTTGAAACCAGAAGACAGAGGGCTGGGGATTCCTAATCTCTTGGAATATTTGAGAGCAACTCAATTAAGATTTTTAGTAGAGTGGAATAGTACGCATTCGGAGAAGCTTTGGTTGTTCCAGGAGAGGGCATTAGCAGGGCTACTGTTATGGAAAGTACCCTTTTTGAGGAAGGCAGATAGACCACAAAGTCTGTTGGGATCACCAATTACAAAATCACTGCTGGAAATATGGAAAAGAGCAACTGTCAAATGGAAATTCACTAAATTCCCGTCTCCAATGTCACTGCTGACAGATAATAGAGATTTCACACCTGGGTTAGACGCATAGGCGTTTGCGGCATGGCAGTCTACTTCTTGTAGGGCGTCGGGCCACCTATTCGATTTAGAAGGAATCATTCCCTTTACACAGCTAAAGCAGGATTTTTCCATGCCTGAATCAGAGAGATTTCATTATATGCAAATTCAACATTGGTTACTTCACCAAGATATACAACCAAAGGTCAGTCGGAAATTGACCAGATATGAGAAATGGGTGATCACAAAAGCTTCAGATAAAAAAACTGATCTCTGAGCTGTATGATATGCTGTGACCATCAGTCCCCCTACATCACACCACTAGTCAGAGAAGATGGGAAAAAGAACTAGGAAGAGAACTATCGAAGAAAGAATGGGGAGATATTTATTACAGGGCTAAACATACAGCACGAAACACAGCCAGCAAGGAAATGGCCTTTAAAATAGTCACATACTGGTACTTAACACCAGTGCGTCATAATAAAGGAAACCCAAATCGTAGTCTGATGTGTTGGAGAGGGTGCGAAGAGGAGGGAACCTTGCTGCATTTGCTATGGAAATGTCCATGGATATCAGAATACTGGAACAAAATATTGGATGAGATAGACTTAAGGTTTGACACACAGATCCCAAGATTCCCAGCCTATATTGTCCTGGGGCTCCCTAATCCATTAACGTTCCCATTGAAATCCAGTGAAGGGAAATAAAATGGGGCTGGCCCTCGGAACGGCTTTCCAAAATGTCTTGACGCATTGGGGAACGCAATGTACACCCACATATATAGGTTGGCTACACAAAATGTAGTGCATCTTGGGGATGGAGCGTATACAGGCCTCAATGACAAACTCTGAAGTGGCATTTAACATAACATATCATGTGTATTTGTAAAGCGCACGTTCCCCACTACGGGTATCTTGGCGCTGAATAACAGATGTTTGTCGTTACCAAACTCAATGGTACTCATTTTATTGACCTCAGATGGATGAAAGACTGTGTGGACCCGCCGGGATTTGAACCTGTGACCATGAACTCGAACACAGGCCCCTGCTGTAGAAGCATTAGTCCACTGAGCCACCAGACCCAGCTAAAAAGAGGTGTGGAAATTACTCCTCACCTTACTGCCTGCGGAATTCCACGAATTGACATGCCCAAAGTACCTTCGGCTTCTCCGGATGACAAATACAAAAGAGCCTCCAGATACACACTGAACTTCGAAATTAGGAAGAAAGGGATATGTTAGATCCATTATGGACAGGGACACTGTTACAGCCAGATGGGGTGTGGGGAGGGGGGGACGGGAACTGTTAGAATGTTGTTGTTATCTGTTTTATTTTTTAGTATTGGATAAATATGTCTTTCCTACTAGAAGTGTCCCAAGAACCTCAGGTATATAAAAATAGAAGAGAACGGTAATGCAGACGTCGCATTAGGGGATATATCAAATGGAAGGAGGGAGTGAGACGGGGGGAAACTGTAATAAGCGAATGTGTTGTTGATGACATCAATAAAAACAGAGTTAACTTTAAAACGTCATGAAATTTGGCAGAAAAATAGCAGATTTTACTTTAATATGAAATAACAATTGTGAGAATTAGCAACACCTTCATATAGCACATTGAGACATCGAAAAAACATAATACTCGAGACAAAATACAGTTGTATCAGTTTATGAGCAACACAACATCAAATATCAACAACATCAAATACAACTTGCATCATTTTCAATGCACAGTAAGGAAATAAAACTTGACAATGAAAAAATTATGACTTTGTCAAAAATAACTTAGCCCACTCCTAGCGCATGCTATCCTGTGACCAGGGTTAGCCCTGTGTGGTACACGGGACTAAGTGAGCCCGATAGTCTTTCAATTTTGGCTTCGGGACAAAGAACATGACAGTTTTTGCAGAGAAAAGGAATAACTCGAAGAACCACAGGCCCCTATTGAACAACCACAACCTACACCTGTGCTCCCAGATCTAAATCTCATCCTAACATCTGAATTGCACCCTGTTTGACATCTAGGGGCTTATTGCCCCATCTGTGTCAATGCCAGCAGTCCAAGCGAACAGCATCTCTCACTTCTTTTAGATACTAACTGTTTAAGAGACCAATAGTACTTACAAAACCCTTTTAGACTAAAAAATAAAAAATTAAGATTTGAGCCCTCTATCACAGCCAGGACCCATGCATACCATCTGTGTCACACTCAGCAATCCAAGCCGGGAGGCCTCAACCCTGTATCACACCCAGGGACAAGCGTACCCTCTGTGTCATGCCCAGGGGTCCAAAAAATAACCAATGTTATGCTTCATAGCATGCTGACCTCCGCGGCAATGCCTCCGAGGCTGCCCTGCGACTACTCAGTTTGGACACATAAAATAGTTACCATACCAGATTTCTGTCAGTGCAGGGCGCTCAGGTTAATTCTTTGCGCTTCCTTCTTGTTTGCCATATGCCAAATGCTAGGGACTAAGGATCAGATGTGGTCTCTTTCCCTCCAACGGTGGTTTCAGGATGGACATCTGCTCTGCAGATTCAGCAGAATTTCCAATCAATTGCGGCATCTGCTCTCCTTCCTTGCTGCGCAAATGTAAATCCATTCAGGCGGGGTACGTTTCGTTCGGCTGCAGTTGGGTCCGAGGTATCAAGCTCTAATATCTGGCTTGCCAAAATGTTCCTCGAATATCAAGTTGCCTTGAAAAAACAAAAGACAAGAAGTGTTGGTTTAATTAAACGCTGCGACCGGGAGTACAGTTACAGAAACGGATCTGAGGACTGACTCAAAGTACAATTGATTGAAGTAAGTTTATATACAGGTTTTGGGTATTATAAAATTACTTCTCACAATCCTTGTTTGGTAAAAGAATGCTGGCCTTGTCTGTGGAGTTGTAAATAAGGCCCTTGAGAACAAATGCAGGTGGTTCTTGGGCTTGCATGGACACAATATGGGCCAGTGGATAATGTTGCGAGGCAGGAGGGGCATGTGAGCGCTGCGTGTACTGTGTCCTGATTGGTTGTGTGTTCCTAATTTCATGTGGCATCTGACTTTATAGTGTTTTGGCAATGCGCGACCCCTCCGGCCATGTGTGCTTTATTGGGGCCAATTTCCCTGGACCATCACGGTGTCACTGCGCTTATCTAGGGGATGGACCTAAGCTTCTTGTTCGCATGTTTGTCTGCTGGCTATGTGCCACCCCACTTGTGACCTGTCAATCAGTTACCTCAAGCCTAGGCTACAGAGTCTGCCTCACCACATATTTCTGAGTCAGGGTGGATGGAGAGTTCATGACGGGTGAATTTGAGATTAGTGATGCGATTTCATTCGTATAAGCGAGTGTATCATTATAAGCATTGGCATCGATTTTATCCTTATCAACAGCACCTAGTAGTAACTTGACACATTTTTGCTATTCACCATTTCTGAGTGCAAATGTACTACAAGGTGATGACTTATATGTTTCTATTCCCTCAAAAAATAGGAGGTGGAGTCTGGTAGAAGATTTATGAGTATAAATCTACTACTAGAAACTTTTCAAATGTAGGTGGACGTATCCCCTACCACCAAAGTGGAGTTCTCCCCAGGATAAAATGTAGGGAATGGTAATAAAGTTGAATAATTATTAAACTATTTTAATGAGGCAAAATAAATCCGCAGGTGAATAATTGTAATTATAAATGAATTGTTATGATAATCATTAACTTAGAATAAAAAAATTAAATGTTACATCACATTAACTCATCACAATAACATTTTATTAAATAAACATATTCATTTAATTTACATTTATTGTGATTTAAATTTATAATAAAAATCCCACACTCACTATTGTTGATATTTAATTATTAGGTAGTGCATTTTATTATATGTGTTTTATTAATTTTTGTTTTGTTTTAAAAGATCTATTTGATTATGTTGAGACAATGATTGTAATATTTATTTAATTTAAGTAAATCATTTTAAATTGAATATAACTTTTTTTACCCTTATAAATATATATGTGCAATTTAAAATTTGAAATAATAAATGTTATGTATCATTATTTTCTGTGGTGTATTAATTTATATCTCTGCCTTCTTTACTTTCTATACGAGAGTGTTGCCTGTCAGTGGCGTATGTCGTGCTGGACTTACTTGAAGCCTGGGATAGAGTACATTTACCACTGTTTTGGATCCTTTTTACCTGTAGTAACTTTTTCCCTTCACTATAACATTTATGTGTATAAGGTAAATTCCAGGTTGATTTGATGTATCCTTTACCCAACCTTTCATACAGGCCTGCTGGTATATACTTTTGGCAATACTGAAACTAAAAAGTTGTTATCGGAATTGTAATTATACCATGTATTATCCATTCAATGACAGGTCTCTCTGACATTGTCAATGGTAATCTCTCAGGTTTTTCAATGCTCAGTATCGTATAGTCTGCTCCTTTTTGTGTCAAACCGATTTGTTTATCAGTAAGGTTAAAGATAGAAAATAGTGACGTTGTGTTTATTAGACGCCATAGCACGTAGCCTGAACGCAGGTTTTGCAACGTCCAACCTAGCTGTACAATAGAACGCAATTGGGACTGGCCATGTTGTAACATTAGCATATCCTGTTCTATTATATCAATAGCAGATGATACAATGCTGTCCAGTGAATAAATTCTGGAGGACAGAGTCGTTAACCCATTGTCCGCTACAGACAGTGATTATTCCAAATTAATACGATCAATTTCTCGTATTTTTTTCAGCAGTTTCAATTTGCGTCACTTTCCAAGCTTCGTTGTAAGCAGCATATATACCGGCGTATATGAAACGTTTTAGACGCATGTTTGCGACGTCCCAGTATGAAATCTCGCAAGTCAGCACCTTCTTTAAGTAAAGTCAAGTGTTGCTTAATTTCAGCCAGTGTGGATTTCTGTAGCCATTCGAGGCATAGTTTCCCTACAATGTATGTTGTAACTATCCCTGGATATCTTGGGTCTGGCCTGGTCTGTTTGAACCCCTGTGTTTTGTTCAGGAATCTATCTTGACAGTTATTTGTGTCTGTGGGCCAGATCAACCATTTTTTCCAATCAGGATTTGTTCTGTTTTGGTGTAAAATATGGGATACGTCTATCTCCACATCTGTAGTGCTATTACTATCAGGTATGGGCTTCGGAATAGACGGTTTGTTTAAGTCTTTTATCTTGGCTAGGCCGAGACAGGTTGTTTGTTGAATGGTGTCATTCAGGAATATTATCTGTTCTGGGATCATGCAGGCTCTGAATAGTGATTCTAAACCTTGTACCTGCCAGTCTTTTGTACCCCAGATGGTTTTTGTTTCAATGTTGTTTTTCCAAAATTCAAAACCAAATGTAGACATTTTTTCATAACATTTTTCAGAATAAATCAATTTAGTATTTGTCAACATGTTTTTCATTCCTGTCTTATTTAACATTTTGAAATAAAACGTTTCTGGATCAGTGTTGTTAAACCCTGGGAAGTATGGGAATTTCTCATAAAATGTTTTCGAACTGCCTTTTGGCGGTGTTGGACAATGTTCCCATTGGTTATAAGTAAAAACATTTCTAGGATTAGCAGATTCATGCAAATAGTGATGACCGTAATGATTATAGCAATACATTTCTTCATAATTTGATGAACCCTGCAAATAATCGTGTTCTGTGAATTTTGTTGACATTACTAAATCTGACATCATATTATTAATATTTTCAAAGTCCCAATCATCAGAGAAAGTACTTGGTGATACAAAGTCACTTAATGAAACCTTCAACTGGTGTGGATATTTCAAGAGCTCAATCGGGCCATAGATTTCGTAATCTGTTGTGTCCCATGCTACACCACCAGGTATTGGAATGGCTGTGATGTTCACTGATGACAGTTACCTTTTTTCGATGTGAGATGATCTGTGAGGCTTTAGGACCAAGTTGATGTTCTGACTTGCTATGTCCATTGTACTATATTTTCCATCAATAAATCTACCCAAACTTAAAACCAAGATGAGCCAAAGTAGGAGGAAAAGTACACCTAACACAATCCATAATTCAATCCATGGTGAAATCATATATGTTTCTTTGAGTTGATGAAAGAGTTCAGTCATTTTTTCTTTGAAAGTTTTGTTTGCTGGTGTCAAAGCTAACCACGTCGTCCCTTACCTTGTCTTGACTGATGTCCTCTTGGAAGACGTGGATGATTTCGCAGGGACGCAAGGGACCAACTTCCCTAATCACTAACTAACACTTACTGATTAGAATATGCACAGCAAGGTTTAAACTAGGAATTAGGGAGGAGGGCCGGTACTGGACGTTGACGGGATGCCTTTAGTTCTTGCTGTCGACCTGCGAAGCAACAAGCACCAAAGACTTTAGTATTCCAGTTTAAGAGTCGACACTCCTAACTATTCTTTGGCCCTTTAGTATAACTCTATCTAGTTAGAGGACCTAAATCAGAGTAGCGCACTTCAGAAGTTCCCCTACCTGCGATCAGCAAGTTGTTGGCCTTCGCCCAGTATGTCTTTGTTGGGTAGTGGTGATGAAGTCGTCAGATGTCCTCTAGGATAGATGGTCAAATGGTGGAATGTCAGCTTGTTCGTCTGGAAGTTGACGCAAAAGAAAGGAAGTATTAATTTACAATCTTTAAGAGACCCTTTGCATTCTTCCTATCTATTCCTAAGACTTACATGGCATTAACCTTTGTTTCTTGGCCTCGGGGTTCTAGTCTTTTCAATTAGTGCTATAAAAGATAAGCATAAACCAAAAGACACACAAAATCCTACATATCTTTCTTCTATCACCTCTTTTCAAAATAATATCTAAAACCTCATTGTAAATCTCTTCACAATTCAACACATAAATGAACTGGCAATTGTTCTTCAAAACATTAATATGCATAAAATGTCCCAAGTCTCTTTCTCTGCGAAGCCCTTTCGCAAATAAAAGTTCCAAAAATTCTGTTGACCTTTCTTGCGAAGGGCGCCTTAAATCAAGTAAAGTACTTAGATTTCCAATTTAGTTCTTGAGGTTTCTAATTCCAGGAAGTAAGAAGAACCGCCGTGGAGTCCTGCCAGGATCGAATTCTCCTTCAGGTGAGTTCCTCCATCAGACGCGACCTTCTCCGAGGGAAATCAGAAGGCAAAGCGCCTTCCAGAAGGCTGGGTGCGGTTTAAGTACAGGACCGCACCCAGTCGCTCCCAGTCACGCTCTCTGAACGTGCGCGGGGACGTTGCTTGCAATCCCCGTTGGAAGCGCACCGAAAGGTAGCGTGCAGGGATGCGGGGAGAGAACCACGAGACCTTCGCCGGGGCATTCTCTCTCTCAGGGCCATACGCGAAGGTCATAAATCAAATATACTGCGCTCCCCAGCTCCAATAACCACACAAGGCATCACAATTGTACACAAGCGAAAAAGGCACAAGTAAAAGCAAGGTTGGCAAAAGCTTAATAAGGTGAAAAATATGTATCACGGAAGTATATGTATACACCCAATCACACTGACTTGATGCGTGCGGGGAGCACGGGACAGGGGTGGGTTTTCATAGGGAAGCATTCAGCACATATCTTTAGGATATGTGTGCTAAGGGTATGTAGAACCATGACAGTACTCCCTCCTCAAGATCCCCCCAAGAACAGTAGAAATGGGTTTTGGTTTCTCAGGGTGTCTTAAATGGAAGAGTCGGATCAATCTAGGAGAGTTTTTTAGATGGTCTAAAGGTTCCCATGACCTTTCCTCTGGGCCATAACCTTTCCAATCAATGAGGTAAAACAGTTTTCCTCGAACTCTTTTGGAATCTAAAATGGTTTTAACCTCAAATTCAGGGTGGTCGTCAATAATGATGGAAGGTGGAGATTCAGAGATACGGGTCTGGGGATGGAATGGCTTAACCAGAGAGACATGGAAAACCGGGTGTATCAAGTACTTGTGAGGGAGACTCAGTCTTACACAAACCGGGTTAATTACCTTCTCTATAGGAAAGGGACCAATAAACCTTGGATTGAATTTCCGGTTTCCCCTGAGTTTCAAATTCTTCGTACTCAACCATACTTTATCACCTACTTTATATTGAGGTTGTTCAGATCGATGTCTGTCCTTGGTTTCTTTCTGAGATTCCTTCGCCTTTGCCAAGTTAAATTTAGCTTCTTCTTGGATGGTAAATACTTTGGATACATAGTCAGAAATTGCGGGTACAGAATAATAGTTAGTAGGACTTTCAGGAATACATTTGGGATGGAATCCAAAATTACAAAAGAACGGAGACATCTTGATAGATGAATGTGCAGAGTTATTATAAGCGAATTCTAAGGGGCTTAAAAGATCAGACCATTCTTCAGGAACATTAGGCAACATACAACGGAGATACTGTTCTATAGTTTGATTAGTTCGTTCCGTTAAACCATCTGTTTGGGGATGGTAACTAGAAGACAAACGTACATCCATCTGTAACAATGAACCCAGCTTTTGCCAAACCTTAGAAATAAGCTGGGAACCTCTGTCTGAAATGACCACAGAAGGAATACCGTGTAATCTTATCACGTGTGACATAATCAAATGAGCAAGTTCTAAAGCAGTGGGAAGTTTATTCAAGGGAATGAAATGGGCCATTCTTGTGAACTGATCCACAACTGTTAGAATTGTATTAAATCCCTTCTTGGTTTCAGGTAGTTCAACTATAAAATCTAGCGATATTGTATGCCAAGGTTGCGGTGGGATGGGCAGAGGCATTAACAATCCACTAGGAGCTTGATGAGAAGTCTTATGTTGAATGCAAACACTGCAAGTTTCTACAAACAACTGAATGTCTTTGAACATCAAAGGCCACCAAAAGGTTCGTCTTATAAGTTCCATAGTTTTCAAAATGCTAGGATGAGCAGATAACATAGTATCGTGGTGAAGCTGGATTATGGATTTTTGAATCTTTTCTTTAGGAACGAAAATCAAACCATGCACCATCATCAAATCATCTTTCTCAAGTAGATAAGGATGGTCTTTTTTCCACATCTCAACATCCTTATCCTTCAAGGCCTCCTTGATGTCATTAATAATGTTACTCATGGATAAACTTCCCTGAAAACAAGAAGTTGGGATTACAGGATGGACAATTTCGGGTTGTTCTGGGCCTTTCTCTCCAATTCTAGACAAAGCATCCGCTTTCAAGTTCTCTTTTCCGGGACGATAGGTTATTACAAAAGTGTAGTCATTGAAGAACATAGACTAACGTAACTGTCTAGCAGTCAGAGCTTTTACAGATCTTGTGTGGGATTCAGGAAGCAGATCTCGGAGTTCTACTAGGATAGAAAAGTGTCTAAAACCTACGGGAGGAAGAGTTGAGGCCAAACTAGAAAGACCACCCGATAAACTGACCTCTCCCTTTACCGAGTGTTCTAGTTTTCCGACTTTTTCTGTGTGATGGCCAAATCAAAAGTTTTGGTTTTAAACTTGTTAGGTCATGTTGGGCATTCTTTTACGAAGTGTCCAGTCTTTCCGCAATATAAACACTGGTTTAAACGTCGCCTTTTTTCCTTCTCCTCCTTAGATAAAGGACCACGGATCGAACCTATTTGCATGGGTTCAACCGAGTCAGTCTTTGGACCTGATTCTCGATTGGAGGGTGACTTTTCCTTAAAGAAAACTACCTTATGCTCTGTCTTCCCTCTTTCACCCCTTCTTTCTGAGATGCGATGATTAAGTTTAACCACTAAATCAATAAAATCACTTATGTCTTCTGGAGGCTCGAGAATCTGAGTTATCATGTCCTTTAATTCCTCCCTTAATCCTCTGTAGAAAATAGAAACTCTTTTGTCGTACGGCCAATCAGCCTCTAAAACCAGACGGTTAAAGGTAGATATATAATGTAACAGATCCGAAGATCCTTGCTTTAAACCTAAAAGCTCATTGTCCGCCGACTGAACAAAAAGATGTTTTGCAAACATCTTCTTTAGAGCCCTCTCGAAATACTTAAAATTATACAAAATTCGATCGTCATTTTCCACTAAAGGAACTGACCAAAGAGCTGCATCTCCACCCATATAGGATAACATAAATGCTACTCTGGAGGAATCGTCTGGAAAGGCTGTAGTCTTAGCTATAAAATGTAAGTGACATTGTTGTAAAAACACTGAGAACTTATTACAATCCCCATAAAATCTTTCAGGTGGGGCTAAGGGGGTGGGGAACGGAGTTACCACTTGGATCTGAGTCTTGGTATCAGCACTGGACGATGAACTCTGAAAAGTGGTTGATTTCTGCTGAATGGAGTCTTGAAGAGAGGATAAATCCCTACGTAAAGCTGCGTTATCCTGTCTAATTGCTTCTAAAACTGCGGCCAGATCCTGCATGTTAACTTGATCCATTGCGTCCGGGCGAAATAATCTACGAGGGCTTTGCCTTCTGTCAAAGCTAACCACGTCGTCCCTTACCTTGTCTTGACTGATGTCCTCTTGGAAGACGTGGATGATTTCGCAGGGACGCAAGGGACCAACTTCCCTAATCACTAACTAAAACTTACTGATTAGAATATGCACAGCAAGGTTTAAACTAGGAATTAGGGAGGAGGGCCGGTACTGGACGTTGACGGGATGCCTTTAGTTCTTGCTGTCGACCTGCGAAGCAACAAGCACCAAAGACTTTAGTATTCCAGTTTAAGAGTCGACACTTCTAACTATTCCTTGGCCCTTTAGTATAACTCTATCTAGTTAGAGCACCTAAATCAGAGTAGCGCACTTCAGAAGTTCCCCTATCTGCGATCAGCAAGTTGTTGGCCTTCGCCCAGTATGTCTTTGTTGGGTAGTGGTGATGAAGTCGTCAGATGTCCTCTAGGATAGATGGTCAAATGGTGGAATGTCAGCTTGTTCGTCTGGAAGTTGACGCAAAAGAAAGGAAGTATTAATTTACAATCTTTAAGAGACCCTTTGCATTCTTCCTATCTATTCCTAAGACTTACTTGGCATTAACCTTTGTTTCTTGGCCTCGGGGTTCTAGTCTTTTCAATTAGTGCTATAAAAGATAAGCATAAACCAAAAGACACACAAAATCCTACATATCTTTCTTCTATCACCTCTTTTCAAAATAATATCTAAAACCTCATTGTAAATCTCTTCACAATTCAACACATAAATGAACTGGCAATTGTTCTTCAAAACATTAATATGCATAAAATGTCCCAAGTCTCTTTCTCTGCGAAGCCCTTTCGCAAATAAAAGTTCCAAAAATTCTGTTGACCTTTCTTGCGAAGGGCGCCTTAAATCAAGTAAAGTACTTAGCTTTCCAATTTAGTTCTTGAGGTTTCTAATTCCAGGAAGTAAGAAGAACCGCCGTGGAGTCCTGCCAGGATCGAATTCTCCTTCAGGTGAGTTCCTCCATCAGACGCGACCTTCTCCGAGGGAAATCAGAAGGCAAAGCGACTTCCAGAAGGCTGGGTGCGGTTTAAGTACAGGACCGCACCCAGCCGCTCCCAGTCACGCTCTCTGAACGTGCGCGGGGACGTTGCTTGCAATCCCCGTTGGAAGCGCACCGAAAGGTAGCGTGCAGGGATGCGGGGAGAGAACCACGAGACCTTCGCCGGGGCATTCTCTCTCTCAGGGCCATACGCGAAGGTCATAAATCAAATATACTGCGCTCCCCAGCTCCAATAACCACACAAGGCATCACAATTGTACACAAGCGAAAAAGGCACAAGTAAAAGCAAGGTTGGCAAAAGCTTAATAAGGTGAAAAATATGTATCACGGAAGTATATGTATACACCCAATCACACTGACTTGAGGCGTGCGGGGAGCACGGGACAGGAGTGGGTTTTCATAGGGAAGCATTCAGCACTTATCTTTAGGATATGTGTGCTAAGGGTATGTAGAACCATGACAACTGGCTTGTCCTCATGCTCACTTGGATCATCAGAAAAGTCATCGAAATTGATGAAGTAGCCAGATGCAGTTCTGTCAATTGTTGGAATTGCTTCCGGATTTTCTTTAGTCTTTGGATCTTTCTTTGTTTCATTAGTATAGTCTGAGGCTACATCATTGAAGACAGGTGTTTCTTGACGAACTGTTGCAATTTGAGTTTCAACAGGCACAAGTTCCATGGCTTTGTTGCATAGTCCTTTTTTATTCACTGCAGGTTTATCAAAAGTGATTAGTCTTTCAGTTTGAACCTCTTGGATTGTAGCAAGATTTGGTCTTCTTCTATTTCTTGGGAGTCCACTGGGCCTACTACTTATTATTGGCCACATGATTGAGGTTTTAACAGGTCGATTGATACAACTCTGTTCTCCTTTTTACCAGCAAGGGACGGTAGTACTACTGATCTTGTTCCGCTGACAGCTAAGACAGGTATACTGCTTTTCTGTAAGAAGGCCCAAATTCCTTCTTCACCGCGATCTTTTCTCTGACCAGATCCCCAATCTTTGGAATCCAGACAGGTCTTGCTGGGACAGGTGGTTTTTCTTCAGTGGTCGTTGGCTTTAGCTTTGTGTTGCCTAGACTTCTTCTTGTTTCATTTAAGTTCTGTAAAACAGCCAAACGATCTTTGATATCAAAGGTTTTTTGTTTCACCACTGAAGTCTGACAATCGAGATCCTGGATGATCATTCTAGTACCAAACAAAAGTTCGTAGGGAGTGATACCTCCTAGAGAATTTCTTGGCAGATTGTTAAGACTACGTTGGACACTTATTAGATGTTTGACCCACCCATCACCCGAACCTAATACCCTCGCCGTTATAGATTGCTTTATGTCACGGTTTTTTCTCTCCACTACCGCATTTTTCTCAGGATGGAATGGACTAGAGTACCGCAATGGAATGCCCATGCTGGCCATGGCCTCCTTGTAAGCCCGAGAGCTTAACGCAGGACCCTGGTCAGAATGTAGCATGCCAATTGCGTATGTGCCGATAAAGACTCGCAATTCTTTTATAACAGTTTTGGCATCAGCCGAGCGCTGGGGCCTCATCTAAATGAATCTCGTCTTAATAATTATGGGATCGCATTCTTCCGTCTGGATGTCTGTGTATAGATAGCCTGATGCTGTCTAATAGAGGTATCCTGGCAGTTGTCTGGTCCGGTTCACAAATGCGATCTCTATTGCAGTCCTGACAATCCATTGCAAAGTTATAAATTTGCACACTCATCCCCGGCCACCAGTATTGTGATTGTAATTTTATTAGAGATTTCAAGATCTCTTGGTGCCTCAGACCCATTCCCATGTGTGCTTCTTGAATTAAGTAAGCCCTCCGGTACGTGTTTGGAATTACTCTATCCCCCACTCCATGGATTTGAGCAAAAGGAACGGAGCTCAGCCGTCTGAAGCTGAACTCAGACAAGACGGAAGTCCTCATCCTCGGACCATCCCCCTCTGCCTGGGACGACTCCTGGTGGCCACCTGCCCTGGGCACCGCCCCCAAACCCACAGACCACCCGCGCAACCTGGGCTTCATCCTGGACTCCTCCCTCACGATGACCAAGCAAGTCCACGCCGTATCATCGTCCTGTTTCAACACCCTGCGCATGCTCCGGAAAATATTCAGTTGGATCCCCACCACAACCAGGAAGACGGTCACCCAGGCCCTCGTCACCAGCCGCCTAGACTACGGGAACACCCTCTAAGCCGGAACCACAGCCAAGCTCCAGAAAAGACTACAGCGCATTCAGAACGCCTCGGCAAGACTCATCCTGGACATCCCCCGCCACAGCCACACCTCTGCCCATCTGAAGAATCTGCACTGGCTCCCCGTCAGCAAGAGAATCACATTCCGACTGTTCACCCACGCACACAAGGCTCTCCACGACGCGGGCCCCATGTACCTCAACAACCGACTTGAATTCTACACGCCAACCCGCCAGCTCCGCTCTGCCAGCCTCGCCCTTGCCACCATCCCACGTATTCGCAAAGCCACCGCCGGAGGAAGATCCTTCTCCTACCTGGCAGCCAAGACATGGAACTCCTTCCCCACCCAACTCCGGCTGACACAGGACCATCTCGCCTTCAGGAAGGAACTCAAGACCTGGCTCTTCGAGCAGTAGCGACCCCCCCTCCCCCAGCGCCCTGAGACCCTAACGGGTGAGTAGCGCGCTCTACAAATCCCCTGATTGATTGATTGATTGAGTTTGCATCAATTATGTATGTATTTCTGAGTGGATAATTTAGAGGTAACGCCGCATAGTTGCCTTTCAATGAGGCTTTTACTGCTAGTAGCGTTTCACCGTCTATTTGTTTTTTAGTACGCTTTTTTGTAGCTACGGAAGCCGATTGACCAGCTGCCGCCGTGGCTCTGTTAGCCAGTGAATTCCCTGCAACATGAACACCATCACGTTGATGACTCAGTGTATGTATCACGTGAGTCTTTCGTAGTTCTTTCTGTAAAATAACTACTTGTTGCCAGAGCGTTTTATGCTTTATTGTGGCACCTGTCTCATCTTTGTAACCGTTTTTAATCCAGGTCTGCATGGAATTATTGTAAGACCGGACGCAGTAATGCGAATCACACACTATTAGTGTAGGGAATTCGCAATCGGCATTTTCAAGCGCCATCTTTAAATATCCTTTTTCAGCTCGCTGAGCTGTACAGTTTCCGAGTGATTCAGTTTTAGTTAACATCGGTCTGAATTTACCTAAGCGCCAGCGACCTTTAACAATCGCGCACGCTGCATTGTAAGATTTTTTATCCACAACTTAATGTTGTGCAAATCTGTCTGTGTAGATTACACAGGTGTATTGTTCTAGAGGCAGAATTTCGATCGGCAGAGGATATTCATGTTCGTATTCCAGATTTTCTGTTTTTTTCATTTTTGGATCAAATGCGTGTTTCACGTCTTCTGCAGCAAGAGAATTTTCCCCTTGTATCCATTTTGGATCTAATGCCACATCATTCGGAATGCGTGGTCTTGTGACTGCCTCAGGGGCTGATACTGCTGTTAAAACAGATATGTTTCTCCATTTGACAAGGGATTTTTCTTTTGCTACAGCAGTTTGAACCGCAGTTAGATTTTTTTCAGTAGAACTGAATTTCATTTCAGATTGTGTGTACAAGTGTGATTTATAAGCTATTGGTACCGTTTCTCCCTCATTAGAGGTCAGGAATGTGAATCCGCATCTTCCTGGGATGACTCGGATTACAAGGTTGCGTTTGTTTGCTCGTTTTGTTTTAGTTAACATGTCTGTTTGTAATGATCTTAAAATTTCTGTGTGTTTCTGAGTCCAATTCATTGGTTTGAAATCAGGTTTTAATAATTCATAGAGTGGTTTAACCCTCTCTGCATAATTTAGAATGTATGTTCTTCCGAAACTCAGGAAACCTAGAATTGATTGTAAGTTCTTCAGCGTTTTTGGAACTTGGAGTACTGCACACTTCTCTAAGAAGTTGTCTGCTAGGCTTTTGCCTTCACTTGATAATTCATATCCTAAAAATAGGACAGTTAGGTGGGCAATTCGTGACTTTTTAAAGTTGAATTTGTACCCTTCAGATGCAAACCCAAGTATTATGGTGTTCACTCTTTTCAAGTGTGTCTCCAGGTCATCGTCTGTAAGATAGATGTCATTGACATAAGATAATGCCATAAGATAATGCCTCATCATCATACATTTGTAGTAATTCTGTTACCCTGGCTGAGAATAATCCTGGGCTATTCTTGAATCCCTGTGGGAGACGACAAAATTGTTGCTGGGCCCCCATACTTGAGAAAGAGGTCAAATACCTGCTTTCTGGTGCTATGTTTTGACAAAAGAAACCATTTGAGATATCTAATGTCGTTTTATATTTTTTGCGCACAATGTTATTCATTAGTGCTGCACTGTGTGAGTTTTGTACTGCAAATGTTTTACAGCAGGAGTTTAGGTGTCTGTAGTCCAAAACTAGAATCGTCTGACTTGGAGACAGGGAACAAAGGATTGTTCATTTGTGAGGTGCATGTTTCAATCACCCCCTGGTATTCAAGTTGATCTAAGATCTCCCTGACTTGCTTTTTAGCTTCTTGCTTAACAGGATGCTGCCTTTGTGCAGTAGGTTGATTTTTTAACTGAATTTTGTGGTGAGGAGAATCCTCATCCCATCCTACATAATTTTTATATAATGCAGGGGCTTGGGCTACTGCCCATTTTCAAACAAATGTGTATTTTTATGAATTGGAATGTGATTTGAGAAGGCAGGCATAATCATTTCTTCGCCATGTGGGCACTCCCTGACAAACTCTGGTGGCCAGTCTTTCTCAGCTAGCAGGATGTCATAGCCTTTTGGTTTTCCTAAAAGAGACCTCTTATTTTCCTAGTTTTGTCCCCCTCTATTCGCAATGTTATTTCATATTTCATATAATTTCTGGGGTATGCTAACTCTGGTGTCTGCAGTTTCCACCTGAATGTATTCATTCGTGTCCACAGTCTCCAAAAGATTCATCAGGATCTTGCGAGCAATGGTCATTTCTGCTGCGCTCGCTAGCATTGTCTGGGCCCACTCTCCGTTTTTCAGTTGTGTCCTCAGAATCCTCTGCATGTTTTTATTTAATACTGGCTACCTTCTTTTTTGTAAATTGTAATTTTTTACTTTGATGAGCAGGTTCCTTGTCTTTGGACTTGACGTGCTCTTCTTTGTGTTCTGACCGTCCTCTTCTTTCCGATTTCTGTGAGGAATTCTGAAAAGATCGAGAGGGACGTGTATCAATATCTTGAAATCTGTCAGGTTTTCTCAAATTGTCCCTATTTCTAAGGTTGTATCTTTTTTCAGAGGGCTCTCTTTGGGGAGACTTGCCTCCTCTTTCTAGAGATCTATCTCTCCGTTGAGGAGACCTTCCTCTGGACTGAAGTTGTTTTTTTCTGGGAGTGGTTTGTTTATTACCCTCCCACCTCTTTTTTTGAGTATTGAGATTATTTTTAATAAAGGTTTTTTCAGGATTTTCATTTAGTTGTGGTTTTAGTGATTTCCCACCCAAACTATCTCTACCTAGTTCTTCATAGGATTTTTCTATGATTCTGGCAAGTTCAAAAGGTTGTTCTGCTATATCTGTTTATTTCAATTTCTGGCGGATCGCCACAGATGCTGCTTCTCCTTTTATGTTGGCTAGTAGTATAGCCAAGACTTGCTTAAAGTCTTTCAGTAATTTCATACCTAGAGTTAAAGCAGGTTCTGGACCGTATTCATTTTGAAACTGTCTTAGTACATCTGGTATAACCGCGGAACACCATGCGTTTTTGTGTATATTGAAGCAAAGACTGTGCCCCAAGTGGTAAACATCGTTTACCACGAAGTTATTACAACGCGGTACCTTTACCACGCATCCCTTACAACGCAAGTTGTTACCACGACTTGCACTGGAGGGCGCTAAAGGATTACAAATAGTAAATTTAGTATCCCAACACCTTCCCTAGGGTCCACGGGGACTGGTGTTAGAATAGTAAATTATACTATTCGAGATCCGCACCCCCAACGCAAGTCGTGGTAACGACTTGCGTTGTAAGGGATGCGTGGTAAAGAGATGCGTTGTGACGGTACGTGTTGTACCGTCATACATCCGCCCCAAGTGTCACAGTCCTCCACATGTGGTGCGATCCCCATTGGAAGACAGATAGTCAGAATTCAGTGTTTCTCATTAGGAGTAGTATCAGGAAATACTACCTCTATTTGAGTGTTTTTTTGAGCTAACCAGAATGGAATTTGTTCCCGTTTTGCGGGTATTTTGCCAAGGACGATCGCGGCGATTTAGGCCGCATGACGAGGTGCTCATAGCGCTTTAGTATTATTCCTATGTTGCTGCCTAAATAAGCTTGATATTTTTAATCTGGTGATTTTGTGTGTTTTAACTCACCCATTTGGCATCTTTATGCTCCTGACCCCGTTCCGCCGCGGCATTGTGCCGTTTGTGCGGAGGGTCTTACTGCGAGCGCTACATACTGTTCTACTTCCGGCCTGCCACAGAGATCCCGTAGGTTAGCGAGCTAGTTGTTCCCCTCCCCTGATCTACTTAAGATGGAGAACGGACGGAGGCGCAGCGGACGGGCGCAGTGGGCGCGCCGAAGGCGCGCCAAAGGCAAGCCCGTCTGCGCCCGTCCGCTCCCAGCCGGGACCAGGGGCCATTGATAATACCCTTTGGTCACTTACACCTCGTCTGACCTCCATAAGCTCCAACACAACGGGCCCTTGAATCCTTGTGCTGGGAAAGCAGCCTTGGACTGTGGTATCTCTATTCCCCGCAGGCCCCCCCTAGCCCACACACACCCTGCGCCATCTATCAGTCCCGTGAGCCCCCCCAGCCGCCCTCCTGCACCAAGCCCCTGGATACTGATTCTCTCGGGGTGACTTACCTAAATATGCGTTCAATGGTGAAGCATCAACTCGAGATCTTCCAGCTGCTGGATGCCAACAAGACGGATATCCTTCTTCTATCAGAAACGTGGCTGACAGACGACTCAGCCCCAGATATCCTTGCTGCTATCCCCGCCGGTTACTATATATTCCAAACTAATAGGCCTCCGGGTAAAGCGGGGGGGGGGGGTGTTGCAGCTATTATCCGCCAACAGTATAAATTCACAACCCTGGAAAGTGCTACTCTCCCCAGGGTGGGTAGTCTCATCTTGAAATTTTCCTCTCCGAGGTCTTCTTTTATCTGTGCCCTCTTCTATCGTATGCCTCTTTTTCCTCAGCAGTTCAGTGACCTAATTTCCCAGCTTGGAATTAACCATGCTAAGATCGTCATTATTGGGGATTTTAGCTATTGGCCCACACTCACTCGCGAGAGTACTCTCTCGGAAGAGTTCTCCGACCTCCTGCTTGGAATGAGCTGTTCCCAACAAGTTAAGGTAGCTACGCACACCAAGGGACACATTATGGACCAAGTTTGGACCTCAAATATTGACATTCCCCCCCCCCCCCTTATCTCCCCTTGTCCCTGGTCTGATCACTTTTTTATTTCTTTCACCTTGGCCCACATCTCTCCCACTCCCCTGACTCTGGTTAGCAACCTCTCAGCTCGAAATTGGAAACGGGCCAATCTGGACGAATTCCACTCTTTATTGGCTGCTTCCGCCCCCAGTGGTCAGGCCTCGGTTGCCTGTCAGGCCTCCTGCCTTGAGCTGTGGTTGGAATCAGCCTGTGACAGGGTCGCACCTTTGAAAATAATAAAAACCAAACGCCCTCATGACGCCCAACGTTGGTTCACTGAACAATTAAAGAGGGACAAATTGGCCCTTCGTCAGGCTGAACGCCGTTGGAGACGTACATATGGGCCTGAAGAGAAATGCATATATGTTGCTTTGTTAAAACAATACAAAAACTCTATCCTCCAAGCCAAAACAACATATTTTTCTTAAAAGGTCATTGATTCGGCCTCTAAGGCAAAAGATATTTTTTCCATCGTCAATGAACTTACACTACCTGATCGGGTAACTGCACAACCTAGCCCTTCACAGATACTTTGTGATTCCCTCAATTCCTATTTTATCAATAAAATTACTACTATAAAAGACAACATCCCTACTCCTTCTTCCCCCCGGTTTTTCCCCCCAAGAACATATCACTTTTAGATGCTTTTCCTCCCATCTCATTGACAGACTTTGTGGCTTTACTGAACAAAGTGTTTACAACAAGGGGTGGTGAGGGACAGAGTCTCTGAATTAAACAGAATACTCTCACCCAGTCAAGAGATCAGGGCTAGATCCAACACCGTTTTTTAGCTCACTGCACCATCCCAGTTTCAGAACCTGGCTGTATGCAAATTAGTCTGTTCCTGTCCCAGTGCATGATGGGAACAGGGCAAACCAAACTACAAAAGCCAATTCTTACACTGGGAAGGAAACAAGCTACCGGGGACCGGTTTCTGGCATTTCAGCCTCTTCGGCCCGGCTTGCTTGAATCCTGATGGTGCAATGAGCAAGGGACTCACATCTGAGTATACCCTTCCACGCTTAGGGTGGACAAAAATATTTACAACAAGGGGTGGTGAGGGACAGAGTCTCTGAATTAAACAGAATACTCTCACCCAGTCAAGAGATCAGGGCTAGATCCAACACCGTTTTTTAGCTCACTGCACCATCCCAGTTTCAGAACCTGGCTGTATGCAAATTAGTCTGTTCCTGTCCCAGTGCATGATGGGAACAGGGCAAACCAAACTACAAAAGCCAATTCTTACACTGGGAAGGAAACAAGCTACCGGGGACCAGTTTCTGGCATTTCAGCCTCTTCGTCCCGGCTTGCTTGAATCCTGATGGTGCAATGAGCAAGGGACTCACATCTGAGTATACCCTTCCACGCTTAGGGTGGACAAAAATATTTACAACAAGGGGTGGTGAGGGACAGAGTCTCTGAATTAAACAGAATACTCTCACCCAGTCAAGAGATCAGGGCTAGATCCAACACCGTTTTTTAGCTCACTGCACCATCCCAGTTTCAGAACCTGGCTGTATGCAAATTAGTCTGTTCCTGTCCCAGTGCATGATGGGAACAGGGCAAACCAAACTACAAAAGCCAATTCTTACACTGGGAAGGAAACAAGCTACCGGGGACCGGTTTCTGGCATTTCAGCCTCTTCGGCCCGGCTTGCTTGAATCCTGATGGTGCAATGAGCAAGGGACTCACATCTGAGTATACCCTTCCACGCTTAGGGTGGACAAAAATATTTACAACAAGGGGTGGTGAGGGACAGAGTCTCTGAATTAAACAGAATACTCTCACCCAGTCAAGAGATCAGGGCTAGATCCAACACCGTTTTTTAGCTCACTGCACCATCCCAGTTTCAGAACCTGGCTGTATGCAAATTAGTCTGTTCCTGTCCCAGTGCATGATGGGAACAGGGCAAACCAAACTACAAAAGCCAATTCTTACACTGGGAAGGAAACAAGCTGCCGGGGACCGGTTTCTGGCATTTCAGCCTCTTCGGCCCGGCTTGCTTGAATCCTGATGGTGCAATGAGCAAGGGACTCACATCTGAGTATACCCTTCCACGCTTAGGGTGGACAAAAATATTTACAACAAGGGGTGGTGAGGGACAGAGTCTCTGAATTAAACAGAATACTCTCACCCAGTCAAGAGATCAGGGCTAGATCCAACACCGTTTTTTAGCTCACTGCACCATCCCAGTTTCAGAACCTGGCTGTATGCAAATTAGTCTGTTCCTGTCCCAGTGCATGATGGGAACAGGGCAAACCAAACTACAAAAGCCAATTCTTACACTGGGAAGGAAACAAGCTACCGGGGACCGGTTTCTGGCATTTCAGCCTCTTCGGCCCGGCTTGCTTGAATCCTGATGGTGCAATGAGCAAGGGACTCACATCTGAGTATACCCTTCCACGCTTAGGGTGGACAAAAATATTTACAACAAGGGGTGGTGAGGGACAGAGTCTCTGAATTAAACAGAATACTCTCACCCAGTCAAGAGATCAGGGCTAGATCCAACACCGTTTTTTAGCTCACTGCACCATCCCAGTTTCAGAACCTGGCTGTATGCAAATTAGTCTGTTCCTGTCCCAGTGCATGATGGGAACAGGGCAAACCAAACTACAAAAGCCAATTCTTACACTGGGAAGGAAACAAGCTACCGGGGACCGGTTTCTGGCATTTCAGCCTCTTCGGCCCGGCTTGCTTGAATCCTGATGGTGCAATGAGCAAGGGACTCACATCTGAGTATACCCTTCCACGCTTAGGGTGGACAAAAATATTTACAACAAGGGGTGGTGAGGGACAGAGTCTCTGAATTAAACAGAATACTCTCACCCAGTCAAGAGATCAGGGCTAGATCCAACACCGTTTTTTAGCTCACTGCACCATCCCAGTTTCAGAACCTGGCTGTATGCAAATTAGTCTGTTCCTGTCCCAGTGCATGATGGGAACAGGGCAAACCAAACTACAAAAGCCACTTCTTACACTGGGAAGGAAACAAGCTACCGGGGACCGGTTTCTGGCATTTCAGCCTCTTCGGCCCGGCTTGCTTGAATCCTGATGGTGCAATGAGCAAGGGACTCACATCTGAGTATACCCTTCCACGCTTAGGGTGGACAAAAATATTTACAACAAGGGGTGGTGAGGGACAGAGTCTCTGAATTAAACAGATTTGTCCATCAGGATTCAAGCAAGCCGGGCCGAAGACGGCTGAAATGCCAGAAACCGGTCCCGGGTAGCTTGTCTCCTTTCTGGTAAAGAATTGGCTTGGTAGTTTAGTCTGCCCTGTTCCCATGATGCACTGGGCCAGGGACAGACTGATTTGCATATAGCCAGGTTCTGAGCTGGGATGGGGCAGTGAGATAAATAACGGTGATGGATCAAGCCCTGATCTTTGGACTGGGTAAGAGTGGTCTGCTCAATTCAGACACTCTGTTCATCACCACCCCCTTTTGTAAATCGATTACTGAACAAAGTGAGCTCGGGCTCACCTTATGACTGCTGCCCTCCGCAGATTCTTAAGGAGGCCTTTCTTGCTTGCCCTGATCCCCCGCTTGCTTTGCTTAATGAATCCTTAGCAAAAGGCACAGTCCCTGACTCCTTCAAACGCGCGGTTGTGGTCCTCATTTTGAAAAAACCAAATGCCGACCCTCTGGCCTTAAGCAATTTCCGGCCCATTTCCCTCCTCCCTTATCTTGGGAAGATCTTGGAAGCCCACGTCACCAGCTGTCTTAGCTCATTCATTGAGAAATCTCAGTTTCTTGATGCTCAGCAGGCGGGCTTTAGGCCAGCCCATTCTACCGAAGCCGTTATTTTGGCTGTGATGGATGAGTTTAGGAAGGGCGCCGATAAGAACATCTTCCAGGCACTTGTGCTACTGGATCTATCGGCGGCCTTTGACACGGTCGATCATGAAATTTTGATCGACCGTGTCAATAACGCTGGCGTCCAGGGTTTGGTTCTAAGGTGGATCAGATCCTTTCTGCATCAGCGCACCCAGGCAGTTCACCTATCCACTTTTGCGGCATCTCACTCTAATCTGTCCTGTGGAGTCCCTCAGGGCTCGGCCTTATCCCCTCTTTCATTCAACCTCTATATGCAACTCCTGATAGCTTCTCTCTGCAATAGCCCGGTCACATCTTCAAATATGCTGATGACCTTCAGCTGGTTTTCACCCTCGACTCCACCCCTGTTTCCCGTACTAACTTCCAATCCATCATGCTCTCTATTAGTGAATGGATGTACCACAAACAGTTGAAGCTCAACCCCGATAAAACGGAGCTAGTCCTTACGGGTGGGCCTGCCAACCCCTGGAATGCTAGCTTCTGGCCTTCTTCTCTGGGTTCCCCTCCTCATCCTGCCGATTCGGTGAAGAGTCTTGGCGTCATCATTTGTAAAGACCTATCAATGAAGCCTCAAATCAATGCAGTTACCTCTTCCTGCTTTTTTCATCTCCGCAGAATTCGCAAGATCTGCAGGTTTCTGACCAAGGAGGCTCTTATACTTGTCATCATGGCCTTGATTACTTCCCGTATCGATTATGCCAACACTCTCTATGTTGGGATCCCAGCTTACCAGCTCCACCGGTTGCAGCTGGTGCAAAACCAGGCAGCGAGGCTCGTCTTTCGCCAGCCCAAACACCAACATGTCTCTCCACTGCTGAAGAGCCTCCACTGGCTCCCGGTGGCCAAACGCTGCATTTTCAAACTTGGGTGCACCATCTTTAAGGCTTTATCTGATCAGGGCCTGGTATTCATTGCTTCCAGAATCCTTCGCTATGCCCCCTCAGGTGACCTTCGCTCTTCTTCCCACAACTTGCTTACTATTCCTGCGTTCAAGCGGAAAAAACACGGTGGCCTCCAATTTTCATTTCTGGCCCCCAAGTTGTGGAACTCCTTCCCGAGCAATCTCAGACTCACTTACAGCTACGCTTCCTTCAGGAAACTCCTTAAAACGCACTTGTTCCAACAAGCCTATGAGTAGCCACGCATCCTTCCTTTCCCCTTTCGTCCCTAGCGCCATGAAACCGCCTGGTGACCGTGCGCTGTACAAATACTTTTAACATAACATAACATAACATAACAATGACTGATTGTATTGTCTGTGGTGTAATTTTATTTGTGTTCCCCTGGTGAGGGGTGTGCTGTGGAATTTTAATTGCTGGTTGGACTGTTGAAGTCCGCATGACATATTGGACCAATTGTCTATGTATTTTAATTAGTTTTATTTAGCTGAGCTAAAAGTTCCCGGTCTGACAATTTTTCAATGTCGGGATGTGGTGTGTAGCTGGCTAGAACCGGCCATGTGGCTCCTGGTCTACCTAGTGGACCGAGCCTGGTAATGTGATTTTGATGTTTTAGGGCGCCATTAAACCGGAGCAGGTGCTCTTGGTATGTTAGTGGAATTTTAACGTCCTCGAAAGGGGCGTATTCCTCTGGAGATTCCTCTATTTTGTAATAGTGGAAATCGTGTGTTATTGGATTTGCTTCAGGAAAATGTATCCATGAATAGAATACCTCTGTCTGCCGATATTCATGGGCCTCTACCACAAATATGACTGTACCACCTCTTGATGATAGTCCATTTTCTATAAGTTTAATAGTAATTGTTTTTCTTACATTTACCGGAATGATTATAGCATTCGGGCCTTCCTTTTGGAGACTTGTGTCATCCGCTAAAAGTTGAGCTGCTATTCTAGCTCTCTCCCTTTCTTCGTCACTTTGCGTCATTTTGCTGACTGACAGTTTGCAGAGTAAGGTTCAAGGAATCAAAGATTAGGTGCACAATATTTTGGAACACTGTATCCTTCAACGTTGACTAAACCAAAAACGAATACATAGGAATCTCTTCCTACTAAGTTCTGGCGGATATTAACCTTTTACCCACTCCAGACGTCTATTGGAGTTTTCACGGGAACAGGGGTCTGTGTGAAAAGCACGACTGAGTTACTCTAGTATCTAGCGTTAGATTATCGCCTTACCAAATGTTGGGTGCCATGTAGTGTAGTTCCTATATTCCCAATAGGCTCTGCGCATTGGAATAACATAAACGATAGTCTAGAAGTAGGACTGAGGTCATCTAGGTCTCTACTGAATATGTTAGACTTAATTAGGTATGCCAGCTAGCTCAGAGGTCACTAGAAACTTTCTCGAGTGAACAGGAAGGGGTTAACTTTCCTGAATAGACAAGAAGGGATTAGTTTCTGACAACCGCATAAACATGACAACTTTGCCCCCCCAGAATAAGGAGTATATCTCCAGAGTCGTGTGAAAACAATAGACAGCTATTTCACTCAGTCAATCGTGCATGCTTAGTTTCACCAGGAGTCCAGAGAAATAGAGAGATGGGCGTTTTCAATAAAAGTTGTTATTTATTGAGCAGTCTTCTTTCTCATGCAAGAGAAATGAATTGCCACAATTGCAATACTTATCATGAAGTAAAGTGCGTACAGTAAAAGGAGTATTATGAACTAATACTGTAAAAGCATTTATATGGTTTCTGAGCCATAAGATACTTAAAACGGATAAAATATATACATACTTAAAATCATTGACTAAACGTACTCAACTGGTGCTTCTAAGATACACCTACCCCTGTGTACCTAACCTAAGCCTAGTACGTGGGAAGGAGTAAGTGAGCTGCAGTTTAAGTTAAGTTAGTTTTTGCCAAGAATCTGAATCAAGAATTCTCTGAGGATCTAATCAGCTTCGTACCTTGGTTATAGAATGAAAGAGGTCTTGTATCTCTTTCTCAGGACTCGATCTCCCAGAAACCCGCAAGGGTGACTGGAAACACTGGAGCTGGATTTCTCGGCAGGAGAAAAGACAGCGTATCTCTCAGTGCGTCAATGGGAGGGTCGGCTTCCTTCGGCACTCGCATCAGCTGGGCTTCGGGTAAGTAGATAGTCGATCTGCTCCAAACCACTGTGTCTTCGCTTAAGGCAGATGCTGGTATATTTATACCTGGAAGGTGCTGAGTTTGATGTAAGGTTGGACATAAGACGTCACTTAGAACTTACGGTTCTTTCTGGACTCCAGGAGTCCTTGTACAAATGAAAACAAAAGTAGGGGGAATTCCCGGGCTGCTGGAGGCTTGGTTTGTTTAAAGAACGCGTTGTACTTTCTAGGAGTCTATGGGAGTAGCCTTGCCGTATTTGGACTGCATTGGCTATGACGAAATATGGATATGATTCTTATGCTTTTATAAGGACATGATTTGTTATAACCACATAAGGGCATGAATCAGGAATATTTAATTAGGGTCCTAGATATGTTCACAACAATTTAGGGGCCTGCTGCTACAAAGGGAAATACAGGGACAGAACCACACTCTTTACTGGTTACGTGCAGTCAGCCACGAGCGCTGATGTCACACTTTATTTATACTCCCCGGTCAGCGCCCGGTCCAGGGAGTTGATGTGGACACATTGTATATTATGAGCCGGGTGGCTCACTACATCCCATCCAACCAACAGGTGTTCAAACAACAAACTAAAATAAAGAAGACAACAGAACAAACTAAAGTAATAAACATAACAGACTTAATAGAAAATCTCTGTTTTCAATTCAGCGCAAAAAGTCTCTCAGCCTCTGACTGGGCTGGGGATTGTCTCTCAGCCGGTACGGGCGTCCTCTGCTTAGGATGATGCTTTCTTCAGCTCTCTGACTTACCTCGGTATCTGCCACCATGTCCCTGGACCCCTCTACTTCTTCCGGGGATTCCTCCGTCTCTGACACACCGGCCTCTGTCTCTGGCACACCCTCCTCAGCCTCCACCGTAGATGAGCGCCTATCATTTCTTGATTTCATCTCTCCTGTCGTATCCACATTGGGGTAGCCACCCTCTTAAAACATGATGCATTTTTTGCAATCTGGCGCTCTCCTCTCCTTGCAGTGATCATCGACCCTTGTACCTCGACCACCTCCCATGGTTCTTTTTCGAACTGAGTCCTGAACTTCCAGCCTGAATGCCGGTCTTTCACAACCACCTGATCTCCTAGGCATATGTCACAGTGTCGGGCTCTTCTCTTCTGGCTGGCCTTGTCATTGGCCTGCTGGCGTTTGGCTTGGGCCCGGCCACTGTCCAACACCCCTGGCACCCACTGCTTGCTCGCAGGCACTACATCTCTCATGGCTCGCTGCATCAGTAGGTCACTCGGAGCACACCCCATTGTGCAGTGTGGGGTCTGCCTGTATGCATGTATGAATCTGTGCAAACACCCCTCAAGGTCTTCTTCCTGGTCCACTCCAATTCGGAAAGCCTTGTTCACCATCCTCACAAACTCTCCACGTCTCTGTTCACTTGGTGCCACTGAGGTGTTATTTTCCTATGGCGGATGTTGTTGAGGTCCATGTACTCTCGGAATTCCTGCCCCTGAAAAGGGAGCCCATTGTCGGTGCGGACCTCTTTGGGCATTCATAGTAGTGCAAATGTTTTCTCCAGAATGGGCTTCAGCCCCTCAAATGACGTTGAGCTCACCACTTCCACGACAGGAAATTTGGAATAACTGTCCATCATGACTATTGTGTGCCTCCCATCCGTGAAACTCCCAAAGTCCATGCTGATGGTGGCCCACGGCATGGGGCTGGGTGTTTCGGTGACCACTGGCAGGGTGAGTGGCTCCGCTCCTCTTATTAGACACTCATGGCATTCCATTACTTTCTCCTCCACCAGGCGATTGACTCCCGAGAACCACACCTTCGATCTGATGCAAGCCTTCATTTTCTCGATTCCCTGGTGTCCCTGGTGGGCGAGATCCACCGTTCTCGTCCACAGTTTGGATGATATCACCATGCGTGCTCCCCTTAGGATCACCCCTTCACAACCCTTGCTCAGTTCTTGTCGACAACGCCACAATCCGAACCGCACTTCCCGTTCCTCCTCTGTCAGCAGCCCGGACCCCTAAAGGATTGTCTTCCAATGATGGTTGTGCAGCGTCTCCTTGACAGCCTAGAGGCACGCGTTCTCTCCGGTGGCCGCCACAATTTCTTCAACTGACAGGGCCCATGGACAGGCAGCATCAACAACTTGCTTGATGAACGACTCTGTTCCTTCGTCCACCTCCAGAGGTGCCCCCGGACTGATAGCCAACGGGTGTCTCAACAAATAGTCCGCAGTATTGTTCACCTGTGGACGGTACAAGACTTCAAACTTGTAGTGCTGGATCTGCACTGCCCACCTCTTAATCCTTGGCGGCCCATTTCTGGCCGTTCCTCCAAACAGGGGTACCAGTGGTTTGTGGTCGGTAACCACCTTGAAACTGTGTCCAAACCAATATTTATTTTATTTATTTATTTAGAAAGTTTTATACAGCGCGAACAAGACCCTTGCGGATATCAGAGCGCTTTACAAGGTGAGTGTCTAGGTTGCAAAGTAAAGTTCTTTACACATCAGTTAAATGCAAGTCAAAACGCGTATACATAACATCTCTTAAAAGCAAAGTAGTATGGTACATCACAAAACTTTCCCGATGAGTCAGGAAAAGGGTAGATATATTGTCCAGGATGCCTGGATGGTCCATTGTCATAATAAAAATCAGTAGCGAGGGTGCGTTTGGTCTCAACATTTCTTTAGTCTATGCTCAGGTAAATTTAGCCATGAGAATTGATTTTACTTCTTTTTTGAAAGATGCAGTAGAGGAATTAAGTCTGGTTTCTGGGAGTAGGGCATTCCAGATTCCAGGCGCCCTCCCTGAAAAGGTTTGGTTATATGTTTTCTTCTTGTTGAATATTTGCGGTTTCAGTAACAAGTTTTCCTCACCTCTTGAGGATCTGATCCTACCAGAGAGCATCAGTTTCTGTGCCAGATAGCTGGGTGCCTTATGATGCATGGCTTTATGAGCCATATATGCTATTTTCAATTGAATTTTGGCTTCAAAAGATAGCCAATTCAAGGATGTTAGGTCCGGGGAAATGTGGGAACTTCTTTTAGAACCAGTGATGAGTCTCACTGCAGCATTGATTGAAGCTCTTAGGGGGGCATTTGTAGCTTTGGGCAGGCCACAGAGATAGATACTTCCGTACTCCACTCTAGGGATAACTAGAGTTTGTACTGCCTGCATGAAGTCTTTGTCCGTCAGGAAAGGTTTCAGCTTCCTCAATGTATTTATCTGGAAGTTTGCTCCTTTTGTTGCGTTGCTGATGTGTTTTTGCATATTGAGGTTTCTGTCAAGTGCTATTCCCAGTGATTTTGCTGAGTCCACTATGGTTTGTTGGCAGTTGAGTGCATTAAGATGTTTGATCCAGTCTTGCATTATGGGAACTTAGGCTGGTGGAGCGATTGGGAGGAATTCTGTTTTTAGGGCATTCAATTTGAAATGTTTTTCTGCCAACCATGTCTGGGTTTTTCCAAGCATTGTGTTAAGCGATTTGATGTCTTCTAGGGTATGGATCTTAGGGTATAGTTGTGTGTCATCAGCATACATGTGATATTGCACGTTAAACTTGTGTACAATTTCGGTGAGTGGTTCCATGAAAAGATTGAACAGTGTCAGGGATAGTGAGGACCCTTAAAGTTACTGGGAAAAGTTTGGACAGGGAGTTGTTGACTTTGAATTGTTATGACCGGTTTTAGAGGAATGGGGTAAACCAATTTAGCACTGACCCTGATAATCCCATTCTGTGTTTCAGAAGATCTATCAGGTTTTTGTGTTTGACCGTATCAAAGGCTAAGGAGAGGTCTAGCAGGATTAGTAGGCAGGCTCCATTCGGATCTAGGATTTGTAGAGCATTGTCAATTACATGTGTCATGGCTGATTCAGTGCTGTGATCTGCTCGGAAACCTGATTGGTATTTGTTAAGTAGGTCAAAGTGATCAATATGTCTTATCAGCTGGAGGTGTTCACATTTTTCTAATAGTTTGGCCAGGGTAGGAATATTGGATATAAGGCAATAGTTGTTTAGGTCCGTAGGGTCGGCCATGGGTTTCTTTAGAATCGGGGATACCTGCCCGGCTTTGAGGGTGTCCGGGATGCAACCTTGTTGTAGTGAGCTATTTTTTATCTTGGTCCAGAGAGGTAGAAGCAGTGGAGTTAAGTCTTTAACAGCGTTAGCGGGGAGAGGATCGGGGAAGTGATTCGCCGGATTCAGGGCACTAAGCATTTTTCAGAAAGCTTCTTCACTGTAAGTAGCAAAGAATGACCAGGCTGCGTCATTTTTTAGGTCAAACTTTGATGGGATTTGGTGTGGAGCAATTGGAAGGGATGGGGAGATTTTCATATATGATCCAGAGTGGAAAATTAGATAATTGAGGAGGTCATTCTTGATGCTGTCAGTCTTCTGAGTAAAGAAGGCAGCACATTCTTCACAGTTGAGTTGTGGGCATGCTTTAACTTGCGGACAATGAGGTGCATCCTTAGATTTGGTTTTGATTAATTTAAAAAGTTTTTTGGGACAATTTTTTGCCTGGTCTTGTTGGTAGCTGAAGAAATCTGCTTTAGTACGCTTGATCTGTCTGTAATATGCATTTCTCTTCTTCCTTAGAATCTTGAGGTGATTGGCGGATAGAGCTGATCTCCCTGTGCGTTCAGATGTTCTGAGAGATCGTCTCATTTAGTATTGAGTTCATGGAATTGAGGTAGTGCTTGGTGAGGTCATGGACTTGGGAAATCCCTTCAGGGGGCAGAAGTAGGTTGTAGCTGGAAGATGGTATTATGTTAGGGTTGATGTTTTTCAAGGCCCTCTCCCATAATTTAGGTCTTGTGGGTTGAACCGAGTTAAGTTTCACTGTTTCCTTGATAAATAGGGTGATATTATGATGGTCTGACCAGTCGCAGGGTTGGATCGACTCTAACTGAATGGAGTCACTTTTAGAGATTATTATATCCAGGCTTGAACCTCTATCGTGTGTAGGGCTGTTACAAATTTGGGTGAGGTCTAGGTCATCGAGGTAGCTTTTGAGACTATTGACCACTGCATCATTGTGGTCATTCCAGTGAAGATTGAGGTCTCCGAGGAATATTTGGCTAGTTTGATGGCCGGTATTAGATGTGACAATATCCATGAAGTGTTCGGTGTAGGTGAAGTTTTCACCTGGTGGATGATAGAGGATGTGTAAAGAGCATTCTGGTTTGCCATTACTGGTAATGTCGAAGCATATGTATTCGGAAGAAGGTAATACAGGGGATACAGATCTGTTTACTGAGATATTGTTATTGTATGCAGGCGATACCGCCCCCTGTCTTATCAATTCTGTCGAGTCTGATGATGTCATAATTTGGGGGTACTAGTATATCAATGATTCGTGAAGAGGATTCCTTTAGCCAAGTTTCGGTTAACATTATCAGGTCCGGTTCTTGTGTGAGAATGAGGTCAGCTATGTCAGCTGCGTGTCTTGAGGCCGATCTACAATTTAGGAGTATGCATTTAAGACAGGGCGTGATGAGGGATGAAGTAGGTTCCTGAATGAGGGGAACTCGTCTTAGGTTGTTGTCAATGACGCCTCTAGTGTTGTGTTTAGTGGGCCTGTGAGGGTTGGGGGGGATAGTTGGGATTGTCACTATACTGGGAGTGAGAGGGTTCATATGATTGTAATGGAGAGAGTAACTTGTTCTCCAAAAGCGGATTGGTGCTACGGATTGGGCGGGTTGATTTATTATGAGAGGGAACTGATTTCCAGCTGGGTAGTGCAAATTTGGAAGTGTCTATTAGGCGGTTTAGGTGCCCGTTAGATTTAGACTGTCTTGTAGCTCTGGTTTGACGTATATATATATATATATATATATATATATATATATATATATATATATATATATATATATATATATATATATATATATATATATATATATATATATCCAAAACCACTTCCTCCATTCCTCCGGGACCCAGAACTGTGGTGCAAAGCCAGGGATAGAGGTCACCCTGTAAAATATATGATTCTCACCCAGCACAGCAGCCGCTGTGCGAATGCACTTCCAATCCAGCCTCGTCACAATATCAATCCAAAAAGCGCGTGTGCTCAAGTTGAAATTTTATTTATTTTGGTTCCAGCATGTTACAAATGGAATCATGTAGCAAACCCAACACGTTTCGGTGAAAAGCACTCGCCTTGGTCACGGGTGGCTAGTTTGTTGAAAACGAACTCATTAAATAAAGTTACTATTTTTCAAAGTGCACATGTGATTTCCTCAGTGTGAAAATAAACAAAGGACATGGAACCTCTACATTGGCGGCCATCTTACAGTGGTGTGGATTACAGGTAACCTCCATACTGTGTTATATATACATTAGATATACGTTCACTTAACTTCACATTATTACATCATAATGCGAAACACATTATGAAATTAAATGAATGAAATTAAATGAAATGCCAATTTATAAAGCACAGTTGCTGCCCTGGGGCGTCCAAGCGCTAATGGCCAACTGTAAAATTGCTTAGAAAAACAGAAAAAAGGAAGTTAAGGAGAGGCATTGAAAAGAAAAGTCTTCATTATATGCCATTCCCAGTGGCAAATGTTCCCATATTTCAGCAAAAGGGCTACGATGAGTATAACTTTTTAGTGATATTCACTGCAAATTATGGTCATGTCACAGAGCATATAATCCTCTTCTCTCCGGAATTAGCTCATAAATACACATGGTCCACATTTTAGGTTCCCCGATATTGTGTCGATAAACACATAACCACAAGATATTGCAATTTCTTAATTAGGTGTTTGAAGTCGACTGAGTAACCACAATTCACAAAAAACGGATAATCGCCAGTGCGTCCATTACTACATATGCGACAACTGAATTGTGTGGATTGTTATGAGATATCTTCATTACAGGCCATAGAAAATACAAATAAAACATATTTTGAGATGCTTAAGGAATGGAGAGACAAAGGAATTATCAAGTGGAATGAGTATTCCTTTCTACTCAACCGTAATCCTAAAGTGGCAGTATTATATCTCCTGCCTAAACTGCATAAGAATTCCAGCAGTCCCCCGGGTAGACCTATCGTGTCCTCGATTGGTTCTCTGTTAGAGAACACATCGAGGTATATCGATTATTTTTTGCATCCTTTTGTTGAGGAAATCACATGTGCACTTTGAAAAATAGTAACTTTATTTAATGAGTTCATTTTCAACAAACTAGTCACCCGTGACCAAGGCGAGTGCTTTTCGCCGAAATGTGTTGGGTTTTCTACATGATTCCGTTTGTAACATGCTGGAATCGAAACAAATAAAATTTCAACTTGAGCACACGCGCTTTTTGGATTGATATTGTGACGAGGCTAGATTGGAAGTGCATTCGCACAGCGGCTGCTGTGCTGGGTGAGAATCTCATGCGGGCAGGCTGGTGTTCAAGAATAAATCTGCTGCCAACTATTTGGTCTCCACTGGTTCTTCCTCAATTTGGGAACTGCAAGGTTTGGATTGTTAACGGCCTGCCTAGGTCGTGGGAAGAGCCGACCGCGGTCGAAGCGGGGCCGCAGCAGCGTCACTGATGCTGCCCATGAGCGGTGGGAGAAAGAGCACGCACCTGTGCAGTAAGGTGTCTGCTCACAGCGAGAACATCAGCAACAAAGCGGAGCAGGGACCTGGAGACAAGGCACCAAGATATAAGGACATTTTGGACCAGGCTTTAGCGCACCCACTGGGGTAACACTCGGCACGGACTACATCTCCCAGGAGGCCTGAGGGCCACGACCATGAGGGCGGGAAGAAGTTCAATAAGTGAGAGGTGCCTGTTAGATGCTTTTCCCTTGCCACTCCACAAAGCCACTGATGAAGAGGTTCATTACTCGAAACGCGTTTGGCTGTGACACATGGTGTATTTGTTTTACTTGTCAAAGGAGCCCCTGCGGGCAGGCTGGTGTTCAAGAATAAATCTGCTGCCAACTATTTGGTCTCCACTGGTTCTTCCTCAATTTGGGAGCTGCAAGGTTTGGATTGTTAACGGCCTACCTAGGTCGTGGGAAGAGCCGACCGCGGTCGAAGCGGGGCCGAAGCAGAGTCACTGATGCTGCTCACGAGCGGTGGGAGAAAGAGCACGCACCTGTGCAGTAAGGTGTCTGCTCACAGCGGGAACATCAGCAACAAAGCGGAGCAGGGACCTGGAGACAAGGCACCAAGATGTAAGGACATTTTTGACCAGGCTTAAGCGCACCCACTGGGGTAACACTCGGCACGGACTACATCTCCCAGGACGCCTGAGGGCCACGCCCACGAGGGCGGGAAGAAGTTCAATAAGTGAGAGGTGCCTGTTAGACGCTTTTCCCTTGCCACTCCACAAAGCCACTGATGAAGAGGTTCGTTACTCGAAACGCGTTTGGCTGTGACACATGGTGTATTTGTTTTACTTGTCAAAGGAGCCCCTGCGGGCAGGCTGGTGTTCAAGAATAAATCTGCTGCCAACTATTTGGTCTCCACTGGTTCTTCCTCAATTTGGGAACTGCAAGGTTTGGATATATATATATATATATATATATATATATATATATATATATATATATATATATATATATATATATATATATATATATATATATATATATTACCTACTGGCGGTCGCCAGTAGGTAGTTATAGTTAGGATTTTTTTCAATGTTAAATCTGAAAATTCTATTTGGAATAACTTTGGCGCCGGTTGACGAATCTGCCTGAAAATTTCCTCAAAATGGCCTCGCGGCGTTCCGGTCCTTCCCTGAAAGTTTGGGGGGGATTCGTCAAGCGGGGGCCGAGATAAAAGGGGGGTCCCAAAACGCGTTTTCCCCATGTTAATTTCCATAGGGCGGTCGATTTCACTTTTAGCCCGAACGGCTGAATGGATTTCCACCAAACTTGGCAAAATTGTAGGGACTGGTAGCCCGATGTGCCTTTGCTATGTCTCAAGATATGTGCTCCAGTGGATTTTGAGTAATTAAGGTTCAAAAAAATATATATATCTATAGCAGCGCTCCGGTAAGCGCACCGGTACGCGCACCGGGCGCTTCACGCGACTTGCGCGGAGAAAGCTGATTGGCTCTGGGGTGTCTGTAAACATTCTAAACAGTCCGGAGCGGCCGCCATCTTGTGTCTCGGTAGGATCGAGACACAAGAGGTGGCCAAAACAAAGGGGGAAATGACCATAAGGGGGCAGAGTAGACCCCCCTTGACCCCCTAGGTTTGATGTGGGGGCCATAAAAGGGCGCACCGGTAAGCGTACCGGGGAGTGTACCATGGGGAAAAAGAATGACAGTTTTAAAAGTAGCTGATTAGAAAAAAAAATGTTTGGTTGGTTTTTTTATATATACACATACATATATATAAATGCATATGCACATATATATATGCATATATGTCTATATGTGTGCGTGTAGAGAGAGGTAGAGAGGTAGAGGTGTAGAGGTAGAGAGGTAGAGAGGTAGAGAGTAGAGAGTGAGTAATAGAGAGTAGAGAGTGAGTAGTAGAGAGTAGTAGAGAGCAGTAGAGAGAGTAGCAGAGTGAGTAGTAGAGAGTAGTAGAGTGAATAGTAGAGTGAGTAGTAGAGAGTAGTAGAGAGTGAGTAGTAGAGACTGAGTAGTAGAGAGTAGTAGAGAGTAAGTAGTAGAGTGAGTAGTAGAGAGCAGTAGAGAGTGAGTAGTAGAGAGTGGGAGAGAGTAAGTAGTAGAGAGTAGTGGAGAATATTCCAAAGTTTGGCACAGCACCACTTTCACAATGAGTCCAATCAAATCATATCACTTAGAGTACTTATTGAAGCGCTGAATCTTGGTGTATATTCAAATGCTTTTATTTTCCTTAAGTTTATGTACCACAGCCAGCCGAAACGTTTCGTTCTGTACAACAGAACTTCTTCAGGGCGTTCTTATTTCCTTCAAGTTATGTCGGTATCCCGTTGTCATATAACTAGATATTTCTTCCAAATGTTAGAAGAGACATAAGTATATTCTTATTAAAAGTGACTAGGTATCAATTTTACCCACACAATTCGGGCAGACTTGAGTAATTTATAGCATCCTCAAAGTCAGTCTTTCAAAAATTCCAAAGTATAGGACATGATAATCTAAATCCAAATGTTTCTCAAGAAAAGTCATTTACAATCGTTCGGAATATCGGTGTTTGGGCAGATATGATCCAGGGACCCCCAGTATGCAAGGGGAATTAGTCCCCCCTCTGCAAAGGCGCCAGTGGCCTGCATTGCAGAGAGGTGTAACAAGGGTGTGGCCTCATTACACTTCTCTGCAATGCAGCTCCCTCGCGCATACTGGAGGCTCCTGGTGGACTAGTTGACCCCAGGGACCCCCAGTATGCAAGGGGAATTAGTTCCCCCTCTGCAAACGCGGCAGTGGGCTGCGTTGCAGAGAGGTGTAACAAGGGGCATAGTCTCATTACACCTCTGCAATGCAGCCCCAGGCGCATACTGGAGGTTCCAGGTGGGCTAATTGGCCCCCAGGGGCCCCCAGTATGCAAGGGGAATTAGTTTCCCCTCTTCAAACATGCACGGGGGCTGCGTTGCAGAGAGGTGTAAAAAGGGTTGTGGCTTCATTACACCTCTCTGCAATGCAGTCCCCTGGCGCAAACTGGAGATTCCTGGTGGGCTTTCAGGTCTTATATAGTTAGGAATTAGCATTAAAAAAACCTTTGAAATTCACTGAAAAAACCACAGGTTTCACACCAGTTATAGTTAGGAATTAGCATTTAAAAAACCTTTGAAATTCACTGAAAAAACCATAGGTTTCACACCAGTTATAGTTAGGAATTAGCATTTAAAAAACCTATTAAATTCACTGACAAAACCAGTTATAGTTAGCTGGAAATTTTACTGATATAAAACCAATGAAATTCCACGTTATAGTTAGTTGGACTCACTATAACTTGCGCGTGCAATGCACTGCTGATGACGTCACATATTACATCACTCATGACATGGTCAGTGACATCACTCATGACATCACTGATGACACCATCCAGTGAATATGTGTCTTTCTGAAAAATAAATATTAGTGAGTAATGTTTAAATATTTAAATATATATATTATTGTTTCACTTTGTGTATAAGTGGCTACATGTGTTGGTAAGTAGCTACATGCGTATGTATATGGGTTATTAGATGTTTCTCTTAGTATCAGTATGAGTGTCTATATGGTTTGGTGGGGGTATTACTTAGCACATAGATGCATGAGTGACTGACTCGCTGTTTGTATGTGTTTTGAAGACAGCATATGTGCAGGACTGTATGGATGGATGAGTGTGTATATGTGTTTGTTAGTGAGTGAATGACTGTCTCACTAGTGTCTTTATCAGTAACTACATATGTTTTAATCTAGTATATGTGAATATTGATGTATATAAGTGAGTATATGTGAGAGTAAGAGATTGTAAGAGTTCCTGTTTAAATAAGTATGTGTTTCTATAAGTGATTGTTTAAGAGAATAAATATGTGTAATTTTCAATACAAGTAAGGTGGAAGTGTGTGTATAACTCTATATTCAAATAAATGGATGTTCAATAGTTTATTTGCACGTGTAAGTATGTGTGTGAGTAACTTTTGGATGACTGTCGGTGTGTAACAGGATGTATAGGTGTATCACTTCATATGATGAGTGAGTATATGTATGAGTGACTATATAGAACTGTTGGTGAATGACTGGATGTGCATATAGATGGTGGAATTACTGAATTGCTTGTTGTAACTGATATGGGTATCTCCATTTTTTTTTAAATTTCAGTTTCTATTTTTGAATATGTGTTTCAAGGGTTACATTACAGTGAAAGGAGGTCTGTCACTATGTCACAAGGATGGTGTCATCAGTGATGTCATGAGTGATGTCACTGACCATGTCATGAGTGATGTAATATGTGACGTCATCAGCAGTGCATTGCACGCGCAAGTTATAGTGAGTCCAACTAACTATAACGTGGAATTTCATTGGTTTTATATCAGTAAAATTTCCAGCTAACTATAACTGGTTTTGTCAGTGAATTTAATAGGTTTTTTAAATGCTAATTCCTAACTATAACTGGTGTGAAACCTATGGTTTTTTCAGTGAATTATATATATATATATATATATATATATATATATATATATATATATATATATATATATAAATATATATATTGGCAGGCCCACCAGATTGCAAGAGCCTCCCTCTCAATCTGGGTGGGTGGCGATTTTAATTGCACGTTCGAACCTCTTCTTGGTGATGAGCCACTAGGTACTGAGGAGGACGACTCCAGGTGGTCTATCCCCCCCTTGACGGTACCCCCCATCCGGAAATGGTCTGCTAGGGCAATCCAATTGAACGCCCTCACTAGGGAGCACAAATTAAGAGCCCTTAACGGCAGGACCCGGTCTGATAAATTAGGTGCATCGACTTTTAACAGGATATCGGCCCCGTCCAGAATTGATTATATTCTAATGAGTGTTAGTATGTGGATGGACCTTATTGATATGGAGGTGGTACCCACCCAGGATAGCGATCATAATCCGCTTTGCTGCAAGTTTAAATGGGGAAAAACTAAAGAGAAAGGGATGAGTGCACCGTTGAAACTAACCAAAGAGATCATCCCCTACGAAAGCAATCGTAGATTGAAGTGGGACAAAGCTCAGCTAAACGCAGACCAACTAGAGACCATCAAAATTACCATCGAAGCCCTGCATAGGGACTTGGAAGTAATGGAACGGGAGGTTGTTAGACCTCCATGCCTTTCTTTACAATTAGATTCTGCATATAAAGGCACGATAGATCAAGTGAGTCTTTATTTCACCTCCAAAGGGAAATCCCGTAGATCTAATAGGTCGCCCCCTATATCCAGCAACCCATGGTATTCTACGGACTGCAGGGTTAAGAGGAAAAGTCTGTCAGTTGCCTTACTCTCAAGGAATCCTACTCTGGTTAGAGCGGCCAGGAGGGAGTACTTGAGAGCAATTGATCTGGCAAAGCGTGAGTGGGAGGAGGAGCACTGGAGGGAAATAACAGACGCCGTCAGCAGGAGGGACTCGACGCAATTCTGGGATTTAATTAATAGAGCTAGACAGGGTAAATCCCAGCCATTAGCAACTCATATAACCTGCCAGCAATGGTTCAATCACTTTTCATCTCTGTATGGCGGCAGTGAAGATACATCTGGCCCTTTGGTTGCTTGTGGGGAGGGAAGGGATCCTGACGGGGAGACGGAGTGCTTATTTATGGCCTCCGAAGTAGTGGCAGCAATTAATCATCTGACGCCCAAAAAGGCAGCTGGCCCGGATGGGATCCCTGGGGACCTCTTGATTGCTGAGCCCCTAGCCTGGGCAAATTTAATAGCCACCATAATGAATTTGTTAGTAAAGGGACACCCCGTGCCAGATTCATGGAAGGGTGCCGAGGTGGTTACAGTATACAAGAAGGGGGCAAGAGATGACCCTGCCAACTACCGACCGATTAGTCTGATAGACATAATCCAGAAAGTGGTTGGCAGGGTCATTATCACCAGGGTAGGCGTCTGGATGGAGGAGGAATGTATTCTTTCTCATCTGCAGGCCGGATTTCGCCAAAGGGTGGGCACGATGGACCAGGTCTTTCGGCTGTTTGGGATCTATTGGAAGACAGTTACCATCAAGAAGGGGAGCCTATATATGGCCTTCATAGATCTCAAGACGGCTTTCGACCTGGTCCCCCGCGCCAAACTGTGGGAGATTCTGGAAAGCATGGGCTTTCCTGGCTCACTCTTAAGATTGATTGTAAGACTCCACGAGGGGACATACGCTAGGATTAGATGGGGTACACAGGGCCAACTGACAGATAGGGTACCTGTGAGGAGTGGTGTCCGTCAAGGGTGTGTCATGGCTCCGACTCTCTTCTCCTTGTTTGTGAATGGTGTGGTGGACCATCTGAGAGGAGAAGAGACGGATGCCCCAACCCTGGCGGGGGAAAAGATTCAGACCCTACTCTTTGCTGATGACACCTTACTGATAGCTAAATCCCCGATAGGCCTGCACAAACTCCTGCAGCGTTTCTCCTCCTTTTGTACAGAGAGGGGCCTAACCATCAACACTACTAAAACTAAATTGATGGCCTTTTCACCCTCCAAAAATTTTAAAAACAACTTTCTGCTTAATGGGACTCCTTTGGAGTTGGTCGAGGCATTCGACTATTTAGGGATCCGGCTAAATAGCCGAATGACCTGGAAGGATCACTTAGCGAAAATGCTATTGGGCCACAAAAGAGTGTCGGGGGTGATCTTACGAGAGCACCGGGCATCAATTAGCAAACCAGTGTCCCCGGTAATGGCCATCTACGACGGCCAGATACTCCCGGCTGCATTGTACGGCTCCGAATTATGGGGGTTCGACAATGTAAATGAGCTAACCTTAGCAGAAAATAAGTTTTTTAGAGATGTGGTGGCACTCCCTGTTTCCACTCCGCTTATCCCCTTGCGGCTAGACCTTGGTAGACGTGCCCTAAAGGATATAGTGAGGTTGCGACCATTGCTTTTTTGGGTTCGCCTGAGAAGGACTAAGGAGTTGGCCAAATATGCTGAAGCACTGGATGAGCTAATTTTACTGGACTCTGGGTGTAAAATTGGCTGGTTGAAAAATTTGAGGCTACTGGTCTCCCAATTGGGTTTGAGTGATAGTTGGGAGTCTCAAGCACCCCCGCCCAAAATGGTTATCAAGAAATTATATTGGGATTGGGTTCAGGCTGAAGCATTACGTGGTATAACAGGGGGTTCACTTACAGAGTCCTTTCTGGAGTGTAAGAGTGCAAGGAAGCTTGAACCCTTTTTGGACTTGATAACTAAGCCTCTAGACAGGACCCTCTTTTTAAAATTAAGGTACGGTACCCTCCCGGTACGCGAATTTACTTCAAAATGGTCCAACCAGGGCGGTCTCTTGCGATCTTGTCCGGGTTGTGCGGCCCCTAAAGAGTCCGTGGCCCACCTTCTTTTTGCCTGCCCCGCGTATAAAGTGGCGCGGAAAAACTGGTTGAAACCAGTATGTAAAGGTTTGGGGATGAGGTGCCACCGCTCGGCATTACGAGTGATTACATCGGATCTATCATCTACCTCATTGATATGCGGGGTGGCAAAGTTTTTAGGTAGTGCCTGGATTATTAGATCAAGATCTTTGGGAATGATTGCAAGGCCTCTACCTACCTTGAGTGGAGTTGTTTGAAGCTGCTAATTCTGAGTACCTGGAGTATCTTTTTTGTCTGTGGTTTTATTATTATGTCAGTGTTTAGTCGTATTTTAAGTTTGGTCATCCCCTGTTGCTGCTAGTATAATTTGATGAAATGTATTTTAAAATGTATATTGTTGTCTTTTATGGTGATCAATTTACCGAATAAAGATTATAAAGACTATATATATATATATATATATATATATATATATATATATATATATATATATATATATATATATATATATATAAATATATATATTGGCAGGCCCACCAGATTGCAAGAGCCTCCCTCTCAATCTGGGTATATTGTGTTTCCACAGCCGCGATGGCCCGACTGGCGTTTGCGATTGGCACCCACTCTTCAATCTGGTCTTGCTGCAGGAGCACTGCCCCCAGCTCTACCGGGCTGGCATCCACGACTACCTCCGTTGGTTGTCCCGGTTTGAAGTACGCCACTGTCGCACCATCCAGGGGAGCCCCTTTTATTTCCATAAATGCTCGCACCTCCACACTGGACCATTGCCAACTTCCATCCTTCTTCGTTAGAGCTCTGAGCGGCTCTGAGATTGTCGCCAAATGTGGGATAAACCGGCCACAATAATTGGCCATGCCAGAAAGCTCCGCACCTCCGACTGGTTTTGGGGTGTCGCCGCTGCTCGGACGGCCTCAACCTTGGCAGGATCCACTTGCAGTCCCTGAGTAGAGAACCTGTAGCTGAAGAACTCAACCTCGTTGGTGTAGAATTCACATTTCTCTTTGTGCATAGTCAGCCCCTGTTCCACAAACCTCTGCAAAGTCGCCCTCAGGCGTGTGTGGTGTTCTTCCAAGGAGCCAGAAAACATCAGGATATCATTGCTGACGTTTATGACACCCACCAGGCCTGACAACGCTTCCCTGATTTATTTTATTTATTTCTGGTATTTATAGAGCGCGACACTCATCCCATGGGATATCACGGCGCTATAAGAAAAAGGAGACTACTGGGACTGTGCAAGGGAGTTAGTTTTTGGGAAAGAGGTGAGTTTTTAATTTTTGACGGAATTGAAGGTAGTTTGTGGTGTGTCTGAGGTCCATAGGTAACTCGTTCCATCTTTTAGCCGCCAGGTATGAGAAGGCGCGTCCGCCTGTCCTTGCCTTGTAGATGCGTTTGGATTTCGCCAGGGCTGAATTGTTGGATCTTAGATTCCTGTTGGGGATATAGAATTCGATTTTTCCTTGCAGGATGGTAGGGCCTGTTTTATGAAGGGCTTTGTGCGCGTGACAGAGTAGTTTGAAGGTGGCCCTCTGGCGCATTGGTAACCAGTGAAAGTTTTTAAGGCATGCGGATGCCGAGTCTCGTTTGCCTTTGTTGCAGACCAGTTTGGCCGCCTGGTTTTGTAGGACCTGTAGGCGGGAGAACAGTTGCTCGTTCATCCCTTCGAACAAGGCATTGCCGTAATCCAGGCGGCTGACCAGGAGGGCCTGGGTGATTGTGCGTCGACAATCCAGCGGTATCCAAGAGAAAATTTTGGCCAGGAGTTTGAGAATTGCAAAGCCTTTGCCCCAGAGTATGCATATGTGGTCCTTCATGGACAGTGCGTCGTCCATCATGATACCAAGGTTTCTGGCGTACTGTTTCGGGATGGGGGCTGATCCCAGTGACGGTGGCCACCACGTATCGTTCCATGATAGTTTGGCTCCTCCGAACAGTAATATCTCCGATTTTCCGGCATTTAATTTTAGGAAGTGGTTGCGCATCCATTCTGCCATTTCGGAGAGGCAGCTGTGTAGTTTTTTCTTAGTTGTTTCCGAGCCTTCATCCATTGTCACCATCAGCTGTGTGTCATCAGCATAGGAACATATGCCGATGCCCCACTTTCTTCCAATGTCGGCCAGAGATGAAACATAGACATTAAAGAGAGTGGGGCTTAGTGAGGCCCCTTGTGGGACCCCACAGCCAATTGGACGGGGTTTTGAATGGAATTGGCCCATGTGCACTGCTTGGGTGCGGTTGCTAAGGAATGATTTGATCCATCTTAACGCTGTAGATTGCACTCCTTTGCTCCTGAGGATGTTTAGTAGGCAGTCGTGCGATACCGTGTCAAACGCCGCTGACAGGTCTAGCAGTATCAGAGCCACAGATCCTCCTTGATCTGTGATGCATCTGACACTGTCCGACACTGCCAGCAACGTTGCTTCGGTGCTGTTATTGGCTCTAAAGCCGGTCTGAGTGGAGTCCAGGAGTGAGTTGTCTTCCAAGTATCTGGATAGTTGTATATTGACCATTTTCTCCAAAGCCTTGGAGAGATAGGGGAGCTGGGAAATTGGCCTGTAATTTTCCGGGTTAAGGATGTCGGATCCGGCTTTCTTCAGGAGGGAAGTTACAGATGCGTGTTTCCAGGATTCTGGAAAAGACGCAGTGGTGAGGGACTGATTGAAGAGTTTGGTGATGAAAGGGCAGAGTGTCGGTGCAATTTCGGAAAACACAAAATGGGGACATGGGTCTGCAGGAGAGCCGGATTTGATTGTTTTGAGAACCGTTAATACCTCATTTTCGGAAAGTGGTTGAAAGTTGGTTAGACGTGGGGGGTAGCCTGCGTCTGGGTGGACATTGTCGTTGTCAGATGTTGGCGAGTTTTCGTCAGGGTTGTCAGGTAGGATAGTGGAATGCGAGGGGGTGAAGGTGGAGTAAATTTTATTAATCTTTTCGGAAAAGAAGATGCTGATCCGTTCACAGGCCTCAGTTGAGGGGGCGAGGGTTTGTGAGGTGCTGGATGGATTACTGAGCTCCTTTACAATTTTGAACAACTCTTTTGCGGAGTTGTGTTTTTCATGAATTCGTTGCGTGAAGAATGCTTTTTTCGCTTCACGAATGGCGAGAATGTATTGTTTCCGCTTGGCGACATAGTTTGCTCTAGTTCCTGAGTCTTTAGTTTGTCTCCATTGATGTTCAGTTTTTTGGCATTCCCTTTTAAGGCTTTTGAGGAGGGGGGTGTACCATTTTTCCCTGGTGGTTGTTGTTTTTTTTCTTGATTCCCGCAGGGGAGCTAGTTTGTCTAACGTTTGGCGAATTCCGGTTTCTAGCAGAGTGACGTTGTTGCAGATGGAGGAGTCGTCTGACAGGGTGACATCTATTTCAAGAAAGTGATTTTGGAAGTTGGAGTCATTGATTAGTCTCCAGGCTCTGTTGGTGGTGATGGGGGTGAGTCTAGACTTTGTGGGTTTACCGAGAAGTTTGAGAGAGAAGGATATTATGGAGTGATCAGACCAGGACAGGGGGAGGATTTCCTTAATGGTAGTCGACTCAATATTGGTGAAAAGGAGATCCAGGGTGTGTCCTGCTGAGTGCGTGGGGCCCACGACCAGCTGCTTGAGTTGCAGGATTTCCATGTCATACTTAAGCTGTGTCGATCCAGGGGCATTGGTATTTTCGTAATGGACATTGAAGTCACCAACGACCATGTAATTTTTGTGTTTCAGGCAAGATGGGAGCAGTTGGTTCAATAGTTTGGCGCCGACGCTGGTTTGTTGTCCTGGCGGGTTATAGACAACTGCACCTGCTAGTATGATAAGGTTCTCCACGAGAATTTTAAATGGTAGTGTCTCATGTTCGGGGTAAACAGTTATTGTTTCCGTGAGACAAGTTAGGTGGTCTCTGAATATCACAGCGACTCCACCTCCTTTTTTTTTGCTTTGTCTATTTTGTGTGATTATTTTGTATTCAGGGGGGAGGGCGTTGGCCAGGTCTGGAGCATTGGCATCAGATAACCATGTTTCAGTAATAAAGACCAGGTCAGGGGTCTTAGATGTCAATATGTCCCAGATGTCTAATGCATGTTTAGGTAGAGATCTGGCATTAAAATATAGGCATTTCAGTTCCAGCTGGTTACTAGTAGGGAGTGTGTGATGATCAATTGGGAGTTGACCCATGCTTGACCATCGGCATGAGCGGCAGGAGATAGGTCCATAAGATAGGCCAGGGCCGGTTTGGATGCATGGATGCAGTCTGGCATCCATGGTGGTTTTGTTAAGAGCTAGTAAATCGTTACGAGTGTAGCAGATGGGATTGACCATGGATGAGCTGGAGCCTGTAGGGGGTATAGCCCCTAGTCCCGGTCGGTCGCGGACGGGCGCAGACGGGCTTGCCTTAGTTGAGTACACGGCAGTTCTGTCCGGTGAGTGAATTTAGCGCACAAGTATTCTGTGACAATAAATTTTAAAAGAAAACAAGTTATTCAGTTGGCATCCTAGAAGACCTCAGCTGCCGACGACACCCCGAAATTGAGTCGTTTGAATCGTCTGAGCCCCACATGGGTGGAAAACGTTGTTATGTAGCGGCTCTTCTCTTCCAAGACTAGTTGGTGATAGCCAAGTTTAAGTCCAGCTTGGAAACCGTTTAGTGCCGTTGATGTCAGCCACTATCTCGTCAATAGTGGGTGTGATATAACGCTCCCTCCCGATCGCTTTGTTCGGCAACCTCATATCTACGCAGTTGTTGATAAAATTCTGGGCTGTCGGTGTTTGGCGCATATATGTTTACTAATAGGATGTTTTATCCTAACATCTGGCCCGCCAAGTATAGATACCATCTCTCCATGTCTGCGAGAACAACTGATAACTGAAAATGGCACTAGCTTATGTATCAGTTTGAAGACTCCTCCTGCGTACGTACTATAGCTGGGGAAAAAAACAGTGCGGACCCCATGTAGATGTGAAGGAGGGTGATGGAGTGGGGGATAAAAAAGATTCATTGGATCTCCACACACCGAATTCCGTAGAGTGTAACGTTCAATGAAAATCAGGTACGGGCCAGTTACACTGCTGCAACCAGCGCTACAAACCAAGGTGGAGGTGGGTTTACAACAATGATGTCACTGCTGGAGAAGTCAGGGAAGCCACCCGCTGATCCTCTCAGAGAGTGTATGCAGTTCCTGGCTGCTGAGGGAGATGTGGACGCAGCCCCGGCGGTGTTAATGGTATGCAGCTCAGCTAGATTTAGTCTTCAGCAGCGTGTCAGGGCGGGGGTCCACTCCTCTGTAGGGTACAGGCGTCCTAGTTGTCCATGTGGGGTATAATCTAACAGGAGGGGGCTTAATTAAAGTTAGGGGACACCGTTAGTCTCTGTGCAACTGTACCAACGAGGTTTAACAGCTGTGTTGCAGGGAGGTGCCCGACAATACAGGAGTCAGGACCAGGAGGCGTGCTGTTTGCCCTGCCTCCCTGTGGTTCCCACGTCACAGAGTCAATAGGTCTTCAGGAATTTCGATGGATGCAGGCAGGCAACCGCTGCAGGAAGCAAGGGACAGCAACCATGCTACACTTCAGGAGCGGCCGTACCTCCAATCACTCCTGTTCGGCTGCAGAGGAGTCAGGCTAGGCCACGGGCGGTTCCCAATGACAAGGTAGCATGCCCGGATGATTTCAGAACTGTCTATGTCACTGCCGCCGACAGCAAGGCAGTCAACAGTGCGGCAGCAGTTAGGTCAAGTGGCTATCTAGCAAGGATGGCCGATCAGAGGTCAGTATATGTCCAGGATTGTGGGGATGCTAGCGGAGCTTCAGTGCTAACAGGCCATGGCAGTTGGCAGCTTGGCCACAACCCATGAGTCCCTTAATCAACATTTTTCTTGGTTCCTTATTTGGAATTGGGGAGTAGATATAAAAGGCCTAAATGCTCAATACACCTGGATGGTGTGAAAACTGTGCAAGTATCTTTAGTACCAGAAAGATTACATGCTTTTTTTGAGAGGTGAATTTTGCATTTTCTTTGAGGATAGGATTAAGAGTGTATGGACTAACATTTTATATTCCTCAAAATAATATAGTAAAGGGATAGTTGTATTTTAATTAACTTTTCTGTCTTCCATGGGTGTTTATATATTGTATAAAATATGATTATCAATTAATTCGGAGTGTTATATTTTGTGTTTTGAAGCAGTGTCTGTATCTGTCTTCGAACACTTCCGACAAAGGGGGCTTATTAGAAGATGAATGTAAATTGGTTTGGGATTCTCCATCCCACTGATCCTGTGTGGCCCTTAGTAATTCCTGGGGTGGAGGAAAAACAGCATTACTAGTTGATCCCTGAGGATACCCTGGGAAATGGGGAACTACAGAAGGAATCAGTAATGGCTGGAGTAATTCCCCATTTTCCCCTGAAGGTTTTCCCTGACGTCTCATATGGTTTCAGCAGATGAAGTGTCCAAGCAAAATCTAACAGATCTCTGGCGTTCCCGCAGACCTCATAATTCCGATGGGGTTGGTAACTCCGGTTACTGCGCACAATGAAATTACTAGGCACTTGGAAGGAGGCACTAAGAGACTGAGCAGCAAAGAGAAGGTAATGTCACATATTGTAAAATTGTAAAAAAAAGGAATAAATGTATATTTGATACCATACAGTAAGCTTTTGCATTGGCGATCTAGGTTTGTGTGCATTGGCAGACAAATGTAGCAACAAAAGATCCAACCTAAATATCACAAATTATTTTAAAGTTATTTCATTCTTTCCAGATCAGTTATGGGGCATTATATCCTTCTGAGAGCAAAAGTCATCTAATTTCGTCTTTGTTCCAAATGGTACCAAGTAATCTAATGGGAATTTATTCCGTGACTAGACTTCTACATTTCTTTAAATGGACTTGGGTTGGTGTTTTAGCAATGGATAATGATGCTTTTTCCCAAGGCAGCGTGATTTTGAAAAAGGAGATACAGAAGACTGGTGGATGCATTGACTTCTTTGAAAAAGTGTCTGGCCAGCACCCTCAAGAAAGGATTGAGAGCCTTGCAGATTTAATAGGAAAATCAAAAGCCAAAGTTGTTGTGATCTACAGCCATGTGAGTGGAATGGTACGCTTACTAGAGACACTTGCGAAAAGGAAAATTCAAGGAAAAGTGTGGTTGGGGTTGCCTGGCTTCTTTATCACACCAAATATTTTCAGTGTGGACACCTGGCTTTGGCTGAATGGCACCATAGCTTCTGCCTTTTATGTTGTAGATATGCTTAAATTCAACGACTTTGTGTACAATATACACCCAGACAGGTTTCAAAGTGACATCTTTATTAAACCATTCTGGCAGAAGGTGTTTGGCTGTCTGTGGCAAGACAACACCACCACCTTGGCTCAAGGGATTGTAAAAGATGATGACGTAAAGGTCTGCACAGGAAAAGAACAGGTGGTTGATCTGGACCCAATCCTGTTTGATCTCCATAATCTTAGGTATACTTATAATGTATACCTGGCTGTCTATGCATTTGCACATGCCTTGCATGATTTGCTTAACTATTGGGACAAGACAATTCCTGATGTGGATCATTACCGACGTGTCAAAGATATTCAGCCACATCAGGTATGCAGCTGAGCAGTGTGTTCTCTTTACCTATATGTCTGTAAAGTTATTGAACATTTAATTTTTCACTGCTGACCTCCAAGAAGAGTATAACACCTGGACATTAGAGCTTTTGATAATGTATGAAGAAGTCTATTTCCACTTCCACTCTACTTTTTCTCTCTATTTTCTGAACCTTATCTCTGCTTCCATATGTGCTATTTTCCTAATTTTATTCGTGTCTACTTATTTTAACCACTATCTCTCTGTTCTCATGCATCAGAAAAAATATTTTGTTTTTGGAGTGTGGTGTCTGGCTCCTCTCCTTTTTCCACATATTGTTACCACATTTCTTGTTGTTTTCTCTTCAGATTATTCACAGCAAAGTGTGTGAAGTATCATTCTCCCTTGTACTACCCTTTAAGAGACTCAGCTGGAGCATCCCATCGGGTGATAAACTAGGCCTCAGAGCAGCCAGTTGGTGTATGGATCAAGAGGAATAAACAATGACGTACACTAGAGAAAAGCTGACACAAAAAGGGTACACAAGAGGAGCAGTGTAATTTAAACAAGGGTATTCCCAAAATTTAATTTTAGGTCTAGAGGGGGGAGTGAAAAGACAAAAACTAAGAGCTAGAGCCTCTAAACTAACCTATTTATTTTTCAAAACATAGACTGAATCTAATCAATTCACAGCGGATGCAACATGAATAAAGATATTCAATAAAACATGTTATTCTTTAGTTTTCCATTTATTTTCATTTTCATAATTTGAAATAGAGAAACATTTTTTGTAACATTTTTCATATTTTTTAAGACAAAACAGATAAATAATTCAGTGCAAAAAATTCATTGTTTACAATAATAAACTTGATATGGACCCCACAAAGGAACTATAAAGTGCTATCAATCTATCCATCAGTCATTCCACATCATTCACTCAAAATCATGCATACTCACACTGGTGACAAAATACAATGGAAACAAAGAAAGGACAACAGTACATCTGAGAACCCAAATGGTCTTTGCAGTTAAGTGTCCACTTCTCTATCACTTGGTTATATCCGGTTTATGAGTTATTTAATTGTTAGCTTCTTTCTCCTTTTTGTCTTTTTATATGTGGGTCTCAGATGTATAGAGCCAAACACAAGAGGAGCAGGACAGAGAAGGCAAGGCAACCCCAATATGTATAAACAGGGGCTTGCGTTAAGGTTGTACACGTGTTAACACTTGGCTTGTGCTATGTTCTTTCTGCAATAAAAACATGTTTAAAAAATAAGATTGCACACAAGTGTCAGAACCTCTGAGAGTAATAGGGAAACTCAATGTCACTGTGCTGATTATTCTTACAGATAGTCACTCTGCGTACCCAATCGAAAAAGAGCTCCAGATGTAATTCTGTATCTGGACGCTAGGGCACAAACAATGATTGTACTTACGTACACTGTCATAAGTAAGGCACTTAAGACTACATGCAACACAAGACCAAAGATGAGGCAGTGGTTGCCTCCTGGAATCTAGGAGCCTACCACTTACAAAGGGGGGTACATTAATACCCGGGGAAGGACAAAATAGTACACTTACCAAACACTACTGTGCCGATTTTGTTCAAAGAGAAGTGCAATTAATTACCTCCATTTCCATTTCGGTAGTTTAGCATCCAAAGTGTAATGTTACTTATTAACCTAATTTAAAGGTTCCAATTAAGTCCTCGGTAGTGAGTTGGTGTTCTGTCTATGTTTTAGAGGGGCTTGCCTTCCTGGCAACCATGAGGAAATGTGTCCTAGTCGGATTTGTGGAATGAAAAGCAAAGCATGTCTCAGGTGTTTGCATTTTTGTATGTTAACAGATAATATGGCCTGTGAAATCATTCTTAATACAGCTAAGAGAGTGGATGTTCTGTCTATATTTTAGAAGGGGTTGCCTGACTGGTAACCATTAGAAATAGTGGGGAAATGTGTTAGTCGGATTTGTGGAGTGAAAAGCAAAGTGTGTCATGAGTGTTTACATTTTTGTATGCTGGCAGATAATCTTTGCTGCCAAATAATCATTCTTAATATAGCTGCTGCTAGAAAAGCCAGGTTCAGGAAGATAACCAACATTTTTCTGTTCAGAGGATTATTTGGCAGATCAGTTATCCGAATAAAGGCTACTCATGGTATGACCTGCGCAAGAAAGTGTGTGAAGATTATAGCAAGGCAAAACAGCACGCTAAAGGGACAGGCGGCGGTGTCCTTTGGAGTTTAACCTTAGTAATGTTGAATTAAAAGCGTTGGAGATTACGGATCCTGCTAGTTTAAGAGCACTAGATGGAACAGATACCGCCCTGGAATGTACAGAAAATGAACAGCCAGGTAAGCTTTTTCTCTTCTCCTTTTGTTAAAATAACTTTCGGCCCTAATGAAATGTCCATTACATGAGCTTCGGTAATTTTCACATTTCGCTTTTTAGGCAACATTTCTGAAATGAATGTATTATCCCATGTAGC